>NC_140593.1:185639954-186893211 GCF_964204655.1 Triturus cristatus | reverse complement strand
TGCCTCAGGGCCATGGGGTGCATGCAGCGGGGCACGTTGTCGTCCCCCCCCCCCATGTGTGCATGCACCCTAGTTTCCTGTACAGCATAGACTGCAGAGTCCAAGCTGTGCAGGAACTGCCTTTGATGCTCCCATTGCAGTGGCCTTTTTCAGAGGCACTGTGCTCACAGAACTTTGTGCTAGCGTGGCGGCCCACTCCCACACCGCCAAAGTCGTAATCAGGCCCTTCATGTTTACAGACTGTTCAAATGGTAGAGCGCACTAGTTAATTTTATTATCACCAGTTCATTCTACAAGTTTATTAATCAAGCATATAAAAACTACAGCACTGGCAAGTTCTGCTGCCTATAGGTGCTGAAAGTTGGACCTGTTTGTATTTTTCAACAGCAGTATGGCCCCAATTTAAACATACTTTACATACCTAACTTGTGCAGTCCGCAAGTTCAAATTCCAGATTGCAATTGTTAAAATGTATTTCTGCCGACTTTTAGGCATGCACATTAAGCTTGCAACCGTTTGGAAATGCAAAAGTACATCATTTATTCTATAGTGGTAAAAAGAGGGGTCACAGGTGTGACTAAGAGATTGGGCACTGGGGTTTGGTAAACAAACTGCATTTATTTGTAGTGCCAAGAGGTTGGGATGACTGTCAACCTAGGAAAAAGACCAATCATTTTGGGATGTATTCTACCTTAACCATAGCCCAGCAGGTTATCCACTAGCAGGAAACCTAGGGAGATGGTTACATTCAGTTTTTTTTTATATTTCCTTTCATAAGATTATGTGGAAGTGTTTATTGCCATAAATTGCTCTTGAATGATGAGATCACTCTGCTTTTTCTTTCAAACAGACGAAGAGCAACTGGACCTAAATCTGGCTCTTTCTTCTTGTCAAGTGGCTCTCCGACAAATGTCTTGCCGTAACGCCACCTGCAGCCATGCTAGTCTCCATTTCACTGCTGTGACAGACTTCACTCGAGATGGGGACCGAGCGACCAATATCTTGGTGGAACCAATTGTTAGTGATAACTTCCTCTGGAATGGATATGCCCCAAAAGGAATACAGGTTGGCAATGGTTAACAAATGTGCTCCATATAACTGATGTGATTAGATACATTTATGTCATTTTTGTTACTTTAACATCCAAGAGTATCATTAATTCATTGAATTGATATTAGAGATTCATGGACATTGTGAGAACCTTTGTAATGGACGTGTGATGTAATGAATAAATTCAAATGAAAAAGATGTGGAAGATAAATCTTCCTTGGACCACTGAAAGACACGCTTTCTGTCACAGACTATGATTTTCATCAATATAAATTAGAAATCACTTCAATGTTCCCCAAGTTTTTTAACCAACACTCAAATTGAACGTCCAGGAATTAAAAACCATGACAAGTCAATGTACGCATACTCCCAAATATAATCAATATTTCTGCATTTATGATGAGTCTAAGGCAAATTACAAAAATCTAAAGCTACAAATACATTTACTAAAGATACCTCAGAGCTCTTCCGGTGCAAATAAATATGTAAGGTGTTAAGGGACTTGCATCCTTCATATATTTATAGTAAACAATCAAACATCCGCTACAAGACTTTAAAATATTTTCGAACAATATTGTTATCAGATCTTATCTTATCTTGACTTATAAAGCGCATAGCTACCCTAAGGCTTCCCATCACTGTGAGAGTCGTAGCTAGTGCCTATGGGACTACAGAATGCCTAAATGTGCTTGGGGAATAACCAAGTTTTAAGACGCTTTCTCTATGTGACTTTGTCCAACTCCATCCTCGGACTGATTGGCATTGAGTGCCACAGTTTGGGGGAGAGGTAAGCAAACAATCTTACACCCCATTTGGCCTTATAGATCCATGGGACTGTCAAAAGACCCATGTGAGAGGATCTTAATGTCCTGTTCAGGACATAGCAGGTCAATAGGGCTCTGCTCATATGAGGGCCTTTGCCATTTACCACCCTGTTTATAAGACACAACGCCTTGAATTTGATTCTCTGCTTCATGGGAAGCCATTGTACGGAGGACAAGGCTTTTTTAGCAGAACACTTTTTAGGTATTATATAAATTATTCTGGCCACAGCATTTTACAGCATCTGGAGTCTTTTTTTGGACTGTTTCAGGGGAGCCCAAATGTGGGGAATTTTTCATAGTCCAGGCGTGATGAAATCAAGGCCTGGACTAACAATCCTCTGCATAACATTGACAGTAGTGCCACAATTTTCCTCAAAATCCTCAGCGTGACAAAACATGCACTGGTCAGTTCTTTGGCTTGCGTTTTTATTGAAAGAGAGCTGTCCAGCCACATCCCCAAGTTTTTTTTATTGGGGAGGACGGAACCGGCAGAGCCCCTACACTATCTGGCCAGCCTAAGGATGTTACTGAGGGAGGATTGTTCCCTAGAACCATTAGTTCCATTTTGTACCCATTTAATTTCAAAGAGCATCTTGCCATCTAGTGTGCCACCTTCTCCAGGCAAGTGCCTAACTGAGGCTGAGCTCCCTCACTTGAAGAGAGGGAAACCACACGCTGTGTGTTGTCAACATAGGACACATTTGAAACTCCAAATTCTTTAACAATAGAGGCCAGCGGACTCACATTAATATTAAAAAGAGTGGGACTGAGTGCTGAGCCCTGCGGAACCCCGTATTTTAGAGGGACCATCTCAGAGTAGCAGGGGGGTTGGCAAATCTGGAATGCTCTGTCCGTTAAAAAGGCGCACAGCCCGTGTAAAGCAGAACTCCTACTTATGCCAATTTCCCTCAATCTGAGTGCCAATGTTTTGTGGTCGACTGTATCAAATGCTGCACTCAGGTCGAGGAGCATAATGGCCGCCGCTTCTCCTTTGTCTAGGATTAATTTTAACTCCTAAACTACCACAAGTAGCCCCGACTCTGTACTGTGCTTTAGACGGAATCCATTCTGGGAGTCATCCAAGAGCCAATTGTCTTCGAGATGTTTGGACACCTGCTGATTGATATGTTTCTTGAAGACTTTCCCAGATACCAGGAGCATTGATATCGGTCTGCAGTTCCCTGGACATGTGGGAGAAAGATTTGTTTTTTTCAACAAAGCCTTAACCACTGCATGCTTCCATTCTCGTGGGACTATTCCGGTCAAGATTGAGAGATTTATTAATTCCTGAATCTTTGGGAAAGTTTCTTGGCTACACATTGCCAGAATGAGGGGAGGGGCTGGATCTAGTGGGGAGCCAGATTTCACTTTCCCAAATGGATCGATAAAGGCTTCCTTCATGATTAGAGAAAGTTATGAAGGCATTCTGTCCCTTCTGGCAGTGACAGACACTCTGGCCCTGTATAAAGATCTCCCCTTGCTTTTTGTAGATCACCGTATATGTCCGCCACTTTGTTTTGGAAAACTGCTGCAAGGTCATTACAGCGTTTTTCTGAGGGGTTAGACAGTGAGTTCCTGCTTTTAGGATCATTTATATATTTTACATTATGTTACAATACGAAATAGCTCTTTAGGAGCATTGGCCGCCTTACCTAGTAGTTCTTCATAGTATGCGGCTTGCACCCTTTTTATCTGATGGTGCCGGGTGGCTGCTTGATAGGCAAGTTTTGTATTGTAGTCATATTTAAGTCTCCATTTCCGTTCCAGTTGATCCACCTAGTTACCGTGTGATTGGATACCTGAGGATCAATTTCAAGTGTTGGTCTAGAGTCAGCAAGTATTTCTAGCCAAGGGTCTTTCTTCAGTTTTGACCATTTCCGGCCTTGATTCACAGGAGTTTTAGCACCTACCCGAGAGAGGGGCCTTGCCAGAGTAAAGGAGATGAGCATGATTGGTCTAAGCCTTTAGGCGAGGACTCTTAATGATAAGACTGGGCTCATTACTGAAGACTGGGTAAAAAGGTGGCCTACCACATGAGTTGACCCCTCCACCCTTTGCATCAAAAGCATACAACCTAGATCCTGAAGATAGCAAGATGGGCAATAGGGTGGGCCTTGCAGCAGCATTAAAACACTAAAGACCATCATTATATCCTAAATTATTTCAAGGACTCATATTTCCATTGAATTCTGAAAAATTATAAAAACAATGCAATACATTTTGAGTTTAAGTTACTAAATAGATAACCCAATACACCTTAAGAGGATGAACATTATTATATTATGCATCAATTACCTTTGAGAGTACTTTGAATTAGAATTAAAGAAGGAGATTTATTGGAACTCCTCAACAAAATAGCTGAATGACTGTTACATGATGCTGGAAGGATAACTGCCAATTATGATTTTCTCTAATGTCGCTACCATCCTGAGTGCCATTGATCTGGTGCCAGATTAAATGCCTAGTCAAAATATTAGGGGTAGGGAAAGTAACATCATTCACCCCTTGATCTTTAATGACCTAACCAGTCTGAGCCACTTGCTCCATGATACACTGCTTTGCCCTGCAACTAGAGTTTTTAAGAGCAGTGCAAGTGTTCTGAGTACCAAATGTCAAGAGTGCGGTAGCAGCTGCCACATCTAGATATCTGTAGTTGATGCTGATGTGTAGCTAATGACCCCTAAAGTCTAGGACGGCATCCTTTGTACAAGAAGACAGAAACTAAAGGTTTGTGTCCTGAACATGCTAGGAAGATCATACGCACATGCACAGGAAACTAGAATGCAAACAATTGTGATCAACCCCCATTTTGGTGGTACATTTCAAGGACCTTGTTTTGCTAATGCAAATTCTGGCAGTTTATTTTATTTTCCAGAGTTTTCATAGTTTGGATTGTCACCATAGTATTATCCTCCTACTGGAGCATCTGGAAGAGGATTCAACAAGTGATGCTGAGAATCCTCTCCTGAGAGTGGGGAGGCATTTAGACATTCCAGACGTTCTCCCATCACCTTGGCTGGTGTGGATGTTCTGCCATCTTGACAAATGCAATTTGTGGTCACCAGGCTATAAATCAGACCCTTAGTACTGTAGATAAAGACCTCGTCAAAGGGAAGCGCATCCAGCTGGGTGGGGTAAGTGTTCAGTGTAACTTTCAACACTGATGATATATAGAGATACATTGATTTCAAGAAATGAATGGAAGGATGCATTGTTCCTTGCAAAGAGGTAAGGGACTTGCCAGTGCTATTGCAAACAAAGACTGCACAAGCCAGAGAAGCAGTGGCTTTATTCCCTCCATGCTCAAATTTAAAATGGCCTCGCGATTTACTTCTAGACCAGAACATTGCCAAAGGAACCGCTACAATGACAATGATATATTTAGCACTCTAACCTAGTTGCATTCTGTGTGTGAATTTGAACTGAACATCAAACTTTCAGGAAAGGATGCATTTACAATAACTGTCCTTATTAAATATTGTTCACATTAACCCATTCTTTCTTAAACACTAAAAATAATGAATGTTTTATATTCTCCATGTGTGTATTTTATGCGGGCATGTATTGGATAGATTGGTAATAAAGAAAATGTATTCATCTGTCAATACATTACAGATTCATTCACACAACAGTATTAACCAGTAGAGAATGATCAATGATGAAAGATTGGATGATTGTGATAGATGAATGGGTTAGAATTTAAAAAATTCTTACTGCAACTCTCTACTTCAATTAAGGACTTTAAAGACTGACATGAATGGGAAATAAGGTTTCTTTTCCTTCCACGTAGTATTTTTTTTTAAAAGGTTGATATTCCACTTTATATTCAACAAATGAATGTCCTACCCAATAGTCTTCTTATCCAAAATTCAATGGTAAATCAATAATATAATTGTCAGTTTCAGGCCATGAGTTTTACATTCCACTAATAATGTCCCCGTTTAACTCCGAGTCCTGTAAACAGAAGAGAGACCTTCAATCAGTATCCAGCCTCCAGTGTCTCCTCCCTCGCTCTCATTCAACCCTTGGTATCCAAGCCTTTTTTCCTCTCTTTCAAGGATGTGCAGCGACCAGAAGACTGAGAGCTTCTATCAGGACCCGGCCTCGGTTTCTCCTCTGGGAATGCTCTCCTGTTCCCTCTTTTATAGCCTTTCTTGGTTGAAGCCACACCCCTTCTCTAACTTCCCCACCGGTAATTGATCCTGCTGCCAATGGTACAGCCTTGCTCCTGCAACTTCCCTTTCCTGTTTGGTGGATCTTGCCCAAGATGTGAGGAAGTCCCTTGCCTTATAAAGAAAAAAGACACCCATCCCTTTTCATCTTTGAATACTGACTTGGCGGTTTGGGGGTTTCTTGACCTTCCTAGGATTTCCAAGGGGGTTAAATCCCTCACCTAGACTAGAACTGATTCAGCTACTGTGGGGACCAACATAACTTTTCATGCCTCTTGTGGTAGAGTTTGGTGATGGCCTGTGTACCACTCGTCAGCCAAGGCCACACTACTCGTGGTTAGTGGATGTTTGTCACGTGCCTCTGATTTCCCCCTGAGGTTTCTCAATGGATTGTTTAGCTCATTAAAGAATCTCTGTTGGGGTTATTTTGGAAAGCAATAATTACCACTATCTTCGGAAGAATTCTTGTAATCTTTGCCAGGGTCTCTCAGATTTCTATAGAGATCAGTTGTGAGGCACTGCAAACCCAAAGATAACTTATGCTTACTGTTACCTTTCTTAATTTGGCAAAATGCTCACTGTTCATCACTGCATATCTTTTCTTATCTGAATACCATGTCTCTTACAGATTACAGTGAAGGATGTGCCTACTGCTTTCTGCTACTCGTTCACAGACCCTCACATAATTACATTTGATGGAAGGTAAATATACTTCTAATTAAATATGTTCAATTAAACCATAATTTCTAGTTCTTAACATTTTAATTCACACTAAACCTTATGCTTACATTCCAGAAATGTTCTCTGTAGATAATATTCGCCGAAGACATGTTCAGGTTCTAAACAAACACTTTGGATAGGAGGAATCCCATGTTCAGTTTTATATCAGATTCTACTGGAAAGCCAACATAGTATTTTCTTGCAATCAGTTTAGGTGTACTTCCAGCATCTTTTATTGTCAGCAAGCTGAGCAGCAGGCTATGGATCCTTAGTACGTGACATATAAATTCATGCTGAAGATTAAGGAAAAGAATGATAAAATAGTCCATATAATAATCCATCATGGAACTCGCTGAACTGACTCCTGTAAGAGTATCTCTGATAGGACGAAATAAACTATTACATCATTTCTGAAAGATGTCTGTGAGTTACCACATTTGAGTTGCAAATAACTTTTTCATCCTTTTCGCATAGAATTGTTCTTTTATTAGATCCTCAGACCTATTCTTCATACCTCAAGTGAGTGCGGCGCTCTTATGGGAGGAGGATATAGAAGTGTTTGTGTCAATAGCATTTGTCACACACACTGGCCAGCTCAAAGGTCTCGAAAGATCCATGCTGCTTCCGGGTTTGAATCCCCTCTAGCAACTGAACAATCTTAACAGGTTTCCAAATTTGAGTCTCCTCTTTGAGCTTGAGGTCCAGGACTAATGGCTCTCCTGTCCCTCCCCCCGGGACCCCTCCCTCTATGTACTGTAAGTACAGAAGAGGACATTAATGGGAAGAGATGGCTGCTGAAGGGCCACAATGCGCAGTTTTTCAGCACTCGACGAGTAGCAGGGGCAGGATTGGAAGCACATGCGCTCGGCGGGGGCTTTGACACCGCACAAGTCTGCGGCCGTAACTCAGACTTTAGCGATCACTTTACCACCTCCGTGAACGGGCTTCTGTTTCCTTGTTAATGGCGATGAGTTCCAGATGCCCCCGGGACCCTTCTGAGCGGAGCGCAGAGGCCATTTCTCAACACTCCCCGGCAGACTGACCCTCCCCATGTGGGAGATCCCCAGGATGCAACACGTCACCAGGTGTGTCAGAGGTCAACGTGACACACGCATCCTGTGCAGTTGAAAGGGAATAAAACACCACGGAGCCTGTCGTAAAAACTTTATTTAGCGATTAGCACCTACGCTCGCACAGCTCACGTGAAGTCAAATGGTGCTTTGAGGCTGATGCCGCCCGAGCACGTTTGAGAGGCGCCTGTAAAACAGGGCCGCCGACGCGCTATAATAATTGAGTCATTTCGGTTTTAAACAACGAGTGCATTAAATCACAAATATAAGACGAGTGCATCGTAACTTTCATTGAACATGTATAAGTGTACCGTAATGGTCCAATCTAAGGGGGTATCGAGATAAAATGTATATAATAAATACATTGAAGTAAAGAGAATAAGGAGAGGCCGAAAAACCGGATGTTTTGTAGTAGATTGTGGGAATGCCGTGTTTCTGTGGATCCCAGATCGGTTGTGGGGGAGAGTCCCACTTTCTAGACCTTGGCTCTCAGTTGTGAATGCACAGCCACAAACCGTTTGCTAAAGAATCATCAAATGGATAACCCTCATTGCAATCTCACTACAGCTGGTTTCAAACCCTAACCCAGTGAGATATGAGCCAGTCATTTAGTGGTCTAAGCACTATATCTGCAAGGCTTCATCAACAGAGATGAGCTGAGACCGCTCGCCCGCTTCATCGTTCATTGACACTGACCGTGTTCACTGTTCACAGTAAGTGCAAGTACATTTGTGCATCTAGTGACTCCTAAGCTTGTTACACAAAACAACTAATTTGGCTGACAACTTACCACTCATTAATTAATTGCATAAAGACATACTTATATTTGAAATTGTGTCACATCTACTGTGCGTTCTGTACACACCATTCCTATTTCAGGTGTGTGTGATAGCTGTGGCAACCCTTGATGTGTGTTCTTGTCATACTATGAAGAATGCTCTTTGTGTAGCATTATCAACCTAGTCACTCACCTCCACAGACAACCTTTGTTACGAAATCCTCAACAATCAGTTCTCAGTTAGAATAAAATACCACAAACCTTGCTGTATCTGTGGCCAATTAAGTGTGTTGTCGTGAAATGTAGAGGGATAATTCCATTTATTCATCCTGGTTCTAGATCATTAGGTCCACATGGAGCTGAATCGGAAGGTGACGGGCCAGTAAGGAAGGGTAGGGCTAATGATTAACACAAGTACACCACATACTAGCCATTCTCACCACACACTACTCTGCATCATTGTCAGCCCATGTTCATGGGTTGACAATGTACCAATGATGTACTTAATTTGGACGGGGGGGTCAGAGTAATTGGAATAGTGTGTATTATTTCATAACTGCTCAAAGCATGAGAAGTAACTCACATGTTCTCGTTGCTGCTAGTAGTACCTATAAACTCACAACACAACCTCCTTAGTTGTCTATTGATTTGGTCCAGACTTGAAGTGCTTTTACCCGGCAGATTCAATGTAATGGCCATTTACTCCTCCTCCTGTTACATAATCGGTATTACATTACTGAGAAAAGGCACTGATTGACTCACTCCCTAATTCCCCCCCAGTTGCTGTTTTTTAGCTGTAAATAACTTTAATACATTTTCATTTGCCTTGCCCAATCTCAGTCAGAAAAGTAGTTGCATGGATAATTAAATGAAAGGCATTTTCTATTTGCAGCGGGCTGCAATGGGATATCAATTGAATTTGCAGATAAGCTTATGGAAAAAGAATAATATCTATCTATACAAATGCAATAATGGATCCTGGAAAGCTATACATTTTCGAGAAGACAACATTTTGAATTCAGCAAGGGGTCATTTGTGTAGATCCATCAAGGTTTTTTTTATAGAAACTAACAGTTAAATATAGGATAAATTGAAAATTAGTTGAAAAAAACATCCTTTTGTGTCAACGTTTTCACCTGTAACTTCTTCTAATTATGACAGCTCTTTGAAAGCAATATACCATTACATCCGCTGGACATTACTGGTTGTGGGGATATATAGGACTTGTAGGTTCACCGAGAACCCGACGAACCCAGAGCCAAAAACTGAGCAGCAACTTGCAATGGTTTTTTATTATGTCCCGGGTATATAGTAATTATTCTGTAAAAATGTGTACATGGAAAAATCGGTATGAAAGACACCTATGTATTTCTGAAATGGGAACAAAATATAGAGTTTAGAAACAGTAGATATTTGCACATTTCTGAAATTGGGAATACTCATACTAGCATGAGAATTATCAGTCATTTTTTAGAATGACTTCTTTTTTACACAATATCTTTCATTTGGAAGGCAGAAATGCATCGAGAGTCAATAGATAATAACAGTTCCTTTACAAATCTGAATTACCCTAAGTCTCCCGATAAAAATGGTACCTCACTTGTGTGAGTAGGCATAGTGCCCGCGACAGGAAACGGCGCAAAACGCATTGTGGTCACAACTCAATATCGCTGTGAAAATTTACCCTTTTTTGGCAAAGTGACTAGCTCTAGTTTTTGAACCCTAGCTCTGCGGGCACCTTGGGAAACCTAGTAAACCTATACATTTTTTTAAACTAGACACCCAGGGGAATCCAGGATGGGGTGACTTGACTGCCTCCCACCAGGGTCTGTTACCCAGAATCCCTTGCAAACCTAAAAAATTGTCAAAAAAACCACATTTCTGTGGTGGAAAGTTCCGGAATCTGCGTGGATCCACAAATTTCCACCCACCCTGCGTTCCCCAAAGTCTTACGAGAAAAACGGTACCTCACTTGTGTGGGTCGGCCTAGTGCCCGCGACAGGAAACGGCGCAAAACGCAACGTGGTCACACCTCAATTTCGCAGTGAAAAATGACCCTTTTTTGGCAAAATGTCTAGCTGTCGTTTTTGAACCCTAGCTTGGGGCCTCCCACACGAGTGAGGCACCGTTTTTATCGGGAGACCCGGGAGGAACGCTGGGTGGTAGGAAATTTGTGTCAGCCCGGTGATGCCACAACTTTCCCCACACAAAAATGTGTGAAAAAGGTGATTTTTTTTTTCAGCTAAATTTGAGGTTTGCAGGGCATGCTTGGTAAGGAAACGTTGGGGGATCCACGCAACGCATACCTCCCTGGAGTCCCGCGGGTGTCTAGTTTTCAGAAATGTGTGGGTTTGGTAGGTTCCCCTAGGTGGCCGCCGAGCACCGGCCAAAAACCCAGGTGACCCCCCTTGTAAAACCAGGTCGTTTTGATGTAGGCAATTTTCATGTCGCCTCAATACGTTTTGGGCCCTTGCCTGTCGCGGGTACTTGGGCCTCCCACACGAGTGAGGCACCTTTTTTATCGGGAGACCCTGGGGAACGCTGGGTGGTAGGAAATTTGTGTCAGCCCGGTGATGCCACAACTTTCCCACACAAAAATGTGTGAAAAAGGTGATTTTTTTTCAGCTAAATGTGAGGTTTGCAGGGCATTCTGGGTAAGGAAACTTTGGGGGATCCACGCAAGCCATACCTCCCTGGAATCCCCCGGGTGTCTAGTTTTCAGAAATGTGTGGGTTTGGTAGGTTTCCCTAGATGGCCGCCAAGCCCGGGGCCAAAAACTCATGGGACCCCCTTTGCAAAACCAGGTTGTTTTGTGATAGGTAATTTTGATGTCTCCTCAATAGGTGTTGGGCCCTTGCCTGACGCGGGCACTAGGCCTACCCACGCAAGTGAGGTACCATTTTTCTCTGAAGACTTTGGGGAACGCAGGGTGGGTGGAATTTTGTGGACCCACGCAGATTCCAGAACTTTCCACCACAGAAATGTGAGGAAAATGTGTTATTTTGGACACATTTTTTGGTTTGCAATGGATTCTGGGTAACAGAACCTAGTGAGAGCCAGTGAAGTCACCCCATCCTGGATTCCCCTCGGTGTCTAGTTTTCAAAAATGTACAGGTTTGCTAGGTTTGCCTACGTGCCAACTGCGCTAGGGCCCAAAATCCACAGGTATGCACATTGCTAAAAAAAATTCTGCCTCCCTGGGGGGGAATCGGGGAAGGGGGTTTCATCCCGATATGCCCCTGACGGGGCAGAAAGACTGTGGCTATTTTTTGTGGGGGTGGGGGCATTGGTATGACTATTTTGGGCAGCCCCCACCCCCACGTATAAAAAAAGCCGGTATACTCGCTGGCGCCTAGTGGGCTTTCTGCCCCCCCAGGGGTCAGATCAGGGGCCACTGCCACCAACTGCCCTCCCGGGGGGGACAGAAAGATTGGAATTTCTCTGGGGGTGGGGTGGGGTATTGTCATGCCCATTTTGGGGGGCCCCTACCCCTGCACTAATAAAACAAAAAAATCCATGGTTTCTAGTGGGCATTCTGCGCCCCCCAGGGGGGGCAGATTGGGGGCTACAGCTCCCATCTGCCTCCTGGGGGGCAGAAATACTGTCATTTTTGTGGGGGGGAGGGTGGGGGCATTGGCGTGCCCGTTGCGGGCAGCCCCCACCCTAAAAAAAACTAAAAACTAATCCCTGGTTTTTAGTGGGCTTTCTGCCCCCCCCCCGAAGGGGCAGATTAGGGGCCAATGCCCCATCTGCCCCCCGGGTGGGGCAGAAAGACGGTAGTAATTGTGGGGTGGGGTGGGGTCATGGTCCTGCCCGTTTTGGGCAGCCCCCACCCCTATTTATTTATTTTTTATTTCCCTGGTGTCTAGAGGGCTTTCTGCCCCCCCGGGGGGCAGATTGGGGGGCAATGCCCCATCTGCCTCCCAGGGGGGGCAGCAAGGCTGTAATGGTGGCGGGTGGGTGGGGGCATTGGCTTGCCCGTTGCGGGCAGCCCCCACCCTAAAAAAAAATAAAAACAAATCCCTGGTTTTTAGTGGGCTTTCTGCCCCCCCGAAGGTGCAGATTAGGGGCAAATGCCCCATCTGCCCCCGGAGGGCAGAAAGACTGTAGTAATGGGGGGTGGGGTGGGGGCATGGGCATGCCCGTTTTGGGCAGCCCCCACCCCTATTTTGTATTTTTTTTAAAACTCCCTGGTGTCTAGTGGGCTTTTTGCCCCCCCCCCCGGGGTGGGGGCAGATTGGGGGCTACTGCCCCCATCTGCCCCCCAGGGGGGGCAAAAAGACTAAATTTGGCAAATTCTTTGGGGGGAGCAAAGGCCCTTGCCCAAGGGGCCGCTCCCCCCTCCCTGGTGTCTAGTGGGTGGATCCCTGCTTGGGGATCGCCCTCCTGTGGCGATCCCCAAGCAGGGATCCACTGCCGAGGGGTACCATTGGAAAGGGGAGATTCCCCCTTTCCAACGATACCTCTCCCGTCTTTCTACGTGCTCAGGGGGCTGAGATAGCCCCCTGAGCACGTAGAAAGTGAAACTGAAATGAGCCTCTTGGCTCATTTCAGTTTCACTTTCTCTGTAATGACGTCGGCGCGACGTGCGCGCCGATCGTCATTGCAGTGAAAGTGGGGGGGGGGGGCCTCGGAAGCTGGGAAAGCTCTTCCCCAGCTCCCGAGGCTATTTTGGCAGAAAGGGAATCCCTCTGGTGCCCGCACAGAGGGATTCCCTAGGGTATGCCTCATGACGAGCTGGACTCGTCATGGGCACAGCGCGACTGTGCTCCATGACGAGTCCAGCTCGTCATGGGCATACAAGGGGTTAACAGACTTTCTGTAACTTATAAGCAAGCTACAACGTACAACACAAAACAGCTTAAAATTAATCACATAGGTGAAACGTAATGCATTTACCAGTGCTTGTTATATCTCCCACCAGATGGGAGCAAATATGCAAGTCTGCTCCCCGCTCTTGGGGATGTAATCATTTACCTGCTGGCTGGGAGCAGACTTGTGTTCTCTTTCCCTGCCTGTACTCTTGTAGGCAGAGAAAAAGAACACATATTGTTTCCGTTTGCAGGAAGCAAGCAAAAAACAGCTGCTCCCTCCGAGCAGGAGCAATGCCAGCTCCCACACCATACGGGGGCCCTGGGACTCACCCCGCGGCCTTCAATGGTCAGCATGGCCCCCTCCCCTTTATAAAAACATGGAGCAACAGGGATGGGTTGCCTATTAAGGCTTAAGAAGGGGGGTCTGCATACCCCCTCCCCTTAGAATTTGTGATAATGCTGAGATATTCTGAAATACAATAGTATCTACATTTTGTTGTGTTGCAAAAAAAATAGATCTTTACAACCTTTTCTTTCACTTTCCCTGTACCCCAGCAAAATTGTCACATAGTTCACTTTAAAATCTCCTCTCACTTTGCAGTCCCAGGAAGGAAAATTAACCAACCCCATGTTAAAAGAATAAACGGGAATTTGTCAGACGACATAAACAGACATTTGACCTCTTTGAAGCACAGCAAAGGTGACAAGATAAATACAAAATATAAAGGCATCATTATTTATTGCTCTTTCTCGACCTACCAGAAATCGGTTGACAACCTACAGTTTGGGAAACTCTATACAATAATGCAAATGGTTTTGTTTTACATTTTAGCATTCACATAATGAACAGCAAATGTTTCTTATCTTTTTCTTTTTCTTCTGCTGACAGGCTTTATGATAATTTTAAAACAGGAACCTTTATGTTGTACAAAAGTACTTCGCGAGACTTCGAAGTCCACGTGCGGCAGTGGGACTGTGGGAGTCTGCACTTTCCAGCATCTTGTAACTGTGGCTTTGTTGCAAAGGAAGGAAATGACGTGATCGCATTTGATATGTGCAGTGGTCAGCTACATGAATCACAACCCCACTTATCGGTGAAGAGCAAAGACACCCTGAGTGACAATGTCAGAATCACTGAATCCTATCTGGGAAGAAAAGTAACAGTATGTACCATATCTTTTCTTTATAAATTCTCATTCATTTTCTACCATTGACCTAATTTGGGGAAGACCGCGAAAGACACACTGACATCTTGCTTGTTCTGAAAAGGTGACTTATTGTGTCAGGGCAAGGTTTCCCATAACATCCGGACAGCATTTAACATTTTATTAATTCAAATTTAACACAGTATATTTGTCTTTGTTGTAACGTTGCTTTGTGATTCATCTACACCATCTTTTCCAGTGGGAGGACGAGCTACCTATTCACCGCCTGAAAATATTTTGTAGTTCTGTGTTGGTATTCCAGTAGCCTGCTCATGGGTTCAACCCGTGTTTCCTTTCTCAGTAGCTAACTTGTCTAATCCAGAACCTACAGATTAACTTCAATAACTCATCTTTTCATACTATCAGGACCATATATATAATTGTATGACAATCACTCCATGAGTAACTAATCACAAATTAGACATAAATAATGGTCTACACATACAGTGCCTTACACCCTTCCTCTGCCTCATCTCCAGTTTATTCACAGACCCTTCAAGTGACCATACCCTGTTGCCCATGATGTGCAGGCCCATTAGAGCCTCCAAAAAGCTATTAGCCTCCACCCAAAGGAGGTCTCTTTTCAGTTCTAAAACAAAGCTGTCCTCAGTGTCAGGGCCAGGCTTCCCATGTGCCGGGGATGGCAACAAACCCTAAAAACTCCACAGCGCGCTTACAAAAAGTCAATAAGCTGGGAGGGATTCACATGACGTAGAGTCCAAGCCTCCGGTTAAGGGAGATTCACCAGAGTGACCAGACGTCCTGGGAATGGGAAAGTCAGTCCCCGAGCTTGTTGTTTACATCATCTCTCAGCAGACTTTTTTTATTTATTTTTTTATTTTTTTTATAGTTTTTGATCAAAATTCCTGAGTTCCACATTTTTGAGGTTACAAAACAAATAATGACTCAGCCAGCTTTCTCCTGCGTTTTATGAACTACCCCGCGTTTCCGAAGTTCGGACACGTTGCCATATCCTTATAACACCCAACCATAATGATCTTAGTCACCAGCTGGGGACAGCAGGCTCAAGTACGCTGAAAGGAAGCAGGGTGTGGTCCCAGGGTAAAGGGGTGCCTGGGGAGACGGGTCCCAAATGTCCACTGCAGCTCCAGACGATGGTAAGGCACAGGGTGCACACACACACCCCCAGAGCATGCGTGGTGACTAACAAATGCTCAATACCCCGCATGCACCCTCCAGGGAAAGCAGTCGGTCCAACCTCTGACACCTCAAGGAAGCATAGATAGGGGCAAAAACGGGGCCACGGAGTATCCTTCAATCCCCTCACGCACATGACAAAGGAGATGGTAGATCACACAAGACTTAGAGAAACACCCAAAACGAAAGAGAAAAAGCCCAAAGTTAGCCCCAAAAGAGGTTTCCTGAGAAAAGGTGGGGTTGAGATACCTGGTGTCACAAGGGAGGGTCACATAGCATGCCGCATGCTGGTAGCTGAGTGATAAACACACATGAATCTCAGGGTGCATTGCAACCACCAGCAACACTAAATAGCAACACGCCTCCCGAACCACATACTCGTGTGCACACACCAAGCAAGACACTCCATGGAAGAACCAGTGCCACCCACAGAATTCCTGATAAAGCATGAGGCTGTCTGTCCCTATGCCTCTGAAGATCCACACAAATATCTTGCACTAAACAAAGGATCAATTTAGGAATAAATGAAGGAGGTGGACCAATGGCTCATAAAAGAGAATAAACTGCCTCGATAACCAATAATCTCCTTATTCTCCCATAACTATAAAAAAGATACCCGACTGGGGCCACCATCTGGTGTCTTACAAAATCGTGACCAGTGGAGTGTGGAAGACATGCCCCAAAGAAAAAATACAGGAACCCAGATTATGACACATATATAATGTTTTTTGAGTTAACAATGAAACAAGCTCTCATCCAAACAGGTCAACCACCGAATCTTCAAGTGCACCAACACCCAGCTACCACAGAAAACACCCCATCCTGGACAAGAAATTTGCATTTGAAACTTTGAACTAACACCTCAAGCTTTTTGTTTGAACTGATAAGGAAACCAAGGCCACCAGAGTACCACAGACGCCTCCCAAGTGACCCATTCCAAGACCTGCAATGCCAAATGACAGGTTATGCATTATTGCATTGTTATGTACCCCCTGTCTGTTATGGAGGCTACTGCACCTATTCGCTACCAAGGAACTGTCGAGCAAAATGGAGTCTATTCAAAAGTTATCACAGCACTTGCTTTGGGGCCCCTGCCATGTCTCCTATAATTACACTCAGCAGAACTCCAGCATCCCACATGCATAGCACAGTGCCCTCTTACACAACATATGGTACCAATACATGACCGCAGTTGCTCCAGGTCATGTTACATCTGTTTGCTGATCCCACATGCAGTAGGCGCTGTCAGGCTTTACATATTCCAAGAGGTAGCCCCCGAGAAAGAAAATGCCTTAGCCACTTATATCCATGCAGAATAAGGGCCAAGATCCAACCCAAAAAAGCAGAAACACACTGGGTAGTAGTACATTTGACCCTATAAGAAACCAAGCCAACCGCATTATCCTCTTTTCTGAACCTAATGACATCCAAACCGAGCTAGACAGGATGCGCAGAAAGGGCACCATAGGGTAGGATACTGTTTATCCCCAAGACATCCCAGAGAAGAGATTCTTGGATGTAGCACAACTCCAAACTCAATGCACATACACATCTGCCCCTGCATCCATCTGTGGACCGAGGATTGTCCTTAGCGTATCTGGGGCAGTTTTCTCTAACAAAAAGTGTTCTCCAGACATGAAGTTCTTGTCTAGGGTGCCCAGCTCGAGGATATGAGGAGGAATCAGTCACAGGGTAAATCATTGAATGAAAGCGCGATCATCCCCGGTCAGGCAATCTGGGACACCGAGGTGGGTGAATATACTTTGCTAGAAGGGGCAAACCCTAATTGTACAGAAACCTACAATATATACATTATGTTTCAGAGGTAAAGGAATGCTTCCAATGGTCACAAATGCTAACTGCAGCATGATCATGCACATTCTGGATATGCAATGGGGCACCTCCAGGCTCATGGACTTCTACTGGCAGTGCAGCGAGTTTCCCTATACTCTGCTCATCCACGGATGGCATGGACTCTGTTCCCTGGTCACCATACACACCCTGACCCTGGTAAATCCTAGAGAGTAACTATCAGACTTATACCAGCACCCATTAAGGAAGAAGACAAACTTGCTGCACCAAGCACATGAGAAGAGAACTGTGGTCTATTTTGGCTGGCCTCAGTAAAAGGACATTCCCGAAGAATTCAGACTGTTTACTGATACACAGGTTTTGGCAGGAGGGTCGATACCCTTCTTCACTCTGCAGACAAAAGCACACGCCCGCTGTTCCCAAATGACCAAGTGGGAAATGCTTAAAATGATGAACAGCACTGAGCCCGGCCTTAATTCAGTCAAGGTAGAAATGCGAGCAATATGACTCATGTTAATGCAGCACCAATATGTATTGGACTTGACGACCATGATGGGAGGAGGAGTGTGTGCCAAGATCGGTGTGGCCTGCTGCACCATCATTCCAGGGAATGACGCAGGCAATGGTACATTGACACTTGCCATCCAAGCACTGCACCACCTACAGAGATACATGCATCTGGAGGGAGTTTCCCCTGTGCAGGAGTGGTTTTCAAATTGGTTCTCCTGGCTCCCCCGGTGGATTATCTGTTTGTGCAGATCGCTGTTGCCAGTTTTCATTGTGTTCATATTTTTGTGTGGGTCTGTTCAATTGGGTATTACCTGCTGTAAAAACGTAAACCTCAAAATGGGAAAAATGCATGTAACTGGGAAGGTAATAATTTTCTAGAGCGAGCCTAAGGAGCAAAATATCCCCAATAAAGTAACTGTTATAAGGTATGAGTCAGATAGTGTACTTGACAAATCTACTAGAGGAGGGAATGTCACGCAAATGTCACGTTTTGTAGTTAAACTTACAGGGATATTATTATAATCAGCTCTGTTTAGTAAGCAATTATGTATTTTCATCACATAAATAAATACTTAGATAAGATTTCCTAACATTATCAGAAGAAATATTGCTTAAATAAAAGTTCTTACCAAAGTTGTTCATTCTAAACAATCCTTTTACTCACATGTTGAATTTGACCTAAACTGGATTTGCTTAAATTCAGAAAATGTTTGAGCATCTACATTTTCCTATGTGGCAAACATACCTTCAGTGTCTGGGTGCTTGGTGTGGAATACAATTGCTGTCTCCACTTGCACTGTGTTGAACTGACTGCCCTAGATTTACAGGTAATTCTCAGTATAAGCTATGGACATCTAACTGGAAATGTAGTCTTACCTACTCCCCTTCATCATTGTGGTCTGACAGTGATGTGTACTTCTCCTCCTGTTAACACAGTTATATTTATATTTGATGATCCTTGACACTTCAAATTAATAAGGAGTCTAGTATCTGACTTTTACCTATGGATATTAAGAAGAGTTCTTCCTCTGTTACCATTCTCGTGTCACATAGCAGAACTTCAGACCATCTTAGACTTGTGTCTGAGTTACTGCAATACACTCTACCTTGGTCTACTAGTTTATCTAATCCATATAATTCGGTATACTTCATGTTATCTAGTATACATTTGTATAGATTCTCCTGAACTTCCCTCAATGATCTTCCTTGTCCAATAATTTTTCCAAGTTACACTCACTCCTGGTTGCTAACTGCTCATTATTCAGAAGACTTTGCCTTTGACATAATATCCTGAACAACAAGTAGCCTACCTTCGTACTTTCCTGTCCTATTTGCCAATCAGAATGCTTTGGTCGTTGCCTATACATCTTCCAATGGTTCCTAAGATGTGGAAGTTCCACCAAGGTGTACACTACTTGTCTTGCCAGGGTTTCAAACATGGGTGTTCTCTTCCTTTTTCCATCAACCTATCTGTTGTACTGTATGCAATTGAAAACCTGATTTTTCTTGATCTAAGCTTAGATTGTTCTGTTTTGAGTTTTGATGTTACTGCCCTAGCAGTGTGCATCATAAATATTTAAAAACAAATTACTCTATGCGGGGATTCAATTAGATTTTTGGTGTTTAATTTGAGTCAATGCAGACTTAATTAGATGTAATTTCTAAGATCACTCATAGATAATGCTATAGTGCCTCTAGTAAAATAAACAGCCAGTGATTCTGTTGGCTATAACTGGGATGACTTGGATTTGCTCTATGAGTAATACAAATTGTGAATGGTAATAGATTGATTGAACCACCACTGGTTTAGAAGTATAACTTTGGGTGTTTACATTTTAAATTAGTCTGGCAATTAAGCAAGTTTATCGTATCAAGTAAATAGGTTTCAATTTGTTATTTACTGTGTCCCAGGATAATTAATTCACCAGATTCTATTTAAACTAATCGTCCAACTTGCTGTGCTGAAATCTTCTTTCTATTTGTAGATCTCCTTCTCTTCTGGGGCTTTCATCCGCTCTGATGTGAGTGAATGGGGAATGAGTCTAACCCTTCGAGCCCCAAGCTCGGACTATAAGCATACACTTGGACTGTGCGGTACTTTTGATGGTGATACTGGGAATGATTTTCATGATATCAATGGTATCGGAATCCCACAAACCTCTGATACTCATCACACATTTATAAATGAATGGAGGTAAGCACAACTTTTTTACAAAAGCCTCTTTATTCTTTTTTATGGTGTTGGTTACGACAGACCCTTCAGTCAATCCAAAGCAACCATTATCAAATGATCACGAAAGATGAGAAAGCAGAATAGTCCAGCTACTCATTTCCGAAGGTATCTTACCAGTTAACACATTTGTAACGTTATTAACAGCCCAAGGGGAAACCAAGTATTGATTATGGGACATTCCATTTTTATTGATTAGCATGGTATAAATCCTGTTTTGACTTTACTTTTCCCAATTAAATTTGGTAAGCCTGTTCTGCATTTAAACCAATATGGCCTGACCCCTTGTTATGCCTTGCAAATCAGCATATGTAAATTATTTTCGTTAATGTTTCTTGTATCCGTCCAAGTTAGAGCTTTCGGTCTTGGCATGTATTGCAATACGATTTCTCATTGGTGCATTTTTTCATATAGCGCTTACACATAGACTTTTAAAACACTGAACTTGGAATTTTTATATGGGTTTTAATATTGACTATGATTCTTTTTTATATTTGTACTCTAAAACCAAATTTAATGAGGAAATAAGGCTTCTTGTTTGATATATTGGATAGCCTAGTTCTTTATTAAAATATCATCCAGGCAGGTTTTCAATGCAATCGGATGAGTGTGCGTGATGCAATTTTACACATAATGAATTTCGAAGAAGATCAATTGCATACTTTTTTATGAATCTGAAAAAACAACTGAGCTTTACTACATTTTTGGCTAACAAACACAGACTACCATTGAATCAATTTTATTGGAGGGTGAAGTACTAAAGAGAAAATCTAAAAAGCAAAATCATAATCATAATTTTTCTTTCTCGCACTTGCAGGATTCCTCCTGGGGATAGTTTTTTTGACAAAACTCCAACTCCACTTGATTCACCTAAGAAGAACAATTACTGTGGATGTACTGTTGATGGCACTGAGCATTATCAGTCTTCCAATAGGCTGGATCCTACATCTCAAGCTGACTTTCTAACTTCTTGCAAGAGCAATAGTAATGTACATCAGTCGGCTCTGATACCAGGACTGGATGTGACTGCTGAATATATTAGCTCTGTTGAAGAGAGCAGGGATTTATCTAAACGTGCATTGCTTGACGAGGATGAGAGGGATGCTTTCAGCTTTCTGCATGGAAACATGCCACAAATTAATCAAACTTCAAAATACATAAATGCATTAACACACCTGAGGACCATCAGTAAATCAGAGGATGACAATAGAATGGAAAAGAAGAGGTTGGGGAGTGTGGGAAACAGGTGGAATGATCATCAACATGGAAGTTCTTCTCCTGAGGGGCAGTCTGTCCGAAGTAGATTGAAACGACAGAATTATTATGAATACCTTCCCTCATTTCCATTTCAAAGCCTCAGCCAAACTGACCTTGAAGGGTTCAATTATTTTTTCCCAGAGGACCACACAGCGGATACCAACCAGGAGATTATGCCCTCCTGGCCAACACCTTCTGGACTTACACATTCCGGAGCATTGGAGGTATGCCAACAGGCCATAAGCAACTCAACCATAGCTCAATCTTGTGAGGATCTCCTTGGAAGCAGGATTGGGGATGTCCTGGAGATGTGCGTTACAGATTTGTTGCTAAAGGATGATCTCACTTGGGCGGAAGCTGGACTTGCCTTGTTGGAGAATGATTGCGAACGCAGAATCTTAGAAGAAGGGAGCTACAACGCTGAAAGACATGAGGATGCACTAGAAAGCATGCTGCAAGCGTTGCGGTGTCCTAAGCTTTGCAGTGGAAATGGGCAGTGTTTAGAATGGGGGTGTGCTTGCTTCGAAGGCTTTGGTTCTTATGACTGCAGTATTCTTGCAGGTAAGCACAACTAAGTGATGATGAAAAGAATGAAACACATAGATGAATTCTTAAAAGATAGAATTCATTGAGTGATCATGGGTTAGCAGGATGCACAAGGGATGCTTTATTTTCTTATCTGTGTTTTTATTGCCATTTTGGCAAAATACAGTTCCATATTAGGAAATATTATCAAACAGTACAATCACAGTAAGCATCCTGTGGAATTTCTAATGTTGCCAAGGCCATCCTCAACATATTAAAAAGAGCAAGTAAACAATACAACATCAAAGAGTAACAGAACGCCCCGCACCCCATGCTCAACTAGTTCCATATGCTAGTGGCGAAAGGGTACGTGTATCACAAGCAAGCCATGGCAGGTTGATCATCCACCTAGTGCCTGGCCGAGTGTCAACTTGTAGCTATCCAACAGAGCCACACCCCCATCCTCCTGCTGTGGATCTATATCGATGCAGGATCTGTCTCTCTTCTGCTTGCCCCCATGGTGAGGGAGGCACTTGCATTGTCAGTGAGGTCGTGGATCATGGCTCCCCACACCAAGAGTTCATCTGGCACAAGGGATGGTTAGGAGAGAGAAAAAAATAGGGACATCAAGTAAATAAGAAAATAGAGAAGAAACAGTGTAATGTGGCCTGACATGGATGGTGATTGCTTATAGAGACCAGAGAGGGTGGAAGTAACTGCGAGCTGCAGTAGAAGATGGGAGCGTCACGTTGGCTGCACAGTCTGAGTACAGGGGTGAAGCAGCTAAGACAGCATAAATGGATGAGCTCAGAGGCATGGATGATAGGACATATAAAAACGTGAGCACAAAGGAATATTATAGAAGACATGTTTTGAGCTCATCAAATGACAATGAAGTGAGCCAAGCAGAACAGGTATTTCAGCAGGAACATCACAAAAAGGGGGCGGGGGCAGCAAGGGCTCTTTACCCATTTTTAAGGCCCCGCTCTCCAGTTACAACTTTTTAGCTATTAATACAGAGGCCCAAATCTGTTCCTTCTTAAAACAGCTAACGTGGCAACAACAGTCATAAGTGGCGCCAAAAGCTCTGTTTTTCTGTTTTCCCAAAGTATGTCTTCATAATTCCAAACTGCTCTTTGAATGACACCAAAGTGATGCGCACGCAACCTCAAACACTTCTGACCTGCCTGCGGGTCAAGTTACACATGAAGAACTGTGCAAGGTATATATGAGAATATATAGAGATAATATGAGAAACACATAGAGATAATAAAGCGCAGTGAGGACTGGGATTGGTAAGTAATGACAGTGTAGGGGAAATACAGACAAATGGAGAAAAAGTATGAGATGAGACACAAAGCAAAAAGGTCTGGGGAACTGGAACAGTGTTTAGTTGACTGGTGGCTATAAAATGGAATGACTTGAGTTGGAAACGTGTTAAAAAGGAAGTCTTCTGGGCGTGAATGGTTCATGGTTCACTGGTAAAAGCAAGCTACCCAATGATCTTTATAGAGATGATAAATTGAGAGAACTATAAACTCAATTTGATATTTCACATACCAAAGTGACAGTCCTTCTATTCTGACACCTATATCCAAACCTAGCCTTCCATGCATTTTCTTCTAAAATTACTTGATGGTTAATGTCCCCACAATATACCCAACAAAACACTTCACCTTTCCAGTTCTGGTTCTGTTCTTCAATGACTGAAATGTAAATTTAAGATTTATTCCAAATAGGGAGGCATGTTTAAACAATCAACTGTAATTACTAAGGGCCTGATTACGATGTTGGGCAGACAACGCGGGGTATAAACCACCCGACAATATGTAGGCGGTTCTGGCATCCCATTTGGATGAGACCACACATAGTGCGGTTGGAAACATCCATTTTCTAATGGGGGCTTTTGCGTTGGGCTGAAAATGGCAGCTTAACAAGATCCCATTAAAAATTGTATGTTTTCAAACACATTAGGGATGTTTGAAAACAACAAACATCCCTGCCCCCCAGGCCACAACGCGGAGGGCCAGGGGGGAAGGGAGCCCTGCTAGGGGCCCCCAGTGTCGGTTTCCAACAACCTTGCAATGTCCGAAATGCCGTCATGGAATGGCTTTCGGAAACAGACATCATAATCCAGACAGCGGAGCTGCCATCATAAAGGGATCATGAGGAGTTTCCGAGGCGCCAAAGGGATTCTTGAGCTCGTTGAAAAGCATTGGTCAGTCCCTCCGACTACTGCTTCCGACCGCACGTCTTGAAAGGTGAATTTCAGACTGCAGCAGCAGATGCCCGTCGGACCACAGCCGACAAGCTGTCGGTTGCAGTCCGACAACCATCCTAATTAGGCCCATAATGTTTTCTTTGCAAGCCTGTATTAGGTTGTTGTAACATAGTGTGAACAGTTAGGCTGACACAATAGAAGAGAGTGAGGAACTTTTCTATTAAAGCCCTTAACAGGGTTTCTACATCGCCTTAAACCAGACCAAAGTCATTCTTGAAATATCATGTTTGCCTTTCTGTAGCATAAGTCAAATCTACTTTTCTAACTTTAGCACCACCAGTGGCGTTGGGAAGTGTAGCTATCAGAAGTCAAAAGGCTATCAGAAATAGATGAATTAAGGTACAAATCTAAATGCAGATAATAGATAGTAAAATTATATAAAAACCATATGAGGTTAGTCCAGTGACAAAGGACTGGATGCAAAAGATTTCTTAAGGTAAGTTTCTCCCAGTGGGGACTTGTCATAAGCAATATCCAAAGTGCATCCTATACCCTACCATAAACTTGATGAGAGCCCTTGGTGACCAGGTGGGATGCCACTGAAGAATTGAAAGCAAATTTGAAGTCATAGCCAGAAAACCTTGCCAATGGCTTTCTTCGTAAGAGGAACTTTTAGCTGAGAATGGAACCTTTGGTTCAGAGTGGATTTCGTGGTAAGGAGAAATGTCAGTGGATCCTGGAGAAGTGTTTTCTTAAGGTTGGGGGTTGGCAAACGGTGAAGATAAAACTGATGAGGCCACCTATAACAGGATCTTGTAAAGAGCGGGTGCACATGTATGTGTGTATTTGTTATGTATAATATATGCAGGTATAGTTTTGAAGACTGAATCTTTTGGGGTTCACATACAATGTATTATTTTTCCGTCTAGTCGTCTTTTTTTTTGAGTGGACATTGACAACTTGGTGCTGTGCCCCTACTTTAATGATAAAACAAAAAAGAAAAACAGTAAAGAATTCCCGTTTTTTCACAATGATAATAGACAAAGCAGTGTTCACCTAGTACAAAATATTATCACGATAAAAAATATATATAATTCATACACTGAAAAGCACAACCCAGAGGACAGAACACATTAATAATTCAAAAGTAATTATTCAAATAACCCTACTGATAAATCCTAATACAAAGAGTTAGTGATCTCAATCAAATTATGTCCATTTGCTATTGGGATTTATTTATTAGTTGATCTGTTTCGGTGGTATTTATATATTTAAATCCACCTTCTTCTGGACAACCCAATTAAAAAAAAAATCTTTTATAAATAGTCTTCCCTGCTACACCAGTAGGCTTGTGGCAGATTACATTAGGGTCTCAAGTTCTTTATCTTAAACAAGACCAGTGTGTTTACACAAGAGAACACCTTGGACCTCTAAGATGTCCTTGTTTAAATAAAAGAGCGAATCATAGCACAGTGTTAATTTTGCTGCAATTGTGATTCAATTTATATAGCGCTAACTATCCCTGAAGAGGTGTTGAAGTGCTTTACACTGGGAAGCACGCTGCTCCAGAACCCAAGGTTAGTGATTAATTCAGGTAATTGGTTATTGTTAATAATTGGGTTCAGTCTTGTGTGCTCAGCAAACCGTTCCATGCATGTGTTCATTTCTTTGTAATCGGTCACATAAACAGGAGTTAGGTGGCAGCATTAGTGATGTGGTGGTATGAGTTCATGCAGATGGTCATTGGGTCTAGTAGATTAGCTTAAGGATTTAAGGTATTGTTAAGTTGCAGGCGTATAACTGGAAGAAGGAGAGGTTGTGATCTTTGGTATGAGTTATGGCCAGTTTTCAGAGATATAATCACAGAGATTAGAGCAAACCTGCATGTTGCAGGTTGTGATCTGAGGGAGGAGACATGTAATGAATAGAAATTAAGGACATGGCCATTTGAAAGAAAAAAGGAGACAACAGTCAGAAGTTAGTTTAGTTTTTATGCTGAATTAAGAAATATAGACATTGCTTTTTGAGATGGCATGTAATTTCTGGATGCACATCTGTAAAAATGAACAGCATAATGTGTACATGAAAGTAGTTATGTATTAGTTTTTTTTGATATGCACTAGTATAACAGTCTGTGCAGTGCTAGGCTACGACTAGACAACTGCTCCAGTAAGGCCACAAAACCATAAAGTAATGGTTGTATGCATCTACTGGGAAGTATCAAGAGCTTTAGACTGTGCTTGACGGAAGACGTTACCTCAGGAATATCGCAATGTAAGAAGATTCTTTGTTCTATGTATTTCTAAAGTGCACCGTCACCCACGAGGGTATCCTGGTGCTAGATAAGTGTGTGTGTTGAACCCTACCTGTGGTAGGTTGGTTGATTAAAAAGCCAGGTATTCTGCTACTTGTGGAATTCAAGAAGAGAGGAGTCGTCTCTGAAGTGGAGAGGGTGGTTCTATGCTTTAGGAGTGATGTAAGAGAACACTCGTCCTCCTGACTGTGTATGCATGGAATGTTAGCAAGTAGGATTCCTTTGGAGCGGAGGTGTCTGGGTGGTTGTTGGAAGGAGATGCAACTGTTCAAGTACATGGGGCCTGAGAATGTGTGTGTGAGGAGTTGGAATTGAGCACGTTTGTGTATTGAAAGTCAGTGTAGTTCCCTGAGGTGTGGTGTAATCCCCAGACATTTTGCTTTTTGGTCTCCTGTTTTGGAACCTGTTGTTGTTGGTTTTATGACTCTGGGCACTTTATCACTGCTGATCAGTGTTAAAGTGCATATGCTCTCCCTGTAAATTGTGTTTATGAGTTGGTGATTCAATGATTGGCATATTTAATTTACTGGTAAGTCCCTAGTACAGTGCACTATGTGTGCCCAGGGCCTGTAAATCAAATGCTACTAGTGGGCCTGCAGCACTGGTTGTGCCTCCACATGCACAGCCTGTAAATGTAACTCAGACCTGCAACTGCAGTGTCTGTGCGCAGTAGTTTGTTACTGCCATGTCACCCACTTGCCAGGCCCTAACCTTCCCTTTTCTTACATGTAAGACACCCCTATGGTAGGCCCATGGTAGCCCATTGGCAGTGTATGTGAAAGGTAGGACATGTACTGAGGTGTGTGTCATGTCCTGATTGTGAAATACAGTGTATTTTGTTTTTCACTAATGAAAGGCTATCTGTCCCATAGGATGGAATGGGAGTTTATTTATAACATATTATAAATATAACTCCCCATTGGGACAAGGTAGAAAGTTGGAGTTTAGTATTCCTGAACTCAGGATATAAAGAGACATCTTTCAGTAAGGAAGAGTTTTATATTTTGGGTTTGAAAATACCACTTTTAGGAAGTTGGTATTCTCTTGCTTAGCCATCTAGTGCCCCTCTGGTAGGTTTGTGTATTGACTGTCTGGCTTTGGAGGGACAGTGGCTGGGGATGTGCATTCTCTCAGACAGCCACTGGGGGGGTGGGGTTGATGTGTGTCCTGCATTTCCTGAATGAGTCAGGGCTCGGCTGATTAGACCTGGGCTGCATTTAGAGTAGGGGGAGGAGATTTCCTTGCACCTGAATAGGCCTGGTCTGCCTTGGACAATGCTGTTGTCGCCTCCTGCCGGGCAGCTGCAGCAGAGAGGACAGAGCTGGTTTTAGCTAGGTAAAGAGTTTCTCCAAGGAGAAGAGCTGTGAGGAGGAGTACTGCCCCTTTGCTGTGTACTGTGTGTGGTTGTCCTGCAGTTGCTGTTTCTGCCAAGGACAGGACAAAGTCCGGAACTTTGCTAGGAACCTGCTTGAAGAAGATCTCCAAGGGCCTGCGTGTGCTAGCCTCCTGTTCTGAAGTCTCAGGGACACAAAGTCTTCACCCCCAGCTCCCCTGAACTCTGCTGCTGAGGGATCGGACTTGCCAGGAGGTGCTTGTTCCAGTTCTGGGCCTCAGGAGGTTGTGATTGCTGCTGGGAGCTGTAAGAATCCTGAAGAACTGAAGAAATCGACGCATCGCTCTTCTTGCTGCTGTTTTTCCTACGCAGCACCACTGTGCGAGAAGTATCTCCTCGCACCGTGCTGCATCACTTCCAAAACCGATGCAACGCCTCTGACACTGCAAGAACCAATGCATAGAGGGTCAACAACTGAAGAAACTGATGCAGAGCCACTCGACACCCCCGCATCATTCACCGACACATCACGGATTTCCATGCATCGTACCTGTACAGCAACCTTTCCTGATGCATCACCCGCGGACCAGAACAGTCTCAGATTTGACAAATCACTTCCCCCTACAGACCGAATTTAAAGCATCACTTCTGCATTCAGCAGAACTGTCACATTGCCTCCCCATGGTCTCAGGAACTAACGCATCTCTTTGGTTTTCGACGCTTCACATCTCTGCGGCTGTTTGGCCTTGTGAATTTTGACGCATCTACAGGTACTTTTTGAGAAATCACGCATATATAGTTTTCTATGAACTCAATTGTTTGAAACCTTTGAAAAGTCATATTCTTATTACATGTATGTTGGATTTTTGTCGTTTCGGCCTATTTGAGTTTAGAGAAATATACTTTATTTCTCTAAACTGGTGTGGTGTCTATTTGTGGTGTTATCATTGTATTACTGTGTGTTTTGAGTAGAAATACTTTACACACTGCCTTTCGGATAAGTCTGTCTGCTTGTGCCAAGCTGCCCAGGAGATGAGCAGAGGTTATCTAAAGTGTTTGTCCCCCTTAACTTAACTAGAAGCAAGGGTCCCTATTTGGACAAAGGTACCTACCTCTTCCAACTAGAGACCCCCATTTCTAATACTTGGTGATCCCGGTGTAGAGGGTGTTCCGATAGTCCAACTTGCTTGTGGGTAAATAGTGCTAATATTGAAACTGAGATTCTGCACTGCTGGAACAGATGTCTGGTGATGTTTATCCTCAAGTGTGGCTTACTGTATTAATTATAAGAAGCAAAGCAGGATCCCTTTGCATGCCTGTGTTGTAGCATGAACAATTTTGCCAGACAGATAGTGTAGTGCCTGAGGCTGGAGGGTGGAGACTGAGCTCTCATTAGAAAGTAAATGAAGACTTTGTCAGTAAGGAGATGGTGATTAAACTGCCTGAAGCACTTTCCGTTGGTGTGTGGTATGGGGTAGGTTGGACTGCAGACTGTTGTACAAGGTAAAAGGTGTCCATTAACTAGGGCCCAGCCTTTTGTCTTTCTTGATCACAGGCAAATGCAGAGGTCTCACACCTCTTTAGGCGTGCTCTAGGCAGTTGTTGCAATTGGTTAAGGCATGAAGAGACAGATAGTTTGTGTGCCTCACCTGAGCATAGTTGGGGTTAGTTTGTGTTTGAAAAGGTGATTTTGGCATAATAAAGAAAGGATATTGACACACCAGATATTTTGAATATGGTTAACAATACTTCCATTTAGAAAGGTAGTAATAAGGTCACCGGAGACTCACAAACAATAGCCCGGTGTTTGTGAGTAATGCTATGTTGTTATCCTTCAGGAATGAGTGCCATGTATTCAAGGAGAACCAGTGTAACTAAAGTCTACCTGCAGTATGTGATCTTTGAAGTGTGGTAATGTGTTTTTGATGGTGAGGTCAATCGTTTCTTCAGTGAATGATTTGTTCTTACCTGGCACGTGTTCTAGTAAAGTGGTTTTGATGTTGTAGCAATGTGATCTCAAACCACAAAACTGGAGGCATTCAAATTAATTTTTCAAGGTAATTTGATAGGTACTTTAAATAAAGTCACTGTGCATTCTAACCACTAATTCTTGAGAGAATAACACATGAATGGGGAATGTGCTGATTGGGAGACGAGTATTGGTTAGGAAGAGAATGATGAGGTCATATTTTGTTATTGGATCTGGTATAGATGAACCATTAACAGGTGCACATCTGCAAATATGTAGAACACATTTTAGCATATTTGATTGTGTGTTGTTTTTGAGCAATTAGTAATTACTGTGTTTTCTCCTTAAAGATGTTATCATGGTAAGTACCACAAACTAGTGTCTGTGCTGATGCCTTTACTGTTTTTATGGACACTTTATACATTTTGCCCCCCACCTCTGCTATGTGAGTCTTATAATGATCCTGGTTTGATTGATCTGTGGAAGGTGGCAGTGTACTCTGAAATTTCTGCTTGAAATTTGAGAAAAAAGTTTCACCCACCATCTCCAATAATAATGACTTTGTCAACACAGCTCAGGGAATTATCATATTGCACCCAGACTGACTCAACTGGAGAAAGCTGCAGTGAGTCTCAGGAAGGTGAGTCCATGGTTTGGAAGTCTGTGAGCTAGAGCAGTGCATTTGAGGGGTGAGTGAGACCAATTTAAAAAACAATAAGTGCCAGGGCACTTATCAGGTGGCCACTTCAACCTGCACCAACCATTTCCCCTGCCAGCGCTGCTAATGCACTACCAACACATCTACTATGAAACCCCTGCAAATGTGACAATTCAGACTATTCCAGGCCCCCAAAATCTATAAGATTGGCTTTGGTGGCAGGTATTATTATTAGTCATTTTTGTATTGAATTATTAAACCAATATTGTTGTGCTCATCTAAAGAGTAGACACACAGCAGTATCACGAGGTAGACTGTGAAAATTGCAGGCACTGACAATTAGGCCCCGGTGCTGAGCACCGAAAACCACCAGCTCAAATTAAGCACCCCAAGCACTGCAAACAGAGAAACCTGTTGGTCCTGCTTGTGGATGTCGTAGTTGGAGCGCATTCCAGGTGGTTGTGGTCCAAAGCCTCCTGGAGCAGACAGACCTGCTATAAAAAAACCTTTTTATTTATTTATTTACTTTTGAAGCCCCTGAATCACCCCTAAAGTGGTATCTCCGCGCAACAGAGGTGCTACAGACAAGGCAGATGAGAAGAGGAAAATTAGAAAAGTTCAATTTTAAGCAACCTTCTAAATAGAAGGTAGTCTGGGCATTTCCAAAGATGAATCGAGAGCTGATTCCAGAAATAGGGGGCTAGGTGAGAGAATGCCTTCCTACCCAAGCGGGATTTTTTGAAACGCGGGACGAGGAGCCAAAATTTAGCTCCTGAGTGTAACGGTCTGGGTTGCTAATCTTGAATACGTTTTCCTGCAAGATAGCCAGGACCTTTACCATTTAGTGCTCTGAGCACAATGCAGCATATCTTATATTTCACCCGTTTTCACACTGGAAGCCAGTGTAACCGTTGTAAAAGGGGGGGAGAGGCTGTTTACGCAGGAGAGTTAGAGACAAGGCAAGCCGCAGTGTTTTGAACTACTTGAAGTCTACTCGGTGAGGACTCACTTGCTGAAATCAGGAGAGTATCAAAGTAGTCCAGGCGGCTTATTACCAGTGCCTGGATGAGTGTTTCCATGCAGTTAAGGGGAGAAAGGGAAATACCATGCATAGGAGGCTTAACATATGGAAACATGAACCCACGGTAGTTGTAACTTGCTCTTTCATTGTAAGTTTCTGGTCCAAACGTATGCCAAGGTTCTTAACCACAGACTTAGGGACCGGGGTGTCACCTAGATCAGACAGCCACCATTCTGGGGCCAGAGCAGAGGCGCATCTCCGAACAGCATAATCTCAGTTTTCCCGGCATTGCGCTGTAGGAAATTATTCCTCGTCCAGGTCCCGATGGCAGTCATGCCTTCTAAGAAGGCAGTCTGAATATTGTGTGAATTTTTGTCAAATGACAGTAATAGCTGGGTGTCATCAGCAGACGAGATTGGTGTGAAGCTCAGCTTTCTAAGTAGTCCAGCTAGTGGAGCAACATAAATGTTGAACAAGTTGGGACTGAGGCAGGATCTCTGAGGTACTCCTTTAGTCAGTTACATGGTCTGAGATCGGGAAAGGGCCAAGATTGTTGGTCTGAGTTCGGTGGTAGAGAAAGCTCGAAATCCACTGAAAGGCTTGTCGTTGAATTTCAGTTTCTATGAGTCCCCGGAGCAGAATATGATGAGAGACCGTGTCGAAAGCTGCGTTCAAATCCAGCAGCACTAGTAGTACTGCTTGTCCGTTGTCAAGGGAGTGCCTTATGCAGTCGGTAACGGCAATCTGTGCTGACTATGTACTGTACAATGGCCTAAACCCATACTGAGATGTGTCAAGGCATCCAGTAGATTCGACATGGTTAGAGAGATTTTAATTAATATGCTTTTCCAATATCTTACTCAGGAGAGGAAGAAGAGAAAACGGACGATGTTTGGACAGGTCCTCCATTGGAACATTGGTTTTCTTACGGATGGGAATTATTTGTGCATCCTTCCATTCAAGTGGTAGTTTGCTCTCTCTCATTGAAAGATTGAGAATTGAGCAAATATATGGGGACAACTGTTTAGAAAGTAACCAGGAAATTTTGACTATGGTGCCTGAGCAGGGTCCATAGCTTAAGACTGCTGAGGTTGTTGGTAGGCAAGCAACTAGAAATGGCATTTCTAAAACAGTAATGTTAAATGTTTACTAGCAAAGAGGATTTGTCCATACCATTCCAATGATACGGAACATGACAAAGGTATTCCTTCTCAATCAGGAATTATGGTTAAAAGTGTAATAAGGAATTCCCAATATTAACCTAGGAGAGGATATGCAAAACTTTAAAGTATTTTCCTTACCTTTTAGGTACACAGCACCCTTTAATAGATGGGGACAACTGTTTAGAAAGTAACAAGTAAATTTTGACTATGGTGCCTGCACAGGAGCCATAACTTAAGACTGCTGGGGTTGTTGGTAGACAAGCAACTAGATTAGCAGAAGAGACGCTGTGGAAAGCCTGCAATAATAGGGTAGGTGGTGTAAGAATCCTGCTGAGTGTGTTAAGCACTGCACCCTTTTTATCTGCCTCCTGTGTCCCATAGGGTCATCCTGCTGCAGAGAAACAGGTGTGATTGATGAGTTACTGAATGTTTAGAGGGGTGCGGTGGAGTTCTCCTGAGCTGTACAGTTACTCATCCAGAAATGTCCCACTGGAACATAGTCCTCCATGGAACTGCTCCACTGTTCAGATTCCTCGCTGGATGATGATCTCCATATCGCTCTCTTGTTTTCCCCCAACCTGGAGTGGTGAATTTGGTGGTGAACACTTGCAGCGAGGCAGGGGATAGGCACCACTGGACCTCACTGGAACAGTGTAGTGTGAACTCACCTCCTTATCTATGGTAACAAACAATGAGTGTCAGCGACCATCGGGAACTGTTGGGTGGCCTAATTCCTTAGTCCTAGGTGGCAGTTGAGGGGCATGTAGGGAATAGTACCAAGCTATAAGATGTAGGAACCTAATTAATGCTGGAGCCATTATAGAGGAGGGTTATTAATGGGCCAGATCCCATTATGGCTCTTCGTTCTTGTTGAGAAAGAGATCTTGCGGAGTTAGATAAGGACAGATGGAGAGAGGCCAAGACGGTCCCCGAGCTCTCGCAATTTCAGTCTGCCTCAGCCTCATCCAAATCAACTATCTACACAGAACATTTTATACCTCAGAAAAGACTATGTATGATGGGCACGAGGACTCTCCGAAATGCACACACTGTCACAACATGGTTGGCACATTGATATATTTCATTTGGGAATTCCCCATCATACAACAATATTTCCTGAATGCAATGCTGCCTAACAGTGATATTGGGCAAACTCCCAAGCTGGTTGTCTTTGGTATAATGGAGAAACTGGGAGGAACAAGAAGGAGATACATTTTTATTTGGATGGCATGTATTATTGCAAAAATGGGATATAACACTCAGCTGGAGGCCAGAGAGGCCCCCTCTGAGCAGGGATGGAAAAGAGATATGGACCAGTGTCCCGAGCTTGAGAAAGAAACATACAAGACAATAGGGTGACCTCATAAACACAAGAATGTATGGCTGAATTAACCCCAAAACAAAAGTAAGTAACACTTGCCATTAGCTGGTGTTAAATATGGTGACTACCGAATTGTATAGTGTTTTTTGTATATTGGATTACAATGCATGCTTAGTCAAGATGATAGAATACTGTTTGTGTCTGAATCACAGTTATCGAAAATGAAGTTAAAAAAATCTTGAAGAAAATATGGGGACATTATGTGAGTATTGGATACATACACAACGGTGGTAGCTAAGGGGGAATAATCCTTCAAAAGAATGATCTGGGCAGTAGTGTCTGAGACAGAAGCAAAGCACACAGTACTGGGGAAACACCACATAGCTTGACGTACTGTCTTGAAGCGCTCTGCACAACCGTGTGGTCGATATTTCATAAATGAGACTGGTGAATTGTCCATAAGGATAAGAGGTGCTTCTATTATGCATTGCTGTAGTCAATCCTTCTTTTGATGAGTCCTTGACTGACAATCCTTCTGGTGTTCTATGGCAGGCCCTTGAAGATCTTCGGTAGCATGCGTAGTATGTGGAAGCAAAAGGTGCTTACTATTTTATTTTGTGCTGTCATGTTGATCTTGTCATCTAGGATGATCCCCAGATTTCATGTGTGGTCGGTGGGTGTTGGTCTTAGCTCCAACTGCCACCAGGTAGTGTCCCATGGAAGTATGTTCTGCCTTACCTGAGGATACTGACAAACCTTGCAGGTGATTTTACATACTTCTTTTTGACACCAGAACAAACTTTGAATTTATTGGATAAATACCATAAATAAAATGGCAAGCAATGAAGAGGCTGCTAGAATTTGTGTATGAAGAGGGTGGCACGTAGTTATCAGGCCTGGAGAGCTACAACTTGGTGGCACAATCACAGTTTGTTGTTTTATATTATTTAGTTGAGTGGTGTATAGCCAGGGCACTGATAACAAATGTTCCAGAGATCCTTTTTACTCCTGTACCAGTGACCAAATCACATCATTCTTAGTAAAAAATGGCACACTTTAGTAAATACAATCTTGCATGGCTCTCAATCACAACATCAGAAAGACCTCTAAAGTCAAGGACATGACATTTTGGATGCATAGCCATGCGTAACTTTTTCTTTGGCAAAGCATTCATATCCTTCAAGTATACAAAACTTCCTTCAACATTTGTTCTGAACAATTAGAAAAATAAAGCATGGTTTTGAGCCCACCTGGTCCATATTTTAACTGGACCGTCACTGTCAAATCCATTTCCTGCACTGATAAATCTTCCAAAAGACAGTAGGTCAGGGAAGACATTATATAGAGCACTTAGAGGTGACCTACAGAAAAAGACATTAATTAAGAGATGAAATGAATATATTAGGATAAGGCATTGCTACAAATTAAAAACTCCTAAAGTAGCACTAGATTGTACCTAACACAGTCTAATATGCTACAAAGCAAATTTAACACACTTGAAACCCTAAATAACGTTGACTCAAATAAGACAAATCTGTGGTCATGGCATGCGATTGAGTAATTTTGGAGAAAAAACTTTGGAATAATGCTCTCATCATGCAAACCTTCCAGTATTGCAAACAACATGTATGGTGGACATATATCCTTCTAATACAAAGAGTAACATGCAGAAGAAAGCAGTACTGCTCCTTTTGCTGTTGGCCATAAGGAGAATAGCAATAACCTGAATGGGTTGGGAGGTTCCGAAAATAGGTGGTAGAATCAGGGATGCACAGGAATGAGTTACAGTGAAAGAAATAGGTATTAAGATTAATTAAAATGGCCACAAACCAGCAGATAGCCTACTAAATTGTGAATCCTATGTTCAAGATTTGCCGTAGCTCATGTCTTATTGCCCTCTTAAAATTATAACTGCCATATTTCATTTATCTGGCCCTGGCTGGGACACCTCACACCTTAAACATAGTTAATTAGTCCACGTGCTGAGCAGCTGCACTCTGTATGTGTGTACTGGTATTAAATATTACCATGTGACTTTTACCTATATAAAATGTATCATTCTACCAGCTGTTAGAAATCGGGTTTCTGGTTGCAGAGGTATGCACCCTGTCCAAGCTGGAACCACAATCCTAGCCAGGGTAAGTACGGTATACACCCTAAATTAATCTGTGCTCCCCCTCTAGTACCTTGGCAAAGAGCAGTAAGGCTTAACTTACGAGACAATGTGTAAAGTATTTGTGAAACTCTTCAAACAGTAACACAGTGAAAACATCACAAAAAGACTCCACACCAATTTAGAAGAATAGAAGCCGCTCATCATCTGCTCTTTCTGCTTTTGTTGCCCTAAGTGGTAAGGGTATGCTCAGGCGTGGGTCCTGTGCTGACTGCACCACTGAATTCAGGCTAGGCTGGCTGATACCCCCAAACTGGTCCCAGGATGCTAGTTTCTGGTCCAGGGAGGACCTGGCTTGGCAGTTTGGTCTGGACTGTTTTCATGAGGAGCAGGGTCAAGACTGATTTGCATATGGCTGGGTACAAACTGTGGTGGTGTGGTGGGCACAAAAAGGTTGTATTAAACCCAGATCTGTTGACAGGGGATGAATGTTTGGATTGTTCAGCACTCTGTCTATCATCTGTCCCCGTAAGCTTGTTCTGGTCCAGGAAGGACCTGGCTTTGCAGTTCTGTCTCAACTGTTCCCAGGAGCCAAACTTGGGTGGCATGGTGGGCAAACAAATTATGGATTAAACCCAAAACTGCGGGTGTATTTTTACATTGCTCAGCATTCTGTCCATCCTCTGTTCTTTTTATCTTCCTAAAAGTGGCATTTCTAAAACAGTAATGTTAAATGTTTGCTAGCAAAGAGGATTTGTCCATACCATTCCAATGATATCGAACATGACAAAGTTATTCCTTCTCAATCAGGAATTATGGCTTAAAAGTGTAATAAGGAATTCCCAATGTTAACCTAGGAGAGGAGTAGGCTTCACAGTATTGACAAAACGAATATAGGTGTTTTTCATTACAAGGATATGCAAAACTTTGAAGTATTTTCCCTACCTTTTAGGTACACAGCACCCTTTAATTTACAGACCCTGGGCACAGATAGTCCACTCTACGAGGGACTTACAGATACATTAAATAGACCAATTGTGGATACGTCAATGAAACGATGTGTAGGGGAGAAGCACATGCACTGGTCAGCAGTGATAAAGTGCGCAGAGTCCTAAAGCTGACTAAAAGCATACAGCAAATAGTGGAGGTAAGGAGGCTATGGGTTTGCGGAAGCCCACCCAAGGGCTGTCGGGTTTAACACCGGCCCTCCCCTAATCAGACAAGCCGAGTCTTCTATTGACTTATGCAACGTGTGCTGCCTGTGAGTGTATGAGTAAAATTGCCAATTTTGATTCCAGGAGATATAGGAGGCATTCTTTTTATCTACTTGTATTATATACTATAATTAGGGGTGGCTGTGGAAATTCCGCTCCGCCAGCGGAATTCGTAGAGTTTTGCCCACATATGTACTAATGGACTGCATTGCAAATTGTTAGTTTGAAGGGAGTCCCAAAACAACCTGCCTAAAAATATTAATAATGAAGGTTGCAATTTGCTCTCTTCTGTGAATGGCTGCAACTGCAGGGATGATGGTCCACAAGGGACAGCAGACACCCATCCCTGCATGTGCTTTCGAAAGGGGAAATATTTTTTTCTAAAACCAGCCCATGTAAATTAAAAGACAGAGTTGCTTCAAAAAAAGAGCTTCCCGTTTGAGAAGAAATCTGGGGGAGGTAGAGAGTAGGTCTCTGGACAACTGCCTGTTCCCTACCGAGGCAGTTGACATGATTCAGAAGTGGAAAGTTCCCTTATGGAGTCAGTTACCATCCCAACTCTGGGGTCGGTAACTTGGGTATGGTTTGCATCCACAGTTCCAGTCATAACCTACTGATGCATTCCTTTTCACATCTTAAGTAGGAGGCAGGCACCCCTTTTTTAAGTCTTGCCTGCGTGGCTTGGGCACATGCGCAGTCTTGCTGGCGATTATTTAATGATTTTAGGTATTTTCTGTAAAGGGCTTCAAGCCCCGCCCCTCTTTTCCATTGGCTGGCTTCACCGATTATGCTAAACGGTGGCCAGCCATTGGAAAAGAGCTGTTTGTGACGTTTTCGTTTGGCTTTTTGAGCCGTCCCATTTGGACGGACTCGTCTGCCTTCCTTCTGCTGTGAAAGCTTTCTTATCTTTATGGGGCCATGTGTTTGAAACACATGGCCCTATAAAGACAAGAAATCGTTTTGCGATGGATGAAAGTGAAAGCGGACTGTGCTTGTTTCAGAAGCTCCCAGTGAAGAAGGGGCTCTTATTTTAAAACCCGCATCCAGTAGCTAAATTTGACACATAACATTTTACATTTCTTGTTCCATCTGTACCCTCGGTGGTCACTGGACTGGAGGCAGCTGAAGCACACCAGCGAGTAAGAGCTGGCTTCACTTTCTGGTGGGCACAACACAGTGTAGGCAGCATGGTCCCCTGGCTGTCCTGTGCTTGTTCTCACTAATGCGGCTGCCGTTAGTCGCTCTACTATCAGCTGCTGCCAGGGCAAGTCACCTTGGGACAAGAAAGGGACGCTTGTAACGCGCCTCTAACCTACACCGGCTGCTGCGCTAGCCGGTCTCACACTGACATGGCTCCCTGCGTGCTCGCCACCGTAGTCCGCAACCCCATCTGGAGCTGCCTGTCCCCTGAGAATGACCGGTGGTGCCGGGGTGTACTGGAGAAGCCCACCAGTCTATTTCGTGCCTCGAAGGACACTGTGGCTGTGTTGGTGCCGCTATGCACGGTGACAGGCGTGCCGGCCTTCCTGTACACCCTTCGATCCTCTGAGCTCCGTGGGAAGCACGGAAGGGCACTGTGGGACTCAACTGTACCAAATAGGATGTGAGAGACCCCAACACGGATGATCTCAGCGGCCTGCTAATAAATTATCATAATTTCTCCGTCTCGACAGCTGATTTGCAGAGAGCGAGTGAGAGGCTGCACACACAAAAGTGAATTAAATTAGGAAGAAGATACCAGTGACTGACATTTACTAGATTAAAACCAACAAAGTTTTGGACGTGTGCCTAGCAAAATGCGCTTTACAACCGAGTTGAAATGAACATCACTGTGTGATGGAAATGATAATAAATGTATATAACCGGCAAACGTATTAACCTACAGCTACTTATGGAAAAACAATTTGAACTCGCAATGCGGTGAATCAGCACAGCTGGCACTCCGTTGACTCATTCATAAGACTTAATTTCCAATTTTTCTGTTCTTAAGAATAAATACATAGATTTACCTACCCATCTGCCGTTATGCGCACACAAAAAAAAGACAGTAAAGAAACGTCAGCCTTAACCACAAGCAATCATAATAAAAATATTTGCCGCTGACTTCGTAATGAAGGCCACACTCAGCTGACGACTTCTACATACATCCAGGAATAATTCAACCCAGTTCATGACACTCATGGCAGCTTGGCATTCACTTGAGCTCAACTTTGAAAATATGTATTCTATACCTGTATTAACCTAATTTTGCCCACTTTAAAAAAAAAATAAAAAAAATATCCTGATTGTACATGTAACTTGTTAGAGTGTAAATCTCCTTAAGTAACTTCTATTGTAAAGCGCTCTGACGCCTTTGGATAAAGTCAGCGCAATATAAAACTGCATTAAATAAATAAATACACGAAACCGATTCAGAAATGACTGGTACCTGCTCTCAGAGTCACAACGCCTGCGATCGGACACATCCCCAGGGGACGGCCACGGCAAACAGCTGTAAAGCAGTATGTGTAGGCCAGGCGTGGAACGCCCATTGTGCTCAAGGGCTTCAGCCCACCCTCCCTCCCCCCCTTCCCTTCGTGTATGGCAGATGAGTTTAGGTACAATTAGGGTGTCAGGCAATTTGAGTGACAATATTTTTTAAAACACAGTGCAGACCGGACTGACTCGTGGCCAGTAGCACTGACTGCACAGTCTCTCTGCTTCGCACCAGAAGACTCACACATCAACGCCTGAGTGACAGGCTGTAAGCGCCGCAGGCCGGCTCTGGGGGCCGACTTCAGGGCTCACAATGCTCCTGCCACCCCATAATCGTACATTAATTACTTTCTGTCAGATCCTTATCAATTGGCCACGCCCTCCCGTAGGAGTGGGCATGCGCAGAGGGCCGTTTACCGAGAGGGTACTTCCCCCTCCCCGGGTTACCCCCATACGCTCCCTGAACTCCATTAAAAATGGGGGCTCTTGCACTCTGCGCCATTTAGTGACGTCATCATGCCAGTGCGGGGTGGCCAACCAGCCTAAAGAAAGCGTGACTCCCCCCTTCCCCACACCCATCCAGCCAACCGGATGTACCGCCCCTGGAGTTATAGGAGAGACCGCTTGTCATTTCCCCTGGGCGACCCCATCCAAGAATGGCGCCCCCCCTAAGGACCTTAAATTTACTGCTCACCAGTCATGACCTTACCGCCTGACCAAGGAATAGCAATAAATACGACGATTGATGACCTGTAAACGGGAAAATGTCTAAGGAACAAAATTATACTGTCAACTTTATAACACAATAACCACTTTGCTACAGGGGATGGTGGGTGGGCAAAAAAGGTTGACAGCCTCCTAGAGACTGGGTGCAGCAGGCCTGGGAGCGCGGGACAAAGAGACCGACTCCAGCGCTCCCCGGCCTTTTATCATGTATTACTGGGCAAGCCGGTTCTAACCGGCCTGCCCCCTGCTCCCCCCTTGCCCCGGAAGCGCCTTAATCGCTTCCGGGTCAAGGTGGAGCCCCCACAACCCAATCCCCGCCGCGGCGCGTCCACCGCGTCATAATGACCCAGTGGAGCGCGCCGCACCCGGGAGAGCAGGCGAGGGGGGAGGGGGTCTGCGCCCCACCATACTTGCGGCAGGGCCGATACCGGCCCCGCCTTTTTCTATGGCCTGGGAATACCGAACTTCCCCCTCCCCCGCCTTGTGTATAAACCACATCTATTAATGATGAACATGAGGGGAGTTTCTTTGGAGGCGGGGGTCGTACAACCCCCGGCCGTATTTATTAAAATATGAAAACAAAATAAAATTGAATTAAACAATATTTACATAATTTATGCAGAAACGTAGCATGACATTAGATTACAATTCATATGTACAGATATCAGATGGCTAACCTTAACATATTTCTAATACAGAGTATTTCCTATCCGAATCTAACATCTGGATCATAATCATACATTACTTTCTGCGTATCCTATTTGGGCCTACGGCAAGGTCGCTAACCGGTGTCAGATCCTTATCAATTAGCCACGCCCTCCCGTAGGAGTGCACAGGGGCAGAGGGCTCGTTTACCAAGAGTGTACTTCCCCCTCCCGGTTACCCCCATACGCTTCCTGAACTCCATTAAAAATGGGGGCTATTGCGCTCTGCGCCATTTAGTGACGTCATCATGCCAGTGCGGGGTGGCCAACCAGCCTAAAGAAAGTGTGACTCCCCCCTTCCCCCCACCCATCCAGCCAACCGGATGTACCGCCCCTGGAGTTATAGGCAACACTCCTTGTCCCTCCCCCTGGGCGATCCCATCCAAAAATGGCGCCGCCCCCTAAGGACCTTAAATTAACTGCTCACCAGTCATGACCTTACCGCCACAGGCCAGTGTAGTTGCCAGACTATCTGGCCCCCCCCCCTCCTGTTGCCTTGAAAGGTCATGCCCAGCCCTTACACTCCCTAGCCAAGCTATGATATGTTCTAAAATATTTCATTACCTAACCTAGTCAGGTGGACCCCGTATTTTAAGAAGCATGATTCTTCCCTGACACACCCATGTTTTGTAACTGAGGGGACCTGAACAATTTCCCCATTTTATTGTTGACCCTCCTTACCGAGTGATTCAATGCTTTCACAGAATTTCCCCCCTCCATTTGAATCTGGGTATCATCTGCGACCAAACTATGGTGCAGCCCTGGCACGCCATAGCTAACCAGCCTGCTTCGGAGATTATGTCCTCCATCAAGACCCTTCTCCCCAGTGTTACCAGGTCATTCCCACCTAAATGCAAGGTAACTATTGTGGGCAGAGGGCTGTGTCTATTCAAAAGATCTGTCACATAACCCCTAAACTGATTGAGGCAGAGACCCCCTTTACCATGGAAAGAAACTTTGAAACCATCCTGCTCAGCTCTTTGTCTGTAATTACCTGAAAGGAAAACAGATTTCATACACCGTATATAAGAATGACCAATGACCCACACATCCTGTGCTCCTTTGTCCCATGGTTGTGACCGCCGTTGTGAAGAATCTTGGTGTTGTGCCGACGGCAGTTTCCTCCCTGCGTGACAGGTTAGAGAAACTGAAAGCAAACAAACAAAACAGGACAGGCATCAGTCCACAATTGTATGGTACCCTCACAACATGTGCAGCCGCACATAGCGCTTGTAACTATTAGAAGCCCATCGTCCAATCTTCTTTACACTGTTGCTATGCAACCCCCTAGCTGTTGCCTCTGTGGCAGCCCCTATTCTGAATGAATGAATCCCAAAGTCCTTTGGATTCAAACCTGTCCTGCCGATCGCCATGGCCAATACCCTTTTAAATTGGAACATGGTAAGTAGGGTGCTGTCCGTATGCAGTAACAATGTCCCACCTACCGCACTATTCCTCTGTCTGAGGTAAGCTTCTAGGTGCATCACTGGGCAGCATGGATTGCTTTGTGCCCTGTGAAGTACCACCCCTTCGCCCCGTGCTTCCTGATCGGTTTTAGATTTTGTAATGGTTATTAGCAAAGCGTCTCCCTGTATCCTCACATGCTCCAGGAGGAGCCCACCTTGTACATCCTGCTTGTAGCGTGCCATCGGTTCCCCCACCCTAAATGCCCCATAAAAAGCTAGTGCAAAGGCAGCTCTGAATAGTACTGCCTCCCCAATTGAACTGCAAATGGCACCCAAGGCTGGTAGCTGTGCAGTCAGCCGCTCCAAACCAATCGGCTGCCTGGTGTCAGATGCAGCCCCCTGGAGGCGCCGCCACCCCTTCAATGCCTTTCTTACAATGAAACTATTCATGGGGTCCTTTGTGTCCCTGATCTGAGCAAAGAAAGAAACCGCTGCTACATGTTGCCTGGCTGTCGCCACGGAGTGCCCCTCCTTATTCAAAGTGTCTAAATACAAGAGGAATGCCCCTGACTTATGCCAGCTATCCACCCAGTCCCGTCCCAAAAACGTGCAGTAAGACCAAAACGCCCCTTCGTAAGCTTTCCTGGTCCTGGGTGCTAGGCTAGCTGTCACGAGGTTCTGTAGCTGGGGGCACCAATCTGCCAAAGTACTTCCGGGAAGTGTGTTGGTGTTGCCTCTGCAGATGGTAAGTGTTCCCTGAAAACCTGCATCTTGAAGCGAGAGAGTGCGTCAGCAGCATTATTCCTCAAACCCGGGACATGTTTAGCCTTAAACTGTATGTTCAGTTTCATACATAACAGCACGAACTCTTTCAACAGGCGGAGAATCATTTTGCACCGTGCCTCCTGTTGGTTGATGCATTCCACCACTGTCATGTTGTCTGACCAAAAAATCACCAATTGATTTCGCAGATGAGGCCAAACCGTCAATGCCACCCAAATGGGAAAAAGTTCCAGGAAACCTATGTTGGCTGTCAGACCACTCCAACCCACCAAGCCGGCCAATGTTGCGCCACCCACTCGTTCCCGAGTATGGCATCAAATCCCACACTGCCCGCAGCGTCCGTCCATAAACCTAACTCCGCAGAAGTAGTGGGGGGACCGGGCCACACTACCCTGCCGTTGAAACCCTCCAGAAATGCGATCCAAATCCGCATGTCCTGGCGAACCTCAGACGACAGTCTTGTGTGATGATGCTTTTCCTGCAGGCCTGTCATGGCCTGTGAGATGGTTGTGCCATAGGTATTACCCGTAGTGCAAAGTTCAACTGGTCCACTGCCTGTTGTAGCTGGTGTAAGGTCACTTTATCTTTTGACAAACATTTTTGGAGTACTGCTCTAAATTTCACTATTTTTTCTTTAGGTAACCTAAAACATCCCTGTACAGAGTCCAATCCAATGCCTAAAAATTCAATTGTGGTTGCTGGACCCACTGTCTTCCCTGGTGCCAGAGGGACCCCAAAAGTACGCATGAGCACGCAAAATTCCTGCAATGCCCCTGCGCATTCCCGGGAGCCCGCCGACCCCAGAAAGAGAAAGTCATCAAGATAATGCATGAAATATTGGTGCCCAGTCGCCTGCCTGAAAACCCATTCCAAAAACGAACTGAATTTTTCAAAGTAAGCACAGGAAGCAGAACAACCCATGGGCATGCACATATCCATGTAGAACTTCCCTTGAAATGAAAAGCCTAGCAGGTGGTGATCTAACAATGAACCGGCAGCAGCCGGAATGCGGATTCAACATCTGTTTTGGCTAGCAAGGCCCCTGGTCCCAAAACCCTTAGCATATCCACTGCCTGGTCAAAAGAAGCATATTTGACGCTGCAGAGTTCTTCGTTGATGGCGTCATTTAATGAATTGCCTCTAGGGGCTGATAGATTATGAATCAACCTGAACTCCCCCTCATCTTTCTTTGGGACCACCCCCAGGGGCGAGCAGACAAAGTTGGGCACGGGGATGTGGTCAAATGGACCCGCTATTCTACCCAGGCGCAATTCTTTAGTAATGTTTTGTGATGCTACCCCTGGGTTTAACCTTACAGACAGCTGATTTTTAAACTCTGGTGTCCCTGTGCAGTCAACAACTGGAATCCTAAAACCATACAAAAACCCTTCCTGTAACATCCTAGCCGTGGCATGATCTGGGTACCTATTTAACCAAGGAGTCCTAGCCAATACGTCAATGGGTGAATGCGTTATCATTTTTTCCTTTTCCTTATTCTTGTTTCTTCTCCCCTCTATTTCCTGAGAATGCATTCCCTTTCTTGAGGCATTTCGATTCTGGGTGAGAGGGGTGATTACATATGGAGCATGCGTGTCTGAATTTACAAGTGCCTTGGGTTCTGGTGCATGTCTTTCTATTAAAATCCCAGCATACTCCTTTTCGACCCCCCCCCCCCCGTTCCCTGCACCCGGTTTGTGGTGGCCGAAAGGGCTGAGGTGCTTGAGAAGTGTGACTTTTGTTCCAATTTTGCCCTGCATTGCCCGGCTGCCCTGGGCCAAACTGATCAAACCATGAGATTGAATCAACCCGGCCCCATGTAAGTGATGGGTCAAATTCCTTAGCCTTCCTGAAATTCATGTCATATTCTTTCCAACCTACGCCACCATATTTATCATGAGTCATCATTACCCTGCTCTGGTAACACGCCATTTCTGCTTGCAGATTAGGCGACCGCTCAGCTATTATGGCCATAAACACTGAGAAAGCCCTTATCCAATTGGTCAGGGTCTCCTCCACCCTGAATCTTGACATTTCAACCCGCCATTCACTGGGAAGCATCCAATCCTTTTGCCTCTTAGCATACTCCATTTCCCTGTTATCCACAAGTAAAGAAAGCCTATTGACATATGCACCAGACCATATCAATTCCCTCACTTCCCGTGTTACATACCTTGCTAAATGTTCCCTCCAAGAGGGTAGCACCCCGCGCCCAGCAATGGCAATGCCACCTCCTTACCTATTGCCGCGATTCCAGCTGGCTCGGCCAACTTGTCTTTTCCAATGTCGCTCTCCTGTTGCGCTGTTTGGGGTTGACTGGCTTTACTCGGGCCTGGGCTCGGCACCCCGCTTGGGGCAGCCATAATCCTTGCCACCATTCTTTGTGCCTCTGCTAGTGGGTCCTCCCCTACTTCTTTTGCGCCCACAGAAAGAGGTAACATTCCCCCCTTTCCTAACCAAGGAAGGACTGCCGCTATCTGTGATGCTAACTCCGGCGGGACCTGACCAACCTCTGTTGGTGCTAAAACCGGCACGGGGGCCTCTGGATTCTGGACCGGAACACTTGGGCATGGTGTGGGCACCACCGGAATTATCATTGGTACCGCCGGGATAGCTGCGGGAGGCACCGAACTTGGCACAGGGGTCAATGGGACACTTGGCGCTACATCAGGTATAGCTATAGGGCTTTCTGGTGTAACTGGAAGACCTGAGGGACCCTCCCCAGAAGGGATCTCACCTAAAGGTTGCCTAGGTGTGGGGTCCTGGTTCTTCTCCTTCTTGTTTCAAACCCGCTTGGGGAGTGATTCTAATTCTCTTCTGAGTTTTGGGGGCACTATTGTCCGCTTGGGCCTGCCTGATGGGCCGCTCTGGTCATATACCTTCTGTCTGAGCTCTATGAGACTGTGCCCCATTTGCTCTACCTTTCCCCATCTCCTATCCATTGTCGCCATCCTGCGCATCATAGACTCCAACATATGCTCCATGCGGGAAAGCTTTGCCCCCGTTTACCAGACATCTTTTACTTGGGCCCACAATTGTCAGATAACCCACACACTCATCAGCAATTACCCTGCGAGCACAGTGCTATTCGTCACCTAAATGGGACCTAACCAGGTCCTTACCTGTACGATTGGGGTGCTCAAACTGGCCGTAAGCACCACGCAACTGGGACAGCACCACACCAGCTAGCCTGGGTGGTAGGCGAGCGAACTCTAGCCCGGCGGCCCACAAAAGCAGTGAAATGCAGGCCTGCCTGTGTCCCCTTACAGCGACACCCTCTGTCTCGCCTCCTTCTTGTCTAGCGTGAAGAGCACCCACTATGTACTCCTATGATGAAAACCAAGTTAGCGTATGTATGGAAAACAATAAACAAAACTCTGCTCCAAATCACCCAGTCTTTTTTTTAAATGCTGCCACTTAAAACGCTCCTTAAAAGCCTCCCCCACAAGAGGACGCTCAAATATGTTGCCTGAATCACACGCCTACGTTTGCCTTATACGCTATAATACTGTCACTGCGCAAAACTCTTGTTTTTAAAAAAGGCTCCCCTGATGCAGTAAATGCCCTCTCTGAGGACCGAACTGAAGACCTGATTATGAGACTGACACGCCGCCTACTGCGCTACTACACGCTTTAAATATTTCCCCACCTTACTGCAGGAAATACGATTGCCTACACTTTAGACGGAGCACCCCGTGACCTTGAAAGACCAGGGATTGAACTCCTCTCTACTTTTCTTAAAATAGCTCCAACTGAATAGTTCCCACAAGGTCTCACTGAACAGAATCAATAGAGAATTGAACCTACAGTCTCAAACCTTTCAGACCACAGTGTCTCTGGCTTAATCAGCAAGCGCACGCTTCCCCGCTGAGCTGAATCTCTTTACCTTGGAAGCGCGTGCCTCACTTAACTCCTCGTCGTCCGATTCCCCCAGGGTCTGCCGGCTCCGTCACTCCGTACGTTCTCGCCGCATCAGACGTCTGCTCTCTCCTACGAAACAGGAACCGCCGTCCACCACGAAAAAGCGAACCTTGGAAGCGCGCGCCACCCGTATCTGCCGACTCCGTCACTCCACTGCGAGTCAGGAACCGCCCGGCCACCGCGTAACGCTACCTGTAGGGAGAGAAAAAACACAAAAAAGGTTGACCGCCTCCTAGAGGCTGGGTGCGGCAGGCCTGGGAGCGCGGGACAAAGAGACCGACTCCCGCGCTCCCAGGCCTTTTATCGTGTATTACTGGGCAAGCCGGTTCTGACCGGCCTGCCCCCTGCTCCCCCCTTGCCCCGGAAGCGCCTTTTTCAATGCAGCTCAGACGGTGGCGCCACTCTGCTTCACCCCTCACAGCACGCAGGTGATCAGGGCGCTCAAAGTGCGAGATTAATGCATTTTGATGTGGTAATACAGCCCACCACATTAAAATGCGTCTGGAACCGGGGTGTGCTGGAGAAGCCCACTAGTCGTTTTCTCGCCTCGAAGGCCACTGCGGCTTTGTTGGTGCTGCTGTGCACGGTGAAAGGCGTGCCGGCCTTTCTGCACCCTTCGATCCTCTGAGCTCCGTGGGAAGCACAAGGGAGATGTCAGTTTCCCTGGTGGAAAGTGTGACCCGTCTGACCGTGACCTCGTCCACACAGCTGTGAGGGAGACAGATGAAGAAGTGGGGTTCCAAGTACAGGAGGAAGCCGTCTGGGGTGTCATGAAGCCGGTCACTGCTTTGGGAGGGATGGTGGTTGCTCCAGTGATAGCCTACGTTGGACCACTGGAGTCCCTTTCTCTTACTCTAAGCTCCAGTGAGGTGGAATACATCTTTACTCTCACTATCCCGGACCTTTGCTCAGAGGCTAACCAGGGCCACACCCATTTCCGCATGCATGGACACTATGCCTACACTGTACCTGTCGTCTTTGGAGGGAAGCACAAAGTCTGGGGGCTGACTGCTGTTGTCACTGACTTAGCCCTTAAGCTGCTGGTACCCAGCGCCTATCAGAGCTGGTTGGGCAGACCTCAGAAGGCATGATGCTCGCCCACATGTCATAAACACTGTATGGTTACGGAAACTGGATCACCCTCCCCATCGGGTGATCCAGACAAAACTGGAGTACAGAGTTGTGCCTAAATAATCTGGCCATCAACAGAACCCCACACACTGTAACGTTCTATGTACAGCACATCGTGTTTGAATGAGGTGTTCCCGGTGCAATAACAATATTTTTGTATAAGATGCTGCTACTCATTGGAGCTAGATCTGCACTATATCAAACAACAAACAAAAACAGGCTGTACACTCAATTTATCTACCCTTGCTATGGGATGCGATTCCAAAACATTTCATGTCTCCCGAAGCAGATACCCGTGAAAAGGTTTTCGGCAGCCCCTTATTAGCTACAACTCAGATCAACTTAGAAAAATGCAAAGTGATTTACTTCTGATTCTAGGGCATTCAAAGGAGTTATTTTGTGCGTGGGGAAAATGAACTGCTTCAGTTAGATGCTTATGTGTTTTTCCGAAGCCAGGAAAAACCGGGGGAAGTCATGTAAGTTGTACACTGAAGCTTATGAGTATTTTTCTCAAATGTGCGAAATACATTTTGAATGTGACTATTATATGTGTCATAAGTCCAGGGCTGTCCGAGTTTTATGTGTATGCCAAATAACTCAATATAAGTTTATGATACATTTAAAATGTTTTATTGCAAAACAATTAACCAAACAGCAAAATTGTATTTTTGTAGTTATCTTTCACCTTCTATACTTAGTAATAAGGCCCTTCTGCTCCTGTAGTGTTCGTACTTTGTTTCGAAGTGTTCTGCTGTGCTATTCCCCTGCGGCCAATTTTCCGTCCCTCTTCACTCCTATTAGGGTAACCATTTCTCTACAGGTCATTGCAGACACTGCTCTCAGTTTTGTATTTTTGAGTGATATAATGCAGACTGGGTAATGTAGTCTCGTTTGCATTCAACTAATTAGATTAAACCACCTGAAATCAACGGTTTGTGAGTAAAAAAGTTCAGAGTGTGTGTGTGTGTGTGTGTACTCGCGTGTACTACAGGTCAGCGTCCTGTGCAGTGAGATGGGATGGACGCCCTGTAAACAGCGAGAGTGTTGTATTCCGGTGCTCACGGTTCACAGTTTGAGCCTGTGCACAGTGAGGCTTGCATGGTGAGCGAGGTGCGCTTTTTGCACTGTGAGGCATAATCGTGTTAAGTGTATGTGCACACGTGTACTCCGGGTTTGGAATCCTGTGCAGTGAGATGAGCGCTCTGTAGACAGTGAGCGCGTTGTTTGTTCCTGGTACACATTTTGAGTCTGTGCGGCATGAAGCTGAACTACAGTGCGCAGCCAGAAGGCACCGAGTGTGTGCAGAACTGAACCTCACCAGCAGTGACTCTCTCCCCTCTTTTGCAGGGGGCTGGACCGAGCATATTCCACCATTTGATTAATGCTTCACGAATGGGGGAAAAAACCCAATAACATTTACAATGCCAAAGGCTCAAAACAATGTCATTGCGAGACCTATTGCATTGTAAATGCTTGTTGCCCCATCCTATCTGTGAGTCAGAAAGGATCGCAAAAGCCCTTTTACAAGTTGGAAAGAACTTTCCATGTGTAAAAGGGCTGTTGTATTTAAGAAAAGCCCTTTTGAGGTAGCAAACCCTGGGGTTTTCCAATCCATAGGTTTGCCACCACAAAAGGGGTTTGTGCATTGCGGAAAAAAAAAGAAACTCAATACTGCTAGGTCTAAAGGAGACAGTCATAATACAAACTATTATGCTATGTGGGAATGTGTTCTGCTTCTCTAAAATTGTTTATACTATGCTTGTATATAGAGAGTGTGCTCTCTGCATCGTATCAATTCATATAAAAAATATGGTTTATGTACTTTTGAAATGTTTGTGCAATTATTGCCTAACCCATCTCAGACATTTTGATCCTTTTAAAGATCAAGTCCCAGAAATCCTAGAACTTGAGAATGCTGGTCAATGCGACGTCCGGCAGTATGACTGCACATCTGTAAGAGTCTTCGGTGAAGGGTTCAGGGAGTCACCGAACCTGAAATGTGAAGTGGCCAAACAGCAGGTACGTTAGCTGCGCCGCCACTCCTTGCAGATCTTTTTACGAGAATACATTGGAAAATGAAAGTCTAATTTGAAGCATGTAAAATGCGCTGCCCCTTTTAAGACTGCGCCTGCAGTGTGACAAGAGAATTCATTTTAACCCAATGTTTCTTAGAGTTGGGGCTTGATTTTCAGACGGTACTGTTCGGGCACAGTGAATAAGAGTTGCCTTAATCTGTTTATGCGCTCTGCTGGCTAACATAATGCACTAACTCAGAGAAATATTGGGTTGAATGAATTCACTTTTCGCTCTACAGCTGCATAAAGTAAGGACTCAGATTTGTGCTGCGCCAGCACACCTCATCATGATATGGCCTGTGATTATATGAGGTTAAGCAATGTACCACAATGCCTCCTTTCTTGTTATAGACAAACTATGTAAAATGATTTCCTCATGTCTTGTTAGTGATGCCATCAATACAGATTAAGGCCCCAGATATTCAAAGTTTTTGCATTTGGTTTGTGCAATGTGTTATTTTGCATCAAGGGGGTGTCCCTTAGGTTCTGTATGGGCATTCCCATGGATCCATCGATGGGTTTTGATGCAGACCTGTATCTACAAAGACTTGTTGACATGAATTTTCACCAAATTCCTGTGCCTCCTTGAGGCTGAGTAATGAGGAGAAATATCTTTATTTCTCCTAGTTATTTCCGCACTGCATGTTTGCAGACTCTACTTCCCATATACAATGAGAAAATAGCCTCATAGTTTTGTGAGGAAGGTACCCCTTTACTGCACAAAAGCTATCTTGATCACAGCACAGACACTTTTGCACTAAGGTCCATGTATTGGTGCTGAGCAGCACAAAGTGTGCCAGCGCATGGAAAGAGCAGAACTGCTCCATTTCTTTGAAGACATGATGCAGTTCTGCTCTCTCTAGGTACACAACATAGTGCAACAACTTTGCTTGTGAGCCACTTGTTAGTAGATCTGACTCTAAATTGCTTTACAGAGCTTAAGCTGGTTGATCTATAGCTTCTGATTACTCCCTTGTGATTTCCTTATTTATCTTTCATAAGTGAAGGACAGCTCGTTTTCTGTTTACAAACATTGCTACATCATCAGTGCAGACTGCTTCCAGCTCTTTTGTGGGATGCACTCTGACATAGCCGTACATCAGTTCTTGTTTCGGGGAATCTGCAATAGTACATCACAGGGGATATAGTCTGGTTATTCAACACTCTGGACAAAACAATAGGCTAGTGGCTTCCTTCCACTGACCCACATAGAACAGGCTTCATGGAGGGGGACATGGGAAGTAGTGTGTGCTGGCTTGCATGTCAAATGCCAACAAAGCCAAGCTTCTCAAAGGAAAGCTACCAACTTGTACAGCACCAAATGAACCCCACCATTTACCAAGTCACCCACGAAGCACACACTCGCACATTACATATTCGTCATTTGTGTCCCATATGTGATGAAGGCCAATGACCAGTTATAAGACAGACGTCTTACCCACAAGGACACAGGGAAAATGGCCTTTTCCTCAGGGCTATTAATTCACTACCACCAGACGTGCCAAACCTAGTTTGTGGAGGCAGTAGCCAGCCTCACTCAGAAAGTGGGTCCTATTACAGGTGTCAAACAATCATTAGAGGATTGATCTGACAACAGACAGAAAAGTAAAAAGATGGAGCACCTCCAGTCGACTAACATTATTTGACAAGCAGCTTGTTGTAGGATCTTTTAATTTGACCGTAGTAACTCATTAATGTCATATATTACAAAAGGTAATCAATCTCCTGCTGGATACAAGTCAACCATAAGCAAAATGACCAGACAGATGTCACTTATAGGGTTTAAAGAAGTATTCTCTTATAAAAGATTAAAAGTATACACAAACAGCAACATTTTTACAATTATTGCAGATAGATGATCCTCAAGACAATGCAGCAATCATATAAAACCTTGTTATTTTATGAAATCAAAACCATATATCAGCTGCTTGGGATGAATGTTTGGAAATTATTGAGAAGGGCAATGCAAAGAGGGTTTGAAGAGCAGTGTGAAAGGAGAGTGATGAACAAGCTGGGATAGCCAAATTGTGGACAATACATAGCAATTCTTTGAAATGCCATTTCTGGAATCTTGTTTGTGATCATTCAGCATCATTAACTCTTTTCAATGGGGAAAATTTGATAGAGCACATTTTAATTTCTGTGATTTTGACTCCAGTGTTCTCCGTTATTAAGGTATTGATGGTTGACCAAGAAATGTACTGCTATTTTTCCCTACTACGGGTCCAATTCTAGATTGTGCAGGGTATTTTATTCACTAGACCTGCCACCCTACAAAATTCTGAGTTGTCCAGGTTTGAATTTACACCCAATAACTGCATTCATATTACTGCTCACATGTTCAACCTGTTTAAATAGGCCTGGAGCATACTGGGATGACCCTGAAATTTCAGTACATGCATGTTGTTGGCCATTTCCGGACCGAGAAAAACAGTTTCATGGTAACTGCATCTAGCATACGACTGCCCACTGTACCATGCACCTCATCATTGGGCTCATGGTTGTCACCCATATTTCTTCTGGTCTCTAAGAAAGTCAGTAAAAACAGCATCTATTCCTATATCCTGGAGAGGATTGTTGATGTTCGAAAAGCATGACTTTGACAAGCCTAGAACAATTGAGCATGCTCAGCTCTCCTAGCAAGGTCCTTGCCTAACAAGATACCTATTATCGGTCCCTGCTCAAGAGTCTACAGAGAGTTAGGATTTTGTCACTGTCACTCTATTCTTTTTTTGAAAACAAATTTTATTTGTCAAGTTGCACATATATTGCAGGGCTCTGCACCCCAGAGACTACTGCACAATTCAACCATACAGTGATAATGACTTTGACTTTTGCATTTAATAACCAAACACATATTAACAACTCCCCCCACCCCCAGATCGTGCCAATTCCCCATAAACCTGTCCACCACTTAATGAAACAGCAGGAAATGCTAGTCCCTCCGATCCCTCCCACAACCCGCCCCCATTGTCTAATAGTACGCGTGTGCATCATTCCGACAAATGTGCCTCTACCACCGGTGGCGGGTCCAACATCAGACCCTGATAGTCTGCCCACCGCTTCCAAATTTTGTAGTGTTTACACGAACACCCCCTAGCAATGAAAATGGGTTGTTCTAGCCCCATGCAGAAGTCCAGCCCATTCTTTCATGCGGCCACCGATGGGGCCCTAGATGCCTTCCATGCCCTGGCAATATCCCTTTTCGCCAGTGTAAAGCCCAATTGTAGGATGTGTCATTTATAGATATTACCCCCTACCTCCTCCATAACATGCAATAGGGCCAGCTGCAGTGTGCGGGACTGTCACTCTATTCTGGCAGACTCCCTAGTTCTAGATGACCTAGGATAAAGGCAAAATTTAAGAATGAGAGCCCACTCTGTTGGCTTTTGTACTTCCAATATGTCCTTTTTTCCAAAGAAAAAGACCCTTGATCTGTGAGAAGCTTGGGTCAATGTTGGCTCTTTATATATTAAGGGAGACTCAGCCATGCTACAGCTATGCTTGTGTTAAGGTTTATGTGGAGCCAGGAAATACATTTACCACTAAAATGTCTACATCAAAGCAAGTTAAACAGAGTTGCATGTTTCTCCCCTACTATTTAACTTGTCCAGTGCTGACATCAATTGAGAATTTAGCCTCCTAAATACATTTTCCCAACAAATGCTCTATGGACATGTTCCTGCTCTGTTTTTTCAGAGAATGACATTGCATCTGAAGCTACCCTCCTTAGAGACATCGTTAATTATGCATTTGTATCTCATTGACTGTAAACATCACCCAATCAAAGATTATTACAAATTAGTTCTAAATTAATATGGAATATAGTTGCTACAGAGAAGGAGGAGGCAGATCACAAGTGTTGTTTGGGGATGTTACAGAATGACTGTTATTGGACCCAATGGTGGCTTATCAAAAATGTACAACAAAAATTACCATTGGATGGATGGATCAGATTCCACAATCGGTATTGTCTCTCTTGCACTTAACAAAAGCATTTATCACAATAATAATACTTCAATGTGCATACAAGGCTACAATTTGATGGCAAGCCCAACTGATTCCTAAGAAGAAGGGCATTATTGCCACAACAGACCATTTCTATGCAAGGTATTCAAATGGAACAGGTATTACGATTAGCCACTGCCAGTGCTTTGTAGACACTGAAGCTCCTAATATTTGACATTTTCCATGTATCTTCGGATACACACATTGGAATGGCTGACAAATGTAATCTGAATATAAATGCACTTCGGTAGAAGGACTGAGTAAATTCCTGAAAACAAGTAGGTACCAGGGAATAGATGGTAAAAGATAAAATTCTAAAATATTTGTTAGATTAAAACATTCTATGAAGGCTTAAAAGAGAGTCTGATCTGAGGTTGAACCATGTTATAAACCCAAAGAACAGCTGATAAAAATAACTGGGTACACTAATTGAAATAATTGAGGTGACTTTTCTCCTCCGTCTAACTGCTGAGCATCAAGAACCTAATAAAATTACACTAAGACAATTTTGCCCGATTTGCCTCAGGGAATTGACTTCCCTCTATTGTGCCATCAAATCTGGGTTGCCTTCAGATTTAATTTCTCCCTCCATCCTGGAACAGGGATGCAAGATTGTTCAACCTGCTGTATGTGAACATATTAATCTCTTCCTGTCTTCTGGTTCGATTTCCCAATAGTGGAAACACACTATAGTGGTTCCTTTTTTAATAAAAACTTTTGCTGGACCCTTGTAAACCGAAAAATTATTAGCCTATCACTGCTGCCTCTTTTTTCTAGCCTAGCAGAAAAACATGTGAGCAGACAACTCTCCAACTTTCTGAAAGACAATGAGCTACTGCATAGGACGCAATCTGGCTTTTCCACTCTTACAGCACTGAGTCAGTTCTGCTGATTGTCTCCGAGTCTGCAAGATGGATTATGGATGAGGGCAACACTGCGGCTATTCTCATGCTTGACCCCAGGGCCACATTTGACACTGTATCCCATAATATCATGGCCAATCAGCTCTGGAACCTGGGGCAAAGCATTGCATTGACTGGCCTCATTCCTGCAGAGGTGCACTTTTCAGGTTTCACAAAAACCTTTTCTGTCAACGATTTCTTCTCTGCAGCAAGGAGTGTCACAGGGATCCTCTCTGAGTTCAACCCTTTTTAATGTTTGCCAGCCCTCTGGCAGAGGTCATTGAGCAATATGGTTTTATTATTATTATGTCATATGCTGATGGCACGCAATTGGTCATCACCATATCTCAGAAGAGTGGGCACATGGACTCTTCTCTCCATGCGTTTTCATAAGAGGTTGATACCTGGATAGACCTTAATTGTTTGAAGCTAAATGCAAGGAAGATGATGGTCCTGGTATTGGGCAAGTATTTTAACATCTGGCCTGTGCCCGATGGCCCGGCAGTCTGTCTTTTAACACCTCGAAGTCCCAAGTTAAGAAACTGGGCATCTGGTTCAATGAGAAACTTTCTTTTGATGCCCAGAATAGTGCTCTTGCAGGAAAGTATTTTGGGTTGTTGAGATATATTAGGAAAATCCTCCCATCTCCTCCCTAGTTCTGACCAAAAACTGGTAGGTCAGGCTTTAGTTGTATCTAGATTGGAATACTGTAATGCCCTTTACTTGGATGTTTCCCAATCGCGGTTGAAAAAGCTTCAACAGGTCCACAACATGGCCGCTAAGACACTGCTTGGACTTCCTAGACGCGCTTCTACTAGCCCCACATTGAAAAAACTGCATTGGTTGTCGGTGAAACAAATAACTACCTTTAAGGCCATTTGTTATTGCTATAAGGCTCTTCTTTTCAGGGTGCTGCCTACCTTCAGTCTATGATCACTCCTTATCTTCCAACTAGAACTCTTTGATCCTCTTGTGCTAAACAGGCCTCTGTTCCAAAAATTCAAAAGAGCTAGAATTGGTGGTTGTGCTTTCGGTCAGTTGACCCCTCCAAAATGATCTTCAGGAAAGAACTGAAAACTTGGCTTTTCAGATCTTCCAGTTTGTTGTGCTTCTTTTCTTTCCGTAGTAGCTTCCCAGCACTGGGACACTTCCTTGAAGTAGCCATGCGCTCTACAAGTGGCATTATTATTATTATTAGGAACTCTGTAAGTTAGCAAGTACATAGGAAAGCGGTATCCAATGTAGCTAAAATATGAGTACACATTTGAATTTGTGTGTGCCACAGAATAGACGGGGAGATTAAAATAGAATCAATAGAGGCGAATGACAAGGAGAAACAGGTAAATCTGGCAAATGTGAAAGAGTAGCTTTTCAACCACCCAGACTAGAAAGAACAAGAGTCTAAACACTAGGATGGAAATCAGAATGAGAATTAGATTTATTTTTAACAGGAAATGTTTGTCATTCCTATAGACAATCTGTCCAGTTGTGTCGTAAAATGGGAGAAAAAAGAGAAGAATTAGAGATGTGGAAATTCACATAGGTGGCTTTTGCAAACTTTGTGATTTTTCTTTTTTTTTATAAGTGTCATATAATTCATGATGCTTATGTGGTTTATTTATAAACAGCAGGTGAAAAGTCCAGTGGTTCTTAATGGAAAATCTCTTGCTATGCCTTATTTTTGTGAGAGAAATATCAAATATATATTCCTCCCAAAAATGTTCTATGAAGAAGTCTAAATTTTGTGAGTAAAAAAAATATTCCACATCCCGCTGAAACATGAACTTTAACAGGACTTTCTTTTTTAAATTTTTTAAAAAATATATTTTTATTGATTTTAGCATATTTATTCCCCCCCCCCCCCCGGACAGGTAAACATTCTGTACATTAACATCATGAACTTTACGTTGTGTTTGTCATATTTAAATAAATATTATAGGAAATTTTGCAAAATATATTCCATGCTTCACAAAAAAACAATTAAAGCAATAACATAAATACATTACAGCATTGATAATAAATCAGATTTGTAGATCTCGCCAGAGTGTGAGGAGTCCAGATTTTCATGCCCCTTTCACGTCGCCTTCTGCCTTTCCGCTTATATATAGCTATCTCGATATTATGCACCGCTAAAAGCCTAGCTAGCCACTGTTGAAAAATGGGTGGTAGCGGGTCTAGCCAAGCCGAGGCTAGACATAGCCGCCAAACGGCCATAGCAACAAATATAAAATCGTGACCATTCTCAAGATTATCTGAATCTTCCACCCCAAGTACCATTGCCTCTGGTGACAAGACAACCTTTCTTTGAAGAACAGAAGTTAAGAACCTCTCTATCTTGAATCAGAGGTATTAACACTGGGCAAGAGGCAAAGATATGGATGGAGTCTGCTTTAAATAGGTTGCATCTCGGGCAGCAAGTCCCATTACCAGTTCCCCATTTTGCAATCCTATCAGGTGTATAATAGAGAAAAAAACAGGTTTTATAACATTGTGCCTGGAGTTTGGTAGAAATAAGAATGGTTTGAGCTAGATGATAGGAGTATAAAAATCCTTCTTTAGAAATATCGAGTTTACTTTGCCACCTCATTGCCATTTTATCTAGATCATCAGGGAACATGTCCAACAATGACACATAAACTCCACCTATCGAATGTTTCTTAGAATGTATAATTGTCTCTACTACAGTAGATTCTTCCCAGAGTGTTCTTACTCCAGATTTGTGAGTTAGGAAGTCCTTAATCTGGAGATATTTTAAAAAATCCCGCCAGTCTAAACCAAATTCTCCCTTCAAAACATCAAAAGATTGAATCCCCTGATTAGTATAAAAATCCCCTAATTGTGTTATTCCTAAGTTATACCATTTATTAACGCAGTTATCTTTAAAGATTGTTGGTGGAAGAATTGGGTTATTTAGTACCGGAGTGTAATATGAGAATCGTCCTATTCCTAGCACTTTTTTTACAGCCTTCCATACCTTAAAACAACTATAAAGAGTCTTAAATTTGACCTTTTTGTGGTAACTGTCGTGTATGTGCCTCCAAAAATAGCCATAGCAGGAATTCCCCACCAATAGCTGAAAGATTGAGGCGGTATGTACCTCTGTGTTATTCCCCCCTTGCAATAATTCCTTACTGTAGAGTAGTACACATGACCAGTAATATCTCCTTAAGTTGGGAAGTGCTAACCCACCTCTGTCCTTAGGAAGGGTAAGATATTTATATGCCCGACAGGGTTGAGCGTATGACCATATAAATCTAGAAAAAGTACGTTCCATTACTGTAAACCACTGGTTCGAAAACTCTAGGCAAACTGCCCTGAATAAATATAATATCTTGGGAAAGTACACCATTTTAATTGCATTTGGTCTTCCGATAATGGACAGGTGGAGATTGTCTAACCGTCGTAGATCCTTTTGTATCGTATTCAGCATTGGCTTAAGATTTATGGCAACAACTTCCTCTAATTTGGAAGAAATTGTGACACCCAGGTATGTCGCTCCCTTCACCACCCTAGGATCATCCATCACAATTTTTTGATTTAAAACAATTTGTGTCTTTCCTTGATTTAGCGTGTAGCCAGAGACCAGCCCAAATTTCCTGGCCTCGGCCTCAATGGTCAGCATTGCTACTATGGGGTCTGCAGTAACTATAGCAATATCATCAGCGTATGCTAATGTTTTTGTTGCATACCCCTGTGATATAATGGGGGTTATATGATTGTTTTTCTCCAAATAGCGAATAAAAGAATCTATATATATATTGCAAAGAGCAATGGCGAACAAGGGCATCCCTGGCGAGTTCCCCTGGAGACGGCGATTTCCTTAGTTAGGCTTCCATTGACAGATACAACAGCCCTAGGATTATTATACATTTTTTGTATTGCCTGAATAAACTTGATTCGAAATCCCATCATCGCCATTTGCTTTCCAGAGAAACTGCCAGGAGACCCTATCAAAGGTCTTCTCTGCATTCAGAAGGATCAGGGCCATAGGGTCTCCTGTAGTTTCTGTTCCGTCAAAAAGTGTAATAACCCTCTGGATATGATTTATCATTGACCTTCCAGGAACAAAACCGTGCTGGCTTTTGACAATAACATTATGTATTATGGGTGCAATTCGGTTTGCCAAGATTTTGGAGTATATTTTAGAGTCAGCATTTATAAGGGTTATTGGACGATATGATCCTAAATGTTCTGGGGGTTTCCCCTTTTTGGCGAAAATCACAATTTTGGCCCTGAACCAGGAACTGGGAGGTTCCCCCCGGAGAAAATATGAATAATCAAATCCCTAAATATGTGTTTAATTTCGTCTATAAATGTGCCATAGAACTCCGAATGGATACTGTCCAGACCTGTTGCCTTTCCTTTAGGGAGGCTCTTGACTGCGGTCAATACCTCTTCCATGTTCGGAGTTTCCTCTAGAGCCAGCTGTGTGTTTACCTCAAGCTTTACGACTTCACAATTCTCTAAGTACCTTTCTATTTCTGTGGTGTCTCCATTGCCGTTGTCCGTATATAGTTCTTTATAAAACCTCCAAAATGCTTGCTTAATCAGCTCTGGGTCTTTTAACTGGCCTTCCACTGGGTCTACAATCTCCCTTATTAGATTAGCATGGACCTGTTGTCACAATCGCATCGCCAATTGATGGCCCACTTGGTCATTGACTTCATATATTAATTATTTTCGTGCCGTGGCTTTCCGGATTGCCTTATCTGAAAACATATTAGTGATTGCTGCCTTGGCAACTGCTACTTGGGCTAAGGTACTAGAGATATCCCCAGTTGTGTCTATATTGCTAGTGACACTAATGAGTCCTACTTCTGCTAACATAAGCTCATCCTGCAGCCTCCGTAACTCCTCTTTCTCTCGTCTGTTTGCTCTGAGTGAATGACATAGTCTCACCCCGGACCCCTGCTTTCAACGTATCCCAAACAACCTCTATTGATGTACTATTAATGTTTTCTGCTAGGAACTTGGGTATCCAGTCTTCCATGTGGATACAATACTGAGGGTCGTTCAGTAATGCTTTTTCAAATGACCACAGAGTAGGCTCTGATTTAGCTAGCCTAATAGTCAGTGTGCAGAAAAGAGGGTTGTGGTCAGATAGTACCCGGGGCAATTTAACAGTTTGGGAATTCCTGATTAGTGAATTTTAAGTAAAATATAGTCGATTCTGGCATGCGTGCGGTGTGGATTTGAATAAAAGGTATAGCCAAGGTCGCCGGTGTTAATATTTGAAGTCTGCCAGCTATCCACAAGTCCATGTACAAGACACAGATCTTTAAGAGAGCGGAATACTTTAGGTTTACGTCCTTTATAGACCCAGTCATCATTTAAGGACCAGTTGATCGGGAGGTTTATATTGAAGTCCCCACAGACCAAAACCGGAAGAGGCCAGTGTGATAGTTCGTTAGAGACCTCATCGAAAACCCCGGAGTCATCTGTATTGCTCCCATAAATAGCACAAATTGTCATTTTTTGCCCTGTTTGATAACTGCATTTGGTGATAGCCCAACGGCAAAACTTATCAGTTTTAGAATTGTTAAACACCAATCCACTCCCTTTAGCCAGAATAGCAACCCCCCGAGATTTAACACCTTGTGAAGTAGCACACGCCAGTTTACACCCTAGTGTATTTAACAGCTGGCTCTGGGACCCTTCAATATGCGTCTCCTGCATGCATACAACATTAGCTCCCCAGTTTTGTAGCCCAATTGCAACCATTTGCCTTTTCTTAAGATCGTTCAGACCACAAATATTCAGAGATAATATTTTTATCCCAGCCATGCTACTAATAAAAAAGTGCCATATTTTATATCCCAGACGTTCTGGTTTCCTGTGATCCCTGTAAGTATTTCCCTATTCCTTTTTGACATAGATTTGCTACCCTTTATGTCTAACCTGTCCGGCCTTCCCGCCTCCCCCTTCCCCCCCCCACCCACCACCACCTTTGAAGGTTACCTGGGCCTGTCTGGACCAGGGGTGCAACATCTGCGCAAGCGGGCCCTGCGAACTAGGCTAGTTTAGTATAAATAATATGCTTATCTTTTATAGTTGATCCAAAGCCTACATTTTCTAAACATTTAAATTCCCCGTGCCGTTCAGCCATTCCGCTAAAAGTCCACGCATCCCCAAGGTATACCTTCTACTAGATACAAATTACAATAGTTAATTAATCTTATATATTCCTTTTACTACGAGTCTTTATATCTGATTTAGATTATTTCCCATGATTTCGAGAGGCTGTCTCTGAGATTTCCCGAAGATAGTCCTCCGCCTGTATTTCACTGTTAAAGCTTCTTGTTGCACCTTTAAATATAATTTTCAGGCATGCCGGATTTTGCAGGAATACTTTTGCTCCAGCTTTTTCAAACTGTCCAAGTAGCTGACGCATTTTCCATCTTCGCTCCACGGTGGCGTGAGCGAAGTCCGGTCTGGCAAAAAATTTGAACCCCTTATGCTCTCTTTGGGTGGTAGGTCTTGCAAGGTCGTAGATTTTTTCACGGAGGAGAAAATTCCCAAAGCAGACCAGCATTGCCCTTGGATATTGATTTTGCTTGTTAAAATTTTTTGATAGCATTAGGGGAAAACGATGGGCCCGCTGGACGTCCCTTTCCATATCCCAGGCTTCCAATTCCGGAAATGATGTTTTGAGTATGTTAATCATTGCCCCTCTGGCATCGCTTCCCTCAAAATTCTCCGGAATTCCAATAAACCTTAGATTATTTCTTCTGGATCTGTTTTCATGATCCTCCACTTTGGCCATGAGACCCCCCTATTATTCCGTCTTGTTCGGTTTCCTTTTTTTGAAGCGTCGCGACATCGGTTTCAAGATTCTCGGTACGAGTTTCCACCCTGACCATTCTTTCAGAGATCTCGGAGCATATACTACCCACTTTCTTCACAGCGCCTTGTAATTTTTCAATGGCCATGCGGTTCTTTTGGCTCTCTTTTTTCACATCCTCATGGAAGTTTTTTATTAGCAAAGCACCTGGCTCAACGAGGGTTCCGTGGTTTTTTTTTGGTGTCTTTCTTTGTTTCCTTGCACGCCCGGGTTTTGACGTGGTGTTTCTTCTGATAATTTAATCCTTGGGCTTCTTCGGGGGGGATTAGGTCTACTTTTGACATAGTCCGTGTTATTACCAGGATCTGTGGTTTCCTCATTCAACACGTTTCGTTCTCTTTTGTGTTTTGACCTTTTTTTCCCCCCGCTCCTTTTTTTCCTGATGTTGATTTCGCTAGATAATCTTGAATCATTGGAGCCAGAGATCTCCAGAGATACGGCTCCCCTTCGCGCGCTTGGACTTGATTCTCTTGAATTGCTCAGTTGACTTGAGTCACTAGAGATAGACATCCCTGTTTCGTATACCTCTGATTCAGAGTCTTCATCCGAGAGAGAGTGATTAGCTAAATGTACTTCTTCCCCCCCTGGAGGATCTTGCGAATTGGGAGAATTGGGGAAGGGGATCAGCTCCTTCATTTCCTGGTTCAGTTTTTTTTTTATCCAATTACTCCATTTGCTCTCTCTGATTTAATGTTACTGCGTCTATCTCTATAGATGCCCTTGTCTCTTCCTGGGTCACATTTGAGTCAGCATTCCAAATTCCTTTGCCGGTGACTATAGTTCGACTTTCCTCCAAGTTGGTTGGGGGCATACTTTGAACATCCTTGCAGCTTCCATTCCACTCCTCAGAGTTCTTATTCTGCATTTGGATCTGTATTTTTTCCCCATTGATTGTTGCATCACTCTGGCAGTCCTTATGCAGAGGGCTGAATATATTAGAGATTCTTGGTTGTGATGATTCAATTATGCCAGTGTTTTTTGCAGTTGCCTTCAAGTTTTTTATCGTCTGTAATCTCTGCGCTTTTTTAGCCATTAGTTCCAATTTGGCATCTTCCTCTGTTTCCCCCCCTTTCTCCTTCCTGTTGCCAGCCTCTTTCTCCTATTCTTTCTCTTTCTCTTTCTCTCTCTCTTTTGGTTTGGTCTTTTCTCTTTCTTTTTCCAGTTTTTTTCCCATATTTTTATCTTTAATTTTTCCTTTTTCTTGAACCTCATTTCTAGCCAGGTCTTTTACCGAGTCTTTTGCCAGGTCTTTCTCCTTTGCTTTGATTCCTCTGGTTTCGGGGCCTTTATGTCTGTTAGTTGTATGTTGGGCAGGTGTCAGCTCAATTTATGCATTCTCAAGGTCTTGTAGGTTCGATATCTCTCCCTGTAAAAACTCGCCTGCTTCGTCCCCTTTTTCCTTGTTAAAAGTGGCGTTATTTGCTGCCCCTGTTTGTATTTTCTGGCCTTTTTGTTCTTTTTCCAGGGTGAGCCCTTCCCCTCTGTCCCCTCTGTCCTCCTTGTCCTTCCGGTTCTCTCCGGTATTCCTTTACATATCTGAGGCTTTAGAGGGCTTAAAGGGCGTCACAATCCGTTTCTGATAGAACTTTCTCTTGTACCTGCAATAGAACTCTTTCAGGACAGTATTGCGTCTCTTCTGACTTTGCGTGCCCTTAAGCTCCTTTAGACAAGTTTTCAGCTCTCTCTGTGAGGAGCCAGTATTGAGAGGGTAGCTCTCCCCTATTTGAAATTTCACTTGTGGTTTTGCCGGTATGCCAGATAAATATATAGACACACATACAAATACAGAAACAGTATTAATCACTGTCCCAGTCCCAGATAAAAACAATGAGGCAGATGAGACAGATGAGACCGATGGAGAAGCCCGGGTACCAGCTCCAGCTCCAGTTTCAATTGCAGGGAGCGATTGAGAAATACACCGCCTCTCCTTCGTTTTTAATCTGTTTCTAGTGCTGCTTCCACTCCTAGCACCATTTGCTTTTCCCAGCCCTTTTTTTTTTTCAGCGCAGAGCGTCTCCCTGGCAACGGGACACGTGGGACGCGCTGAAGCACGCAGCGCGCATGAGGTTAAGAGGCCTGTATTCTCCCGTCTGCAGATAACGTCTGGGAGCCAAAGGAAGCGGACGGGGGAGAAGCTCCGGCGTCACGGGGGTAGAGAAATACGGTAAAAGTGATACGGGCACGTTGCTGCAGCCAGTGGGTTTTAAGTTTGATGGTTACATTTTGAAGGTATGGAAGCACAAGGTTTTTAACAAAGGAGCACCGGCCAGGAAATTAGGCACAAGAGGTCTTTAACAGTCGATCACAGATAGACAATCAACACTTTTACATAACCACGGGGGCTCTGCCCAAAAGCCGTAGGGGAAGGATTTGAGGAGGATTGCTCCGAACAATAGAGGATAGGCAAGCACTATAGCAATCCGCGAAATAGTCAATAGTCAATAGCAGGTAACACAGGTAATACAAACAAATATACCCTTCTGCTACGCAATTCGTTACGAAAGCAGTGCCATCTGAATGCCAAATATCAAATGTAAAGCTACTTGCAACTTGCAGCTGAGGTCGAGCTGAGGTCTAGGTCGAGGTCAAGCCGGGACTTTCGTATTAATTTATTGTCCAGTATACGATATTCGTGGTGATATCATGTGGGGCGCCGCATAGTTCAGCACAGATCAGCGCCTCCGGTTTTCTTTCTACCCCCGCAGCTCTCGATGCTGCGATATATAATAGCGAATCACAGTGTCTCAAAGCAAAGCTGATATAATCCAGGCTAATATAATCCAGACCCAGCCCAGCCGATGAAATCAATACATAGGTAGTTCCAAAAGATGCTGGATGTGGAATGTAGAATGCAGGATGCGGGGGGTCTTGATCACTCGGTTAGGTTGTAGGAAGCATTTCCTGAGTAGAACAGCCCAGCCCAGTGTCCCAGAGCACCGCCGCTGCGACTGCTCACACTGACGCCATCTTTCCTTCTGATCAAAAAGGCCGAACTTTAACAGGACTTTCATTGGGAAAAGGACCATGGTGAAGACATTGATGATAACTATTGCTGGAATGGAGATGTAATATTTAGAGTTTAAGAAATCTGATTATGATTGGATTTAATTGCAAAAAATGATTGACCATCCAATCCTCAATGACTTTGAGTTCTTTCTCAGCTGATTTATTTCATTCATAGGGAAAAATACTTATAATGTGTAAGTGAGACCATATGCCAAGAGCTGATCAAGTCATGGCCAGGCATTTTCCTTAGAATGCAAGGGTGTCTGATGGAAGAAACTAAACTGTGTTTAACACACTTTTATCACATATTACATTAATAAAAAGACTGGTATATAATATCAATAATCAAATCATTTGAAAGGTTGCAAAAAGCATTTTGGTGGTTGGGTATAAGTCATCACTGCTCATGTTTATGTTCTGTCTTTGGTTGTAGTACACAGATGGAAAATGGTTTCTTGCAGAACCTCAGTTTACCCATGCTGCTTTCCGAAACAGCAAGGCGGTGGATTGTCAGCTGCCAACTGATGGATATCACTCTGACGGCATGGATTTGATGGATAATAGACCAATAGTAATGTGGCAAATAAAGGTAATGGAAGCACACCTAATTTAATGCCACCAAAAATTATGTCCATTTATACACTTGTGAAATGTTATCACTTAAGAAGTTGTGATTCTTGCATGATTACATTTTACAGGTTTCTAATGATGGCTATGTCTACAGTAACCCTAAAACCATGTCTCTGTATGATGGTGCGTGCCAAACATGTGACCCTCAATCTGATGGCTTCTGTACCCTAAAGGTAACATTTTCCCTTAACATTGTAAAATATTAATTTGTCTCCCTTTTTACAAAAATGTTCTAAAAAGATCGAATCGTATTGGAATGCTTACATTTGGTGCAGATTTCAACTTTGTTCACTATAAATAGAGGCGGTAATATTGTACATAGTGTTTTGATGTGTATTTTGAAATGCAAAATGCCCTATTTATATGTGGGGTGCTGGAAGATTAAAGGCTGATAGGGCTTGTTTTTGTCCCTTTCTTTTTATGACTACTGTAGGCAATCCAAGAGTAACTAGGAAATAGTTCATTTTAGAAAGATCTAAATCTAGCCAAGCCATAATATAGATAAGACCATCTACCTTGTTGATACCTTTTCTTTCCTTGTAGGCACTTAGGTGCCCATTTTTTCAGAGTTGCCTGGTTCCACTACTTCTGACGCCATCTTCGAAAAGGCTTGTTCAGTTTTAAATAGTTTGAGTTGTTTCTCCCCTTATTTGTTGCCTTATCTTTAATTTTGCCAGTAGTCTGCTAGCGCGGGGAGCCTGTGTTTGCCGATGAGATTGCTGGACCTCAGTTAAAATTTTACTTTCCCCTCACGTATTTTTCTTCTCGATTGCTCATACTACCAGTGCAGTTCTTGCCCGCCCCTCTCATGAAGGGTTTCTTAAGGCAGCTTACAGCGTGTCCACGCAGCAGACGTTCGCAGTGGGTGCGCCGAAGGCAAGCGCATCCACGCCTGTCCGTGCCCACACCTTGCCTAGCACCCGCCTCCTTGGCCGTTTTAACTCAGAACAGCGCCTGTCTCACAACTATTCAAGAGAGGCCTATCGGTAAGTCTGACGATTGCTCTCTACGGAGTCCCTCATCTCTCATAGAACCATCTTTTCCCTCTTGTCTGCCTTCTTATAGCACGATAATTAATCTTAGCCCTTTAACTAAGGAAAAAATTCAGGAGAACTCACTGGGTAAGAAGAGTAGCGAACTAGCAGCTGACAAAGTAGGTATTAAATGTGTGCTTATGAATGCCAGATCCCACGTTAAGCACCATTTTGAATTTGCAGAGTTTCTGACAGGAAAGCAAACTGAGTTGGTGTTCGTCACGGAATCCTGGGCTGACGATAACTTGGGCCCTTAACTTATCGCAGCGGTTCCTGGTGGAGACACCATCTTTCACTTAGATAAACCTAATAAAATGGGTGGAGGGCTGGCAGTAATCTATCACGATCACACCCCAGCTGCTTTTAATTCTGTCTTGGTAGAGGGGCTTGAAGCACTGTTGTTTAAAACTGAATTAACTAAAGCTCAATCATTTAATAGAATGGTCATCTATCGTCCCCCAGGGCTAAGAGCAGTCTTTGCTGATAAGAGCAGCCTGCTCTTAGAATACCCCATGCTGAAGTCTGACTTCAGTTAATGGTGAATTTAACTTCCAGCTAGAAAATAACTTGGATCCTGATACAGAACGACTGTTAGACACCTTCTCATGCTTCAGTCTCTCCGAAATAGTGAATGGACCTATGCATCGGGCAGGAAACCTGTTGGACGGCATATTTACTAATAATCCCAACATCGAATATTCCCACTCCCTCCCACTGGATCACCATGTGGTAAACTACAAGAAATGCTAGCCCCAGTATTGTGTAAGGAGACATCTGCTGGACATGCCTGGCACAAAATACAAGGTACTGAATTAAATCACCTACTTATAAAGTCACTGCCCGAAATAGGGATTAATCTAGATCAGGTGGCAAAACACTACTCCGAATGAATTAGCTCCGCCCTCACTGACATTGCCGTCAAACTAAGAGCTAATAATACAGAAAAGATATCTCAACCATTGTTTGATGAAACACTTGGGGCTGCCAAACAGGGTTGTAGGAGACAAGAGAACAAATGGCAAACATGATATAAAGAGGAAGAGAGAATAATATAAACTCTGCCTAGCAGAATACAAAAAACTTTTGTTTACAGCTAAATCACGATATTACACAGAGAAACTAAAACTAGCAAGTGATTCTAACCAAACTCTCTTTCAAACAAAAAAAAGCTGTACATCCCCAAAGCATGCAATGCAGCAGTGAATAACCAGGACATCAGTAAATAACCAAGACAATTGTGAATGTTTAGCTAGTTTCTTTCGGGAGAAAGTTAGGCACATCTTTAACAAATTCACCGCTAGCATACATGATAATAACCAACCCTCAGAGGTGGGTGCCAAAATTGCTGGCTTCAGGCAATTAGAGGCCCCTTCAGTAGAGCAACTTGTAAAGATCATTCACAGCATTAAATCTGGATCTACTCAGCATCCCTGTCCCCCAAAATTAGAGCAGTAGCGTTATATCTGAATAACATTTTTACCCCCATTTATGAGACAAGAGACTTTTCTACCCCTTGGAAGTTAGTATCAGCTCTCCCATTACTAAAAAAAAAAGTAATCTTAATGTCATGGACTTAAATAATTACCGTTCCATATCATGGCTTCCCTATCCAACCAAATTGGTAGAGAATGTAATAAATTAGCAACTTGCCTCCTTCATAAATACATATCATCTCCTTGATGATACTCTGCACGGCTTTAGACAAGGGCAAAATGTGGAATCAGCACTTATAGTGGTCACGGAGGAAAGTAGAGCTACCCTGAATGGAGGCAGAAGCTTAGCCTTCATCCTGCTGGATTTGTCAGCGGCCTTCGATATGGTCAACCATGAGCTTCAGGTTGACCGTGTGCATGAACTCTGGATAGAGGGTTTGGCGATGGCCCTATTACAATCTTCCTCTCTGGGCGGGGACAAGCGTGTTCCAAGGGGAATTCACCTCATAACCTAATTCTCTGTCTTGCTGTGTCCCTCAGGGTTTAACGCTGAGCCCCACAATGTTCAATCTATACGTAACACCTCTGGCTATGATCATAAAATCGTTTGACTTGTCATTAGCATCATATGCTGATGACACCCAAATAAAACTTTCCTTTGCCAAAAATTATGTTCATTCCAGTGCATATTCAGGAACTGCATGAGTGCGGTAAGTAAATGGATAGACTGTAACTGCTTAAAGTTAAATTCAACTGAAACAGAGGTCATTATTTTAGAGAATAGCCCTTCTTTTTGGGCCCCAGCCTGGTGGCCATCCTAACTAGGATCACTCCCTACTCCTGCTTCAAAAGTCAAAATTCTTGGTTTTACTGGACTGGGAATTGAAATGTAAAAATCAAGTAAAATAAAGTCACCTCATCCTCTTTCCATGCTCTTAGAGTGATTAAGAAGATCGAAAACTTCCTATCCTTCAATCTCCTACAAACAGTAGTTATTGTACTTGTACTAGCAAGGCTTGACTGCTGTAATAGCCTAATCTAGACTTGCCCAAGGGTTCGTTAAATACATTTGCAACCTTCAGAACACCGCAGCTCGGTTCCTCTTGAAAATGTCAAAATTCCAGTCAGCAAAAATAGCCATTAGCCAACTTCACTGGCTCCCAGTCAGGGACCACACCATCTTCAAGGTTTTGTGTCTGGCCTATAAGACCCTTCACAGACAGGGCCCATCCCACTTCAAGAAGAACCTTAGATGGTACACACTGGGTAGGACCATGCGCTCCAAAACTGCGAGGCACTTAGTGGTGTCAGCTTTCAAATGCTCCTCTTGGGTTGGCAGAAGCTTTTTCAGGCCCATGACCCTACATTGGAATCATCTTCCTGATGAGCTAAAAGCAGAACCATCACTATCTGTTTTAGGAAATTCTAAAAACATGGCTTTTTATCCAGCTAAATTATGAAATATCATAATTGAGTCCCACCGTCCTTATGTCTCGCATAGCGCCAAGACGCCTCCAGGCAATCATTGCACTTAATAAGACTAATCATTCATTCATAAAGAATTGTAACAATTCAAACCTTGTCATCATTAACACTCCTATTCTCACTGCTTATCAACCCCTCAGACAAATAATGCAATATGCTCAAAGTTTGAAACTTGGCCTACTAAATCAATAGAACTTAAAATTAGGGGATTTAACCATCATTGTCTCATCTGCATTAACCCCCCAAAATTCAGTGAACAAAAGACAAATGATTTATAGTGTGGGTGCAACAAATCTAGGCATTATTGCTCTTTAGATACAGTATTAATAAGAAGATAAATGTGTGTAGAAGAATGAATTGGAAATTAAATATTCCCATGGAATAAAACCTCTAGACCTTAACTAATTGACACTAATTTATAACTCCTCAGCAGGTCAGTACAAGTAATCATTTATATTTCTGCCTCCTTGATCTTTCATATCATTCAAAATAAAGATGTGATTCAAAATCACATCTTCCAAAATAAAAAGTCATTGTTTATGTATAAAACATTACACTTTTAGACAAAGGTCAATATACTTGTTAATTACATGAATGAGGTGCGCTTGTATATAATAAATATAATGCAGTTACGCCTACATTTTGAATTATTTTTAACAATTGGATGTAGACGGGACAGACATGCAGTTAAGGTTGAGTAGTATTTTTTTAATATTAATAATCATGGTTTTAGCTGATTAATCATGAATTTGATGTACGTTTTCAGCTGCAGAATTTTCATTTGTGTCATAAAAAACAAGAAATAGGGGCAGAATGGAGTTCCATTGGCCCCAAAACTAACAGTGCCTCGAACTGTCCCAGAAAAGTATTTCAGATGGCTTTGCCTCCATTGCGCATATATAAAACCATTTTTTCTGAAACATTACAAAGTTCAGAGAATGAATTTCTTAGAATTTCATCCCCTTTCATTTAGTTGGTAAAGAGCAATGTGGTTTTGTCAAAAGCAGGTTGACCTCTGATAATTCTTGTCTTTTTCTTAATGTTTTAAACAAAGTCCCCTCTTTCTCCACATCTTCAGTGGCCATATCTGTTGACGCTGAAAAAGCATTTGATAGAGTAGATTGGTCATTTTTATTTGCATCCTTGAAATGGCATGGCTTTGGTCCCAAATTTAATTCTCTTATATCTTTGTTATACTCAGCCCCCAGAGCTTCAGTATTAGTTAACGGTCGTATCTCGTCTTATTTTCACCTCCAACGTGGGGTCCGTCGGGGATGTCCTCTATCCCCTCTTCTTTTTGTTCTTGCTTTTGAACCTTTCCTTTCCTCAATCCGCAACAATGCTTCCATCTCTGGTTTTTCGTACGGTGAGCAACATTTAAAACTCTCTGCTTACGCAGATAACATCCTACTCTTTATTTCCGATCCTGACAAATCCATTCCTCCCTTATTACAAGAATTTACTTCTTTTTCCCTTGTTTCTGGTTATAGAATTAATTCTGACAAAACAGAAATTCTTTCCCTCACTAAATTTTGTCTTCCTCATTCCATTTCTTCCACTGTGATTGCATGGAATAGTTCCAAAATCAAATATCTAGGTATATGGTTCTCCAATTCTATCGCCTCTTCTATTAAATTAAATATGTCTGCGATCCTGTCTCGGATTGACAAATTACTTTCCTCTTGGAATCCTCTCTTTCTTTCATGGTGGGGTAGGTTGGATTCAATCAAGATGATGATTACTCCTATTTTGAATTATACTCTTTCCATGCTCCCTGTTCACATTCCTGCCTGCTATTTTAAACAAATCGATTCTCGTCTATCTAAATTCTTTGGCAAAATAAAAAATCAAGGATCTCTCCTTCTCTTCGTAGGACAAAATCTAATGGTGGTGTCAATTTCCCTAATTTTTGCTTATATCATGAATCATTTTGTCTTCGACAAGCCTCCAAATGGCTCCTTTCTGACTTCTCCCCTTTCACTCCCTTGTGGCTCTCCATTGAGCGAGCCTTATTACCGTTCTCTTTAAAGGAAGTCCTGGCCTTTTCTGCCAAAAAGCCTCTTACTTCTCTCCCTTTGTTTAAACACACTTGTTCTCTACTGAAACCTTTGCTACATCCCAATCCTATCTCTAAAGAATCCTTTTTAGATTCCCCTATTTGGCATAACTCCCTCATTACTATCAATGGTAGAACTATTTTTTGGAGCTCTTGGCGATCAAGAGGTATATCCTGGGTCAAAGACCTTTTTGATGGTCTAACTCTGTGTTTATTTCCCCAGTTTCAGACCGCTTTTCAATGTCCCCTCTCCTTCCTACAGAAATTTACTGTTCTAATGATGGTCTTTCTTGATATTTTCTATTCTCTTCCATCCTCATCTCTTCCCCCTGCCTCTCATTCTCTTCTTAAACTTATTCTCTTAGTTCCCAAAGCATCTTCTATTTATAAATATTTCTCAGCTCCTAATCCAGAGTGCATGAAAACCAAATTGGAACTCGCATGGGAATCTGACCTGGGATGTGAATGGTCTATTACTTTTTGGGACAAACTTTGGTCCCATGCTCTAAAAATCTCTTGTTCTACTTCTCTTACTCAATCTATGTTCTTTCTATACCATAGGCTTTATCTCACTCCCACCTCTATTGCTAAATTCTCTCACTCTACTACTACAAACTGTTGGACCTGTGGTCCCCCCTAATACCGATCTTCTTCACCTTCTTTTCCTCTGCCCTTCAGTCTCCTCTTTTTGGGAGAAAGTTTGGTCCTAAGTGGCTAGCCTATTTAAAATTTCTATTCCCTATTCTATCCCCCTACTTTTCTCTGGTAGTCTCTCGGATTCCATAGACCTTCTCCCTGATAAAAAGTGTCTTTTTTACCTCATGCTAGCTTTGGCTTTCCAACACATCACTCTAAATTGGAAAACACTAACAAAACTCTCCATTCAACACTGGTGGAATAGCCTCTGTCCTATGCATCGACTTGATATTGCTTTTACCTCCTCTTGTAAGCCTTTGCTTAATAGAGATCTCTTTTGGTTACCCCTTACCACTTATTTAGATCATTTAGTATTAACTGATTACGCTTTTTTAAATGCTGAAAATGTCAAACCTCTTTGAACGTTTATTTTCCTCATTCCTTACCTTTTACTGTTTTTTTTTATTACTATATATATTACCTTGATTAGTTTTATCTTTCTTTTTCCGATGTAAGATGCAATTTCTTAATTTATTAGTTTTAGAATGTTTACCTTCCTTCCGTCCCTCTTTTCCCCCTTTCTTTCCTCTCCCTTATTACCGTAAAAATGTAAAATCGCTTTCTTTTCTTCTGTACATAAACCTCTCATTTGATATGTTTTTTCTCTTATAGTGAAATATTTGTATCAATGGTTTCTTGTTCTCTGTACTACCTTTATTTGAAATAAAGCTTTTAAACTTAAAAAAAGAATTTCATCCCCTTGCCACTGCTGTCACTTTTTCTCTTCACAGTGTTCTACCAATGGAAGAAATATGAGCTGCTTTACTCTGTACAGTTTAATAACGTTGTCTCCTTTATGAAGCCTATAGCACACAAGGGAAGTCATCTCTGCTGGTCTTCTTGAAATGCATACTTGACATTATGTTTATATTTTGGATCTTGCTGGTAAATTCCTCCTTTTCTTGGTAGGCTTTTTCTGTATCACTTTAGAATGGTCAATGTTTTACATTATGAAAAATAGTCCCCAGTGCCAGTGTTCTTTTTCAAAACCAAGCTAACTGTGCAATTGTTCCACAATTGGCAAGACCTTTAGCACCCTTGTAAGTCTCTAATAAATAGGACCCCTGGTACCTAGAGCCTGGGCACTAAAGAGGGTCCATAAGGGCTTCAGCATGTATTATGCCATCCTGATGGACCAACCACCAAAATCATGCAGACTGCCATTGCAGGCTGCATTAAATGGTGCGGACAAAAGTGAAAACACAAAATGGCACACACGTTGTGTGCCATGTCCCCAGACGCTGCATCAAATATATGTAACTCACCCCTATAGCAGGCCTACAGCCCTAAGGCAGGGTGCATTATATTACATGTTAGGACATATTTGCATGAGTAGATATGCCCCCGTACTGTCTAGTCCAATTGCTAGATAGTACAAGTCAACAGGGAAGCCATATTGAGTACATGTACTGGGCACTGGTCATTACGAGTTCCCCAGATACATGATGGCTTCACTGAAACCTATAGTGTTTGGTATCAAACACCTTGTCTTAATACTGATGCCAGTAGTGAATTTATTAAACATCCAGAGGGCCCCTTAGAGGTACCCATTGAAAACCTATCAACCTCTAGTGTACTGGCTGACTAGTGTAGACCTGCCTGCCACCACAGACTGGTTTCTGACCCCCTGCAGGTGAGAGCCCACTCTCTCTGAGGTCAGAAACAATGCATGCTTCAGCCGGAGGTTTTGTCACCTCCTCCAAGTAGGATGGCTGGTAATCAACATATCAAAGCAGGAGGCTTCAAAGGCCTCTGCCACCTTTGAAATGCAACCCCAGCTTACCCCAAACAGGGGAAATGCTACCACCTGCCCAGGGCCCATATGGCACTAGGACAGGTGGGTAAATTAGCTAGTTAGGAGGCGTGTTCACTATCAGGCTAGTTACACCCGTAAGGTGGGCTACCTGAAGTGAGCATGAAAAATAGAATTTCACCTTCTTGGTTTTGGGTGAAATTAGATACACTGGGTCAGGGTTAAGCCCACACCCCCAGAAATTGCTCATATAGGGGCTGTAGGCATCCCAAATGTAAGTAGCCCATTGGCTACTACCTTCACTCCCCTTAACACCCCAAAATTGAGTATTTAGGTTGCACCCCCGACACCAAGAACTCAGATTCGATAGACACATGAAGAAGAGGAAACACAAGAGTGAACAAAGCGAGACCTGATGACCAGTTGCAGACTTTTTGGCGCCAAACCCTGCCTGCATTAGTTCCGACGATTGTGACAAACCAACTCGCCCTGCTGCTGTGCATTTACCAAGAACCCTGGTCTAATGCCAGCACTTTGCAAATTGCCAGCAGTCTTCATTGAAGTAGAGAAGCTGCTACCCTACAGCCTGCATGCACCAAACAGCAAAGTCCAGTCTACCATTCTATCGCCCGCGGTTCTACCGACCCAGCAGCCTCCCAGGAAGAGGTAGTCATGCTCCAGGAGGTCAGATCCATCACCCTATCAAGTGCGAAAATGTGAGGATAAACCGGAGCTGCACAGCACCAATACCCGGGGTACTGGGCCCTTTGCAGCAACCAAAGCCTGTTTGAGTTATACTATGTTATAAAGATCTCTAAAGTGCAGGGATCCCCCGGAGGGGGCTTCCAGGTGCTAATTCCAATCCAGACTCCAACAGCTCGAAGACAGAGCAGCTGTTGAGGGATGTCTGCATCACAGAGACATACTTCAAGAGTGGCCCAGCTGTCCTGATTTTACTTCCCTCAACTGGCAAAACCGACAACCAGGAGCACCAAGGATCCACAAGCCCAGCTGACCGAACCACTCTGCACCCGAGCGCCCCAGTCCAACTCTCCGAGAATGGACAGTGCTTCCCTGCTCCCAGGCCCCTCATGAACCGAGCCCCTCATTGGGAGCTCCCAGACGAGTCCCAAAGTCCATTTCTGCAGCCTGTTTCTAGGTGATTTCCCCCCCCCCCCTCCTTCAGTGTAGCGCGCAAAGCTACCAACCCGACCAGTACATCTGCACCTGGACGCTCATAGGCAGGCAAAGACTAACTGCTGGTGGTTCTTTGGACCTTGGCTTCCTACCACCTTAAGTCCTGAAGGGGATCCCTGGAAACCTATTGAAAGTAACTGCATGCTGAATACACTTTTCCCCCCATAGAAAAGCATTTAAGTGAACATTTTACTTACCTGCAAAAATCAATATCTCAAAAATGATTTACTTGGTCCCAAAGTTCTTGGTGTTGAAATTTATATAACAATCCGTATATAACAATACGTGTTGTTTTTACAAATTGGTCTCCGCTTTATTCTTGAGTGCGTGTCTCATTTATTGCCTGCGTGAGTACAACAAATGCTTAGCCCTACCCCCTGATAAGCTTAAACTGCTCGCCGACACTATCACAAAAGAGAGCATTTGGGTTTGCTACTTGTGCTTGTGTAAACCACTATAGGTTGCCTGGACTCTGCACAGTGTACCTCGATTTGGTGCACTTTATAGAGTGCTTCCTACAACCATGAATATGTGGTGCTGAAAATATAGGATAATACACTAATATGTCATACCTTGAAAGATGTGTATAGAATGCTGTATTGTGTATGTTAGATAGCATGACTTTGCAGGACAAAGTATTGTGAAGAAATGTAATTCCACATTTTTCATAACAGTGCACAGTCATGGCATGATCCACCACCAGTATGAATCTGTCTCCTGATGCTTTTGAAGGGTCCAGGGTCCAGGGAGCCAACAACCTCAACCCCCTAACCTTTCAAAGGGACACTCAATCACAGGAAGTGGAATTAGGGTTGCCTTTTGGGTGGTTACCTGCTTTGCCACTGGTTTGGCAGGTAACAGGAGTTGCAAAACCCCTTCATCTTGTGGGACATATTTGGCCAGTAGACGTGGCTGTCTAGCCTACTCCAAGTCTTGCTCTGGCCAAGATGCTCAGCTAAGGGGGTGTCATGGGCCAATGAGAGTAAAACCTCTCTGTACTGCTGAGGGACTACCACTCTCCTAGTGGCACAGGTTTGCGGTCTCTGGCCTCAGTGTGCAGGAGTCCGTCCTCCCAATTGGCCCTGTGGGAGGCACTTCTGTGGAGAAGTGTGGCTCAATGATTAGAGCGGCAGACCCTGATGCAGAGGTCTAGCCCGGGACCAGGGTTCAATTCCCCGCCTCGGCGGGTCTTGGGCTCAAAAATTCCACGGACCTGATAATTCTCGCCTCGGTGCCATTCTAATCATGGAGTCCCACTCTGCAACTCTGGGCAATAGCTTGCTTAATCTCCACAACGGCCCCCACAACGCTAAGGATGCCTGGCCTTCACCTTGGGGGTGCCCAGGAGTGGATGCCTCACAGGGAAAAGCCAGGATGGGTTCCACAGTGGTATTCGTACAAGCGCCGAGAGGCCTCCGGGTAGTCGTGCGCTATACAAGTATCCATACATTTACATTTACTAACATCTCTTTTCCTGCACATCAGCTTGCTGTCTCATGCTTTCAAGAGTAGAAAAGGTCCACTTTCCTTGCCAAAACTCTTTCTTAGAGGGTCCCCCTGGGCCCAGGAGCTCTGCCTGGTACGGTCCAAGTTCCTGGGGCTCAGTTCCCTCCGGGGCTGACGGGCCTTCCCCCTGAGGAGAGGGGACCTGAGCATGTGGCTGTTCAGAAGCTGGCTTACCAGATGTTCTCCCTTTACTCTTGGAGGGTTGGTACACTTTTTCAGAAACCAACTGCTTTTTTTCACCCTGAGCTTTGCTCTGTGCTCTAGTTTTTATGCACACCCTTTTAGGGATTCCCAGCATGGCTGCATGGGATCTTAACTCTACCTCAGCCCATGCTGAGGACTTCAGATTATTCCCTAGCAGACATTCTAAAGGTATTGCAGAGGACACAACCACCTCCTTCTGGGTAGTAACCCCTCCACACTCCAAGGACACCATAGCCATGGAATGAACTTTGGTCACATTATCAGCATTTGTGACTGAATACGTTTGTCCATCCAGACATTTTTCTGGAGATACCAGTGTGACATTCACCATGGCGACACTTGCACCTGTATCTCTATTCTTCCACTCTCATCCCATTATTGTTATTATGCTTGTCTAGAGTGTTTTCTGTCTATACTGATGGTATGTAGGTAGATCTGTGGACCATTCAAGTGTGTTGCTTTATAGACTGCCCGCACAAGAAATCAATCAGTGCAATATTTGAATCAATCTCAGCCACTGGTATTTACAGGGGCACAATTCTTGTCCATCTTTATCTACCCACTATATCCCTCAAGAAAGAGAGCAGCCATATGCAAATGAGACATGCTCCTTCTCCAGTAGCAATCCAGTCTGACCTGCTAGGCCAGGTTACTTGCATATGGGAAAATAAACAGTTTGCACTTAATTTCACTTAGAAAATCAAAAAAATGATGGGTGAACTGCTTGACTAAATCCCCACTGTTCGACTCCAGACAGAGAACAGCCACATGGAAATCAGACTTGTTCATGCTCCAATAAAAAAATCTAACTCAAACTGTAAGGTCAAGTCTCATCTAGTCAGGAACCCAAGCCCCCATAGAAGAGCTTCAGCCTTTTGGCCCTCATAAATGAGCTGCCGGTTGAGTCCTGTGGCCCAGTGATCACAGACTCCACATCTGGGCTCAACCGTCAGACTTAGAAAAAGAAAAGAAATGTTTGGTGGGTTGCTTGAAATAATTTTAGCCACTGTTAAGTACTCAGTCTCCATCCCCTCCCCCCGTCACGATGTATGCATAGGCAGTCATGCTTGAATAGTTGCTATTTAATAGGAAACCCATTCCATTCATAAGCATGGATGCAACTGTGTTGTGCAAATGGAAGCTATTTTGGCATTGAAAACATGCATTGGCAAAGCCAGTACTTCTGACCTTTACAGCCACACCTATTGATTTTGCTAGTGTTAGATTGACGCTGTAGTTTTTCATTGCAACATTCATTTGAGAAATTAATCAAATAGTATTCTTGTGATGTGGAAGAACCTCTTGGATTGAATCGGCTCATAATAGACTTGCTTAATAGGCTGGGTTTTTGGTGAAGATAGGATTATGATCGGACAACATCTGGAAATGGGCATTGAATGAAAGTGTTGCGGTACTACTTTGGTTTCTTGTACTGTTTTTTTGTAATTAAACTAATGGGATCAGAGTTACTGTTAAAGGGGAGGAAAATGTACTGATGTTTTGATGGCATCTTCTGTGATAGATAAAATGTGCAGGTTTTCCTCAAACGTTCTTGTTATTTTCCTATTTCATGCTTTTACATTTAGAATAGCTTTTGGTGGTTTATTTTCTGTGCATGGGGATGTTCCCGATGTGTCCAGCTTGCAAACCCTATTTAAAATCCATAATCTTGGATATTGGAGATTTGACATTGTTCCGAATCATTGGTTTAAAAAAAACTGGAGACCGGTTAGTATGACCCCTATTTTCGAATTTGTGTAATAGTCCTCAAACAGAGCCCCAGGTAATTTGTTTAGAACTGCATTCAATAGTTGAATGTCATACACCTGTTTTTGGAAAAAGTATGCTTCCCTACCAATTTACAGTCATAGAATGACCCCGATTCTGTTATCAATCACACCTTGATTGTATTACGTAATCTGTTTACAGGAAGCAAAAATATATACATTTTTGTGAAGGTGACATAAACCAAGCTTAAGTAAGAGTAATTGACTGTGATCAAATATATTACAGTATCAATTGAATTATTCGAGAAAAAGGAAGTTGTGTAGTTTTGCCCTTCCTAAAGTGTCTTGGATCCCATCAAACCCACCATGAAGTATTACAACGATTCCATTAGAGCATATTATAAGAGTGTAGGGAAACCAACCTTGGATATTAGCATAATCTGGCTTTCTGTTACACCAGAATGTGGAACCCAATTTCCAGGTTTGCCAGGTTGACATGCCATCCCAAATAAGAGGAAAATGAGCATTCCGGAAAATTCAATAGGTTGCTAAAAACTTTCATCTGCCATGAATGAGCCTAATGTTCAACCTTTGGCCCTCAGGAAGAACCAGAAAGTGATAGTGTTCGGGAAGACCTGCATTGATATTTCTAGGAAAGCATAATGTGTACCCTCCCAGTTCAGAGAGTCCAGCCCCATTCTTTTTTGTGAACACGTAACTGGGACTCTCTAACCATCTATTGAGCTGACATAAGATGGAAAACACTATAACCAGTTCTACTGTTTGATTGCTGTGTATTATCTTCCAGAGACAAGCTAGCTCTGTACAAAACCTATGCATGTATAAATATGGATAAATAATAGTTCTGGGTACCAAAAATGGCCCGCTATATTCTCAAAAGATTCTTGATGTTGCCATATTTCTACAATCAGCTAGGCAACATTCAAATGTAACGAAAACTGAAGCAGGTATCCAGGGTGCTGTGTCACATACTCTAAAATGCTGTAGAAGTCTAGATTCTTCTTTAGTAGGGCAACTGAAGAGCGACTAAAGCGTTTTTGTTCTTTGTTGCCAGGTGCATGTATTGATGAACCTGGATGATGCTAATTGCAGCTTTGTTTATACAACTTAGACAATATAGGTATAGTTATAAGAAAGGATACGTTGCCGGAGCACCCACGGGAGCCACACAAATTTCTTATCAATGAAAAAACTATTTGTCCATGTTGCAACCAGGCACATAACATTAGGACACAAGTATCTAGTTAGTGCTGTGGGGTAGCACTAATCAGATGTCTGACAATACAGTGGCATAATTCACATAGGAATCATTTCAGCTTTTGGCTTCTAGCATCATTAGATTGGAAGCTTTTTTATTCAAATCCAATGATTTTTATCCATGCTCAGTTATGCACATTTAATCAATGGTCAATATTCTTTAACACTGATCTGCTGCTGAAATTCAGATTCTCATGTTATTGGCATATGTTGTTTCTAACCATACAGGAGAAAACATGCAACATTGAAGGACTCTGCTATGGAGATGGAGATCCAAATCCCAGTAGCCCCTGCTTACGTTGCAGACCTGACATATCAAAGTTAACATGGTCAATCTCTCAGAGTAAGTGATGCTTTTTATAATTTTTCATTATGTTTTGGAACCAGGGGTGAGAGAAATTTGCCTAATTTGCATTTGTGTAATTACATGAATATTTTGACAAAAATAAACAGAATGACATCAAATTACGTGAAATACAAAACTGGCATTTGGCAGTATATTTTAGCGTAAAATGCGTCTTCAAGTCCATTTTTTATGTAATTTTGCCCTTAAAAATTCTTAAACAACACTAATGCCATTAACAGCAGTTGCTCCTGTTCTGGTTGTTGATGTTGTTCCCATGTGATCATGCTAACATTTTGCTGTGAACATTGTTTAATTATGCAACATAGCATAATAGAGTAATTTCAGGAATTTTGCAAGCGTAGTCCAAAATTATGCACAATTACGTGGCCAAAATGCAAATCTCTCCTGGACCTACCTAGCTGATATATCCAATGACATTTTGAAAATGTCAAAGATACCATTAACATGTCCATTGTGTTCCGATGATTACTAAGTGAGTTCTAGTGGCGATATGAATACTGACTGTTTTGCTTTCTAATGGAAACTCAAAACTTGTCAGCCTCATTGCTTCAAAATTTGTAATAAATCCCATTTACACCCCAATTAATGATTCCTGCATTTCACCAGAAATATGAATATATTGTCATTTTTCAATATTCATAATATATTTTTCTAGTGTCATGTATTTCTTTGTTTTGTAAAACACCTGCTCACAAAAAAAGTATTTCTTATTTCAGGCAATGCAGCTCCTGTCTTTCAGAAATTGCAGCACAAGCTCCAGACATTTTATGGGGAAAACTTTGTGTACCAATTCATGGCATCTGACCCCGAAGGTTCTGCCATTTTGTTCACTTTAGATAAAGGACCTGAAGGCGCCAGCCTATCGCCTGCTGGACTTCTCATTTGGAAAGCAAAGTCGAAGGAGACACAAACATTTGAATTTTCTATAAGAGATGACTGCAATGCTGAAACTAGAGTATCAGTAGAGGTAATAGAAGTTGAATGTACTAATTAATGCAGGACAACCATCTTAGAATACTATATTTTTTTAACATATTCCAAGATGTCCACACTTGTGTCCATTTTAATTTGCACACAAGGGTGTTTATCTTGTAATTTTGGTTTATAAGCATAACAGAAATAATTCCAAAATGTCCACTAATGCTTGCATGGCAGTCACCTTGTATTTTTTCTATTATACTTCATTATTCATTTAACATTTGAAGAAGGTGGGTGCTATTTTGGAAATTAAGAAATACATTATTTGCCAGGATGCCGGGCAAATACAGGGGATTGAGCAGCCCTGTATGATGCCCTGTGTGATGCTGATCGGCCCTCGTGAAAAATGTTTTTAAAAATGTAGTCGGGCAGGACAGAGGAGTGGGGGAACAAAGCATAATACATGAAGTGAGTGGACTTTTAGCTATGTGAATCTGCATTGCCCTTGCAAAAGCAGCCTATAGAAAAATAACATAAAAATCGCAATGGTGCTGGGAATGGACTTGGTAGGAGAACAGTGGAGGAGCGGGAGGCAGCCGGAAGAAAGCAGATGGGAGAGAGAGCAAGGGATGTAGCTGTGCACTTCCAAGGAGTAACTAAAATACACATGTCATCATTGGAACAATTCAATCAAAATAATAGTACAGACGCTATGCTCCATACACCGGAAAATACAATAATATGGAGGGAAGTCATTGGAACAGGAGCATTAAACTGAAGTTGACAAGACTGCCATCCGATCAAAAGCAAGGGGCTGACCTTAATCCTCTCTATGCATTTGATTGGATTCATGGGGTCTTTAGAAACAAACAAGTTAAGCAGTATGCCAGCTACACCTACACATCTTAAATAGGCTTTAGAGAGGAAGTATTGGTGGGACATGAGCAGGAAAAGGCAATAACTGAAAAAGCAAAGATCAACACACAAATGAACAGGGGGTGTCCATATTTTTATGTAGGGCAGGTGACTTAAATGTCAAGTACAAAGGTCTCCTGCAAGAGAGTTTTTATTTGTTCTTACATTACCGTAACCAGCTCCAGTGTAATTCCCCTCTAAATCACAACACCATGTGAACATAGTTAGAGTTAAGTTTGAGCCACAGAATGATTTCAAAGTTTTCAAAAGTGAAACGGCTCTAATTTCAGCTTTATGTGTTTGGCATCCACTATGAGTTAAGTGTGTGGCATATGAGTGTTTTCTATTAAGAAAAGAAACAATATAATAATATGGGAGTTGCACATGACATAATTTAAAGTTTGCCAGATGAAGATTCTGTTTGCCTTTGGGAGAGATCACACACTCATTCGTTCACCGCATTTAACATTCTCTGACAAAGGACAGAAAGTTTATCAGTCAATGTTACACAATATCCTATTGAATAAGCCATTTTGAAGTACCACATTTCAGTTTCCCTAACACACAGTGACATTTTCCAAGCATGCTTTGAACTCTTTACCTACCTTGTTGTTAAAGACTGCTAGCCTTTCCTTGGCAGGTGTTGTACCAGAGCAGACACTCAAATTGTGTTTTAAAATTGCCAGGTTTGATGGGAGAGTTAAGTTTACTCTTGGAGGAGTAGACTGTACAGTCAGAGGAACTTTTATTTGGTGGCTATCCACATTTGCCAAGCTCATCAGTCAACTGTTATGCTGCTTTGGCCAAAGCTTAACAGTACATTTTCAATTTTTTGCTATCATGTAAACATTACCTATGTCTTAATTACTGCTAGACTCCATTGAATTCATGCTTCAAAATATCTAACCGGAACTCTTGGTATAAAATTAAAGCACTAAAGAATTATCATTTATGACCATATTGAGTACTACATTGGATAGGGATGTATTCTTGTGTCTTCCAGGTCAGTGTTAAGAGCTGCAACTGCTTGAACAGTGGATCTTGTGTAACAAACATTAACTTCCCTTCCGGTAGAGGAGAATACCTATGTTCATGTTTGCTGGGGTATGAGGGTGAACATTGTCAAGCGAACATCGATGACTGTAAGTCCAGCCCTTGTGGCCTTAGCAGGTGCATCGATGAAGTAAATAACTACAGCTGTGAATGCTTTCAAGGGCTCAAAGGTAAGTTATTATTTTCTTGTGTATTGAATGCAGTTCACTTGCAAATGACCATATTAACATTAATAAAAAATGATAAATATTCTATTTATGAACATTGAAAATTGTCCTACATTTACTATAATGGCATGTTCCTGCACTGATAATTTCCAAATATGGTCATGGCGACACACTTCTGTGTACGCCTTGTATTTATTAAATGTTAATAAATACAATTTGTGAAATGAATACAATTTGTGAAACCAGATGTTTGATCAGTGAGGGTTAAAGAATTAATTGAGGAATTTCATACCAAATAGGTTTAATAAGCATTGCTGTGTACTTGGCCTCTTTTGAAATGTTTTTGTTTTTACTTCTTGAAATATATAATCTATGTTGTAGTTATTGCAAACACTGACACTTTACGATCTACCTGGTTTTATTAGTGTTAATAAGAAAACACATAAAAAAAGTGCACCTTGTCAAAATACATACTTTATTGCATCATTTTCTTACATAGGCAATGTCCTAAATTTAGAGATCATTTTATGTTTAATAAAGGTAACATTTATTTATTTTTAATGAAATTCTCTTTATTGAGTTTTCAAAGTAAAACAACTAACACAACACTGAGAAAATTATCAGGCACCCTGATAATGCTATATTGCCACAGAACTTACAGCATCTCATTGAGCGTCAACCCAATCTATGCCCACTTTTTACACCCTTTCCCACCTCTTCTAGGAAACACTAGCAGATATAGCATAAAAGCTTCATGTAACTCTCATACACCCTGAATAATTATTATGATAATTAAAGCGATACTTCATTTTCTCCTCTTTTCAAACTTTTACTTAAAAATCTGCAATGTCCTTAACCTGGGATGGCACACTGTATTTGGAGAGCCTTCTGTCAGATTTCCTAGGGGTATCCACCTTCAGCCTTCGAATTTCCAATGTGTCCTCTAGCTGAAAATCTAATTTATGATATAGAAAAGAGGTTATGGGTTCCACTTTAAACAAGTACGCTATCATTCAGCATTCACCTTCTCCATATTTGGAGCAACGGCCTGGCTGCATTGCCAGTATGAATTCACTATTGAAACGAATCGATGTGTATGGAAATGGAAAGGTCATTGGCCCCAGGTGCTTAGTTAGTGAGTCCCATGCTAAGAGGCACATTAGCAGGTCTTTAGTTCTTATGCAGCCAAATTACATTTACGTCCCATAGGGATCTGTCAACAATGGCAAGGGCCATCATTACTCCAGCTTTCTATGTTTTTGTGACCATTCCACTGCAAAGCAGAGTTGCACCACTACATAGTACACATGGAAATCCGGTAAGGCTAGTCCCCTCTTCAGACTGGGCTGCTGCAACAGCCTTAGAGGTAATCTTCTTTGGCAGCTGTTCCATTTGGTCATATGGTCATCAAGATTGTTAGCTGCAGCAGCTCTTTCAAAAAACGTATTGTGTACTGTAATAGGGAGAGCCTGGAAAAGGTATGACCGTTTCAGCAAACCATTCATTTGGATCAAGTTGATTCTCCGCACCTATGGCAGAAACAATAGTGCCCATTTGTTTGTTTTTCAGGATGGTTTCAAACTGAGGGGGTAGATTACGTATAAAGATTCACTACCAGTGGTGTTATTTTAATGCTCAAGTATTTATTATGAGATGTTGACCCTTTAAAGGGGTATCTTTCTTTAAGTTCCAATTCTACCTCCAGGACAAGGGAGTGGTTAAGGACCTGTGACTTGTCCATATTCTTTTTATAGCCCCTTCTGCTTCTAAATCTTGCATGTGTCCAATGACTTTGAACAAAGAAGAGGGATGGGACTGCCTAAAGATATGGATGCCTTCTGCAGTGCACAAGGCTTCTATATTCCCTTATAGACCGGGCATTTGCCATATAGATGTGGAACAGTGACTGTGGCAAGTCAGCTGCTCTATTTTTAGGGCAAACATTGGCTGTGACAATGGGAGCTCCTGTTGTGTCCCCCTGTGTACTCAAAAGGGCCTTCGATTCATCAAAATACTTGAGGTAGGTAAGCAAAAGTTTACCATCACAATAAAAATATTGGTGGGTTTGCATCATGGACGTTGGAGGAATGCTAACATAATTCCAGTCAATTTAGTCTACTCAGTGAATATCTGGCTAGGGTTGTCAGTATGCTTATTAATTCTACTAGGTGCATTGTATGTCAGCCTACCCACTATAAAGCAATACTAATCCACATGAATAAGCTTGGGCCAGATTTCAAGTCTGGTGGCCCTGATCTAGGTGAACAGTTTGACATCTGCATTTGGGTATAGTATTGCTATGTAAGTAGATCACAGATGTGAATATTAGCCAAGCTTTGGGATCACAGAGATTGTGGCTTAATTCACAGACGGAGCAATAACCCTGGCCTCAGTGAAATGGTCAAACAGCCTAGGCACGCTAGGAGCGTCTAGTACAATAAATGTCTTGTAAACAAAAAGTCCCTGTAAACTCATACAGCCCCTTGGTATTGTTGTGTTGGACAACCCTGTATGTAAAGCAGAGGTCCATGGGCAATCAAAGTGTTCAAACTCTTCTCCTTCTTGTGGTGTGAGAGAAAGTAGTTATGATGCCACTACATAGTGGGCTTGTTTAGTAGATGAGTGTCCATCTGCAGAATATAGGAAGATGTAGTATTTCTGAAATTCCTCTAGCTTCCCCTGTTATGAGTGCAGGAGTGTTCATCTCTCACAAGGAGTTAATTTATTTTATATGATCCCTCACTCTTGCCCCTCCATTGGCATGCTAAGGCCATATCCACGTTTTCTTTATTTTGAAGTGGAAGTCGCACCTTGGTCGAAACTCTTGGTGCTAATCTAAGAGCATAAAGAAAATGCATGTTCACTACCAATCTCCTAAATTCTAGGCTGAACAAAAAAACCTTCATTGATAGATTAACATGGCTCGTAACAATGGGATATCTACAATATAAACACCATTGAATAGTACTACTCTATTTTGATACCCGATGCTTCCTCAATATCCCACGAGCCTTACACCCCTCCTTCTCTCCCACTAACTTGTCATCATGTGATTATTTACAGGCACTCACTCAGTACCCAAAGCAGGGAGTATGTCCTCAAAACTAAATTATATACCTCCTCCCACTGATATATGCTATTTTAAAGCCATGTGGAATTGATGCAATGATTACCAAGGTATGAAAGAACAATGGTTCCAGTGGGTAATAAAAAATGATTTAGGCAATATATATATGCACAATGGCAATGAATTTGTAAAGGACTTCGTAATGTCAGAGGACAGAGAGAAATCTCTACACAGTTGAATCAATACTGTATTTTATACACAGCAATAAATGGTATATACATTTCTTTTGAATCATAAACATACAAAGTGTTTTAACCGTAAAAAGGTTTTTTGGTGCTCGGTGTCCCCAAGTGAAAATTGGAACCCAAAAGTGACTGTACAAGATAATAATGTTTTTTTAGAAAAATAGGTTTCCATAAATAAGAACAAGAAACAGAACGACCATATCAATACAAATTCTTGAACAGTTTATGTATGCAATGATACAGGCTGAATTGTGGTCTGTTCTGTGTGTTTGTCGACGGCGTTTCGACCCTCCTGTGAATGCGGGGTCTCTTCAGGACTTAGGATACTGGGACATCTACAATAAATGAATGAAAGTGAGCATGAGGCCCGTGTACCGGCACAGATGCGAGAGACTAAAATGAAAATGAGAAGGCCAAGTTGAGGGAAAGTACCTGAATGTAAAGGGCACAGCTGAAGTGAAGTGCTTTCGTGAGAGGTGAATTAAAAAACTCACGTGAGGACCCAGCCGGGTTCTACAGTCATAGAGGGGGACAAAAAGTTGTTATGTATTAACAGACATGGTTGTAGTCATAACGAGGTGTAAAAGTGACTTGTGAACGATGCGAACAATGCCAGAAGAAAACATAAAGACAGTTTACCTCACGGGGTGGCCGGCTCTTTAGATAGGGAAGACAGGGCACAAAACAGCTCCTCTGATACGTTGCTACAGCCGTAGCAATTAGGATCCCCTTATCTCTTCTTGGCGTTTTAGGGATCGGACATACGATATTGACTACGGAGATGTTAAAAACAAGGGCAGATAAGTATGGACTGCCTGGGCGACACGTGAGTAAGTGAAAAGACATAACAACTATGTCTAGCGGGATTTTACATCACGGGGCACAGTCTTTCCTCGGTTTCTACCCATCCACGCTCCGATCCCCGATAGAACGACTTTTCCGCGTTCTGCGCGTTACGTGACATACGGCAAGCAGGGTTGGCGCCAACTTCTGTATATCACAAAGCGGACGACCAAAGCTCGCCGTTATTATACCAAGAGCGCATCGTACGCCTGTTCATCTGCAGCTTATCCAGACCGCTGCATCGATTAGAAGATTGATCTCTAATTGTAAGTACACGTGTACTCCCCAGCATTGGTTTTCACTTACTCACGTGTCGCCCAGGCAGTCCATACTTATCTGCCCTTGTTTTTAACATCTCCGTAGTCAATATCGTATGTCCGATCCCTAAAACGCCAAGAAGAGATAAGGGGATCCTAATTGCTACGGCTGTAGCAACGTATCAGAGGAGCTGTTTTGTGCCCTGTCTTCCCTATCTAAAGAGCCGGCCACCCCGTGAGGTAAACTGTCTTTATGTTTTCTTCTGGCATTGTTCGCATCGTTCACAAGTCACTTTTACACCTCGTTATGACTACAACCATGTCTGTTAATACATAACAACTTTTTGTCCCCCTCTATGACTGTAGAACCCGGCTGGGTCCTCACGTGAGTTTTTTAATTCACCTCTCACGAAAGCACTTCACTTCAGCTGTGCCCTTTACATTCAGGTACTTTCCCTCAACTTGGCCTTCTCATTTTCATTTTAGTCTCTCGCATCTGTGCCGGTACACGGGCCTCATGCTCACTTTCATTCATTTATTGTAGATGTCCCAGTATCCTAAGTCCTGAAGAGACCCCGCATTCACAGGAGGGTCGAAACGCCGTCGACAAACACACAGAACAGACCACAATTCAGCCTGTATCATTGCATACATAAACTGTTCAAGAATTTGTATTGATATGGTCGTTCTGTTTCTTGTTCTTATTTATGGAAACCTATTTTTCTAAAAAAACATTATTATCTTGTACAGTCACTTTTGGGTTCCAATTTTCACTTGGGGACACCGAGCACCAAAAAACCTTTTTACGGTTAAAACACTTTGTATGTTTATGATTCAAAAGAAATGTATATACCATTTATTGCTGTGTATAAAATACAGTATTGATTCAACTGTGTAGAGATTTCTCTCTGTCCTCTGACATTACGAAGTCCTTTACAAATTCATTGCCATTGTGCATATATATATTGCCTAAATCATTTTTTATTACCCACTGGAACCATTGTTCTTCCATATCTAATCATTACCCTGGTTCCGTTGTGAGTAGGGTTCCCCTGTTGTTACAAGTGGCAATGATTACCAAAGCACCTGTGATGACTGGTGAAGACATTGATAAGTATTAATAAAGCCTCATAAATAAATAACTGCACATCATTCTTTGAAAGTGTGAGGTTTTCTTACTCCATCTCACTATACACTGAACACTTTAGACAAAACAGTACTCTGACCATTGTGCAGAATATTTACATTTACAGTTGCAATATGTAAAGAAAATGGCATATATGTGCACTAGAATGCACTGTGTAATTGTCTGTTCTTAGTGAAATTGGGGCAGTTCTTTGAGATGTCAAGATAAAGTTTTAATCCATTGCAAAGTGCATCATAACATTTCATAGCCATTGGGGTTTTATAATGTGAAGGTATCAAACTTTATGCCTAACTTCTAAATCTTAATTAAAACATCCCCTTGACTGTAATGACAACCAGAAAACATTCCCTAACGTAACGTAAGATGAAAACATTTAAAGGGGCGCATGGACAGTTATGTATTTAAGAAGTTGTGGGATCAAAGACAAAGGTTCCTAATAGTATGGATTCATGGAAATAGTTTATGCAGCTATTAACAGCTAGGATTAGTACAGCGACATAGTTCCACTATGTTTAAAGAATCATCCAACATAATTATTTAAATGAACAAACATCCGTACTAATTACATTATTTGAAAACGTTCCTCCAGAGAAGAGCCCTATTTGTTTGCTATGTTTTTTTATGTTCTATGAACTGCAGCATGTTAATGGTATTTTAGTCCCGCTTTAAAAAGAGTTGAATTACTAGAGTATGCATTTTTGGTGGGGAACTGCACATTTCTAGGTTTGAATTTCTACTATGGTTGAAATATCCTTAGAGGAGCCCGCAGAAGATATAGTTGGTGGGTACGTCTTTTAGTGGCATGCATGGTAAGTGAATTGAGCAGCAAGTAACTTGAATGTTACTTGGCAGCAATCTTTTTAAAAGTTTGAGCTTGTTGAATAATGGTGCAAAAGGTATACCACTCTTCAATATTACAGTGAAGTGTTAGAGGTTTTTTAAATGGAAATTCTAAAATAGAAATGTTCTTTCTTTCATCAAAATGTAATGATTTATGAAAATAAGCTAAAGCCAAATGAACTTAAACAAGGAATAATTATTTAATTACTATCATGCATCCATTACATATTATATGTGTACTTCATTTAGGTAGAAATTGCCAAGAAGATGTTGATGAGTGCTCAACCAGTCCTTGTTTCCCTGGAGTTGTTTGCTCAAACACATTTGGTTCTTATCAGTGTGGGTCATGCCCACAAGGACTTGAAGGGGATGGTGTGACTTGCTATGGTAACTATAATAATGTTTTTTGATTGTCCCCTAACTTATTCTGTATTTCTTAAGTTATAATGCCAAAATGTGTGTACACATATTGCAGTAGCTATCAGACACTATTACATGAATGACACTCAATCTTTCCTGAATGGCTCTAATGAAAGGAATAATTAATATAATCTCCTGTAGAAGGAGAAGACACATAGAAACAACCATAAGCCTGGATGCAGTAACAAGGCTGTCCAGTGATGTCATGCATCTGACTAGATTGGAAGCATACAAATAAATGCAACATGCCATAATTAAAAATGCTGTTTATTCACCACCAACCAACAAAGTAGTAAAGAAAGCATGGCCAATGAGAATATTAACATGCACAATCGGAATGCTAACTGCCAATGAATCAAAAAAAGTCAATCCCTGTTTCTGTCAGTTCAGTGCAGATCATTTGATCCCTTGTGGTAAAGTTGGGTAAATAGAATATGACTGACTTCAGCTATTACAGAAAACATTGTTATTTTTGGGGCTTGCTGCAGTCTGTCCCAGAAAGGTTTTTAAACTTTTCTTCCTAATTCATAAAATTGGATCCTTCGAATGAAGCATTTAGAGCAGATATCTGCATGAACTGGCCTTTCCATTCTTGCCAAATGTAATTTATTACACATTTGTACCGTATTTGAGTTTTACCCAAGAGCACCTTATTGGTGGGACCTTTAGTTGAACTTTTAGAGTGCTCTTATACCTAAAAGCCAGGAATGGCTGAATAGATTACCTGGCTGACTTTCGCAGGTGTTGGTCTTTCACAACCCCAATAATATGTATTTACCTGAATGCTTTAAAGTCTGCATGATTGCTTGTTACTATCTTCCTGTCTCTATCCCGGCACAAAATGATTAGCAAACGTACTCCACCATTATTTGTTCTCATTGTACTTATTCAAAATGTGTTTATTTAGGGCCAAATCCATAAAATTTATTGATACGGACAAGTGAATTAATGCGGTGTATTTTTAAATTGTTATATAAAACAAAAATGTACTTGTACTCCAATTAAAATTGAATCACACAGATTCATTACAGCTAACAATATCTTATAATGCAGGTTTGTCCAGTCCATGCGTTCCTTCCAAAAACATGAAGTGCCAATGATATAGCATATGTAAATAATTTGTATGCATCAAATTTATTTATAGAGCACCTCACTGCCAATGGGTATCCAAGGACTAGTAAGCTATCGTCATCTTCAAGCTTTCAATCATTTTTAGGTCTCGCCTGGCGTTGGAGCTCACATGCGCTCCTCGCCTGCTAGAGCTATAGTCATCGAGGCAGTTTCACGAAGGGGACTCGAAGCCCGACCCCTCATTTTCATTGGGTAGCGTCAGCGTTTATGTTAAATTCTGGCTTCCCATTGAAAAGGAGGGATTTGGGTTGCCGCCATTTTCGCCTTTTGGTCCGGCCCATCCAGACTGGCTTGTTTGCTTTGCGGCTGTTGCAATGCAATTTTTTATCTTTAGGAGGTGTGTTAGATAAACACGTCGTGAGAGCCAATCTGGATGGGCCTTCTCAAAAGGAGACAGGGCTGGGTGTTTATTTTTGCATCGCGCTTTCACTTCAAAGTGAAAGCGCGATGCAAAAATAAACAGCAACTGCCTGGCTAATGCTTGTTCTAAGAGAAATCGCTTGGCTTTGGCCGGTCCCAGACCATCGTCTAAGTCGATTACCCGCCACTGCACAAGCGAAGTTTCTTCTGTCACGTATTTCTATGGAGTAAGCCAAAGAATCCAAACAATGGGAGTCTAGGTGCGCCTGTTTGTATACCTTCCTTGAAAAAAATGTTACGAGGCAACGGCCTTAAAGACTATGGAGGTGTGCCCTTCAATGAAGAAAAAAAATGTTTATGAAAAAATGTGTCGCCCTTAAAACAACAGTTAATGACCTGTAAATTAAAATCCTGTTTGTCAGGCATGCAGTTAAGCAGCCTTACCGTCACAGGGGTCCTCATAATCGCCATTCGTCATTCTAACTTGTGTAGATACATAATATACTATGGTCATTTGAACCAATGGGTAGTGTAAGCGCTCCTTCCTTCACCACAGCTCGTTGTCGAGGCCAATGGGACTGCGAAGGGGAGAGGCTGGGCCTCGCTGTCTGAAAGTTAGGTTGAGGTGGAGACCAGGATTTGCGGGCTGCGCTACAGCCAGGCACCCTAAAATAACGCGGTTGTTTTGGTGGATAGGGGAATACCTATCCTCACTCTGCCCCCAAAGCCTCTGCTCTCCCAGGCTGGCGAAGGCAGTCCTTCATCATGGACTCTTTAGCTCGATCTTGATCTTGCCCTTGCGCTGATCGGCGGAGCTGAGCCTTGCGCGGCGGCGGCTCCCCCTGCTGCAGCCGCCTTTGGGTGATGTGAGCCCCGCAGCATGGCCGCCGGTGGATACACGGACCTACAGGAGAAGTTGCAGTCCCTTATGCCTTACCATATAGGCCCAAAGCCGGGTTCCAAGAGAAAGCTGTCAGACGGCGAATACAGCGACCATGAGGAGCCACCACTGCCCCCTCTGCCGCCACTCCACCACTGGGACAAGTAGGCGCGCCTGGTGAAACACGGCATCTGTCAGATGCGCCTCTTCAGCCCAGAAGAGTGTGACTGCATCGAGAGCCGCATCGCCTATGTGGTGCATGCGGCCGAGAAGGGGCTAACAAGGAGCACACCGTGGACCGGGCTCCGCTGAGCGACAAGTACTTTTTCGGGGAGGGCTACACTTATGGAGCGCAGAAGCACGGCCCCGGCCAGGAGCGGCTATACCCCAAGGGCGAGGTGGATGAGATTCCCGCCTGGGTGCACCAGCTGGTCATCCGCAAACTGGAGCAGCACCGGGTCATCCCCGAGGGCTTCGTTAACAGCACCGTCATCAATGATTACCAGCCCCGAGGCTGCATCGTCTCGCACGTGGACCCCATCCATTTCTTCCAACAGCCCATCGATTCCGTGTCCTCCTTCAGCGACTCGGCTCTGTGCTTTGGCTGAAAGTTCCAGTTCAAGCCGATCCGGGTGTCCGAGCCGTGGTGTTTTTGCCTGTGCGGAGGGGTAGCGTCACCATCCTCAGGTAAGGAAAGATGGGGTTACTGCCATGATGGGGGAGTGAAGATACCCCGTGTGTGGTGTAAGTGATAGGTAATGTCAATTTAAGTGTCAAAAGGCTAAAACATTTGCGATCATCGCTATACATCAATGTATGGCATAATGTAGTCTTTCGTTAATATCGAGCCCCCTTAAACTCGGGACTTGTATACCTCTTAAGCAAAGCGCAAAATGTAATCATCAGTCTTCTTGGCACATGGACAGATACAAGTATTACAGTCCTTGAGGTAAGGTGGTACAAAGGCCCACTGACCTCTAGCAAAGACATATATGCTCACTATCCACAGGGGGAGGAATCATAATTCACCACCTTGATTGATAGGAGTGTGTGGCGGGAGTCACCCTCTAAAGGTCGGATCTCCATGCTTATGCACGGATGAGCGTCACGGATACTCCCCTCAAGTAAAGTGGGGCTTTGTCTGAGGGGTGCCTGGCTTACTTTTCTTGGAATTACATGGTCATAGTTATTGCAAGGTTGGAAAAGTATGACCAAGTCCATGGCGAATCTACTGTGGGGTTTATATCCACTATACAGTCGCTCCCAGTTGCTTGGTTGTCATTTCCTGGTAATAAGAATACCATTACTATTTACATAACAAGCATTTGCAATGCAATAGGTCTCGCATTTATGCAATTTTGAGCCATTAACATTGCAAACAACAATGCCTTTTATTTTTGTTTTTAAAACATAAATAAAAGGCAGTGTCATTTACAATGCCAATAGCTTAAACTTGCATAAATGCGAGACCTATTGCATTGCAAATGCTTGTTCTAAATAAGGGCTTGCACGACCATAGGCAAAATTCAACCTTGAGTTAATTCCAGGTATAATTGGCTGAGTGCGAGAAAATCCAGCCCCCTGCTTAACTGAATTGTTTTCTGGTTTTGCAAAGGAGAATTGTTCCACAAGTTTGTAGGTCTGTTGTGATGTGATATATTTGAAATGAGTCTTTCAGCTAGTTTGTAACCCCCTACAGCTAGTTTGTAGCCCCTACCATGGACCGCTTTGTCAACTATGGTGAATAACTTAAACCAGGTTCTATCTTGTACTGTAATCCAATGTAGCTCTCACCAGACAGAGTGGACCTGTTTTCCAGGTGAAATGCCTCCATTTGTCTCGCTGGCAGAGCTATGCAGGACCTGCTGTGGTTTAATGTTAAATTTAGAGGTCGCTCTAAGCTTCCACTGGCTTTTTTTCCGGTCTTCACTCATGCATTTGAAATTCTGATCTTTTTTTCTGCACTATACACTCATATACTTAATTTGAGGTTGTAATTGACTACAACTTATGTCACATCACCCCTTAGAAGAACTAAGTTTCCTAACAGAAAATCCTGAAGTGCAGTGAGGGTCAGTTTGTAAAATGTTTGTACTGTGCTCATTCATTCGTGTTTGGAATCTGTCTATTCGGGTCAAATAGAACACGTTTGTGAGGAAATGCTCTTTTTGCACGATCACACTCACATTTTGGCCCCACTTTCTGCAAGATTTAGTGCTGGTTTACTGACTCTGAACACTGGAGCACTGACATCCAGCACCTAGTGTATGTGCTCTGACTCCTAAAGTATATGTGCAATTAGCTAATTCCTGACTGGCATATTTAACTGACCTATAGGTCCCTAGTATATGGTACTGATTGCACCCGGGCCTATATGGTAAATGTCACTTGTTTACTGCAGCACACATTGTGCCACCCTTGCAGCCTGAGTCTGCAGTTTTACAACTGAAAACTTCATATGGCAAAATAAACCTTTTGCCAGACTTATACCTGCCATTTTTATAAGTCACCCCTTAGGTAGGCTCTACAAGCTCATACGGTAGTGTGCCTGGTATTTAAAATGTAGGACATGTGTATTTAAGTTGCTCATGTCCTGACAGTTAAAAACCTCCAAAATCATTTTCCACTTTCGCGAAGCTGTCTCTCCTATAGAAAAACACTGGGTTAAATCATAACATTTTATAATGTACATCTTCAGTTTGGGAATAGCTAAAACCTTGATTCAAAGACTCAAGTAAATCGTAATTTAAAATCCAAACTGATTGTAAAGTCAGATATGAAACTACTATTTTAGAAAGTTTTTTTCTTTCTGAAAGCCTCTAGTAACCCTTGCAGAGATAATCCCTACCCGTCACCTCGAAGGCAACTGTAAGGTGTGAATTGCCCTCAGGCAAAGTGAAAAAAGAGCCAATGGCCAGGAGGAGATGTGACCTCCTCTAAGCAGGAGGGCCTGGGGGCATGTGACCACCAGCTGGACTAGTTCGAAAGGGGCAACCTCTGTCACAGTCGGATGTAACTCACACCTAGGTGCACCCCCCCCCCAATGGTTTAAGTAGCCAGAGTGGCGCCAATGGGGGGGCACTGTCCCTGTTTTTTCAAGGGAAATTTCTAATTTCTCTAGACACACCTAGGGGTCCTTCTTGAGCTCTGACGAAAGGAAAAAAGATTCCAACATCATGGATTTGGGCAGAGAGATGTACTGTGGGATTGCCTAATGCCACTCCTCCAGGGAGTGATGTAAGAGCAGGTAGGGCGGCCCATGGTTTTATTATTGGTTATGGAGTTTTCCCCACTGACAAGCAGGTGCCAGGCATAAATGTTGCACTCCTGGTTACCTTTTTCAGAATACTGCAGTACCTGTGAAAAATAGAAGGACTGCACCTGCAGGCCCAAAGGACTGGAGCTCAAAAGAAGGACTAGCTTGCTATTTTATCTGTGGAGAGAAGCCACAAGGCTGGCACCTGCTCCCACATGAACCCAGTACAGAAAAGTGGACTCCAATATCTAGTTGGCTAGTCTTCTGGTTAAGCTCAATGAACACAAAAGCTGCAGGAAGACTTTAACAAAGCGTAGCCCAGCTGACCTCTGCAAACTAGATTCATCCTAGACCCTGCTTGTGGATTCTGGTAGATTGAATCCTAACTTACCAGTAGTACCCAAAAGATCCTGCACCCTTGACTGGTATTAGATCAAGTGCCTCCAACCAGCCAATCGTGAACTACAAGTCGCTTAAATGCCCCCTCAGAGAAGGTCACAGCCCTGAGGTCAGTTTTAAATAAGCACAGGGTCAGATTTTCCTTTTAAAGTTAAGGGAAGGCTGTGTTTATTTTACATTATAATTGTCAGACTGCAGATAGCAGGGCCTGATAATGAGCAGAGCTCCGTCAGATTCATGACCCAGACTGGAGCACAGTGGTGAAGAACTGAAGCACAGAGGTATTTATCCTTGTCAACTAAGTATTGGAATGTGAGAACAAAATGTTTCTGAATGCTTTTAAATGGAAGAAAATGAAAAAAATCACCTTAATTATTAAGTTAACTCTTCCTTTGAAATTTCTCTCATAACAAAGTCTTACATTTATCAAACAGCTGGCCTCTTGTTACCAATGGTGAGTAGACATTGTGCCAAAATTCCGTTTTTTTTAATGGGAGAAATTTAAAGTGATGAAACATTAAGGCTCAATGTCTTTCTGCGTATTCAGTTAAGCCAGTTGCGTCTTAATGTTTTATAAAGCAAGTTTCTTCACCTTAAACTCCTCCCGTTTGAACAAATGGCTGTTTTTCTGTTATAAATATGGTGCTGTTTCTACAGGCCACGGGGAGTAGGATGCCTGGTGTTTGTAAATTGACACCTGGAAATGGGAGAAAATTTAAATGATGAGTTTTATGGAGTCTGTATAAACCTAAAGTTAACATTTCAGTTTAATTTTCCCCCATTTCAAAGTGTCGCTTTTACACACAGCAGGCATCATTCTCCCATTGGCTGGTAGATATGGTTCCATATTTTTAACTGAAAAATGGAGACATTATTTGAAGTGGGAGAAATTTAGAGTGCAGGAAAATGTTCCATATTATGAACTTTTTTCCAGAACATTTTTCGGCCCTTTAAATTTCTCCCATATAAAAAAATAGTTCTATATTTGTGTTATACATGTTATGGTGCAAAATATGGGGAACGATATGTCCTGTGCCACAAGTACTGTCACATGACTAGGTTAGGCCCAGGAAAGAAACACTGCCATCTTCACATGCACACGTCTCTTGTGTGACAGTGCAGGATTAGTTTCTCAGAAACCACATTGCTTACAATTCCACTTCGTAAGTACACTATCATGACATCTTGAACATTTAGTACAAGGCCTAAACATACATTGTGAAAATGTTGTTTGTTATTCGTCCATGGGACGACATGACTATCACAAAAGAATAAACAAATGTTAACCTGGTTGAAGCCTCGACACGGAAGCATGGATAATGTTATTATATAAATACACATGAATTTCTGTGTTCACATCAGAGGAGCACTCTCCTGTCATTGTGAGGTTGTCACTATTTTGAGAGTCTCAACCCAGCTGATTCCTGTTTGCCCTCTGCGTGGAGGAATGTCCAACTTGTGACCAAGACTGGGATCTACATACACTTACCTTCAGATATTGGGGAGTTAGATCATCCAGTATGGGATTCTTGACAGAACACCCCCATTAGGCACCTAGGTTAGGGAGCGCATAGTAGGAATACACTATACAAATTACTTATATGCCAGCCTATATATACTGTTGTAGCACAATGGTGGAATTGTTTATCCTTTTCACTGTTCTTATACTACTAATCACTTGTATCTGCTTCTGTCTATTAATCATTGCAGTGCATATATTTTATACAAGAATAACAATGGTTCAATAAATATTGAAACGCCCCTTTTGTGTATTTCTTGTGTACCTTTCTGAGCATGCACCATTTGTTTTTTTTTTAGGTTGCCCAAACTATTTGTTACCTTACTAGGTTTTGGGGTACATATGGTGGCACTGGGAGCTAGCAGGACTATAGGCCAACATATCCTGAGGGGGGTGCATAGAATCAGTCCATCACAATCCCAGTGTTTATTGTCCAACAAACAAACAGTCCTCACTGAGAAAGAGGAAGCAGTATGACAGTACATATGACAAGGCTCTGAGTCACCCATGCATATATAGCCCATTTATACACACACATGTTCATACATCCGTAAAGACCATGCTCTCACTTACACACATGGCAGCCCTGTCATAGTGCCCCTAGTCAAAGTATTTTGTTCAAACCATGGTATCTGGCGCTATGGACATTAGGCTTAAAGTCAATGAAACTAGGTGTGGGGTGTCTGATAACAATGTGCAAGTTGCTTAGGCTTCAGTAGCTTGTGATGATTATTACTGATCAGAAGTAGCTCTCAATACAGAAGAGGTTGCAGACTCCTGTGTAGAGTGTACAGTCTTTCCCTCAAGACAGCAAAACTTGGCATTTAGAAACGTTTTGGTAAATTTTTTCTAAAAGAACTAGGGGCTGTGACGCAACTACTGCTAAACCACTGTCGACATCGCCGGTCGAATTCAACTTGCTGGTTTACCCCGCTGAAAGCAGTTTGACTTCCGAATAATGCTTTACAAATGTTCCTTTGAGATAAGCCTGACTGCTCTGTGCCAGAGGTACCCAGGACTGAGCTAAGGTTTAAATTAAAGTAACCTAACTGGACCAAATACAAAATAGATACATTATTACTTGTTGAGGTCTCACATCCACACCAATTAATAATCCACTTTCTCACAACTACCTTATTGTCAGTCCAATCTGAAGCTATTGTACCAGTGTACTGAGCTAGAAGTGTATTGCTTATTTCTAGTCTGGCATGTGTAGTGCGCTGTTTGTGGAATTGTTAACCAGTTGGTTGAGTACTGCCGTTGTGAAGAGGTCCAGTGCTTCAGCCACTGCTTTGTTTCCTCAGTCACCACAGTACAAGTTTAAGTTCCCAAATAAGTAGAAGCATGAATAAGGAGGGAGCTAAGTCAGGGGAAGTTCCAGTGATTTCTTTTTTCCAAGTTTTCCTAGGACTGATACTGAGCTTCATTAGCATCCATTTGAGAGACCAGAATAGATCAATTTTGCTAGAAACAGATGGAGCAAAGAGCACAAGACTATAGTGACCCCTCTTTCTCTGTAAGCCTATTTGCTATTGGCATATTGTAATTATCATGCATTAGAAACTATTAAATTGGAATTGATGACCCATCCCAACAGGACAAGGCATTTCAAATCTGTTGCAAGCCGTTTCATTATAGGTGGCATGATAATTTGCAGCAAATACTTAAGGAACATATCCTAAACCAGTATAGGAGTGCTGTTATCCTCATACCTTGCAATCCTGCTCCAGAATTTGTAGACTGAACAGTCTTCAACTGAAAGACTGCAGAGTATGACCAGATAATTACTATTGTATTGATGATTAAATTGTAGAATTACATATACATGTTGATATTACATTTTTCATCAATACTTTATTTAGCGGCCTCAATGAATGGAAACTCCATTAGGTTTGCTTCACATCTTATTTTCACTGCCTCAGACCTTATGGCCTCTGTGAGGTAAAGGTACACCAGGAATACTTCAAATTAAAAACAAAAATCAGTAGGGCTACCTTAGAAATCACATAAGTATGATATCCTTCATTGTGCAGATTTCACAAATTACTTAATTTTACAGTCCCATACAGGCAGGGGCACAACTAGACCTGAACTTCTGCAGGGGGCTAACAAGTCAGACAATGGCACAGGACTACCCTTAGAGACTTCACAAGAAAATAGTGATAAACTGTGCATTTTAAACATTGGTCGAAATCTAGACAATTACACTAAACCTGTTTTGGTAGATTTTACACTGACAGATGTTTAAGAAGGGGACTTAGCGATCTGATAGCTGAAAAGCAGCTTTTGCATATTTCAGTGCAAAGTACTTTGGAATAATTGTTCACAAAGCTATTTCAAGACCACAACCTTTTTTGCCAATTCTCCAAATATGTCTTCTGTGGAATGATAATGAGCTCATAAAATATTTTTAATTTCATCTTTGGAAAGATGCTGCTGCCTGACTGTTGACTAAGGAGACATTTTCAGTTTTCCATCTGCTCATCGGAATGTTGCAACATAAGCTTGTTTAAGGCCATTCACTTGTGCAGGTCTCAGAATATTGATCCTACCTGAGTTTGAGATGTGTGACTGGCAAGTCTCAGGTTTGAACCTAATGCATTTTTCATTCCTCCTTGTATTGAATAAGTGAGTGCCAGTCAGTTGGCAATATGACTGCCTGTTAATTTCTCTGCCAGGAGTCCGCACTATTTTAAATCAAAATAAAATCCAAATGTTTGTTTTAAAAAAGTCCTCCTCACCGCATCTCTCCTCCTCATCCCTCTGGCTGGAACACGGAACAGGAAGCACCCAGGCTCCCCTGAGCCAATCACAACTCTCTAATACAGTATTGTGATTGGTCTGAGCGCTGTGGTTCGGTGCTCTGATGGAGAATGGGAACCTGGGCATGTTCTCCACCCAGGCTGCAATGCAGCCTGGTTGGAGAACATGGGAAGTGCGCATGAAAGTTTGGCCGGCCTGAGACTGCCGGCCAAATATTCATGCGCACTTAGGGAGTGAAATCATTCCTCCCCTCCCTGCCCAGTCAGCAGAGCAGCCCCACCCTGCCTCACAAAGCTGACACGCCCACAACAGGAAAACAAAATATGATAATAACATTGAGTTATTATCATTTTACTTTTCCTTACACTGCTGAAAAGCACGGGGGTGATGTTCCTCCACCTTAGCAGAAGAGCCGCCACCGGCATCTATAATGGTTGTTGCGAAAGGTCTATACTAATTATAGCAATTAACATGGCCTGGGGAGAGAAGGGGACAACCCATAACGGGACACAAGAGAGACACCAGGCAGACAACATGGTTACCAGTTTGTCATTGTAACGTGAACAAAGTAGTGTTTTCATTGTGCCACACTTTTGCATTGGAATCTCTTATACACTATATTAGGATTATGCTGCCTTTGACAGAAAGTCAGGCTAAATTTGACAGCAGAAAAAGGTTTTAGAGTCATTAGGCAGCCAAACTACACAAGTTGGATGAGGCAAACATAGTAATGCAATGCCAACACAAGGGGAGTGCAGGTGTACTGCATCTGCATACAGGCCGTAGCGGGCACCGGGCAATCCCCTGGTGCGCCGCACGGGTGGGGGCCGTTTTTGTTACACAGGGCCGTTTTTGCAGCATAGCTGCAAAAATGGCCCTGTAAAAAAATCGGCCGAAAACCGGCCCTGGCAAAGAGCTCTGCGGCACCCCCAAACCTCACCCCCCCCCCCCCCTGCAGGGAGGGGGGCGGCCGCTGAGCACTTTGCCAGGGCCGGTTTTGGTTCCCAGTCCGGCCCTGTCTGCATAGACACTATTCTGGGAAAAAACACACAGGCCACACATTAAAGCAAATTCTACATCTATTTTACAATGCTCACTGAGGACCTGATCATGGAGGTGTTTGTTTTAGGTGGAAGAGGCTTGTCTCTGGGTACACATAAATTATATTTTCAGAATTTACATAGTTGAGCTTGCTCTCAGTGTACACGCAGGTCAGGCAGTAGACACCTTAGTTATGCCTCGGGTGAAAATGTTCCATCACCAAAGGACTAAAGCTACAGCCCATAATTTCTACCCAATTTCATTTAAAGTTGCCACTGGCCCCGCATATAGGGGCTAATTGAAAGCCATTAAATGTATCAAAATCTTACACATGCAAAATATGAGTTGAGTTGTTAATTATAAAGTATAATTAATGCCCTAAGGCTTCTTTGCACTGTAATGACTAACATCAAGAAAGATATGAAGCTTATCAATATTACAGACTAACTTTAAGAGTCTTCCTAAACATAGACTGGTCCTCTATGTTGCACAGGTCAAGATGGAGCAACAAAAGAGAATTACAATCTCCCTCTACCCCTGCTGAGTCTTTCTAAATAGAGGAACTGATGGATATCATCATGATAGAATCACAAAGATACATTGGAAGACTAGGACCATGATTTAAAGTTATGTAGTATTTGGGCTATACTTAGGGGTCGAATACCATGTCATTTGGAAACCATTCTGACCGAATCTTTTTCTGAATGGTTTCCAACCGAATCAGATTCTGGGACTCCGTCCGAATGATTACAATATTTCCCAACACCGTTCGGTCTGACCCCCATTGACTTCAGTAGGAGCCTGTGTTCAGACCGAATACACAGGTTCCCATTGAAGAAAGGGGTGGTTCTGGAAAATCGTGCACCCTGTGGTGGGCACTCCAAAGTGCCTGCAACACTGTGCAAGGTTGGAAAGTGGGGACCTGTAGGTACCCCCATGGCCCCGATTCTGAGCCCCCGGGTGAAAGGGGGCCTGCTACGGGCCCCCAAAGACAGGATCTGGCAGCCGATCCATGTCGGAACAAGCATTTCGGAAAGACTGTCCGACATCTTTATCGCTCAGTCGGTAACACGGTCCGTACACTTTTACGAGGCGGCTCCGAACAACTCCGTTACTCCGAATGCCGTTCGGGACCGAGTCAGACAGTCTGAACGGTTTCCGAAAATCAAAACCGGTCATTCGGAAATGTTGTCATGTTGGTCTGAAACAAGGCTTCCGAATCAGGATTGAACGTGTCAAATCCCATTCGGAGTCTTTCCGAACTACATCGTAATTGAGCCCAAAGTGTATTTGGTAATTACTGCTAACTTACTGTAGGATATTTAATGGGTGACATAATTATCTCTTGAGTTCCCCACTTCAAAATGAAGCTTAAAAAGTGGAATTGGTGTTTACCACACCTTTTTCTGCATGTTTTGCACTTATATCTTAGCATTTTATTGTAATATTTTTCTGCAGCCTTTTTCAGAGAAAAGTTGTCAGGAGAAAATTGCAGAATTTGGTAATTGATGCACAACTGGAAATCCCTACCTTTGTGAAAAAATTCCTTTGTTACTGGACATAACTTAAAACAAAACTTTGAATCGGGGACTGAGTAATATATGTATGCTTGTAAAAGGCAAGGATAAGTCCTGTCAATAGCAATTTGTCTAGCTCTGTATTGCCATTATTAGGACATGCTATGCTGTAGAGTTGGAGTATGTTGTATTGTATTGTATGTTTATTTAAGCAGTACTTTGTGCTCCTAATGAGTCACCAAAGCATGTTTGCAAGAAGGTAACATGCTACTTTATAGAGTGCCATAGACGGAAGAGTGTGTGTTTGTTTAGCTATTTTGGGGAGTTTTTGAATTCATGCGATGAGACCAGAGCTATGCGCTCTTTTGTTAACATGCCTCTGTGTGAATTTGAAGAGAAAATGAGTGTGAAATAGGTTGCAGTAATTTTATCTGCTGGGTTTATCGGCCCGTGAGATCTGGTTTGTTTTTCTTGCACCTAGTAAATCCCGATGCATGAACACCGGACCTCTTATCACTATGCTGTACCAAATTCCATATGGGAATTGTGATCCATACAGTGCACAATCGGGCCCATGGGCTCTTTGCAAGTGAGCTGATTAGACAGAAAGACCACAAGACCATGAGGCATGTGAAGCACTGAAAAAAAAACACAAAGCATCTTCTACCTGTAAATGGCTACTGGGTCACCTCAGTGGTTGAAGCCAGCGGGATTAATTAGTAGTGACATTATAAATCTTTCCTAGTTTTTGCAATAACAGTTAGCATACTTTTTAAATAAAACACCAGTCCAGAATGAATAATGCTGACCTTAAGGTGCCTCTGGCTGAAAAGGAAGGAAGGCAGGCAGTCTTGTGTTATGTAAAGCCAATGTAGGGGCAGACAGCAAAATAATAAACATGCCTGGTATCTAAAATAAATGTGTGCAATTGGTTAATTAGCAAATCTAAAGGCTTCTTGTGAAGAAGTATACTTCTTAAATTGATGCAGTTGTTTGAGGCTTTCTTGTGATAAAGGTTTATCCTTTTTTGGAAGGTAATGTAAAGCTGTTCTCAGCTGAGTTCCAGAGAGCATCCTTGTAATGGAAACATATTAAAAGGATTTGCACTATGTAGTTTGATTGCATATTTCTACAAATATATATTTTTAACACACTTGTTTTTTCTTGAACTCTAAGTGCTTGATGTACCAAATAGAAGTGGCTGCAAATTGCGCACCTACTTTTTTGCGACTGTAAAATTATTTTGTGAACTGACTGTACTAATAGGTTTGGCCACAAAATTGTAAATCGTAGTGCATCACAATCTGGCCTACATCATCAATATTCCTGAGGTAGTGCGCAAATAGCAACTCACTACAATTAGAAGCCATCACAGGGATTGATGGTGACCTGCTGGGGTAGCAGTTCACCATGCCTGTAATATAATTTAAATACGCTAAACTTTTGTTATAATGAAGCTTGTTTATCTTAGAGGAAACAGAGCTGCAATTAAAAAATAAACTTTTATTAAGTTTGTTTGAGAGTTGCTGGTGGTCCCCTTGACCCACTGCCTACTTGCCAACAAACATTGCCTTATACATTGACATTTGCTAATATTTTACCATCTAAACTTAGAAGTTGATAAGTTTTCAATGATTTCTGACTAGATTTCAATTGAAAAACATTGAAACATACCATAACAAATTTCAATTTAGAAGGCATGCCCTAAAAATACCCTCTCCAAATAGTGAGTCCTTATGCCTTTCTAAACCAATTTTGAGGTTTGATGACTTGTTACCAATTGCAAAATGGGTTTAGTACATTAAAAAAAGTTATGTAATGGTCACACACCCTGTGACTTTAAATTCATAGGCTTTATGACCCCAAAATGGCTCTGTACATCAGATCCAAAATCTCCGCACATTTTCCTGCAGTCTGTCTTACACTGTGTTTAATACAATAATTAAAATAATGGCTTGCCAATTTACAGTGTTTCCAGGAGGAGACTGGGACTTCATAGCGCTATAAATACATATGACTTGTGTGGCTGCCTGGTTACACACTTGAACATATGCAGTGATCACATTAACAAATAAGCTTTCATAACATAAAATAATGCTCTTCTCATCAGTAACTTTAACTTGCATTTTTTTCCAAAAATGGTGTGTGTGGCATCCTATTTACATGAAGGTGAAAGGCCAACAAATAGTTGTAGAATATTTTGTTCTTTTTTAGCCACATCTCTGGCCCAGTCCCCTTTGCAGTCAGGATCACAGTTCCAATACTTGTTTCTCAGTTGAGCTCCTGGAAGTCCTGTGAAATACTTTGTACCAGGCACATGTTGAGACGCCATCTCAGGCACAGCCCAGAATACACCAGTTTAAGGATTGTGCTTGTCTCTGGAATCTGCAGCAGCCTGGGCTAGGACACATGGCAGTGGTGGAGGGGGTTGTCTAAAGTCTTTTTAGCCCAATATGTCCCTGCCTATAGGTGTGCATGCTTGTTAAGAAACTGCACAATTCTCAGCTTAAGAGGTATATCTTTTCTCAACTTCAGTAGCTTGAAAGAATTGTGATTCACATACATAACATGCATATTAAACAAAAATATCAACTGCAGGTGTGTTTCTCGACTGAGACATAGAATTGCAGATCTAAATATAATCTCTTGTGTGTAAAACATTAGAAACGCAATATAATTAATTTCCTCTTTCTAACCACCATCAACCTCAATCCACTTCCTCAATGCTGCCATTGCGATAGCTTGTAAAAAAAGGTTTGTTAAGACTCAGAAATCCACTTAGTACATCTTTAAATGTTTGCCAATACTCAAAAATAACCTTTAACAAGCATTGGCAAGACAAATAGGTCTCCCAGTTATTATGATGACACAAAGCTATGGGCTTTGCCAATGCTTGTTTGCTTTGGCATAGTTTAATGCTAAAAACCATTTCAAGATGACCATCTTTGCATGCACGCACGCACAAATTTTGTTAAATTGAAATGTTTCTTGTCATTAAGTATAACAAACCATTTTTACCTAGCCACCTATGCATCTAAAGATGTAAGTATGCACTGGTAGGATCAAGAGAAGGTGTAAATGAATGAAGGAAAAAAGACTCAAAGGAGGGTGGAGTGCAAAAAGAACATTTCAGAATTCTTTCAGGGGTAGGTCTCCCTGGAACATCTTTAGGGCTTGCTTACTTCTCTTACTTATTGCCATTTGCGAAATGATTCAAAGTGTTGTTTTTTTTGGGCTACTCCCTTATTTATTAGGATTAATTTACCATTTCCAGATAAATAGCAGCTGTACATTCTGTTGCTAAAAGGTAGAGCACTGGACGAGCATATGAGACACATAGTAAGTGGGCAAAAGAGGGTCCAGGAGAGGACAGGTAGAGGAAGTAAAGCACAGTACAAGTTGACAAAGAAGTGTTGTTAATGGCAGAGATCTGTTCTCATGGGTCTGCCCAAATCAGGCCTCTAAAAACAAATGAGCACAGTAAAATGAGGACACAAAAGTCTTTGACATCAAACACTGAATAATACTTATTTACACCAGGGAAAATTTGTAGAAACTATACATCTTCTGGGTGGACCACACTTGATGCTTTTGGCAAAACCATCAAATAACACATGCTGAACCATCAGTATGAGTCAAACTCTAGCCCATTCTATGTATATTTTATACAACATGTCTTCAACAAGAGACAGCTAAAGCCTGTAGTTGAGACCTAAGATTTTCACAGAAGCTTATTCTCTAGAATTGACTTCCATGATAAAGTGAAAATGGTATAAACAAACATTAACACATTTAATTGTGTAATCTTTAAATTATATATGAGATTTTCAAACATGAAAAACAAAGACCCTGATTTACAAAAGTCATTTTATGCGAAAACATAGCTAGGTGTAAATCCTTTAAACAGCTGCGGCCAGTGCAGGTAAGAGCAGTGAGGTAGGGAGGTGGGGTGGTGGTTCGAGTCGACAGACGACCATGAGGAAAATTAAAATGGGAAAAAAGAAAACCACTTACCCTGCACTCGCCGCATCGCCAAGTCGGCGGTACTGTGAGCGCAAGGTAATTGGTTTTCTTTTTTTTCGAAATTTTAATTTCCCTTGTTGTTGTCTGTTGACTACACCCGCACCTCACCCTACCCCCCCAACCCACCGCTATGACCTGCGCCGGCCGCGGCTGCCTTTAACATTTGTGTAATTGTACACCGCAACTGGATTAGGCAGTACAGGTGGCCACCCAAATACTATCACTCTGGAAATGGTCAGAGATTTTCTCCTGTAAAAGGCTGAAATAAAAGGTGGCTCTAACACCTCTGAACTTGATGGTGTCCTTACTGTAAGTAATATGTTCCCATCGAGAAAAAACAAAAGGTAAATTATGCAATTGCTCATTGCTACATATATTTCCCAGAGTGTAATTGTACTATGCTTCCAATTTTGTAATGGGAAAGTGCAAATAACTTAGAAATGTCAGATTACTTTTCCAGAAGCAAGCCAGGCAACCTGTGTTTGGTGCATCTTTCCAGGTAGGCACATTGGAAGGTTTGTACATTTGAAAAAAATGTTATGCAACTTTCAGGCAGAGTTGTAGGTCTCCTAATATTCTGTTACCCTTTTTTCTGAATCATACCCCAAATATGCAGTTGCTTTAAAAATGCAACAACAATGAGCATCTTTATAGTACTATTGAATGTATCAAACAGATATTAAAATTACCAGGGACAGTTTAACATATCATCTGCTTATACCAGCCTGCATGTTTGGACCCTTGATGGGAACCGTAAGGAAGGCATTTTGTTGGTGTGATTTGATTTCCCATTTCCTTGATAGCTCGTGCATCGGGAGAAAGAAAATCTAATTTATTATATTGTTTCTTTCTTTGAAACACTGGTTTGTTCCATTACAATTTTGAAAATCTTTCCTTAATACTGCTGTCCACCCTGTAAAGAAATGTCAATGTTATTCACATCGATTTGTTTAAAGGTTTAAAGGCTCTGTATACTATGGACAGCATTCCCAGAAGGACACTATCCTGAGGTTATGGAATTGCTAAAAGGGTATTGAAGTACAGGGTATTCCTAGCGCAGTAACTACACCCACCCCACTGTAATGCACTGTTAAGAAAAATTTCAGCTGCACAGCATCTTCTTTATTAAGAAAAAAGAAAACTTTGCGTGGGTACGATTGGGTAAAGCACACACACATCACAACTTTAGGAAGTACAGTAGATTGTTTTCTGTACTTCGCATAACTTATCTGCAGAAATTGCAACATTATGCACCCTTAACCATACTCCTAGCTCTGCTTTGATGGTTAGAGGAGCATTGCAAGTATGTCTAGAAATAATACAGGTTTGTAAATGCATGGTTATCCATTTCTGTCATTCAACTTTAAGAGATATTACATCATTAAGTAGTACTATTTGTCTACTCAAACATCTTTCAGTAATTATAAATATATTCTAGCCACATAAATATAAGTAATCTTGCTGTAATTGAGCTAAATCATTGTGCTCTTTTTGCACATTGTCTGCAGTAAAAACACTAGCTACAACAGAGTTTCCTCCAGACTCCGTGGTCCTAGAAGATTTTGAACCAGATTATGGTGATGCAGAAGATGATGTTGAGCAGACTGATAGAACTGAAGAGTACCTTTACGGCCCTGAAGAAAATGAAAGTACTGATGAGCAAACATCAGAGAAAGTTTCTGGCAAGTAAAGAACGCTAAAATATAGTTTAATACCAAATATATACATGGTTTGTATTTGCCACTTTAACAATAAACTGAAGGACTTCCACAAGGTCTCCTCACCGACCTGATGATGTCCATTTTCTCTGCAACTGTCACATCAACAGCTTTACCATATTTCATGATAACAATGTTTGAGTAGCAACTTTCTACCTTTTTTGTGGCTTTTGAGTATTCTTGTCAGTTTGTTTTGGGGTATTAAGAATGATCTGGGTAATGATATTCTGATCTCATTTTGTTGAATATGTGTAGGTCTGTTGGAAGTAGTGTTTACTTATGGTTCCTATTTAACTAGAAGCAGTCCCATCTGTGTGTTTTGTGCCCTTGTGAGTGATCTCTAATGCTTTTGGATGAATAATTATCATTATATGCTGTGTTGTTTGTTTTAGGGGACATGCTAATGGCAATTTTGTTGCTCTCACTCTTTATTTTGTGTACTAGTATAAAGTGCGCTCAAATGTACATTTTGGGATCCCTGCCTAGCCAACTATATTGCTTTTGCTCTGTCTACATTATTATGTGGTCTTTATGAATAAAAGTTGTGGCCCTGATTCACAAAGAGCCTCCATGTCCATGGTGGAGGCCTGCCAGTTATTGGCGGGGGCCGTCACTCGTGGCAGGACCTCTTCAGTGAGAAACTGCAGTTTTGCAGTCCCGCAATGATTTAGGGCCCCCGGACAGGACTGTGGGGCTTATGCCATGAGTGCGAAGGCCCTTTGTGAATCAGGCCCTGTATGCAGTGTTGGTGCACTGTTAAGGCCATATGCCATAATATTGAGCATTAGTTATCACTCTGCCAGACATTTGCAACTAGAATATGGATTAACATAATATTGTGAGGGTATACATAGTTAAATATAGATTTACTGTTCATAACTTCAGTTGTATGTCCTTTGAAGATATGTGAATTATCAAAGTACATAGATGTGGCATTAAGTATCTTGTCCTTACTTACCTATATATACTTTCCTTCACAATTCTTTGGTAGTCTATACTCTGGTCATGATAGTTTTATATTGTCAGGAAATAACATTGTTAGGAAGCACTGCTTTTCCAACCATTTGCACACGGTGCATGTTCAATAATCACTGAAAGACATATCTAACTGTCCTCTCTCAAAGATGTTTAATGATCATAGCATCTGCCAATGTTTAAAAATCTCATCCCATTTGATAATACTAAAAACACTAGGATATGAGTAATAATGTGTTTTAAAAATAAAACAAAACAAGTCAGGAAGCCCAGAGTTTAACTTAAATGATGCAACATACAAAGCTACACAGCAAAATAATCAAAAGTAAATTGCCTTTGCAACAGACCAGAACTCTCACTAATAAAGGGGTCTGTTGGAACATAATGCTAAAATACATAAAATGTAGGACAATTTATATAGGATTTCTCTGAAAACAATTCTATGGAACCTAATCACATGACAGAAACTTGTTAGCTTCAGCGAGAAAATATCTAATGAGAAGGTGGCAACATCTTCTCCCAGAGGAAGTGCAAGATGTCTTTGAGAAGGGGATATCATTCTTGAATGTAATATTGAAGTAATTTTTTAGAAATTCTCAGAAAACAGAGTGTTTTGATTCCTTATATTTTTTTAGTGCAGACATTGGATTTGCTCCTGCAAGGCTATCCTTCTAGTACAAATCCGATGCGAGGTAGTGCATTGCACATGGCAACCCTTTTTGAGCAGCAGGCCAATATTAATAGACATGGCTCTGCACTCTGTTCCCCTCTTGCACAACACACCACAGAACATTTGATTGATTCACTGCTTTGTATTAAAATGTGTCGTCCTGCCCCTCTATGTATTGGGGCCCATAACCATGCGCCAGAGACTACCAGGCATTATGTCAAGCAAATTTAAATGAAGGATTATAATTACAGAAATCCATACATTGTGGATAGCAATAAAGTACGGAGTATAAATGTATGAAACCAGTCACATATTATACAGTGTATTTTTAAGTATCCCTAGTTGGCTAATCTTTAGGCTTCAAAGGTTTTGCTGTAATGAGGGTTGGTATTTAATTTTTGTCTTGATTAGTATTTTGCACATTAATAGAGTTATATAGTGGCTACCCTTGGAATCACAGAAAATATTTAAGGGTAAGGATAATCATAAATAAGCATAGCTTTCAAGTAGGTATATAAAGTAAACTTTAAGTGATCATTAGACAGTTGATATTATGGAACCTAAAATACTGAGCTTTTCATTTAGCACCGTATCTCTTTTTTCTAAAAAATATTGTCTTTTTTTACGATTTGCTCTGAAATAAACAATCTCAAATTGAATTTTAATCTATTCTGTGTTATGCTGTGGTTCTCTACTTTGTTGTGAGGGAACCCCTCTATCCACACTGATTAATTAAAGTAGAAATCAGATGAGGACAACGAAAGAGGTAAAATGGTGTGCTAATCCAAATTTTAATGCATGACAAACGTCGTAGGTACTAGAATCTCCTGAGCGATAAATGCAACACTCACGTTAAAGACACAAAACATGTGGAGACCTCTTCACATCAGTACAATTGCATGTGAGTAAATCAACAAGTGTAAATTTACATTTATTCCTTGTAGTAAATTTACTACTTTGGCTATTTGCCATTTCAGAGTGTAAATTTACTACAGATTTACATGTTTTCACCTTACGAACCAGGGATTGGCGGCACTGTTAAAAATGTTAAGTAATGGCAGCCAAAAAATGACAACCAGACCTGGAGTAAGTCCAGCACCACACATGGCCTCCCACTGGTACTGCATAGAAAATAATTGAGGTATGGACTTAAAATAAAAACCCATGCGAAATAATGTTAACTTAAATGACATTTGTTTGTCTAAAAATATATATAAATTTAATGAAAGTTAAAAAATAGTTATATATAAGTAAATTATTATTTTATTATATATTTTTATATATATTTGTATAACTGTTTTAATTTACAAATGAATGCAGCTTTACTTTTTTTAAATAGCAGATTCATTTAAATGAATTTTAAACAAAGTTTGGTAACTGTTTATATATAATAAGTGAATCTAAACATTATATTTCGGTGCAATCTTTTTATATAAATGTATACAAAATGAATTTCAACTAAATTAATGTACTGAAATTAATTAAATGTGTTTTGAATTTATAGTGTAAGGTTACTACTAATAGCTTTTCACATGTTTGTGGAGTTCTCCACCACCCGGGTGGAGCTCTCTTTGTGGTAAACTAAATTGAATGAAAAATGTAAAATGTTTATTGAAGTTTACTTTTTTAAATTAAAAACAGAATTATTAATGAGACTATTAAATCAAATATTTAACTAATATTATATTAAATTTAAATTACTTTAAAAAAAAAAAAGATTTATTAAAAAGCCCTACCCAGTTAAAATGTTTACATTTACTTAGTTTGTATATTGATGGTGAGGTGTGAACTTGTGTGATGGTTTCCCCATAGAAGAGGTGGTGGTGGAAATTTCCACTCATAGGTTTGTGAGGTGCATTTTATTAGAGAGTAGTTCTACTGTAGCACTACTTTATGCACTACCGAATGTAGTTTGTGAATCAGGCCAATAGAGTTTAAGAAATATTTTAAAAGTTATACTGTAGAGTCGAAAAATAAGCCACTGGAGATTAATTTTTTTGATGTTCAGCCACAAGAAAAAAACCAAAATGTATCTTTTTAAGCTTCCTGTCACGGGTACATTTTGTTTAAAAAATGGATACTTTCCAAGTTTACCCCACCTATCCCTTTTCTGGTATTTGGTGATAAGTTTTTTCATTTGACCTCTGGCTTCCAAATTTTCCTCCAAAAAGCATGCATCTCTCAGAAAGCATAGTTTAACCCAATGCACCATCTTCTACAACGTAGAATCACATACAGTCTAAGGTATGGTAGCACAGTGTTGCGATAGAAGGTATCATATTGTTTTGCTTTTTTCCGCAGTATCGAGCACTAATCAGGCAAATTTGAAAAATCCATGTGCAGTTAATCCTTGCTTTCCTGGAGTTCAGTGCTTTGAAGGTCAGTCTTCAGGAGCTGATTTTACATGTGGGCAGTGTCCACCAGGCTTGTCTGGAGACGGACGTGTATGCACAGTGCACCTAGCATTACCAGGTAAATATACATTAAAATATTTTTTATAACCCAGCCCTAGCAATGGTTCAGTGTTCTTCCTTCACTAATCCTCTCAGGAGCTGTGTGACCCACCATCAGTCAGCACAAATGTGTGTGTACCCATTGCGTCCTATTGATGACAAAACATGCTTCTAAGTTGGAATGTTAATGTCCATCAGCATAGGCCATAAAGGCCAGAAAAATAGAAAATCCTTTGAGGATTGTAAAGAATAAGTCTTATTTTACAGTCACAGAGAATGCAATACAAACCTGTCTGTTTTGTCATAAAATTGGGTGCCAAGAAATTCAAGGGACTTTCCCCTGTCCTAAATATGGCTGGCTACCTGAACGATATAATTTGCAATTAAATACTTCACTTATTTTACTATCTTTTAATTGTGCAACATATGTAAGAGGGTCTGGAAGAATTCACATTGGAAGAAAGTAATGTTTGTTGTCTGTTTGTGTCTGACATATTCACCAACATTTTGGAGTTAATAAAACATTTAGTGTGCTTAACCTTTCACTCATAATTTACAAAAGAGAGTGGCTGGTCTATTTCTAGCCCAGTAACTGCACTTTGTAGTTCTTCAGTCCAATAACAGGGAAGCTTACAGGACATTATTCCAGTCAAACCATTCCTAGTAACTGCAAAGTCCCTGCCCATTCAATTTCTTGCTTTTTACCATTCTTTCACTGCCAACAGCTTGATTAGTTTTGAATTCCAGTCTTAAAAAGGGGGTCTTGAATACACCTATAGTTTTTTCACCATGTGCATGCCTACATACCTTCATAAAGAGGTCTGGGGCAAGTTCTCTAAAGAAAATGTATCACCTACCAAGTTTCTTCCTTGTGTATATGATCTGCAGTTGTAGAGCACACAGTCACTGATGCATGCAGTAGCCATATGTTGTCCATCTTTCGGATAGACCTAGCACATTTTCTTACTCTGGTGAACTCCCCTGGCAGATGCTCACCAGCAGAGGTCTAGACCAGGCTTTTCCAATGAGTAGCTTGTGAGCTAGTGGTAGCTCTCCAATTATCTGTAAGTAGCTTGCTGTGTGGAGCCCAGCCTGCTAAATTAGGTTTTACTTGTATACACTAACATACATATACCAACATTGAGAGTGCATATTTGAGTTATTTTCAGAATTTATAAGTCAATATATGAAGAAAAACAAATAAATTTCCAAAGTATTATTAAGGCTGATATTTGAGTGATAAATCATGTGGCATTTGAAATTCTTTTTTAGGTTTTGCCTGTACAGCGCTTGCTCTGTGCTTGTGAAATCTATTGTATTAAATATATCTTCAAAGAGACTTACATCCTGCCTTCACTTCTTATTGGTCATTGTGCTTTTCACTTTACTTTTCCTTGTTTCTATTGGTTGCATCATTCTGTTTCCTGTTCTTCCTGTGTGTTTCTCTTATTGGGTTCCCATCCGCAAAGTACTGTATTCATCCGCTTTGGTGGAACTTCTTTTAAGCGTCTCATTCTGCTGTCACTACAACAGCTACACCCTTGCTTTAAAATTCTGCCATGGGCTCAGTGATTTGAATTGTTTACTTCTAAATTACTCGTTTTGCCTCTGCAGGCTGCATGATTACCGATGGGCTTGGCTGCTGCTCAGACCAGTTGTGCCTGTGTCAGTTTCATGCTCTGATCAAGCGCACATTCCTCTTTACGCCAAGGCACAATCAGGGACCTACTTGCGGGCTTATACGTTCTTTGTGCACTCTCCAGTTCCCCCCTGGGCCAAAGCAGGCATCCACATCCGTGTGCCTTTGTGGTGCGGCATCCCTTTTATTTCATTGCTGGCGGGTGATCGCATGTGGTATTTGCATGTTTGAATGGGAGGCAGGGCCGGCTTTAGCGCTGGTGGCGTCCAGTGCGACTATAGTTTTTGGGGCCCCCACACCCTATGACCGCCTCTTCAGATTCTCTCACTACCACAGGCAAAAGTGACCATCATCTCTCCAAACATAAGTTATTGCTTAACACAGAGCCCCCTTCTGAGGTCAGCTCCACCCCACAGGTCAGCGCTCAGTGGGACCGCACCAGTCGCACTGCCCTAAAGCCGGCCCTGAGGGGAGGTACGGAGTATCAGACAGCACCTGCCCATTTAAAGGCCTGTGTGTAAATGCTGGTAACATAACATGCCAAAGCTTACAGATGGCCATACAAGTCATTCTAAGATATGTAAAGTGCTTTTCCACACTTCTAAGATGGCTGAATGAGACCCGGTTTGGGAAGTCATGTGTATGCAGTTGTGCTCGAAGGAGGCAGACTTGGTTGCATCCTAAGAGTTCAAGCCACGGGCCAGACTTTTCTACAGAGAAGCGGTCTCCCATTCACACAGACTGGAGGCAGCTGAGGTATTTAGAGACAGCTCACTGATGTCGACCTCCGTTGCAATTCAGTTGCAGTTCACTCCATTTGGCTTTCTGAAGAATAATAAAAAGCCAAGTCAACCGCAGCAGATTTGAACCCACAGACCACAGGCTGGCAGGAGGCAAGTGATCTTGTGTTAACCACTAAGGGCTTGCATGCTACTGAACTGGCAAGTTGAAACACTAAGAGAAATTACGCTATTTATGTAAGGAGGAATTTTATTGTGGTAGTTTGAGAAACTTCTGCCTGGGTGGGTACCGTAATACTTTCATCAGATTTCCCGCGTTGACCAATAGAAAACATCAGGGGCAGGCTTCTTAAAAATAGTTGCATATTTTATTGACAGAAATACATCTATTTCGTTCCTACTTGCTTCAGTCATACTCTTTTTTTTTTTTAGCAGCCATATACCTTATTTTGATAGAAGAATCTCAAAATGAGCATTCATTTTAGCCCTCAGTTTACCTCTTTTCTGAGCATTTGACATAAATACACAGGTAGTAGCGTTCCCTTACAGGGAAATGGCCGCACATCCACTAAGCACAAAGTAATCTAACACTGATTTAGTGTGAATTTTCTTTTTTGTAAAAGTATTCTACTATATTTCTGTAAGCGGGTGTTAAGTCAGCCCCAAACACCTACTACCCAAAGGTGTTATTAGCACAAATCAATGTGCAACCAATTTAAACACAAAAACTGAGGCTCTTACAGCACACCATTTATCCTTATCTAGTACTGATTAGGTTTATCAAACCCTTGGGTGTATAGAACCCTGCATTCAGAGCGGAGAAGACCCAACGATAGTGATCAGAAATAGAAATCCAGAAAGGTCATTCTTCATGCTGTTTAGCAGTCTTTATTCTTGTTGAACAAATATTAAAATTCCCAGCACACGATTAGCCGACAAGTGTTTCGTCTTTGCTTGGACTTTTTCAAGGCATAAATGTAGAAATCTATACAAGCCAGAGTCGGAAATGCGCCGCATCTATACTTGCGTTACAGTATGTATACGCGAGCCCCAGCCCGGATATTTGTATATGTACAACTCAGCTCAAAGTGTCCCACACAAAACCATGAACACGATACTGATATCCGTCCATTTATCAGGAAAATCCAATGTATTTCAGAGCTGGATGTTAGCAATCATTTAGCCACTAAAATCATTCGCATCCAGTCTTCTACAAATTATTTTCCAAAGTCTAGTCCTGTAACAATTAAACCGCTCCACATTAGAGAGTCCGAATTACCCGTTGGTTACAATTTATCAGCGGACCCTCATTCACGTCCCTGCTGCAACATGAGCTGTCGCCTCATAATCAGCCAACCTGTCCTTCTATAATTTCATGTGAGTCACTTCACTGACGTCCAATCAAAAGGCTTGTAATAGTGCTCTTGTAGAAATAACCAACGAAATAACACTCCTATCGTGATTCATGCGGCACAACCATGATACGTTGTAACCTGGAGCTACAAATCTTCAATGTCTTTAGCCGATCCGCATAACCCCACAGTCTCTTTTTCTGAGCAGTTTGCAAAGTCTGAGTCTTAATTTATGGCAAATGCTAGGAGTCTAAAATTGAATTAAAGTCTGAGTGTTGAAATCAAAGGGGGAGACACTTGAAATGGATGTTTCATAATATTTTGGTGTATGCTTCGACCTTTGCTCCAACGACTGATGATGTCAGAGCCAGCAGACTAGCTTGCAATGGTGCAGCATGTGCAGTGGCACCATAACCAAATGACTTGAGGCACCCACTAAACATTCATTATTGTTGTAATTTACTACCCTTTTAGTGGAAAGGGGCCCAATGTGCCTTACCTGCCCTAGGGAGCATGGCCACGGGACCATCTTACAGCACTGGTTAGTGCCCTTAACTCTGTGACCACATTGTTCATGTTTTTGTCATTACCTTCATTTTTCAGTTTGTTTTGTTCTTTTGGCTCCAACATCTGTGTATTGCATCTATTTGTTAATTTATCTCTTTGGCAAAGAATGAGCTTAACTTTGCACTGTCTAAGACTGTGATCATCTGGTTTGGGTTTAATTTGAGGTCACATGTTTGCATGAGTTAAAAAAAAGTTTGAATCAGGTGATTGCTTGCTATTATGAGGTTGGGATATGGTAAGGGCTGAAAAAGAAGAATCAGTTTGCATCAATTTTGAGAATTTCATGAACAGTTCTCTACATATCTTGGTCCTCCGAGTCTCTCAGCCTCTGGTCTCTTTGGCAAACACTGATTTTAACTTGGCTGGGCATAATGTGAATTGGGCACATAACAATGCAGTAGACTGATGGGCATATTTTTTTATTACTTCATGTTTCCCTTGATTAGCACTGCACGCTGCACTTTATCACTTGATCAGTGTAGCACACCTCACTTTGGGGCAGATTTATGACGACTGGCGCATCCCTGCATATCAGCAGGGATGCGCCAGTTATTTTGCGCCACAGCTGCGCCACCATGATTGCGCCGCATTTATAATGCGACGCACCATGGGGCAAAAACGGCACAGATGCGTGACGCATCTGTGCCGAAAAGTGGCGCATTGCTGGAGTTGCGTCGCAAGCGAGACGCAGCTCCAGCAATGATCTGGGGGGCCCTATCTGTACAATGCTGCGTCAATCCTTACGCCTGCTTCAAGCAGGCGCAGGGTTTTGACGCAGCATGGGCCTAAAAGTGACTGAGTGAAATCTTGTAGATTTCACTCAGCCACTTTTAGGAGGCGTTCCTGCGCCGGAACGCCCCCACCTGCCCTGGAACGCCTACATGTGGCGCAGGGCTTTACAACGTGACGCATCTGGGAGATGCGTCACGTTTGTAAATGCCCCGCACCATGGCGCAGGATTTGCGCCGCTGCTGCGTCACAAAAGTGACGCAACGGCGGCGCAAAAGTGCCGCAAGTGCAACATAAATCTGCCCCTTTATCTTTAAATTTTGTATTTTATTTTTTAATTTATTATGGGGCAGATTTATGACGACTGGCGCATCCCTGCATATCAGCAGGGATGCGCCAGTTATTATGCGCTACAGCTGCGCCACCATGATTGCGCCGCATTTATAATGCGACGCACCATGGGGCAAAAACGGCACAGATGCGTGACGCATCTGTGCCGAAAAGTGGCGCATTGCTGGAGTTGCGTCGCAAGCGAGACGCAGCTCCAGCAATGATCTTGGGGGCCCTATCTGTACAATGCTGCGTCAATCCTTACGCCTGCTTCAAGCAGGCGCAGGGTTTTGACGCAGCATGGGCCTAAAAGTGACTGAGTGAAATCTTGTAGATTTCACTCAGCCACTTTTAGGAGGCGTTCCTGCGCCGGAACGCCCCCACCTGCCCTGGAACGCCTACATGTGGCGCAGGGCTTTACAACGTGACGCATCTGGGATATGCGTCACGTTTGTAAATGCCCCGCACCATGGCGCAGGATTTGCGCCGCTGCTGCGTCACAAAAGTGACGCAACGGCGGCGCAAAAGTGCCGCAAGTGCAACATAAATCTGCCCCTATGTGTTTGTGTTGTATTATGTAGCGCATCTTGTAAAAAGTGCACTGTACACCTTTGGTCACGTGCAGAGGGTTGAGTACCAGACTCACTGCTTTCGACTGTGCATTACCACAAAGGCAGTTTTTAGGGTCATAGCCTGTTCTTCACTGCTACTCTCACTCATATTTTCTTTGGATTGATAAAAGGTGACAGAGGAAGATACCAAACTGCAACTTCCACATCTCTGTCTGTGGAAGTGTCCAGTTTGGAGGCCCAACTTTGGAGTGTACGTATTTGTCTATCCACTTAATTTGCTGCTTTTTGACTCTGTGATTTAAAAGCTCTGCAGCTTGAGACTAGCAAAGGAGATCTTTTTATTTCAAGCAAGTCTGTATTTTATAAGCTGTGTCTATCTTTATGTTCTGAGCTTTCACCACTTGTTTTTTGACTGCTATTTTAATTATAGTCCTTTTTTAACACCCATCACTGAACGCATGCAATATATTTAAAATTATTATGTCCTCACTGGTATTTATTTTACTTGCCTAAAGATGTTGAAATGCTATTGTGCCCCAGAATGCTCTCAATGTGGTGCGACGGAATTCACAACTTGGCATCGCCGTCCAATTCCCTTTATATTCCAAACAGTGGACAATATATTGCCTTTCTCAAAAAACAAGTCATAACACTTTTATGGAGATTCTGTAACTTATATTCCACATCTGCTCACCAATTTAAAACTTACCAAAAACATAAGAATCACATAGGCGAAACTTAATGCATTTACCTATGCTGGTTACAAATGTTATTACCTTAGTACAAGGGGGTAAGAAATTAGGTTATTGGTTGAGGGGAGATGAGGTGAGGTGAAACCCTTCCCAAGCAGCAACCACAGTCCTTCTCAGGGTGAACCACAAATTTCACTAAATTAACCAATGCTTAACCCTCTGGTAGCTTGGCACAAAAGCAGTCAGACCTAACTTAGAGGCAATGTGCAAAATATTTATGCATCACACCAACAGTAATAAAGTGAAACCACAAAACACGAAAAATACTAAGCCAATTTAAAATAAAAAAGAATACATTTTAATAAATAAAAAGTCACCAGGCCAAATTAAATCCAGTCAGTAGAACCTTAGCTATGTTTTTATTTAAGTTTTCAGTGTGAAATAGAGCCTAAAAGACCAAAGCGCGCAACCGCTGGCATCTGGGTAAAATCAATAGTTAAGGATGACTGTGCCAGAATTTGAGTCAGATACAGAAGGTGGAATGGGACTAGTCTCAACTTACCTTCGGACTTAGAAGAATAGAAGTATCAGTTAAGCCTTCGGCGATGGCTGAAAAAACTCTGAGCGGAAGACGCTCGATTTCCTGCCAGAAAAAGTTGACTTTGTCGATAGGGAGCCTGTCGCCGTTAAGCCCAGTGAAGATTTTTACCTTCTGACTTAAACACCTTTTGGAAGTTGAAAACTTCCAGCAGGGCGAAGCTGCAGGTTAAAGAGGGCTCCACAACGCTAAATACTGTTGTTCAGAGGTCCCGCTGAACAGGATTTGCTGCTGCGCAGAAGAACATAGCAGGATCTACATTGAAGTCAGGCTGACCAGCGATGTACCTTGGACAGATCAGATGCCAGGTAAGTCCCAGTCTTCTGTCGGTTCTTCTGACACTTTTTGGTGAAAATAATTCTAAGTCCCAATTGCTAGGGTTATGCAGCAGCAGCAGCACCTCCAACACTACTTCCAAGGCTCCAGGTCCTGGGGGAACCATATGGGGGTTCAGGAATTCAGCAGAGGGCAGGTGAGGGGTTCAAGATCTCTGGGGCTTGTTATGTTCCTGTAGCTCACACAGGAAGAAAGCCAACTAGCCCTTGGAGTCACTCTGTTAGTCCTGGGTCCAAATAAATGGCCCACTTCTCCTTCGAAAAGCAAGGCAGGCCACAAGCAGCAGGACAGTCCACTGGCAGCAGCAGGGCAGTCTTGTAGGGAAAAAGGCTGGCCTCAAACAGCAGGACAGTCCTCTGTGGTACAAGGCAGTCCTTCTAAAATCTTTCACTGGTCCAGGATTGTACTAAAAAGTGGCTCAGGCGGTCCAATAGTTTACCTGGTGACTGCCTTTGAAGTAGGGGACCTCCTGGACTACTCCAACATCTGGTTCTGGAACATTTATCACATCTTCTACTAAGTCTCCAAGAGGTCTGTGTGACAAAGGGCTAGTTTCAGGCTTTTGTATGTGTGTGTGTTTGTGCTCGAGGCAGCCCTTTGAAGTGTAGGTGAGGCAGGCAATAGCTCCACCCCCATCCTGTCAGGATGACAACAATGTTTCCCTCTTTACAGACAAAGCCCAAAAGCTAAGCTATTTATAGTCGTGAGACCCAGGAGTCGGACAAGAAGTCTGATCCAGCACACTTTCTTGTACCTAAAGGCTTTGGTGTAATCATGATATAAATTGTGCCGCTGGTCATATGGACCTGTTATTATTGACTGACAGTGTAGGAAAGGATCGATCATCAGCACCAAAATTCAATTACAGTGAAAACTAGTTGGATAAAAAAGTACAAAAGTGAGGATGGTGTCTAAACTATGAAAGTTTATTAGCAGATTAGTCAAAGTTACAAGTTTTAATCAGTATGCAAATTAGGTTAACAAATAAGCATATATATCAATTTGGTCAATCAGTCTGAAATTGTACATTATACAGAAGACAATGTAAAGCATAACCAAATATAAACGGTATAACGGAGACTATATTAGTTCCTTAAAGGAACTTGACTAAGCTAAAAATAGCACAAAGAATGGCAAGGGGAAATTTTAAGTTGAAAGATTCCGCATCAGACGAACCAAAATAAGGTTCAGGGAAAATAACTAGAGGCGTTCAAGAGATCAGCTCAAGAACTAGAGATTGAGGAATCAGCAGAGTTAGGGAAAGGTCTTCCCTCAGCGAATTCAGGACAGGGTCTGCTAAACTATTCTAAGAGACACACGATTAAATCAAACTCATGTGGTTTCATATCCCAGGGACTCTCAAATAAATTAAATGCGTCAATCGGGTGTAGGCCAATTTTCCAAGCACAAGCATTTTAGCACTTGTTAGTAGTAGTAAAATGAACAGGGTCCTAATGCAAACAAAACAAATTCAGAAAACAGTAGTGGTGAAGGCAAAAGGTTGCAGATATAGCTGTTATGTTCTACCCCTGTACAGGTATTCTATATTGACAAATCATTTCTTACAGTAGTACAATACTGCTGGCAACCATGTGTGATGCCCTGAGGTGATCTGACTAGTATTAATCTTGCATATGGTGGCCACTAGTGTAGTTTTGTCTGATTTGGTCTCTATTAAAACACTTCTATTATTAACAGCTGTCAGTGAGTTTCATTGAACAGAAATGGTTCTTATTACAGTAAAGGTTGAAGGACACAGTTCTAGCCTCTACTGCTCTATACGGTTCCAGTCAAAGCAGCATCTATTTTATCATGGGTGATTGCTGTCCCGATGAGCAGCCCATGGTTGGGCAAAGACATAATAAATAATATTCCTGAAATACTGCTTTTTATATTTTTTACATTCACCCAATGTTGGACAGATTTCCTGCTGTCACTACCTGATAAAATGAATATAGTTTCATGACTAGCCTCTTATGTGATTCGGTGTGCGTATGGGAGGAGAGGTGTTTGTGTTTAGGTAATTTCAAGTTAGTGTATCAAAAAACTAAAAGTGCAGTTATATTTTCCTTGGTCTGCTTTATAACGTACAATCAAAGTACACGTGGAGTTAGGCCAGATGTACGACCCTTCCAATTTGCTAATCGCAAATTGTGTTGTTTTGCGACTCACAATTTGCGACTCTCAAATTGTAATTCACAACAGTGTCTCAGACACTGTTTGCGATTCATAATGGGGTCACAAATTACCAGCTTCATTAATATTCTTGAGGCCGGTGCAATATGCAACCCCATTGGGAATGGCTAGCACTCCCAGGGATGGTGGCCTGCTGGGGTCAGCAGACCACCAAGTCTGTGACTGATTTGTAAAATAAGCAGTTTTTTTAAAAAAAAATGCAGCTCATTTTCCTTAAAGGAAAAAGGGATGCATTTAAAAAAGAAAATGTCAACATTTCTGTTTCGTTTTCTAGGAGTAGGCAGTGGTCCCTTGGTCCACTGCCTGCTCTTAAAAATATTTTCATTGCCAGTCACAAAGGGAAAGGGGGGTCCTGTGACCGCAATTGTGGTTGCAAAACATTTGTACATTGAAGTATGACTCGCTAGTAAGAAGGGATGCCCTTGGCATGCCCCTTCCTAATAGCAAGTCGCAAACCCTATTTAGCAAGTTGGTAATTGGTTACCGACTCGCAAAATAGGGTTTGTACATAGGGTAGACCGAATTTGCAGTCCAATTTCCTATTAGCGACTCCAAAGAACTGATGTACATCTGGCCCTTAGAATAATAAATGCACACTTCATTACAATCAATGGCTGGTCCTCCTATTAATAGATATGTTATGTTCTGTGTGTGTGTGTCTTCATGCTGGCATCAAGAGCAACTTTGCACATGTCTGGTTCAGAACAGTATTCCTATGAAGGGATCATCCTCCGTGTATGTAGCCCCCAAAATATAATCTGTCCTGAAGGAAAATAGGATTTCCAGAATGTATTTGATCCCAAAATTGCTAGATACACCACCTGATGCTTTTTTTTGCCACATCAGCTATTTCAAATGCAAAAAGAACAATTGATAGACAGGATGCAGAACAATGTCATACATTTACCCCAGTACAGAGATCTGGGCCTATATCCATCATTTTTTTGCTCACCATGCCATTCCTGTATGGATCCAGTCATATGCAAATCCGTCTTGACCCTGCACCCAATATGAACAGTCCAGCCCGAACTGCTAGGCCAGGTCCTACCTGGTATGGAAACAAGCATCCTAGGACTAGTTTTGGGCTTTCTGCTCTCATTAGCCAGGATAGCTTGACTCCAGTGGCATGGAGAGCATGGGACCCACGTCTGGGCATACTGTTGTGATGTACTTATTACCCAATGCACTCTCCCTACAGTGGTTCTCTGCCTGGCTGCTCAGCCTATGATGAGGTCATATAGAATGTTCAGTGGGTTTGGATTGAAGGGAGAATCAGTTGGTGTGGAGGGGCTGGGCAGCGAGTAGACTGCTCCTGGTGGGGCACTTTTATGGATCAGAACATCTTCCTGTAACCTAGAACCTGTGATGTAACTTAAGGAATAAATCTACTACCTTTACTTACAAGACATGCCTGCGCATCCTTCTTCGTTTTAACACTGGCGACGACTTGAAAGAACCTACGTGAGCTCCCTTTAATGGACTTGTATACCTAAGAAACTGAAGAAGGGCTGTTAAAAGAAGCAAGCTGGCAGTCCAGAAGCCCCACCAGTGACCAAAAGATCGGTCAGCCCCATCGTGGACGTGCCAGTGCCTGCTGAACTTGGGTGAGTTTTTCCCCAAAGGAGTAACTAGACTAACAGAAGTTCCTGACACTCCTACAACTTCCTGATGGTGTCACTCATCACTTGTGAACGGTCAGCCCTGACCTGGGCCTGCGAGTTCCTGTTGGACTTTCCCTTTTCCTCTCTGCCTGCTGTTGAACAGAAGATAGAATTTGTGTTTAACTTGTGGGTCCTAGCGTGTGCACTATATCCAGACGTTTTTCACTCTGCCTCTTGTGAGTATTTACTAAGGGCCTACACATGATCTGCGATGAACAGTTCAAGTATTCGTTCTGGCAACCTATTTCATTAGTAGTGACTTTAGTGGCAGTCTGTTCTGGCAGCGTTTGGAAGTCAGGAACAGTATGTCCCCGTTGTGTAAGTTTTTTTTTGTCTGTTATTGGTGGTGTTTCTGAGACATTCATACTATGCAATGATCAACTGCCATCTTTGGATTCAAAACACTGAGTCGCGAGTCACATATTGAGCGCACGCAACCTTACCTGAAGTTCCTTCGTGGGACCCTCCTTGTCGTCATGGATTTTTCAGAGTCTTTGCCTGCCTTTGAATGCTGCATGCACTGATGTGCCGTGAACCTTCCGGCACGACGTGCGCTGCGTGCCGCCATCTTGTGGTGGGCGGCTGCATCTTCCTTCTCTCTGGTGGCTCCTGTTTGTTTGCCGCCAACCACGCTGTTTAGCATCGCAATAAAGATCAGGAAAAAAAAAAACTAGATGGACTCAGGGGACAACGCGATATTCTATGCCTGAAATAAGAATAGATCTGATTCCTCCGAATACTTAAACTGTGCTGACTTACCTACATTCAGTCGTCCGGCGATGCCTCCTCCTCTGTGACGTTTTTCTCATCCTTGAAGCGTATTGCTGTCTGTTACGTTTGGAAGCATGCTGATGCTGTGAGCCATCTAGCTCAGTATCACTGCCGTTCCGCCATCTTTTGGTTGGAGGATGCAGCCATATGCTGTGCCAGAACGTCAGGGAAGTATCGCACTGCAGTTCTCAATAAAGTTATTTCAAGTTCTGGTGGACCGCGAACGACAGCTCATCATTATTGTTCTTCTTGTGATTTTTGCTGCAACACTTTACATATAAGCACCGCAGTGGTCTGTTTCAACGTATGGTGGGGAGTCGTGTCTTCGTTGCTGCAAAACCTGGACACTGGACTTCGCTAGCAGATGGTGTGCCATTAACAAGGACTTCATGACTGGGAAATTTCGGGTGAGTGATCGCTCACCGGAGTAAGAGACTTTCTTTTTGGGGTCATTTTAGACTGTAATACTGTTTTGTGGGGGTGGTTGCAGAGTAGTGACTTTTGTTTTTAGGGAGTTCTTGTGTCCTTTCTATGTGTAGGGTGTGGAGTGGTGAGTGCAGGGTGTGGGGCGTTGAGTACCCAAGTTTTGGGTTTGTTAGGAGGTGTGTTCTCTGTTGTGTGGAGACTGTGGCCTGTGCGTGTTGGTTGTAATTCACTGTTTTTTGGTTACCCTGGATCTTGCTTTGTTTTGGGTTTACAAAAATACCCATAGAGTGTTCGAGAGTGTTTTTGGGTTAAGAATGCCCTGGATTTGTTTGGGTTTAAGAAACCCTGGATTTGCTTTGGGTTTAAGAAACTCTGGATTTGCTTGGGTTTAAAAGAAACCATGGATTTGTTTGGGTTAAAGATACCCTGGATTTACTTTGCATTTAAAGATACCCTGGATTTGCCTTGGGTTTAAAAATACCCATAGAGTGTCTTGAGTGTGTTTTGGGTTTAAAGTTACCCTGGATTTAATTTGGGTTTAAAGATACCCTGGATTTACTTTGGGTTTATAGATACCCATATTTGTTTTTAGAGTGTTTTGGGGATTATAATTTCCCTGTTTTGGTATGGGTGGTGTCTTATTCCTCTTATTTGAGGTATACCTGTCCTGCTGTTAGTTGTGCAGTTGAGGGTTGTAGATCCCTGTTCTGCTGCAGTCTTGTGCTTTAGTTGGTGGCGCAATGGGTACTCCGTGTGGTGTGGTGGTATTGTACCCGCTGTTTGTTGTGTGAGTTATAGAGGATAGCATCCTCTGTTTTTAGGAATGTAATTCTTTATCTTGCATTCTTTGTTGTCCATCATCAGTATCAGGGGGAAGGATGTGTTATAGGTTGTTGTTAATGCATCCTCCTTTGCTGACGTGCGTTGTATCACTTTCAGTCCTTTTTGAATGTATATGATCATTATAGCAGGGGGGGTGATGTATAATTATTTTGTTGTTAATGCATCCTCCTTTGTTGAGATGTGTGTTTTATCACCTTAACACATTTTGAATGTTTTCGTTCATTATAAGGGGGGAGATGTGTTGTGATGTACTTATTACCCAATGCACTCTCCCTACAGTGGTTCTCTGCCTGGCTGCTCAGCCTATGATGAGGTTATATAGAATGTTCAGTGGGTTTGGATTGAAGGGAGAATCAGTTGGTGTGGAAGGGCTGAGCAGCGAGGAGGCTGCTCCTGGTGGGGCACTTTTATGGATCAGAACATCTTCCTGTAACCTAGAACCTGTGATGTAACTTAAGGAATAAATCTACTACCTTTACTTACAAAACATGCCTGTGCATCCTTCTTCGTTTTGACACATACCCATCCCATCTCTTGACTGGGGGTGAATGTATGATTTATTCAGCATTCCGTCCATTATTTGTTTGTGTAGCACTTTTCACCCTGAGTGGAATGGGTATGCCCAGACATGGGTCCCTTGCTCACCGTGCCACTGGATTCAAGCTAGCCTGGCTGATGAAGGGTAATACCCAGAAACCGGTCCCAGGATGCTTGTTTCCAGTCCAGGGAGGACCTGGCTTGGCAGTTCGGTCTGGGCTGTTCCCATGAAGTGCAGGGTAAAGACTGATTTGCATATGGCTGGGTCTAAACTGGGGTGGCATGGTGAGCAAAAGAACGATGGATTTAACCCAGATCTCTCAACTGGTGGTGAATGTATGATTTATTCAGCATTCCGTCCATCATTTGTTTGCTTAGCACTTTTCACCCTAACTGGGATGGGTATGCCCAGATGTGGGTCCCTTGCTCACTGTGCCACTGGATTCAATCTAGCCTGGCTGATGAAGGGTAATACCCAGACACCGGTCCCAGGATGCTTGTTTCTGGTCCAGGGTGGACCTGGCTTGGCAGTTCGGTCTGGACTGTTCCCATGAGGCACAGGTTCCAGACTGATTTGCATATGGTGAGCAAAAGAACGATGGATTTAACCCAGATCTCTTGACTGGGGTGAATGTATGATTTAGTCAGCATTCCAGCCATCATTTGTTTGCGTAGCACATCAGCTATCACAAGCCAGGTGCAGTGTGTATGGTTTTGAGTTCAGATCCTCTTCAATGGCCCAGAAGTGTTTGCCTTTCCTGGAATTAAACAAGTTCTAGGACAGTTAGTCACAGTTTCTGGGACACCATTTTGTTCCTGTGAACTACAGGCGAGAGAGACCCTGACAGGTCCGGGTTATGGAGGTGCCAAAGCTCAGAGAGAGTTGAACATTTTTACTAAAAATCACCTCTATAAAAATTTTAAAATGTTGGCTCTCTAATGAATGATATGTTTTTGATTCTGATTAAAACCCTGCACCAATGATACTTCATTCAGGTGCCCGGCCTGAGATAAGCATTAAGGTATATTATATTTTGAACAGGCCTTTACACGTGACAAGATTGGCTTATCCTGTGCATTGAGTAGCTTTTCAAAATGATGTTACTGTAAAGAAATTGTAAGTTGCCTAAGTTACCAAGTCTTGTTTCTGTGCATAGCGTACTTAGGGCATTTGTGCTATAAGGCTAATTTTGTAGCCAATGTAGGCTTTTAAACATTTTAAAAATGGATTACTCTGGAATGTAGCTGTAACAGCCTGGGTCTTGAAGACTTGTTTTTAAAGTCTCATGTGAGTGATGCAACTCCACACTACAACTTGCATGTGACATCTGACTTTTATGCAATTAAAGGTCAGATATTTGCCTTGCAATTATTCAATTATTTCTCATTTGTTAAGGGGGGCTAGAGCATATGAGCTGTGTTAGAAATTGGGTTTCTGGTTGACTCTGCACCCTGTCCAACAGGAACCACAGTCCTAGTCAGGGTATGTCAGTAACACACCCTAGATTAACCTGTGCTCACCCTCTGGTAGCTTGGCACAGAGCAGTCAGGATTAACTAAGAGGCAATGAGTAACACGTTACTTAGTAAGACAGTGAAAACACCATAAAAGGACTCCACATCAGTTTAGAAAAATAGAGAATATTTTTATAAGTAAAACAAGACCAAAACAAAACTCCCGTAAGCAGAATTCAAGATATGAATTCTTTAAAAAAACAAACGTTTTGTCTTGCTTAGAAACAAATCGCTCCAACTGGGGCTGTCTGGTTGTGCTTGACTGGGGCAAATCCAGAAGTTCAGGCTGACTGCAATGGAACGTGGATTGGATACAGGGACCAGCCTTGGCCCGCTGCACAGTATCTTGGATGCGTTGACATCGGAGACGAAGCGTGGAGCAAAGGAGGCGATGCTTCGCTGTCAATCTCGCAGGGAAAGTCAAGATGCGATGAACATTGGAACGATGCGTCGTCATCAAACCACTGTGCTGTAGACGATGCATATAGCACCAGGTGATGCGTTGTGTCAAGCCATGCAAGGTCGGAGAATGGCCTGGAAACAGAGGAGGATTCATTGCACCCTCAGCGATGCGATATCTGTGGTTTGTACAGCATCAGCGATGCATCTGTGTTATAGGAAATGCACCAGTTATGATTGGTGCAATAGTGTTGATGTGTGAATTTTCTTGGTTGCAGCACCGAAAACTAACTTCCAAGGGCCCAGGACTGGATTGGTATCACTTGGCAGAGCAGGACTCACAGCAGACCGTGTCCAGGTGCTAGTTGCAAGTTGCAGGATAAAGTCATTGATATCCCTGATACTTCAGACACAGGAGGCAAGCCAACAAGGCCTTGGAGATACTTTGGTTCTGGGATGTAGCTATGCAGGTCCCGTCTTTCTCACTCCCAGGTAGCAGGCAGCAGGCCAACATAGCAAAGTAGTTCAGAATATTGGCAGTCCCTCCTGGCAGCACAGCAGTCCTGCTTCCTGGTAGAATGTCCTTAGTTCCAGAAGTGTTCTGATTGGGTGGTGTTAGAAGTCCAGTACTTCTACCCAGTTGGGCCTTTGAAGTAGGGAGACTTCATTGAGATGCCTTTGAAGTGCACATGATCCTGCCTTTCCTGCTCTGGTGCACAGACTCCAGACTCACTACAGGGGGGTATGCAGCCCTGTGTTTCCTAACTCTCCAAACTCGGGCATCCCTCCGGGGCCATCAGCTGATGGCCCAGGAGAGACGCCCGGGTTTGGAAAGTTAGGAAACAGGAATTGCAGTGCATGACTAAAACGCCCTTGAAAAACAGATTTCATTTTGATGATGAAAGGCTTCCTTTTCAAATTCTAACTCCTCTGGTCACATACAATACAATAGTGCACTTTTCTACAGGTAATTCATTGACTTGAGCACCCTCCTTGAGGTCCGGTTCACACTAACCCAGTGATGTACACATGATAGTAGGCGCACAACGTGACATTCACTCTTCCCATTTGCCCAAGAACTCTCAGAAACAGAGCGTGTTGTTCATGGCGTAGCCTTTTTATTTCACGAAACAGGTAATTCACCAGTGACCAACACGAGAGTAACAGTATCCCTTTTGGATATAAAATTATCAAAGCATCACTCTTTAGCGGTATTAACTTGACGAAGGCTGCCGGGGAATTAGGCACCACATTACACTTGAACTAGAGCTTGGCCGTACACTTTAGTGGCCTTGGCCTGTCAAAGGCAGTAAAGAAGATATGCACCACATTACATTTGAACTCTTGAACTTGGCCATACACTTGAACTTGGCCGTCTCAGCCCACCAAGCCCCCACTCTGCTGTGCACATTGTGCCAGCAGGCCCCAACGCGCTACAGCGAACAGTTGCACTACTTGTAAACCAGGGCCCCGCATGGCACACTGGCATGCCCACCGGGGTACCTGCACTCAGGCAGCCTCCCCAGGGTTCACCTCAGTCCATAGGTTGTGGGTTAGGGCAGAAGAGTCAGGGACCACCAGCAGGCCAATCCCCCCCTTCCGCCTACCCTCTGCACACGTGGCTCCTACCCCTTTCTGGGGGCCATCCAGTTGTTTAACCGCCACAGGGCGAGAAGCTCACTGGCGCGCTCGCCCTCCCCCCGCGCTAACTGTGCTCCCAAATGGCCCCTAGCATTGTTTGTATGAGCCGCTGCCCGTCTACCAAAATTATGACATCCATCCTGATTCCACCTCTCCCTTTTGTTATCTGGGCCGTCCTGTGATACATTACCTGCCCCCTTTCAGTGACCATCGAGTTGTGAAGAGCCTAGTTTACACCATCTCCTGTTTCCCCTGAATTAATCCATGACCCCCTGCCAGGAACCTGTCACCAGCTGTATTTCCACCACCGTTATCCTAAAGGGAACTACTACCCCAGGCCCTCCATAAAATTTCCGCCCATACGGGTGCCTAGATGCTAGCGCAACCCAATTAGACTCCCCTGGTCTCCTGGGACAGCGGAGGAAGTGTTGGACCCGCTGCCTTCCTCTTACTGGTCGCCCGTATCACTTTCTTCCCAAGTTAGTCCTTGGCCTTAAGCAGAACCCCCTTAACTTATACTGCCTGCGTTATCCTACCGACCACTTATAGAGAACTTCCCTTCAGACCATCGGTCATTGAGCGGTGGCGTAATAGCGCACCCTCCTGCCTTGTGATAATTTACCAGGCCCAAGAATGCGTTAGATAAAATATCTTGGCAACTAACCTCAGTAGCAGGCACATTGTCCAGAAGCCTCTCTTAATGCCCCCCAAGTTGGGAAGGCCCAACACTATCTCCCGTTTTTACTTTATGACATCCACCTCCCTCCCCAAGGAAACTAGTCCCTTAGGGCCTCCAATAGCAAATCTGCCCACCGGGATGCCTGCAACCTTAGTGCAACCCTAAGTGTACCCTCCCAAGCCTCTCCGGTATGCCTCTTCGATATGCCCATGAAGTCCAGGACCCCCAGGGGTCCGAACTCTGTCACCAGCCAGGTGACGTCTGGGACCACCGGCAGGTCAGTCCCGTTTGTCGCCAGCCAGACAAAGAAGAACTACTGCCCTATACCGTTACCTGCTGACATCAGTCATAGTTAACTTACCAACCAGGCACCTCCTTGTGCCTAGAAACCACTCAGCTATGCTACATATTTTGTGTCCATCAACAGACCTTCTTGAGCCGGACTTGCACTGGGCTGGACTCCTGCACTGCCAACCTCTGAGCTATTGCTCCACCCACTGACAAGGCTGTTCCCTTTGTGAGAGGTGTTGCTTTGCCCCTTACTGGTTAGGACCTGTGGTTATAGGCTGCCACAGGGGTATAAAAGCCTGGTTTTGCTTCGCCCCTTACTGTTAAGACCTGTGGTTGCAGGCTGCCACAGGGGTATAAATGGCTGGGTTACCATGATAATGTAGCACCTGCCGGGTAATTACCCTGTGCCCGAGGTGAAGTTTGTAAATTGTACTCCATCACCACTTTTACCAGGGAGCCTCTGGTTACCGTATCATCTGCTATGTGCCTCTTTATTATAAATCCTCCCACCCCCGCATGGCCAACACTATGTGAAGATGGCGTTGCCCTTGGTCGTGGGAAGCAGCGGCTGGATAATTTATTTTATTGCCTGGTAACTAGCCAGACCCGTTAGCCCACACAACAATACTCACCGTTCAGCCCCAAACTGACTACTACCCTAACGGTTATTATGTCCCTCGCAAAAGACCCCCTACGTGAAAGGAATAAATACTGTTCCATATCGGCACAAACTGGTGATTGTAAACTTGGGTTTTGGAAGGGGTCCTCCTGCAACAAAGCCTTGAGAATGTTTTTGCACTGTCTCCTCGCACTTATTGGCATCGCCGTGAAAACATAACAAAAAACTACATCCATGCCAGAATTAGTTCCCCAGCACTAGCGGCTCAAGGGTAATTGTAAGCAGACAGAATTTCGTCTGTTTCCTGACTTCTTAGCAGCACCATGAGCCCTTGATGAGACGTTCTCCTTCAGACCAAGGCTGATTCCTCCTATACTATCACACCAGCCATGTGATTATGTTGGCAAGACAGAGTTTATGTCCCTTGTGTTGAACTAACCATAACGTTTCACAGCTAACTGGAAGAAGGTAAAAGTTTTGAACTGTTAGACCATTTTTTTTTTTTTTTTAAATAAATGGTCTGGTACGCCCCTAGGGCTACAGCCATATTTGTCCTTAATTATTGAGAATTGTTGATCTTTGAATGTTACCTGGCTCTAATCTCATAAGGAGATTAGTAGAGTATATTTAGCAATAAATACATATATATTGACATAAATACCTGTGTGGTGTCTTTTCAATTGGTAATTCAAGAGATTATAAGGTAAAACAAGCTACTTTACATTCCTCAGAGACTTAGCCACCCGGACCATTATGGCTGGCATTTCTAACCGTGTTACCCCCAGGAAACTTGGTTATTGCCACTTACGGGAGCATTGGGACCAAATGTACTAACAGTGACTGAGACCAATGGCTGATTTCCTTATTGCTGGTAACATAAACGGAAATGAGTATGTGCTGCCTTTAAAATAACAGCATTGTCCGGTTTTAGATCTACAGAGTTCCTACTGGACTGCATAACCTTACTGGAGTTGGTGTAATGGGAGCTACCCGAATACGTAAAGTTCTGCTCAGCTGTGCCTGCAAGCCTATTCCAACGTGTACCTTGTCAATGAAGGAAAGCCAGTCCGCAAATCCTGCTGGTTAGAGAACTTGTATATGCATTGTACCAGGTGACCTATAGCGTGTGGATTCAGGTACACATCCGGCGCCTATTGTATTTCCACGTGCAGCCCCTATCCCACTGTCTCATTGCAATGTACCGAGAGTGGTAATAAGCGTACGCCCACCCGGAAGCAATGCCCACTACTAGCGTGCGGACCCTATTTGTTAAAAGCTCTTTCTTTTCCACCATGTTGCATCAGCCGGGCTCTCTGTGTATGGCTAGTACTTGGAAAAATTGTGGATGTCCAGTTTTTGTATCAATGGCTCTGCATTAAAGAGCTCAGGGTGTAACAGGTGACGAACATAAATGATTCTCGCAGATTACATTTCTGATTACATCAAACTCTGGGTTGGTTCGAACCACCAACCTTTCGGTTAATAGCTGAACACGCTAACCGGTCGTGCCACAGAGATATCTCTTGTACAGGCGACGAGAGGGTAATCTATAGAGGGATTGATAGATGAGTAATCTGAAGGGGCCTGAAAAGTATCAGACAGATGTGAGTGACTGGCCCCACGCTTTTCTTACAAATTACACAGTGGCTTTTTACCCCTGAACCTCACCACTTTTACCAACGGACGTGGACTGGACCGGGAATACTCCCAAAACCCGTCTGCCACCAGCGAACTACAAAGAAAGCATTTCAAAATATTGAAGCATGCAAGCCTTCCAAAACAAACTCAAGCATGCATGGCGTTCACACCGGTAACGGGGAAACCCACAAACCCCGCCCCCAGGGTACATAGGATTTGCAGCAGCAATGTACGCATCCAAGGTCCCAAACCGCACCGCAGGAATACTCGCAGCCCTGCCGGCCGCCCCAGCGCTCCCCACATTCTTGCCTTGATATTGCCTCACTCCCACCTTGTTACTTAAAACCCCAAGCAGGCGCGTCGCGCCTTACATATTCGCCTTCTTTCCCCGCCTCCCTTTGAATGCTAAAGCACACGCCTCGCGCCGCTGCCACATCCATGACAACCCGCACTCCTGAGCGCTTTACACACTCTCTGGCCCCGCGTCCCGCCCTACAGGCCATACTGCCTCGACAATCCCAAGCTTGTTGCCAGACAAAGCGCTTCCTCCCCCGATGCCGTCCGGTCCTTCCTTTCCGCCTGAACATCATAAATGACGTTTTATGTCATAAAACACAATTTAGACTAGGCGACTGAATGGTGAGGTATTTCCACCAATTGAAATATGTCATGCGGGTGTCACTCAGTCGGGACTTTTAGGTTATGTAATGCATCTGTTTTAAAATAGAAATAATCGCTATGTCAAGCCAAATGCTATAAACGGTTGCTGGAGATCAAAGCGCCTTCTCGTTGGAGAAATAATTGAAAATAGCTCTGAGCGGAGCAGTGTGCCCAGAAGTTTAAATACCGACTGTAGCCTTCTATAACGTTATTCCCACAACGCGCTGCCTAAACGCGCCTACTCTTTAATCGCCGCTGCTTCGACAATGCCAGGAAATCGTCAGGCTCTACCAGGTAACCTTTAACGGACCCTCCTTATTTTATAACTAATACCCAAATTTAATTGCGGCAGGTCAGACCCTGGCCTCGAACCCCCCGATCAACCAATAAATACCGCCTGCTCCTACCCGGTGAGCTACGCCGGGTACGCCCTTCAAAACCCGCGCGCACTTTGTGCTTTTTTTTAAAAAAACACCTTCCCGCCGCGTCTCAAGGCCCCTGCCTGGTCCCCCACTCAATTACTAATTATCAAAATAAAGTACTAAAGCCTCGACAAAAGGCCCTAAGTACAAACCGGGGTCCCCTCACCCCGGTGCCTGCTGCAACTTTCAACTTGCTTCGCGCTGCGACCGGCGGCGCGGCAGCTTCAAAAACCATTCTGCTTCCCGCACCAAAAAGCGGCCTCGTTACCTCCCTCATTGCAGGCATTACAATCGGGCAAAATATCACCATCTACCACTGCGCCCCTCGACAGTAAAGGGAGCATCCCCTCGCATATTGTGGCGAAATGCCTTAATCTACAACCGTATCTTTCCTGTAACTGCACAGAAAGGAAATACACAAGAAAACAAAGGCGCGACCCACCGCATATAGCGCTGAGACGCCTCGCACTCTAAAAGGCAATATTTATTTAACTACACGATCGTCAATCTCTCCTAAAACTACGCCTAGGGCCCCCTCAAACCTCCTGTGCCACACTCCGCACACCGCCGACTTGAACTCTCTCCGCGTTGACGATGTGCCCCTGCAGCTTGCCGGAGGTTCGAAGGGACAAAGAGGCTGAGGATCGCAGGGCGCGGATCTAAATAGCCTTCCAGCGCACCCCGATGACGTCACTTCATTCAGCCCCCTTTTCGGCCCTGGGGAAGGTCCAGTCCTGTGGCGCTACTAAGGGCGCCCCTCCTCTAGGCGCGGGGGGCGCCGGTCATTTCACAGTGCCTATATATTTTCCAGCCAAAATAGCATATATGAATACTTATTCTGGAAACTATTTGAAGACTGATGTTTAAAGATTCTCTTGATAGGCGGACTAATTGCCCCAATCAGTTGGGGTCTCCTATGTATTTCTGCGTCCTGATGATGGCCCTGTTTTAAATCATCCAAGTCCAGGGGTCAAAACATCGACAAAAATAACATATGTGGACTGTTTTTCAAGAAACTGATGGTAGCTATCAACACTCGCTTAGCAGGGGTTGATGTCTAACACTCTATTATCCCTATCAGCCACAGGTATATATTTATGTACATAGCACGTATTCACTTTCTGCACTTATAGTCACTTTCACTGCGCAGTCACCCTTTTTTGGAGCACCTTGTGTTCGCTAGAACAAATTTAGGTTTTACTTCTCACTGTCAACAATCAAAACAAAAGTTGCTAAAATTAAATAAAAAGATAAATATGTAATGCTGAGTTATTTGTGTTCGAAGTGTTTGTACCCCCTTCTTGACACTTTGCAGTGGAAGTCAAGGGCTACACTTTTCCCATAGGGTCCACCTTTTTGTTAAAAATTATCCAGCCCAGGGTTACTGGGTTGCCCCTTTTGTTTGAAACAACTTTCCAAAAGTGTCCTTTTCAAAATTGCAATTTAAGAACCAACCTCACCATAAGTTGTGTTTTTAAATTGTGATTCCAGAGACACCAATTTAGGGGGTCTCTTATTGTATTGTAAATTGCTCTTATTAAAAATGATACAGCAATCCCAATGTTATGTTATGGGAAAGATAGGCCTTGCATTAGTGAGAAACGAATTTAAGAGTATTTCACTGCCAGAACATGCAAAACTTGAAACTACAGGTCTTGCTTCTTAAATACTCTGCACCCTGCCCATGGGCTGTCCAGGGCCTACCTTAGGGGTGACCTATATGTAATGAAAAAGGACGGTTTGGGCCTGGTAAGTAGGTTAACTTGCCAGGTGGACATGGCAGTTTAAAACTGCACACACATGCTCTGCAGTGGCACGCCTAAGGCATGTTTAAAAGGCTACTTAAGTGGTCGGCAAATCAGTGCTCCAGGCATACAAGTAGCATTTGATTTGTAGGTCCTGGGCACATGCAGTGCACTTTACTAGGGACTTATAATAAATCAGATATGCCAATTGTGGATAAACCAATGAGACCATGTTTTAAGTAGAGAGCACATGCACATTAGCACTGTTTAGCAGTGGTGAAGTGCCCTGATTCCTAAATCCAGCAAAAACAAAGTCAACTAAAACAGGAGGTCAGAAGGCAAAACATCAGTGGAAACCACACTAAGGATGCCATATCTAACAAACTTGTAGGGATGTGGCAGTCTCCTATTATTCAAAGCAAAAAATTCTGCAGATACTATGCAAAAAGGCATTTTTACACAAAGAATCTTCGCCTGGCGCCTCAGCTTAGCTCAGTTACTAGACCCCAACCCTTTTAGCCTTTCAATAACTTCCCTGTTTCTTCTCACACCCTACTAAATATCCCATGCATCATTCACTTACCTGTTCTGGAACATCACCTTGCCTTCTTTTGTAATCCCCCCTAAATCCATCTCTCCTCATCCATCCAAAACTCCTACCTCAATGCTTCCCTTGCTGCTCCTCTTTGGTGCTCCCAAACCTCTTTATACCCCTGTGTTCAACGTGTACATTCACTAGGTCCTCTCCCCGCTTTGTAAACAATCTCTTGCTCAGCACTCCATTGCTTGATAACTACAGCTGAACTATGTAAAGCCAATATATACAAACGGACATGACTTCAATCCCTACCTGAAGTCACGCTATACAAGTGACATTCTCAAAACTCATCTTGCCTACAAGCTGGGGGCAGAAGATCAGCAAGCAGATGGAGCTGCTAAGTCACTTAAATCAAAACAATTGTGCCCCTAAATTCTGAGCAGTTATTTCCCATTGCATACCTACATGAAATTAGGGGACAACACTCTGTTTTTGGACAGTTACTGTTTTTATCATCTACTTTCGAAACATGTGGTACTGTGGTCATGGGACACTGACTGCTAAGAAGAAAGGGTTGCATTACTACGGAAAACCACCAACAATAGATTGGTTATGCTATAAAATGTTTGTTATAAAATGTATAAAGTGCATAGCTGCCCCAGAGATGGGCTTCCCAGCGCTAGTACAGAAGCAAACAAACACTCGCAGCAATGGCCTGAGGAGAGGATACCCAAAAGAAAAAACTCCAAAGAGGAGAAATGCCAGGTCTTTAGAATCTTCCTAAATGACTAGAGGTTCTGGATGTTCCAGATGGAATGGGAAAGTGCATTCCAGAGAGCTAGGGCTTTTGCACAAAACGAGTAGCTGTTTGGCACCTCTTTCAAATTAAGTAACTTTGAAATTAGACTGGCCAGTAGGGAAAGCCAGTGCCTCCGAAAAGCAGGCTGCTCTGTGTATGTTATGTTCATTTATTTGTAAAGTGCATCGATTACCTGGCGGTGTCTTGGCGCTAGCTCGTAACATACCTACCCATGTCAACATCTACATATATACTTCATATAGAGATAAAAAGCCAAGTTTTTAAGGCTTTTCTAAAAGCCAAGAGATTTGTCGTTGTTTTTAAATGAATAAGTAGGGTATTGCAGGAATGTGATGCACTGTAGATGGAGCTTCTTCCTCCCCAAATGGTGTGCTTATATTTAGGAATCGGGACATTGTGTGCTGTGGAAGACCTAAGGGTTCTTGATGGTTTGCACCACTTGAATTCAAGTCCCATCCCATGCATTGCCTTAAAACAGTGCAGACAGATTTGAATTCTTCTCTCTGTCTTATTGCCTACCAGTGAAGCATTTTTAGGGCACCTGCTAAGGATTTTAATTTGAGAATGCCTATTAACAGATAAGCTGCTGCGTTTCGTATAATCTTAAGTCTATTTGGATATTTCTGTTGTATATTAAAAAAGAGGCCATTACGGTAGTCAAGTATTGAAAGCACCATCAAAGTGACTACAGTTTTTTGCAAATAGGAAGGCAGAAAAGTTAGGATTTTTTAAAATAGTTTTGATGGAGTAAAAGACTGAGGAGGAGACCCCATTGACCTGTTCCTTATGTGTACAGAGCAATGACTTCTGCAGAACCCTACTGGACTCTCATTGGAAATATCCAGTCTACAAATTTCCTGATTTCTCTATAGACCAATCCATCCAACACCTTTAAGCATTACAGATCAAACCAGGGCCTAGAAGCAGTTCATTTGAAAGCGGGCGCCTCGGCCGAAAATGCATCACCTCCGGTCCAGACCATTTCCACTTTTGGTCAGTTATATAGCATTTTCCAATATAAATATATATCTAACGTGAAAGAAAATTGCAAGAATTGCTCTGTTCTTCCAAAAATTGTCTTTGAAGCGCCTAAAAATGCTCTGAAGCGTACACATCACTGTGACAAACACGCATGCCTAGCTTTTGCATTAGAAGGGCCAGGGTGTGCCCACCTTTTTACTAACTAACGTACTGAGGATTTTTGAAATGTTAATTTAATGTGGTCTTTTTTTGTACCGGTCAAAAACTGCCCAAAGACAACCTGTAAGTGTCGCTGCAACTGAGCCATTAATTGCTGGTATAACTTTGGTGATGAAAGTTCAGTACTAAAGTAGAGATGTTGGCTGTTGCATTAGTGAGGTGTTGAGTGTGCAGATTCCGAATAAATGCTCTACCGATGACATTGCCTAGCTTTTTTTCAAATGTTCTAAGAACGATGTAAAGTGACGACAAGTTGTAAAGTGTAGACCAGCCATACCAAATTCATGTGCAATGCAGTGAAAGAGAAACCGTGGCGGTCCCTAGAGAGGAAGATATTGGCATTAGTTTAGGTTTTCACTGAGTGACACACGTGCTCTTTGTTTTGTAGAGTTCCAGCCTCGACCTACAGACAGACCGAGAACTGCTGTTAACAGAAGTGTCACCCCCAGGCCGGAAGCCACACGTCACATCCTGCCAACCTCCAGAACTGAAGCACGGCCGTCCTCGAGAAACGTAGACCACTTGGATTCTCACACAAACTTGAGTAGGCCACCTTCAGGCACTAGATTTGTAGTCCACGGCTCTACAACACACGAAAAAACGGACGCCAGAGGCAGTTTCGTAACAGAGCAGAGCGCGAAAGTGACCAGCAAAAGCAAGGATGTATTTTTACCCGAAAAGGACACCAAAATACAGGGTCATTTTCGAAATCTGACAACCATCACTAAAGAAATCCCTTCTGATGCCAAAACGAAACTGAGCACGTTAATAGAAAAATTACCTGCCAGAAACACTGGTTTCAAATTTGAAAGCACATCAACGAAGCAAAAATCTGTTCAGCAACACCCCGTCTCTTCTAGACTCACCGACACCCCCGACGAGTGGGAGACCGCGGTAACAGCGGTATATCACATCGTGACGTGCGCAGATTTCCCGTGCTTTCCAGGGGTGCCCTGTGAGCCAAGCCACGAGAGAGGCTTCAAATGTGGTCGCTGCCCATATGGGTACCAGGGTGATGGTGCGACTTGCAAAGGTATTCTGCGTTAGCATCTTTGATGATGTAACCATAGTGGCACTGGCTTCAGATGTCTGCAAGCACAATCGCCTTTTGTTTGAATGCATGGAACATTCCATGCTATCTTCGATCAAAAATGACAGGCACACAATATTTTCGTCAAAATGTACTGTAAAGTATTAACTTGTCAAAGTTTGGTTATTACCTCATTGCACCTTTTTAGATATGCCTGTCACTCACCTTCTTTCCTCTCTACATTCCTCAGCTCTCTATTAACTTCAAGCGTGAAGTTCAAACTTTATGACATATGACTAGTGATGTGTAAATATGAGAGTATCTCCTGGGGGCACAGATTACTTACTTTGAGAAAGTGTCACTTGCTTCGGCCTGAGATGTGACTTACTCCTGAATTTCCATGTGCATGTCAAACGAACTAACCTTAAAAGCTTTGAGAAACAGGTCCTTGATAAACAGCATCAATTAGAGCTAGTTTTCGAACTACATCTTTTGTCCCACATATACACATTATTGTCAACACTTAACACCGAACAGTTACCGAAAATGTTGACCTTACTTACCAAAACTTTTAGCAAGAACAGGAACTCACTGCCATGAATAAGATCCCAAACAGATGGTCACTTTCCCAAAAAGGTCACAAATGTCCAGATACACGAGGTACACCCAGGCCTTCTGGAGGTTTACTCCTAACTGCCCTGCTCACAAAAGTCCCAGGCGTCTGTTTGTGTTGCCTGTGAGTGTCTGAGGTGTGCATGTTATTCTCAGCCACTCCTAGCGTTTCGTTTGAAATATCTCATTGTGGAGAATAGTCTTGCAAATGTTTATGCAATTTCCATATTGTATATCTATCCATTGACCTTCACGTTGGAAAATGGCGAATTTTCAGACACTTTGCCACACATTCAGTAGCACTAGTACCGGGGTCATTTATGGGCATATTTGAAGTGGGGAATGGGTTATGCACTGCACAGCTGCATATGTGCACTGCACGAGAGTTCTCTTCTCACTCATCAGGGAAAGAAAGCCCGCTGCTAGACACCCACAAGCTTCTTTATACTGTAGAAGCGATGCAGGTCTTCCAGAAGACTGTGAAATTAGAAGTGAAAACACAAGTCACTTAAAGATTTCCCCATCTGAATTGCTAATATGTCACACTTTTTATTTACGGTTTAGGGGCCAGATGCACGACCCTTTTATGCGGCTGCAAACGGGAGATCCTCCTGTTTGCGGCCGCAAAAAAGGGTAATAGCATGTACAAATGCTATTTTGCCAGTCAACGACTCACAAAATAGCATTTACGCCTCTCGATATTAGGAAGGGGCGGCCCTTCCTAATAGCGAGTCAACATGATATGTGCTAATGTTTTGCGGCCGCAAAACACTCGCAATTTACCACCTACTTCAAGTAGGTGGTAAACCACTCGCAAAGGGGAAGGGATCCCAAGGGGAAGGGGTCCCTTTCCCCAAAGGGACCCCTTCCCCTTTGTGAGTATGTGGGAAAATATGTTTTAAGTGCAGGCAGTGGTCCCAGAGACCATTGCCTACCCTTAAAAAACATGAAACTGAAAAGTTTCATTTTTCTTTTTTAAATGCATCCCGTTTTCCTTTGAGGAAAATGGGCTGCATTAAAAAAACCCCGAAAAAACGCTTTATTAAAAAAGCAGTCACAGACATGGTGGTCTGCTGACTCCAGCAGGCCACCATCCCTGGGAGTGCTAGCCATTCCTAATGGGATTGCAAATTGCACCTGCCTCATTAATATTAATGAGGCATGCAATTTGCGACCCCATTAGGAATCGCAAACAGTGTCTGAGACACTGTTGTGCATTCCAAGTGCACAACCGTGTCAATTAGCGAGTCGCAAATGCGACTCAATTTGCGACTCGCTAATTGGTGGGTCATACATCTGGCCCTAGGTGTGCAAGTCTCACTTACACATCTAGAAATGTTGTGAACCAGGTCAATACAGCTTTCCCTACCCAGCTACTTGTAGCATGCTAAGGTAAAAAAAGAAATGCTTACTCAGGAAAACTTACATGGACACTTAATCATTCTTTAACAGTGCTTAGTTTGTAAAAAAAAAAAAAAAAAAAAGTGCCAGGGCCCACGGTATTACTCACTGGTCAACTGTAGCAGGCCCAACCACATAATATTTCCCCTGCCGGTTTAAGTTCAAGTTTTAGCATTTTTTAAATCTATATTTAAATAATTTAATGCTACACCAATGAATGTTGCTTAAAAATACATGTGTATACAAAGGCTGTTGAGAAAAATGATTTCTCGTGCCCAAAGGGTAGAGAGGATATAGGTCAGAGTAACACCTCCCAGTATAAATCGTTACACAAATAATTTTACTCCAACTAACCATACAATGGTCATTATTGTTACATGTAGATGGAATGATATGATGAACAGGGGAACTTATAACTTCACCACTAGGTGAGCAAGGAAGCAATTCCTTTTAATTTAGGTACCCTCACACACCCTAGTGGTGTCATGCTTCATCATCGGGTCACCCCGACGCCTAAAAGTCGGGGTGGGCTCGACCACAGTGTTGGGAGCGCTTTGAAGAAATTGCAGACCAGGGAGGCTATAAGATAAAAAACCTCAGGCAGATCCCCAGTTTCCCTTTATTTTTGGGTCTGTCTGGGTTGATTAAAAATAATAAGAGTAGGGGTATATAGGAGTATTATGGTCCTATGACCCTAGTGCCAACATGTTTCAGTCCACAGTGGCCATGAAGGTCCAGGACTTTCTTCAGGGCGAAAACGAATCCCAAGCCATCAAAACTACCCCCTCCCACCTAAAAACCTAACCCTCTCCCCCAGCCCTGAAAACTACACCCGCCCTGAAAACTACCCTGAACCCCCCCAGCCCTAAAAAAGACCCCGAACCCTCCCACCCTGAAAACTACCTCAACCCCCAGTCCTGAAAATTACCCGACCCCTCAGCTCTGAAAACGACCTGACCCCCCAAACCATTCAAACTAACCCCCTCCAAAACCGTGCCCCAGCCCCACTTACCTCACCATGTTTCATCCTCTTCCGATCTTTCCTGCTTCCGTCAGCCAGCAACTAGACCGCGCACTGCCTAACCACACATATGCCTAGTTAAGGCATATGCGTGGTTAAGGCAAGCGTGGTAGCGTTGGCAAAGTTGGAACACACAGTGCTCTGCCCGTTTTGTTCCAACTGTTTATTTTCCAGAAGCCAAAAATATATCATTTGCAGCCTGGGTAAAAAAAAATGTTGTACATACAGAAAAGTTAAAACGTAAAATGATTGCAAAATAATTACTGGAGTCATGTTGGATATTGTCCCAGATCCTCCACGTACAACAGGGTACTTACTTAACCCCTTCGGTGCTCATGACGGAACGGTTCCGTCATGAGCCATGGTTGAGCTGTGCTCATGACGGAACCGTTCCGTCATGACCACGCCCGCGCAAGAAACCGTCAGCACAGCGGCGGAATTTGCGCAGCATGGAAGGGGTTAAGCATTATAGTCTACAGCTGAGGGCAATAATAGTTGTGAACGACCTCAAACCCAAATGATATGCCCGAGCTACAGGTTGAGGGCCTTAAACAACCATTTAGGGGTATTGGAGCATTCCATCTACTGGCGGTGGAATTGTATAGATTAAAATAGAACAAGCAGAAAGACGAGCATTGAAATGTTGGAGCAGAAGGTCTGTACCAGCAATTATGGGCCCTGAGCCACTTTATTGTGTTCAATGGAACTCTCAACATGTTTCGGACCACAAACAGATCCATGTGGTCACATGAAGGATACTGGAACAGAAAACATTTTCTTCCATCCACATTTTTCCAATACTTTGTCATTCCAATAAATAGCATCACAACTTCAACAGAATCTATTTCCAAATGAATACATTAATATAGTTTCAATGTAAGAACTTAAACAAATACCCTACAGCTAAGTTAAATCTGTTAATGTATCTATGGTTTATGTATAGTGCTAGTGTAGACAGGCTGCAGTGGTTGTAGCTTAACCATGATGCAGTATGTGTATTTTAATAAAAACTCATTATATATTTTATTGTTTTTCAGCAATATGTAGACAGCCCTGTGGTAAAAATATGGAGTGTGCCGCTCCTAACACATGTCGTTGCAAACCTGGCTATTCAGGATACAACTGTCAAACAGGTAAGTGGACATAAAAGGCCTAACTTTCTGAAAAGTAGCAAATAGCCAATAAACAATTATTAAATAAAATTAAGATCTTAATTTTCCACAGCTGTGTGTCGACCTGATTGCAAGAATCGTGGAAAGTGCATTAAGCCAAATGTCTGTGAATGTCCTTCAGGATATGGCGGTCCTACGTGCGATGATGGTAAAGAAATGCTTTCCTTTTTCAAGATCAAAGTAATGGATTTCCATATATCTGATGTAACAGCATATTTATGATCTACAATAGAACACCTTAGCTTCCTTTTCGTAATGGCAATGGTAAAGCGGAAGCCTTGACTTTCTGCTTGACATGTAGCCAGATCGCTTTCTGCTGGTAAGTGTGTCATTACACAGGAATTGAGCATTCTATTCAGTCAATTTTCTAGGTATTACAATATTGCAGGATCCTCATGGCTTCAGCCTTTTCAGTCCCATAGCAATATAAATTCCCTGTATTTACTCATGCATGCCCATACATGGGTCCCATGCTCTCCATGGCACTGGAATCAAGCTATCCTGGCTGATGAGGGGTGAAACTCCGAAACCCGTCCTAGGATGCTTGTTTCTGGTCCAGGGAGGACCTGGCTTGGCAGTTCGGGCTGGACCGTACCCATGAGGCACAGGGTCAAGACTGATTTGCATACGGCTGGGTTCAAACTGGAATGCCATGGTGAGCAAAAAAACGATGGATTTAGGCCCAGATCTCTGTACTGGGGTGAATGTATGACATTGTTCTGCATTCTGTCCATCAACTGTTGTTTTTGCTTTACTCATACATTGAATCTAGACAAGACATTTTGCTCCAAGAGTGTAAATATACTGCCTTCTTCACGCTTTTGCTGAAAAACTGATAAAAACTTACTTGAATGATTCAAAATGAATTGAGGAACTGCACAGACATCTGTGTTGATGTGAATCACCCGCATCAATCATCTGTGTCTTTTGGCTATCCGTAGATATGCTTCTAAAAGAGGAACAATTCAAAACCAATCAATGTCCTAGAGCTATGAACTCCAAAATCATGGAGCTCAGTTATAGGTAGTTCTGGTTAGCTGATGCTATGCCTGATATGCTCTTTGGTAACCTTGTTAGGTCTCTTGATACCAGATATGTCACACTCATTAAGGCAGTTAGGAATCATCTGGTTACATTATGTAGTTTCGAGTCCCAATTTTCCAGAAAAGATCAAACCGCTCCAGTGGGCTTTCATGAGTGTCGTTTTTAGGTCTGGCTTAGGGGCAACTTTAGCTGCCATAGCAGCCTCATGTTTAAAAAAAGTCATAAGAACAATACATACATACATATATAAAATACATATATAAAATATGTATATATATATACTAATATACACATATATATATTGGTATATACACACACATATATATATATACGCACACATCATTCACATTTTGCTTCCACCCACCACAACCTACAGGATGGAACAATGGGCCAACCCACCTCAGCCATTGTCTCGCTCCAGTGTGAGTCACTGCATTTTGCTCTTTCACATATGTGCATCCACCTTCAAAATAGGCCACATCCGTTCTAGGGCTGGTAGGCCAATGTCGGCTTTCATTAAATTGTTTTTGTTATTTTCCAGAAGGGGCATTTGTGCAATGGACTATTTTTTATTTGCTTTATTTTTGCAAGTATATGAATGCCACCTTCAGTTCTGAAAAAGGTTTTGCATGTCATGCACACACACCATAAGCGCTTGAGCAATTTGAAGGTTGAAGCCCAAGGCCATTTTTGTTCAGTGGTCCTATCATGCTCTAGTCTTCCCTTGTTGGCTCAGACGGCAAATAGATTGAAGCTGTATGTCCGAATGAAATTTCACTCAGTTCAATTCTAAATGGGACGGTATTCACACGCCTGTGAACACCTGACTCGATGTCACTTGATGCGAATCTTGCTGGTAAAATAACACTGAGAAAGGCCTGCTGTGCAGCACAACCCTGGTTATTCCCCATTCTGTTGGTTTTAACTTTTGATAGGGGGAAAGAAGTGTGGCAAAAGCAGACTGAATCAATAATTCCATTCCCCGGTGACTCTGCAAATGTTTCCTCCTAACTAATAATCTATCCCTTAATTTGTAGCATACAAACCTTTTCCTCTTTCCTTTACCCTCCTTAGGACTCTGTCCCATACTTATGTGAGTAACACAGGTTTCTAGTACAACCTTATGACATTACACAGACGTACAGCAAAACACACAAGGTGATGGACGGAATGTGGCACATTGGCAAAACATTCACCCCCAGTCACAGATCTGGGTTTAATCCATCGTTATTTTACTCACCATGCCACCCCAGTTCAGACATGGCCATATGCAAATCAGTCTTGACCCTGTGCCTCATGGGAACAGTCCAGCCTGAACTGCCAGGCCATGTCTTCCCTGGACCGGAATCGAGCATCCTAGGACCGGTTTCGGGGTTTCACCCCTCTTCAGCCAGGATAGCTTGACTCCAGTAGCGTAGTGAGCACGGGACCCACGTCTGGGCATACCCTTCCCACATAGGGCGAACAGCAAGATGATGGACGGAATGTTGCACATTGGCAAAACATTCACCCCCAGTCACAGATCTGGGTTTAATCCATCGTTATTTTGCTCACCACGCCACCCCAGTTCAGACATGGCCATATGCAAATCAGTCTTGACCCTGTGCCTCATGGGAACAGTCCAGCCCAAACTGACAGACGTAGCAATCAGTACAGAAAACTCCTTTCCAATTTGAGGATCCTAGATTTTGTTCTAAATCATGCTAATTGACATTATCTAGTATTAAGCATGGGTCCAGATCACAATACCTGGTCTAGTTATTGGCATTGGACAAGTTATTACATTAAAAAAAATTGCACAGGTTATACATCATATATTGCATTTTTCTTCTGTTCCTGCAGCATACTGCGATCCACCTTGTGAGCACGGAGGAGACTGTCTGGCTAGAAATGTTTGCACCTGTCCCTTCGGTTATGTTGGACCAAGATGTGAAACAAGTAAGCATGGCTGCACTGAAAAAGTATGTCTTTACAATTAGTGACAGAGTGACACCTCAAAACAGATATGAGGGCTAATTATGCTCCCTTTCAATGCAGAGCACAGACTCTGACCCAGTTAATGCGTATGTATTTCCTGCAAGAAGCGGAAACACAAAATGGTAGTTTTACCATTTTATGTTTCTGCTAGAAAGTGCAGTTTCAGGAAAAACATATGGAAGTGATCTGCTTTGGTACTGTGCAATGAACTGTATCATTATTCAGCCATAATGCTCTACCATGAATGTTATGGATGGACTATGAGACTAGTGTCTGTTTTTATGTACTTGCACTGTCTAAAATGCATTCTTTTTAACTCAGAACTTCCTCAGTTCTCCAAGTTATACTGTTTGAGCTGCAAAAGGGACGGCTCGGAAACAGAAAGTGGCAATCACTGCTCAAAGTTTCTAAGCTTGATGCCTGCAGCTCATGTGCTCACTCGGGTAAAATTCTAAGTTCTAGGTATTCCTTTTAGACTGTGCTGTTGCACAAGTTCAAGCACTCATTTCTATTCTGAAAGGGCACACCGAGGGTCCAATGTACTGAGCTTTTTTGTGTTCCCAAAGGGGCTGATTCGCAGTAAGGGCCCGTTTGTGGTTGCAAAAAAGCATTTTGGTATGAAAGAAACCCAAACTGCGATTCGGGAGTAAGCCACCGAATCACAGTTTGGGTTTGTGAAGAGCTACAGATTTGGTATTTGAAAGGGGCGTGTTTAGGGTGTCTCTTCCAAATACTGAATTGGAATGGTATGTATTAATATATCTTGTGACCGAATTCTGGTGGCCATACATTAATACTTTAATGACTACAAACATGTCTTGGTAACCCGTTCGCAATTGAGAAGGCTTCTGCTTTGGACCCCTTCCACTGTGTGAATGTTAACAAAAAAAAGCTTGTTTAAGAGGAGGCAGTGGTCCAGGGGCTCACTGCATCTCCTAAAACAAAAAGCTTTTTTTTTTGTAAATGCTCTATTAAAAATGTATCATAGGCATCACTGTGAGAGCTGCGATACATAGTAGTCTATCATATGCAGCCTATCTCATTAATATTCATGAGGTAGGTCCTATTGCGACCCACAACGAATTGGTAATTTGCTCCAGTATTTTGCAACCAGTTGTAAGTGCATCTGTCCCCTAGTTATTATGTGACCTTAGGTGTTGTATGCGTTTGCCTGGTCTGATTGCAAATCTTCAGTGCGCACCGTGTAAATCAAATCTCCTACCTAGCCATTTGAGATTTGAGGCTTTATTGCTCTGTGTAGCGTTAAAGTTTCTGTATATTTATTGTTGTTTTTAAAACTTTGCTTCTGAACATACATTGATGCTGACATATCTGAGTATTCCAAAGCAGATACAATACAGTTTGTTTTTTATGGTGTACTTTTTTAATCGACAAAGCAATTCCCAAAAACGAGAAATGGTTTTTTCACTGCTTCATGTTTTTTAACCCTTTGATCAGTGGTTTGCAATCGACACTGTGAAAATGGCGGCGAGTGTGTTGCTCCAGAGGTCTGCAAGTGTAAACCAGGCTGGTATGGACCAACTTGTAGCACAGGTAATTTATGCCTTTTTTATATTTGATTTAAAAAAAAAAAAGTTTTATTCTCTTGAAGGCTGTTGTGAATTATTGGACTACGTTGAAGTAAATACTAGTAGAGTAGTGAATAGTTAAATACCCCTGACCCTGTGTGATCACCCGGCCCTGTTGTGTGTCTGCATTACACCTTCACAGAAGTCCACGTGTTTTCCTCTCTCCCCCGCAGCTCTTTGCAGCCCGGTGTGCCTCAATGGGGGAACCTGCTTGAAGTCCAATGTCTGCCTCTGTCCAAACGGGTTCTTCGGGCCTCAGTGTCAGAACGGTAATTAAGACAATTCTGTATTATTTCTTCATGATGAAACTTTGTAAATGTAACTAACATCTCACTGTTCTTCTCTAGTATTTCGATTTACTTCTTTCTTTTCCTTATCTCATGTATTTATCTGTTATGAACAATTTCCTATGGTTAGATCACAGTAATTGTCCCAGGAGAAGGATGAGCGTTAATGCCATTTTTAAGTTCATGTGTGATTTTTTTTTTCTCAGCATGGAGCGAAAACAATTGTGGAGACCCTTAAGTAGTTCACTTTGTGCAAGTCAAAAGTTAGTACTCATGCCATGCAAAGCAGGAGTTTCCTGAGTGAAGCAAATATGGGAATGCCTTTTTCTAAGGAGTCTGCTCCCTATTACAGAGGCAGATACCCGAACAAATGGCCCTGCAAACATGGGCTAACCTTGAACCTCTCTGGAGTTGGTGCATATTTAGTGCATACCTCAGAGTACCCTCTGGAGAGGGATACAGAAGAGCCCAGGCACCCAGGATGGACCCACAAGGTGGATACAGCCACAGACGGTGCACCCTTGTTGTTAGGTCCTGCCTATCAGATGGTGTTTGTTTTCATGCTCTGTGCGGTCTGCCTTGCATAGCCTTACACTATTATGCATTTCTCTTTAATGAAGTACTTGTCTCTTGTAGTTAGTAATGGTGTGCACGGATGCACAACTCACCACAAACTAGGCTCCGGTATCTCTGGGCTCACTGGAAGACATTACATAAATATTTACAGCATTGCAACAAGCATATACAAGAACGTCTCTTCTTTTGGGGCAATTTAGCATTAGAGAAGGAGCCACAAACATTGGTGTGCCTTTGTCCAGTGGCCCATGGCAGCGTTGGTCATATCTAAGCACAGCCGCTTTTCCTCCTTGGAAGAATGTCTAGCTTCCAACCAGGCCCTGCTCTCAACACCATGTCTCATAGAGCCTACTGGCTCAACCTTGACATTGCCCAACAATATTTGATTGCATACCCTGGGCCTTTGCCCTTCCCCTGCGCCACATGCCTGTTGGGTTCTACCTTCCTTCCTGTCCCATAAGCTCTAGACACAGGGCCTGGCCCTTAAGCCAGGCTTTGTTCTCAGCACCACTCCCCTCATGCAGTATTGAGTGTGATCCTCGGCTATGCCCAATGAACTCTGGAAGCAGAGAATCCGTACACCTGCTCTTTAGCCTGCGGAGCATAGCCAGTGCCTCAGGCCTTTCAAAATCTTTGCAAAGTATTAAAGAAATATGGTTGTGTTTACAGTGCCTAGCAACATAGTGTAATATAGAAGTCATTTGTGCCGTCAGTGTTTTGCCAATGAGCTAAGATATTATTTATATTGTCTGATGTGTGTTTAGGCCCAGGGCATTTGTTGTGTTACGGTTGTATACCTAACTATTAGTGTTGAATTTCAAGTGTTAGCAGAATTGCCTTACAACCATAACTTTGTACTGAACTTTTTTAGTCCTTAATTGATTTGACTTCTGAATAATAAACTAAAACTTAACTTTAATTAGGGATTTTCAGTATTATATTGTTGGTTCATCATATTATTCTTTGATCCCGATTTTACACCCTTTGTTAGTTTATTATGTCCCTTTCCCTAGACCAATCTGCACCATATATGTGTGAAACAAAACTCGTCAGGACATCTATGAATGTACCCATCAGGCCTCTCCAACGATTCCAAATACAGAAGCATGGGTCACAAAAACTCTGACCTGTCGCAATTAAAACGAGAGCTACTTGTGTGCACGTAACTACAAAAACCGCTGCCATCACTCATTGCCTTTCATTTATTGGATGAGAATCTGTTAGCTCAATCCTGAAATATAAGCTAAAATGTGTGTCTCCAGTGTGAACATCACAGTATGGATAGTTTCTGTATTGCTTGTGACCAGAGAATAGTTCAGGACGAAACACAAAATCTTGTAGCACATGTGCAATACTTTGTGTTTGTCAAGTACCTCCTATAAATTAAAGAGCATCAATGGCCACTTGCAGAAATGATCTTCAGTAATACCAAGTAATAATGACATCCAGTGGTTCAGCATTGAAGAGCTTCAGTGGCCCTAGCATTAGTGAGCCTTAATGGCCGCAAGCACTAGTGATCATCAATGACCTCTCGAAGTAACATAAATCTTGCCAAGCACTGACAAGACAGATTGGCGTTCACATGAATGATCTTCACTGGCCAAAGCATTAGCAAGTATTTTGCGTCCCAAACAGTAATGATCATCAGTGGCCCCACTGAATACTGAATTGACGCATCCAATTGATTTAATGTATTCTGTATTCATTTGTGCATTTTATTAACTCTATTCTCTTGATCCCGGTCAAATGTGTTGTATGTAGAATATCACCCTGGGAGCGAACTGTCTAGTGGTGATATTTGATCATTTTAAATTGCCTTTGTTTTGTCCCAAGTAGTAACCAAGCTTCCACTTGTTCAACTTTGGGAGGCAACATTTGATAACACAATCATTGCAGCATGAATCCTTTTCTGGATTCACATGCTGTCCATTATTCCGCCATCTAGTGGCTGGCTCCAGGATCATTCTTGTTTTTCTTTTTTTTTGTGGGCGTCGTTCACCACCATTTGGTGGTATGTACATCCCATGTGTGATGTCAGACAGCGCCCTGGAAGTTCATGTGTCTAGTCACCATCATCAGATTTTTTATTCCACCATTGGGTCTGGAAGGACGATGAAGGAGGTCCAAAGAATATTTGGAAAAAGAAGACAAAAGTAAGACAATCCCAAAAAATCACTGAAGACCACAAGAAGAGCGACAAACAGAGAATGGGATCCTTCTTGATTCCAACGGGGGACCCCGCTGTAGCAACCACGTGAATGGAGAAGGAAGAAGGTAGAGGCAGATAAGGGTCATGGAAAACACCCCTTTTAAGTTTTGCCCTAACCGCCACCACATATTTGCACAGAGAGACACCCACAAAGTCTGCAACCTTTGTCTCCTGAAAGATCACGAAGATGAAGATTGTGAGGCCTGCACAGAGTTTGCACCCAAGACTCTCAAGCACTTAGACACAGATATCGCTCAAGGACTTTGGCTTATCCACTGACAAGGAGGAGAACATTGAAGAGGTCGAAACAGCTTGTGGAGAGGAGTCGGACATTGAGATCTACTCTCCTGATGCCAAAAAGACGCAAGTGTCAAAAAGGGCGTGAAGGATGCCATAAAGAGGATGTCGAAGGTAAATAAGCCGCCAACACTAAGTTCTCTGATAATAAGAGCCAAAAGGCATCCTTATCTTTGGAGCACTCATCAACCGACGGTCAGCCAAAACTATAAGAGCCACATGGATCCTGCCCAAAAGATAGCAATGGGGGCAAGACATCATTGAAACCCTTGGCGCAACCATCTGCTCGAGAGGGAGTGAGAGACAAAGACAAGGCCTTAGAGATGCAGACCCGTCGGCGGCGAAAAAGAGACCAAATGTCGATGCTGAACAAAAAGTGCTTGTGGTCGAGTGCAAGAAGATAAGGCTCAAGGGTGAAATGGCCACCCTTCTACAGAGGAAGAAGGAGTTCGATGTCTCCTTGAAGGAACTCCATATTCCTGCAAAGCCTTCAATGACCTTTAATGCCGAAGATGACCAGTCAGGCATGGAGGCCTCGACAACCCCATAACCTCATGAAGAGTAGCAAGAAGAGTTCTATGAACTTGAGGAGGACGAAGGCACGACAGGGTTCCATGACCAGAACCAGTTCATGGAGACATGGCAAGATCTTGAATCTGAGTAATCGGAGGAGGTGGTGGACAGCTCTCCTTCAAGGCCATCCCCACTGAATGGCCTTGAAGGGGAGCCATATGGGATGCAACTAGAGGAGGCAAAGTAGGATTCATGCTTCCTTCTTGAAACATTAATGACCTCACAGAAGGGAAACCTATATCTGCTCAGGCTCTCTAGCATCCTGGACCAAGGGAAGCAGGCCTTCCATGAGTCTGTCACTTCAAGGGCTGTAACATCAAGAGTGGAAAAGAAGTACACGCATTCCACTCAGGACCCTAGATAAATTAAGAGAAATGGAGGATTGCAAACTCCAATGCTCACTTGAACTGTTACAGCCACCAGCAATGGGACAAGATGGAGTCTCTCATGCAACACCTCCCAGAAGAATATTGCGCCAAGGCAGTAATGCACGAAGGAAAAAACATTGCTAATACCTGCCTCAAGTCTGCACTAGATGCAGCGGATACTGGTAGCAAGCAGATGTTCACAGAGACAGCATTGAGAAGACATCCCTGGCTCAGGGTATCAGGATTCAAACCGGAGGTGCAAGTCTCAATAATCAATATGCCATTCATAGGGGACGCCGTATTCGTCCACGCAGTGGATGATACCCTTTAGCAATTGAAGAAGGATAATGAGACAGCAAAAGCAATGGGGCACTGCAATTCAAGGGTTCCTTCAGGAGCGAAGGAACTGCAACCAGGAGACCCGCATGCAGGACGCCCTTCACATCTGGGCAGCAGCCACAAGGTAGTACACATCACGCTACACAGCAAGCATCATACCAGCAATGGCAACACCCTCCGAGACAGTCCTTTCGAGGAAGAGGAAGGGGAAGAGACCAGCCTCCTAGAGGGGGAGGACCAACAGGCAAATGACTTATGCAGCCTCCAACCCCACCACGGAAAACCTGTGGGAGCAAGGAAGATCCCTCCACGAGAGGGGATAGATTTCCTCAGAAAATTGGGTTTTTAACATAATACGTCACGGACACTGCATAGAACTACTCAAAGTGCCTCCACAGCTTCCTCCAAAACCAAAGAAGTTCAGGGGACAAGAAATCATACAACTCAGAAAGGAAGTCAAAGAACTCTTACACAAGAGAGCAATAAAAAAGGTACCAGCAAGAGGAATAAACAAGGGAAACTATTCCCCCTACTTCCTGGTGCCAAAGCAAGGTCTGGATTTGAGACCAATCCTAGTTCTCAGATTTCCAAACAAGTTCATCCGTACACAACACTTCAAGATAACAACACTGCAAGGAGTAATACCACTCCTAAGGAAGGGGGTTATATTGCCACCCTAGATTTGAAGGATGATTATGTACATGTACCTATGAACCAAAGAAACAAAAAATACCTCCGATTTATTCTGCACAAGATGCATTACTAATTTAGGGTGCTCCCTTTTGGGATAACGACGCACCAAGAGTATTCACAAAGTGCTTTGCGGCGGTGGCAGCCCACCTAAGAACACAAGTAATCCATGTCTACCTGTATGTAGATGATTGGCTATTAAAGGCTTAGTCAAAAGAAAGATGCCACAAGAACATACAAAGATTAATTGCCACACTGCAAAGCCTTGTTTTTATAATAAATCACAAGAAATCGTCACTATAGCCGGAACAAGTAAAGATGTTCCTGGAAACAAACTTTAACTCCAGGACTGCGCAAGTGTATCCAGTCCACAAGAGAGCAAAGGCAATCTCAGAGTAGATGGGTTCCTTCTCTGACAGTGAGGACTGTCATGAAATTCCTAGGCATAATGCTTCATGCATCCCACTCATAACACAAGTGAGAATGCATATCCGCTTCATTCTGGAATGGATCTGTAACAAATGCTCACAATCCACCAGGAGCTTGGAGGATCTAGTTGTTTGTCACAACAAAGGTAGAAAAGGAAATACAATGGTGGATATAAACAAACCGGAACATGGGGAGACCATTCAAGACACTAAATCCCACTGTGACCATAACAACGGACGCATCCCACAATGGTTGGGGATCTCACACAGGCAACCTGAAGGTACGAGAATTATGGAACAGCACAGATGCAGTAAAACATATCAATTACCTGGAGAGGAAATCTGTGTTTCTAGCCCTAAAAGTTTTCCAAGTGCACATAACGGGTCAAACTGTATAGGTCCAAATGGGCAACATAACAACCCTGTTCTATTCCAGCAAACAGAGGGAAAACAAAATCATTCATCCTATTCAAAGTAACCCATGAGGAATGGAGATGGGTGCTCCAAAAACAGATTGCACTGCAGACAGTCCATCTACCAGAAAAACAAAACACAGTGTCTGACAGATTAAGCAGGCAGGACAGCACCTCCCAAAAATTGGAGATGGAGCAGGAGACACTGGAAAACAATCTTCAAAGTTTGGGCAGGCCAAGTATAGACCTGTTTGCAAACCCAAAAAAGGCAAAATGCCAACACTTCGCCTCCAGGTTTCCACACCACCATTCAGAGGGGAATGCTCTATAAATTATCTGGTCAGGGAAAATTGTATACGTTTTTCCATTAATTTCCCTGATTCCAAAGGTACTGGACAAATCCAGACAACCAGGAACAAAGCTCATCGTCATTGCCCCACAATGGGGCAGAAGGACCTGGTACTCGGGCCTACTAGAAATGTCCAGGGGAAAAACTCACAATCAAAGCAGAACAAAATCTGCTAACAATGCAAGACGGTAAAGTGTACCACCCGGAACCAGCCATACTCAGGCTAACGGCATGGCTCCTGATTAACTAGAATTCTGGCATCTCCGGCTTCTACCCAGGACAATGGAAATCCTAAAAGAAGCAAGAAAACAAAGAACAAGTAAATGTTACACTGCAACATGGAGCAGATACATTTACTGATGCACAGATAACTGAAGAATGGAAACAAGGACAGTACAGCAAATGTGTTAGACCTGGCACCTTGGCGTGAGTCTCCCTCCCTCTTTTTGTCGCTGTGCCTCATGTGATTTTATGGTGTTGGCCGCTCAGCGCGCTGTGCCACTGCCAACCAGTGTCGCGGTGCGAGTGCTCCCTTTGTAAATTGTATATGTTGGTTGGATTCCATGATTGGATTGTTTGGTTTACTATCAGACCCCAGTAAAGTGCGCCAGGAGCGCCAGGGCATGTAAATGCAAACACCGCTGGTGGGCTTGCAGCACGGGTTGTGCCACCCACAGAAGCGGCCGGTAAAAGATGTCTAAGGTCTGCCACTGCAGAACCTGCGTGCAGTCTGGTACTGACGCGCCGACCGACAAGTGCCCACACTTGCCGGTCCCCGAAACCTTCCCTTAGCTGCATGTTAGTCACCCCTCTGGTAGGCCCACGGGCAGGGTGCATTGTGAGCCTGAGGTAGGACAAGCCTAGATACGTGGCATGTCCTGGTAGTGAATGACCGCCATTTTGTTGTTCACTACTGTAAGGCTACCCTGTTCTTATAGGCCAGTGTGGGCGGCCGGGATTATTACACCCTATGATCCTAACCGACCCAGGGAACATGGTAGGAGATCGAGTTTAGTATGCCTGAACTCGGAATGTTAAGGTACATCTTTTCGCAAGGTTTATTTTAATATTCCGGGTTTGCAAATGTCACTTTTAGAAAGTTGGCCTTTGCTTGCCTAACTATTTCAGCCGCCTCTGCGTGATGTGTATCTGATGTCTGGCTGGTGTGAGTGACAGGGCTGGGGGAACCCAGATGGGCAGGGCTAGGTAGCCTGGTATGAATAGGACGATCGACAGGTAGATGGGTGGGAGGAGTGCTCCTAGGCTCTGAATAGGACAGTGCTCCGCTACCTCGATGCCGGCTCCACCCCCTGTGGAGCGTCTGATGACTCTGCCCTGCACTCTGAAAGAAGAAGCCTGCATCACGAAAACAAAGTGCTCAGAAACCGGACTGAACTAGGCAAGGGCCCCCCTGGCCTGGGAGAACAAAAGATTTGTGGTATAAATGGAGGAGCCCTGCTCCTAAGAAACTAGATCCGCTTTTGACCAAGAAGAATCTCTGCCTGAGGAGGAGGCACCGGGAAAGCTGTAGGAGGAAGACTGTCCCTATCCTGGGGGATTGGCCTGCAGTGGTGACCTTGCTGCCAAAGGAGAGAAGAGAAACTGTGGCTGAAGACTCTTACTTTACTTTTACTTTCAAGACTTGTGCTTTTCCAAAAACGATCTCCAAGGGCTTGGAACTGAGCTTGCCCCCTGAACTGAGCCCCAGGACCATTGGGCTCTACCTGAGCTTCACTCGCCTGCTGCTGGACTGTGGTGTCCTTTCCCTCGCCGGAGCTGTGACCCTCGTGCCCAGTCCCTCCCTGAGCCGTGACCAGGACTGCTTAGCCGCCCCCGCCTTGGGAAGAGCCTTGCTCGATCGGAGCCGCTCCCCCTACGCTGTGCTGGGCTGCCCCGTCACCTCGCTCGTGGAGGCTCGCTGTGCACCTTCACCCTCCCGCCGGAATCGGCGTTTGTGAGCATCTCCAAGCCTCGGACGGCCCGGACGCATCGGCGTGCCCGGCTGCCCCGCTTTGTTCACCCGCCACCTGCAACACCCCGCTCCTGTCGTGAGCCTGAAGATCAGACCCCCCATCGTGAAGTGTGGGAGCCCCGGACGCCGCCTCGCTCTTCTGTCGAAGAGCCGCTGAAATCCCGCACCCGCCTTTGCGTCAAGAAACAAGGTACTGTACTTACGAACTCGACCGCGAGCTCGCATCGGATCCAGGGTCCGCAACGTTCTTATTTCCCTGTCATCTGCTGTGTGCTCCCCGGGCGCTGCCTCAGCACGAAGTGCGCTGAGGCCTACAGTTACCTTGTGCCCGCCTAAAGAACTTTCCGTAAAACCAAGAGAACTTGACCGTATTTCCAAGAATTGTGGCCCCATCAGTTCAACGTTACTGGGCCTTGTATTTGAATCTGCTGAAACTACATAAAAGCTTATTTTTATATATCTCCTGATTGGTGTCCGTTTGTGGTGCATGCAAGGGGTTTACTGTATGTGTAATTGCATTTGCTTAACCGTGTACGCCTGAGACTTAGCCTAGACTGCTCGCGCCACGCACCTAGAGGGTGAGCAGGGGTTATTCTGGGGAGTCATCCTTCGCCCTGACAAGAAGTAAAGGGTCCCTGCTTGTTGTGGGTTCACACCTGCGTCAACCAGAGCCCCCTCATTTCTAACATTGGTGGCAGCGGTGAGGATTTACGGATTTGCATTTGTGATTTGCGTATAGTGAATCACTGATCACCACGTAGTGAGAGCAGACCAGTAACACAGCCACAAGGCTAGCATTTGTTTTTTGTTTTGCCAAGAATCTCCGTTGTTGGAGCCATGCCTGGTTCACACTCTGCCGGAGGGGCGGCTTCCATAATCTCTGGATTTGAAGACATAGATTGGGAGGAAGGCGCCCTTCATGATCGTACCAATGAAGACTTAAAAGGTCTTTGCTCCAAGTTCAGGATTGCCCAAACTGGATTGAAAAAGAAGGAGCAACTCGTAAAGGCGCTGAGGGCCTGGTATGAGTCAAAGGCACCAGAGAATCAGGTGGAAGTGATTCCCCCAGAAAGTGTCCATGAGTTCGGCAGAGGCCTGTCGCCAGAAGAGTTGGCGGACAGGGCAGCAACCCGGGCACACGAGGTGGAAATGGCAAAACTCCATGGGCAGATGGATATGGAAAAACAAAGATTAGCCATGGAAGAAAAGAAACTACAATTAGAGCATGACATGAAGCTGAGGGAGCTGGAGCTGAAAGCAAAAAGTTTGGAGCTTAATCCCTCTGGTGGCAGCACACCGCCAGGATCGGCGGAACCAAGAGTTTATATTCCTAAGGATGTAGTGAAGGAGTTCTTCCGGAATGACGACATCGGGCAGTGGTTCAGAGCCTACGAGGTAGCCATGTCTTCCCACCGGGTCCCTGAGAAAGATTGGGGAGCGGGGTTGTGGGGAAGGTTCCTGAGTGAGGGGCGGGACACCCTGTTAGATTTGCCTGTTGATGTTCGTAATTCCTATCCCCATATGAAGGAAGCATTGATGGCTAGGTATGGGTTGACCCCTGAGTTATATAGACAGAGGTTCAGGGGTTGCACTAAGATTCCCAATAGTACGTATGTGGAGTATGTGACTTTCTTTTGCAGAGCGCTGGATGGTTGGGTAAAGGGTAGTAAGGTGAATGATTATCAAGGGCTTCTTGATCTAATGGCATGGGAGCACTTGTCCAGTAATTGTTTTCCTGAGCTGCGCCAGCACCTGATCGATAGTAAGCTGACTAACCCGAGGAAGCTTGCTGAGGAGGCGGACCGCTGGGTCAGTACCAGGGTCCACAAGGGTACCGTGGGAGATTCCGCCAAAGGTGGGCAGGGTCCCCAGCAGAAGAGTGGGGGGGACAGGGGTAAACAGAAGCAGTTCCAAAAAGGGCCCCAAAATAATCCCCAAGGGAACCAAGGGAAGGGTTCTCAGCCTCCCCCACCCCAGAAACCGACCGGGGCCCCGACAGGTCCTCCTGTTCAGAAGGGGCCCGTAAGATGTTACAGGTGTAACAATTTGGGGCATTTTGCCTCTGATGTGAAGTGTCCGATGTTTGGTAAACCAGCACCCACTGGTGCTCCACCCCGGCAGGTGACTAGTGTAGCCTTGGGGGAGGAGAGGGATGTCCAAGGTGGGTGGGGTCCCGCAGAGATGTCCCTGGTCTCGCTAGGAGACCGTGAAGTGGTCCCTCCAACCCAGCTGCCTGAGAACACTAAGAAATACAGGCAGTGGGTGACCATAAATGGCCATAGGGTGGAAGCTCTTAGAGATACAGGAGCCAGTGTGACAGCTGTCAGGTGTCACCTGGTGTCTCAGGAGCAGGTGGTCCCCAATGCATTCTATCCCGTTGTTGCCGCTGACAACACAGAGAGGCACTGCAAGGTGGCTCAGGTTCCCTTCGAGTGGGGGGGGGTCTCTGGTACTCTTCAGGTAGCTGTGAGGCCCGCCATGCCTGTAGACTGTTTGTTAGGGAACGATTTGGAGAGCTCACCTTGGGCGCAGGTGGAGCGGAGTGCTCACCTGGAGATGTTGGGTATGCCGGATTGGGCGTGTGTCACCACACGGTCCATGGCAGCCAGTAAAGGTACTCGAGAGGTCCTGGAGCCTGAGAGGGAGGCCCAGGAACCGGCCTCAGAGAGAAGGAGCAAGGGGCGCGGGAAGCCGGCCCCTGAAGTTCCCACGGTCCAGGAGGAAGCAGACCTTGAGGGGGATGCCCTGGAGCCTACGGGGGAACAGATAGCTGAACTGGGAGACCTGCCGGAGCTGACCCATTGGCAGCAGGAAGGGGGTCCCACCAGGGAGGACTTTTGTAAGGCACAGAAGGAGTGCCCTTCTCTCGTGGGTATGCGGCAGCAGGCTGCAGCCCAGGCCGCAGGTGATCAGTCAGGATCGCATTTCATTTACTGGGAGAACGACCTCCTGTATACAGAGCCTAAGGTTGCTGAGCCTGGGTCAGCCCGTGCGCTGGTGGTACCCCAGGACTTCAGAGCCTTCCTACTGGGGCTGGCTCACGATGTGCCATTGGCAGGGCATTTGGGGCAGGACAAGACCTTTGAAAGGCTTGTCACCCACTTTTATTGGCCTCAAATGCGCAGGAGTTCGGATACTCACTGCAGGACATGCCAGACTTGCCAGGCAAGTGGAAAGAGTGGGAGGAAGCAGAAGGCTCCACTCCAGCCATTCCCTGTGGTCGGTACTCCATTCCAGCGAGTGGGGATTGACATTGTAGGGCCACTGGACCCCAAGACAGCGATGGGCAATAGGTTCATCCTGGTCCTGGTGGACCATGCCACCCGGTACCCGGAAGCCATTCCTCTGAGGACAGTGACGGCCCCCGTGGTGGGACGTGCACTGATGGGAATTTTCTCCCGAGTGGGATTCCCTCTAGAGGTGGTGTCTGACCGAGGTACCAATTTCATGTCCAAGTACATGAAATCTCTTTGGCAAGAGTGTGGTGTAACCTACAAGTTCACCACACCTTACCACCCCCAAGGAAACGGGCTGGTTGAGAGATTCAACCGAACCCTCAAAGGCATGATAATGGGCCTAGAAGGACCCATGAGGCGCAAGTGGGACGTCCTCTTACCATGCCTTCTCTTCGCTTACCGTGAGGTGCCACAGAAGTCTCTGGGGTTCAGTCCCTTTGAGCTTCTGTATGGTCACCCCGTCAGAGGACCTCTAAGTCTGGTCAAGGAAGGCTGGGAGCAATCTCCCAGGAAACCTCCCCAGAATGTATATAGCTACATGCTGGCCTTCAGGAATCAGACTAGGCGTTTCAGGCAACTTGCTGAGGCAAATCTGGAAGCCAGCCAGGAGGAGATGAAGCGGTGGTACGACCAGAATGCCACTCTGGTAGAGCTTCAGCCTGGGCAGAAAGTATGGGTCTTGGCCCCCGTGGAGCCATGTGCGCTCCAGGATAAGTGGACCGGTCCCTTTGAGGTGGTGGAGCGCAAGAGTCCTGTTACCTACGTGGTGGACCTGAAGACTCCCAGGAACCCCTTACGGGTCCTACATGTCAACCGCCTCAAGCCCCACTTGGAGAGGTCCCAAGTGGGCATGCTCTTGGCAACAGATGCGGGGATGGAAGAGGAGACAGAACCTCTTCCGGACCTCCTGTCAGCCAAGGAGCAAGATGGGTCAGTGGATGGTGTCATCCTCTCTTCCACCCTGACCCCTGAGCAACAGAATGATTGTCGCCAGTTGCTGGGACAATTTTCTGATCTGTTTTCCCTGGTCCCTGGTGTCACTGATTGGTGCGTCCATGATGTGGACACTGGGGATAGCCCTCCTGTACGGCACAAGGCCTACAGGGTGACTGACAGGGTGAGGACATGCATCAAGGAGGAGGTCTCCAAGATGTTTGCCCTCGGGGTCATTGAGTCTTCTAGCAGTCCTTGGGCCAGCCCCGTGGTCTTGGTCCCAAAGGCTGCAGCGCCGGGAGCCACACCCGAACTCCGGTTCTGTGTGGACTACAGAGGACTCAATTCAGTCACTAGGACTGACGCACACCCCATCCCCAGAGCTGATGAGCTCATCGATCGGCTAGGGGCTGCCAACTACCTCAGCACGTTTGATCTAACGTCTGGGTATTGGCAGATCGCCTTGACCGAGGGGGCCAAAGAGAGGTCAGCATTTTCCACCCCAGATGGGCACTACCAGTTCCGGGTTATGCCATTTGGGATGAAGAATGCCCCTGCCACCTTCCAGAGATTGGTCAACCAGGTGTTGGCTGGGCTGGATTCGTTCAGTGCAGCCTACCTGGATGACATCGCCGTGTTCAGCTCCACGTGGGAGGAACACTTGCGTCACCTCTGGGAAGTGTTGATGGCGCTGCGGAAGGCAGGCCTCACGATCAAGGCGAGTAAGTGCCAGATCGGGCAGGGATCCGTGGTGTACTTGGGACACCAAGTTGGGAGTGGCCAGGTGGCACCCCTTCAGCCCAAGATAGAAACCATCCTGAATTGGGAGGCGCCCAAAACCCAGACAGAGGTGAGAGCCTTCCTAGGTCTCACCGGGTACTACAGGAGGTTTGTCAAGGGGTATGGCAACATGGTTGCCCCCTTGACAGCGCTGACTTCGAAGAAGCAGCCCAGGAAGGTGATCTGGACTGACACCTGTCAGAGAGCTTTTGAGGCCTTGAAAACTGCTATGTGCACGGCGCCCGTGCTCTTGGCTCCCAACTTCTCCAAAGAGTTTATCGTTCAGACAGACGCTTCAGAGCATGGTGTGGGGGCTGTTCTTTCACAGATTAATGAGGAGGGCCTAGATCAACCCGTAGCCTTTATTAGCAGGAGGTTACTTCCACGGGAACAGAGATGGAGTGCTATTGAGCGTGAGGCATTTGCTGTGGTCTGGGCGCTGAAGAAGCTAAGACCCTACTTGTTTGGGTCTCACTTCCGGGTTCAGACGGACCACAGGCCCCTCAGATGGTTGATGCATATGAGGGGTGAGAATCCAAAGCTGTTGAGGTGGTCCATTTCCCTACAGGGGATGGATTTCACGGTGGAACATCGCCCTGGTACAGATCACGCCAATGCTGACGGTCTGTCCAGATTTTTCCGCCTTAGTGGTGAGGAACTCCCTGGGGTAGGGTAGTTCTCCCCACCTTTCAGCTGGAGGGGACACGTGTTAGACCTGGCACCTTGGCGTGAGTCTCCCTCCCTCTTTTTGTCGCTGTGCCTCATGTGATTTTATGGTGTTGGCCGCTCAGCGCGCTGTGCCACTGCCAACCAGTGTCGCGGTGCGAGTGCTCCCTTTGTAAATTGTATATGTTGGTTGGATTCCATGATTGGATTGTTTGGTTTACTATCAGACCCCAGTAAAGTGCGCCAGGAGCGCCAGGGCATGTAAATGCAAACACCGCTGGTGGGCTTGCAGCACGGGTTGTGCCACCCACAGAAGCGGCCGGTAAAAGATGTCTAAGGTCTGCCACTGCAGAACCTGCGTGCAGTCTGGTACTGACGCGCCGACCGACAAGTGCCCACACTTGCCGGTCCCCGAAACCTTCCCTTAGCTGCATGTTAGTCACCCCTCTGGTAGGCCCACGGGCAGGGTGCATTGTGAGCCTGAGGTAGGACAAGCCTAGATACGTGGCATGTCCTGGTAGTGAATGACCGCCATTTTGTTGTTCACTACTGTAAGGCTACCCTGTTCTTATAGGCCAGTGTGGGCGGCCGGGATTATTACACCCTATGATCCTAACCGACCCAGGGAACATGGTAGGAGATCGAGTTTAGTATGCCTGAACTCGGAATGTTAAGGTACATCTTTTCGCAAGGTTTATTTTAATATTCCGGGTTTGCAAATGTCACTTTTAGAAAGTTGGCCTTTGCTTGCCTAACTATTTCAGCCGCCTCTGCGTGATGTGTATCTGATGTCTGGCTGGTGTGAGTGACAGGGCTGGGGGAACCCAGATGGGCAGGGCTAGGTAGCCTGGTATGAATAGGACGATCGACAGGTAGATGGGTGGGAGGAGTGCTCCTAGGCTCTGAATAGGACAGTGCTCCGCTACCTCGATGCCGGCTCCACCCCCTGTGGAGCGTCTGATGACTCTGCCCTGCACTCTGAAAGAAGAAGCCTGCATCACGAAAACAAAGTGCTCAGAAACCGGACTGAACTAGGCAAGGGCCCCCCTGGCCTGGGAGAACAAAAGATTTGTGGTATAAATGGAGGAGCCCTGCTCCTAAGAAACTAGATCCGCTTTTGACCAAGAAGAATCTCTGCCTGAGGAGGAGGCACCGGGAAAGCTGTAGGAGGAAGACTGTCCCTATCCTGGGGGATTGGCCTGCAGTGGTGACCTTGCTGCCAAAGGAGAGAAGAGAAACTGTGGCTGAAGACTCTTACTTTACTTTTACTTTCAAGACTTGTGCTTTTCCAAAAACGATCTCCAAGGGCTTGGAACTGAGCTTGCCCCCTGAACTGAGCCCCAGGACCATTGGGCTCTACCTGATCTTCACTCGCCTGCTGCTGGACTGTGGTGTCCTTTCCCTCGCCGGAGCTGTGACCCTCGTGCCCAGTCCCTCCCTGAGCCGTGACCAGGACTGCTTAGCCGCCCCCGCCTTGGGAAGAGCCTTGCTCGATCGGAGCCGCTCCCCCTACGCTGTGCTGGGCTGCCCCGTCACCTCGCTCGTGGAGGCTCGCTGTGCACCTTCACCCTCCCGCCGGAATCGGCGTTTGTGAGCATCTCCAAGCCTCGGACGGCCCGGACGCATCGGCGTGCCCGGCTGCCCCGCTTTGTTCACCCGCCACCTGCAACACCCCGCTCCTGTCGTGAGCCTGAAGATCAGACCCCCCATCGTGAAGTGTGGGAGCCCCGGACGCCGCCTCGCTCTTCTGTCGAAGAGCCGCTGAAATCCCGCACCCGCCTTTGCGTCAAGAAACAAGGTACTGTACTTACGAACTCGACCGCGAGCTCGCATCGGATCCAGGGTCCGCAACGTTCTTATTTCCCTGTCATCTGCTGTGTGCTCCCCGGGCGCTGCCTCAGCACGAAGTGCGCTGAGGCCTACAGTTACCTTGTGCCCGCCTAAAGAACTTTCCGTAAAACCAAGAGAACTTGACCGTATTTCCAAGAATTGTGGCCCCATCAGTTCAACGTTACTGGGCCTTGTATTTGAATCTGCTGAAACTACATAAAAGCTTATTTTTATATATCTCCTGATTGGTGTCCGTTTGTGGTGCATGCAAGGGGTTTACTGTATGTGTAATTGCATTTGCTTAACCGTGTACGCCTGAGACTTAGCCTAGACTGCTCGCGCCACGCACCTAGAGGGTGAGCAGGGGTTATTCTGGGGAGTCATCCTTCGCCCTGACAAGAAGTAAAGGGTCCCTGCTTGTTGTGGGTTCACACCTGCGTCAACCAGAGCCCCCTCATTTCTAACAAAATGTTACTAAGATACTTCACTCGCGTGTTGGACAGCAGGTTAACCTATGCATCGCAAAACAGCTTCTTCGCATCCCCAGTGATGAAGAGATTCTTGGAAGGTTTTAACAGGGGCGGCTCCTCCATTTGAGCGGATACACGCGAATAAGTAAAATGGCATTTCTATGCTATTTTACTGAAACGTTGCAGTGCAAGGGCAGGGGGCGGGCTGCATCCTGCAATTGCAGGATTACAGCTGCCCCTGCAGTGCGCATGTTGGGTTGGCTGGCTCCATTGCTATGGCCAGCTTGACATGCACACTGTAAACACAGCAATCGCCTGCCTGTATAACAGCCAGGGGATTGCTGGAACAGGCTCCTACATTCTTAAAATGAGTTCTGGGCTAGCCTGCTCTCACCAATCCTGGAGCTGCTCTCAGGATGAGAGCAGATCCAGGATTGGTTATATTGGTGTCCACCTAGTAGGAAGGAAGTCCTTACCTTTCCTGCTCATGGACGCTGATCGGGGAGAGAGGTGCACACCCGAGGAAGCAACATATGGTGACTTTGACACTATAGTGCACAACATATTTTTATAGTTGTAGCCGCCACTGGGTTCCAAGAGTTGCACTACCATAATCCGTTCCGGCACCAGTATGGAGCTGGAAAAACGTGTTTTTGCAGTTAATGACAGAACCTTTTGCGTCTATGCATAAATGGAATCTAAGATCACCCACTCTAAAGACAGCCTTTCTGATTGCAATCACATCGCTACGCAAAGTCAGCGTGCTTCAAGCATTGATGATGCAGGAACCATATATACAAATCCACCGGGTCAAGGTGGTCCTCAGAACCATTTCAAACTTTCTACCCAAAGTGGTGACCTATGTTCCCTCCAGGGTGTGCGCCTGCGCGCTTGCGCAGATTGCTACCCTGAAACGCCCAGAGTCTTTCATGGAGCGCGCACGTCGCATCACAAACCAGCTTGGTGAGCTGCACAGCACGAAGGACAAAGGAACCAACAGTGAAGGAGGTTGGGCGAGTAATTAGCTGAAGGAGAGAGATTGAAAAGACGGCTCTCGCTAACGCCGCTTCATTCAGATATAGCCTGAGGGTACTTTATTGATGTATGTCTCCCAATTGCCCATCGACCCCCCAGCAACCCTGAGGTGTTGTTACAGCCTTGCCCTAAAGTAGCACAAGCTTAAGTGGACAAAGCACAGAGAGTGCAGGCATTTGGTATAGCGAGATGCTGGGAAAGGCCAGTCTTGAAGCACCGTTGTAAGTAAAACAGCAAACCTGACAATGTATTTTCTCCTGCTGCCCAAAGCTTCCCGGTTTTGAAATGTTATATAATTGCATTGAGAGTAAGACACATTTATCAAAATAAATAGTTTTCAAACATGAAGTTTGACACATTCAGTCCTCAGGATCTGGCAATAATTAAAGAGGCATGTCAGTCTCACTTGTACCGAGTGTGTGGCCTACAATCTTACACTTCGAGCAACATAGTATTGGAAGGGTTAACAAATTAACAGGGAGGGCAGAGTCCATCCAAGGGTAGGCTCATGCAATAGACATTGTTAACATAGGATAAGGTGTCTTTAAACTTCAATAAAGTTCTTTAACACATGGAAGCTTTCCAACTTAGTGCATGAGATTGTTTTTACAGTAATTATTAAAAGTGAGAGTTTTTAAACATATACTGGGAATCATTCCTGCCCGCGGCCTGATGACAGTGCTGTTAGTACACTAGGCTGACCACCCCCACACCCCTCCCCACCATGATTCAGCAGCCTGGGATGGCACATTTTGCAGAAAAGAAAGCAAAATCTGTGAACTCAAACCACAACATTTGCAGTATTTTTGTGGCAGGTAGAACATGTGCTTGTCTCAAAACTACCACATGATCACTACTCGAGACTCTGACCAGTCACTCTCTGTCACCTGGCAGAAATGTCCAGCAGCACTGCACCACAGAACAGGGCAGTGTTTGATGCTAGAGAGTGCATTTCTACATTTGAAAACTGCTCTCTCCTAAGGGAAACCCTGCAGCAGGTGGCAAATGGAGTGCCGAGTACACAGTGGAGACTTGGGAGTGAGAGGGCAATGGGGGTGAAGAGACAGGCCAAGATATGTCCTGGGTTGTTAAGGGGAGGGGTGTATATCATGGGACAGAGGAGACACAGGACAGGGTAGTATATCATGGGACAGAGGAGACTCAGGACAGGGTGACTCCTCTTTTCTGTGGTAAACTGAGGATGTGGTGGTATGGCCAGAGATACAGACTTCGGATCTGTGGGACCAGGGCTGAGTATCAGCATTGGCTCAACATGTGATTCTGAGCAGATCACTAAAGCTTGCCGTACCGAAAAAAAAATGGGTTTAATGTAACTGGGGCTCATGAAACAAATGGCAGGGGGGTGGCAGGGGCCTGATAGCACAGGAGGAGGGCTTGTGTATTTTAAAGGCTGGTGGCAGAGGAACTGAACACCTCTGCCACCTGTTCACCTTTTGCTCACCCTCCATTTATTGATTCAGCACAGAGCAGAGCCAATAGAAGGGGAATTGGCCTACATTTATTTACAATGGCAAGTTTTGTGGGCACTTCTGCAAAAATCATGGTACTTTTACAAAAGTGCTGATTTTTCATTGTTTGCTAATTGCGATATCCTGGGTGGGGTCTGACTAGGAGTCGAGTAAGTTGACATGTGTACCTTAAACATAGATTGGATTCTTATTATAAATAGAGCAACATTTTAGGTTATTAAATCAAATAGATAGAGGTTTTTGTAGAGAGCTCAACCTGAATGAACTTATTCAAGGGCGCTCTCCTATATTACAATGAACAAAAAGGAGGTTTGGTGAAATAAAATGTTTACCGTTGACCACACAATTTGGTCAAGCAGGGAAGTTGGGATTGATTCCAGATTTTCCAGTATCACGCTGCAATTAGACCAATAGATGGGTATCTCTGACATCAAAGGTTAATGTTTTGTTCGTAATTCTTGGAGGATGAGATTAGATAGTAGGTGACAAACCAAATTCACAAAATATTTTTGGCAGGTGGACACAGCTCACAGCGCAAATCTTACTCAAGGACATAAGAGCGCTTCACAACAGAAACCGCTGGCTAAAAATGTTTTTTTTCCAGCACAGTGAGATTTGAACCCTGTTTCTCATATGACCTGGTCGGCAGTTATAGCTACGAGTCCACATTGTCTCCTGAGAATGTTTGGCTCAGTTTGGGCTTGAGGGTCTAAGAGGACGTTGAACTGAGCCAGAGCTACACACTAGGATCAAGCTTCCAGTGGCTCGCCAACCTCTAAAGCAAATTTCTAGTCTATTAAAACAAACACAGCAGGATTTTGTCCAGCGCACATCCTAGACTCGCATATTTGAATGTGCTGTCTTATGTAATAATGAAGAACAAGCATTTGCAATGCAATAGGTCTCGCATTTGCAAGAGTTTAAGCAATTGGCATTGTAAATGACAATGCCTTTTATTTATCTGTTATGATAATTAACACATAAATAAAAAGCATTGTCATTTACAATGCCAATAGCTCAAACATGTGTAAATGCGAGACCTATTTTATTTTGAAGAAGCAGCCGCCATTGCCCCAGAGAGGCGCGCATGGCAATGCTATAAATGACCAGAGCCTCTGGCATAATGAGCAGCAATGCTGACATAATTGTCATTATTAAGCAACACGAGTGGTGTAACTGAACTGCACCACTAGCACAATTGGCCTGTACTCTGGGACCTGGCAATTATCCTTAACTACTCTCTCTCTTTCTCTCCAGTAATCTCCAGCATTGTGCTGTTGGGTGCCCCTGTCATACCTGAGCAGTAGCTTAGAGCTGGAAAGCCCCATTGTGCTACCCAGTTACCACAGGTGACATCCCACTCCAGAAAGATGCACGATTGTGTCAATTTCAGTTAAACCATGGATGGTCCACATTCACCTTTGCCCCTCTCCACATTAACTATGTGCATCATGTGAAGCAGTGAAAATGTTGTGCTGTAGAAAGAGTGTGCTGAGACAGACGTTTGTATAAGTGCGGAACTGCTCCCATTGCAGCGGGCACTGGTTGGCGTATAGAAGGTAGGGAGGTTATATAAAATGAAGCTGCAAAGTGAACTCATTTGTAAGTGCTTGCTTGTGTGTTTGGAAAACAGGATGGATGAGGTGGAAATCAGGATGAGTGTGGTGGAAATCAGGATGAGTGTGGTGGAAAACAGGATGGATGAGGTGGAAATCAGGATGAGTGTGGTGGAAATCAGGATGAGTGTGGTGGAAATCAGGATGAGTGTGGTGGAAATCAGGATGAGTGTGGTGGAAATCAGGATAGATGAGGTGGAAAACAGGATAGATGAGGTGGAAATCAGAATGATTGTGGTGGAAAACAGGATGATTGTGGTGGAAAACAGGATGAGTGTGGTGGAAAACAGGATGAGTGTGGTGGAAAACAGGATGAGTGTGGTGGAAAACAGGATGAGTGTGGTGGAAATCAGGATAGATGAGGTGGAAATCAGGATGAGTGTGGTGGAAATCCGTATGAGTGAGGTGTGCTGGAAGGCAGGGGTGTTTGATTGATTCCAAATGTATCAGATAGAAAATGGGCAGGTGGGCAGTAATGAGCGTAGGAGGATAAGTCCCTAGAGAGGGAAGATAAGAGGGCAGGAGGAATACTTAAATCTCATCTGATGACTGAAGCGACTCCAGCTAGGCAGCTGATAAATCAGAGACTTGTATTAGAGTGAAGAAGAGTGGATGTGATTGTAGAAGCAGATGAAACGAAGTAAGAAATGCTGTTGGCAGATCTATGAATGATTTCAAACGAAGGTTAACATTGTCACAATTACCGTTTATAACTATTTAGCCAGGAGGATAATCCCCTCCCCGAAAACCGTCATACTTATCTTCCTAGATAGGATAAATGTCACTTTCCTTTGATAGTTAACAGACATAAAACACTGAAGAAAAGAAAAACAAGTTTTATATATAGCAGGAGTTTGTGGTTTAGGTAGACCGGCACTTTTTACAAAACCATGGCTCTTGAAACAAAGTACATGTAAAGATCAGGCTGCTGCCGAACAGGAAAGTACACGCCTAGTCACTGGTGTGCTGATATGAAAAATGTGCTATCTTGATGTTTTGCAGCTAGGCCTCGGTTCATGTTTTGTTCGGAAACGCAGAAGCCATATAGTGGACAATGTCATGAAATATGGAAAACATAATGTCAAAAATGCCAGGAAACTCGAAATTATTAGAAATGGTTTATTATTGCTCCTACTTTGTGAACTTCTAAAAATTATGTGGTGCAAAAGCCCTCAAAATGGCAAAATTATGATATTTCATGAAACAGGGAGTTTTTCGAAACTATCAACGAATAGGCTCAACGCAACATGCATCATTTTTCCACAGGTAGATTTTGCCTGTTTTGCTTTTCCTCTGGAGGTTTTGCAAACTACTGGTCCAATCTGACGAGAAATGACCCCGATTGGTAATTCCTGAAAAGGATCCATAATTCCTTGTGCGTGGCTGACGGGTTCTGGTCTGGAGCGCTGCAGAATTCTGAAGGGAACTGTTCTGCAAATATTTACTGTTCAAGCATGGCATCTTGTGAGCTGAAGGAACGCCTCTCACTACTGTGGGAGTGCTGATAGGGGGCAGTGGCCATTAACTCTTAGCACAGCAGTACCACCCTCTTCCGGCTCACTCACATGCTAATCGCATCTCAAGTTTTTAGAGGCAAGTTTTGCATCACGCAATTTTAGCAACAAATCAGAGGGCCGCGCTCCCACTGAATGGTCAAGTGTAAGCGTTGAGCCATTCCCTTGACCCACATGAGTGCCCAGTTTACTATATAGTAAAACCGAAATTAAATAGTTACTTTCCGCAAGTCGTATGTAATGATGTACATTTACCCGGTCTTCAGGCTGCATGATTCAACCAATAACATTTTTGAATTCGCAGTGTATTTTTAAATCCAAGGGGAATGTGTATCTCTTTGTGGAAAAAGAGGTTTTGCAGTGCAGCTGCACTCGTACGAGATATTTCAACCTGCACAATTGCACACCGCATAAATTACATGTGGTAGAATGCTGTCAAGTTAACATAACAAGAGCTAATAAATGCCCTACGGATCAAAGGACCAATTAAATCCTGCTCCAGCGGTGAATGCTTGCAAGAGCTAATAAATCAAGCGCTTGGTGGGAGCGTGTGAAAGCTCCTATCACTACAAAGGAGACTCCATGCGCTTGCCCATCGCCTGTCCGGGCGCGCACATGGTTTGTCTCAATTCGCGAATGAAAGCGACAACAATAGAGTCTCGCCAAGCGAAGCAGCTGCGCTGTGTTCGCTAGGCGAGACCTAAAAAGGAGGCTCAATGAAATAAAATATTTGCATAGAATCACACAATTTGGTGAAATAGGGGAGCTGGGATTGAGCCCAGGCTTTCTAGAGTCACATTGGCAGTTCAGTCACGAGATGCGTGTATCTTACTCTTGACTGCTTTACAACGGAGTACTGCTTTGGTACGCAGAAACCTCAAGGCTTGGCTCTTTTTGGGCACCAGGGTCCAAGAGAACTTTGAGCTGACCCAAAGCCAGTCATCTGACTTGAGCTTTCAGTGGCTCATCCACCTCTGCATCAGACCACGAATGGGTAGCCTACCTCAGTCCACTGACAGGAGTCAGGCTGTGTTCACATTAAGGGTGGGCGTAATGTGCATAAGGGACCTACGTGGAGAGGCACGGAGATGGAAACAATCTCCGCACTCTCCGCATAGTTCCATTACGCACGTCCCGCCTCCCGCCTACCTCCCCCGCCGTATTAAATACATTAAAAAAGCAATTTTTAAATAACCTTACCTTATCGGCAGCGTCCCAGGCTTCCATCCTTCTTCATCTCGTCTTCTTCTGGGAACTGCACATGCACGGGAGCCCGCGCAATTGCATTCCTGCCGAGGAATGCACATGCGTGGGCTCCCGCGCATGCACAGTTCCCAGAAGAAGACGAGATGGAGAATGATGGAAACCCGGGGACGCCGCCGATAAGGTAAGGTTATTTAAAAATTGCTTTTTTAATGTATTTAATACTGCAGACGGGAAGCAGGCGGAAGGCGGGATGTGCCGAGATTTGCCTTGTTTCTCCGCCTATTATCGCGGAAGGGCAAATCTCCGCACATTCCGCGGGCGGAACGGAGTTGTCCGCCCACCCTTAGTTCACATGCACTTCAGCTCAAGGCCAGAGAATTATGAAGGCCACAGAGAAGGCGTTTTTAAATGAAGGAGAGGAAGCACACAGAGATGCTGGTGCCGATGCTTTCTTTTGCAGGGGGTGTTCTGTTGTATTGGGTATCATGGAGACCTATTAGTCCTAATCCAATGGTTAAGGTTGGGATGCATCAGTCACAGGTCAGATACAGTGTGAGGCATAGTCCCATATATGACTGATTCATCCCCGGCACTATTGTCCTTTAAAACATGTCTTTGGTGCACGCAACCTTGGCTGTGGTGCACTGAGATATTTCATTGCCACACACAGAGGAATAGGTGACCCAATTTCATGTTGACCAAATAATACAGCTACCAACTTTCTTCAAAGAACCTAAGACACAGGCTGAAAGAGCTCTGCACACACGGGATCCGAGGAGGGCTTTAATGTACTATCTACAGGAAACAAAGAAGTTTCGTAAAGGAAACCAGTTGTTTGTCTCCTTCGCCAAAGCAAGCAAAGGTTCACTGGTAACTAAAGGACCAATCGCAAGGTGAAGACCCTACCTGTGCACCCCAGAGCGCACTCAACTAGGGAAAAAGGCTCAACACTGGCGTTCTTAGCAGACATCTCCATTAACGAGATTTGCACAGCAGCAAAATGGGCATCACCACACACCTTTGCAAAATGTTATTGTGTGGACATTTAAATGAACAAGGAAGCACAGGTGGGGCAGAAGGTACTACAATACCTGTTTGCTAACATTTCCTCATTTCAACCCAACCAACCCAAGGGAAGGGATGCTGCTATATAATCTAATGCACAGCAAGTAAATCCAGAAAAGGACTCATGCTGCAAAATGAAATGGTTACTTATCAGTAGGAGTAGTTTTGCAGTTCGAAGAGTTTTCTGGATACACATGCGACCTACCCACCTCTCCAGAAATGGGAATTTAAGCAACCATGTGGAATGATAAAATCAAAAAAAAAAAAAAAAAGGAAAGAGAAAATAGAAGGGACACTAAAGAGAAAGGAAAAGGAATCGGAAGTATGGTGGCTATGCACAGGAAGTTCCAGGGCACCGTCTTACATCACACATGGGATATACATACCACCAAATGGTGACCGACAACAACCACAACAACAACAACAACAACAAAAAGAAAAACAAGAACGATTCCGGACCCAACCTCTAGATAGTGGAACAATGCACAGCATGTGAATTAAGAAAGCACTTCAAGCTGCAAAACTATTCCTACTGGTAAGTAACTATTTTGTTTTGTCCACTCAAAACTATTAATAGGGCCACTACCAATCTAGTTGTTTTAATTTATTCTTCATTTGCAAGTCCTTGTGTAGATATTTAAATCATGTGTACCAAATGCAAGTCAACCCCCAGCATTAGAAACTATCAACTAAAATAGCTGCTTCGCACTTTCTACTGGTGTATCATTGTCCACATGGAAATTCTGCAGCTCTTGTCCATTTAGCAGATCATATCTTCATAATCAGTGTTGACATTTCTCACTGCTCTAATGGAAGATTTATATTTCCATTTGGATCAGTCCTCTTTAGCACTCCCTGCTCCTTATTAGTCTTCTAATTGGAGACCACCACCTACTACATATAAAGTCCATGCAGTGGATATCATTTGCAGAATGATGCCCCATGAAGCAAAGTAGAACCTTGAGCTGCTATACCATAATCTGATACCTTTTATGTTCTTTTTAAATGATTGTATAATGCTGTATGAAATCGAAAATGCACCTCTAATGAATTAACTTCCTTTCATACGTGGAAAGATATTTTGTTTGAATCGCCCGGTCTCTCATTCCTCTATGACAAACACCCTAAGAAATGATCCTCAGTTGTTACTATCTGACCATGCGCAACAGTTCACTCTGCACTCGGTACATTGGCTCATATGAAGCAAAAGCAGTCTGGTTATTTAAAGAACAATAAGGCTTGGTATACCCCTAAGTTAAAAGAAATAAGAGAGGAGCTCCAAAACATAGAGCACCAAGGCCTTAATACATTTCTCGACCCATAACATTTTAATGGCAAATGCTCACCAAACATATAAGGCAACAATCAGGTTTGCCCAAGCCTTCTGTTACTCCCTTAAACATCTGTCTGCCCTGTACTAAATGGTCTGCCGTTAACAAATCCAAAGTCCACTGTTTTATGCAGACAGTATGCGGAGCTCTTTCTTATCAACATATCCAGAATTAGAACATTGGAATGTTTATAGGTGCACTGAAGGCAACGGAATGGCTCCAAACTTGGAATGGCTGGTATAGCCCTTCTGTTCCAACATTACAAGGTTTGTCTTCCTGTTTCTCCCTTTCTCATCTAGAACATCCTACCCTCAGTGGGTGGAATTCTCTTATGGCCTTATAGCTCTTCTGTCTCAGGCTATACTGGTTGTTAAAGGCTCATGGCTCTGGTCTGTGACTTGTGTTAGGGGCCTCTAACAACTGATTTAGCCATCCGCAGCAGGCCATAAGGTTATATTATATCCTCATTAGCCTTGTGTTGAGATACAATTGTTCCATTATCCAATTCGATACATTGATTCTCTCCAATGAGAATTCCTGGGCTCCTGTTACAGAATTGGTGCGGAATCCCAGTCTGCAGCAGGCGCACGTATGAAAAGGTGTGGCTAGCACATACTGAGACAGTGCACTCTGTTATCATGAATGTGCTGCCCCCAAGATGCTCACATGCTGCTTTGTGTTTCAAAAAGGGACAGAGATCCCCTTGCAGATGGTTGCAGGGAGTGATTTCACACATCGACAGGCGAAAGCCTAAGGGTTCCAGGGAACCTTTTTTGTCCCCTCCAGAGGGCTCCCTTCAGGCAGCGCACTAAGAATGCAACACTTTTTGTTGCACACTGTGAGTGTACCTCTTAAGGGCCTAATTACCTTTGTGCCATTGTCCATAATAGGATGTGGTGCAGAGGCAAAGTGATTCCCTCATTTGCTTTGGGCCACATTCACACTAGAGCTACATGTCCGCCATCACTATCAGTATTAGAGGAGGGGCCGCACAAGCGTCTATGGCCCCTTCTGTAATACCATAGTTCCCCAGTGGCTTTGATGTCAACAATGATGCAAGTTAACATGTCATGAGTGGTATAATATGAGGCCATAAGCAGTGCATAGTGAAGGTGCAAGGCATAGTTAGTTCAATTAACTATAACTGGTGAAATTCAGTATTTTTTTGTTTTGTTAAGCATTCCTTATTCCCACAAACCCAAGGGGCCAACAGGTAAAAAATCCCTCTCTGCCAATCAGAGTGGTTTCTTTTTTATTTATTTGTGGCATCGCAGGGGTTTTAGCAGTACCAACCATCCAGATATCACTATATTTTTTCCTTTAAGTTCTAAAACATTTAGTTTCTGTCAAATTTGGTATAGTTTTGTTCAGCCATTTTGTTTGGATTGCGTCGCACAATTTCTGCGGGAAATTACACAGGAAAAATAAATTTGGGACCCCTTTTTTCTGAGACCTTGTTTGATGGATCACATCCAAACGTTCCATAATGGAGTTGATGTGGATGAACTTTTAGAAAGTTTTGTGAAGATTCGTCTAATGGAGCTAAAGTTATTCACTCTTCCTATCAAAACTGTGACCAAACTATAACTACATAGTGGCAATAGTGGCAACCATGGCAATAGTGGCAACCATCACTATGTAATATATACATAATACGGAGGAGCCTGCCATCCCGTATAAAAACCCATCTCTAATTGATTTGTAATGGGTGATTTGTGATGCACTCCATCACCTATTATATATGGAATAAAGTACTCCGTTCCATACATTATGAGGAAATTGCAAGTCACCGAGGAGTTCCATGTAGAGGAATGAGGCAGAAGTATGATTTCCTCTATAGGCTTATGGAGCACTGAGATGACTTGCAATATCCTTATCATGTATGGCCAGGGGGAGTTTATTCCTAATAATACATGGTCACCCCATCACCCTTAACCACTTAATTCCTTGGTGCGCAGCTCTTTCATGTAAAAGAGAGAGCATGAAAATAGAAACTGCAGTGCAAAATTGCTGTTAGATATTTGTTGCAAAAGTTATTAGAACCAGTTTAATACAAGTCAGATTCTTTTTAAAATAAAAAAGGTGCAAAGGTGAAGTAGCTCTTAATTTGGTGAAACATGCAAAATCATTCTAGCTTTCTATAATTACCTAAAGAGTGCAAAAAATTAACATGTTGCCATAAATATTTTCTTTCGGCTTGCCAATGTACATCTAGAAACACTGAGCAGAACAAAGTATAACAATATTTTGTTTAGCTATGCTCAGTGACATGGCATGCCTTTTCCCCACAGCTGCTGGCTCTAGCAGCAAGCATTGTGACAACAGCACTCGACTGTAATCCTGTGTGACAGGAATGGCAGAAGGAGAAGTAGTGGGCACTTTTAAGTGCTCATGTCAGTTTGGTCGGCCAAACAGACATGCGTACTTAGGTTTCTCCAAACCAGCTGTGTTGCACAGTCTGGTTGGAAAAACGCCACAGGCTCCCAGGCACTGTCTAAGCAGCAAACCAGGCTGCTCAGACCAATCCCAACAGTTTTCTCATGCTAGGTTTAGTATTCCCAGCTTCGGAGGGAGAAGCGATTGGATTAGCGTCTGGGAGCCTGACCAGTGTGCTGACAGACTTGAAGATCGGGAGAGAGGTGCAATTTTAATCATTTTAATTATGTCTTCCATTTTGATTGCTTTCCTCCCCACTGCCCCACCACTAAACAATGAGAGCAGCAGCCACTGTTGCATCCGTAGAACATCATTCGTAGTTGAGGCAGGTTAGGAAGACCCACGTATTCACAACCTTCTCAGTTCTGCGTCATTCACGATCCTTCAGTGGAAAAGGTTGCACTGTAGAAATAAATTGCGACACAACATAACAATTATCACGCAGACTTGAACTGTGGGACACACGACTTGCACGCGATCTAAATTTGAAGTGACTGATGCAACAGTGGTTGGTTCTCGTCTGTGGTGCTGGTACATCTGACCATTTTGCTAGCACTGCTAGACATGAATCATAAGGATAAATTGGACAAAAGCATATCTAGTCCCCCTATGGTAAATGCCTGCCAATTAGGAAGGGCGTTAACAGTTTGCTCGACCTTCATATGGTGAGGCATGTTCTGATTACATGCTATTAACTGGCAATTAATATTGTTCACATTAAGACATTGAGGACCATGTCCTTCGACAGGACAATATTTACACGCGAGGTTTAGCACATTTTCAGCTCCTCTCTCTTTAAAGACAAATGTTTTCATGGAAAGAATGAACAGCTTTGCCCTAGATGTTGGTAAAACTAAATCACCTAATTTCAGAAACCATACAGGTTCATTAAATAATTAATAATATGCATTGTATGATATTAACCACATTTTGTGATTTCAGCAACTAGTAGCCGTTGTAGTCTGTATGACTGTTTAATCATTGCTTTATGACTTTGACTGTTTTACTGTTTGTATTTTATTCAAGAAATGAGTTACAGAAGCAAGATGTGTGCGAAAAGCTGAAGACTGCTGTGTTTTTATCAAACAACTGTAACTTATTCTTGTAGTATTCCAGGCTTACTCCTGTATTTCTTGCAATAAACTAGGAGTATGTCAGGCACTCCTAGAACTCAACAGTGAGCCATAAGTACTACGAGAGTAAGTCACAACAAATGCAAGGTGGAGCAGTGTGTGTGTTCATATATATATGTGTGTGTGGGGGGAGTGGTTCAAATGGTGCTGCGTGCCATATTTACAAAATAACGGATAATATAGTAATAGCAACAGACTGAAAGTCCAAGCCGTCCACTAACCAATCAGCTGACAAACCCATCTGAAAAGATCACACTTTTTGCCCCTCCCCCTTTGCGGCCCTGCAGCCTGCCACATAGTCCTTTTTTCCACCTCACCCATTGATATTAATTCACACAGACTCTTACAAAATGATGTTTCAGGGTTGACACTGTCTAACTGCAAGTCTCTCAGAAGCCTCCAATTTGCTCTTGAGGGGCTAGGGAATGGGGAAGGAGAGGGAACTGTTGAACATAAACAAAGGGTTTTACTGACTGTTCCTGGAAGCATCGGGTGGGGCAAAGGTCAAGCTAGTGATAGAAGCTGCTGCCTATAGCAAAGCTTAATCGACATCCACTTATTCTATTTGTGATTTCCACAATTCCTCCCCTTCATAATTGCTACCCTGTTTCCTAACCATATACCTCTCTTCCTAATCCCTCTACTTAGTTCCCTAACCTCAAGGCCACATTTAACTTCTACCCCCTATCAGTGTCACCCTCTTCCACTTTATTAAAAGCCTGGTCTACTCCCAATTCTCCACCTCTACTGGTATCCTCCTTGTAAAACTCTCTCTTAGCAGTGCGGGTGTTCTTCAGTCTTTGCTATATACATTATGTACCGACAGAAAGGCGTGCTCTATTGGAGGCCAGTAGAATACATAACATAAACCATAACCTGCACACTTCTAAATCACACATTCAGATGTTTATTGTTATCCAACACAATGATACTCATTCTCCTGACCTCAGCAGGATCAGCCTCACATTGGCCTCTCTATCATCGACCTATTCTTTGTTTTCTCCTGCAGCTGTTTGCAACCCTCCCTGCAAGAATGGAGGTCACTGCATGAGGAATAACGTCTGCACCTGTCCCGAAGGCTACAATGGGAAAAGGTGTCAAAAAAGTAAGATTCTGCAAACCTTTACAAAAGTCGTGGTTTTCAAGATGTCCCAGCTGGAGTTATGGTAATCTCACTGGTGCTGTGTTCTCCTAAGGTGTCTGCGATCCAATGTGCATGAACGGCGGCCGGTGTGTGGGGCCCAACGTGTGTTCGTGTCCTTCAGGGTGGAAAGGAAAAAGATGCAACACACGTAAGTCTTGTATTGTTCAAAAGTTACCATTTTTGGAACATTTCCTAAAATAATAGTTCTGTTTGAATTCGCATATACGTGCTATATGTGCGTCAAGCATAAAGAACCAGCTGCTTTTTGTGAGTCAAATTAAGCATTTAGCAAAAGCGTTCTAACCATTTATCACGTCAGGAATCATTTAGAGACGAATACATCAAGTGCTGCACTTGCTAGTAGCGGCTTCTGAAAGTGACTGATTGAACCACCCACTGAGGCCCTAGACATGCAGGGTGGTGAGAAAAGTGCACATTTCTACACAGATGTTAGTTTTTTAATGTCCCCGTCAAGGTTAAACATGAACACACACACACACACACACACACACACGCACGGGGCCATGGATTGCCCAATTACTGAGTTAGACGTTGCGTAGCAAAACTAATTGCAAACATAATTGCAAACATTACTCGATGACAAATGACTTTGAAATGTGATAACCTAGCAGCTAACTTTAACTTTCTGCATTTGTTTTATATATTTATTTTCACAGATAGATCAGAGCCGGAGAAATTCTTATAATTACTGGAAATGTGAATTGTTTTTAGGTCGAAGCCTACCAGACAGCGCAACGGTCTGGTTTGCTAACGACATCTTCTGGACATTTGGAAAACTTACCTGAGAATGCATTCTTCCCACTGCTTGCCATTGGCTTTGTGGTTCATAACTCGTATTAGCTTGCTTTCTATTTGCTGGCTTTATTTGTTTTAGGCTGCCCAAGTTGAGTTGCCCAATCCCTACTTACTGTATTCTTCTGTATTCTTCCTCCAGTACTGGATTTCTGTACAACAGGTCTCATTCTTATCTTGTCACGTTTGCTGTGCGTTCAGAGACAGTGGTCAGATTTCAGGCTCTGGTCCACAGAGCTTGGCATTTACTTTTATTTCTCTGACTTCAAACTGAGAGGATTTATGAATCATGGTGGCTAATGGAGGTGTGCTTGAGAAAGGCTGTACAATGTTATTTTTTTTCCCCCTGCACCCAACAAATTGTGTATGTCTATAAAAGAACTGTGCCGATATTTCAGAGGATATCAGAATTAGAAAAGGACAATGGAGGCTAATTTTTTGGTAATTCTAAAGTGTGATGGTAACAAATATTTTAATGCAATCAAACAAATCAATACACTGTGATGACATTTCCACACATTGCAGTTTGTGTGCTATATACTTTTATCAGTAAAACTGTATGTCTGTGCAAATGTAATGGTCATTTCAATTGAAGATGTGTTGTCTGTAATGGTAATAGGCCATCACACCATGTATACTCCACTTTACCCCACTCTACTCGGCACCACTCCACACCACTGCGCTCTTCGCTGCACCACTCCACAAAATGCCACTCCGCACATCACTGCACTCTACTCTGCACCATTGTACTCTGCGACACTGTACTCTCCAACACTGGACTCTCTGCCACTGCACTCTATGCCACTGCATCCTACTCTGCACCACTCAACTTTATCCCACTCTATGCCATTACACTCTACGCGACTACACTCTACGTCAATCCAATCTATTCTGCACCACATTTCACACCCCTGCCCACTACACCACTTTACTCCATGCACTCTATCCTGCACCACTCCACTCTATTATGAAACAATCTAGTGTATGCCACTGCATCCCAGTTTGCATCATTGCACTATACGCCAATGCATTCTACACGACTTTACTCAAACCCAATGCACTCTACGCGAATCTACTCTGCACCACTGTACTTCCCGCCACTTCACCCTCGGCCCCTGTATTCCACTCTATGATGCAACACTCCACGATACTCCACTCTGACGCTCTTCTCCCTTAACCTCTGCCCCACTCTGACACTCTACAACGCACCACAACACTCTAATCATTTTATGCCACTCTACCACACTTCTCCACACTACAACGCTCTAAGCAACTCTCTCCATGACACTCCATTCCACTTTACTCCACTTTATTCTACAACACAAAAATCCACTCTACTCCACTCCACACCACTTCCCTCTGACACTTTATGCCACATAACTCTTGTCTATGCCACTTGATTATGCAACTCTCTAAGCCATTCATCTTTTCTATACTACTCCATTCTATGCCACTCCACTCTACAACAATCTAGTCATCTCTATGACACTCTTCTCTACAACACTCTACTCTATTCTACACAACACCATCTATGCCACTCAATTCCACTCTGCTCTGTCACTCCACTCTACACCACTCCACAAAATTCTATGCCACTCCACTCTACGACACTCTACTCCACTATGACACTTTTCTCCACTCTATGCCCTTCCACTCTGCGACACTCTACTCCATTATGACACTTTTCTCCACTCTATGCCCTTCCACTCTGCGACACTCTACTTCCTCTGTGATACTCCAATCGACTGCCCATCACTCAACTCTACTCTACACCACTCTATAACACTCCACTCTACTCTCTGACACTCCATTTTGCACCACTCTCCTTTACCACACTAACTTTTAATCATGCTGAACAGCAGCTACGCTGGTGTACAACATGGCTAAAACATATGGGCTGTTTCATAAGCGAGACCTAGTGGCATTGCCAATGCTTGCTTTCTGGTGTAGTTTTAACAATGCTTGGAAACCTTTTCTTGAGGTACTGGAGCAGTCTCTTTCTGCTAGTCATTAACAGGCATTTAAAAGGGCAGCTATAATGAGTATTTACACAAAAATAAGGTGCTTGCAACTTCTGGGGCTACGATACAACCCTAAACGTTTTCAAGGTGCTTACTTTGCTTAAGGCAAGGGGTTTAAATAGAATTGAACACTATGGCTAGTGTTATTCCTTGGGTCAGTTTCCATGAATCTTCGGCTACATGGGAGTTGTCTGAATCACTCTAGTGTTTGTAATCAAAATCTGGTCAATCGGCAAGGTAAAAGAATACAATGTAGCTAACTTGGTATGAGACATGGCCCTCAGCTAAAGTGGCATTTGGCTACAAAGCGGACAACTCAGTTGCCTGAAGGCCCGGCATCTGATGTTCCATTGCAAGAATTAAAATTCCCTTGTCCTTAAAACTCATCACATAAATAATGAAGGTCCCACCTAAGAAAATAGATGATTAATTAGAGCGCCAGGAGTGTCAGTGTAGTGTTTTACTTGTTTACCATAGGTCTAGTAGTCTACATGGAGACATAGTTCAGGAAAAGACCAAATAACAACTCAAGCAGTTTCCCAGCCTTTGCAACGTGGCAAATATAACACGGTCTAAGTGCCAATTGTGAAACCACCGAAAGTTAACAAATCATAGGGGTCAGTCTTTCAAAGAGGGATGTCTGCTGTTAGCTTTGCCAGATGGTGGGGGGGTATCCATTGGACTGTATGCACTAGCCATATCCAAAGGTCACCAGGCCCAACTGGGAACAGGTCTTTAATGATGGGTTGTAATCATGATGTTACATGATGATGTCCAAGGAGCCATAAAGGCTTGTATGATAGTTAAAAAAGTTCTTTCATTTTGTCTACTGGACCCTGCCAAATGATGAAGAGGGTAGACTTTTATACTCTTTTCAACTGGAAAGATGCGCATTTGGGAACACAAAGGAAGGGTTAACACAAATAATGTCAGAAAAGTGTCTCAGCAGATCCGCGACCCATAAAATGAGGTTTAATTTTTCCCATTACTCTATTCATGTGGTATGCAAGGACCTCATGGCAACTGTGTGGCACCTTCCATTGAGGTACCTCCAAAAGTCACCGATCATTAGTAGGTTTTTGTGGTAGTAAGAAATCGGCTACTAAGCAGTGCAGCATATCTTCTATTCTACCACATCGACAAGAGTAGCAAGGCATTTTTAGAGAATAAGACTTGGCCCTATTCCTTCGGAAAGACTACAACAATAAAGTTCTACCATTTGCAAACATCACTAGGTGCAAAGTTCCCCTGGAAATCCAGTGAAGCTTGGGAAACGTAGTGAGCCAGTCTAGGGCAGTTAATGTTACAACAGAAGACAGGTAATGATCCTTCAGTGGCCATGTCAGGGGGAATCCATTGGTGGCCACAGCAAGTAAGTGGCTGAGTATTGGCATCAGTGGATGAGCAACTGGCTTTGCCTCGCAGTCAATGTCCAGTCTGAGGCAGACGGTCGGTTTAGCAGGAGGGTCTCTAAATGTGTATCAAAGTCAAGGGCTTAATAGTGGTGGGATTGGGGTTAGTTGGACTGTTGGCTCATGGGATTTACCAGAGGATTAGGTGTTTAAAAATATCAATCAGTGGTTGACTAAGCGAGTCACTGAGCCATTAGATTGAATTAGACAATGGAAAGAGGTTTTCGGTGGTTGATCTTGTGCAGTCAAATGCTGAGAATGAGTAGCCAAACATGGGTGGGATAAGTGAGTGAAAGCCTCTGCACTAATATTGGTGAGTGGCTTTTGGCTAGAAAGATAGGTAGGGAGCCATTGGCTTTGCAGGGGTTGTCCTTGGTAGGGCAACTGGATGATATAGGGAGCAAGTGGCCTATGAGGGCTTCAGTAAGTTTTTAATAGAGAAACATTTAAGAAAACAAAGTCAGTGGCTCAAAATATAAGTAGATGAGCACCAGAAGCAAGTCACACATTAAACAGGCAAGTCAGCATATTAGTATTTAAAGTCTGTAGCAGGACAGGGATATTAAGGTACTATAGAGGAAATCAGTTTAGGAGTTGGGGGCTTAGCAGTTGGACTAGGATTTTCAGTGGCTAGTCATGTTGAAATTAGTGTCAGAAAGGGGATGGTCATTGCTGTGTAACAAATTATGAGTGGTTGACAATGTACAGTAGGTAGAGGAACAAAGTTGATCTGATTCAGCACATGAAGTCAGTGATTAGTCTGGTTGTTTTAGAGACTCGGTTGGGAGAGGCACCAGTTAAGAACTTGAAGGCCACTTTAGCTAGGAGAGTCAGTGGCTGCTGGCAGCATTCCATGGCCTGGTGCTGATTTGCAATTACTGAAGTGGGAAGATCAGGTTTTTGGTAAGGAGAGCTCGTGGCTGGGCAAGACATATAAATTCAAGCTGTGCAAATGGAATTAGTCGCCAAACAGCTGACATCACTGGATAATATGCAGGTTGATTGGAAGGTGCTATTGGAGGAGCAGGTAGGTCAGAATTCATGTTTTTTAAAAGAGGAAAATGCGCAGAGGGAGCTGAGGGACTAATAAGACCTAGTGCTATTAAAGTCACTAATTGATCCTGTGGGAGAGCAGGAGCAATAAAGAAATTGGCAGAATATTTTAAAAAGGACTGGACCAGTGACATTGATGTGTCATTCAAAATATTGTATTATCCATGGTTTCAGCTATGAATCATTCTCTTCCTGTATTGCTGTGGATCTCTGGGGCTGGCTGTTGTGCAGAACTGCAACTAGCAGAAGGACAGCTGTTCAGAAGGGCAGCTGTTCAGGTCTGAGTAGAATTGAAAACAAGATAGAGATAGATACATGTTGGAAGAAAGGGTACTTTGTCTCAATAGAGAACCTCCTTGCCAAACTCACTGTCTGCCCATCTGACTTAGATATGGGCTGACCGTCAGGTTTACACACTCTGATTAGAATTTACTCTGTAGGTTTCAAGTTTACTCTGATGAGCCAAAGGAGTAAAAGCCATCAAGGGTAAGCCATCTGATTGTACCCCCTATTTAGAGTGGGTGGTTGGATAGCTTACATTTTTTGTATCGGCTGTCACCACTAGGAATATCTTGGTGTTGAGGGTCAGGAAAATGAAGAATAATGACCCCTATGCCATGGGAGAAAACTTCTATGTTGTGTGGGTCATGAGTTTTTTTTATTTTTCAAAAACAAAATCCCGGTTTGGGAGAAAAATCTTTGGAAAAGTTTGGCGTCTGGCTATCATGCCTGATGCAGCCGTCCGTCAAACGTTTCTTACATTCACAGGAATTGCCATGATGGCGGTTCCTGCCACGGTATAAAAAAAGTATGCTGCAGTGATATTTTAAGGATTTTGAGGGCCCTAGGCAAAATGTATTTTGGGGTCCCTTTTCGGTATAGCTTTGAGTTTATGATACAGTATCAGTTATTGCACGCCGCCTTTGGCCAGGTCAGTGACAATGCAAAGGCACACTCGTCCAAATTCTACATGTGTTTACATCTAATATTTGTGATAATGTTTTTTTTCAACATAGCAGCAGCTCACTAATATTTCTGCACATAATCTCAATGACATATGAACATGTGAGGTGTTGTTTTGATCTACAGATTTTTTTTTATGGATGTTGCATGACACATAAATAACCGTGGGCCGAGCTGGCGGAGCGGCACTATGTGGAGGTCCATGGAGTTGGGGACAAACTCCATGGAGCTCTGCTCCACCACCCAACTCTACCCCCATATTAAAAATGAATTAAAAGTACAATAAGGAGTAAAAAAAAAAGACTTACCTTCACTGCGGCATCCCTGGGCTGCCGTCCTCCTCTTCCTCGCATCTCCGGGTGATCTGCAAATACGCGCGCTCCCTCACATGCACATTTCTCGCATGGAATGCGCATTCATGGGTGCGCGCGCATGTGCAGATCAACTGGACATGCAAGGAAGAGGAGGACGGCAGCCCAGGGATGCCGCAGTGAAGGTAAGTCTTTTTCCTTTCCTCCTTAATGTGATTTTAATTCATTTTTAGTAGGGGGTGGAGGCGGGCGGCAGGGCAACTCCGCTCTGTCACGGAGTGTGCGCAGTTTTGCCTACTCCGCTTTGTCTACTCCGCGTTCTCAGTGGAACGCGGAGTAGGCAAAACTCCGCACACTCCATGAGCGGAGTTCTCCGCCCACTCTTACACATAAACACATTTGTCTGCAAGATGTCTGTAATAGACTCTCACACATTAACCAGATTACAAATAAATTAAAGGAAAACGGTATTTGAAACAATCTGTTTTAGAATTATTGATGGTCATCAGGGCAAGACTCTCTGCAGAACAGAGATGGCAATATAGGAGGGCCTCCTGAAAGGCTGGGGCCCTGGGCCAGAGCCCTCTTTGTCCATGCCACGTCACTGCTCCACGGTCCTGGCAGACATCTCTGAATATGGAGAACAGACAAAATGCAGGGATATAAAGCCATAGTCTACCTTTTTGCCTACTGCCAAACTATGTATCAGGCCTTTGCTTAAGGTACCAGCATGAGAAAGAGAACCCACTGGGCAGCACCCTCCCATAACATTGCACTGAAACAAATATTTTAACGATCTTGGTATTTGTGAATTTATATATTAAAGCGTACATTGTAATAAATGAACAAATATAATGCAGAAAAGGGGCATCCAAATGAAAAATATGAGGATTATAGCAATACCGAATTTTTTCTCGACGGTGTGGCCATTCTGATTTATAGGAAACCTTAACATTTTATAACTAAATGTGTTAACGTTGTAGTTAAGGGGTCCGTTATATTGTGTTTTTTATGTTATGCTATGTTGTGTTGTTTTATGCTATTGTGTTATGTTATGAGATTCGTACAGCAGTGCATTGTCGTTAGTATTTGGTGGGTATTGATTAGGGATCGAACTAAACAAGTTGAGGGCCATTAATGTGTTTGTATTTGGATTTAAGAAAAACATGAGGTAGGCCTGCACTAAAGCACCTTATTTCACCTGCTCTTCAGTGGAACAGATGATTGAGACCATGTTTAAAAGGTCTTGTGGTTATAGCACTGACTTCACATAGTCTTTGTTGTCCCAGTTCAACAACACCTCACTTATCTAGGTAGTTTTGATTGCTTCCTTGTACATCCCTTCTTCATTAAGAGCTCTCTGTAGCCAGCAGACTAGCTTAGAGACGTCTGCACAGTACTGATATATGTTGTGATCTGCTGGTCACAAGAACAATTCCTGGAATTGTTAACTCAGCCTTTTCTCCTTCTGAGGTTCATAAACTGAGTGTCATTACACCTGATATTTATTTGCATAGAACGGGCAAAACAATGGCGTGGAGCGTTGTATAAATAACATTGTGCTAACTATGTGTGTTAGCATTTATGAATTATGCTATTTTCACAAGGATTTATTTTGTTTTTGTGTGAAGTTAAAATGCTAGTGAGGTATGCGCTTGCTATTTAAATCTGTTAAGTAGGATATGCAAGTTACAGCATCATGCCCCACTCTAGCATATTCATCCATTCATACTTCCAAGGCTGCTGAAACACATAGCAATTTCTTGTGGACGATAATATTAAATCAAATGTTCCAAGCCAACCGTATTTTTTGTAACCCAGCTTTATTGATTTACCTGGTTCTAAATGTCGTAAGTATTGATATGGCAGATATTATACGGTCATCAAAGTATACAGGAATACATTAGTAAAGAGAGACAATAAAGCATAACACTCTTAAACTTGTAACACACAATAGTGAGCCTGAGCATGCAGCATGAGTTCTGCGAGTATGTTGTAGCAGAGTCTGTGGCAGAGCACTTGGTCGAACCTGAGGCAGGATTGCTACCGGGAAGGGGCACAAGCCATGTTGAAGGGCTTGTTAAGTGAGTATTGTACCGTGGTGGTGTGATGGGGTTTAAGGACTGTGGTGGCCTGGTTTAATTCCTAGCAGCACTTAGGAATGTGAGGAGCAGATAATCGCTTGTGGATGCAATGGACACTGTCGGCAACCCTGTACCTCCCAGGAGCGGCCCGTGCAGGTAAGAGTGGTGAGGCTGGGTGGGGCACGGGGGAGTTGACAGACTAATACGAGGTAAAATTAAATAAAAAAAAAAAGACAACTTATATTGCGCTTGCCGCATCGCCGACTTGGCGATGCGGCAAGTGCAAGGTAAGTGGTTTTCTTTTTTAAAATGTAACTTTACCTAGTCATCATCTGTTGCCCCCCCACCCCACACCCCCTGCTCTTACCTGTACGGGGCGCTCCTGGTACCTCCTCTCTTCACTCAGACTCAGACTCTGCCACAGCCCAGTGAACAATCTTATTGTGCCTCATGTTCCATGCAGACCGTCTATGATGACAAAGTATGATTCTAATAATAGTAGTAGTAGTGTTAATAGCTTTATATTTATTGAATCATTAGTAGTAACCGTATTATTGTAATTAGTTATATTACATTAGGATACGGTGTAGTGATGAATGAGTATCGTTCAAACTTTCTCAAATACGTAAATTTTTCAAAGACTTATGTTTTGCTCTTGTCTCTCATCTTTACCTCACCACATACATTTGTCCAAGTAATTATAATGTATTTGTTCTTGCCCCTTTTCCAGCTATCTGTCTTCAGAAATGCAAGAATAGTGGGGAGTGCATTGGGCCGGACCAGTGCCATTGTCCTCCGGACTGGGAAGGAATGCAGTGCCAAACTCGTAAGCATATCATGAGCTGTTCCTTAGAATGTGCGATGACCGATGTTCCTAGAAATATGCAAAACTTACTGTCTCATAGAATGTGTAATATTGTCATAAGGTATGTTTGTTTTTAATTCTCACATGTTTTATACGGTCCATGCTTTACAGCCTTATGCAACCTAAAATGTCTTTATGGCGGGAAATGTGTGCTGCCTAACGTGTGCTCGTGTCGCCCCGGATATACAGGAGCAGTCTGCAATAAGAAGTTGCAGGTAATTAGCATTTGCAACAAAAATGTGGATAATTTATATATTTTTTCGTATATATGAACATATGTATATGTAAATAAATGGTTTATGGAGGGAACCATATCTGAGGAATTTCAGGGGTATTATAGATTTATTCCGCGACCACAATGGCTTTTTAATAAAAGTGAAACGTCCCCCAGTGACAGTTGTCAGAACGGAAGAGGTTGACGGGAAAAAGGACCTATGCAAAACTTGAAGAAAAACCAACAGAAGGACTCTATATTCAAGATTTATTCTATTTACACCTTAAAAAAAATAAGTATGTAAAACGTAGTTCCAAGAAAAGGCATTCTATGAATTTGTTTATGCCTAAGGTAAATTCTGTTGATCATGAAAATTTAAATTACGCATTTTAGGTGGAATGATCTCTCAGAAATGCCATTCTATGAACTTGGTTTTCTATGAAACCACATTCCTGGGTGTCTGTATTCCAGTTTTAACTGATTTTAAATAGGTCCAAAACCTGCCTATTAACTAGGAAGTACCAAAATCTGACCTCTAGAGAGAAGCATTGCTTGTCTTCCGGATATTTTCCCTGTTGCTTTATCACAAGGTAAATGTAGAACAAATACTTCCCCATCCCCTTTTTCAGGAAAAAGAATAGGTAGGAAATTGCAACCACTTATTACCTAACACCTGCACTAGTTTGGTTCAACCTCAAAAGACATAAATAAATACAAAATAATTGCTGTGGACATGTGGCCTGTAATTGTATCTTAGTTGCGTGTAAATGGAAATTTCACTGAATTCTAACTATAGTTTCATTTGTAACGACAATTTTGCTAAGTCACTTCCAATTGGGTTGAGTTGTTAAATTATTTAGTTGATTCCTAAGATACGCATTAAGATGCAGGTGAGTTAATCCTGCCTGGGCCGATCATAGTGACGAAGATTAAAGGGACTGTCGGTTATGTTCCTACTCACATGAATCATGGTTGCATTTGCTATGCTGTTGAACTTCTCTTGACCGCCAGCGGAGAATATTAATCAGACAAGTATGCATGGCCCAGGGGTTCAAAAGTGCCTGGAAGCATCTTCTATCGTTTTTTAAGCACTCTGCTCCCTGGGTACTGGCAAGATCTGCAACATGTGTTAACATACTCAGGCAGCTGCTTACTTTACCTGCTGTGACCGTCTATTTGGAAGGACAAAAATGAACAGCAACACATGCAGCTGAAGCAGTGCTGAACGAGCTCTACCTGGAGAAGCTGTACTGAGGCATCGTCGCCCTGATTAGCTACCACTTGTGCTGTTTATTGTGCAATTTTGCAACAGTTCTGTAATGAACTGACTGCTCATCTCTTACAACTCACAGCATTATGCAGAAAACATTTTAGAAAATGTTAACAAATAGTTTCTTTTAGCACTTAACCATTCTGTAATGTATTGACTTCTCACTTCTAGTCACACATTCCTTTTTGCAAAAAACGACTTGGAGGATTTTAACAGATAGTTGTTTTTATCTTGATTGTAATGGTTTTTATTAACTAAACAATACATTTTACAGTGCAGGTGAGTTTGAAATGGGCAGAGTAGGATTAATCTAAATAAAGACCAGCACATTCATCAAAGAAATCTGTACACTTTTATTAAAAATGTCTGATCATTTTACAGAGCAGCAGCCCTTGCTGGAAGGCAGGGTCACAGTGCACCGCCAGATGTTAACCATTTCCCTGGAAGGGAAAAAAACAGTGGTCTGGAAGGCGGTCAAGTCCACATGAACACAAAACACTTAAAATTTAAACTTTGTGCTTAATTAATAACACAAAAAACATGCTGTGTAGAATGGCGTATATAATGTGTGCATTTGTATGGATCAAGCCTGCTCTTTGTCTAGCACCCATGCACGTTAGTCTGTACGTGATCTACTGTGGTGGAGCAAAGGTAACTCCTGCATCTTGCCAATTATATTTTTTAACACAAGAATCTGTTTTAAGCAAACATTAACATCAATATTTCTGGAATACAAAGCACACAAGCTCAAATATACCTAAACATGGAGACATCATACAATTGAACTCAACACTCTTATGAACTTATTAGTTTGCTGCCAGTGACTTCTTGCTTCACCAATAAGTCTGCACATGTTTTTTAATGTTCACTTGCAAGGTATGAAGCGCACCCAATCTTGGTGATGGCAAGCTGTAGAACGTAGCTGAGATAAAGCAATGGGTGTACTGTTGCTGTGATATGTGCACACAGCACAATTATCGGTGGATGCAAGTAATAACCCACTGAGCTTTCTGAAATAAAATCGAACAACAAACTAAAAGAAATCTGTGAATGTATTTTGTAAACACTGTTTGAAATCCGCTTCTGTCAAATTTTGTTGCTGTTCAAAATTGCGTACCCACTAATCATTAATTTTAGGAAGTTGAAAAAACACTGGAAAATACCACTGAAGTGGTAAAAATATATACACTGAAAAACCTAACCATATACAATCAATTTATCTTTATATACCCCATTTTTGGTTTCTCAAGACCACAATACTATTAAGAGGTTGGTCGACTGCTAAAGTGCTGAATGTACACTTCAGTTTGGAGATTACAGAGGTACAAAAGAGGTTGCATCTCACACTTTTCAAACATGTAGTAAGTAGGGGGCAGCGTTAGGTTGATCTGAAGTTTTTCCAAAGCCTTTGTCATGTCTCTTTTCTTTGACACAGCGGGGCACTCATAATATTCTGTATGTGAGTTGAAAAGAGTCCTTGAAAATACATATGCTCTGCTTATTTGTAATTTAAATTTTATGAGCTCAAGGACAGTGCTTTATATTAAACTTTCTATAGAAGTAAAATATGCTTTCTCTTGTTTTAGGTGCACAGTCAACGTGGTTGAATGAGAGTGGTTATGTGGCCAAGACTGCAGAAGTGAAACACCAATGTAAATGGAACTTGCCCATGTTTGAAAAGGGGTTCCATTCAGAACTGAGCATGAAAACCTGCTATATACACCAGAGGCTAGTTCATGGAGCATGTCCTAAAGATAGTAACAATTAGTCAAACTATGTCTAATATTTGAAGCACTGATGGTCAATTGCTTGCTTAACTCAGACATGAAGAATTCAGTGTACTATCATCCGCTCGAATCACTACCTCAGACTCTGAACACATGTCGGCAATGCTAACAAAGTGCACTTTTGTGTTTATTGCAATGGGTTTTCTCGCTATTGTACCTTTAATTGTGAATACAAAACAGTTATCTTATTTAAACAGTGATATAGGCATGTGTTGTCCTTCAGCACATAATCTGTAATCTCTCAACTCTTTTGAGTTTATTTGTAAATCATTCGTGTTTTACTAAGTGGAACTATGATGAAACGTATGTGTTTACAACCCTGATGGACATAATATTAGACATTCGCTTTTAACAGATTAAATATAAATATTTATTTCTTTCAAAATACAATTATTCAAACGAAATATTTTCTTTAAGGGAAATAAGTCAAATGAAATAAAATCATAGACATTCTTAAAACAGATTTATACTTCTACCAGCATTTCTGGCTGTGTACTATACAGTATATTTCTTCTTCTTAATCATGTGTCTTCCACCATTTTAAAACTGGCCTGTGATTTTGTTGAAAACTGTTACATCAAACTAAATAGAATCTTTTCACCAGAATATTTTTCAAACCAAATGTGTATATAAATAACTGAATTACAAACAGGATCCTCAGTGTTTGTGATACTCTCTTTATAACTTTTTATATTGGAGCACATTATATATATATATATATATATATAGATTAAACATTTTATAAAAACAAAATAATCTCAGATGTTCTACACTTGCCTTATTATAAAATGTGTACACGAGGAAAACATCTCCAAATGAAATTTTCTAGATTTTCAAAAGTTAATTTCATAGTGAAAACAGAACAGAAATATAATATAACTCTTTAATCTGTGACAAGGTTTGTTTGCATTTTGAAATGTCTTGAGGAATATCATTAGTTAAGAGCATGACGCATCACATTTCATGCTAAAGACGGTGGTTACTTGAAAATGGGGATCTTTGGTACTGTTTTGAAATCTTCACTAACTTCATCTATCATTCATCGACACTTAAGTGTATGGCGGTGCATTCTTGTACAACAATCAAACTGTATAAGTTATTGCAAGGGGAGACTCCATCTCATCAGAATTCATGTACTGGAATTTCTCTCTTCCTGAAATCACCTAGCTCAAATAAATGAAAGAGGCAAGAAGCCATATGCTGTTTAGGTGAAAGCCCATAACACTTATTTGCAAAGGCTTAGTGCAATAATAGTTCCTCATACCAAAGAAACACAATTATTTGAAATATTAGTGCTGTGATTGGGTAAGACATTGTTTTGTTTAACACACCAATGATACACTGCAATATCACTTCAATGTCTGAAAACCTTGGTGTAGTGAGTACTATTTACATTTTCTTCTTAAGCCATATTCTTTAGAAATGAATGTTTAATTGTTGAGACAAAGATAAACATGTATTGAGACCATGAAGTGTTACTAAGGGGCTAACAGCATCTTTTAAAAAATAAATTTTCAATATAAAATGAGAAATCTTTGAGGTCTGTTCTGCATCCTATTTTAGTTTATAAAATCAAACTAACTGGAATAACAAAATGCTTCTAAAACATGAACAACGCAAGTCTATGACGAATATTGCCATGTGGTAAGGACTAGATAAAAGAGAATATTCATGAGGATTGCAAGTACTTTTTTCTTTGTGTACACCTTTTTAGAATAAGGATATGCTACCAGTAGTAGAAGAAAACTGTTGAATAGAAAGCTGACATAACTTTTCCTAGTGTATATCTTATTTCAGTTTGATTTGAGAATGGTCAAAATGTAATGCATCTGTAAAAATATAAAGACATGAATTGCTGGACATATACATTAAATGTTTTACCGTTCCTAAAGTTCAGATACAAAAAAAAAATAGTTTGCAATACCCGAATTGGTGATTACGGTAACGTTGCCTTTTGTTTCCAGTAAGCACTGTTCGCAGGATATGCCCCAAAATTGTCTGTCTTGTCTGGTCTCTAACTTTTAAGACCCTGTATATATCCAAGCCTTAATGGTAAAAAGGCATACATATTAGTTAAATGGAATGTTTTTCTAAATTTGAACATTTTGATAAATTGGGAATTATATAAACCAATCAACCGCATATGTAGAATTTTGACAAACTATGGGGATTCCAGACATATGCCTGGGTGTAAATACTACATACAACTAACCGTATGTATTTGTGTACATAGGCTGTTATTAATTTTATGTTAATGTTCATTGTGGTATTCGGATATCATTTCTGTGTACAGTGAATCAAACCATGAACATTAAAATAAACACATTTTTGGTAATAAAAAAATGTATTTTGTTCTACTCTTCCTCAGTTTCTGCACTCCTTGTTCTGTATCAATTTGTGTTGAAATATTTTCTACCAAGCTGCTCCTCTCTCATTGCCACCTTGGAGTCAAAACTATTCCTCAATGGGGGTCTCCCTTTCCGTCTTCTTGCAGGGTGCTAAATTATTTGTGTTATGGCATATACTTCAATGTTTCACAGAGGACAGTTTAGGAGGGAACTACCACTTGTAGTGAGGTACGCTGCTTTACAGCCTTTGCAGAGCATGTGTATCTATAGCAACACATGCTACAAAGCGAAAATGTTATTTGCAAGCATCTGTTAGTAGCGTGTAGTGCTATAGAGCCATATGCACCTATCCTCCACCTGGAAGCATGTGGCACTATTTTCAGATCTTGTCTTTATTAATTAATTCCCTTTTCCCAGTGCACATGTGCACCATACTGCATTCACTTGCCACACCATACTACTATCACCCACTGTGCAAAAACACAATCTAACATGGAGTCGGTGACCATGTGCCTCGTCAATTTAAGGTTGAGTCACATCATAACCTATGAATTGAAAGATTTCCTTTGAAGAAAAGCAGCTTGCAAACATTTGAACCCAACACTAGATGGGAGGATTATGGAGAGCTTGTGAATCTACAGCATTACATGCTATGAACAGATACTTACAGGGTAAGTAACATTTTCTTTTTTGTGCCACTTGTATTTGGGGGCAGTAGATGTCTTCATCGACAGTGATGCACATCATAAGGGTCACCCTCTCCATGCCAATCACAATTATGATAAGTTATAGCCTTTATTCTACACAATCATTGTTATTAGTCTGCTGTTAGATAAGAACTAATATTTTTACCAAACAATTCTTCAAATGCCTGCATTTACATACATTCTTCTTGGGGCTTTCAGTCCGCTCTATTCATCCATTGGTCTGTTGTAGTGTCATTCCCAATTTGCTTCATCCTAAGTCTGTAAACAGCATAGGGCAATGAGGCAGCAACTTGAGCCATTGGGCCCCTTGTGAATTATGGCATTTTGCCTGTGCACAATGTGCACATGTCCCAGAACAGCAGTCTCATTCAGTGCGAGGAGTAGTAGATGAATATCCCCATTTTTATAAAACATAATTTTTCCCTTTAATTAATGTTTCCCTTTTTTTTTTTTTTTTTTAAACAGTGCAATGGGGAACTTGCTTCATTCTGTGTGGACACTGCTGGTGGCATCCTTCTTTAAATGCCATTTGAAACCTTTCCATTATGGCCACCAATGTATGAACAAAAATGAGATGAACCAAAATGAAAAGAGGCCTATAAAATGTGAAAACTAAATGTTAAATAACTGGCAACAGGGTCCATCCCTGGTACTGAAATGAACTTATTTTAATGCGGTAGCTCACATTTGTTCAGGGAAACCTTTGTCACTCACTGGGCAACAGAACTAATCAATTATGTGGACTGATCAATTGTTGCATGCATTTTGCTGTTCAGAACAGAAGCAGAGAATTAATGACAATAAACCAGACCAATGACAGAGGTAGGCTGATGGAAAGTCTGTCTATGCATGTTTATATTTGCGATTGTGTGTGTATATATTCTTAATGAATCTTTTTGATTACAAGAGTCAACCAGACAACTAACCCTGTCAGACCCTCCTAAGAAAATCCAGCATGGATTATTATCACAGTGCAAATTGTCTCCCCTCATGGTTTCTCAAAGTCAGTAATCAAAACAAAAATGCTTGCCTACTTAAGATAATCTATGCGATTCCATGCAACAAGATACATGTCCATAAGCTTTAACATGGTGCAATAACAAGCTATCCATAAAGGCCTATTGACTTTAACTCTCACTTTTTATAATGAGAATGTTTGGTCTATTGCTATTGCAATGTTTTACAATTAACAGAATAGACCTATGTCATCTAACATAACTTTGTTCAAAGAACCAATCACATCAATAGCCTTTAAAATTGGCTTGTCACCTAGTTGAACTGCTGAATTGAGCATGCACTTTTCCATAAGGCAAACATTAGATATTCTGCCACTAAATTACAAATATGTACAAAATTACAGTTGGCAAAACATATACAATCTTTGCTTAGAGGTAACACTGGGAGGAGCTGGCGGAGCCAGACTACGCGGAGGTCCACGGAGTTGGGGACACATTCCATCCGCTCCGCCACCCCCCTATTAACAATGAATTAAAATTACATTAAAAGTAATAGAGTAAAGACTTACCTTCGGCATCCCCGGGCTGCTGCAGTCCACTTCATCTCTGTCTCAGGGTGATCTGCGCATGCGCCTGCGCATTCCTTGCGAGAAATGCACATATGCGCGCGCGCGCATGTGCAGATTACCCTGAGATGGCGATGAAGAGGAGGACGGCAGCCCGGGGACGCCGCAGTCAAGGTAAGTATTTATTCTTTTACTTTTAATGTAGTTTTAATTAATTCTTAATAGGGGGGGATGGAGACAGGGGCTGGTCAACTCTACTCTGCTGTGGAGTGTGTAGAGATTTGCCTTCTCAGCGGAACGCGGGGTAGGCAAATCTCTGCACACACAGCGGGCGGAGTGGAGCTTTCCACCCACGCCTACTTAGTTGGCCTACCAAGGATTATCACAGTGCAACTCTTCCACTCCCAGGGATTGTTAGAGGGTGTCGCCAATATCAAAATAATTTCCTGCTGCAGTAATCTGTGAAAGTTTAGGAAACAAAATACTTTTGAAGGACTATTGGTGTCAGCATATGCATTCCACAATAAGGAGGCAAAACCTACGTCATTAGACATATGGCATTAGACATATCTTTTTGCAGTGAACCAGTGAGGCCCACAGATTTACCATTGGCTTGTCACTTTTACCAACTCGGGTCTAGTGTATTGACCATAAGCTTTCCCACAAAGCAACCATCAGGGATACAGTCATAAAATTACAAATGTATGCAAAATTACAGTTGACAAAACAAAACGCAAGCTGAAGAGGGCTTAAAGGAGTTATCTCAGTGTAAATCTTCCTTTTGGGGACATTAAAAATGAGACAAAGGCCTATTTCACAATAATTGTCTGAACTCCCAAGAGAAAGTCACACTGAGAATCTGGAAATTGTTGAAAACTTGATTCTTCTGGTGACTCAGAGTGAATGAGAGAAAAATAAGATATAGGAGGGGCATTCTCTTATCTGATTCATAGTGAGATTCAAGCTGAGATGTCATATGCTCCACCAGGGCTGCATTCATCACCAATGCATCCCATCCAAAATGGTTTCTTTATTTAATTAGAGACACAGTCCTGTGGTACTAGGATCATCTCAATTCAAGTAGGCCTGAACCAGATGCATAACCATTACAAAATCTGAGTAGCCACAACGAGGATTGTGTCTGGAATCTAATCTATCTTCAGATATAATATAATTCAAAAACGTTATTTCAATCATTAACCATATACATTAACATTTCAATTCATAGGCAATGTCAGGATCACAAAGTTAAAAAGTCTAGAATAGAGTTGATTAAAAACATGTATTAACATTTCAGTTCATAGGCAAAGTCTAAAATACAATTGATAAGTCTGTGCAGCACAATCCTAGATCTAGGTCTAAAAATCAAAACACTAAGAAAGTGCAATAAAACCAATACAGAACCCTCCAATAGTAAGAAGAAAAAAAAATGTATTACTCCATTTAAAACAATTGGAGGACCCCATGACAATCTGACACATATAACTAATCCACAGTGTCTGCATTGATGTGTGTATCTAAAAAGAGAATAGAAACTGCAGTGATGTTGAGATACATGTTAAAAGTACATAAAGATAAGACAATGGGGGGAAAACTATGTCTCAATATGCCCATGATTTAGAGCCGTTATAAAACAAGTAATAAGTCCTTTAGGTAAAATGTAGAGAACACTAGGGACAAGGGTGGCCAATTAAAAGCTTGCCTCTAGCCTCAACCTCCACATTGATAGTAAATAGTGTGATACAGCAAAGACTATATGTTGGCTTACATCAAACCTTAAGATATGAAGGGCATTGTTATATTCTCTAACACCCAGGAGCTGACAGATTGGAATAAGCCACTTTTTCCTGCTGGGAAGGTAAGTTGCACAAAAGAACAACACATGCTCTACTATTTCCCTTTCTGAGCCACAGGTAAGGCAAGAACACCCAGTTGATTCTGACTTATAAGCCAATCTACCAGTAAAGGAGGCAATAGGCAGGGATCTGTACCTAATTGCAGATACAGTTTACTGGCCAACGAGGCTCAATTTTATCAAGGAAGTGTTCAAAGTGATAATTTACCTTAGTCTGAAGAGAACAATCACTCAGGGTACCATAGGAGGGAGCTTACAATACTTGATCGGGTTTATACTGAAGGTATCTTTCTTTTTTTTTTTTTTTTACTTGGGTTTTGCTTATAGCCAGTACAGCCTCTGGCACTTCCTACAGATCTCCGCATCCTATCTTAATAGTGTGTCTTTCACATATCTAATCCATGGGATACTTCTCGATTCCAGTATTCTTAACACTTCGGTAAGACCAGCTCAATAGGAAGATAACTCCGGTGTAACCCAGATCTGTCATCAATAAAGAATGTGCCTGTTCCCTGCTCCCTCAGTAATGGGCCACAGACCCAGATCAAGTCTGAGTTGGATTTGCTGGGTACTACTAGGAAGCCCTAGTAGGAAACTATTCTCTGTGACTTGTAGTTTGGATGTATTTTTACATCCTCAGAGTTCAGACCCATGCAAAGCATCACCCAAAGCCTGCATTTTATATATTTAAATTACAGGAGATATCGGGCGAAAACACGAACTGTGCTGCATTCTTACTAAGGCCCCACTATGCTGTAAAAGTTGGAGTCTCCATTTCTCAATGTGGCAACTCCAGTCCAAAGCGTCAGTGAGTGATAGCCCTAGATATTCGAAGACCTTAACCCTCTCTAAAGCAACACCAATAAGCATGGGGTTAGCTTGCATGGTATGGTCAGGGTTTAAGATCATAAATTTAGTTTTCTCAATTTATTTCAAGACCCCTCTGTTCCCAATCAAAATCCCAATGTTAATGCCATCCAGCATTAGCATACTAAGAGAGACATTAATGAAGATTCAAGATCTTTTTTCTCTCTATAGAAATAGGTGACTCCTCAAACTGTGTATATTGTCAGAAAAACACAGTGACAGATGATGAAAAATTATAAATGGGTGAGTTTTCTTGAAGACTCTAGTGCCCAGGTCTCTCTCTAACAATTCTTATGTTCTCTATAAATCGCCATGGAAAATTGCATTATTAATTAACTTACTGATCTGAAGGCATATGCAATTTTACAGTATCTGTCATATCAAAAGTGTAGGATTCTCCGCAACCATATTATAAGAATGGCTACTGCAGTAACCTAAATCCATCAGGTAATCAAGGCAATCTGAAAATGTTTCAAAATCTTCCAAGTGATGACAAAATGAAAATAAATCGAGTGATCAATATACTATGCTGCAGAATTGAAATCTGATAAGCATCTGCCATCACAAAATGAAGAAAAACTGAGGAGGCATCCAAAAAAATATGGAATCATCTTCTTTCATCCCACTCTGTCCATCAAAGACTCCTGCAAGCACACGCTAAATATAATTAATGAAATGATTCATAAAGCTGCAGAGGTACACAAAGCATCAAATGTCCTGAGAGAACTGTGCTCAGCGTTCATTGGCCTTCAAGTTACTCCTTCAAGAGAACCCTGTGAAAATCTAAACTTTTCTATAGTTCATCTATTTATTCAACCCTGAAAGCACCAATGATCACATTCTAGCAAATCTTGTGAAACTGTTCTGGAGTTCATGTCAAAAGCATTTATAGATGCTCTCATCCATGAGTGATCCAATCAGTAGTTGAGAGAGGGAGGACCTGACACAAGAGCAAAAACCAGAGAGGTTGCAGTGGAAATATTGGTTATTGTCTGTGTGCCGTGACATACTGAGTTGCTGCTTCCTCTCTGGATTGTTTTCAGTGAATTGACTCTACGGATCCGGGCCCTTGCAACCGTTTCCCATATCCACTGTACCCAAGGTCCATGTGAGAATGAGAATGATAAATAAGGGGTTGGAAGTTATCAACGGTGGTTGCACTGCACTGTCGCTTTACATATTTTGGTAATTTGGTTTCTGCCAAACAGTTGTATGGTACATATGAGGACAATATAGATTCTGATTTCAGGATAGGGGCAGTGTGAATGCATGCATTGCAATGGCATTTATGTATACTATAGAAATGTGGTGTCAGGCATGGGTATTGAGTTTAGATTGATAGGGCAAAATTTATTCTTGCTTAACAATGGGCCTGTATGGATTGATTAACATGGATTCTGACCTGTCTTACATAAGAGGCAGTGGGGATCCTTGCATGCCAGTGGTGCTTCACATACCTCCACAATGAGATTTCTGGAATGGCAACATAGGATTATATAAATAGGTGATGTGGCATCAGTTTTGCAAAGTTAATTTTTGGCACTAGGGCAGTAATGCTGCTGGTATCATGGTAGTACCTGTAATTATAACACTAATATATGAGACCTAAAAGTATTCAGTAAGTAACCAGAATTGGTATTGTAACAACAGCGCTAGCATCCCATGCGATTCCTTCACACATTGAGCTGTATCCACGATGACCTCTTACTAGCTATAATTTTGAGAACGCCCATTGGAAGGTTGCCATACTTGGCAGCATAATATTAGCAGCACCTTATTGAGGGACCATGAACCTTGATGGACATTATATCCTGACAAGGAACTGGAGAATGGTGATCGTTTTCAATGCAGAGGATTTTGTATGGTCATTTAGTTAGAGGGGCCCACTACATAACCGTGGCTCTGTTTGCCTGTTTTGTATTCAGTTTTTTTGTATCTAGCACACAAGTTCTTTAAAGGCGCACATATGATTTCTACTGCACCGAAAAACTTGATCATGGATATTGTGGCAGGCACTGAAAAATGTCAATATTTCTTTAGTACCCTTTTCAGAACTGCTTCTAAATTGTATTATTTTTAGCAGATACATTTAACAAATTATGCCGCAAAGCTCACATTTTTAAATCAAATTGTCTTTGGTGATATATCCCCCACAAAAAATACCCATTGTAGAGAGTGACACTTGTAAAGAACATCTACTGGAACTTACTAGATTATTTCAAATGTGAGGCTATCCTCAGCATATCTGCAGGAAAGTGCCTCTTTTGACATGGTTAGCCCCCACTTTGTGCTTGATGTGATTTCAAACTGTACGTGCCCTAGGTCCCTGCTAACAAGATTCCCAGTGCCAGATCTAGTTCTCAAAACTGTACCACAATTGCCACAACTTCAGCAACCTCTATAAATTCCTAGTAAATGTACCACTGTTACCTAAGGCATTGGGACTGAAGAGTGTCCTCTGGGGTTGCAGGACCAATTGTGCCACCACAGAGAGCACTCACCAAGACTATGCGAACTGCCATTGCAGGATGCATGTCTTGGTGCAGAGAAAACCAAAGAGTCGAAATGGCCTGTGTGCCATACCGAAATGGGCTGCCCTTTCCTCCGTGAAGGGTCAAACCTGTAGACTCTCCAAAGCGAGTTTATCGCTTTTACACAAACGAAAATTCATCTTACAGAGCATAAAAGCAACATACGGAACAAAAACCTGAAATCTACGGTGGCGACACACTTTGCAGAGAAGAACCATAATACCAGCCAACTTCGGTACATGATTTTGGAACAAGTGTTAGAAAAAGGACGTGACAACAAAAAATCTTTACTCCAACCTGAACTTTATTGGATTTACAAATTAAATGCATTACACCCTAAGGGGTTAAATGAAAGACGTGAATATAGCTGCTATCTGTAAACTTTTGAAATATTTCTATTATAGGACTAATCATTGTTTTCATGTCTTTATAGTCTTGCATATTATTATTATTTATACATATACCGGAAACACCTAACAATCCCCTTTACACGAGAGTACTTTCTAAATATCATGATACCGATGCCTATTATTTTATTCATCATGTACTCTAGATACCTTTACTATCATATTTATTTTTTTCATTTACACCCTTCATAAACCATTTTCGTTTTAACACTATGGCTACACACATGGTCTTTCTTCTGTTTTTCGTTCCTTTCCCTTTTTCCCTATCTATTGATGTGAGGAAATATGAATTTTGTGATCAGTTATGTCCCCTATCGTAGACCCCAACGGCTCCATGTACATGCTATAAGTACATGTATGTTCCCTCCTGCTCCAGTTTTGAAGACGCAAATATATGTGCGTCCACCATCAACATGTCCTCTTTCAGATCCGCCATGAATGGGTCATATATTCCATTCCTAAGTATGAAAGGCCACCGACTTTATGTGGTTCACTTTCCACATTTTACAGATTCAGGCGAGTAGGCCCTGAATTCTGTCATCAAGCCTTTTCCTGCCTTCTGCCTCTGAAAGCTCCAGTCTGAGCCTGCATCTGTATCCATGAATTTTGTCCTATTCCCTGCGCGGCTAACGGTGCCTGATCCAGCATATTGCTTGCCAAAAACTGTATTTCACCTTCGAGATTATCTCCTTCGTTCCTCATCCGATACATTCCTGTCTAGCAGTTTAGGTAAACATTCCTCCAGCTACCGTGCAAAGGGGCCAGGCCTCGCTGTCCTCATGCAAGTAATTCATAGCCCCGTTACCATGGAATATTCCTACCCCCTCGCATTTCATGTAGACACATAGACGCTTGTACACGCACTAACAGTCAGTATAGAATAGATTCTATCCTAGAGACCTTTCCTTTTGGATAACACAGTTCTTTAAACATAGGATATTAGATATGATTTGGGATTAGGTTGACATAACCCCAGACTTCTGTCTCCACATGTAGAGCTAAATGTCAAGTCCCCTTCACCCTCTAGTTGCACGTCAATCACACGTCATGCGGCTGCGCGCGCATCTCTGCCAAATATTTCTGCTGACATTGCAGGATTCTTTTATGGATCCACCCACTTGTGACATCATGTTTAATGACGTATTTTAGTTACACCCATGTTTACGCCTCTATTAGTTACGTATGTACAGTTTATCTGAATTATCAGCTGTCACGCCTCTTGCATCTGTTTCACTGTAATGTATTTTCTATAAAACTGCCTATCTGTCAATAATATATGCCCCCTTCCTTCCTGAACTTTCGTGGTGATGGAATAGAAGGCCCACAATTCGAATTGTATTCCTTTGTATAGGAATAAAGCCTTTTAAAACCTCTAATACCACGGATTCTGCCTCTTATTTTTACTGAGTTATTCTTACTAAGACTTTACCGCATAAAAAATAGTACCGGTAACGAAATATTTACCACATAAATTGGCGCCCGAACAGGGACACTTTCTCATCTCCCGCGCCGGCGGTGCGTTGCAGGCCCGGTCTCCTGCCACAGCTGAACGGACAAAAACGCGTACCCGCAGGATTTCCTGTATCTCCCTCCGGCCGAGCGGGGGTGACTGAGGCTGCGATCAACACCCAGACGAGGCGGTGAGAATTGCGAAGTATCCCGACCAGAGCCTAGCTGAGAGAGCAAGATCCGAGGTATACAGAGTCCCACCAGGTTCCGAAGTTCCGAGTCCAGTCGAGTCGAGTCCAGTCCGGTCCAGTTTCAGTTCCGTTCCGAGGCCTTCCGTTCCGAGCTACCCGGTGAGTACCATTACCGGGGAGGCATTTAACGTGCACATAGTCTGTGCCGGTCAAGACGGGTTTGGGTACACAAATCCGGTCTGCACTGTTTCAGCAGTGTATCTGTACTGTTTAGCAGTATATATAGTATGTCTTGCATATAAATAAGTATTATCTAGTGTCAGTATTATGTCAGTAACTAGTTTTCTATTAGTTATCATTGTTCGTTAAAACTGTTAAATGTTAAAATGTTTTAATACGTTCTATATATTGTGGTGTGAATGACTGTTCATTATTGTGTTCATCGTATAAAGTGTGTTCTAGAAACAAGATCTAAAAATGCCGCTCTTTTCGAAACTAAGACAGATCAAAACCAGAAAAAGTGTACTCGAAGAAGCTGTTCCCATCCCACCTAGGGACACTCCAGGATACTTTATGTATCATAAGCATGGTCTAGATGCCGTATTATTTCTTGATTTATGGGTGGACTACACAAAAGAATTACCAGAGAACCAGAGATGGCCCGCAGCAGGGACCTGGGATGCAGATTGCATCATGAGAGTAGAAGAAGAATTATGGAAAAAGAAAGCCAGACAGTCACAGAAAGATGCCATTGAATTATGGCGTAAAGAATCATACAGACGTACAGAAAAAGCACACAGACAGGAAGAGAAAGGTAGAGAGAATTCAAATAAAACTCGAGAAAATCTATTACTTGAGGAAGGTACCCGAGTAAACTCAGAACAAATAGATAGACAAAGAAACACTCTTATGAATGGTATGTATCCTCTTCTGGCCGAAGGGTTACCTAAGGCTACCCCGGAAATACCAAAAGATTTAACTCCTCCATTACTCCCGATAAAAACACATCCTAAGACACATCCCAAAACAGCAAAGGACGTTTTCCTTTCTTCCTATTTAGATGACGTAGCTCCCGAGTATGCTAATGCCATACCGCACATACCGCTTGCCGATGGTGTTCAACACCAAGAGCATCCGTCTGTATCCCCGCAACTACAAACTCCTACACAACAAGTTCCCACAGGTCCGTCCGTTTCTACGGTTTTTCCCGCATCTACAATCTCTATCCTACGTCCAACGAATCCTTTCGTGCCTAGCACCTCAGACGGTGCTACCGGAGGTACGACAGACATGTTTGCCACCCCGCCGCGAAATAAACAGACCCTTAGAGATTTAGCACTCCAACGTACACCCCAATTAGCGACATCCGACATGTTTAAAGAACAGCTTGTGGATTGTAGATACGACCCAGTACCAGGTAGACAGGATAAATTGCTCATATCATCACTACGTATAAGACGAGCTACATTATATTTAATGACGATACCAGGAATGGGTGAACACCTAGACGAAATATATCGCTTTGTCCACACGGGGCGAGGTCCAGAAAGTATTAACGAAGCTATGGAATATCAGAAAGTGGATGTCCAAAGACAACTACTACGTTTTTTCATAAATTGTGTAATTAGGAATCAAGACAGGCCCGGGGCAGATCACGATACCATGCAAAGACTTGTCAAATGGGGTCAGAACATATCAGAAGAGAAACACGATAGACAGGCGTGTATAATCGCCATGAGTCGAAAGATCCGCAAGGAAGTAGAACGAATACATAAAGAAAGACGAGAAACAGACAGAGTAGAATCAGAAGAGGAGGAGGAGCAAGAATCAGAACAAGTAGAAACAATAGCTTATGTAGGTAGAGGAAGACCCCATAATTATACTAGAGACTTTAACGACCCGATACGTCCAATACGTCCAGAATATAATAGACATTTTCCAAACCCTATGTTAAATACAAAATCCCCCGAACACCTATTCCAAGCCGTTGATAAATTACTCCGAGATCGAAGAGGGTACCATATGCTCGATTCCATGGACGAACAAGAATTAGCTAGGTCAGCAGTACAATGGGCTGACAGTCCCAGCGACTACAATGATGATGTACTTGCACACACGTTTCTGAATCTTGACCCGTACGAACAGCGTTTAGCTAGTATATACATGATTCAACACCTCCTTGTATTATATAAAAGCCAACACTCCGATCCAGGACCCTTACCTGACATATTGACAGAACTGCTCACGAATATATGGAGAGGGTCAAGTACTGATTTGATTAAAGAAATTCTAGAATTCCGAAACCAATATTTAAATTTTGTATGCCCAGAACACGTTCCAGTTCCCATCATGGGAAGAAAAATGTATCACATAGATAGACAGAACCCGTTACGCGAAGTGCACCCAATTAGAGGTGCCGGTGATAATTTTACACGCGTATTTGTGTACACGCCTATAACTAAATTAGAATTATTAGAAATGAAGAAAGTAGTACCCAGCCATGACAAGGACCCAGCAGGTTTCCACCGTGAAATAAAGGACATGTTACTCATGGGAGAGTATACCTATCCCGACATTATGAAAATATTAAAAGTCCTATTACCCGCCGGTGTTTATGAGAAACTCAAAGAAAAGGAATGGGAGGTGGGAGACCAAAAGATAGATTGGACAGCATTGGAAAACGAAGAAAAGGCCCGAGCTGCAGGATCAGGGCTTGGGGAAAAGACTACAGCACTAGCAGGGCTACTAGTACAGGTACTGCCACGTTTATTAACTACGAAAAAGGAAGACTGGGGTGCAATCTCAGCCTGTAAACAAAAACCAGATGAAGACACTAGTGATTTCTATTCCCGATTTGAAAAATGTTTTGGTATAAATAGTGGCATAAAAGCCAGTAGTGAGTCATATCCACATCTGTTCGTGACAAAATTAGTTGAAAATTCTCTGCTACAAGTTAAGAATAGAGTATTGAAATTCGAAAGTACCTGGCAAGGTAATACCCCATTACAGATGTTACAGATGTTACAATATCATCACAATAGAATTAGAGAAGAACAAGAACACGAACAAAGACGTATGAAAGATTCAAAAATGAAAATGCTTGTTGCACAGTCAGTCCCAGCCGATGGTCATCAAAAGGGTAATTCCGCAGGTCCTACGAAAGGGACATGTAACTATTGTAAACAACAAGGTCATTATATACACGATTGTCCAGTCCTGAAACATAATATTGCTACAGGTAGAACCCAGGAGAGACCACGTCCACCTAGACAGGATCAGAATACACAACAAATTCCTCAGCATGCACAACCTAGGTTAGCTCCGCAACAATTAGCTCCGCAACAGGGAGCTCCACAACAGACCATAGCACCACCACAAGCGCAGCCTATTGCTGCAACGCAAGCAACAACACAACAGATGTATCAGTATGCACAAGCAGATTATCCCGATTATCAGCGATACTCATGAGATAGCCTAGAGAGGGAAGTTGGCTTACCCCTTATAGAGGTTCCTGTAGACCAAGAGGGACCTTATGTACATAGTGAACTATTAGGGGACGACAGAAAGTTTTTACTTGATACAGGGGCAAGCAGAACAACTATAAGACGCAGTGAAGTTCCAGGGGCACCCCTCTCAGGCTCACAAAATATTTCCCTTGGATTCTCAGGAAAACCTGTAATAAATGACGTGACACAACCTCTTCCACTTACGATTGGTCCATTGACACGTACTACAGATTTATTGCTTACTAAATCATGTCCAGAAAACTTGTTAGGTATAAAAACATTGAAAGCTCTAGGAGCTATAATATGTTGTTCTCCGGAAGGAGTACGACTATTTTTACGTGACTTTAAAGGTCACTACGTGTCCAGAGACATGGATCACCGACTGCAGAATTTACCTACACATTTATGGGCACAAGGCCCCACTGATGTTGGTTGCATGAATATTACACCATATCGTGTCACACTAAAAACAGGAGTAATATTACCACGAATACGACAATATAAGTTACCACCCGATGCTGTTGTGGCTTTGCTGCAAATCATTGACGAGCTCATTGCACAAGGAGTGGTTGTCGAAACCGACTCCAATGTATGTAATTCCCCGATAATTCCGATTCTTAAAAGAACGGATCCAAAAGCATCACCAGTATATCGATTAGTTATTGATCTGCGCGAATTAAATAAATGTATTATACCACAATACCCCGTGGTCCCAGATATCTCTTCATTACTAACAGCTATTGACTCAGAAGCAACGTTCTTCACTGTAATCGATCTCAAGAATGCTTTCTTTAGTGTCCCAATCGATCCGGAAAGTCAATATTTGTTCGGGTTCAGTTTAAATGGACGAAGTTTTAAATTCACACGCGCACCTCAAGGATTTCCAGAAAGCCCCAGCATCTATAGCCAAGCACTGAAACGAGAACTTGACAGTATCCACATGCCAGTTAACACTGCCTTGCTTCAATATGTCGATGATCTGCTGATCACCGCCCGAAGCGAACCTGAATGTGAAAAAGCGTCACTGACGGTTTTAAAATTTTTGGCTGACAAGGGGCACAAGGTGTCCCCTTCTAAGCTGCAATTCTGTGTCCAGCGAGTTGTTTACCTTGGGCACTCGCTGTCCAAGGAGGGAAGGCAGCTTACACCCGACCGCATCCAGTTAATCGCTAACATGCCACCACCCAAGACACAAAAAGAGGTACGGGCTTTTATAGGCCTCACTTCATACTGTAGGCAGTGGATCCCTCAATATGCATTTCTAGCAAAACCACTCATCCAGTTGACAACACAGGAGGCAGCCACATCGACTGTCCTCCCTTGGACTCAAGAACATACACACGCCTTTGAAAGTTTAAAGAAAGCTTTATGCCAAGCACCTGTTTTAGCAACACCATGTTACAGCAAACAGTTTACACTCTTTGTTACAGAACGCGAAGGTACTGCTTTGTCAGTACTCACTCAGGAACAAGCAGGATCACACAAACCATGTGCTTATTTCTCTAGTACATTAGATCCAGTAGCTCAGGCTCTTCCTGCGTGCCTGAAATCGGTGGCAGCAACAGCTTTAGCAATCAGACAAAGCGATGCCATAGTGTTAGGACATCAATTGACAGTACAAGTACCACATGCAGTAGAGGTTCTCTTGAACCGCACACAAACACAACACTTGACTATAGTGAGACTCACCGGTTACGAACTGACATTGTTTCAGCCACACATAGAAATCAGACGTTGCAATACGTTAAATCCTGCCACACTGTTACCAGTGAGCGGAACAGATCCATTGGCACATGATTGTGTCGAAGTCATTACTATCACGACGAAACCCAGACAAGACTTGACAGATATCCCTTTGTCAGATCCAGACTTGACATTGTATGTAGATGGGTCATGTATGAGAACAAGTACAGGAGAGTTAGTGGCTGCTTACGCAGTCACAACAGACATTGAAGTCATTGAAACAAATCGTATTAACACTTTGTCGGCTCAAGCAGCAGAGCTCATCGCTCTGACACAAGCCTGTATTCAAGCCAAAAATAAGAAAGTCAATATATACACAGATTCACGTTATGCATTCGGAGTCGTCCATGACTTCGGCGTACTGTGGCGAGAGAGAGGTTATTTAACTTCTCACGGCCCACATCCAGCACGGACCCCTCATTCAAGCCCTATTAGATGCGATTCATCTACCCACTACAATATCGATTATGAAATGCAAAGCCCATACAAAAGTTACCGATATCATTTCTCAGGGTAATGACCTAGCTGACAGAACAGCTAAACAGACTGCTCAGAATCAGACTAACACAACTGACATGACAAAGACAATAGTTCCGACACTAACACATTGCATGACCGTTAAGGATCCTGCCCTTGATGTAATTGACATACAGACACATGCTACACCAGAAGAAATAAAGAAATGGACTGAATTAGGAGGGATCCAAACGGATCAAGGATGGATGACGAAGGAAAAATCTATATGGTTTCTTCCCGACTCAATGGTTCAAGTTATCATTAACACAATACATAGTCCAGCGCACCTAGGAGAGAAAGCTATGCTAGACAGCATTCAACACATTTGGTTCAACAAGCACTTGCGAGCAGCAGCTAAACAAAAAGTTCGTACCTGTATGATATGTTGTCAGTTTAATCCAGGTAAAAGCATCCCCGTAGAGCAGGGTGGATTTCAACCTCCTAATCATGCTTTTGAAGTCCTCCAGATGGATTATATCCAGATGGAACGATGTCGAGGATTCAAATATGGTCTCGTAGTTGTCTGTGCTCTTTCCCGTTGGACAGAAGCATACCCGGTTTCAGATTACACTGCCCCGACTACTGCCAAACAGTTAGTTCGAGAATTCTTCCCACGGTACGGTTTACCACGTGTTGTCTACTCAGACAACGGCCAGCCGTTCTCATCCAAACTAATGAAACACGTTTCCCTTTTGTTAGGCTACCAATGGAAATTCCATTGTGTCCGGCATCCCGAGGCCGCAGGTCTTGTGGAACGCCATAATCAAACTCTGAAAATTAGATTGTCCAAAATATGTAGGGAAAAAGGTGTCGACTGGATAGTAGCCTTACCAGTTGCGCTCTTTTACATGAGAATGGTAGCACATTCTCGAACTGGGCTATCCCCGTACGAGGTGATCTTCGGTAGACCACCAAATATGTGGGGGACGCCTATGCCTCGCAAAATAACTGATGTTGACTGTAATATGCTGACAGATTACCTGGCTTCCTTGATGTCTGCACTACAATCTTGTCGTTCACAGGTAACCGCAGCTTTTCCCGATAATACTGAGGTGAAGCCCCATGACGTGGTTCCTGGTGACCTGGTTTTGGTCAGGAATTTCGACCGGAAGACCCAACTGGATCCTAGGTGGAAGTCGCCTAAGTTGGTTCTACTGACTACAAGGACTGCCGTGAAGATTGAGGGTCGCAAAGGGTGGTTGCACTCGAGTCATATCAAAAAATTTTATGGACTACCAACCAGTGTGATTACTCAACCCTGTATTCCCTCAAAGACAGACTCAAAGCTCCCCTTGGTTGAATTAACCAAACCAGAACTTTATAAACTAAAATTGAGGTCTAGTAAGTCAGACAATTTGATTGTTTAAGTCCTCTCCAAGGTGAATCGGTTGAATTTGTCTCTGACATGTATCCTCTAGACCGGAATAGAGAAAGAAATCATCAGATGCAGCTCAAAAAGCATGCGTATTGTAAATCACTTCGTAGTCACTGTACAGTAACATTATTAATTTTGTTTTTTCTAAGTCTTCTGATCATTATTTTCAGCATACTATTGCATATGTATTACCCTATTCTTAAACGTGCTTACAATGTAACTGCAGAACATTCTTTTAGCGAATTACCTCCGCATGAGTTGTCATATAGATTTGCGCTGCGCAACAACACATTCATTAGTATGTTACATCATTCCCATCAAACCAGCAATGCCACAAATTGTTGGATATGTGGCCGACTCCCTCCCTATCAGAACTATAAGGGAGTTTTGCCCCTCTTTCCATATCCGTTCACACACAATGGCTCCTGTGGAGCATGGTTTAGTTTAATTAATTCCCTAGATTCAAATTCCGCAGTTTATCAAGACAACTGGGTATGGGGAAACCTGAACCTAGTTTTGCTTAAAGTCTGCTACCCTAACAAGGAGGGACTCCCCAAAAGAACAGGAACTGATCTAGAAAATGAAGTATATGGATTAGGTAATTTTACACTTAACCTCATGATCCTGAACGTTGAATCTGAAGCTACACCAATCTTGCCCGCCATGTCAGTATTCCCAGTAACAGGGGAATTATGTATAAGAAAGAATGGTTCCATACACATGGGCCACAGTAAATGCACCACTGTAATAAAATTCAGTGATCAAGGCAAGTCTACATTTAGAGCTTCCCATCATTCCTACTTCATATGTGGCCAGACCGCATATATATGTCTACCTCTAGATTGGGATGGTACTTGTTACATAGCATTCCTTCTGCCACCTGTTTTCCTAGCTCCTCCTGATTATCATAGAAATACTCATTTAGTACACAATAGACAACAGAGAGATCTCCCAATTGTCGATTACACTGAAACAGCATGGGAAAAATACACAGATTTCAATAAAGGATTCTTTCCCTATATAGGTACAGTCACTAATAGTAAGCTGATACGTAGATTAACCAGAACCCTTGAAGCAGTAGTGAACGAGACTATTTCCGCCTTAGGCAATTTAACAGAAGAGCAGTCTGCTATGCGGATTGTTGTGCTTCAAAATCGTCTTGTCCTTGACGTCATCCTGGCCGATAGGGGCGGAGCTTGTAGGGTCATCGGATCAAGTTGTTGCATTTTCATACCAGAAAATTCGCCGTCAGTATATAAAGCCATAACCCGCCTTCATAAGATTATAAGCCAGATACACCAGAGTCCAGGCACCTGGACTTGGTCCGGTTGGTTCTGGGGCGTGTTGTCAGCCTGGGGATGGAGAATCCTATCCTTCCTAGGTATTGGCTTTCTCATACTATTCAGTTGCTGTTTATGTCTACAATGTGGGCCAGCGATTTGTGGTCTGTGTGCCACATCGTGTATCCCACATCCACGTTTCCATTCAAGATCCCGGAAGAAGAAAGAAGAACAAATGATGCTATATGAACAGATCGATGGATTGATGAAGATCGATATCTCCTGAGGGTCCGTAGGGGACAAGGAGGGAATGAGGAAATATGAATTTTGTGATCAGTTATGTCCCCTATCGTAGACCCCAACGGCTCCATGTACATGCTATAAGTACATGTATGTTCCCTCCTGCTCCAGTTTTGAAGACGCAAATATATGTGCGTCCACCATCAACATGTCCTCTTTCAGATCCGCCATGAATGGGTCAGATATTCCATTCCTAAGTATGAAAGGCCACCGACTTTATGTGGTTCACTTTCCACATTTTACAGATTCAGGCGAGTAGGCCCTGAATTCTGTCATCAAGCCTTTTCCTGCCTTCTGCCTCTGAAAGCTCCAGTCTGAGCCTGCATCTGTATCCATGAACTTTGTCCTACTCCCTGCGCGGCTAACGGTGCCTGATCCAGCATATTGCTTGCCAAAAACTGTATTTCACCTTCGAGATTATCTCCTTCGTTCCTCATCCGATACATTCCTGTCTAGCAGTTTAGGTAAACATTCCTCCAGCTACCGTGCAAAGGGGCCAGGCCTCGCTGTCCTCATGCAAGTAATTCATAGCCCCGTTACCATGGAATATTCCTACCCCCTCGCATTTCATGTAGACACATAGACGCTTGTACACGCACTAACAGTCAGTATAGAATAGATTCTATCCTAGAGACCTTTCCTTTTGGATAACACAGTTCTTTAAACATAGGATATTAGATATGATTTGGGATTAGGTTGACATAACCCCAGACTTCTGTCTCCACATGTAGAGCTAAATGTCAAGTCCCCTTCACCCTCTAGTTGCACGTCAATCACACGTCATGCGGCTGCGCGCGCATCTCTGCCAAATATTTCTGCTGACATTGCAGGATTCTTTTATGGATCCACCCACTTGTGACATCATGTTTAATGACGTATTTTAGTTACACCCATGTTTACGCCTCTATTAGTTACGTATGTACAGTTTATCTGAATTATCAGCTGTCACGCCTCTTGCATCTGTTTCACTGTAATGTATTTTCTATAAAACTGCCTATCTGTCAATAATATATGCCCCCTTCCTTCCTGAACTTTCGTGGTGATGGAATAGAAGGCCCACAATTCGAATTGTATTCCTTTGTATAGGAATAAAGCCTTTTAAAACCTCTAATACCACGGATTCTGCCTCTTATTTTTACTGAGTTATTCTTACTAAGACTTTACCGCATAAAAAATAGTACCGGTAACGAAATATTTACCACAGATGTGATGCACGCATATACAACACGATAGCGTCCCTGGTTACCTAGACGACACACTATGCACCCCGCTGAGTTGTGCTTTTTTAGATCCAAGGCACTTTTGCCTTTTCACTATTTCGGAAAAAGACATCCACCTAGCGTTTCACAACTGGACGGACTTCACAGGTACAAACCAGCTTTTTATTTGCTAATAGAAACTTATGACCACCACGATCATTGTGGCACACACACCGTAATGATTTTCGCCGTCGCGTTTAAATCCAATTAACTTCACCAGAACGGTTTTATTTTCGGCGTTTTAACTTAATAACACCACGATCACCACAGTACACAGATTGTAAGGTTTCTTGCAACTAGTCAAAATCTGGTTGCAATTATTTAAGCACCACCGGTTGAACGAGGACTCGCACACCATACACACTAAAGCACCTTCACCCGAACAGTGTACTTTTTCATAACTTCACTCTTGGCAAGACAATTAACTTCACACTATCACACACGTAGTTACTGCTTTAATTCTTCTTTAATAGTTTAAATAACAAGGGAACCCGGTAGGGGTAGCTAAGGACCACGGGTACTAACTTATTTTGTTAACAAAAGGTCCTAGCTTAATTTCTAGTTAGGAGACAATGTTTTGCCATAGACTTCAATGAGACCTATGTGAGTTCCTCCTGTGTCCAGCCGGACAGAGGAGCATTTAATCTTAAATGGTCAAAGAATTGTAAGTGAGAAATGAGAAGGCTGATGAAACAGGGGCACAGTCCTGTACCGAGTTTTCAACAGAGAGAGGAAAGAGAAAAGCCAGGAAATGAGAGGCAATTACAAATTGGTAACAGGCAAACAAGTTTTGGAGCGATCGAGGGGGCTTACAATACAATCAGTGACTTTAAGTAAGCTCTAACCAATAGTATCCACGGTGCATTTAAACAATTGCCATAATGTGGAACTATTAACAAGTCGACGTGACGTTTCGATCCCTAGCTCCTAGTATAGAGGGATCATCATCAGGACTAAAGAATTTGTCAACAAAGTAATGCCTGGTAGAATTATAACGCCTAGGGGAGGGGTTTTTGGAATGGAAAAGGTAGATGTGTCTTCAAGAGGGCGGGATCCTTCTTGTTCACGGGCGATGCTGCTTGTGAAGTCAGCCGCGTTGTGAACCCGTGCAATTGGGAAGGCGCTATGGAATCAAAGGATAATGAGAGCGTCTAGGATTTGAAGCAGGGTTGCAGCCAATGGTGCTGTGCGTAGTCTTTTGGGTGCGTGAGTGAGATCAGGTACGCCACACGCGTCTGTTTGAAAGTGGCGAGGCGTGTCAGTGTCCGAAATTCATCCGGCAGCTGTTTGTGCTGTCCGTATTCTTCGGGGCGCGTGATTTAAAAATTGAAACCAGCGTACGCGTCTGGGATGAGGCGCGTCTGTGTCCGAAAATCAACCGGCAGCTGCAATGGCTGTCCGAGTCATGCTAGTCAAGGTCTTGTGGCCACAATGGGGAGTCCAAACCAGTCGGAAGTGGTGACAGCCTGTCACCACTTCCGACTGGTTTGGACTCCCCATTGTGGCCACAAGACCTTGACTAGCATGACTCGGACAGCCATTGCAGCTGCCGGTTGATTTTCGGACACAGACGCGCCTCATCCCAGACGCGTACGCTGGTTTCAATTTTTAAATCACGCGCCCCGAAGAATACGGACAGCACAAACAGCTGCCGGATGAATTTCGGACACTGACACGCCTCGCCACTTTCAAACAGACGCGTGTGGCGTACCTGATCTCACTCACGCACCCAAAAGACTACGCACAGCACCATTGGCTGCAACCCTGCTTCAAATCCTAGACGCTCTCATTATCCTTTGATTCCATAGCGCCTTCCCAATTGCACGGGTTCACAACGCGGCTGACTTCACAAGCAGCATCGCCCGTGAACAAGAAGGATCCCGCCCTCTTGAAGACACATCTACCTTTTCCATTCCAAAAACCCCTCCCCTAGGCGTTATAATTCTACCAGGCATTACTTTGTTGACAAATTCTTTAGTCCTGATGATGATCCCTCTATACTAGGAGCTAGGGATCGAAACGTCACGTCGACTTGTTAATAGTTCCACATTATGGCAATTGTTTAAATGCACCGTGGATACTATTGGTTAGAGCTTACTTAAAGTCACTGATTGTATTGTAAGCCCCCTCGATCGCTCCAAAACTTGTTTGCCTGTTACCAATTTGTAATTGCCTCTCATTTCCTGGCTTTTCTCTTTCCTCTCTCTGTTGAAAACTCGGTACAGGACTGTGCCCCTGTTTCATCAGCCTTCTCATTTCTCACTTACAATTCTTTGACCATTTAAGATTAAATGCTCCTCTGTCCGGCTGGACACAGGAGGAACTCACATAGGTCTCATTGAAGTCTATGGCAAAACATTGTCTCCTAACTAGAAATTAAGCTAGGACCTTTAATTCTTCTTTAATTCACGGCAATATTAATATCAAGCACCGTCGAGTAAGTCCATTTTTTCACTATGGCTTTTTATTACTGGTTGTGTAGACATTAAACTACCTGGTCAAGACTAAATCATTTTTCGCATTCTGTTTTTTTCTTGGATTTACATGCACCTCGTTCATTTCTGTTTTAGGGAACACCCCCAGACGAAGGGCTCGTCCCGAAATGCATTGGGGCTAAGTTATATTCTGTGAAGCACGAACAGAACACATACAAGCCTTCATATGTATTAAAACATTTTTCGGAAAGATGTATATAACATTACCCTGAAGTTGGATTGAATATATTGAATATATACAAAGGATTATAAAATGAAATAAATACGAATTTGGACTTCAACAATTTGGATCAATTATTTGTGAAAAAGCGATAAACTCGCCTTGGAGAATCTACAGGTTTGACCCTTCCCGACGGAAAGGGCAGCCCATTGCCGTTTAGACTATTTTCGCCTAAAGGACAGGAGGCGACATCCTGTAGTACCCATACATTATTAATTACTTTATTCAACCTTAAGAATTGGTGTAAATAAACAAAGAAAAAGGAGTGCGGCTGAACCCCCATAACATTACCTGTGTGCCATACACCCATACACTGCATGAGGTAGGTAAGTCCACCCATGTGTGGACATATCTGTATGTGCAGATATGACTGCAATATCTGAGCCATTCTTGGATATAAGTGCACAGGGAGGCCATGGAGAATATGTGGGCTGGATACTTGTCACTATGTGTTTCCTAGCTCCATGATGGCTTCACTGTCCCCTAAGATGTTTGGTACCAAATCTCTTGTCTTAGTAAACACTGACTGATGCCAGTGACGGATTTATTATTAAATGCACACATGTGACCTTTTAGATGGTTCCCTGAAAACCTACCAAGCACTGTTGTGCTCTCAGACTAGTAGTAGCCAGCTTGCCACCACCAGACATGTTTCTGACCTCATGGGGTGCGAGCCCAAAAAAAAGCGTGCTCTGAGCGGAGGTGCTTCATACCTCCTCCAGGTTGAAATGTTCTTCTACAGTGGGAAGCTTCAAATGCAGTGCCACCTTTGAAGTGCAGCCCAGGCATCTCATGATAGTGAGAATGCCAACCCTCCTTTCCTGCTCCACTTTTGGCGTGAGGAAAGGCGGGAAAATTATTCAGATGAGGAGGTGTGCCCTCATTCAGCCAGCCCACCCGTAAGGTGTGGCAGATGAAGTGGGCCCCTGTTTTGAAAATCCTTCATCTTGAGATGGTAGGAAAATAACCTATCAGGGCTAGGATAGTGCCCCTTCCCACAGGAAGTGGTCACTTAGAGAGTGTGGACACCCTAAATGTACGTAGCCCATTGGCTACTACCTGTCCCCCTCTTTAATGCCCCTAAATTTAGTTTTAAGTGACATCCCTGGAACTTTAGATTTGATGGACACAAAGAAGAAAAGAACCAAGAACTGAAAAACTCTGCTACCGAGAAACTGGTGCCAAACCCTGCCTGCTGCCTTGAGGACCAAACATTCATGGTGTGCTGCCTCATCTTGCCATTGTGAGGACTCCAAGAACCTCAGAGCACCTCCAGTCTTTGACAGATTGACAAAGAACCTCCCTTGGAGCAGAGGCTCTGCTCCCCTGCGACAGCACGCACTAAACCACAGACTCCGGTCTCACCGACTTGCTGCTCCCCAGTGACTCGGACCAAAAGTGGTACACCAGCTCCGAATGGTCAGATAGGTCCCTCCACCAAATTTGAGGACACCCGGACCTACGGAGACGAGTTGCTCCAATACATGAGGTACCAGACAACCCGCACCGAAGTGAAGAGTCACTCAAGACTCCAACTGCCCAGGAAGAAGCACCTGTTGAGGGACGTCAAGACCCCTGAGACCAACTTCATGAATGGACCAGCTGTCCCAAAATTGCCTCTCCAAGCTGCCTGCTCCTGACCAGGAGGACATCTTGACGCATGCTGCATGGCTGACCTATCTGCTTTGCACCCGGCCTGACCGGCCCCGGTAAGGCCAATCCAGCTATGCTCCTGTGGTCCTGAGACCCTTGCAACCTGCTCCCTTCAGTGGGCTCCCTCAGAGTCACCTGTAAGTCCCCTTGTGCTGTGCATTTTCAAGTGGCCCTCTCTCCCATAGCGCACCAGCTACCAAAGACCTCAGCATCCTGCTCCCGCCTGAATCCGGGACGCTCCAACAAATCCACTGGTGGAACATTGGATTTGGCTGTGCTAACTACCGAAATCCAAGAGGTGAACTTTGAAAAACAACGAGACGATTTTATATGCATTTTTGTCTTTTTCCCCATTAACTTCAATTGTGCGTAATTATGCACAAAAGTAATTTATATTACAGACTATAATAATTCATAACTTTTAAAGTACTTACTGTAGAAGGAAGTTCTTGGTCTGAAAGATTATATAAACAAGCATTGGCATAGCCAATAGGTCTCACCTTTGGAACCTTATAAGTGTTTAGCCATGCAACAGTTGATGTTGTTGTACCAAGTATATTGTGCTGGATAACTAAACACTTCTAAGGTCCCAAAGGCGAGACCAATTGGCTATGCCAATGCTTGTTTTTTACTGCTAACAACACAGCAACGGTTAATAAAGTCAATAGTTTTTTATTTATATTTGCATGTATCATGTGAGCACTATGGCTAATGGATGACCAAGCACGTATTTAAAGAGAGCATCTCAATGTTTAATCATAAATGATGACCTCTCATGTGCATTGACTTTTCTAATGCACTGTGTATTGACTGAGCTCCTATATTCATTTGTATATCTTGAGCTTACTCTTGCTCCAAATATACTTTTGCAACTGGTGTTGCTCGTCAGATTGAAGCTCTTATTTCACTTGTATGCAACTTGCCCAGGCTATCAATGGCAAAGTATAATCTTCAGAACTTTCACACAAACTGGGCATGTGCAATAAATGCCCACCTGAAGGCCACGCCTTTGCAAAAGTTTTCATTCTTTAGGGCAAAGTTAGGCATATTGCATAAGGACCATTATGGATGAGGAACATATAACCTTTGTATTATGATGATTAACCGTTCTTCAATTGAAAACTTAAAAGGTAAACACAACATTTTGCCTCAGTTGTCAGAGTCCAGGTTTAGAGCCCAAGTCAACAGAAAACTATTTTAACATTTGATATCTTATTATTAGAGTGGACTTTCTTAAGAAGCTTGTTTATATAAATTTGTGCCTTCCTTCCTAAACCATATTTTTCCTTTAACATAATGTAACGTTCTTGTCTTCCTAAGTACAACACTTATTTGTAACATTTAGCAACAATAATTTCAAGAAGGAATTAACTCATATTTGATTCAGTGATATTGTCTCATGAATCCAGGAGGCACAATGTAATGATGTTTTGTTGTGGTTGAATATGTAATTATTATTAATGTGCCATGCTACTGAACTCTAAATTGGTCACTGTTTTCCTTTAAACCTAATTAGTTTCAAATGTTGACAGGTGGATTCCTAGCTTTATCATGGCAGACCTGCTCTCAACACCAAACTGCTCTAATGTTGAAAGGATATAAATAATGAGATTAAGAAATCATTCAGGCTGTTTGACCACACTCCCTGTCCACAAGCCTCTTCATCTGATGATGGTGGACATATAGTGTTTTCTATTGAAAAAATTCCAGGAATCCAAACCGTGTATGCTTTTCCTTGAAATGCCCAAGACAATGTTAGGTATAGTACAACAACCCCACAGTTAACTGCCTTTTTAAATACCTGATGCTTTTCAATTCTATATCCAAATATATTAAAGAGGGCAATGCAACAAATTCCTGATTAAAACATTTTTGTTTGCTAATGTTGTTCGCTGGTCTGTACTAGAACAAATTAACAGGGAGAGCCGAGCCAGAGCCGAACCAAGGGCCTGGCTTGGGTCTTACTGCCTATGAACGAGCCGAGCCCTGAAAATGTTTTCTATATAAATCATACAACAAACATCACATAAAATATGATTAAGCCTCTTCAAAATTCAAATAGGTATTTCGTTAATGAGAAGTACATCTTAAAGGTGACAGTATTTAAACATGCACCATTAGTGAACAGTTGTGATGTAAATACTCTCAATGGCAAAGATTATTATAGAGCAACATTGTAGTCTATTAAATCAAAGATAATGGGTTTTTGTACAACTGGTATTCTAAACTTACACATTGGAAAGGGCTTTCATACGCAATAATGAAGAAAAATGAGTTTTGGTGAAATAAAGTATTTACCTAAGGTCACAAAATTTAAATGGGAAGCTGCGATTTAATCAGGCTTCCAGGTTTACTTTGTACAAATCAGCCACTAACTGGATATCTATTTGCCTTTCCTTCTTTGTGTTAACGCTTTGTTTTAACGCTTTGTTTTACACCTCTTTGTGCATTTTACGGCACACTCGGCCTGACGATATTGAAGCACTTTAAATGAGCACCAGTTGCATTACATAAGGTCATATTCAGTTTTTATAGGCTCGAGAGAATAAGTCATTTCCCAAAATCAAAGGATGGTGAGCCGATGCCCAGACATGAACCTGGCTCCATAGTTACAAAGTCGCCACCTTTGGCTGTAAAGCGACATCCTAGGTAAAGAAAGGGTGGCAGGCAGAAGTCACATGAAAGCTCGGCTCGTTATGGGCTCGCGGTTCCAACATGTCTTCAAGCTGAGCCAGATCCAGGCTTCAGGCTCGAGGTTCGCCCACCTCCAGTCTCTGCATATAGTTAGGGAACTCCATGTCCAGGCATGGCAGGCTCTAGGGCGGTGCAACCGGTGCAATTGCACCAGGTGCTGACTTCAGGGGACGCCGAGTTTTCACGTTTCTTTTGATTTTAAAATCACCTGCTGCTGCGTTAATTTTCTCCAGAAATTTCCAGACAAGATTAAAAATGTCAAGATAACTTGGTGATTAATATTCTTCCTGGAGAGAGATTAGAGTTTTGTCTAGTTGAGGTTTCGACTGATCATAAAATAGCAAAGAGGATTAATAGGCCTGCTGTAATGAACGTGTACCATGCCAATCACAAAGTGCACATAATGTAAATAGGTACTGCTTTTCTAAGAGAAATCCTTTTGTTACTTGCAGTTTTTAGATTAAAATCCTAATATAGAACAGTGAAATATTAACTGTCATCAAAGAACTGCATGCACACTGCAAAGTAAAGATTAGAGCATAGATTAATGGTGCAAAAATGGACCACTATCTTTCTGCCAGGCCCTGCGTCCGACCCCCCACAGGCAACAAACCCCTGATGTGGAGCATGGCCCCCTTCACAAGCCTTTAGGGACCCATGAACCCCATCACTGGGGCTATTTTATTTAATTATGGGGAGGGGGGCTGCAGCTCCACTCCCTGAGCCCTGGGGAGCCCATCCTCCTTGGCCTAAATTCTTAATGTTAGGGAAGGAGGGCACAAAACCCTCTGAGGCTCTTTCGGCCAGAGGACCCCATTCCCTGGGGTCTTCTTTTTTAATAAAGGATAAGGATGCACATGCACCCCTCCCCAAGCTCTATTAGCCCCGGAAACCCCATCCATAGGGCTTTTTCTCCTGAAAAAGGAAAGAGGGTAATGCACAGCTCCCCCCTCGAAGCCACTATTGGCCCCGGGCACTCCATCCCCTGGAGATTTTTCATTTTAAAAAGGGTAGGGGTGCACAGTCACCCGCCCCAAGACACTATTGGCCCTGAGGATCCCATGCCGCAGGGAATTTAGTTTTTTAAAAAGGGGAGGGAGGCATGTGGCCCCCTCTCCAAGTCATTATTGGCCTGAGGCTCTATCCACCTTAAGCCCAAAAAATATATTTTATCAGAAGGGGGATAGTTGGCCCCCCGCCTCGGACCTGTAGAAGCTCTGGGGACCCCATTCACAGAGACCAAAAACATTAATATTAGGGGTTGGGGCACTCAGTAGCCCTCCCTGAGCCCAAATGGGCACAGAACCCAGCCCCAAGGGCCATAGAGTAATTATAGGAAGGAGGGGTTTGGACCCCTCTTCCCAGAGTTTTGGGTCTAAGACATTTATTTTTCAAGGGAGAGGCTGTGTGGCTCTCCTCCTGGAACCCAAATGGGCCCTGGTCACCTCATCGCCAGAGCAAAAAGAAATTATGGGGCACGTGGCCCCCCTCCCTGAACCTTCATCCCCGGAGTCTTATCCATTATAAGTGGGTGCCCTGGTGCCCACCTGGTGCATGCACATCACTTAATGTTAGGGACCACCTGGCATAAACAGCTATATATGCCTGCTCCTGCAGGGAGGGAGTAATCACAGTTTACCTGCCTGCAAGAGCAGGGGGCAGGTAAACAGAAGTGTTCTTGAATCTGGCGGCACTCTTCTTTCCATGCCTGTGGTCCTCCCGCAGGGAAAAATACTGTGCCCCAAGGGTGGGCTCCCTGGGACACAGGGATGCAAGCCCCCTCTTCTCTAGTTAATGTTTGGTCCGGTAGAAGGGGGTCTTTGGAGCCCATTTGGGCTCAGAAAGTGGAGCTGCACACCCCCTCTACTATTATGATATATTTCAGCCCCGGGGATGGGGTTCCCTGGGCCCCTTTAGGTTTGGGGAGGAGGTTTGGCCCTGGGAGATTGGGTCCCCAGGGCCCATCTGTGACTCGGGAAGATGCCCTGTCCCCAAAATATTATAAAAATAAAGAATGCAGGTGGGTGTTACATTATTTTGTTTAAAAGAAAGTTGCAGGGCAGGGTCCCTCTGGAGGCAGGGTATCCATACCCTGCCCCCCATATTAATTTTTGAAACTACACTCGGGACATGGGACTAAGTCCCCGAGTCTGGTAATGACTGATTGCGACATTTGCAAGCAGCCAATCAGAACTGTGCTCCTGCAGGAGCAAGATGGTCCAAGGGTACAAAAAGCCACCTGAGCCAATCAGAAGGCTCTATTTTTTTAAAATTTGGTTCAAGAGATTCTCGCAAGAGTCCTTTGAACCCAATCATCCAAATATATAAATATTTTTGGAGTTTAACATCTTCAAAACTACTGATCAGATTTGACCCAAATAACAAAGAAGCACACTTTATCTGCCAAGATCTAGCTTCCTGCCAAATTTGTTGTAATTCGGTTCTGTAGTTTTGCAATATTTCTTTCCAAAAAAGTCTATTGACAAGGCATTTTCAGTTTTGGGACCCTCTTTTTTTCTCGGCCTCGGTTTGATGGATCAACCCAAAACTTTCCAGCAAGGAACTGAGGTGGATGAACTTTTTTTGGAAGGTTTTGTGAAGATTTGTGAAATGGCAGCAAAGTAAAAAGTGCTAGGTCTATAGAAAAGCAGTCCTAACTAAAACTACCCAGCGGTCACTGCCGACATCATGGAGCAGTGGTCCAGCCCACTGCAGCCATTGGCTAAATTTTCGCTGAGTGTTGGCAATTTGCACTTCTTACAAGGAGCCCATTCACACACGAAGCACATCCCTGCAGTCATAGGAACTGCTGTAACGATGTGTGCTTACTGAGACTAAACATATTTTTCCGTTTTGCTTTTAGCCAGTGTTTATTTTTTAGGTTGGTGGCAGCACCACAGATTCCCCAGCAATAATGTATCACAAATACCATGGCAAAATAAAACAAACATTGGCAAAGGGCAGAGGCTGGCTGATGAACCCAGACTTATTCAGTGTTTATGATTACAGAAACAATATTCAATCATTTTGGATAAGTCGAATGAAAAAAAAGTTGCATGCTCCGTTTAGATTTTTAAACTTAACAATACTTGCATCCAAAGGTCTGAGTTAGAGTTTGGAGGACAGGTTAATCCATCACAAATGTGACTGATAACCCGCCTGATGTTTTACAAGTGTATTATACAAAATGGTACTTCTAATATGGCAAATGGAATGTCCATTATGTTTGTGATGGAGTAACCTGCCCACCGATCTCTAAATCAGACCCCACGTCATGAAAGTCCTTTTTATTAAGTCATGCAAGTCATTTTAATTTCTATGTTTTGGTTAGTAAATGCCTGTGATATATTCTAATTCCTTATAATTAGGAAGATTTAAGAGGTCCTTTTTGACCATGTATATTTTATGTGGGTATGTAGTTTGGCAAACCTCTGTTTTTTTTATTATGTATGATCATATATTAATTTGCATTAAACTAAGCATCAACCTAATTTTTGTGAGCCTTTTTCAATCTGAGCTCTAAATTATGTTGCAAGGTAATCTCCACTGCTGGTCACAGTATCATCCAGTCAGGAACAGTGAAATACGCCATGAGGAAAATGAGCAGGTTTAATATTTGTTAAATATCATATTTTGTAATCCGTGCCACCACAACAGAACAAAAGTCTCCAAAATAATTCTCAGGTAGGTCAGCCATTGTGTGGGATAACCTACCCTACACTCCACACATACATATTTACAAAGTGGGTGTTGCGACTATGTAGTTATCATTAGGTCAGGGTTAGGAAGAGGGCTTTTTGTTTTGCTTATTAACTTTGGTGCCATTAGACAAATCTTCATGACATTTTCCCAAAAAGGTTAATCACCCTCAGCTCCTTCCAGGAAAGATTCACACAAACTGTCTTAATTTAATGATTTCCCTATTGTATACCCCGAGCATAAAATGTACAAGATGACAAAAAAAGAGTTGAAAAACAATAGTAGTTCTATCCATGAGTATTTCTATATGTAGACCATATATTCAATGTGAACTAAGTGTTGACATAAATTATTCCTTAGCATTATACATTTTACATTAGCATCACTTCTACAGCATTATCACTCACTAAGCACAGAGGTTAGGTTTTTATTCAAACACACCATTTCCCATGTGTTCGCTATAATATAAATCTGCAACATCTTGAACAATTTATTTTTTAAATGTATTTATTTATTTTATTGAGGCGGATATACTTTGAACTGGTGTATGCTTTGTTTCGCAGAGCTAAGAGTTTAGTTCTCTTTCGGTAGTATTCTAGGTCGTCTTGGGATGCAAGGTGGAGCTCTCCACCAGACAGGATAGACACTAGAATGGTGGACTACCAAAATGAGATGTATAGCCCTGTAACAGGAAAATGGACATATCGAATCACATCCCAAATTCAATACTCGCACCAGACATGGAGCTGTGGCATCAAAACTTCATATTTACCATGGAGGTAGGGGAACGCATTACCTTAGAGCATTATGATCTGATTTTCCCTACTGGGACAGATAATTATCTATACAAGTAGCAAGTATAAGTCCTTGATCAGCCTTCGAACAGCTGTGGGATAAATGTATGAGGGCTTGCAGAATGTTTCACAATATTGTGGAAACCGTATATCAGCATGTTGTATCATTAGTAGTTCAATCATATTAGTCATCTGATAGACTTGCTTTGAAATTGGCATAGTGGATTCATGAGTTTAATATGGCCATGCTTACAACTGTGGAGTGTTGGCGGGCACAAATGGCAGGCTGGGTTGTAAAAAGTGATGGAGAATATAGGTGGCCTAAGCACTTTTGAGATTAAAAACCTGGGCTCAAATTCCTTTTATACAAATTGAGAATGAACATTATAAGCCAGTACGAATAATTAATAATCCAGTGTGAAAATGCGACTTTTACAATTAAGCGAAGTATGGACGATATCAATGTATGGAATGTTTTGTGTACGTCTATGGGTTTTGGTATCTAAAAGTTCACCTCTGCTTTAAAATAGCATCAAAAATAGTAAACAAGTATGCTCAATTAGACTCTTCCAGAGATGCTTTTCAAAGTGCACACATGTGTAAGGCCATTATTGCGAGGAGCATGGCTGAGATCTTTCCATGGGAAATAATGGTCAACAGTCTTAGTAAATGTAGCAAATTAAGGTCACGTTTTAAAAGGATCTCCCAGAATATGCAATGACGCCAAAACCAGAACAATCAAAATTCAAAAATATGTTTATTGGTAAATATTTTGACATATATAGTACTCGAAAGAAGTCAAATTACTGTTGTAGAATACAAGAAAGACAGAAAAAAAGAACACCCTGGCAGGTGTACATAATTCAGAAATACGCTAGGAGGGCAGTGGAAGCCCTCTCAAGGCTTCCATTTCTTTGTGCACTGCAGACCAGAATATGGTGCTCGGCATCTACATACATCTGGAGAAATGCACTTCCCTCCATGTTGACAAGGTAATCTGCAAATAGCTGAAATAACACAAAAAAAATATTAGTTGGACTACAGGGGAAGAGTTACAGTTAAATCTTTTTAAATATTCTGTGACATACAATGCATTACTGTTTACTTAATGGCAAATAGCATCATGGCTTTTAGAGAATGGCCCTTAATTAAAATGTATATTTAATTTCCTCTTTGCAATAAATCAAACTAATCTTTTGATACAGTTTATCTTTATTAAAGATGTCACAGTGATGTGACAAGTATTTATTTTGTATTTAAAACATTTGTAAAATATCACTATTTCTGTTTTTATATTATTGTAGTTTAAATTCGAAAACACAAATGTGTGTGTTTTTTTTTTAATCAGAACCGGCAGACCCCCATTTCGGACTGCATAGCATTGCGTTACACAGTGCATTAATTTCCAGTGTTTTCCCTGATCTGTTATGTTTTACTATGTTAGGCAGTTTATAAAGCGCAACAAGTATCTGCATGAGGGGCCAATTTACTAAAATACCATGATATGGTATATGTATTTCAAAACATTTACAGCTTTGTATATGTTCTGTACCATATGGCACATATGAAAAGTTTGTGGTAAAAAAACTTACCTCCAACACCTGTCTCAAGGGGGCATATATTTATAGGCCAAAATGTATATGCAAATGTGAGTATGTAAGGCTTAGTATAAAAAACCATGCATATTCACGTAGCAACATCTATCTACCACACTTATGACACCCCCTTGACACATAGTACCATGTTCCATAAAGCTAGCAGAAAAAAAGCAACTGCACCATCTTTGTAATCTACATTTTGCTCATGGTTTCTTGAAGATCAACTAGGTGTCAGACGTATAATTATAAATCTCATTCTACGTTTCTTAAGAAAAGATGTCAACAGGGTGTAAATGCAGATTAAATAATCGAGACTAAAGTGTTGAACCTTGCAAAACTACATAACAAAACTCTAGCAAATGTACTGTATGAGACATATAAAAGAAACAATCTGAACTAGTCGAAGGCTGCTGCTGCTAGACACGTGATCACAAGGGAGTGGCCAGTGGTGTTGAAGGCTGTGTAATGTCCTATTACTTACCGGTAATGTTCATTACTCCAGGTTCCGTTGTCCTCGTCCCCTTCATCTTAACAATTGAGAGTATCCAAGCGGAAACTGGCCATCACCCCTCAACAAACCACCAGGACATGGAACAAACAGCAAACACAGTGATGTAAACACGGAACAGAAAAGAGGGAAATCAGGAGCATACAGCCTGAAGAACCCCCAAACCAAAAAAATTAGCATCATCCTCCAGAACATTCGGAATGCGATAATGCCTAACAAAGGTATTAGCAGAAGCCCAGGTGGCCGCCCGACAGATCTCAGACAGGGACACCCCACGGACCGCAGCTCAAGAGGCTGCCATCCCACGAGTAGAACGCCCCTGAACCACCGCCGGAGGAGGGGAGCCATAAAGGGAGTAGGCCAACATGATAACCTGCTTCAGCCAGCGACCAGAGGAAGAAGCCATGCACCCCTGAGAGGAAACACTAAAAGAAACAAACAGCGAGTCAGACTTCCGAAAAGGACGAGTACGGTCCACATATATCTGCAAAGACCGGCAAACATCCAACAAAGCCCAAGGAAGATCGTCACCACCCACCTGCTCTGCACACAAAGCAGGCAGGCCCAGTTCCTGGGAGCGATGGAATTGGGATGGAACTTTGGGAACAAATGAAGAAACCAACAGCAGGACCACCCCATCGTCAGAAAAGGACAGAAAATGCTCCCTAACCATCAGAGGTCCCAGCTCCCAGCGGCGCCTGGCCGCAGTAATGGCCACCAAAAAAACAACTTTGAAAGTAACAAACTTCAGATCAAAGTCCACCAAAGTCTCAAAAGGAGAAGCCACCAAAGCTCGCAACACCAAAGGGAGGTCCCAAAGAGGAAAAGAAGGTTGCACCACAGGGCAGGAAAAACTGTGCAGCAACCCAGAAACCACGTCGTCCATATCAGACAAATTCCCCCAAGGGAATCGGAAAGCCCTGATAGCAGCCCACTGAGCTCTCAAAGGGGAGCTAGACAACCCTTTTTCAAACTCCTCCCAGAGAAATTGAAGGACATCAGGCAAGGGACAAACCAGAGGAGACCATGTCAGACCCTGACAACAACGCTGGAAATTACCCCAATGACGACCGTAGGACTTGAAAGTAGAAGGTTTCCTGGACTGCTGAATGACCAAAGCTAAATGCTCAGGGATACCCCTATTCCACCACCCTTGACTCTCAACCTCCAGACCGACAGACTAAGCCGCTGGAGGGACAACGTCAGAGAAGTCCAGACGGGAGACAGAGGGAATGGGAAGAACCAAAGACCCTGAACAGCCAACAGCCGCAGAGTGGGAAATCAAGACCGCGGGCCAGAAGGGCACCAACACCACTACTTCCCGATCCTCCACCACCAGATTATACAGAAACTGGGTGATCAGTGCAAGGGGCGGAAAGGCATACAGCAGCCGAGATGGCCAAGGAATGGTCTGAGAATCCACCCCCCAAGCCCCCACCTGATTGATCCGGGAGCAGAAGCGGGGAAGCTGAGCATTGAGCCGGGAAGCAAAGAAGTCGAGATAAGGAAGACCAAACCTCTTGCACACCAGACAAAAGGCCACAGGAGTCAAAGTCAATTCCTGGGAGGCAGGGAAATGCCAACTGAGGACATCTGCCACCCCATTGTCCACCCCCAGATTATGAACAGCTGACAGAGACAAGAGGTGCCCCTTCACCCAGCAAAACAACGGGAACACCACTGCATTCAGTGACTTGGACCTGTTGCCCCCCTGGTGATTTAGGTAGGCCACCATAACACAGTGTTGTCCGAGCCAACCACCACATTGCAATTCATCAATTTATCTCGGAACCCCATGACAGCCCCGAATACGGGCGATAACTTGCGCCAATTCGAAGACCTCCGACCCTCTACAAGGAACCAATGACCTTGAAGGGAAGCTGTCCTCAACATCGCCCCCCACCCCATCCCACAGCACTGGCATCCGTAGTGAGGAAAACCGTAGGAGAGGGCTGCAGAGGCAGACCCTGGGATAATTTGTCCAACACCGACCACCAACGTAGAGCAGGGAGGACAAACAGCAACACTGGAACCAAGAAGGACAAATTGCGGGACAACGGATCCCACTGAGACAATAGGTATGACCAAAAAGTACGCAGATGAAACCGCGTCCAAGGCGCCATGTACACAGTCACAGCCATGAGACCCAAATGCTGCAACCAGAGATAGACAGGGAAGGAACACTCCTCCAGAAAATGATGCGCTAGGGAACACAAGGTCACCACCCAAGAAACAGGCAAAAAAGCTGATTCAGATTGGTGTGAAAATGAGCCCCTATGAATGTCAAGTTCTGGGAAGGCACCAGCTGACACTTCGGGAGATTCAGCAGAAACCCATGGTTCCTCAACACTGAACACACCAACTCCTGATCCCGCAACAACAGATCCCTGGAAGGGGCATGGATCAGCCAATCGTCCAAGTAAGGATAAACCAGAAAATAGAATGAAGGACCAACGGCACCACAACCTTGGTGAGCACCCTTGGGGCCAACCTCAGGCCGAAGGGTAGAACCAGAAACTGATAATGGCGGGCCTGAAGACAAAACCTCAGGAACTGCCGAGAACTCAGGTGAACAGGGACATGATAATAAGCAGCCTGAAGATCCAGGGTTCACATGAAATGACCTGGGAGAACTAGGGGAATCACCCGTTGGAGAGTCTCCATCTTGAAAGGCAGATATAAAACAAATTTGTTCAGGGCCTTCAAATCCAGGACAAGACAGAACCCACCTGTCACTTTGGCACCAGGAAAATCACGGAGTAAAACCCCCTTCCTTTCTCCAACAGAGGAATCTCCTGAACAGCCCCTTTCTCCAATAGAGCCTGTAGCCCCAGACACAGTTCCAATCTCTTGGTCAGACAAGATGGCCAGGGAGTCAGACGGACCCCTGAGTCCAGAGGAGGCTCCCAAAATTCGATGACATACCCCAATCTCACAATGTCCAGGACCCACAAATCTGAACAAGATTGCATCGAGGCAGGGAGAAAGTACGGAAGCCAAACTCCGACCAAGAATCTGGCACCGGCCGCCAGATAGTCAGGAACGAGGCTTTGCAGGCGGAGAATTGGCCTTCTTGTCCCAACCTTTACCATAGGAAAACCTTCCACGGCCACAAGAAAACTGCCTCCTAGAGGGGGGATGGAAGAAGGACTTGGGCTTAGAAGAGACTGCCACAGAGGAGGAATGCTCAAACAAGGAGGAATGTTTCTTTTACTTTAAAAAGTCTATGCAGTTTGCCCTCCAACTCCTCCCGAAACATCATGATACCTTGAAAGGGCAACCGAAGGGCCGAGGTTTTTTGGGCCGAATCTGTCTTCCAGACCTTCAGAACCAGATTGTGGCGGGCCGCCACACAAGCCCCCCCAGAAAGGGCTGACTCTCTCACCACGTCAAATGAAACATCAGGCAGGAACTCCACCTGCCTTTCAATATGCTCCAGAAGTCCCAAACAGTCTGAAGAATCATCCGTAGACCCATAAAGAGCCTTGATATCTGAGACTAGCGACTGGGCTACATGAGTCCCATAAATGCCCGCCCTGAGAGCCAAATGGGAACCAGAATAAACTTTCCAAAGGGAAGCATCCACCTTCTTATCCACTGGATCCCTGACCATAGCCTCTTCAGCCAATAACGTACGACCCACCAGAGTGGCAACAAAAGAATCAATAGGAATGGAGTCAGGCAAGTCCTTGGCCATATCCTGAAGTGGGTAGAGTTTGGCCATGAATGGGGGAAGCATAATGCAATCCCTGTCCTTCCACTCCAGTTTAAGAACCTCATTGATATAGGGATGGACCGGAACCTCAACTGCAGCAGAGCTTTGAAACTGGCGAAGCAAGGAACCCCCAGAAGTGCTGGGGGCATCATCGCAAGGAAACCCCATATTGGACTTGACATGCTTCAACAGGTCCGGCAGCATATCCTTGTCAATGTACTTGCCCTTATGTTTCTCACTCCCCATCCACTTGCCCTCCGAGTCAGAAGAATAAGAAACAGGAGCCCGACCAGTGCTCTTGGACCGTGGAGCGCCACCCATCTCCAGCAAGGTCTCCTTTATCAAACGTTGAATTCTGGCATCACCACCCTCCTTACGCACCTGGAGCACGCAGGAGAGGGTGAGGAAGAAGACACAGATGAAGAAGAGATGGAATGCTCCACATCCCTGCTCTTCCTTGGATGTTTGCCCATGTTCACAGGGCCTGGAAGCAGGAAAGACCAAGAGGACACCACACCCTTTCCAGCAATACACCAGAAAGAATCTGAAACAGTCGACAGCCAAACACAGGAGAACCTCCGCAAGGACAGCAAGGAAACAGGAAAATCCCAGCAGACGCTAGTACAGAGGAATCCCACAGGCAACTTCACTGACAAAGCACAGAATACTGATACTGCAGGCAGACCAAAGTCAATCCCCGAGTCCAGGAAAACACAATAGGAATCAGAAACCATGAGACCGATACTGAAAATGAAAAGAAAACCGCTGTGCGGTACTTACAAGCTGGCCGGCAACAACCAGTTCCACAGCCGTCAGCCGCACAGCACTGTAATGCCTGACTTCCTTCATCAACAACCCGGAAATCGGGCAACGCCATCTCCAGGAAGTGCCCGAGGGACGCCCCAGAAGCAGAGCCGGACCTGCCACACCCCACCACGTGTCCGGCAACCCGGGAGGCGCGGGGCCGACACCTTAGCCAGAGAATCAGAAAATACGAGAATCAGTCATCCAGCAGGAAAAAGATGCGCCGAACTGAGTTACCCTTTGGAAATGAGGACAAAGGAGGGCACAGGAGCCATCATGACACCCCTCAAGTCCGGCAGGGAGGGAGTCAAAGAGACTAGCGACGTACCCACCATCCAGCAGCAGGTGAGTACCAGGAGCCTCCTAGGCTCCAGAACATCCTTTACAGTGTCGATTGACAGAAAAAAGAACAGGAGGAATGCTGGGATGTGTACGGTTATGTACTCCCAGAAGGAGGGGGAGGGGTGGTACCAGCATTCCTTTGTTCTTTTTTCTGTTGGTGAGTTAGGATTAACTCCATTGTTAAGATGAAGGTGACAAGGACTGGAGGGACCTGGGTGTAATGAAGATAACCAGTAATTAATAGGACATTACACAGCCTTCAACACTATTGGCCACTCCATTCTGATCACGTGTCTAGCAGGAGCAACCTTCGATTGTCTAGTAATATCAGATCATAGACACTGGCTTCCTTTAATTTCATTATAGGGTCATAGTATATTGAATAAGTACGTACAGACTATGCTCTGCTGAAAACCCAGCTTGCTGTTTTCTAATGTCATTTGTAGCTACACTAGCACTACTTTCTCCAACAGTTTTGTTCGGAAGGACAGGTTACACACTGTTCAGCCTGAATGTTCCCAACAGGGGCTGACCAAGTCAGTCTTCCTTCTAAGGGTCGGACAGCTATTTGTAAGCTTACCCTATAGTATACTGCCTATGGTTTGCTCTAATGCTATGTAGAGTTGGTCAGTAATATGTCAGAATTACACCTAGATGTCTTGTTCACAATCCCAAATCTTCAAAATGGGATGCTGATAGAAGTTGGAAATCTATGAACTCAAGTGAGCTAGATAAAACAAATTCCAGAAAATAACAGACAGTGGGTATCCCAGCCATGAACAAAGAGTTAATTTTAATCTTACTTAAAAAAACTGAATACCCCCTAATAACACAAGCACTGGAAATAGATCTGGCTTTAAAGCGCCACAGCATGCAAACAGAGGCATTCAATAATGGTGTTTGAATGTACAAATGCTGTTTACTGGGTTAAATCCAGACCTATTGGCTTTGCAAATGAAACAAGGAAAAAAGTAGCAAAAAGGTTTGATTTCTCTGTAAAATGCATATAGGAGATAAAGGATTCAATGTGACAAACAGGTGTGAAGATTCAGTGCACTTTTCAGATATAAAATTGAGGCTTCCCGCGGCATACAGAGTGCGCCCTCCTAAAAGGGCATCGCTTTAGTGCAGTAATCAACACTAGCACCCGCGCTCCACCCTTTTGGTTCCGGTGGGAGCCCTTCCTTCCAGCCTCTCTCACGTATCTGCAGCTCCTGGGGGCCTGGTGCCTGGTATTATTTATAAAAAAAAAACACAGGCTTCATTTTGGTGCTCTGCTGGACGCGCTGTCAGGGCAGGCTGGCTCAGTGTCTGAGTTCTTCTTCTTCTTGTCTTTGTTGGGAGGTGGCAGCAAGCCCCCTTTCTTCAACAGAAGGTGAGCACATTTGTCTTGCTTTCGGTTTTCTGCCTCCCAGGGAACAGCAACATTGGTAGTTTGTCTTGGAGCAGGGAGTGGAAGGAGCAGATCCTGCATAGGGTGTTTTTGCAGAGGCAACAGCAGATCCCTTTGTTGGTGGTTCAGCATGTTTCCTTTCCAGGAGCTGTAGCACCAAGGCTAGGTTTCCTTCATTAGAGGAAAGGGTGTCACACTTGCAGAGCGGCGTGTTGTTAGTTGTTTGTACAATACAAGTGTTTGACAAACATAGTGCCTGGACTATATTTCCAGATATTTAAAGGGAACCATGTGTACAATTTTGGTTAATGTGGTGTTTAATAAATATAAGACACACCTTATCTGCCTTGTCCTCCTTTGGAGATATTAAATACATTTCCACAGTGGCAAACGTGATTACTTTGCTGTGTGTATGAGTCTGACCCCCTGCAGCTGGGAAGTGGCACCGTTATTGGAGTGCAGTGGGGTTCAACACTGCTAGTGGCATAGGGCAACAACACTGCACACGCTTTGCCTCACATCCCATAGATCCCACAATCTTAAATATAAATGGTAGGTAAACATGGGAAGAAATAACTCCTAAGGATTGCGGACAGCGTCTCCATATGTGGGGTATCATGGCGGAGTGGTTAAGTTGATGGACTAGAAATCAATTGGGGTCTCCCCTCGCAGGTTCAGGTCCTACCTCCTAAGCGGCATTTTTCATAAAAACGTTCCTTACTCATGCCAAACTGTGATGTATATAAAAACCTCAGTTCCAACCTCTTCCCAAATGTCATGAAGAAAAGACAAATTAACAGTTGGCACGAGTTGGCTAGTATTCCTTCCATACAGGGAGAAACCATTGGACAAGGTTTATGGAGCCAACAATAGCATCAGAGACCCTTCCCCACAGCATCTACTACAATTGCTCCCGTGGGCACAGTGAGGTGTAATATAGAAATAGATAAGTGGGCTTGGCTCTATTGTTAACCAACCACAGAATAACTATACTGTGGAAGGCTATCGGTTCCCCATAACGGGTCTTGAGGGCTGTGTTTTGCATTACTGCTCACCACGAGACTTTGGCTTGGAATGCGCATTTTTTCCTTCTAAATTTAGGGCAATGGCTTTGCCAGGCCTGACTGTAGCATGTAAGTTATGAGAGTAGGACACAGGAGCCAGTTGTCTGATGCGTGTGGCCTGGCTGATGGCAATCGGGTCAATTAGCACGTGCAGTGCTGGTACTGGATATACTGATTCTGAGGAATGGGCTAAGATGGAAGAGTGCGCACACGCTTTGCCTATCATGCAGTGTTGCTGGGGCCTTCATTGCAGCATAGTCATAGCAGTTCAGATCACACCACTGTGTCAACCAAGCACATTCCCCCCCTTGTGTTACAATGCTTGCGGACTGGTAAGATAGGGTTAACGAAGCAACCTGCCTTGAAGGGGGCAGTGGAGCTAATGCAACCCATGGATACACCATGCAAAAGTCCGGCAGCTAGTGCCCTAGAACCGGTCCCTGTTGCAGTACCATGTACATTCTAGAAACCAAAACAGTTGGCTTTAGGCCAAAGAAGCATAATATAGTTTGTGCTCCATTGACATGTGACATTCTCTGGCTCAGGCGAACAGTGCCACAAACAAAAGGCACATAGGTTCACGATTTTCCCCCTGCAGACGGAAGGTACAGGCTCGCCAGCCTGTCCTCATACAGAGCAGGGTGCTCCAATTTTCTGTGATAAGAGCTACTCCAGTTAAAGGTAAAACACCTGGGGCTACTAATAATTATCACTGTACAAATCGCAAACATCCCTCTAGTTCAACTTGACTTGCAACTCAGCTGTGATCTTTAAATATCTTCAATACGCAACCATTGTGTCTTTATCAGCATATCAGTTTCTGGATATTAAAATTTTCAGTCAAATACCCTGCCATTCTGTTCCACACTTTAAATGACTGTGCCCTGACCCCAGCTCTTGGGTTGACCGACAGAGTAAAGCCTCAAAACATGTGTAATCTCTTTGGGGATTCAGAGGTTCACTGTACTGGCCAGGTAGAGTTCATGCCTTAGCATGTGGGCCTTCCATTGTTTTGTTTGGCTTACACATTAAGGGTCCCTGGTATGAACGGTACTGTCACCTTTAATGTATTGAAACCCTCCGAATGATGAGCAAGGCTGAGATTCAATTGGGAGAGCCATGCCATGGGCATTCACGAACTACCAGTAGCTCACACATTACTGTTTGAGACTTGTGATCTCGAATGATATGCACTTCGCAGAAAGCAAAGGACACGAGGTAGATATGAGGGAAGTTTGAATATCTGGAACAGTAACTTGCTTGGGGTCAACTGAAGGCAAGTTATATGCAGGTTGCCTCTCCACGCATTAGGATTGATTTAAAATAATATTTACAGCCTCAATAGGTAGGTGTTAGAAATGAGGGTCTCTCGTTGGCAATGGTTTGCACCTTTGTCCAAGTAGGGACCCTTGCTTCTAGACAGGGTAAGGGAGTTATGGCCTTAGACAACCCCTGTTCACCCCCTTGTTAGCTTGGCACAAGCAGACAGGCTTATCTCAGAGGTAGTGTGTAAAGCATTTGTGCACACATCCAGTAATACAGTGAAAACACTACAAACGGACACCACACCAGTTTAGATAAATAAGTAATCTTTATCTAAACCAAACAAGACCAAAACGACAAAAGACAGTTATCAAGATATACCTTTTAAAAGGTAAAAACAGTGCTGTCTATAGCAAAATATAGATGCAACACTTTTGAAACAAAGCATATTGGATACGTCAAAATCATAAGCAAAAACAGCAGCAGGCAAGGTGATCTGTTGGTTCCTTACACTCAGGGAAGTTAATGCATCAGTTCCTTGATCCAGGGGAGGTGATGCATTGGTTCCTTACTGCCACAGAGAGAAGGTGATGCGTTGGTTCCTTACTGAAGAGGAGGTGATGCGTCAGTTTCTTACTGTGTGGGGAGTTGATGCGTCGGTTTCTTACTGAAGCCCCGGCATTGCTATAGACTTGGCGCGATGCATGGGGATTCAGGAGGCATCGGCTCTCGATGTGGCGGCAACGGCGTTGCATTGATCTCTCTAGCTGTGGCCCCCAATTAAGCTGTTCTTGCAGTTGCACAGCAGGGCCTGCGTTGGAGTCGGTGTGGTGATCTCAGACTTCAGAGATTGGTGCACGTGACTCGGCATGCAGTGGTTTCTCCAGTCGCGGGCAGCCGCTGCATCGGTTTCTTCAGCAGCACGACGGCGAGGCGTGGAAATTCTTCCCACACTGCAGTGGTGCATCAGAAACTGGTGTAGATGCATCAGACTTCTTTAGTTGCTTCTCTTTTCTCAGCTCCCAACAGCAGAAACAACCACCAAAGGCCCAACAAAGAAACAGGCACCTCTTGGCAGGTCAGAACTCCCAGCAAAGGAGTTCAGGGGAGCTGGTGGTGAATTCTTTGTGTCCCTGATACTTCAGAACAGGAGGCAAGTTCTACTTCAAGACTTTGGAGATCTTCTTCAAGCAGGATACACAGCAAAGTCTTTGTCCTCTCCTTGGCAGAAATAACCACAGACAGCACACCGCAAAGGGGCAGTACTTCTCCTTCAGCTTTCCCAGCTCTTCTCCTTGGCTGAGGTTCCCCTTGAGTTCAGAAGTGTTTTAAAGTTCTGGGGTTTGTGTCACAATATTTATACTGAAGTTATTGTTGTTCTCTTGTGGCAGAGAGGCTCTGTGCTCAGTCAAAACCAGTTCTGTTCTCTCTGGTACAGCTTCCTGGCGGGAGATGGAGACAGCATTGTGTGAGGCAGACCAGGCCTATTCAGGTGCAAGGAAATCTCCTCCCCCCTACTCTAAATGCAGCCCTGGTCTATTAAGACCAGCCCTGACTCATCCAGGAAAGGCAGGACACACCTCAAACTCCCCAGTGGATGTCTGAAGCAAATGCACATTCTCAGTCCCTGTCACTCCAAAGCCAGAGAGTCAGCCCTCGCTCCTGGTAGGTGCCGCCGACGCCACCACCTCCTTTTCGCGCCATTTTCCGCCGCTGCCCCTGGTCCGCTCCTCCTTCCCGCCGACGCTGACCCCAGGCCCGCCTCCCCCTGCAGCCCATTGGTCCCCCCGCCTCCCGCCTCCTGGCTGACCCTCCCTCCCGGCTCCTTACTTATGACGCCCCCTCAGCGACCGCGTAGCGGACGCGCGCAGCGGGCGCGCCGACTGAGCGCCGAAGGTGCGCCAAAGGTAAGCCCGTCTGCGCCCGTCCGCGCCTGGTCCGCGCCCAGCGTCAGATCCCCTGGCCCCCGCGTCCGCCACCCCCCCCGCAGAACCTACGCTGCCGCAACACTCATCGCACTCAACGCCGGCCGAACCCCCGGATGCTATCAAGCATCACCGCGACGCACCCATGGACCCTTCGTCTGCCGAGCCTGCAACTTCTCCTGCCTACGAACCCGCACCGCACCCTTCAAGACGGACATCAGCGACCACCTCAAGTGCATCCTGATCAACACCCGCTCCGTCCACCGACACGCCGTGGAACTCTGGAACCTCATCGACACCGCTGCTCCTGACGTAGCCTTCCTAACGGAAACCTGGATGAACGCCTCCTCAGCCCCCGACATCGCCATAGCCATCCCAGACGGCTACAAGATCATCAGGAGGGATCGCGTCAACCAGACCGGAGGAGGGATCGCCATCGTACACAAAGACACCATTCGCATCTCGACTGACTCCATCGACGCATTCAACGCCGCCGAGTACCTGCACTACCAGATCCACACCGACCCAAAGACCACCCTCAGAGGCACCCTCATCTACAGACCCCCGGGACCGCGCACACAGTTCTGCGATGACATCACGGACTTCATCAGCCCACACGCCCTCCCCTCCACCGACTACATCCTCCTCGGGGACCTCAACTTCCACCTGGAGAACAACAACGACCGCAACACCACCGCCCTGCTGGACAACCTCGCTAACCTCGGACTGAAGCAACTGGTCAACACCCCCACGCACTACGCCGGCCACACGCTCGACCCGATCTTCTCGTCCAGCACACACATCTCCTTCAGCCACTCCACCGGACTTCACTGGACCGACCACAGCTGTGTCCACTTCAGCTTCAGGAAGAACACGACCCACCACCACCCGAAGCAGGTCCCCCACAGAAACTGGAGCAAGATCACGGCCGACCAGCTTACCTCCTCCCTCAGCCAGAACCCACCTGTCAGCACAACGGACCCCAACACAGCAGCCCGCAACTTCTTGCAGTGGCTGACCACCTGTGCCGACGACCTCGCCCCACTCAAGAACCCACCCACCAAGCCCAGAAGCAAGAAGGCCCCCTGGTTCACCGACGACCTCAAGGTCTCCAAGAAGGCCAGCCGCACACTCTTGAAGGCCTGGCTCCTCGACAAGACCGCCGACAACATGACCGCCCTCAAAATCGCAACTCGCAGACATCACCAGCTCATCCGCATCACCAAGAAGAAATCCCTGAAGGAACGACTGGACAACAACGCCCATGACAGCAAGGAGCTCTTCAGCATCGTCAAGGAGTTCTCCAACCCCAGCACCGGAAGGAACGACATCGCCCCTTCACAGGACCTCTGCGACTCCCTCGCCTTGTACTTCCACCGCAAGATTGCCGATATCCACGAGAGCTTCGGGACTCCGCCCCCGCACCCATCGGTAGAACCTCCGCACACCACCGTCGCTCTCCAGACTTGGACCAAGGTGACTCCCGAGGACACTGCCCGCATGATGAACACCATCCACTCCGGCTCTCCAACGGACCCGTGCCCCCACCAGGTCTTCAACAAAGCAGCCTCCACCATCGCACCCCACCTCAGAGACATCATCAACATCTCCTTCGACACAGCCACCTTCCCAGAGAGCTGGAAGCACGCCGAGCTCAGCGCACTGCTGAAGAAACCAACAGCGGACGCAACCGACCTCAAGAATTTCCGCCCAATCTCGCTCCTTCCTTTCCCTGCCAAAGTCGCCGAGAAGATCGTCAACAAGCAACTGTCCACCTTCCTCGAGACGAACAGATCCCTCGACCCATCTCAATCCGGCTTCAGAGCCAACCACAGCACTGAGACCGCCCTCATCGCAGCCACCGACGACATCCGGGCTCTACTCGACAACGGGGAAACTACGGCCCTCATCCTCCTGGACCTCTCCGCAGCATTTGACACTGTCTGCCACCGCACCCTAGTCCAACGCCTCAACAACACAGGTATCCAAGGGAAGGCCCTGGAATGGATCACCTCGTACCTCGCCGGCAGAACACAGAGAGTACGCCTCCCTCCGTTCCGATCTGAGGCCACCGAAGTCATCTGCGGCGTCCCGCAAGGATCGTCACTCAGCCCCACCCTCTTCAACGTCTACATGAAACCCCTCGCGGCCATCGCACGCCAACACAACCTCAACATCATCTCCTACGCCGATGACACCCAGCTGATCCTCTCCCTCACCAGAGACCCTGACAACGCCAGGACTAACCTGCACGAAGGGATGAAAGACGTCGCCGAGTGGATGAACTTGAGCCGCCTGAAACTGAACACGGACAAGACAGAAGTCCTCATCCTTGGACCATCACCCTCCGCATGGGACGACTCCTGGTGGCCCCCAGCCCTAGGCACCGCACCAAAGCCAACGGACCACGCACGCAACCTGGGCTTCATCCTGGACTCTTCCCTATCGATGACCAGACAAGTCAACGCCGTCTCCTCATCCTGCTTCCACACCCTCCGCATGCTCCGCAAGATCTTCCGATGGATCCCGACCGAGACCAGGAAGACGGTCACCCAGGCCCTAGTCACCAGCAGACTAGACTACGGAAACACCCTCTACGCCGGAACAACAGCCAAGCTTCAGAAAAGACTTCAGCGCATCCAGAACGCCTCCGCCCGACTCATCCTAGACGTCCCCCGACGCAGCCACATCTCGAGCCACCTGAGAGACCTCCACTGGCTCCCTGTCAACAAGAGGATCACGTTCCGACTCCTCACCCACGCACACATCTCTCCACGTCCTGGGCCCAAGATACCTCAACAACCGCCTCGCCTTCTACGCGCCCACTCGCCAGCTACGATCCGCGCGCCTCGCCCTCGCCGCCGTCCCTCGCATCCAGAGAGCCACCTCCGGAGGAAGATCCTTCTCCTAGCTGGCGGCTAAGACATGGAACTCTCTGCCCATCCACCTTCGGCTGACCCAGGACCACCTCGCCTTCAGGAAACAGCTCAAGACCTGGCTGTTCGAGCAGTAGCAGACCCCCTTCCCCAAGCGCCTTGAGACCCTTCCGGGTGAGTAGTGCGCAATATAAATGCCTTGATTGATTGATTGATTGATTCCACAAACCAGCATAGGCACACAGGATGGCTAAGCAAGAAAATACCCACTTTCTAAAAGTGGTATTTTTGAACACACAATATAAAAATCATCTTTACTAAAAAATGCATTTTTATATTCTGAGTTCAAGCATTTTAAACTCCATCTTTCTATCGTGTTCCCATGGGAAGTTATGCTTGTAAGGTGTTACAAAGCATTCCCCATTCTATCCCATGGGACCATAGTGAACAATCTAATACACTGTATTTCAATATCAGGACATGTCACACACATCAGTACATGCCCTACACTGCACCCTGCACACAGGGATACCTTGGACCCACCTTAGGGGTGACTCACATGTAATAAAAGGGACGGTTAGGGTCTGGCAAGTGGGTGCACTTGCCAGTTCCACATGAGAGTAGAAACTGCATGCAGACACTGCAGTTTTAGGTCTGAGACCCTTTCAAAAGGCTGCTTGTGTGGGTGGCATAATCCGTGCTGCAGGCCCACTAAAAGCATTTGACTTATAGGCCCTGGGAACACACAGTGCACTGTACTAGGGATTTATTAGTAAGTCAAACAAGCCAATCATGGAAACGCAATCCATATTCACAATTCACAGAGGGAGCACTTGATCACCAGTGGCAAAGTGCCCAAAGCATCTAGACAAGCAAAAACGAAGTCCAGCACACAGCAAAAATATAGGAGGCAGAGGCAAAAAGATAGAGGAAACCCACACCAAGGATTCCAGGTATAACAGTAGGTTAATAAAAGGCTAGTAAACAAATAGTCGTGAATAGGCAACCTAGAGAGGTTGAGGCTCAGAGATTTGGAGATGACCTCTGACTAGCGGAAAGCAGGGCTATCTGCAACAAGTTCCAAGGGACACAAATAGAGTACTGCCAGGAATTAATTTAGCAGGGTGTGACCAGAGGGAATTGCCCACTAAACCAGTAAGGGCAGATGATACAATGCATGTCCTGGGCACACCTAAATGTTAGTGGATGCGGGGTCAACACCCCTTCTGGTAAAATGATCAGTATGGTTAGTGTAAGCTCAAGTTAAATAATGATGAATTTGACTTGTCATGTTGACTGCGCTCAAAGACAGAGGCCGAAGGGAGGGGGGGGGGGGCCTAAGTTTCATAAACATTTCTGCCTGTTGTATTTATCAATTTTAACCAGTGACTTGAGAGTCAGGTAGCAAAAACACATTTAACAGGGTATAAACGAATCAAGGCACTGTACTTGTTGATGCACAAAGACAAACATTCCTGAAACAGGAATTTCTGACGCATTATTTGGACAATTAAGGGTAGCAGTAAAATTGTATGTCTGTGAAAATTAAGTGCCCTTTTCAATAGAAATGGGTCCTCAGGAAATGAGGGTGGTTTACAGAATACGAAGGGAACCTTTACGGGGGAACCTGGGCCATGTCATCTGTGTTAGACCCACCCATGTCTTAGTTTAGTGTGACAGGCACACCTGGTACTCATTAAAGGGCTTGACGTAGCTGCAATTCTTGGAGATAGGTCATCTTTAATTCCTCCAAGAGCAGTACCAATAAAATGAGTAACGGTAACACTTGGTGTTTACAGCTATACAATTTGACAAAATCACTTGGAACTATGTTAATGCTTCGGACAATTTTATTCTTCATTCCCGCTCATGTGCCTCCCACTGAGGTAGTCATATAATTAATATTTAACTATCACTCTGTGAAGGGAGCCTGCTTTTGTAACAAGAAATAAGGTGTCCAGAAGTCCAATATAAAAACAGGATAAACCTCACACCAACTTACTGAGGGCTCTGTGGACCAGAGCGGGACTATAGAAATGCAAAATATGCAGGTTTCAGTGCCTTATTTCTAAACGGCATGCTCATTTTGAAAGCTGTTTTGTTTATTTTACTGTCAACATTAGTAAGATATGCTGCAGTATCAGAGTGCTATGCTTACAAGACCACAATGAAGGGATGGAGCCTCACTTGGTTGGGGAGGGCTGTGCCAGCTCAAGCTAGGGTCTGGTGCTAGCTGTGGTTTCCAATAGTGGCATGCCATAGAGCCAGGCTGGGGACACCATCAAACAATTCCGCAGGAGGGCAAATGACACCAGGCAGAAGCATACAGATTAGAGGGGCTTTGGTCATATGGCAGGGCCTCATCAATGTAAGTACCACTGGGTACTTCAGTAGGGATGGGGTCCACCTATCAGATGTTGAAATGGACCAAATTGTAAATTGCCCAGGGTTATCGCACTGTTATAGCAGAGCAATGTTCCCCCGGCATGCACCAATGCAGTTAGATCACAAAGCTGCAGCAGCAACTAGCGGGCGTGGGTCCCCATGGGTCCCCACCCCACAGTTTAGAAATTCACCTGGGTGGCAATGACCTTAGTTTACTTATCAAGCCAGTGAAATCTGGGAGAAACCAGCAATTCATGGGGCAAGGTATCGTGGTCCCTTAATGCTATTTGGTAAAATAATCCCGCACAGGATATGGCATGAAGCCAGGCCCAGGGAGACCATCGAACATTCCCGCAGAATGCGAATTAGAGCCATGCGCAAGCTCATCGAGCAGAGGGGATTTGGTTAAATAGGGCCTGGCCTCATTAGTGCAAACACCACAGTGTACTCCGATCGGGATGTGCACACTTTGTTTGAAGTGAACGTTTTCAGGCACTAAGGAAGAGGCATACCATTCTTGTTTTCAAGCACTGTGAACCCCTATAACTTTGTAAGTGCACTTCCATGAGGCAAAACCAAAAAACACCATAGATAAAGTTTGAAATATTTAGGATATTTAAGTGCTGGAAGTTAGAAGCACAATGGAGAGAACTACAAAGATAAAAGAAACGGGGGATTGCCTAAAATGGGGCAGCTACCAGTTGTTGAAGAAGAAGGAAGAGCAACAGAAGATAGTCATTGATTGCCCCACAATGACACTAGACATTATTCTGCAGGCTATAGCTGCTTCAAGAGAAACATTCGAGAGGAAGACAGATCAGAGTCTGTTAAGAGAAGACCACTGTCTTCTGGGGGAGAGGGTCACAAGTACAGAAAGCTCTCTAAGTGAAATAGGCGATAAGCAAAAGCAACAAAAGTTACTGGAACAGAAAGTGAAGATACTGGAAGTACGGACAGAGGATGCAGAAAATAGGACCAGAAGAAATAATATTCACATTATAGGACTGCCAGAACAGATAGAGGAGGTCGGTAGAGGCAGTGGGGGTATTACTTCTTTTATAGGGACATGGTTGAGGGAGGTTGTGGAAACAGTAGCGCATCTAGTCTAGGATGAATCTGCCACATGTCAAATCAGGCAATTCTGATGATATATTTTTTTTAACGAAATAGCCACAATGTAAATTCAAGAAGTGTTGTGAAAGGATTTTGAGAATATTGGAAAATATCATAATCTTAGAAAATGGCGTGGGCAACTATATTCTGAATATGAGGTGGCTGGTGTGAAGGGTGGTGTGGAGGTGAGTGTATTGGCGTAACCCCTTATATATAGTATGGAAAGTGGGAGTTTTTTAAATTTGGATGGGGAGTGAGTTCCTTCTTGTCCTGGGGTTGGGGAGTTGGTTGATTCGGGGTAGGTAGGTTAGGAAGCCCAATGGTCTGTTATGAAAAAGAGGGGAAAAAAGATAAGAAATCTACCATGATGTACAATTGTATTAGTTGGCATGTGTGGGGAATTAACAACATGACGAAATGCGATACAGTCCTTGCACATTTAAAAAGACGTGGAGCACATGTTGCATTACTACAGGAGACCCATATCTCTAGATCAGAAAGGGAAGCATTATGTAAGAGATTGCGGGCTAGTTGTATGCCACAGCATATTCTGCTTTCACAAGGAGGGTTTTGATATGGGTTCGGCATGGTGTGCCCTTTCAGAAAACCGGTGAATTAATTGATACAAAAGGAAGGTATGTGGTGGTGTTGGGGTGCTTGCCTGGGCGAGACTTGACTATAGTGGGGATCTATACTCCTAACTCAAATCATGATGGGTTTCTTCAGGGATTGTCAAGGATACTGGCACCATAAATGACACAGAATATCCTCATAGGACCAGATTTTAATTGTATTGCTTACCCAGATTGAGATAGATTATATCCAGCCCTGATGGGTTTATCAGTGCATTGGGTGGCTAGGCAATTTAGAAATTGGCAACAAAGATGAGGGTTAGTGGACTCGTGGAGGTGTATGAACCCAGAAAATAGAGATTATTCATACTTTTCGGGGCTGCATGATCTGCATGTGCAATTGGGTACATTTTGGTGTCATCCTGCAGTGCATTGTAAGGTCAGAAATGTGGAGTATTTATGCAGAACAATCTCTGACCATAATCCTGTTTTACTATCAGTGGGGTGGAATAGAGAATGGACATGAATACCAGACTGGCATTTGCACTTAGAGGCTTTTGAAGATCCAGTGTTCCGTGATGTTATTGAAAAGGCAATGGTGAACTATTTTAAGGAAAATGAGGTTACTATTGTGTCCCCTCTGACAGAGTGGTTTGTGTTTAATACGTGCTGTATAGCGGATATAGTGGGATTAGATGTACCCTTGTGAAAGAAATTAATAAACTTGAGAAAGAGCTGCGAGTGCTAGAGTTGGCAAGACCAGGTAAACCGGAGTTGAAACAACGTCTTTTGAATGCCAGGGAACAGGTAGCGGAAGATATAAATTGTGTTGTTTTTATTATAGAGATTATATGAAAAGGATGCATGTGGAACTTGATGAGGTGGGCACTTTGTTGGCCTGGCCCACAAACCCTAAGAGTAAAGGCGCACAGATATTGGAAATAGATTCTGAGGAGGGTACACGCATCTATACTCAGAAAGCAATCAATAGAATATTTTGTAAATTTTATGCAGGATTTTATATGCTATGCCATTGGAGCTTCCACAACGTTTTGTTAATAAGTTTTTGAAGCCAGTTGAATTGCCTAAGATTACAGTGGAGGAGAAAAAAAGGCCTGGGAAAGGAAGTAACAATTCAAGAGGTGAAGGCTGCCATAAAGCATGTGGAAAGAGGGAAAGTCCCTGGAAAGGATGGGTTCCCTATGGAATTTTATTTGACATATATGGAAGAATTGGCACCAAGTCTAGTTAAACTTTACTTGGCAGCCTGTAAGGTGGGTTGATTGCCCCACACAACTGCAGAAGCAATAGTGATCCCATTGTTATAACCAGGAAGGGCCTCTAAGGATATGCGGCTTATAGTCCAATTACTAAACTAAATCTGGATTACAAGATATTGAGTAGAGTATTGGCAATGCACCTATCTCCATTATTGTCTAAGGTAATACATATAGAACAGTCTGGGTTTATTCAAGGAAGGAATATGGATCATAATATAAGGAGGATATTGGCAATCATGGAATCTGATTTTGCAGAGAAGGAAAAAGGGGTGACTGCAGCAATTGTGCCCGCTCTCACCATTAATATTTGCAATTGCTTTGAAGCAACCTGCTAGTTGAGTGAGGACAGGAGGGATTTACAGGGGTCTGGAGGTATGGGGTGTACAAAATTATTCAGCATTATATGCAGATATTATGTTGGTATTTTGCAAAGATGCTAAGGCTGTTTGCCGCATGCCATTAACCTATTAGATCGGTTTTGGGCAAGCCTCAGTGTTATGCAGCAACTGAAATAAATCATATGTGTTACCATTACAGAAGCATGTGCCAAAGCCAGTGGATCTGAGGGTGCTTAATTGGGAGGGAACGTATCTAAAATATCTGAGGGTAAGATTATACCATGATCCCATTCATTTATTGGAGGGTAACAGTGGTGTGGCGATTAGAAGTTTACAGAAAAGTGAATATCTTTGGAGAATGCTGCAGCTTTCAGTTTCAGGATGAATAGCAGTAGCAAAAATGGGGGCGTTGCTCTGATTACTTTACATCTTCAAAACATTGCCCATTGTGATACCATGTTGAGTATTTAGGGAAATGTGTTCTTTGTTGGTTTCTCTTATATGGATAACAGGTAGGCGCAGAGTGGCATTGGCAAAGTTGCAATTTCCCACTAGTAAGGGAAGACTAGCTGCTGCAGATATGGAAAGCTTTCACCTAGCTGTACAGTTGCAATGGTTTACATAATGGATTCATTCACAAAGATTTCAAGGGGAGGTGAATTTGGAGAGAAAACCACATTTGGATGTTTTGTATAGACTATTCATGGCCCCTGTCAGAAGACCAGTGTGGGGAATGCCCACTACATTGAAGGATGTGTGGCACTGTTGGCGTTCTGCACTTCAATGAACTCATACTTGAGGCCCTATGCCCCAGGCATTTAGTTGAGCAGATTGGAAAAAATTATTCAGGTGAGAAGATTATGGGGCTTAGAAGAGTGGGCAAACCATCGAATGGATACATTAGATTTGTATAGTGACGGCGATATTATCATTTGATGTATTCTCAGCCACTTCTTAGATCCAGAGAGGGCAATTTCTGTTGCAACAAGCAGTGATCGCTAGATTGTGCAGCCATTGGGGTATGGGTTTAGTAGAGCAGCAAGTACATAGTGCTTGTCATATATTGTGCACCATGACGGGTCGCATGAAGGCGGTGATGTGTATCAGGCAATAAGAAGTGATATGATAACGCCTCTTGTTGGTCTAAGAGAAAAGTGGGAGGAGGATTTGGCAAATCCTTATTTTAATTGCGGGGTCAATCCTACCTGTTTGCACATTGCTTTTCACTTTGTGGCTGTTACGAGCGGGTGGCCATCTTGGGTGTCAGCAGGGTTAGCGGTCCAGTCTTCACACGTTACCTATGTAAGTGGCACACAGAGGCGCGCAGCGAGTGTGCCTAAGGCAAGCCCGTCTGCACCCGTCCGTGCTTGGACGGGGCTCAGGGCCAGTCACCCTGGCTGTATGACTCCAGAAACTACAACTTATACAAATCAGGAGCTTCTGGGACTAAGGCCAGGAGGGGGATCATTAAGATGCCCAAGTCTCGCCTTGGAGTCAGTGCGTAAATGCTCCCCAGGGGTCTGTTCTAACTGTGGCTCTCAGCTGCCCATTATACTTGATCAACCTGCATGTGGCTCTCACAAAAAGTCTGACAGAGGAAAAATAAAAGATGACAGACCTCCACTTAAGTGTATACTTATGAATGCCAGGTGTTTAATCAAACACAGCACAAAATGTGCGCCACTCATAGAGCAACAAAACATTAAAGTAGCCTTCATAACGGAGTCCTGGGCAGACCAAGCCTCAGGACATGATTTGGTGAAAGCCACTCCCCAGGATTCTTCTGCCATACTTTGGACAGACCTCTTAGAAGAGGAGGTGGATTAGTGGTCATTTATCATGACTTACTGAAGCCTATTTTTCACTCCGCCTCCAATGCTTCCTACGAGACTCTCTCCTTTAGCATCAACATGGAGCATTACAATATCTTCAAAGGGATACTACTCTATTGCCCTCCAGGTCCTAGATGTGGCTCCTTAGAGTCGTTAGGTACCCTGCTTGAAGATGGACTTTGCTCAGAATCATTTACGGTACTGGGGGACTTTAACTTTTATCTTGAGGCCCCCGCTGATCCAGATACTATTACTCTGGATAGAATAATGGAGGCTGGGAACTCAAGCAGTTGGTGGCAGGTCCAACTCATCTCAAAGAGCATACTCTAGATGGGATATACTCTAACAATCCCAATCTGTCCTGTATGGCTATACTCCCCTTGGTTTGGTTAGATCATAGCGCCATTATATTTGAGTTGAAGGAGTCAACAGCCCTCAAATCCAAACCTGAGCCCATAAGGATATTGGAAAAATGAGCCTGGAAGGACTTAGATGGTTTAAAACTAGATGAGGAACTGAAGAGAACCCTACACCCTCTCTCCCTTGGGGTGGACGAGGCCGCTATGGCCTATACAGACTGGATGGATGCAACCTGTAAGAAATTGGTTCCGATAAATAAATGGACCCCCAAGCATGCCAAACCCTCAGCCCCTTGGTATTCAGACAAGCTAAAAATCAGAAACTGGCTTCTAAAAGATTAGAACGGGCATGGAGGAAAGGGCATAAAAGCAATGATGGAGAAAGCTATAAGTCTTAGACTCTATAAGGAACTATTGCTGGAAACTAAAAAGAATTTTTTCTCAAAAACTTGCCTCACCAATGACTCCCGAGAGTGCAAGTAGCCCAGAATTGTGTGAAAATGTGGCGATTTTCTTCCAACAAAAAGTGGAATGCATCTTTTCTACATTTACCTCAGTTCAGAAGGGTGAAGGGATACAGCCACAGAAAAATGTTCCGTTCGGATCCAACCCTGCACCAGTCCTAGACAAATTTGCACTGTTAGAAACATCAGAAACAACAAAACGTTTGAATTCCATGCGATCAGAATCCCCTACAGATCCAAGTCCAGTTTAGGTTCTGAAATCCATTCTGGAAGTCTTAGGATCCATCTTAAACCCCCTGATTAAGAAAATGTTCACCACTGGGATATTTCCCAAGGATTGGAAGAAGGGCACTATCCTCCCCCTATTAAAAAATAAACTTTGGATCCCACAGACCCTAGTAGCTATCGGCCAATCTTGCGGCTTCCCTGGACCGGAATCAAGCATCCTAGGACCGGTTTCGGGGTTTCACCCCTCTTCAGCCAGTTTAGCTTGACTCCCGTGGCGTAGTGAGCACGGAACCCACGTCTGGGCATACATTTCCCACATAGGGTGAACAGCAAAACACACAAGATGATCGACGGAATGTTGCACATTGGCAAAACATTCACCCCCAGTCACAGATCTGGGTTTAATCCATCGTTATTTTGTTCACCACGCCACCCCAGTTCAGACATGGCCATATGCAAATCAGTCTTGACCCTGTGCATCATGGGAACAGGCCAGCCCGAACTGCCAAGCCATTTCTTCCCTGGATCGGAATCAAGCATCCTAGGACCGGTTTCAGGGTTTCATCCATCTTCAGGCAGGATAGCTTGACTCCAGTGGCGTAGTGAGCACGGGACCCACGTCTGGGCATACCCTTCCCACATAGGGTGAACAGCAAAACACAAGATGATGAACGAAATGTTGCAAATTGGCAAAACATTCACCCCCAGTCACAGATCTGGGTTTAATCCATTGTTATTTTGCTCACCATTCCACCCCAGTTCAGACATGGCCATATGCAAATCAATCTTGACCCTGTGCCTCATGGGAACAGTCCAGCCCGAACTGCCAAGAAATGTCTTCCCTGGACCGGAATCAAGCATCCTAGTACCGGTTTCGGGGTTTCATCCCTCTTCAGCCAGGATAGCTTGACTCCAGTGGTGTAGTGAGCACGGGACCCACATCTGGGCATACCCTTCCCACATAGGGTGAACAGCAAAACACACAAGATGATGCACGGAATGTTGCACATTGGCAAAACATTCACCCCCAGTCACAGATCTGAGTTTAATCCATCGTTATTTTGCTCACCATGCCACCATGCCACCCCAGTTCAGACATGCAAATCAGTCTTGACCCTGTGCCTCATGGGAACAGTCCAGCCTGAACTGCCAAGCCATGTCTTCCCTGGACGGGAATCAAGCATCCTAGGACCGGTTTCGGGGTTTCACCCATCTTCAGCCAGGATAGCTTGACTCCAGTGGCGTAGTGAGCACGGGACCCACATCTGGACATACCCTTCCCACATAGGGCGAACAGCAAAACACACAAGATGATGGACGGAATGTTGCACATTGGCAAAACATACACCCCAGTCACAGATCTGGGTTTAATCCATTGTTATTTTGCTCACCACGCCACCCCAGTTCAGACATGGCCATATGCAAATCAGTCTTGACCCTGTGCCTCATGGGAACAGTCCAGCCCGAACTGCCAAGCCATGTCTTCCCTGGACAGGAATCAAGCATCCAAGGACCGGTTTTGGGGTTTCATCCCTCTTCAGCCAGGATAGCTTGACTCCAGTGGCGTAGTGAGCACGGGACCCACGTCTGGGCATACCCTTCCCACATAGGGCGAACAGCAAAACACTCAAGATGATGGACGGAATGTTGCACATTGGCAAAACATTTACCCCCAGTCACAGATCTGGGTATAATCCATCATTATTTTGCTCACCACGCCACCCCAGTTCAGACATGGCCATATGCAAATCAGTCTTGACCTTGTGCCTCATGGGAACAGTCCCGCCCGAACTGCCAAGCCATGTCTTCCCTGGACCGGAATCAAGCATCCTAGGACCGGTTTCGGGGTTTCATCCCTCTTCAGCCAGGTTAGCTTGACTCCAGTGGCGTAGTGAGCACGGGACCCACGTCTGGGCATACCCTTCCCACATAGGGCGAACAGCAAAACACACAAGATGATGGACAGAATGTTGCACATTGGCAAAACATTCACCCCCAGTCACAGATCTGGGTTTAATCCATTGTTATTTTGCTCACCAGGCCACCCCAGTTCAGACATGGCCATATGCAAATCAGTCTTGACCCTGTGCCTCATGGGAACAGTCCAGCCCGAACTGCCAAGCCATGTCTTCCCTGGACCGGAATCAAGCATCCTAGGACCGATTTCGGGGTTTCACCCCTCTTCAGCCAGGATAGCTTGACTCCCGTGGCGTAGTGAGCACGGGACCCATGTCTGGGCATACCCTTCCCACATAGGGCGAACAGCAAAACACACAAGATGATGGACGGAATGTTGCACATTGGCAAAACATTCACGCCCAGTCACAGATCTGAGTTTAATCCATCGTTATTTTGCTCACCACGCCACCCCAGTTCAGACATGGCCATATGCAAATCAGTCTTGACCCTGTGCCTCATGGGAACAGTCCAGCCCGAACTGCCAAGCCATGTCTTCCCTGGACCGGAATCAAGCATCCTAGGACCGGTTTTGGGGTTTCACCCCTCTTCAGCCAGGATAGCTAGATTTTGCATTTGTCACCCCGAGTGGGACGGGTATGCTCAGACGTGAGTCCCGTGCTCTCCATGCCACTGGAATCAAGCTATCCTGGCTGATGAGGGGTGAAACCCCGAAACCGGTCCTAGGATGCTTGGTTCCAGTCCAGGGAGGACCTGGCTTGGCTGGACTGTTAACATGAGGCACAGGGTCAAGACTGATTTGCAAATGGCTGGGTTCAAACTGGAATGGCATGGTGAGCAAAAAAACGATGGATTTAGGCCCAGATCTCTGTACTGGGGTGAATGTATGACATTGTTCTGCATTCTGTCCATCAACTGTTGTGTTTGTAGAAGGAAATCTCAGGACTGTGGTCACGGTTCTTGTCGTGGAACGTCTGGACTACTGCAACAGTCTCTATCTTGAATGCCCAAAAACAGTACATCCATAGGCTTCAGATAGCACAAAATGCAGCAGCGAGGCTGTTGTCAGGGACACCTAAATTTGTCTCTGTTAAAAAAGAATTCAGCTACACTGGCGTCCTGTGAAACAAAGGGAATGTTTTAAGGCCCTTTGCACGGCCTTCAAAGCCCTTAACGGAATAGGCCCTGACCATTTGAGGCAAAGGTTAAAATGGTATGTTCCTTGTAGGACTCTTCGGTCCACAGGAGCTAAAAATGTCCAAATCCCTACATTTAAAAAAGCCAGTTGGGGAGGTAGGAGTTTCATCATATGCACATCCAAGGCCTGGAACGACTTGCCGTTCCACCTGAGGAATGCTGCAGATCTTCTTTCCTTTCGAAAGGGACTGAAGACTTGGCTGTTCACTCAATGACCATATCTCTCCGCTAACTTACAGGCAGTGCATAGCGCAAGGACACCTCAGGGTAACAGCTGCGCTCTATAAATTCAAATAACATAACATAACATCCAATACCAGAGGAGGAATGGTCTAAAATTTTGGGAAATTCATACATTGTATCTAGAAATGTGAGATTTAAAATGATAAATGTTTTCTTCTTGAACAGAGCATATCTAACTCTGAGAAAAATAGCTTGAATTCATCAGACAAATGTGGCATCTCGGAGATGTGCTGAACATGGTGGAGATATGTTGCACATGGTATGGTCATGTGCATTATTTGTGGAATACTGGAGGGAAGTAATATTCTGTATAAATGAGGCAACAAAGAGATCAATTGAGTGTACTCCTATGGTCTGTCTGCTGGGGGGGATTTCCAAGATGTACAAAGTGTCATAATGCTACAAGATTTATTGATTTAGCTTTGGTGCTTGCAAGACGTGAAATAACTATGAACCGAAAGTGCCCAGGGCCCCTAGGGTAGCAAATTGGAAAGTGGAGTTGGCTTGTTGGGTGCGTTATGAGAGTGCAGGATAGTATAGTGATGTGAGGAAAGGAAGAGGATCAATTGAAAGAGTTTGTGCATGGGATCATTTATCAGATTCCCTTAAAGATTAAGAAATAGTGATGATTCTGGGGAAGAAAATGGGTAAAAAATATAATTTGGAAAATAAATATGTGTTTAATACATACTGTAATGGGGACTGGACTTGATGGAGGGTGGTGGTAGTGGGGTAAGTTGTTTAATATTGTTATGCATGTCTTATTATAAATGCTAATAAAAATGTGTTTACAAAAAATAGGGGACCATCTGATGGAGCACAGTAGGGGTGCTTGATGCAAAACCCCATGAGTCTTTACGGCACGACACTGGGATGTAAGCGACGGCACCCCGTTAGTCGTTCGGGTGGTTGCAAGCATGGACAAACAGGGGCTTACCCTAAAAAGGTGTGAGTATTAATCTGGGACTTGCGGTCACATATTTTAAAATGGTACCGCCGAATGGAATGGCCCGTGGCGCTGTTTGGCTCCTCCGGCGGGTGGGCAGCTTAAGTTACTCACCGCTGCAAGCCCTTGGATCGCCCGTAAGTTATTCCACCACACTGGCATATTTCACTTATGAAAAAAACCTGCAGCAAGCTGTTTTCCACCAAATAATGTGTGGTATGAGTTATGCCATTTCTTGTGTGCTAAGTAGATATTAACCAGGTGTGCGTGGGAGGGTTGCCGATATTGGCGCTAAGTTCCTTGTCCATTAATTGAAAGCACTTGAAACAGCTATCAGCATGAGGTAAGAGAAACATACTGTCCTGGATAGACCCAAAACCCATTCTGTGTTAACAATAGGTCTTGCAGCCTCTTCTTCCTTTCTTACAGCTGACTCCCAGCCCCCCTATTTGTGGCGTGCCTTTACAGTTTGGCATGCCTGAATCCACCTGCCCTGGAGCCTGATGAATGCAAACATCCAAGGTCAATCAGAATCCTTCTTTTCACATTGACTGTAATTACCAGAGTCAGACCATCACCTTCCAAAGACACCAAAATGTCACTGCAGAGGATCAAACTGAGTACCACTACTGTAAACACAAAACTATTCAAAAGACGGCCTCAGCTAAATTGTACACATGTTAAGCAAGGTTTGTGAATGTAGGTGATTACTTGCAGAAAAAACCTTTCAGATTGTTCCCCACATCTTACTCATTTAAAAGTGAACTGATGGTACCTTAAGTCTAACACTACTGTGAAATTAAACTTACCTTTAAAAAAAGCCTTTTCTACCAAACATATAACACTGACTCAGCACTATATTTATTGTACATTATTCCAGTGCTAACTGCACCCAGTGTCCTGCCAACATCGCCTACCAACAGTAAACCTTGACTGCTTGACCTCAATACCTATTAATGGCAAACACCTGGAAAAGGAGGTGCTCCTCATATTAGTGATCTCAGAGTAATGTCTGTTTCTGTGGAGAACGTACAATACTTGCAACAAATATTGTCAAGTTGTTCCTCATTCTCATAGTCCTCAGAGCACTGACCTGATATTCATGCAGAATCTAATAGTACTGAACCTACCTTCGAGCCATACCAACCTCATTAGCCAATCACGGTGTGCAATCACCCAGCTCATCAATCCCAAACACAGATGTTTTGACAAAATCGGTTTCATTTACTTTTGTCTTCTTCCTTTGGAATCCCAGATTCATTAATCTTTTTTCTTTAATGCAAGTACACCATTTTTCTATTTTCGACTTTTCTGTAATATGTTATGTTAAATCCTGCTGGGCATTATGCTAAATACATTTTTTTATTTGATTTCACTTTTGGCAGGATGTGATACCCTCTTCCGTACATCCATATGTTTTGATAATTGTCTACCACCGTAAGTATTCTGCTGTTACTACCAGTGGTCCAGGAGTTTCCAGTATGTAATTTGTGCTTTTATGCATAATTATGCTAAAATGCATTAAAATAAAAAGGTACTAAGCAAAAAGTAACAATTGAATAACTAGTGAACTAAACATACACCAGTTCTCCTCGTTAATTGCATGTAGTGTTCAGACTGCCTCAGCCAATGCGAATGGTTCTAATACTGGGGCTTCTTGCTGTTGTTTGCCTGTTTTCTAGGTTCATGGTATGTGAAGCAGACATTTGTCTATGCAGATTGAGAGGTGGAATACGCTAAAAGCCTGAATTCCCACTTGCTGGTTGTCTTTAGCATCTGTTCATTGACCTTCCGCTAATAATGCACCTTTGCATTCATCTCAAGTCCACAATTCTGGGGTGAGTGAAATGAAATGAAAATAGAATTTCTAAAGCGCTACAATCACCCGGGGGTATCGAGGCGCTAAGCAGGCACAGACAGTTAAGAAAGATCTATGAGATGCCAAAGTTCTTTGCTAAAAAGTCAGGTTTTTAGATTGTTTCTGAATTCCAGTAGATTTGTCCTCCATTTTAGTTCTGTTGGGAGTGAGTTCCACACCCTCAATGTACATGAAATACATCCTCTCCCACCACAGTTAGATTTCTTAAATATGGGGAATACTAGATTTCCACTAGTGGATGAGCGCGGGGAGCGGGCTGGGATGTAGCGTTAAAAGCGTTGTATCAAATATTCAGGGCCAACACCTTGGTGTGCTCTGAAGGCAATGCAGAGTGCCTTATACTGAATGTTTAGGGAGCCAGTGTAATTGAATCAGTGCTTGAGATGTGGATTCATATTTCGGAATACTTAGTAACTGTGCTGCAGCATTCTGAAGTGTTTGTAACTTATGTAAAAAACGTTTTTGAATATTAACAAAAATCGCGTTATAGTAGTCTACTTTGGATGACATGAGAGTCGTAACTACCATTTCTGCAGGCTTGGTGGAATAAAAGGCAACACTTTCGTTAGAGTTTTCAAAATAAAATAACATGATGACATGATGCGATTTATTTGTCCTTCAAAAGATAACTTGGTATCAATAATTACTCCAAGGTGAGTGGTATTAACAGTGCTTAACAACCTCTGTAGAGGACATTAAAGGTTTCTAATTCCCTCAGCAGAGAGCAATAAAGCTCAATAAAAAAAACATAACATGAAAAATGTCCTTCTAGATAGCCCCATATTGAGCTTGAGCGCACACATAGTTTGATGACATAAGTAACACTCAGTGGCGGCCACCACAAACAAAGGGTGGTTGGCAGGGAGGGGGAACCCACGGGGGAGTGAGGGGGGGTGTTAGAATATATGAAAGTAAACTGACCTTACCTGAAGCCGCTGGCTGCCTCCCGCATCACACTTCTTCTACTCTTCCTGGTCCCGGCATCCCCTGGAACAGACTCCCATCCAATCCCGGCGCCCCCTCCTGGTAGGAGAGCAGTGCTGGGATTGGCCTGAGCATGCTTAAGAGACGCTCCGCTCAGGCCAGGGAGTCTGCGGGGGTTGAAACCTAAGTGCGCATGTGTATTTTGGTCTGCCTGGGACGGCTGGCCAAACACATATCAGCGAGTAAGCATCGCACTCCTCCTCCCGTGCCCCGGCCCTCTCTGCAGAAGCTGGCTCAGAGCCGGCAAATGAAAAATTAAAGGATGTTAGAACATTGTTTTATTTTTCATTTGCTGGCTCTTAGCCAAGCAGTGGGGTGACGCTCCTCCACCATTGCTGAGGAGCCGCCACTGGTAACACTGTCGGATTACCTTAAAGTTTAAAATAGTGTGTTTGATTCGCCAACAAAAACATAAATAGACTGTCAGACTTGTACATACAAAAAAAAGCAAAGAAATTCTACAGCGAGAAACGTTTGCATTTTACCTAAATGGCATGCTCCTCCGACCCATCCTGCTGGGCAACTGCAGACACCAGGGGCCACACAAACCCCTTCATTTCGACACACCTGAGGACAGATTGCTAGAAGAAAATAATATATTATAGGGACTGTTCACAGATTTGATAAAATATGCAGTACACATAGAACCAGTTTTGCTATTTGTTCTTCATATAAGAGTATCCTTACACCTTTCTTCATGTTTTGACTGTTTTGCATTGGCTACTCATTCCGAGAGGAGCAACTAAATTTAAGCTTCTCTGAGTTGTTACAAGCCGCCAGCCATCAACACCTCTTTGCAGCTTTGCTTTTAGTCTTATGTCCTAGATACATGATTCTGCAACCATCCATCTCAGTTTAGCTCTCATTCTAACTCTGAGAGAACCTTCGCCCACAAAGCATATTATATTTGATTAATACCTACTTGAGTCATTGAAATCATCATCATAAGAACTTTATTTTGGCACGTTTGGCCATTAAAGGACAGTTTAAAATAGCAATGTTAAATACAATATAATACAAGGAGTTAAAAAAGAGAATAAAAAGATCTACATTCCACACTCTGGAGCAACATTTCCAGGGATCAGCCATCTTGAAAAACGGGACATAAACTGCTTATGCAATGTACATTTGAAGGCTATTTCCAAGCAATATTTTTGTTCCATTATGTGTTACAATTTAAAATTGCGATACACATAGAGCTGATGGTAAAAAAACAGAATAGCAATGCATTTACTCAGCCTGCATATTTGCCCCCAGTTATCAACATGGTGGTTAGGTAAAACCAAAAACATTGGGGGGCAATGATCTATATACATTCAGTGCCAGCGAGTATTGGTCATTAAGAATAATTCAATCATCTCTACAATAACCAAATAAATACAGTATGTGCGAAAATCATCAATTAGAACATATGTCATAGGCAATTATCATTCCTATTTGCAGACTTATTTAAGATGACTCTGCATGTGCACCACATGGTAAATAAAAAGCGTGAAATAGAAAAGACAATGGGAATGCGCGTGTCAGATTTTAGTATCATATACACGTCGCGACAATGTCCAGACCCCAAATTCCTACAGAGTTGAAGTAGCCATCGTGACCTTGGCTTCCTGTACCCCTGACAGAAAAATACCACCTGGAGTTCGGTCTCATCTGTGTTGTTACACGCAGGGCACTCTGCGTTTGTGTTGCCCTCCCATTTTTTTTATAAATGAACGCAGCGGAATGACTCCATATTTAAATTGCAAATAGAGCTTCTTAGCCAAAAGCGGCTGTATGTCGTCCAACACTGGTTCTAAGATATGTGTTTTTTACTTCCAGAAACTCAGCAGTCAGTCGCCCCACTGAGGGTCTCCTCTCAAGTTGGGTCAAATCAAAAAGTTACTCTACGCATTCATCTTAGTCATAATGTATTTGTGAGAAGTCTCCTGACACCAGTCTTTGCTGCTCATCTTAGCATGAGCTTCCCCTTGTGTCATTGTTTCTTTTCTGTGTTATAGCAAAGATGTTGTTGTATATTTACTTAGTTGGTCTTGTGGTTTTTTTCTCTTCTCCATATTTTCGTTTTTCACATATTCTTGTGTTTTTTCCTTTTTCCAGAACTAGAAACTTTTTTTAATGTAATAGCCTTGAAAAAGCTGCTTTCAGCGATCTAAACAATTATTAGCCATTTCGCTGAACACACAAATTGATTATGTGAAAAAGATCAACTATTGCACTGAGACAAAGGAGAAATCCAACACAGATCCCAAAGTGTCGTTTAGTTAAATTTGACATCCTGATAGACTATTTGTTTATGACTCAGCATCAGCTGTCCAAATAATTTTAAAAAAAGTGGGTCTGCCATTTTCGGTAGGGGAGGCTGTATCCGCATAGCAGGTATGCCAAAAAAACACCAACCTCAACCTTGTCGTTCCAAGCTGCCTATTTTATTGGACTCTTATTCAACTGAGTTATCAACTGCAGGGTACAAACAGTCTCATCTTAATGACCATTGTGTGAAAGTATGGGGACTAATATAGCCTGAACCTAGCTACAAAGCAACAGAGATCGTGAGAGCAAAAGTTTAGCTAGAGGGTGCATGTTTGTTTTCGTGCATGTGAGTGCGCATTTGTGGGCATAATGAGGGTCGAAGTATCCAAGATGCTGATCACAAGGCTATAAGTGGTAGTATTAGGTTTTGTTTGAAGCTGGTGGCATGCAGGTCATGGTTGCATTTTGATCCACCTTTGTCTTTCATGGCCATTGAAGCTCTTGGGACTGACTTGGAGTGACCAGTCTCTGTGTGTTGGTGGTGTTGGCTTTGTCTGAATAAAGATACGTTGAGTTGGGTACAGTGTCAGTCTAATGATGATGGCTGAGGAAGAGCGTGAGGATGGCTGTTGAGTGTCGGGTAGTGAGATGGGGCTAATAGTCTGAGACAAGTGACTTGCGCTAAAAAATAAGAAGTTGGTTAAAGCCTGAGATGGTCTTTGAAGAGGGTGGTCTTTTCTGTCGCTCGCTGTGTTGAGGCGAGGTGCTGTGTGAGCAGAGTGTCTGATGTCAGATTAAGTGTATTCTGAGGGAAGGTATTCACCATGTCATTGAGGTACCTTGGTACTTTCTCTGTAGAAGTCGGCCGCATGCTAGTAATGGGCAGGGCGAATATACCTCATTAAATGTTAAGGTATTTTTGTCCACTTTACTGTAGGATGTAGTATTGTATATAGGTGCTTTTTATTCGATAAGGGCTTTAGGAATTTTGCAGTATGGAATCTGATAGGCAGAACTTTAATCCTATCTTTATGTGGTAATACCAAGCTTCCCTTGACTAGCCAATGTCCGAGGTGAAAGAAACATCATTGGCCATTTCACTGCACTCCAAACGAGAGGCTTCATAAAAAAGTTTTGAATTAGGCAGAATCGACAGGGATTAGGCAAAGCGGAGTAACATTTAATGAATCATTTTCAAATGACTGTGTCTTCATCTGGAAAACTTTGGAACTTCATTCGATGATGAAATTATGCAGAAAGATAATATTGAAAGGAAACGCGTAATGAAGGGCAAGCTACACAACCAGGGCACATAAGCAAAGAGATCAGTGCATACAGAGACTGATTTAGCAGACATATTACCCCTTATGACCTTAACAATCAAGAATATATTTGACATCTACCTGATTTCAGTACAAAATGCTTTGAACTGATGGACACACATTTGAGGGAAGCCTAATGCTCTGATTACTACCAAAAATAACATAAACCAATACATTTGCATGCTAGAAAACAAAGAATTTGGAATCTTCTGTTGTGCACACATATGCCTGTGCATTGCATCAATTTGCCGATTCACAGAACTATCCCAGATACCTGTAAACTCTTTTGGAGTTTTGAAATTTAACACTGATAGATGCTGTACGCGTACACGCCTGTCAAGTTTCCAAAGCCCACATGGGAATATTCTCCACATTGTACAATGTTTGCTGCAGAAGGTTTGAAAATGATGGAAATTTGAAAGCATTTCGGCCCAGGTCACAAAGTCATGAATCTCCGGATTCATAAGTGGAGGTCTGCACACTAAACAGATTTACAGCTGTTCACTTGGCTCACAGAATTCCCTGCTCAGAGGTTTTTGCTTTTAGCTTAAGTCCTTCATATTGCATTTCATGGAAAGTGATTTACCGTGAAATGGCTTTGCTTTCTTCAAAGCCCACTAATAAATGGGGGGCATTGTTGTGCACGGTAATCAGTTTTGCATGCAGATATTAAGACCTTTTCCATGACCCTAAAACTAATACAGTTATGTATTTTACTATGATAAAACTGGAGCCATCAATTTTCTATTAGAGGCAAACACATCATAATAATAAAGTATGAAGGGTACTCAGAATATATTAGGGCTAAACAAAACCCACCTCAAACAAATCTCCAAACATCTGCAAGTAGTGGCTCCCAGAATATAAAACAAACAATCCTCAAGTGGCCTCGGTAAACTCCCTCCAAGAATAGAAGACAGGCAAACACATACACTGGCATGTTGAAGACCGAGGATGACACCTAATAACTAAAAGTGTGGTGCATTCCCAAAGGAACTCCTTAATGGAGACATGCTCTCCTCCCAACATCAACCATACGTGTCCATTCACCAATAGGAATGCCATAAGCAACCCTGATAATCTGGACAGGACTCAAGGAATAATAAGAGAACAAATACACACACCTTTCACCACCCTTTGCAAATGTTTATTAGCTATCACTGACTGTGAAGAGAGAGATGTAATGAATCACTCAACAATCAAAGAAACTGATAGTGGCCTAGAAAATTATCAAGACAGAGGAGCCATCATTCATATGATGCTTACCCAGTGTTGGACCTGGCCCTTGCTGCAGTGTGACCCCCAAAGTTTTGCCTTCCTCCGCCTACTTTTTGCCAAAAAAATGTTGTTGGCCACAGGACTCTGTCCAATTTACCACTGCTAACAAGTCCAGTGCCAAAGCAAAATTTCGAGTAATAACTAAAGCCTACCATCAGTCAATTTGGAAGGAAAAAAAAGCATACTTTGAGCGACGAATTGATGAGGCTGAAAATGGCTGTAAGGAAATTTTTAAAGTTGTTTTGGATTGTATGTCCCCTGCTATTTGCACTCCATCTCATACTCCTTCTGAAGAATGGTTAAAACAGCTTGCAACTTTCTTTACGACCAAAATTACAACTATTCAAGCCTCTCTTCTCTACCCTAGCTCACACTTGGCCGCAGGTTTTTCATCCCTCCCTGTATTTAGGGAGAGTACAGGCCCTTCTCTTTCACTTTTTCCTCATCTTTGTCTTGACACCTCCCTGGAGCTTCTGTCTGGTTTGAAATCAGGTTCTCCACTTGATCCGTGCCCAGCTAAACATCTGGGGAAGGTGGCACCTGCTTTAAATGCTTTACTGAATCCACTCTTGAATTCTTCATTGCTAACAGGAGTGGTCCCACAAGCATGGAAACATGCCTTGATCCTGCCATTGATCAAGAAGCCTACCTTGGACCCCCTCATCCATGCCAACTATAGACCTATCTCCCTTCTCCCCGCCCTAGCGAAAGTGGCCGAGAAATTTGTACATCGGACGATTTCTAATTTCATTGAGGAGCACGATCTGTTGCACGACACGCAATCTGGGTTCCGTGCAAATTTCAGCACAGAGTCGGCCCTCTTAGAGGTCACGGATGCCATCAGGGAAGTACTCGACTCTGGAAGAAGGGCTATGTTGGTAATGTTAGATCTATCGGCGGCGTTCGACACCGTCCCTCATGATCGCCTCCTTGAAAGACTCTGGGAGTGCGGTATTCAGGGAACGGTGTGGAGTTGGCTTAAATCTTTTCTAGCCGGCCGCCGACAAACGATCTGGGCGCCTCCTTTCTCCGTGGATATGTCTCCATTAGAGGTAGGGGTACCGCAGGGTTCCATCCTTAGCCCCACGCTATTTAATATCTTTATGGCCCCTCTGGCGGCAGTCGCGGAGTCTTTTGGCGCCCAGGTCATATCTTACGCCGATGATACCCAGCTCCTGTTCACTTGTGACAGGGGCGGGACTTTCGATGGCGTACAGATCAAGGACTGTTTGGGGGCGGTTTTCGAGTGGTTTAGGTGTAATGGGTTAAAGTGTAAGGCCACTCGCAAAGAGATTCTGTTTATTCTGAGCCCGACCGGAGCAGCTCTTAGCTACAGGAGTAGCTCTACAAGACTTACCAGCACCGCTGCCCGGCTAGGAAGCCCCAGCACACCCCGTGGCCGCAGAGGAGGGAGAGGCGCTGGCCCCGGGACTGCGAGGACCAGCACACAACAGCTCCAGCTGGTCCTCTTCCCGTGCGAGCCGCGCCCCCTCCCAGTGCCACGCCCCCAACTGAGCGCAATAACTTCTCGCGGCACCCGCTTCGCGGGTGCCACTCGCAAAGAGATTCTGTTTATTCTGAGCCCGACCGGAGCAGCTCTTAGCTACAGGAGTAGCTCTACAAGACTTACCAGCACCGCTGCCCGGCTAGGAAGCCCCAGCACACCCCGTGGCCGCAGAGGAGGGAGAGGCGCTGGCCCCGGGACTGCGAGGACCAGCACACAACAGCTCCAGCTGGTCCTCTTCCCGTGCGAGCCGCGCCCCCTCCCAGTACCACGCCCCTACAACCAATCACAGCGTAAAGACGGCCCCCGTAACGCGCATCGCGGGACGCGCGCGGGGCGTATTCCGGGGCGAAGACCGGGCAAAGAGCGGGCCGTTTGAGGCCCGGAGAGACCGAGCGACTGGACTGGGCCCCACCCTCTGTAAGTTATTACTCGCCCTTTTTATATACTTATTGTCCAACTAATACTTATTCCAGTTACAGGAAATATCACGTACTACATCGCCTTATAACATCACAAGATGGTAGTCACAAGAGGGACAAAAACACTAGCTCCAGGAAGCGTTAGAAAGTTACTGGGCCCTATGGACGACTTCCTTGTAAAAGCAAATTCCCTCATTGACCAAAGTATTACCCTTATGGAAAAAAGAGTTTCATTGGACTTAGACTTTGCCAAACGATCCTCCCTGGGTAACCTCGCAGAAGCTAGAACCCCCGTCCTGGCAAATAAAAAAGCACCAGGAGCTGCGAACGAAGGTAGAAGCAGCCTCCCAAATAATGTAGATCTATCCGTATCTGACCTTGCAGATTCGCCCTCATCTTCAGAACTAGAAAAAACCCCTGAGCTACCCCCCCGATCCCCCACCCAGATATCACCCTCGGAAGATACCCAAGTTAGAGGAAGGAGAGAAGGAGCAATTAGCAAAAATAAGCTTACCCGAAAAATTCCAACCATACCTAGAACTGCTCCCCCTCCGAATACTTCCGTGGCTTCACCAATTCTTCTACCAGTTTCTTCACCACCACTACACCCAGAACTTGCTACTGCAACTGTCCTTCACGGTCAACTGGAAGGTACCACTCCTATTCTACTGGACTCACCAACCCAACTACCCACGAAAAAGCCCCCGGAAGATCACGAAAATTTAATTTCCATAAATAAGATAACAGAAATCTTCAAACAACTCCTAAGACCTGTAGAACAAAAGCTCACAAAGATAGAAATACAGATCTCAAAGCTTATTTCGCCCCCACAACACATCCAGGGCCTTCCCCCAAAGAAGAAAGCGAGCGCAAATTCTCCCCATAACGCCCTCTTAAATCCTTTGGGTGTTAGCGCAAAATTTTCCATTCCCCCAACAGTCACACATCAGACAGTAGTACCCACCGTACCGCTTCTTATCCCAACTTCCCCAGTTACCACGACCCAAAACACATTAAACACTACGACTGTAGGTTCAACCATCTCAAAACAAAGCAAAAATAGACCACCCACAACCACTCGGCCACAATCAGCCCCAAGAAAAACTGTTCCCTTAACGACCTCGGCACATAACCTCTCTCCTCAACCAACCCAAAGAAATACCCAAAGAGGGAGGGGAGAAGATAGAGCCCATACTGACCTTCCTCCTGAGGCCGCCCCTTACGTAGCGGTTATGATTGGAGTAACTGAACTACCTCCTAACACGACGGAACCGCCATGGTCCCTAAAAAATAAAGTACATCATTGGTTGCAGACAAATCGCCCCATGCCACCAAACTGCCATGGTAGGATTTCCTCTCTTTGCAGGACCCCGTGGGTGGGGAAAGGCACCAAACAATATCTAGGGGACTGCATCATCATCACCTTTGAGGACCCATGGGTGGCAGACTATGTCACCTCTTGGGAACAACTGAATTTACACGGAACCATTAGAATTTAACCCCTCTCATTTTTTAATCCTTTCATTCGAACCTCAAATAATAACTTCTTTGAGGACCCCGCTTTCCCTTGGGTGGAACCATCCCAGCGCCAACCAACTTTCCGCGACAACAGACGATATGGCGCCTCCCGCTTCCGGGAGCAGGAAAACCCTTGGCAAACAGTCAATCCTCGTGAGATAATGCAAGTAAAGGACTCTTGCTACGGAGCAACCTTCCCTGGGTGCAAATGCTAGTTTTAAATCAGTTTACCCTAATATATTCAATCTTTTTTGTTGTAACTAATAATTTTCAAAAACAGTTTCATTTCACAAACAGTGTTTTTAGCAACAAGATAAGTTTTCAAAACGACATTTAATTATTGTTCAAATCACAATAATGCTTTGTTCGTTACATTTTATACATGAGTCAAAACTTTGATAATATTCATGCTCGCCCAATGCATTTCGGGCCGTATGGTGGCCCTTCTTCAGGGGAAAATCTAAAAACAAGATAAAATTTAAACAATAAATCCAGTCATTTCGAATTCATAAGTGCAGACAACAGCTACAACATATCAGAAAAAGCGTGCTAGATACAACAGTCCATGACATCTCTTCGTAATTTCGAATTAAGACTGATTTTACAAATAAATGATTACATTCAGAACAAACTGATTCTTAAAGAATACCCTTATAGAGCCCAGTCACCCAAGTGATAGAATAATACACGCAACCGTGTATGAGTGTGAGAAAAAAAAAAAACCTGAGACTAAGCGTACCTGATGACCATGTATTAGACGCACTCTGTGAGCAGGAGAGAAATAGACACACCAATCCTTATTTTAAAAAAAACAACTCTATGGATTCTAAACAAGCTAAACTTAAAATGAACAAAACTTCTTGTGCACTGACCTTGGTTCCTGACAACCTTTTGAAAAAAATACCCCCACTCGGTCAATCGAGCTCAGACGGGATTTCTAAAAGAAAGATCCAATAAACCCATTACCATCCGCGGATTACATATCAATACCGCTATGCTTTCTCCATATGACAAAGAGAGCGTCCGCTCACCTTTACAAAACTTCTCCAACGTAGACGTTACCAATAACCAGACGGAAACCCTGCTCATCTACCGATACAGTTCTTAACATCCGCGTCTACCATATATGGAACGGCAATCACTAACAACGAAAGAGGACTAAACCTATCTACTTCATGAGTCTTAGCGCGCGCCATCTTAGAATGGCATTTCATGCCTAGCGCTTGTAAAAACGATGTCAACCTTGTATAATCTAAATCGCTATCGTAAATAGCCCACTTGCTCGTACCTATCAAAATAAATACATCCTATAACCGAAAGCCTAATTCAATATGGAAACACCTAGGTAATGAACTACAAGGGGAAAGAAGTGAATGATAGGACAGTGAGGAATAGTTAAGAAGGACGTTCTGATGTCAACAACAATTATAAGCATAAAATCAGTCTGCATGTCTCCAATGGTGTACAATACATATGTTTTAAAGAAAACATCCTAGATCTACTTTCTCGTTGATCCCATGGGGATCTTGAGTATTCAACTTTTTGATCCAAAAAATCTCCCTTTGTAAAAGTGTTTTTGTGAGATTTTTACCCGGGGTTGGGACCATTCTCTCTATCACTTGGAATTTGAGTTGTGATATGGAGTGTTTACACAAGTTCCAATGAATTGCGAGACTACTTTTAGGGTTGGCGTTTCTGATTGTGCTTTTGTGCTCTGAGATTCTTGTCTTAATTTTTCTCTCAGCGCCGGTGTCACATAAAATCTTAGATGCCTTTGAGAACTTGGTAAAAAATGATCTTTCCAAGATAAACGTCAAACGTAACACCAAAACCAATCTCACAAAACACGAACGATTCACCCTGAAAACTCTTGCCAATGATGTAAGCATTAACATAAAAAAAGCTGACAAGGGAGGAGCCATTGTCATCATGGACCAATCGTTTTACAGTAAAAAAGTATTGGAACATGTTTCGGAGACCTCGACATATCTTCTTCTAGATGGTGACCCCATCAACGAATTGACCGCTACCTTGAACATCATTCTTACTAAAGCCACAGATATGGGATGGATCACTGAAAACACGAGTTTATTTCTAACTAAAGAAAATCCCAACAAACCTGGATTATACATGCTACCCAAGATCCATAAAGATCTTTTAGATCCACCTTTTAGACCTATTGTTACGGGGTGTGGAACCATTTTCGAACCTATTGGACAGTATATTGACCATTTTTTGCAACCAATCGTCCAGGAATGGACATCCTACATAAAAGACACTACTCATTTTTTGCAGAAACTACAGAAAGTACAGATGACCAACAATATTGTACTTTGCACGCTGGATGTAAAATCTTTATACACTTCCATCCCCTACTTTGGAGGGATGCAAGCAGTAGAATGGGCCTTGTTGAGACAAACAATTTTGAAGACGGACAAAGTTTTTTTGTTGGAAATGTTACACTTTTGTTTGCACCATAGTTATTTTGAGTGGAACAACCAGTATTACTTACAACTCAAAGGTACATCTATGGGTTTTGCAGGAGCACCTGCATATGCTAATACCTACATGGCCTATTTTGAAGATCAATACATTTACAGTGATCCGGAATGGATGGACAATCTCTTGTTGTATGTAAGATACATAGATGATATTTTCATTATGTGGAAAAACAACACAGAACAACTGGAGACAAAGATATCGCAATTGAATACTAAGGATGACCACATACAATTCACAAGTAACATCAGCAAGAATTCACTCCCATTCCTGGACGTATTGGTCAAGATAACGGATGATGTCATTCATACGGAAATTTTCCATAAACCAACAGATAAAAACAATGCGCTGTTATACTCGAGTTTTCATCCACAAAATCTGATGTACAATCTCCCCTACTCACAATTCTTGAGAGCCAAAAGGATTTGCTCTACAGAACAAACGCTCCAAAAAAACATTGAATGCATGAAGAAAAGGTATTCATCTAAAAGGTACCCGGAAAACATTCTACGAGAAGCCATCACCAAAACTGAGCTTAAGACCAGAGAAAATTTATTGCAGACCAAACCCAGAGCACAATTAACTCGACAAGTTTTTGTGTCTACATATTCCACAGTATCCAGACAAATCAAAAAAAATGTAATGAATCGTTGGGATGTGTTACAAAATGAGGAAGATTTCAAAGATCTCTTTCGTGAAAAACCTTTATTTGCCTTCAGAAGGTCGAGAAACATCAAAGAAATTCTTTCAACTACACCCAATACTGATGGAATTGAATATAAAGGGACGCAACGATGTTTGAACTGTGTGCACTGTAATAACGTCATCATAGGAGATGAAGTACATCATCCCTTCACAGGGGAAACCATTAAATTGCGACATAACTCTACTTGTGACTCGATGAACTTGATCTACGCCATAAAATGTCCCTGTGGACTGTTATACATTGGCAAAACTGAGAGAAAAATTAAGACAAGAATCTCAGAGCACAAAAGCACAATCAGAAACGCCAACCCTAAAAGTAGTCTCGCAATTCATTGGAACTTGTGTAAACACTCCATATCACAACTCAAATTCCAAGTGATAGAGAGAATGGTCCCAACCCCGGGTAAAAATCTCACAAAAACACTTTTACAAAGGGAGATTTTTTGGATCAAAAAGTTGAATACTCAAGATCCCCATGGGATCAACGAGAAAGTAGATCTAGGATGTTTTCTTTAAAACATATGTATTGTACACCATTGGAGACATGCAGACTGATTTTATGCTTATAATTGTTGTTGACATCAGAACGTCCTTCTTAACTATTCCTCACTGTCCTATCATTCACTTCTTTCCCCTTGTAGTTCATTACCTAGGTGTTTCCATATTGAATTAGGCTTTCGGTTATAGGATGTATTTATTTTGATAGGTACGAGCAAGTGGGCTATTTACGATAGCGATTTAGATTATACAAGGTTGACATCGTTTTTACAAGCGCTAGGCATGAAATGCCATTCTAAGATGGCGCGCGCTAAGACTCATGAAGTAGATAGGTTTAGTCCTCTTTCGTTGTTAGTGATTGCCGTTCCATATATGGTAGACGCGGATGTTAAGAACTGTATCGGTAGATGAGCAGGGTTTCCGTCTGGTTATTGGTAACGTCTACGTTGGAGAAGTTTTGTAAAGGTGAGCGGAGGCTCTCTTTGTCATATGGAGAAAGCATATCGGTATTGATATGTAATCCGCGGATGGTAATGGGTTTATTGGATCTTTCTTTTAGAAATCCCGTCTGAGCTCGATTGACCGAGTGGGGGTATTTTTTTCAAAAGGTTGTCAGGAACCAAGGTCAGTGCACAAGAAGTTTTGTTCATTTTAAGTTTAGCTTGTTTAGAATCCATAGAGTTGTTTTTTTTTAAATAAGGATTGGTGTGTCTTTTTCTCTCCTGCTCACAGAGTGCGTCTAATACATGGTCATCAGGTACGCTTAGTCTCAGGTTTTTTTTCTCACACTCATACACGGTTGCGTGTATTATTCTATCACTTGGGTGACTGGGCTCTATAAGGGTATTCTTTAAGAATCAGTTCGTTCTGAATGTAATCATTTATTTGTAAAATCAGTCTTAATTCGAAATTACGAAGAGATGTCATGGACTGTTGTATCTAGCACGCTTTTTCTGATATGTTGTAGCTGTTGTCTGCACTTATGAATTCGAAATGACTGGATTTATTGTTTAAATTTTATCTTGTTTTTAGATTTTCCCCTGAAGAAGGGCCACCATACGGCCCGAAATGCATTGGGCGAGCATGAATATTATCAAAGTTTTGACTCATGTATAAAATGTAACGAACAAAGCATTATTGTGATTTGAACAATAATTAAATGTCGTTTTGAAAACTTATCTTGTTGCTAAAAACACTGTTTGTGAAATGAAACTGTTTTTGAAAATTATTAGTTACAACAAAAAAGATTGAATATATTAGGGTAAACTGATTTAAAACTAGCATTTGCACCCAGGGAAGGTTGCTCCGTAGCAAGAGTCCTTTACTTGCATTATCTCACATTTATCTCAGGGTCTGTTGAGACAGTCAGCCCCTTCACGGAAGCACCCCTAAAAAATTGCACGGAATTTTTTTTTTATCGTATTGAGTGCCTTTCATACATTTACATTAATAAACAGTCAATCCTCGCCATCAGGGGGTAAACTGGGGAGATTGGGGATACCAACAGCAGAGGATGACCCGTAGAGAACCGCCCAGATGGGTTCCTTGGCACAACATTTTAACAACAAATAGATATAGTCCTCTAGAAATGGTGGATTGACCACCAAGGGACCTAGAACATATCACCCAAAACTTGCCATACTCCCCTTCCTTAAGCAACAATATTGTCACGACCCCACCAATTCTAGCCCCGAAAGCGAACTCCCACATAATACCTTTTTTATTTTGGAACGTGGCGGGCCTACGAACAAAGATCGAAGACCCCGTTGCCATTAAATTCTTAGAGCAAGGCAAAATAATTTGCCTTCAAGAGACCTGGGCAACCTCAGAGCTTCACCTATTGGGGTACAAAACTTACTCCTCATTTGCTACTCAAAGAGAAACAGGTAGACCCAAAGGAGGTTTAATAACCTATATCGCTAACACTCTATCACATCTAAAAGTGTCCAATCTTTTCACCGACTCTAGCTGCCAGATACTCTCCCTCTCCTTTGCAAACAAAGACACTATTATCCTTGTCAATTCATATAACAACTTAATGGAAAACGATTTCATGACTTTTGTCCAAGATATGCAGGAGAGACTAAGATCCTTCCAACACAAGGAGGACAACTCTAAAATGATCCATCTTATCTGGGGAGGTGATTTCAATATTCATCCCTGCCCAATGGCAGCTACCCAATGCTGTGGATTTGTCGACGACAATGACGTTCCCTTAGCCCACTTTGTCCACAATAAATCTGGCAACGCCCTGAACAACACCCTGTCAGAGTTTGACTTATTTATCGCTAATTCTCTGAAGGCGGAGAAAAACCAGTTTAATCCAACTTACGTGGCTAGAGGTCACCAGACAACAGTGGACTACATCCTGCTGTCCCATGGTCTCGCTACAAAAGTCAAAGACCATCAAGTAATTGGCAACACACTAAGTGATCACTACGCACGGAAGATTGAATTCCATCCATCTGAACATAAATCCAAGGTCATTGATATAGCAACTGCCCTCGCTCAAGACAGCCTGCAATTGCGTAAACATAACGGTTATTCCATAAAATGGGAAAAGATCGACCCCCAAAACCTCATAAAGAAATTAGTCACCCATGCGTACTCACATATTTTTATTGTTTGGACCCAGCCCTAAACCATACGGAAGTCTTACTGAACTTTGCAGAAATTCTGACAGTAGCCAAGAGACTACTCACGGGGAATACAACTAATAAACTTACAGAAAGGAAAGGCTGGTTTCACCACAACTGTACGAGAGCCCTAACTGATCTAAAATCTGCCCTCCACAAAAAACCAAGAGACGTGGGCCTTATCCAATCTCTAAGAAGAAAATACAAACTGGAACGCAAACTAAAATTACAACAAATGAAAGAGAAACTCTGGAATGACCTAGACAAGAGCTCCCAATCAAAAAACAGCAAGGATTTCTAGAGAACGATTAGATCCCCATTCCTCTCAGACAACAACTCTCCCAAAATAGAGGTCGCTATAGACGAGGGAACTTGGATTGCCCACTTTGAAAATATATTCAAAGACCAAGGAACCACACACCATCCACTTCATCTACAAAATGAAGTACAATATCCAATCCCAATATCCTTTGACATCTCCGAAGTCCTTGCGGCTCTGGAAAAAAGTAAATCAGGGAAAGCCCCGGGGCCTGATGGCGTCCCTGTGGACCTTTTTAAATTTAACCAGGAGCTCTGGGCACCTATCCTGACGAGAGTATGCACAGCAGCAGCCAGTGAGGGTATTTTGGATTCCTGGACCAGATCAATCATGGTCCCCATCTTTAAGAAAGGGGACCGACAGGATCCAAAATGTTATCGTCCCATATCCCTTCTGGACTCCCTTGGCAAAGTGATGGGGCGGGTCATTTTGGAGAGACTACATCAGTGGAGCGAGGAAAAGGGTATCATCTCGGACCTACAATTCGGCTTTAGAGAAGGCCTTGGGACAGTAGAGCAGGCACTCAACCTTAGCCTTATAATGGCCAAATACATGCATGCAAAGAAATCGACGGTATACATGGTCTATGTGGACCTGTCTGCCGCTTTTGACTGCGTTGCACACTCCAAACTATGGTCAGTCCTAAGAGAAATGAAAGTGGACCCCTCACTGCTGGACCTTCTTAGAGAGCTCTACTCTGGGGCCTCGGCTAGAGTTCGGTTTGGAAAGAACGGTGTGCTGACGGCATCATTTGGCGTGGAGCGAGGAGTTAGGCAGGGTTGCGTCCTGGCCCCCATCCTTTTCTCGCTCTACACAAATGGCCTGGAGGAGGAGATGCTGAGGGGGGCTCAGGACCTCCCAAAAATGAAACAGAGATCGATTCCAGCGCTCCTCTACGCGGATGACGCTGTCATCCTGGCCCGAACGCCACGCGAACTCCAGCTCTCACTAGACAGATATACTACCTTTATGAACGCCTTGGATCTAAAGGTTAACGTTAAAAAAACGTTCGTCATGATCACGGGGGGGGTGAAGAAAGGAAAAAAAAAAGTATCTTTCTCGATAGCCAACCATTGGAGGTCGCCACACAATACCCTTACCTCGGGATCATGATTGACGATAAGCTAACCTGGAAACCAGCAGTGGAAGCGAGATGCCACCTTTTTAAGCGCTCAATAGCAGCCCTGCAGTCCTTCTCGAGGAAATTGGGAAGGAGGCGGCCAGCAGAACTCCTAAAAATCTACAACGCAAAATGCCAAGCGATTGCTCTCTATGGAGCAGGGGTCTGGGGCCATAGAGATGTTGGAGCCTTACAAAAAATCGAAAATCAATTTATAAGATTCCTTCTTGCTACCCCAAAAGGCTCATCAACCTACGCCTCCCATATGGAACTGGGAATTCCGTACCTCCAGGATCTCCTTAAAATCCAGCCATTGCTTCTATGGAGGCGTATATGGACTTCGGATGCTAACACACTATCACAGTCGATAGTGGCGGACACAATGTCACTCGATCACGCCTTTAGATTAAAATGGCTCCGCTACATCAGAAACTTTTTTACAGACATGGGCCTTGAAAAATATTATCTCCACCCAGAATAGCTTGCTGCCCTCCCAAAAAAGGAGCTCAAGGAACTTACACTACGGCACCTGGAAACACTAAGGTTGTCAACCGATGCCGCAAAACCCTCAGTGGTTCAGGCGAACATAGTCCAGCTAACTTTTGGCATTCAACCATACCTCACTCTACATACTAAATCTTACGAGAGGATGCTGCTTACTAGGCTCAGACTGAACCTCTTTTTCAGACTGGTTGCTTTTCCTTTAAATAAGGCCTGGGATACAAACCTGCCTCCATGCCCCTGTGATGCGATATCAACTCAATCAAATATTCACGTCATTATCTTCTGTAAATTTTATCAACCCCACAGAAAACTATGGATACTCCCGCTATGCAGGCGATGGGGCCTAAGACAATGTCGACCGGCCTTCCTTAGACTGCAAACCTTAGAGTCTGAAGAAGTCTGTTACCTGGTCCTAAACTTTTTAAAATGTATTATGAACCATAGAAAAAACCTCTAACAAACTGCATTAGGAACAAACATTGACTGCTAGAAACAAAAAAAGTTCCTTTTTTTCTTAAACAAAATGACAGCTGTTTTTTCTTTTTTATTGTACCTGATTGTTCTCTTTTATGGTTTTCTCTGTGATAAACCGAATAAAGAATTATTATTATTATTATTAAAGTGTAATCCCGACAAGTCGGAGTTGCTCTTTTTTGGTTGCACCTCTGAACCAGACTGGAAAGCCTGGTGGCCTCAAGATTTGTTTCCACCTGACAGTGTGTCACTCAAGGCAAAAAACCTGGGAGTGATTGTGGACAGTGAACTGTCTTTTGGGCCACATATTTCGTGCCTCTCAGGTAAATGCTTCGGCATTTTACGGATGCTGAGAAAGTTCCTTCCTCTTTTGTCTGTTCAGCATAGGAAGACTATTGTTCAGGCTTTTAATTGGATCGCGACTGGACTACGCAAACGCCCTTTTTTTGGGCCTACCAAAATATCTTCTGACCCGTCTGCAAGTGGTCCAGAATTCGGCAGCCCGTGCTATTTACGGGCTCCCAAGAAGAGCCGGCGCCACGGCCCTTTTGAGAGACTTACACTGGCTGCCGATCACTAAAAGAATTCTTTTTAAGTGCCTGACTTTTGCCTTTAAGGCTCTACAAGGCTCCGGCCCCAAGTACATAAGGAAACGTCTTTCCCGATATGTACCGGGCAGGGCCCTGAGATCATCTTTGCTATCTAAAATGACAGTCCCGGTCATTAAGCGTGCAAGGATGGGTGGTCGATCCTTCCGCTACCTAGTCCCGAAGGAGTGGAATGAATTACCACTCTCTCTTAAACAGGCCGCGAGTCTCCTTGCCTTTAGAAAGGAGCTTAAAACGTGGCTTTTCACTAATTAAGTTTTTCTAGATAACTTGAGTCTCTTTTCTGTCTCTTTTTTGCAGTCGCTATGTTCTGTTTTGTCTGCCAATGTTCTTCAGCAAAGCGCCGGGACGCTCCTGGGAGTAGCCGTGCGCTATAGAAGAAATAAATTAACATAACATAACATAACAAAGTGCTTGTGCGCTCTACTCTTAACATGGTGGAATTGTCTTATATCATATTGGCATATTTAATTTACTTGTAAGTTCCTAGTAAAGTAGCACTGCATGTGCCCAGGGCCTGTAAATTTAATGCCACTGGTGGGCCTGCAGCACTGATTGTGCCACCCACTTAGGAAGCCCTTTAAGCATGTCTCAGGCCTGTCTGCAGAGCCTGTGTGCGCAGTTTAGACTGCCACTTTGACCTGGCAGAGTAAATCTTTTGCCAGGCCCAAACCTTCACCAAGGGCAGGGTGCCGTATGTTTAACAAGTTGGACAAGTACTTTTAAGTTTGACATGTGCTGGTAATGAAATACTCTTACATTTGTTTTCCACTACTGCAAGGCTTATCTATCCTAGGATAAAATTGAAGTCACCTTATTAAATTTTCAAATGGGAAGCGATAACTGGTTCATGTTTGGTGTCTCTAGAATCCTAATTCACATTCCTAATTTATGGTGAAGTGGGATTTTAAATTACAATTTTGAATATGCCACTTTTAGAAAGTATGCATTTTCTTGCCTTAGCCATTTGGTGCCTGTAGTCTGTCTCTGGTCATATGACTGGGTGTACTTCAAAGAAGGGCTTTGTGTATTCATCCCAGAAAGCCACATAGTATGGCTGTGCAGGTGTGACTGGATGGAACATCACTGGCAGAAAGGGAGGGAGGAGCTGGGCCCAACCTCTCTTGCACCTGAATAGGCTTTGTCCTGTCTGGAACCAGGGCTTGGAAGGCAGGGCATCCATGCATTTAAAAGGCATGCCTCTAAAAGCTTCTCCCCACTTCAAAGGCACAACTGTATATAAAAGAAGAACCTCAGAGATCAACTCTTCAGTACACTTCTGGACTTGTTGATACTCTTCCAGGAAGAAGCACTGCTGTGCTTGTACAAGGATTGCCAGTCTGCTGGACTGCTGCTGCCCTGCTGTGCGGACCTGGTGCCTGCTGCCCTCATGCCTGGGGAAGAAGAACTGAACCTGCAACTCTATCTTGAACCTAGGACCTCAGAGTGACTCAAAGGGCTAGTCTGCTGGCTTCATGATCTGTGTCTCAAGGACATAAAAGGCTCCCAAAAAGCTCCTGGGCCCGTCTTCAGTTAGTTCCTGACCCACAAGGGGAGCCTTTCAGGTCCTGGACCCTTGGTGTGGCTCAGTGGGCCCTTAAATGAAGCTTTTGGGCTCTTTAAGAACAGGCCTGTTCGCAGCGGTACTGCGGCCCTCGCAACGAAAACCAACGTGAGCTGTTCCAGCCCGCCACGTTGCACAGCAAGCATCGATCACCACGGAGGACCTCCAACACAAGACTCCCGCCCACCCATCCACGATGCCCGGCCTGCTCCTCATGTCCCACCAACAACGCTTTCCTTGCTTTCCATGTCCCTCTCCAACACGAGTGGGATTCGTGGCACAAAACCTGAGAAAGTAAAACTTTAGTGGGACTAATCTGGGACTGTATCTGACCGGCGTGCCATTGCAGTCGGCCTGATCTTATGATTTTGACCTGGTTCAGCATGATCAACTATCCCTGGTTGGCGCTTTCTGCTTTGAGGTGCTATATTGCAGTCCATTGTTACAGCTCTATTTCTTCTAACCTGATGCAGAATCTTTGTATGTGGTGTTTTCACTTTTTTACTCTTTGCAGTATTGCAAAAATAATTTACACATTGCATCTAGGTTAAGCTTGAGAGCTCTGTGCCACGCTACCAGGAGGTTGAGCATAGGTCAATTTGGGGTTTGCTTGTGCCTTACCCTGACTATGGTTTGGGATTGTTGCTTAACCAGGGCTCACACCCAAATCAACACGTAACCCAATTTTTAACACTTAGGAATACTAATCGACACAACTAGCCTTCTTCAAGGCTAAAAAAATAAAGATCTAATTGTACTAGGAATCTGATTATGGTTAGCTAAACTTGCACAGCCTTTGAAGTAACCACTTCGCTGTTCATTATTTTGTACTTTTACTTCCCTTATTGACCAAGTTGAAAATGCAAAAGGTCTTATAATCAGAACATGACAGCTGCTTCTCCTGAAACAATGAAATACACTGTTACCAAATTGCATTACCCCATTGTTATGGATTTGAAAACATCAATTCAATCATTCATGAAATGCAATGAATGCATAATACATACTTGGAATTCGTTTTGAAGGTATATTGTGATAACAACAAAAAATGTCAATATAGCATTCACAATACTCTGCTGACGTTTGAATATGTGTGAAGTGACACAACTGAAGACTGACTTCCATTGTGCAACAAATACATTCCAGTTCAAGGGAGCTTCACTGCGCAGTCTTGTACCACCCCTCCCCCTCCAATTGCTGAGACTATATGAACCTACCCATCCACAAGAGACTCATCAGGATGATCCCACAAGACATCTGACATTGAAAACAACCCTATCAATGCCACCGCCCGATAACAATTAATAAATGGTAGTGTAATAAGTTTCATTTAGGGCCATGAACACACACTTGATACCCAAAAATCTTATTGCTAATAAGCATTGGCAATGCCAATAGGTCTGGCTTATGAATGCACTGTCAAGCCAGGCCTAAAAATCATTTTACGCTAATGCCTGTCCTCCCCCAATCTGTGCTCCTGAAAGAGAGAAACACCATACATTATCTAATTATCTAAGACATTCTAATAGCATTGCAATAGCATGTGTGTGCCCTTAAAAGTTCAAGCTCGGGCAACTGAATAAATAAACAAAATGACCACAGCTGTGTGCAGGGCAAGCACTTTTTTGTGGAAGACCACAACTTCTTCCCAATCAAAACATGTACCCCTGGCTCGCAACTTGTGGGCTGAACCAAAGCCCCTCTTCTGGTGGTACTCACATAATTGTCTGGCCATAGGTGACAGTCAAGCAGACAATAGAAATGGACCCCTGGAAACATGGTTTACTGATAATTTAGGCTTTGTTCTCAGTGAGATGCCTCAATATAACTGCAAAAATAATCATAAAATAGAGAATCCAGCTGCAACCTGTGTCCAAGAAAATTCAGTAAAAGGAAGACTTCAACTTATGATTGTGGAAAAGAGACCATAAACCACAAGCGAAGCTAGCGGAGAACAAGAATACCCTGAACCTATGTCAAGTACTACAGTCAGCCCCTTCACATCTGTCCCGCACTCATCATAGCTGTCATTCATGTTACATACTCAATACTGTTAATGGAAGTGTCAATAGGTCCAGGTGAAATTTAAATTAGGCAGGATTTTTCGCATTATTTCGGGAATTTTCCATTAAACTTGTTTGGCAAAATTCAAGTAATCTCGCCATTTCACCATATCGCACAATTAGGCTTCTGTTTGTGGCTAAATTATATTGCAAGAGCACAGGAGTAAGGTGTACAACCAGAACGCGAATGGCTGGTGTCCACAGCACGTGTGGTTTCTGGAGCTTTTTTTTGGCCCAAAATGTGTCTTTGCATTAAATATTGCTGAAAGAACGAATCTCACTCCATGATATAGCTCTAAATGTTGGTGTTACATTTGTGTGATTACATGCCATTTCTCATAATTGTCTCAGTTATTTGAAAGCACAAATTATGCAGAGCCCTATAAATTGGCCACCCTTAAAGTGAGGAAAATTAAACCTTTAAACAAAACCTTTAACAAATTGTAAAACTCAGAGTTTACCAGGCTGTAATCTGAAACAGCAGTGTATACTTCACATTGAGACCATGTACAGGTGTTGAGGAATATATACATCATAAGAGAATAATATAAATACGTTAAAAGGGCAAAAAGGTTAATCTATTCTAATAATTTCCCAAAAATACACCAATCAGTGACCGATAACATTCAGACATGCATGAAATTGACTAATCTAGAAGCTCAACTGCACTACGTGGACCTACCGTGATCTTTCTTTGCTAAAACAATGAAAGTCTTTATAGCTGTTGCGTATGCACCTCGCCTATCTCGGCCCTTGTTTGCTCCATTTCCATAGAGTCATAATTATTATTATAAAATGCCAAGGATGAGTACAAAGTAGAGAGTCCAGTGTGCAGGAACAACGCATCTGTCTTGCTGGTTGAGTGTGGACATTTCATGCATTAGAGATGTTCTCCTGGTATCCGCCCTACATCATGATGCATGCAAATGTGTTCATTCTCAAGGACTTGGGGCCGAATTTAGATCAGGGTAGATGGAGGTTATAGACATCCTTTGCCAAAGTATTGCCACCACTCTCAGCCTCCAATTACAAGAGGGGTCTGAAACAAATATCAGCAAATCAGAAGTAATATCCTGACCTCTGTCCCCACCAGTGGTCAGCCTAGCATCCAGCTAGGGTTTGGGTGGTGTTACTCGCCACCATATTTCACGTAGCTTTGTAAGGAGGAAGAACAGCAGTGGAGACGGATAGAATCTATTAACTCAGAGCTGACAGCAAATCCCATGCCCCCACTCCCCAGGTTTCAGGCCCTGCCATGGAATAGGACGCTGCTTGCCCACAGACAAGTGCTGTAACAGTGAGGGAACTCCTTTTTTGGGGTTTGCTTGTACAGCACAGGGATGGCAATCCAAGCGATTCGTTTGGCGCCTTGGTAGTGCCATGCCCAATGCTTAAAACAGAACAGGACCATCAGCATGGTCGTACTTGCATGATAGTGCATCCATGACTAAATTGATATCGACTACGCTCAACAAAGGTTTTACCCAGAACCTGCTCACTGCTGTAATGAAGGGAAATTATTGCTGGTGGCTGCTGTATGGGAATAGTGAGGTAGTGGGGGAATCAAATCTATAAATGCTTACCTTTGTGTATATTAAAACAGTGCAATCACCTGTCCTCCACAGACACTCAATCTCACAGGATTCAATCCCACCGAAACATGTCAACAAAGTATTGAGACATGATCTACTAACACTGGACCTTTCCGAATGATATTAGTTAAAATGCACGGATGTTCAGTGATATATGCAGTAGATGTGTATATGCTGAAAGCCAGTTTGATTTGTATTAGGGTTTTAGGAAACCTTCCTTTTTCTTTGTGATGATGTGTATGTTTGTGATATTTATATGAATGCGTGTGATATTATTTTCGAAAAATAAAGATATTATTTTTATCAGATTAAATTCATATATATTGTTCTAGTACTTTGGGTTTCAAGTTTGCTATTTATAGTTAGGGGGTTATGTCTTTGAGTTCTAATACTTTGCTTCTCTGTGGAGTACAGGTGATTGATACACCAGAATGTCCAGGCCCACTTCAGGCTCATAACAGGAAGAATAAATGCAGTTGTAAATATCAGTGGGGACTTCCTCTCTTCACTTCCCACAAGAAGCCTACTTGAGCCTCAATACTCTGCAGAGTATTACCTGGTGGCCAATGCAAGTAAAAGGCAGAGAGACCACATGGGAATTTCAGAAACTGCCCATGAGTGGATACAATCATTCCTCCACAGCTGCGGTTAGAAAATACGAATTATTTTGTTTAAAACCTTCAGAGTTTTTACATAAGCGCTTCAATTGGCTCAAAGATTCACTATCATTGATGTCAGATTATCAGACAGTAGCAGCACAATTCCAGATGCATGCTGGGTATACCAAAATCCACCACTGCATAAAAATGAATCAGGGAAACAAACCAACATTAGTAATTAACTGAATTGTATACACTACTGAAAGACAAATCTTACCGGCCCACACTACTAAAAAGTTAAGGAAATGCAAAGGAGTTCAAAGTAGTCAGCCGAGGGAATACTACTGCAGTGAGGGTCCAGAGCTTGCTTGATGCTGGCACAAGGCCACTTACAAACTATTTGAATGAAAGATGATCTTACAGGTGGTTTATAACTTGAATATGTTTTAAGAGATAATCAGAGATATAAAATTCAACTCTGTTCAATTTAATGTCTCCTCTGGTGGGCACTGCCCATACATCAGCATTAAAAATCATCTTACTGCTACATAAAGTACTTTCTGATTCATAAAGCTAAAATGTGACAGTGCTGAAGTGAAATAGAATTCTGCTCCACATACAATGCACCACTACATACTGTATTTTGTGAACATTGTTCTTTTAAAGACAATTATTGTTTCCTTTCTAGTTCTCAACTGGAAGGTGTTTATTATGAGACCCTGACAGACATACTCTGAGGAAGGCCCACGCGGGCCCGCAGTGACAGACGGTGAGTCTCAGCCTCTATGGATGTGTCATTGCAGAGCAGCATGGGCTGTTACCAGGGGGCCCTCTAAAAGTAAAGTGTTTCCACTGAACTATCCACAATCTCTAAACTCCAAAGACAGGGACTTTAAATATGGAGTTTGATGCCCCTAGTGTGATACATGCTCTGAGATTCCGGATTCGTGGAGAAACCACTGCGGCTGCTATGGGAACGCTCCAGGACATTTGGATGGGGGCCAGGAAAGGATTTGGTTTTAAATCTTATGAATTACACTGCCATCGATTATTCTGAGCTCCAGATCCACATTGACAAAGAAGGGGTTATGTGGGGTTTAGTTGTGTGAGCAGCTGCTTCCTGAAATTCTCCATCTAAGCCCATAATGAAGGAATGCTTGGGGCTCTGCTGTATTTGGGATTATGGCTGTACATCCTTTGTAATGCTGTGGTGCATTTTACGGCAGCCACTTGCATTACAACATTCCCTTAGAGCTCATAAAGCAAAGGAATGAACATACATTTATATCCACAACCGATCTTTACCCCATACATTGAATACTAGACTGCGGCCCATAAAAATAGATATTCCTGTTTTAGGAGCTCAATCTACAAAGGGCAGGGCGAAAACCAATCAGGGCCAGACTTAACACTTATTCATGCAGCGCAGTGCAGCAGTCGCAAATGCTGTGCTGCATGAAAAGGAGAGAGGAGGAGAGCGATCTATTTACAGAAATATGGCTCTCTCCTCCCCTTTCTCTAGCGCCCGCGCTGAAATCGGCCATAGTGCAAGGTGTCTCCATGAGTCTAGCACAGGTTTTGTACTGGAAGGCTATCCTAGCATGCTTAGACTAACGTTACACCTTTTCCCTCTTTGTATGTGTGCTGTAAAGTGCAGCACTCGTACAAAGTCGGAAAAAGAAGGAGAAATGAAATAGATTCTCCTTCTTTGCGCCTACTTCAAAAGGGCACACTTTTCTGACGTTAAACCCTGTCTACTTTATTTAGTAAATAGGTTTTACCGTTGGAAACTTTGGGTGGTTGCATGGGAACGCCCATGCACCACCCATGGTACGCCTCCTTGGCACTAAGTAAGCAGGCGCTTGAAAGTAAATGGGAAAAAAAGATTTTGCGCCGAATTGCGTTACTTTTGTGATGCAAACACAGAGTCAAATCTTAGTAAATTCCCCCTCAGTGTTTTCTTTTTTTGCACACAGACCAGTTTGCAACTTGCATTCATTTTGCGATATAACTGATGTACTGGCCAGTTGCATTAGTAAATACACATTCTAAACTGCTTGCAAATGTTTGTGACTAATTTTTATTTATGAGGGGGATGGAATTTTGTAACCCTGTGAGAATAGCTGTAAATCTTGGGTTGGACGTGGGTACCTCCATCTCTGTATTTGCATTTCCTGTGTGTCACCATTGTAAAGGCAGCCCGTGGCCCAAGGGACAGGGATACTTTGAAAAACAAATGTCGGCATGCAGAAAATTACATCGAGGGACCAGGCTTCCTCCTCTCTGCAATTTGTAATGAGCCACAAAATGCCCTGTGCAAGATGAAAAATCACCAAGTACCTTTTGTTCATTGCGAATTAAGCTTTAACATTTGCAAGGCCTGCGACTTTGCATGCCGCATACTTTGTGAACAAAAAAGCACTTTGTACATCGGACATATATTCTTAGAATTTTGGAGGAAGGGGTTTAGGATTTACGCAGAGGTCGTCTATGCAAACTGCGATTCCCATTTGTAAAAGTTCTTTAACAAACCGAGATTATGGTTCGAAGGCCCTCCTTAAGAATTGGGGCATTTTATCTGGATCCCTAATGACCATTTCGAGTGTATCGGGGCCTGGAATTATTCGGTCTGAAAGTGAAAACCACACCAGATAATTCCTATCATGGAAGCATAAGGCCTGTCATTAATGCTGCAGCACAGGGTCTCTGGATAATAGTAAGTCCGAGCAGTGAACTCAACTACGTTCGCGGAGTTTACAGAGTTTTTCGGACTATGCGTTCTGCAGAGCACATGGAGTTCCCAAAAACTTCGATCCCCATAGCGGAGCTGAGGTTTTTTTTCCTCGCTCTTGCACCCCAACGTCAAGTTGGCGAGCGCAAGTGAGGAAAATCCACCTCCCGGGGAGATTTTTCTTCGCTTGCGCACCCCAAAGTCAAGTTGGCAAGCAAGAAAGATTCACTTCCTGGTGAGATTTCTCAACACGGATGGTTGGATTTCTCAATGCGGGTGGTCGCGACCACTCGCATTGAGAATCCTTCCGTTAACGTTGCGAAAGTTGCCGCTCGAGTAGAAAATCTACTCGAGTGGCAGAAAAGAAGCAGCGCACTCTTGAGCAGCTCATGGTGCAGTTCGTGTTGATTTTCCAGCACAGGACAAACACCTAGTGCTGAAAACCAAAGCGAACAGGTGTGACCAAGCGCACTCCGCTGTTTGCAGAACTCCTCATAGCACGGTGGAGTTTTTTGATCACTTTGCGGAGGTCTGCATAGCGGATCTCCACGAACTCCGCCCAGGCTTAGACAATAGCACTGCCTGGCCAAGGCTCCACCGTTCAGCAGTCCAAGGGAACAGAGAATGCTCCCCTAGACAGGCACAGACTCCCATGGACCTCTACCGCTTCATCTCACCGGCATTCGTGCAATTTTCATCAGCTCACAATAGGCAGAAAGTCACAGCAGCTTGTCACCAAAATTGGGAAAAACTTCCGGCAAAGCACCAGGCAACTTCTGGTGGAAAAAGTCATAATGGCTGGAGTTTGGTTTAGAAATACCGGCTGGTAATTTAAGGTTCGACTCACCCGGTATCTCCGAACCAAAGTCTGACCAACTTTTAATGATGACCTAAAAGAAAGTAAGGTAACATGTCCTTTTAATGAGCGTGCGCCTCTCCTTTTGTTAAAATAGTGCAGGTCCAGTGAACGAAAGATCTAAACGACGACCATCTGGTTGTATTTACACTCAGAAATGTCTCACATTTGACTTTCTGCAGGTGCCACTGAAATGTAAGCAGTTTTCCTCACCTTCTTGGCATCTTGATCCAGTCCAGCCAGAGGCACAGATGCACTTCACCACGCCATTGACAGAGATGCATTCCCCGCCGTTCTGACAGCCGCCCTCACAGCTCACTGTAAAAGGGAGGCACAAGTGCTCAGCATTGCCGGACGACCGTGTCATGTATTTGTCATCAGGTCGTTAGCGTGAACTCTTACAGATGTAGGCATTATTGTTTTAGCAGTCAGAGCAAATACTTAGGTGGAAATGAGTGCAGCACATTTATTTATTGATTGCTGAAACAGCTGACTGATGAATTATTCCTTTTCGCAACCACATGGGCAAAAAAACAACCTAGATTAGGGCCAGACATGTTCAATCATTTGTAATGCAGCAAAGAGCTTTGCAGAGAACATTTTTACTAAAACAAGCATCTCAAACAAAGTACTGTACATGGTCAAATGGTCATAAAATCTCGGATGTGATGGCAGTGAGGCCGACTCTCCCTCTCTTGGAACTCGACTACACAGTATCACGTACATTTAATTAATACATTACTTTATGATTGTTAACCTTGCCTTACGGAATTACATTTTGAGGCAGAGGAAAAAAAGTAGTTTGCACAAAATTGCTCATTACCTTGTTGTAGTGGGGGATTGGAACCCTTAATGTCCTAATACATACAGCATTAGCACATTAGCACGAGGCACATAGGAGGGAGCCATCGGGAGCAGGTACAGAGCGCTATAGTGATGGGTGAACCTACTTTGCTTTCTTCTATTGACCATCAGTATCCTATTCCACAGACTTGGTCCATGCATTGAAAGTAAGTTTCACCAGAAACACTAATGACCCTATATTGTTGCCCTTCTATTTAGACCATACAAAATCATAGTCTATACAATAAGAAATGGATGAGTAGTTGGCAATGAAGGCACACTGTAGTTGTAATAATCTTATTATAATGTTTAGTTAAATGCAGTTTGGAAAACTTGTGCCTATTTGGTACAGCATCATCCCACTGCCCAGCTTTACAATCCTGGATTAGTATTTTGATAAACTGCACATCCAGGATTTAAGAATCCTGCCCTCTAGAAGGCAACCCATTAAGAAGACCGATTTTTTACTGTATCATCCCTTGTTAATTTTGAAAAGAACTTTAATGGACAGACTCTGTTACCGCAGTGCCTGGTCACCCACTTTACTGGATTCTACGTGTAGCAGAGTAATATAAATGGATTACAAGCACATGTCTTTGATTATGCCTCTTCTTCGTCAAAGAACGCTCAATCTATTGATGTGAAGCATGCGGGTGTTGTCTAAATTCCTCTTTGCTGAATAAGCCAAAAGGGGCAGACAGAAAATGGAACTTTGTCAAATAAGTTTCCTGAAGAGCAAAGTTATGATGGCGCACTTGGTGTTCCATAAAAGGGCTCCAACAAGCTCTGTGGCTCTACTATAAATTGTATTTGCCTAAAATTATAAGGCTTGTGAACTTGTTACATTGCCGTAGAAGAGAACTATAGTCATAACTGACAAATGTTTTAGATCGTAACTCTTATGTTAAAGCCCTTTCCACCTTCTCCTGTACAAATGATGCACACATATGTATTTTCCATAAACTTAGATAAATAGACATTTAACTGGCTTTGCATGCAGAGGGCTTTCTCAAAAGTATATCTACCTTTCTTTTTGACGCTTTACCGTCTGTCATTCCCATGCTCTAATGGGCTTGGAAAAGGGCCCTGATGCTCTATCAGTCAGTGACATTGTTGTATTATTATCCTTCCATATTTAACATGCATTTGGTCAAGAAGAACTATGATTTTTAGCCCATGCATTGGGTTTAGGTGTTACCCTCGTTTCACACAGCCTGTTCTGCGCTGTTAGAAGTTCCTTATAAATTAGCTATCTACTAAGAGCGTGGTTTCAATTTGTCCAGTGGCAATGTCCTTTTTGGATGCAATGTCAACTGGAAAAAATGTTTGTGAGTTGGCACTATTTGGAATTCTTTCTTCTGTTTGATGGCATTGGTATTATTACAACAAAAGGGAGTAAGCTCAGAAGCATGGTCAGATGTACCATGTCCCCACTCTCTTCCTTGGAAGAATAACCTCCATCATATCTATCCTTTTCCCCACACACATGTTGTGCACTTTAATAAACTAGTTTTCCTTTCATTTGTGTTAAAATCACCTGAACTAACCTTTGCTAACGTCATATTTGGTGACGTTTGATGACCGCAGACCACAGAAGTCAAAGGCAGGAACATGAAGGACAAAACCGTGGTCCTCGCCTTTTGTGGTCCCGGTGCAGACATCTCATCTCTCAGTAATTAGAAATCTCCATTTTGAAAGCATTCTCTCCCACCTCCTCCATAAAATGTGTCTGAAAAACTATATTTTTAACTTATGACTAGAGTGGAATTAGTGATGATTTTTATCCAAAGCCTGGTGGTACTGTGTACTGTGATCTTCATTGGTTATACAAATGTTCATCTCCCAAGGCAAAGCTACATGGAGAAGAGATGTGGTATTCAGGCTAGATGGCTTATTTTAGAAGTTGGAAATCTGGATTTTAATCCCAGGCTTGGCTCTTGAGGGAAGAATTGTAAACTTCTGGGCTAATCACTTTCGACTGATTCGGAGAAGTTTACAGGATTATACTGTGAAAGACAATGGTAACTGATTAACGTCATAGGAGTAGTTAACATGCATGTGTCGGAAAGTTCTTTACCATTGTTTTACAGAAGTTTAGATGCAGGGCTATTGTTATTACTTGATTCTAAGGTTGTGCTTTTATCTATGTCAGTATGGATGTGCTTCGTTTGCCATTTAGTACAGCATCAGCTGCACCATTTGAACATTTTAAATATGTTGTAGATGGGGTGCAACATCATGTATTACAGCTGGTGTTGACTTCCGTACTTAGACTCTTTTTGGCAGTGATGTAAGAAATTTTAAAATATGATTTCTCACCATTGTTTCTAAAGTTCATCTTTTTCTTGCCGATATGTTTCAATATTTTCAGATATTTGGGGTGCTTCTGGCTATGTCCTAAAATCTCTATAGCAATGAAATAGTGGCATTCAAGGGCAGGAGATTCTAATACTTTATGTACCAGCTAAAACAATGAATCCTGAGCTTTGATACTCAAACAGCAATTAATGCGTGGATTAACTCTGTGCTATTGAACTCAGCACCAACTAGCGGTCCCTGCTGTCCTCTGGTTATCTCTGTGGCATAAAAACGAAGAGGAGCTCATGATTGAAGGTAACGCTGAGACATTGCATCTAGGCCAGTGCTGGAATGGCATGGGAGCCCACCAGATTCCTGTTCCGGCAGGTATTATTGACCCTCACCAATCTGAGCTGCTTCTCCCGCCTTTCTACCGGCACAGTGACACAGACTGTCCTGGACCAAGGCAGCAGTCTCTCACACACACTGAGTGGATCTTTTTAGAGCAGCTGCCTGCAGGATGTTGATGGGGCCTTTTTCCTCCTCTTGATTGCTGTGTGCACCATTCAGGCCTTGATCCAGTGTTGGCCAATATTTTTTTTTTAGTAAAGAACTTAATCAACTTGATCGGCCATCTTGAGAGATAATAACTTTTTTTTCAGAGTCCTACATTGCTAAAGTATGGACTAGGTCATTCGCGGGCTCCCCAAATTTGCCTATTTTACAAACTATATTAGTTCTCTTTTTAATAGGTTGTCCTTGAGAATGGTGCAGGAGCCAAATTTCACATCACACATCCCGATGGAGCAGATAATTAGAGGAACAATGAGGCAGTTTATCAGTTAATCTGCAAAGGGTAAACTTGTATTAAAATATGTGTTCACTGAAAAAAAACAAAGGTTACAAGGACCTTTTAGTTTGGTTCAGATTTTACACACACAAAACCATAGAAATTCAGCAGGTATAGTTATTACAAGTAACTATAACTCGTGACCCAAGGTAACTATAACTCACACCCCCACCATGCACAGTTTTCTCATCAATAATTTCACTGCAAATGTTGCAGTGATATTATCAATGATGTCATAGAAGATGTCATGAGTAATGTAATATGTGGGGTAATTAGCAGTGCATGGTGAGGGTGTGAGTTATAGTTACCTTAGGGCACAAGATATAGTTAGTTGAGATAACTATAACTGTTGAATTTCTATGGCTTTATGTGTGTGAAATCTGAACCTTTCTATAACATCCCTGTAACCTTTGATTTTTTCAGTGAATTTATATGGTTTTTAAAAATGTATTTCCTACATATAATGTCCCTTAAACCTGGGTGTGTGAGTGGTTGTGTGAGTGTGTGGTGGATGTGTGAGTGCATGAGTGACAGGCTGTGTGGGTGTGTGAGTGGCTGTGTGGGTGAAGAGGTGTGTGAGTGGCTGTGCGGGTGTGTGCATTGTTTTGAGTGTCTGTGAGTGGGTGTGTGAGTGGCTGCATGGATGGGTAAGTGGGTGTGGGAGTGGTTGTGTGGGTGTGTGAGTTGCTGCATGAGGGTGAGAGTGGTTGTGTGGGTGTGTAAGTGGTTGTGTGAGTGCGTGAGTGAGTGTTTGAGTAGGTGTGAGGCTCTATGTTTTTTTTAAATTTGCGTCTGGATCCGATTTCAATATTCCCATTAGTCTCATGGGATCAGGGTACCTCTACTCTGACCCCTTCTATCACTTTTTAACTTTATTTTACCCGCTAGGAACCAAGTCCCGATGAAGATAATGGTGGCTGCAACTTTCCTCGCAAGTTGCTGCCAGCCAATCACGGCATAGCTGTTGGCACGTGGATTCAGGAATCCAAGGAGGATTCGCTGAATGGATGTACATCAAATCACAAAAAGGTCACTTTCTGGCCCAAGACCTACCTTTCTACCAAATTTGGTGTAATTCCGTTCAGGGGTTCAGGCTGTTCTCGTGTCTAAAATCCCCATGGAAAATTGCATAGGGAAAATGCGTTTTGGGACACCCTGTATTACTCAGCCCCCACTTGACGAATCACTCCAAAACTTTCACGAGAGCATCTGAACTGAGCGCTGTACTAATTTTGAAGATTCGTCAAACAGAGCCAAAAACATTGGCAAAAAAATGCTTTTCCTATGGAAACTTATTCCTAACTATAACTACCTACTGGCGACCGCCAGTAGGTAATATATAAATTAGTTTCATTGTTTGTATCTGTATTTACATGTATTTATCTTCTGTGTGAGAGTCAGGTGTCAGTGTAATCTGAATGGTAGCTGCAATAGTAACCATTTCTGCAGCACATGACAGTACAGTAATGAAGGTTTTACTAAAGATTTTAGGTTAAGTATTGTAATCTAGCATAATGTAATTTATTTTATTTAGAAATCTGTTTATTGAGTTTTAAATTTTGCAGCAAAAAAATCATACAATGTAGTTCAAAATGGCAAAGAGCATAATTACAACTAATGCACAGTGGAGAAGTGTGGCTCAATGATTAGAGCGGCAGACCCTGATGCAGAGGTCTAGCCCGGGACCAGGGTTCAATTCCCTGCCTCGGCGGGTCTTGGGCTCAAAAATTCCACGGACCTGATAATTCTCACCTTGGTGCCATTCCAATCATGGAGTCCCACTCTGCAACTCTGGGCAATAGCTTGCTTAATCTCCTCAACGGCCCCCACAATGCTAAGGATGCCTGGCCTCCACCTTGGGGGTGCCCAGGAGTGGACGCCTCACAGGGAAAGCCAGGATGGGTTCCACAGCGGTATTCGTACCTTGAGACCCTTGCGGGTGAGTAGTGCGCTATACAAGTATCAATTTACATTTAAGGACTCAGAGCATATCACATATAAGCATAACACTTTACACCAATTAAGGGGCATTCAGTATGGACTAAAGTTGTAACCCGTGAGTCTGTAAGGACAACTACCATCACGCGTGATGTTGCAGTCACTGTGTGAGCTGAGAGTAGCAAGTCACCGTCTTATTCGCCAAAGACGTATGTTGCCCAGTGTACCCCCTGATCAATAATCAAACAGCTTTGTGCACCCGCACTGCAACTGGGGAACTGTCCTTCTTGCCACAGAACAACGAAAACAACATCTAACAGCAGCTCTCCTGTTTTAATTCTAGGCGCCCTTCTCCCTCACACCCCCCTCCTGTCGAGTCCCTCCTCCGGCCCCCACCCCAGGAATGTCATGTGTATTAACATCCGGGCTGCGACACTAGCATAATGTAATTTATATAGTGTTTTTACTATGCCCTACCTGATTTCGCCCCCTTACTGCCTTGCTCCCTTGACCACCCCCTTTGACCGCATCTTCCAGTTCAGTTTCCCTACTAAAGGGTTACCGGAGTTGTTGTTTTCCAATTCCAGCACTGATCTTGGCAAAGTAGTTTATTGAGACAGAGAAAGTGACCATAAGATAGGTACAAATAATGATGAAGATATTTAAATGAATTTTAACCGCTACTAATTCTTTATAAAACGTAAACGATTTTACTACTTGTTTGCTCTGTGGACATTTTTCTATGAATAATGAACACATGTATATGCTGAATAATAAACCCGATATTACGTACCTACAAAATACTTATTTAAGAAAGAATTCATTTTTGGTGAGAGTTCCGCATATGCGTCATAGCCAACCACCACACCTTCACTCTTTTCTGTTTAAAGAAAAACTTAAGATAAACATTTAAAAAACACACAAGAAACTTTCTTTTGTAATTCCGCCCTCATACGATTCTGCATTGCCTTCCAACATCTCTGGCTGCTACCTATGTGACCAGGACACTCAAGTGGGGCACAGCTCCATATCTCTCCTACACGCCAACCCCTGATTTACATGAATTTACCTTTGTGGCAGTATCTCCCTCCATAGCCAGGGGGGCATCGGCATTTGCCTGGTCGTAGGCACTCCCCGCCGTTTTTGCATTTTGGATAACAGGTTGCTGTGAAGCAAATGAGAAAAAAGAATACGTTAAAAAAGACTCATGATCCTGTAGGCACAGATTTTGTCTCAATACCACATCTTTTGATACTCATCCAAAGAAAGATTGAATTCAAGTCAGGAGCCACACAATGACAAAAAGAGCATATTTTTCTTTGATATTTTGTATTGTTTGCAAAATGTTTTGCTTTGTGGACCACAGAAGCTATGGAGCTCTGTTTCGCTGCACATTGCTGTCAGATTTATGTAATTTAATTATTGTGGTTTTATATAGAGCAATCTAGACGCATACGGGTAGCAGAATGCTTTACAGAGAATACCAAATGCACCATGTAGGACAAGTTTAGAATGACAAGAACACCAGGCTACACGATAACCATGACCATACATATTTACAGGGGAATATATGCAGGAGGAGCATAATGAAAAATGAAACAAAGGATAACATACTATGCACACCTGCACCTATGTAGCACTCTGTGGTGGATAGATACTGGCCAAATACAGATATGATCAGTTTGGAGGAGTAACAATGTAGTGGTAAACAAACATAAATTCATTATTTAGGAGGATAGACGTCTGACAGACTTGAGTGTATCAAATTTTAATGGATGTGACCATGAAGTAGAAGACATACAAGACCTGTCGAGGTGGATGCACGAATAGTAACAGTTGTTTTTTGCCAATGGCACCTTGTGATGTATATGGATGTTGTCTAAACATTGATGGAGAGGGATATTTTGTTTTGTAGCAGTGAACCTATGTGTTTCATGACGGGACCGTACAGTACAGGAGCATAGTAGACCTGTGGAAGAGCCTGGAGGTGATCAGGCTGGAAGGGCTCTCTATATGTAAGGGTAGCTGAGGTCTGGAGAAGAATGACAAATTAAGTACAATCTGGAAAATGCCCATATAGTCAAAAGGGTATTCTGTCTTGCCTATCCAAAAGGACAAGCATACAAAAGTCCCCAAAATCATATATTCACAGGATTTAGTTTGGAATAGCATTGCAGATAAGAGACAGTTGGGGCATATGTGCAAGCCCCTATCTCCACCGGAGCATCACTTGTTTTAACACTCAGGTGGCGGAGTGCCTTTTCCCATATTTACAAGGTGGGGCTAAGCCACTTAACCTGTCTTCACGTCACCTTGTAAATATCCCCCTTTCCGTCGCAGTCCTCTGCGGCAAATGGGCCTTCAATTGGTGTTTCAGTGGATTTTCAACCACAACACCTTTGCTTTTTGACGCAGCTCCAGATTTTCAAGGCTAAGATAGCATCGAAAACTGATGCTAGGGAATACCTACGATACGAGGAGGAATCATTAATTTTTCCTCATTTTTGCTCTTTCCATGTGTGCTGCACTCTGCAGCACACATAGAAAGAGCAGATCACCATTTTTGATTGATTATGTGGAGGAAGGTGTCCTTTCCTGCACATAAAAAAATTGCCCCTGCAGTGCAGGCACCCTTGATACATGGCGGCAGTGTGCCTGCACTGCTGCTTAGCTTTTTTTGCGCTAGAGGAAACACAAGGGTGTGCCGTATACTTGTGAATACGGCTCATCCTAGCATTAAAAAAAATTCTGAGCGCGGCAATGCCAAATTTGGCATAGCACCGCGCTCCATGGCTATTGGCCCCTTTACTCCTGACACTATTTTCTTTTAGGTCTCGCCTAGCAGTGCAGCGCGAATGCGCTGCCATCGTTTTGTTTGGCATGCAGTATATACTGTAGTGTGGAAGTTTCATGGAAGCTCCGTCCACTCTCTGCCCATTGGCTTTTGTCTTAAATGCTGCCTTCCAAATGGATTGAGGAATGCTAGTCCCTCCTCATTCATCATTTGTATCCTTCCACGGCTATTGGCCCCTCTACTCCTAACACTATTTTCTTCCCTGTCACCCCACCGCCCCCTCCCACAGTCTGTGACTTCTCACCCTTCCCCACCCCCGTTCGTGTTTTCTTGCCTGCCGGCACTTCCGTTTTCATCTTTATTATTGCCACCTTGAAATATGCGAGTTCGAGATGCGTGCTGTACAAAAACCTCTCGTGTTTAATTAACTAGATTTTAATGTTACTCTAAATATAATAAGACTCTAGGCAACATTTGGGGTATGCATGGTAACTGACGCCTCTTAGTTCACAAATGGCTTTGTTGTCAGGCGGGAGGATTGGCAGTGTTTTAACTCATCCTTAAAACAAGCACTTTTAATAATTTCCTCTAAATTCAGTTCTATAATCTTGTGTACTGAGGTAACGCGCTAAAGAAATGCACTTTTTTGAATTCTGAAGAGACATTATCACACATTTACATCATGTTTACTGTATGATTAACATGTCGATCGTTTTCATGGCTCGCCTATTGGCTCGTATACGCTTGGCTCGTCTCCTGCTGGCTCTACCTGTTAATTAATATATTTGCTCGCGCACCTCTAATAAAGAGAGATGAATGGATACATGACAGTGAGCACAGGTAGATGGTAGAGAAATAGACTGGTGCAGACAAACAGACAAAGTCAGTCTCCGTTGCCTCACATCAGAATCAACACTTTCAATAACCTGGAAATCTGCTGGCAACTCCCTCATGCCCCAACCTCATCCCCTCACCTGTTCTTAGCACAAGCGGCAGATTCTTAGCTGTGCCCTGTTGGTGCATAGGAGCACGGCAGAGTCTGTAGAAGCGCTGGGATCCCTAGCCTCTCCGGGCGGGCACCTAGGCCTCCGGGTGCCTTCACACTCAGGATAAATGAATACATTTTGTTCTGTGCTTTAGTCTCCCCTCTGTGAGCACTGTCTAGTAGATGAAGCTCTGTGTTAATAAATACATTCAGAGAGGTGGTTGTGTACAAACAAACAACAGCCACAATACAGTACGTTTTGAGCCTGTAGTTAAATACCTGTTCATCGAGTACGCCATTGGCCGATCATTCCATGGCACTACCAAAATTACATTTGGACACATATGCTCAACTGTAAAACACTCCCTTCTATGGGTCATTTAACAACTCACGGCTTTGGGGTTAGGTAACCTACTTTGGATGCTGTGTAAAAGAGTAAATACAAAAATTAATGCAATGAAACTAAGCAACCAGTACTGTTTAAAACACTGTGAAAACTGACACGCATTCTGCCATTTTGTTTAGTTAATGTCGATTTTCTCATAGATGCGAGGAAAGTACTCTTAATATCTTAATGAAATCTGCACACTTTTAACTAATAGCACCGGGTGGCCTTTGACAACTAGGCAATGATTTCATTTTCATGTACTCCCGATGCCCCCACCCCTTGGCAAACTTCATTGCCTCCCAGTGTTTGAGGGATAACCAAGTGCAGGAGAGTGAGTCAAATAGTCTAGAAAATGAAAGAGAAGCCGGGATTCGGATTCACATGCTCTGATCCCAATTGCGTTGGTTAGTCTGTAAGCACTACTTTTATTAATGAGTTTTGCATTTGTAAAGCACCATGGTGTGCATGTGTGGCGACACTTCACCCATGAGGTACGTGCCAAGCAATTGTTGACACAATCCACACTTTGCATCTTTTTCAATATATTTATTACGAAGTGCAGGACCTTTCCAAGGGATTTTGCACACTACATACATTCACTCCAAAAATAAAAGGTGTAGGTAAAAAACATTGCCATTTACAATGTCAATAGCTCTAACTCACAAATGCGAGACCTATTTGCATTGCAAATGCTTGTTTGCTTTTGTCTCCTCTGTGTTTGCCGGTGTTAGATGCTCTGGGCGCTGTGCCACTGCCATTCAGTGCCAAAGCGCGAATGCTCCCTAATGTAAATTGACTGTATGGATTGGTATAATCCTAATTGACCCAAGGAACATGATAGGAACGTCGAATTTAGTATGCCTGAGCTCCAAATATTAAAGTGCATCTTTTAGTGACGATTATTTCTATATTCTGTGTTTAAAATTACCACTTTTGGGAAGTAGGTATTTTATTGCCTAAACCTTCCAGTGTGCTCTGCTGTTATGTGTATTGGCTGTCTGGTTTTGGAGGGTCAGGGCAGACTGAGACCGACCTGGATTAAATAGAGAGATCTGCAGTTGGAGTATGGGGAGGGGTGACCCTTTGATCTGAGTAGGGCTGTGCCTGGCAAGGTGAATGATGGCTCCATCTCCCACTGTGCGTCTGATGGCAGACCCCCTCTTCCTGAAAGGCAGGATGTAGCCTTGTAAATAAAGTGCTCCAGGACGACACAAAACTGGTTCTGGCTGGGTTCAGTGATTTATGACTTTTTGAGAACAAAGACTTTTGGGGTATAAACATCTGTGCTAAAACCCCTTCAGGGTGTCTTACTTCTGGATGTCAAGACGAACCTCTGTCTGTGTAACGAGAGGGAAAGGACTTTGAAACTGTTATCCATCTTGCTGAAGCAACTACCCAAGGGCCTGATTTGAGCTTGCCACCTGCTGAAGTCTCAGGGACATTAGACTTCACCCATCAGCCGTCCGGATTCCTATTTGAGAGGGATTCTACTCGCAGGTGAGGCCTCTGTTGAGAATTCCAGAGCCTCAGGTTCTACTGCAGGGAACGCATGCTGAAAGTCATCGCATTGCTATTGTGGGCCACCGCAGCTGAGGAGCTGTCGCCGCTGAGAGCTCGCATTTGTCTGTGTTACCAAAGTCATCGTGATCGCTATTGTGGGTCGCCGCAGCTGAAGAGCTGTTGCCGCTGAGAGCCCGCATTTGCCTGTGTTACCAAAGTCATTGTGATCGCTATTGTGGGCCGCTGTAGCTGAGGAGCTGTTGCTGCTGAGAGCCCGCATTTGCCTGTGTTTCCAAAGTCATTGTGATCGCTATTGTGGGCCACCGCAGCTGAGGAGCTGTTGCCGCTGAGAGCCCGCATTTGCCTGTGTTACCAAAGTTATCGTGATCGCTATTGTGGGCCGCTGCAGCTGAGGAGCTGTGCCGCTGAGTACCTGCATTTGCCGTCCTACGGGAATCATCGCTATCGCTGTTGTGGGCTGCTGCAGCTGAGGAGCTGTGCTGCTGAGTGCCTGCATTTGCCGTCCTACAAGAATAATCGCTATCGCTATTGTGGGCCGCTGCAGCTAAGGAGCTGTGCCGCTGAGTGCCCGCACTAGTCACCACTTCGAGGAACTTGCTATCATCTGTGGGTGCAGCTGGGTGCCCGCCTTTAAGCCCCGTCCCAGGATTATCGTGAGTGCACGCTGCGGACCGCTACAGCGGGGAGCTGTGGCCGCTGCGACTCCGCCTGTCATCACCGCGGCTTCCTTGTGAGGCTGCGTGCCGTGCCCCTTTAACTCTCAGGTACATTGTGCATCACCTGGTCGCGTGAACCCCGGCCTCGAACTAAGTTCGTTCCACACGCTTTTCGAGTGCCTCTATTGCTTTGAAGTGAATCTGTAATTATGTGCATTGTGGTTTCTTGATCGCTTTTGAGCCTTGTGTTAAGCCTATATAAAGATACTTATTTTTCTATAGCTACTTGTGTGGTGCCCCTTTGTAGTGCCTTTACTGTGTTGTTGTGTATGGTCATAAATGCTTCACACACTGCCTCTGAGATAGGCCTGTCTGCTCGTGCTATGTTACCACAGGGTTGAGCAGGGGTTGTCAAAGGGTGTAGCCCCTTACACTGACTTAGGAAGAAGGATCCCTATTTTGACATCGGCGCCAGCCGCTGCCAACTAGAGATCCCCATTTCTAACATGGCCCAGTGTCTACAAACAGTAAGACGTGTGTCTTGTTACAATCTCTATTCTGTGTTACTGCTTATTTGATTGAAGCTTGCACCTTTTTAAACCTGCATCAGCTGGAATCTGGTTCTAGGAACCTTAGTGAACGTATTTAGGTCACATTATCTCTGGTAAAACTCAAGTGATGATTTCAACAATCACTTTACTCCTTGGTCTGATTGTGGCCTTATCTCTTTCCATCTTATGGTTAGGCCTACTTTTAAATGTGGTTGTGCAAGCTTTCTCCTCTCCTCACTAGCAAGAAAACCAAAATGAGAAGGAAGAGGAAAGAATAGTGTTTAGATACTGTAGTCAATGAGACAGGGAAACAAAATGTTATAATGTGACCACCTAGCTATGATACACATGGCCCTCTGTTTCCTGGCTGTTTGTGACTGAAAAGCTGGATAACTGAACAGATGGAAGTACAAGTTGTGAAGTTTCCATCAACAAAATCAGATTTGAAAGTCTCTGAACCCAAAAGGCACCCACCCTCTCAACATGATTCAACCAATGAATGCAATGGTAACATTCAATGTTCCTTCAGAGTTTCACTGAGCAAGGCAATAGTTATCAGGAAATCCAGTGGCAGTGTCTGGGTAGTGTACTTTGCATATTTTTGGAGACTAGTTAGGGCTGAATCAGGCATTTGGTGGATAGATATATTAGTGAATCAGCATCTACAAAGAAACCTCCCAGGCATACCTACTGTAGAACCCTGAATGTCAGAAACTACTGGTTACAGCTGAAATTTTCTGATAGTGGAGGAAACCCCAAGGCTTTATTAGTAAACATTGGAAACTGGGTCAAAGGACTAGGGATCAACTGTAGCCATAAATGTTATTATCTCCACAACTGTAAGGTCTGGTGAAATGGTTCAACTGGTCCTGCAAAAAGGACGGCCTCCCCATTTAATTTAACTGGCCTTCTTGAGAGTGGTGTGAAGGCTTAACCTCATGGTCCCTCAGGACTGGAGCAGAGGTTGTTAGGAGCACTCTAAGAGAAGGCAGAATAATTTTCGTTCTGAAGATAAGACGTTCAATTTCCAATACTCAAAAATTATTTGCCCTTGTCTTTACTTCAACTGATCAGTCAGGCTGTTTAGATCGCCTGGCGTTGTGGTGGTATCATTTTCTTAATGTATCCTACATGGAAATTCTCCAGTAGGCTGGGCCTTCTGCACATCTCCATACTATCGGGCCAGCTGGACTCCTTACAGGGACAAGGGCAAGTCTGGTCCGTTCCTTTTTTCTCCATAGGTCACAACAGCATGACTTCTTCAAATAGTATATATGTCCTCAGTCTAAATATAACTCTGCAATGGTAACAGCAGAAGTGAAGCACAGAGTCTCATGGTGTTCCAAATGAGGTTTAGCACATAAAGCCTAAGGGGCCAGTAGGCATTCCATTTGGGGGTCATAGGCTGAAATCTCTGTTTGAAGTTTGAGCACTTTGGCCAGTCCAGAGGAAATGTATCTTATTTTCTTCTCATCTTGCTTCTGTGGGCATCCAAATCCGAGTGCCCCAGATCAGATCAGTTTGGATTAGACAGATTGTGATGTGAAGTGGCTACAGAGTCCAACAGACATCCTGTAGTGTAGTTCCTATTTCCCTTAAAGGCTCTGCGCATTGGAATAACATACACTAAAGTTGTGGCATAGGACTGAGGTCAGTATGCCTCTATCGAGTACATTAAACTTAATTACTTTGTGTGCCAGCTAACTCAGAGGCCACTGGAAACTCCTTGAATAAACTAGAAGGGAGTAGTTTCTGGCAACTGCATAAACATGACAACTTTGTTTCCCTTAGAATCGGAACATGTCTCAGAATCGTGGAAACAACAGATAACTGTTTCACTCGGTCAATCCTGCATGCTTAGTTTCTTCAGAGTTACAAAGAAATAGATAGACAGGCGTTTCAATAAAAGGATTTATTGAACAGTCTTGTTTCTCGTGTAAGAGATATGAGATGTTACAATCGCAAGACAGTATGCGAGATATAATACATACAGTGTAAGCAGTAAGAAGAAATAATACTGGAACAGCATTGTCTTCTAGCTATGACATATATTCATATACACATATATAAATAACATAGGCTAAAAAGTGGATACTCGTTTAATGCTTCTAAATAGTTCTACCCCAGTGTACCTAACCTAAGTGTAGCACAAGGTAAAAAGTAGGTGCCGTATTCTATAGTATGGTAAGCTATAGTTTTGCATATGCCAAGAGTCCCTCTAGGTTCTAGTCAGCTCCATACGTTAGAATGAGAGAGGTGGGAATCTCTTTCCGGGTCTCAAACTCTAACAACCCGCGAAGGGAGTCAGAACACTGGAAGCTGGATTCTCTGCAGGCAGGGATGACAGCGTCTGGTCAGTGCCTCAGGCGGGGACTCAAATTCTTCCGAACTTGCCGCGGCGAGCCGTATCAAGCTATTTATACCTGGAAGGTGCTTAGGAATGTTAGCATTGACATAAAGTCGGGCAGAGGAGGACGTCATGAATGAACCCCTAATGAATAGTAGTTCATGCATAATAGATGAGTTCTTGCAGAAATCAATAATCCTAGCTAGGGAAAGTCCCAATGTCTTAAGGGTCTGGTTTCTAAGAACTCGTTGTGATGTGAGGATGGACAGATGTAGGTGACCATGCCTGTATTTGAGTAGCATGGCTAATGCCTAAATGAGGACTGGGATTCTATGCCTAAATAAGCGCAAAGCGAATTGTGCCTATATAAGGACTTGATTTAGGAAAACCTATGTACGGACATCTAAATTGAAACACAACAATCCTCCATTGCTAGGTGACAGCCAGCAGCAAACAAAAGGTAAAATGGTAGGAGAGGGATTGACTAGAGCATGGGAAACCTACTCTTGGCAAAGGAAGAAGATCAGCAGTCTTCCCCAGCAGCAGATATGAGTAATTCCTAGGAGGAAGCCTGTGCACAGGATCATGCAGTCTGTCTTATCCATTATGGACAAAGGGCAGCCTGGAAGGTGACAAATCTTTCTTCTGCACTTCTGCATTCCTGCATAGAGATGCCAATGAGCAGAGTGCAGTTAAATATATATATATATATATATATATATATATATATATATATATATATATATATATATATATATATATATATATATATATATATATATATATAAATATATACACACACACACACACACACACACACACCACACACCACACACCACACACACCACACACACATTCCACACACAAAGATAGGTGATGGACCCATAATACAGATGAAAAGTTGGACATTTAAAGGAGAGATCTTGTAGACAGCCTCCTTTTTGGAATAAAATGATTCTGCTACCACTGCCAGTCTCAACATAGGCTGTGGTTACTGTGAGAGTAGTAACCGTCACACAGGTTGTGGTTTCACTTTGGGTAACCCATTCACACCTGAGTTAAGCACTACTGACAAAGAGTACAGCAATGGGAAAGCACTGACAGAAATATGAACATTCATGGAACTCTGGCGTAGAGGAAGGTTGAAAGTGGGAAGGCCCTTTTGCAGCCATCAATTGCTGAGTTCAGATACTTCCAGGTCAAGAGCTTTAGTGGGCAGGATTAAGTGTAGTGCTTCAAGGTTAGACAGGAAGACCATGTTAGGCAACAGCTATTCTTAGTATGTCCTACTTCATCTTAGTTTACCTTGAATTGCATCCATGCACAGTTATAGGTTGATTCCTTCCTCGGTTCCTTAGAGACCCGGCTTACCACTTTCCTCGGTTACACTTGGGGGAAAAGAGAGTGCTGAATAATATCCTAGTCTGAGTTATCTCACAGAAGCTTCCGGTGCACTTTCAACAGATACCAAGCTGCATATTCCTTATCCAGGATTAGGATATTGAACCTACTATAGTCCATAGCACAGGGTATTAATAGGATCTAGGAAGAAATATCTACTAAGAGTTAAGAATGGGCTTACATCTACGCCTGGAGAGACCGCACTCAGCACAAAATAGAGGCATTCCCGGGGTAGGTGCCAGTCTCTGTCTTGTATAAAGTGAACAGGGCTGCTCTAGAAGCAGACTTGTCAATAGACAAGATAAGAGAGGCACTGACTAGCATGTAATTGGGAAAGACTCTGGTTGTCAATGGTCTCCCAATGGAGTTCCACAAACTGCTGCCCCCCCTTCAACCCCCTCTCCCCACTGAACCTGTTCTGTGCAGTCAGAGATAGAGGGGACCTGCAGCAAGACCTCAACCAGTCCGTCATTGTTGTAATCCTGAAAAAAGTAAAACCAGGGAACTACTGTTCCTCACATAGGCCTATCTCATTGCTAAAAACTAAGAGCAAGATCCTAGCCTAGGTCCTAGTGAAGAGGGTGGCCAAGATGATAAACTCTGTGATCCACGATGACCAAATAAGACTCATGCCAGGTAGAACGATGTGATACAACCTTAGAAGACTGCACCTATGGCTGGCTGACCTCAAGACTGAGAGAGACCTTAGAGCCAAAATGCCACTTGATGCCAAAAGAGATTTCTACTCCATAGACTTGGGGCCCGAGATGGTTTGACATTGGGCCCATGTTTTGCGCATTGATAATCCTTCTATATAAGGCACCCACAGCAGCGGTGAGGGTTAATGGAGAAACCACTGAGACATTTGCTTTGAGGAGAGGCACGAGATAGAGATGCAGACTGTCACCCCTCTTATTAGCACTGTACCTGGAACCATTGGCATATTGGGTGTGCAACAGAACTAACATAGTGGGCTTCTCAGAGATAAAAAATGACCAAGATATCGCTATCTGCAGACAATGCACTTGTATACCGTACAAACCCAGAGATGTCAATCCCGGAGGTGCTGTTTGGGTTCCATAGCATTGAAACCTTCTTGGGCTAACGTATCAATTGGGAGGAATCTGTTGTCTACCAGATGGGAGACTGGGAGGGCCTGGATGGGTTGAAGGGTGACTTCAGTGTAGCAAGAGTCTGCTTTAAGCATCTCCCGAATCGAGATAACGACTGACAAGGAACGGTTCCTAGAGCAGAACCTGGGTCGGGTCCTGGGCGACTTCCGTGAGGATGCAGAGAGATGGTGCAAATTCCCACTATTGCTCCCGGGCAGGGCCACCCTCTTTAAAATGATTGACCTACCTAAAATGCTCTATATAACGCAAAACACACCATTCCTAATATGTACTTTGATAGACTAGAAAAAATACTATGAACACTATTCCGGGAGAGTGGTACTCTGAGAATAGCCTTATGTACATTATACAGGTTGGTCTATTGTGGGTGCCTGGCACTCCCAGACATGAAAGCATACTACAGAGCCACATAACTACAGGACTTTAATGAATGGGTACACATGCCACAAAAGAGTGGGCGACCAGGATTGAGAGGGCCGCAATTATGGTAGTAACTCTCATACTCTGAATATAGGGGAATTGAGATAGGAGACATTTGCCCATGCTGAACCAGGCTACCTTGAAAGCATGGGATGACACAACAAAAGCCATGGGTTGGCAAGGGAGACTCACTCAGGCCACATCCTTATGGAAGGGATCAATATTGAAAGAAGATAGAAAACTCACCGTCTTTCACCACTGGGAGCAGATTGAGATATAAGCACTGGGTGCTGTAGTAGATTGGGGATGGTTAAATCATGTGAGGCACTACTGCAGGAATATATGTAGGCATTGACCCAGAGGTTTAAACACCTATAATTGACACAAGGTCAGCATGTTAAACAGTTCAGATTATGGACACTTTTACTACAGCTCCTATTCTCAGACATTCCAAGCCACCGTGCTATTCATAGTAGAGACTGACACTTTAGTCCTTCTTGCTGAAACATGCTCTCAGTAATGAACCACATCAATTGGCTTATCTGTTCCATACTCTAAATCCTGATAAAAGAAATTATACAATTTGTGACCAAGAGTTGCTTGTTATACATGACACATTTGGTCACTGGAGACATTGTTCGGAGGGAGTCTCTTTTCCCATTATGATCTATATGAGTCATAAGAACCTAGGACACTTCAAATCTATGGAATGGATGAAACCATTGACATGTCCATGGGTCTATGGTTTCTCTCACTTTCAGTATAATAAGACCTATCTTAAAGGGAATATGCATGGAAGGAAAAGACCTTTGGTAGAACCATCTGCCATTCTAGATCAGTCCATAAAGCGAGATGAAGTTACATCTCTGTCATAGCTGAATCAAAGTCAACAACAAACTATTACCATAGCATAAAACCCCAAGCTGAAAGAGAATAATTCTTGTTTTATAAGAACTAAATATTCGTAGGTGTGCACACAGCTTTTGCAATTTGCTTTCACATAATTATGTGAAGTTTTAGCACAATTATGCCAAAAGTATGTGTAATTATGCAAAATGCAACTCCATCATTTCACACTATATTTTTGCGCTAAATGCATCCTCACGGCACATTTAAACAAAGCACTGTGAACAACAGCTCAAGTTATGTTGTTTTCATGCATGCACGGTCAATTTTTTCTGTGCATCGCGCTGTTCACTCTAACTTTTTCTAATGAATAGCACATAGGTATGCAAAGTGGAATAATGGCGTCATTTTGGGAATTTACCATAATAAGGCTAATGCGCAATTACACAAATTATGCCAGCTTAATTTAAATTTCAACCAGGCCCAACCCAAAAATTTATACCTGAGAATACATCTTAACAACTTATTATACAAGATGCTAGGATACCCCAACTACAGGCCATGCAGCTGTGTTACAGCATTACTTTTGGTGGCCTTGCATGTCTCAGCATATTAAGAAGTGTATCACTCAATGTGCAAAAGTAAAAGACTTTCATACACAGCCAGGAGGGATTGCCGCAAACTTTATCACCTCTTCAACAACCATAGTATCACATTCTGATTCACCTCAAAGTGAAACTTCCAAAAACCCAAGCAAACACTGTGATCCTTTTCTTGGTGGACTGTCTAACAAAGGGAGCCTATTTTCGACCACGTCCATCTGTACCAATGGCTCCCAAATTAGGTCAGATCTTTCTCATTTGAAAAAAACACAGATTACTGGAAGTAATCACATCAGTTGAAGATGAGCAGATAGAAAGACTCAACCAAGTTCTTGAACAGTATCTTCATTGCTTCTTTGTGGAACATCAAGAGAAATGGGATCTATGATAACCTCTAGCAGAATTTGAAAACAAAAATGTAATAGGCGTTGCCGTGAGTTGTTAACCTTTCTTTTATTCCTCTGCATATTATCCTGTACTATGGCCCAAAACCATAGATTCGTCCAGAGTTCTTACAATCCATTCCCTTTTACAAAGCCTTAAAAAATACAATTCTCTGCTATTCTCATCTCTTCTCACCTGGAAGACTGTACATAGTCATTAAACCTGCTACATGCAGGCTGCCTGGATGGGGGAGTATCAGTGGAATAATTATTTATGGAACCTTCCCTGGTGATGCTCTTCTCGCTGCTGTTCTAGTGCCTTTCTTATTTCATTGAAGGGTTGTGATGTGGCCCCAATTTCCTGGTATCCAAGCATTCTGTGAGCCAAGTTATTTTTATCATCCCAATCCAAGATGGTGGAGAATTAATGGATCATGAATACTTCCTGTATAGTTCGTATTTAAGGAGGAGTCTTAGAACACTTCCTTAAGTCCTTAAGCTGCAACACATTCAGAAGTGTTGATTTTTCATTGCGTTCATCACTCTCTGGTCCAATTTTTGCCCCAGGTTTATTTTTCTTCTTTGCCTTTGGACATTCTTGAAGGATTTGCCTTCATAGTTTTTATCAGTGACTGCATGCTCTTCACCAGCGCCATCATGGCTACTGGAAGGAGTAAACTTTATCTCTAGCAGACAAAGACAAGGAAACTAAGAAAAACTTGACGCCCAGCCACCAACAGCTTGAGAAACACACAAATCACGCAAGAGAAGGAAATTAATCCTTTACAGGGGCTTTCACTAAGGAAATGAACCACTTATGGTGGCCTCACTGGATCCCTCTCAGGCCCTTGCGGATACACTATAAAACAGTCTTTAGGAGATCCAGCAACAGCAAAATGAAATCCAGCCCTTATTACAGGCCTTGTTTTCCCGAGATTCAGATCATCATGTGACATTACCTTCTGGTCCACATTTTTCTGGAGACTCAAATATATTGAAAAAGTTTTTGGATGCCTTGACTGTACACTTCACCTTTTGTCCAATGCAGTTCGCTGAAGATAAGGCTAATGTTGGCTATCTAATAGGAGCTCAGACCAGACCAGCATTGGATTAGGCTATACTGGTGGTTACCTGTGGAGATTCCAGCATTTCCAATTACTCAAACCTCTTATCAAGCTCTAAGATAATGTTTAAGAGCGCTGGCCTGGAATTTTCTACCAAGAAAGTCTAGTGTTATATTCAACCTGATAACGTATATCTCCAGAATATGAAGAGTAGCAGCAGAAAAACTTTGGCCGAGGGAACTTTAAAGACCCTGTTTTGGAGTGGATGCTAAGAGAAGATAAAGGACAAGCTCATTCATTCTCATCACCAATCCGCCTTCCCCAAATTAATGGGCCTGACACTTCTAAGTGAACATCATCTAGGGGAATGTAGGGCAGAAAAGTGCAAATCTCACACTTTCCCGGCCACTGGGAGAACAAGAGTTTTCACCAAGAGCGCTTTAATTGGCTGATAGAGAACACTGATGGGAAAACAGACTCTACATGTACTGTAGATAATCAGAACACTTAGTCTGAGCTTGTCCTTTACAGAGGGCTTATGGAAACTCCAATACTTGTCCTTTGTAAAACCGGAAATGATGAGAGAGCATCAAATTCACTTTGTTGGATCTTCAAGAGATTCACGTTCCTCTCTTTTTCTGCTTCATGTCTAGTCTTCCAGAAGGGACATTTTTTTAGGTATCTGGTGTGCTGGATTGTGGAGCTAGTGGACTATAATTCAATGATGAATGGCTAGTGGAGAGAAATATTCCACAAGTCTGTAAAGATTATTCAGAAGAGGTCTAAATTATGAATGGTTCTCCACTGGTCTCCAATCCAGTTAAACCGATGTTGGCTCCAATGATGCTGATTTTTGGTGATTATAAAGAGTTGGTGTCATTTGATATTATACCTTCACCCAGTTAACTTCTAATCGTGGGGGTTCCCTAGCTTACTTAACACAATCCTTATATCAATTGGGTAATAAGAACTGCCTGTCAATTGTCTCAGTTCTGTCACAACCATTGCTATGTTTCCGAACTGAAGGTCTCCCAAATATTGCCTCAGTATCAACCTTTTCTTGAGAAACCTAAGGATTTTTTATTGCTGCCCACAGGAAGTTTGATTGTGTGATCCCTTTAGATTAAGGAGTCAATGTTCCTTTTGGTAAAAGCTGTTCTTTTTTGAAGCCAGAGAAAGAGGTATTGAGATGATAGTTACATGAGAATCTACAAAATACTCTCAATGCACAGTCCACCCCTGTAATGGGAGCCTCCCAAACAGTCAAATGAGTTACGGACTTTTTTCAGACTACTGAGGGCTGAACAAAGTCACCATTTAAGATCATTACCCTCTTCCATCAATCAAGGATCTTGTATAGTCTGTGGGCGGGGGGGTTATATCTACACTAAGCAAGTCCTCAGAGAATCCAATCATCTTTTATGGATTAAGACTGGAGATGAGTGGAAGACAGCTTTTCAGAACCTGTTGGGTCCTTTCCAGTACAGAGTCATGCCTTTCAGTTTGTGCAATGCCCCTACCATTTTTCAGAGATTATTTTCTGACATTCTTAATCAATTTGTCTAAATTTAATTGGAGGATTCGTTGTCTAATCAAGAATGTCAACACACACCATCAGTATGTAATTCAGCTCCTATTCCTGTATACATGTATAACATAACATAACAAATCCAGACTAAGACAAATCTGTCTGAGCTGTGGAAAATAATGTGAATTCAACAAGGCTTAGTTGAAATATACAGGTGTTTGACTCAATGCACAAGGCTTTCCAATGGATCCTCAAACGATTGCTGCAGTTGTCAGCGGTTCCACTTTTATTAGTGTGAAAGAGATGCAATCATTTTTAGACCAAGCAAGTTGCTACAGAAATGTATTAGAAACTTCATACACTTGACTGGTGAAATAACTGTATAATTTAAAGGAGGTTCTTCAACAAGAGTTTCATGGACCACAAAACAGATCTAGCCTTCAATAACGTGAAGTCAGCCTTTACCCAGGCACCAATTTTTTGTCAAGGCTGTACTTCTAAAAAAGCAATAAGGGCTGTTATTTTCCAACTTCAAGATGATGATGGTTGGAACTTCCCATCTTTTACCTGTATCATATTCTTACTGAATGTGAAAGAAATTATAAGGGTTTAAAAAGAGAGCTCCTAGCAATGAAGTTGAATTGCTCCAAATGGAGGCATTTTGTTGATGGGGCACAGGAGTCTTTGAGATTCACGTTGAAACCCCCGAATTAGCAATTTCTCAGAATCATGCAATGTAAGATCAGTGACAGGCCAGTTGGGCATATATCCGGAACCAGGAATATTTGTCTGATGCCTAATTTTAGAGATAACCAGAGTCGCCTCTCACTTTCGTCAAAGGTTTAATCAAACTGCAATGAATCTTGTGAGCTATGCAATCTTTTTTGGAGAGGGTGAAAACAAGCAGCACCAAAGTACCAAGTGAGTAGTTGAAGGGGCTAAAGATTAAGAAGACCGTGGCTCAACATGATGAACTCTATTTGAAATGCCAAGCATTATTATCTCTACTCAGGCACTGAGACTGGATATCCTGCAGATGTGACATGACTCTCCTATTTATGGTCATGGAGAAAAGAAGACAACTTTGGAATTGCTTCACAGATCCTTCTGGTGGCCATCTGTCCATGAGAGCAATTACTTATATGTGATATTCTGCATAGTTAGTGCTTGGGGAAAGGGGTCCCATTCAGCACCTTCAGAGTTGTTGCTGTATCTGCCAGTTCCATCTGAGACATGTCACACAATTCCCAGTGATTTTGTAGTCAATCTACCTCTCTCAGCCTGAAATTGAGTACTTATGGTGACTGTTGACTCATTCCCAAAATTGGCTTATTTCACTGCATGAAGCCACTGCCTACAGCCAAGATGATAGATCAGGTCCTCCTACGCAATATATATCAGCTCTATCGGCTTTTACAAATCCTGAGGTCTTACCGGAAGGCTTCTTAAAATCCAACACATCAAAGTGACCTTATCGTATGGCTTTTATCCCCAGATTAATGGGAATACCCAACGAGTCAATTGAGACATAGTTCAGAACCCACAGTGTTTTTCTAATTCCACTCATAGTTATTGATTCTCCTAAATTGCTTTGGTTGACTTTTCTTACAATAACTCAGTACTTGGCTCAATACGAATCTCACTTTCTTTCTATCTACATATCTTCTACCCAGTATATTTTCTACTGTTCCTCCCAGGAGACAAAGGATACCCACAAATGTGGAACTAGTAGAACATCATCAGATGCTGAGCCAGAAGAGCCATGAGAATCTTCAAGATTCCATGCCCGAAATGAAGAAGTACAATGACACTCATCATGAGCCTAATGCGCCATACAGTACTGGAGATAAAGTGCGGCTATCTTCTTGGTTCCTACTTTATCACCTTTCTGTCAAGCAATTCCCACTACTCTTTTGTAGACAGTCCAAGATAACCTAGCACATTAATCTCATAACCTTGAAGATTCACCTTTCTTCAACTTGAAAAATTCATCCAGTTTTTCATTCTTTTCAGCTAAAGCCTTACCCTTTGGATCCTGTAGGAAATTGGGATACTGGTTGAGGGGGGTAAACCCCTTCCAAAGCAGCATCCACAATTCTTGTTAGGGTCAAATACAAGCAAACCCCAAATTTACCTGTGCTTAACCCTCTGATGGATTGGCACAAATGCAGGCAGGCATAACTTAGAGGTCATATTTAAAGTATTTATGTAGCATTTGAAACAGTAATAGAGGGAAAACACAACACAAGAAACTTCCAACACCAATTTTGAAAAATAGAGTAAAATGTATTCAATTATTTGACGTCCAAACAAAAAATTCCAATTTATGGAACCGGAACTGTACAATTTTAAATATTTAGGTCAAAATAGTGCTAAAAAGCACACAGTGCTAACTGTGGTAATCTGGTTGCACCGGACTGGGGCAAAGTCACAAGTTCAGGCTGACTGTGATGGAATACAGGCCAGATGCAGGGACCAAGTTAGTCCTGCTGAACAAGTATTTTATGTCTTCAGTACGTGATCTACGTGGCAAGGCTTTGCGTTGTCTTGCATCGGTTCTGATGAAGCTGTGCGGTGAGGATTTGAGAAGCTTAGCATAGCTCTGCTTCAGTTCAGGTGACCTGTGCGGCAAAGCTTGGTGACCCGTTGCAATGCTCTGTGCCGGTTCCGATTAAGCTGGCATCTTGCAGGGCTTTGCGTTACTCACCATCAATCCCGATGAGGCTGGCAGCAGTTCGGCAAGGATCTGAGGGCTTTGCATCATTTAGCATTGATTCACATCAGTCCGATGGAGACCATAGCTGAGCTGGTAGAGCACCTTCAGGCCCACTTCCAATGTTCCAGGACTGGGGTGACACCAATTGTAGGTCAGGACTTACAGCAGGCAGGTTCAGGTGCAGGGTTCAAGATGGTTGGAGCCTTTTATATCCCAGAGGCTCTGATCAGGAATCCAGTTAACTAGCCCTTGGAGTCACATTGGTCGTCCTGGGCAGGTCCACTCCTTTGCACTCAGGGTAACAAGGCAGCAGAGTAGCAGTACTTTTTGCAGCAGATTAGCACAGCAGTGCTTCTGAGTCTTCCAAGGATCCAGACGTGTACTGAAGAGTTGGGTCTGAGGGGCCACTATTTATCCTTGGTGTTAGCTTTGAAGTAGAGGAGTTTCTAGAGTGTTCCACCCCCAGAGGTGTTTGGTATTTCCTTCCTCCCAACTCTGGCCCCAGTTTGTCTGGAAGCACTGAAGACTAGTGTGAAAACCTTTGTGATTGAACTGACGCAGAGTCTTTGGGATATGCAAGTGTGGTAGGTGACAGCTCTGCCCCCCCTCTCAAGTAAGAGATGACCCATCCTGCCAACTATTCCCCCTTTGTCTCACTGTCTGAGAGCAATACACAAAGACCAACAGCCCTCTACACCTAGTCATGTGACCCAGGATACAGGCTGCAGGCACCAAATAGTAAAGAAAAATGCCAACTTTCTAAAAGTGGCATTTTCAGCACTGTGATTTAAAAATTCGACTTGATCATTAAAGAGAGTTTTAAATTACAATTCGTTAGACACCAAACTCGACATTCCAATTTCCTTCCAATTGAAAGTTATTGCTTATTAAATATGTTATAAGATAACCTAATGTTTTCCTATGGGAGAGGTAGGCCTTTTAGAAGTGAAAAAGAAATTAAGAGTTTCTCATAACTAGGACGCGTCAAAGTTAAAAGTGCATATCCAGCTTTTTAAATATATTTCACCCTGCCCTCTAGGCACTGTTGGGCTTACCCTCAGGGTGATTTAGATGTGTTTAAAAGGAAGGTGGGGCCTGGCAAAAGGTTTATTTTGCCAGGTCGAAACAACAGTTTACAAACTGCACACACAGGTTGCAATGGCAGGCCAGAGACATGTTTAAAAGTCTACTTAAGTGGGTGTAACAATGAGTGTGGCAGTCCCACTACTAACACTAAATGTACTGGCCCTAGGTACATGTAGTACCATTTTACTAGGGACTTATAAGTAAATTAAATGGACCAATTGGGTGGAAGCCTATGTTACCAGGTTTAAGGGAGGGAACACAAGCATGTTAGCACTGGTTTGCAGTGGTAAAGTGCACAGAGTCCTAAGGCCAGCAAAAACAAAGTCAGCAATATCAGGAGGATGGAAGGCAAATAATTGGGGGAAATCCCAACCCAAGGATGCCAGGTACAACAGATCCCTTCTGACACACTTATTCTCTTCCACCATTCATCTTGCTTGATGAAGTTCCAGAGTTGGAAGTCTAAGCAATTTGTGATTCCTGAATATGTAGAGGGCAGGTACAGTTTCTTATTGATTGGAAGGACTGGTCCATAGTTTAGACACTTCTAGGTGAAGTGATTTAATGAGCATGGGCAGGAGTTCTAGGGTAAGAGTGATAACACTGGTAAAAGAAACTACAGAAAATGCAGCATGACAGTGCTTAGGCTTTCATCCGGGATGTTCTGAAGCCCACAGGATTGCCCCTGCAATTTGCGATTGAAAAATCTCACTGTGCTTTGACGCCACCACCGTCCACCCCCCACCCCAGGCCGATGGCCCCACCTCGCACTATCATAGCACGCATCCTGAATTATAGAGAAAAGAACTGTCTCCTGTTAGTTGGAAGGGGGGATTTGATGCTGTGAGTCCTGACAGTGAGACAAAAAATGAGGGAACACACAGTTAAGTTGTGTTGTGGTTTGTCCGGGTTGGTGGTGTTATACAGTTAGTTTCTATTGTATGGTCTCAGGTTCCTATTGGAGTTTGTTTGTTGACTCCAATGCATGCGCTTTTACTACTTTGGGTGCGTCTGCCCACTGCTATGGGTACACTAGTTCCTATCTGGGAGACTGCTGGGTGGGATTGGGGGAGAGGAGACATCTATACCCCATGGCTGACTGCACTAATATCATTACCTGGAATGTCAGAGATCTGAGGAGTTACACAAAACGATACAGAGTTCATTCATTCCTTTGGCCCAACAGGTCTAGGCACCCTATTTACAGGAGACACATTTAATGGGAGATGAGGTCCACAAATTAAAAAAGAAATGGAAAGGTCAACTCTTTACGGCAATGTACTCATCCTATGCGAGGGGGGTGGTGATCTAGGTGGCTCCTGGGATCCCCTTCAGACATGTGTACAGTGAAGTGGACGTGGAGGGGCGTTATCTGCTCCTTCAGGGTATGCTGGATGACGAGGACATCACCATTCTAAACACTTTTGGCCCAAACACTGATGATGGGCAGTTTTATGGTGCCATGCAGACACTGCTAGAGGACAGCATGGGCTCCCCCATAATCTGGGTGGGAGATTTTAAATGCATACTAGATGAGGACAGTGACCGGCACCCACCGCGACCGGGTACAAAGTCCCAGTTGATGGAGTCCCTCTCCCGGGTCATGTTTAACTTTGGCCTAGTTGATAGCTCGTGTACACTTCACCCACGATCAGCAGAATTCACATGTCATTCACTGATACACAACACAAACAGCCGCTTAGACCGACTGTTGGTGGCGGGAATGGAATCAGAGTTGATTCAGGCAGTGGAGCACTTGTGGAGATTCCTATCAGACCATGTACCTATGTTTCCATTGGGGTAGAAGGACAAGGACAACCAGGAAATGGTGCATGCCCTCGGAGCTCCTGACCGACCCAGCTAGTCGCGAAACATTAGCAACTGCCATTCTGGAGTATCTGGAAGGCAACTGGGGCACTACTACTTCCAGGGCTAATGAATTGGATTCCCTTTAAGCGGTGGTCTGGGTGTTTGTATAGGAACCACATGCAGCCTGCACCGGCAACTGATGGCAGACATTTGCACTGATGAGTGACAATTGGCTGAGCTTCAGGGGGAGGCAGACTCGACAGAGACGCGAGGTCAAGTTTTAGATGTCCCATGATCCTTAGATGAGAAATGGGAGACCTTGGAATGCCACACACTTGCTGCCTACCACAGGCATCTGTACCAGGAAGGTGACAAGTCCGGGCAGTTATTGGCCTGGATACTGAAGCGCAAATGTTAGATCCCACCTATATTGTACTTACAAGCACCAGACGAACGATGCGTGGCAAAGCGTTGGGAGGTTCTTATGGTCTTAGTAGACAATTTTCAGGGTGTATATCTGCCGGGGTCGAGGATCAGCCGGAGCTGGCAGAGGCATTACTTGCAGGAATGGATCTACCTCATCTCTCACAGGATGAGGTGAACGACTTATAGGAGGCTATTACCCTAGAGGAGCTCAGGCTCGCCTTGTGGGCGTTGAATACATCAAAGGCCCCTTGAGGCGATGGCTTCCCAGGCGAGTTCCTTCAGGTTTAATCTACGTCCCTGAAGGAGAAACTACTATAGGTATGCTTGGAGATTCAGAGGGTTGGGATCCTGACTCCTACTATACTATAACGGCACTTTATCGCAGCCAAACTCACGATAACGTTACCGTCCCATTCATCATTCCGGTGCTAACAGCCCATATCACCAGTTTTCCGGCGATAGCATCCTCAAAAAACATTGCCACAGATGACCCTGGCAACTATCGCTAATGAAATGCAGAGTAGGCGTTCCCGTGCAGAAAGCCGCAACAACACCACTCCAAAACATTCTTAACGACCAGCCAGATAGGCGATAAGATCACAAAACATGCGATAAGGCGCGTTAGCAGCAGGAAATTAACACCTGCTCTGACCTGGTTCAAAGTCGGACAACAACCGGCACCAGACAAGGGAGCACAGCCCATAGCCAAACATGAAGAAAAACAGATGCCCCCCGGCAACTGAACATGCAGCCCGGAGCCCCAATAGGGCAACGACACCCACCACCACCACCCCCAGGACCCCCCACACCCCTCTCCCCCCACTCCCCACCCGGACCAACACTGAGGCAACACAGACAAAGACATCGACCTGCTGAAAACGCACCAACCTCACAGACCCAACAGCAAGGAATGTTATTGCCCAACACCGGCTCAAAAGGACAACCATCCTAGGCACCCTGACCACCATTGCCCACAGGCCGATGGTACCAACACAGTGGACAACCAACATCCCTCCGCAGACAAAGATGCTGGCTGTGCTGCACCTGTTGGCCTCTGGGACCTGCCAACCAACAACCGCCAGAGTCGGAGGAGTCTCACAACCAGCCTAATCCAAGCCCTCCACAACTGTCTTGGATGCCATCATCTGCCTGATACCCTGCTAGGCACTCCAGAGGCCCCAACCTCAGTGCAATGCAATTCACGGGCACCACTGTTTGCATGGTGACCTCTGTACTTGCTCCGGCTACCTCCATGATGCTCCGCAGTTGTCTCTGATATGATTGTGTTTTCTGTTTCTGTTTTACTGGTGTTCACTGTTCAAGTTTTTGCCCGCACCAACCACTCCTTGCGGGCTGACTTACACTCACCCCACACACATCCAGCACAGGCATCACTGTACAAGTGGTCCTGGCCAGTTCCACAAACTATCTGCGTGTGTCTGTGTGGTCATGATGTATGCATGAGGGCCCCAGGCCCGACAACATTACATTGTGTTGTGTACAGCGGATGGCAACATGTCACAGCAGGCAGCGTGTTAGACCTTGGACATGTAGCTTTATCGTTACCCACTCAATACGTAAGGGGAGTGTACTGGGCCATCGTACACAGGTCCAGTGTGGGTGTGTGGATGATAATTGTGAGCCTCTGGGAGTGGTTCAGTACTGGAAATGTGCAAATGCATGTGTCTCTGTCGCAGTGTGGGTCACCTTTGTGTGGTGTAGGTAGTCCCTGAGGGGAATTAGACACCCACGCAAGTGATCTAGTTCGTATTCCATGGGTTCGGACCCCACACGCACCTGTTCGGCAACCTCCATTTGGCATCCTGTCCCGTGGCATTGGAATGCCATGTGTAGCTTGGTGAGGTGTTGGGAGCCAGCTGTGGTGGTGGGTGCTTCCTGCTGTGTGGTCTGTGCAGGGGCTGGGTTTTCCTCTATGTAGCTTGGCTGCTGTGGTCCTGGTGGTGGCTTGCCTGGGATGTCCATGAGCTGTTGTGGTGCGGCGGGGTCGAAGGTGTGGTGTTCCCTCCAGCATCACTGTAGAGTTGTCTGGTCTGCTCTGCTGGAGGTGTTGTTTGTCCATCTGCAATGTGAAGGGGAGATGTGTGATGACATTGTGTTGACATATATGTTGGAACATTGTTCTAGTTCACATGCAGACTGCATGACTGTGTACATTGTGACTGTTTGTGAGGTGCTGGATATTTGTTGCTGGACAGTGTACATTTGGTCTACATGACGGATGTGTGGTTGTACACGTGCATTTCCATCTTACATTTTCCTGCTATGTTAGATGTGATTAGCCTGTTTCTGCGCATGAGCGGACCCAGTTGTGTCATCTGTTCTGCAGTGTCGGTGTTGCACTTTGTGCCACATTGTCTTGGGATGTGTTGTTATTGCTATGTGTGTGTGCTGCGGTGTGCCACGGGATTCAGGGACATGGTCCAGGGTCATTGTGGGTGTGCAGTGTGCTCTACTTACTTGTGCATGTGTGCCATTGTACCCATCTCCCCCCATCCCTCGGTCCCTGATCGTTACTCACCCTGTTGATGTTGTGTCAGGTCCTCTCGGGCTGTGTCCTGACTCCCACCTCCTTGCACCGTCTCCACACTGATGACTGTGGCCTCAGTTTTCTCCAGCTCCTCCTGTGGCGCAGGACTCCCACCTCCTGCTGCCATTGCTGCCTTCCTGTTGGCAGCGGGTTTGTTCTTGGTTTCGCTTTTAACATCAAGCCAGCCCCTCTTGTCCTCCTCCATTGACCTCCTCGACACTCCGACTGCATTCACGGTGGTCTAATTGTGTGTCAGTTGAAGTAGTGTTCTGTCACCTCTGTGACGCTGATCTGCTTTTCCTGCGGACTGCACCCCATCTTCCTCTCACTCTTCTCCTTGGCCTTCCCCCACCCCGTTGTTCCTTGCTGGTGGCTTGTGGGGCTTGTGAGGTTCGTGTTGGCCTCTGCACTCGGTCTGGGTGCATCCATGGTGCTACGCAGTTGCTTTTTATCTCCCTTTTGTTTCCGTGGCTCTTATGGTGCATTTTCCCACATGACGTATGGGAATTGCAGGCCTGTGGCTGGTTTTCGCTGGTTTTTGGGTCACGATTGGCCTCATTGCAACTTTTTGGGTGTTGGTTTTTCGCGTTTTTGCGGCATCTTGTTGACTTTATCACGGCCATTTGACGCGTTATCATGGGCCTATCGCATGGTGCCACAGTGTTGAGAATACCACGGTGACAAGGTGTTATTTTCCCGCCATAGACTGTGATGTGAGTAGTTGCGTTAAGCTACTCTTGCGGTAGTTATCACACGTTCTTGAGACTATACCCCTGTGTCTTGTAATAGGATAGTTATTTTGCATTTAATATTGTTAAAAATTAAAAATATTTGTTTATACAAGTCTGAACGCGGTTTTGCATATAGGGATCGAGGACTCAATAAGAAGGGCCTATGTATATATTGTTTCTATTTTCACACAATTGCCAGAAAAATGGATTGGCCTTAATTACAGTAGAGGAATAATAGTACAAATAGAAAAATATATATTGGGAAATTAATATACATTGTTTTCCTGATCTATGCTCTCCTTTTTGTTTGGATCATCTGCACAGCCAAGTATTTAACTGTGTGTTTTGAGACAGTTCATTGTACCAAAATCATTTACTTATTTTTCCATAGCATTCCAGGGAATTTGAGAGATTACTCCCGCAGTGCATTTTAATCAAAACAATGCTGCTCTCAGTGCGCCACCTAGAAATTTGAGATCTATATTTTGCTTAAGTCTAACAATTGTGGAATGTATCCATGCAGGGGTTTTGTTCCTTTGCACATCTTTGTTTTCCTTTATTGCCTATTTCTTTATATTGAGCGAGAAAGATTTGATTCCTTCATGATTCGATCTCTTTTGTGTACAGTACATTTCCTTGAGTTGTAGATTTCCTTGAGTTAGGGGGTAATGGCTCTTCTCGACTTTCTATGTCCTCCCTTGAAGGTTTTCACACTTATCCAGTCCCTTCCCTCCTTCTGCTGTTTGAGTAGTGGTTTTATTGCATTATCTGAATTAAAGGTGTTCTCTTGTGCTGATGTTGCCGATTTCTCCAAGCCAAGCCCAGATTTTTTCTTTGGCAGCTGTCAGACTGGCCTGTTCTTCAGCCTTTGTATATTAAGGGGCTTATTTATAAAAATTGTCACATCGCTGTGTGAAAAAAACGATACGACAGTTTTCACTGCGCCCTCCTTGTGACACAATGGACGTGCCGTATTTCATGTACGGTGCTCCATGTCGTAAGGAGTTACAGATATCTCAGTATGTCTGACATATCTGTAGACGCAGTAATGACGCATTGCTGGAGTGTGTCACAAGGTGACGCAGCTCCAGCAATGGGTCATTACACATGGGCAAGTCCCATGTTAAATTTGCCTGCGTCAGTCTTACCCCTGTTGTGAGCCAGGTATAAGATTCTGACGCAGTGACGTCCTAGAAGTGGTGCAGTGAAATATGATAGATTTCACTGTGCCACTTCTACAAGGCTTTTTGCGGGGGAAAGCCCACCCTGCATACATTATACCTGACACAGGTATAATGTAGCCCAGGGCTGTACAAAGTGATGCATCTGCTTAGATGTGTCACTTTGTAAATAGGGTGCAACATGGTGCATTTTTTACGCTGCAACAGCTGCAACAGCTGCGCAAAAGTGTTACAAGGTCTCATAAAGAAGGCCCTGAGTTTCAGTAAACATTTATCAATTTTGCATCATCAAGCAAAGTGTCTTGATTTGTTTAGATCCTATTCAAATCGTTGTTTTCACCATACTTCAGAATTACAAAAAAGTGTGTCATTTTTGCCTTAATAACTGCTGAATGTGTGCAGTTTATTTACAGGTATTTACATTTTGTTGTGTGTTACAAAAAATTACATCCTATAACCTTTCCTTTCACACTCCATGTACCCCAGCAAGATTGTCATATCATTTACTCTAATTTTCTTTCTCTGACTGCAAAGTGAGAGGAGTTTAAAAAAACAAACAATTTCCATGTTAAAAAACAAGCAGTACTTTGTCAGAAGACATAACATGACTATTGACCTCTGTCTTCGAAGCATAGCAAATGTGGCAAGATAAATACAGAGTTTAAAGGCATCTTTCTGTATTACTTGGACTTTTGTGACCCACCAAAGCTCGGGTCGTGGCCGACCCACAGTTTGCAAAACACCGCTGTACAACACTTTTTTTTACCCTCATCCATACCGAGGAGATCGAATCAAATGAAATAGTGATGCTTGGGTACTATCCATTAGGCTTCAGCAAAGGTGAGCCACAATGTGCCTCACTGAGTATGGCACGTTTTCTAGTGTGGTACTGTACACCTCGATCAGCCGTGACCCTTACTGTGAGGGCAGCATTGTGGGAAACTGCCAGGGAACCAGGATGCAGTGACATAGACCAGACAAAACACCAGAGGCCTTACATCACACATAAAGGTTCAGGAGTGAGAACATGCATAGATCTGCGTCTACCGCAGACTCCTTTCCCTTTCCCAAAATTTGTTAGTGCTGTTCTGGTGTCAAACCTTATTGATGCATGAATAAATATATGGTCATACATATTATTACCCCTCACCTAAGCATAATATGTTGAGCCAGGACTCCAAAGGTGACTTACAAATGTGTGGTTCACACTACATAGAATAGCCATGCCTACATGAGGATCACCATAGTCGGTTGTACGAGCACAAACAACCTTTGCCACTCAAGTGTAATGGAGGGACTTTGTAATACATGCGTGTAAGTGAACAGTATGTGCATACAATGTTGAGTTCCTTCAGTGTGAGTGAAGTTAGGATAGGCTGTTATCATTTTTTTAGGTCTCGCTGAGTCAGCGCGCATGCGCTGCGCGGAGAGACATTTAGTATGTGAGTTTTGAAAGTGCTGCTGGCTGGCGACAAGCTGGCGTTCCCGCGAGCGTGCACGCGCGCAGTCAGCACTCACTTTCGCACGCACAGCCTACTTTCACTTTTCGTGCACGCACACCACTCGCGTTTCTTGTTTCAAGTCGGTAGTAATTCAGTAGGTCCGACTCAGAGAGAGATAGAAAATATATTTCAACAAAATGTCGCCCACTTCACAGTAGCGGCACAATCTTGAGCTGTTTTTGCCACTTACACTGCAGTGCCTACGCCACTGGTTTTAAAAAGAGGGGATACCAATTGAAACGTTTCTAGGCTCTGAATGTGGGTGTTTTTGACATCCAATTTAACATTTTATCGACCTAGGAAGGATGACAGGTGAGCTGGCCCTGCATAATCCCAAGCTGTGAGCTTTCCATGCACAGTTCCGCAATGGATCATTTGCTGGTGGTTTGCACCTGATATATTTGATGGCATATGGGTTTTAGGCAAATGTTGAAATGCTGTGGGTAAAATCCCAGCAGATTCCAGTTGCACCCTGGAAGTGTCTCCTGGTTTCTCATGGTGTCTACGTTCATTGCACTAAATGGTGCGGTCAATATTCGTGTACTATATAAACAGTTCACCTGGGACAATACTATTGCAACAACTATATATGTTTCCTTGCTTAAATAATTTGTCAACCTTTATTAACCGTACCAAAAATTGATTGTTGTCAAATTGCGATTGGAAATTATTATTTATGTATAATTATGTATCTTTCAAGAACAAAAGGGAGAGCTAGGGACAACTAGGGGGGTTGTGTCCGTATCCCCTGGATTTAGATAAGCTTTGTCAAAGGTGGACACACCCAATGTAGTGTGGTACGGTCAAATGAAGCAATGTTTGGGAACCCACCAAGTGGGTTAAAAGACCCCTCACACACCAACCTGGTTGGTGTCATGCTTCATCATTGGGGCCCCAACCGGGTGGCCGAATGCCTCCCGGTTGTGCTGCGACGCCTGACTACAGCGGAGCTGGTGTAGTGCAAAAATGTGATGTGGTGATAATTAAAAAATACCGCTGAGAATCCTTGCCATTGGAAGATTTATTATTGGCGGCTCAGGGTATTGGTTAAAAAGATATGTGATGCAACTAAATGGAGAAATAATTATCTGTTAGTTGGCTATGTGGTGGGTCTACATGTTTCAGCTCACGAATAAAAGTAGTAAGGAGCTTTCGTCAGGACCAGTGTGAAGTGAGTGGCAAAAGGTGAAGTGCCACGTGGTGAAAAAAATTGAAAATATGAGTTACCTACACACTCGCTAAGGTGTGTGGAACGTGGTGTCAACACAATAGCGGACACTGCGGCGCAAACCTGTGAAAGAAAACAAGACAGCACACAATACACATGAGAAATCAACATTGGTGCACTGGATGGCAGGCAACATACAAATAGGTTTAATGTGCTGTGAATAATCAAACCTGTCTTCAATGAACGTACCGTGGGTGACACACATACATATGAAGTGTATCATGCTGCTATGCAAAAGAGCGGAGGCAAGACCATTAGGAATGCTAGGTGGTACGCAAAGCGCTCTGTGAACTAGGGGTGCCAAGTGGTAGGTACCGCGGCACTACAAAGGACTTTAGGTGAAAATCACACGAACAGCGCCAAGTGATTATGCTGGCAATGGTTGCGGAACCTCGGAATGAGGTGTGTATAAAGTGAGAGGCCCAGAATGCGCTGAAGGAGAGGGGCTGAATGTAGCCTCCTAGCGCTAAAAGTAAGTGATGGGCACAGGCTCGATAAAACAATGCGCGAAATAGCAGGGGGAAAGGATAATTACACTATGGCTGAGTGAAGGCGCTATGCAGGAAGCGGGAGGGGGGCGCTTCTTACAACAGATCTGTTGGCAAAAGAAATAACAAGATTAGAGAGCGAGGCAGGCAGGAAGGAGACGGTATCCTGCTAGAGCGAATATGAGACACCTTACTTGGTTGTGAAGCTACCATCGCCTTGCACCTACTGTGGCCTCCCGAAGTCCCGGATGCTGACGGACCCCGGGGGGAGAGGAGATTAAATAGGGAGGAGCGCCATTGTTTACGTGCGTTCGTGCTGGCAAGCTAGGGCGTTACTGAGTTAAACGCGCATGCGTGTAGGAGTAGCGTGATGCTGGCGCGCATGCGCGAAAAGGGACGCCAGAGGGTAGGGCCGCCTGCTCGGAAGAGTAGACAGCGTTTAGCGAGCATGCGTGATGGAATCAGACGCGGATGGTGTTAAAGGAGCCCAGGATTACTGGGAAGTGCAGGAAGTTGACACCGGAACCAAGTGCCCACACAAGGGTGCGAGCCTGGTTGGAAATGGGAAAAGGCAATTCAGTGCCCGGGAATGGGGGCGCGGGAGGTGGCAGAGGCATCCACGGACAGCTGTGGAGTAGGAGCCAGGGCCTATGCGAAAATAGGGGGTGTAAGATGGCCAGATGAGCCAAAATGGGAACAAACCGTGGGGAAGCCTATGGATAAAGGCATAATGGAGTGGTCTCAGGTTGTCAGGACTTTCTTAGGCAGTTCCAAGGGATATTATCGTTCAAGCCAGTGATGTGGCTCGAAAGACGATATATCCATCTTTGTTCCTGTTCTAGGAGGCGAGTCTGGATGTTGGGAATGTTGTTGTCCAAGGCTTCAAGTATCACCCATCTCATGTCGTTAGTCGTGTGGCCTTTTTCCAAGAAGTGGTTTGTCATTTTAGTGGTGTTTTTCTTGCAGCGTATGGTGCTGCGATGCTCACAGATACGGGTTTTAACTTTACGGGTGGTCATCCCATTGTAGGTCAGATTACACGGACATATGATGCGGTATACAACATTCTCTGTGTTGCAGTTGGTGTGTTTTCGTAACTCCCATGTCTTCCCAGGTTCCAAATTCAGGTGCTTGGTTGTCTCTGTGATGTGGCATACGCTGCAGTTACCACAGGGGTAGTGCCCCTTGATGTTGGGGAGGCCCCAGGCATTAAGTACCGTGTTGGGAGGTCTGACTGGGACCCCTGGTCTAGTAGACACAATAGTGTCCTTGATGGATCTTGCCCTTTTAGTAGAAAGAAGGGGAGGTTCCCATTTCAGGTGGCCTGTGTTGAGGATCTTCCAGTTCTTTTTAACGATCTGCGCAACCTTGTTGGACACTGTGTTGTACGTGGTGACACATGTGAGTGGAGGGGGGGTTGGTTCTTTAGGGTACGCTGTTAGTAGACCGTCTCGGTTTTGATTTCTGGCCCTTTTACTTGCGGTCTTGGTTATGTGCCTTGGGTAGCCGCGTTGGTGCAGTTTCTGGCAGAGGTCTTGGGCTTGTATTTTGTAGTCTTTGGGATCGCTACAGTTTCTGCGGAGTCGCAGAAATTGGCCATACGGGAGGTTTTCCCGGAGGGCCCGTGGGTGGAAGCTGGAAAAGTGGAGGAGGGAGTTGCGTGCAGTAGGTTTGAAATGTGTTTTGCTCATGAGTCCTCCTGCCACTGCATGGATGTCGAGATCCAGAAAGGTGGTATGGTATCTGTCAAAACTGTGTGTGAAGCGCAAGTTAGGGTCACGTGTTTAGCCAGTCACAGAAGGTGATGAGTGTTTCGCTCGAACCTTCCCAGATGAGGAGGATGTCATCAATGTAGCGCTTGTAGAACTTGATATGTGGGATACGTGGCTGATTGTTGCTGAGCAGGTGTTTGGTCTCGAAGCTGAAAACATACAGGCCCGCTATGCTGGGAGCGAAAACGCTCCCCATTGATGTACCATACTTCTGTAGGTAGAGCTTACCCTCATATTCGAAGTAATTCTCCTTGAGTGCGAGGGTGGCGCACTTCAGAACAAATGAGGGGGGCGTGTGGTATTGCCAATCACTCTCATTGAGGGCCTCTTCAAGAACACGTAGGGTGTCATCTTGGGGGAGGCTGGTGTACAGACTTTCCACATCCAGCGACACCAAAAAAGAGCTATCGGGATCGTAGTGAATGTTAGCTAGGAGTCCTAGCAGATCTTTGGTGTCTTTAAGATACGTGCTTGTGGACTGGACCAGGGGTTGTAAGAAGTGGTCACAGAAGCGTGAGAGGGGTTCCAAGAGGGACCCAATGCCTGAAACAATCGGGCGACCTGGGGGGGGAAACTTGTTCTTATGGATTTTGGGAACAGTATAAAAGTATGGTATTTTCCCTTGGGTGGTGGTGAGGAATTTGGCCTCACTTTTAGAAATGTGCCCACTTTGTTCAGCTTCTCCTACTAGGGTTTGGATGTTCGCTTTGAGTGAGATGCTGGGATCATGAGTGAGCAGTTCGTAGTTCTTAGTATCATTGAGTAGACGTTGGCACTCGTGATGGTAGTCCTTTCTGTTGAGGATTACTGTGCCACCCCCTTTGTCGGCGGGTTTGATGATTATATCAGGGTTGTTCTTCAGTGTTTGTAGGGCCAGCCGTTCTTGTTTACTAGTGTTTTGAAATATGTGGGGTTCTTCGAGGGCTTCGATTTCCTTAAACACTGCTTGCCCTGGCTCCTACTCCACAGCTGTCCGTGGATGCCTCTGCCACCTCCCGCGCCCCCATTCCCGGGCACTGAATTGCCTTTTCCCATTTCCAACCAGGCTCGCACCCTTGTGTGGGCACTTGGTTCCGGTGTCAACTTCCTGCACTTCCCAGTAATCCTGGGCTCCTTTAACACCATCCGCGTCTGATTCCATCACGCATGCTCGCTAAACGCTGTCTACTCTTCCGAGCAGGCGGCCCTAACCTCTGGCGTCCTTTCGCGCATGCGCGCCAGCATCACGCTACTCCTAAACGCATGCGCGTTTAACTCAGTAACGCCCTAGCTTGCCAGCACGAACGCACGTAAACAATGGCGCTCCTCCCTATTTAATCTCCTCTCCCCCCGGGGTCCGTCAGCATCCGGGACTTCGGGAGGCCACAGTAGGTGCAAGGCGATGGTAGCTTCACAACCAAGTAAGGTGTCTCATTTTCGCTCTAGCAGGATACCGTCTCCTTCCTGCCTGCCTCGCTCTCTAATCTTGTTATTTCTTTTGCCAACAGATCTGTTGTAAGAAGCGCCCCCCTCCCGCTTCCTGCATAGCGCCTTCACTCAGCCATAGTGCAATTATCCTTTCCCCCTGCTATTTCGCGCATTGTTTTATCGAGCCTGTGCCCATCACTTACCTTTAGCGCTAGGAGGCTACATTCAGCCCCTCTCCTTCAGCGCATTCTGGGCCTCTTACTTTATACACACCTCATTCCGAGGTTCCGCAACCATTGCCAGCATAATCACTTGGTGCTGTTCGTGTGATTTTCACCTAAAGTCCTTTGTAGTGCCGCGGTACCTACCACTTGGCACCCCTAGTTCACAGAGCGCTTTGCGTACCACCTAGCATTCCTAATGGTCTTGCCTCCGCTCTTTTGCATAGCAGCATGATACACTTCATATGTATGTGTGTCACCCACGGTACGTTCATTGAAGACAGGTTTGATTATTCACAGCACATTAAACCTATTTGTATGTTGCCTGCCATCCAGTGCACCAATGTTGATTTCTCATGTGTATTGTGTGCTGTCTTGTTTTCTTCCACAGGTTTGCGCCGCAGTGTCCGCTATTGTGTTGACACCGCGTTCCACACACCTTAGCGAGTGTGTAGGTAACTCATATTTTCAATTTTTTTCACCACGTGGCACTTCACCTTTTGCCACTCACTTCACACTGGTCCTGACGAAAGCTCCTTACTACTTTTATTCGTGAGCTGAAACATGTAGACCCACCACATAGCCAACTAACAGATAATTATTTCTCCATTTAGTTGCATCACATATCTTTTTAACCAATACCCTGAGCCGCCAATAATAAATCTTCCAATGGCAAGGATTCTCAGCGGTATTTTTTAATTATCACCACATCACATTTTTGCACTACACCAGCTCCGCTGTAGTCAGGCGTCGCAGCACAACCGGGAGGCATTCGGCCACCCGGTTGGAGCCCCAATGATGAAGCATGACACCAACCAGGTTGGTGTGTGAGGGGTCTTTTAACCCACTTGGTGGGTTCCCAAACATTGCTTCATTTGACCGTACCACACTACATTGGGTGTGTCCACCTTTGACAAAGCTTAATTATGTATCTTGACATCGCATATATGTTGACTGATATTTTGCTCTGCCTTGGTGAATTTATGATGAACTGTGAACTTTGACATCTGACCTCGTTACATATCTGGTTCTGCTCTCCCTATTTGATACTTGTATTGCTATGACCTCATATGCATTTTGAATGAACCTGTGTTATGATAACTCATGTATGACTAATGACATTGGTGCCTCATGTGAAATATCCCTTGATCCTTACAGTGCGCTTCACGAACCTTGCTCCCCTTGGGTTGGGTTCTGACATCACCATGCCATTGGTGCTCTTTCCTTTGTTCTTTCTGGTTTTCCTCTTTTCAATTATTTGATTATTTGTCTTTTGATACTATGATTTACGTATGTTATGGTATGTGGGTCACAAATGCTTTTTATATAATCAGCCTTCAGAAGGCCCCAGGCATGGGAGCCGAGAAGGGGCGAAACACGTGTTGTCTGTCTTTTCTACTAGCAGAACTCTCTTGGATCACGAGAGAAATAAACTTATTACAAGAAAGACGTTTTGACCACTCTGGACTCATCTGGACCTTTCTATCCATTTTGGATTCAGAATAAACAAGCTGATTTAGCTGTCCAGCTCTGTCCTTCCTACAGTCCATGTCTGGTAATTTCAGTCTGTTTTTCTCTTTAATCAGTAGGGTTTACCTTTCATTCTTTCACAAGACATTTATAGCCTAAATTTCAAAACCATACAGCATCTCTGCATCCACTGCAAACCACTTGTAGCTGGTTACTTTTGAATCTCAAGAGCGCGCCTGCTAAGCGACATCACTGGCAGCCCCTGTTAAACAAGAGAGCAGGTCACCAGCGCTAGCCTGGCACCGGCTGCTGGGCTGCGGTTTCCTTAGTAGTCCTGGGAGCTGTTTTTCGTCTGCCAATCACCTTTCTGCTTTCAATTTCAGGGGACAATAGCAGCAGGACAGTCCACAAAGTAAAGGAGGAATAATGTCAGACAAGGTTTTATGTAGGTTGGCCTGTTACAGAATGTGTGGATTATGTAGGACAGAGGGACATGCACTAGACTGTATGGATGGTGTTTCACTGTGGAACGTTTTTCTTCCATGTTTAAATGTCTGCAGAAAAGCTCTGACAAAATCTTCAACTCCGAGTCTTTTATGAATTTAAAATATTGTATTGAGAATTATGAAAATTATATCAGTATCACAAAGAGGAATGCACATAAGGACAAAGGAAACCAAAATCAGATTATCTAACACACACACCTCTGAATCTTTAAAAAAAAAAAAACATCTGAAGCGCCAGTTGCAGCAGTGATGGAGAGATTGCATTGTTGAGGGTTCCATAACACATATGTAACCATTAACCATACCTGTGCGCATTTTAGCAGCGAAAAAAAAACCCATCACAGGTGTTAAATTTCACCTTTACCTTTTATTTTTCAGTCACGTGAAAGTAACTTTAATTGTGATGGCTTGCCATATTACCCTTAAAAATGGGGGTATTACATATGCGCATACTTGAGTTTAGAGGTGTACGCGATGTGGGAAAGGCATTGCAAATGTTGGCAAATACCCAAAAACACTCTTGCTTCTAAGTCCGGGAAAGGGGATTACACTACCCTGATCATCCCCTTGGTAGCTTGGCACGAGGCAGAGTGTAAAGCATTTGTGAACACATACAGTAATACAGTGAAAACACTACAGATGGACACCACACAGGTTGTATTATAAAAATAAGTATTCTTTTATATAGACTTATCACAAGACCACAAATGACAAGAATCCACAATACTGTAATCGCAAATAATACTTCAAGATGGTAGAAATGGTTTCAAAAATAGGTGATTCACTTAAAAGCAGTCTTTAGCAACAGATAACCCCAAAAGGAGTTATCACAACGTCGAGGTCAAAGAAATACCAAAGTACGCCGCAGATTGCGAGGTGCGTGGCGTCGGGCCTGGAGTCAAAACAGATCCATGAAGAACAGCACCTTGGAAAAGCAAAAACAAAGACAGCTCACAGCATCGGGGAGGTGCAGCGTCGTTGGCGCGTTGCGGCGTCGGTTCCTTGCTTCGGGGGAGTTGATGCGTCTGTGTCCTGGATGCTTGTGCAGGCAGGGGAGGCATTGGTTCCTGACCTGGAGGAGGTGACGTCACGATGGCGCCGAAACCACGGTTCCGTATGATATCACGATGTTGATGGATTCTTGACCACCCACGTCGACGATCGGCGATGTCGGCTTCGGAGTCAATGCGGCACAGCAGCAGTCAGCGGGCTGGTGTCCCAAGACGGAGCAGCGCTCAGGGCTATGGCAGGCTTACGATGTCGTTCGTTGGTGTCGGTGTGGCACGGCGGCCGGCAGCGAGTCTACATTGCAAGTCGGAGCAGCGCTCACGGCTTCGATGCAGAATACGCCGTCGCTCGCCGGCGTCGATGTTGCAGAATTCCTTCTGTAGCAGCTAGAACAGCAAGTTCCAGATGCAGGCAAACAGAACGGATGAAGTCTGGTATCCCTGAGACTTCGGTCAGGAGGCAAGCTCAAATTTCATGCCCTTGGAGTAATATTCTGCAAGATGATGAAAGTTCGTTGAAAGTTCCTTCTCCTCTCATTGGCACTGAAGACACCACTGTAGGCCAACCCAGCAACACAACACACTGGCAGGGGGGGCAGACCAACTCTTACAGTTTCCTTTGTTCTTCTCCTTGGCAGAGGTTTGTCTTGTTGTTCCAGAAGTGATCTAAAGTCTTGGGGTCTGGGTCCCCATATTATTTATACTACTAAATCCTTTGTCCTCTGAAGGCAGAGGGACCTGTACCTAGTCCAAACCAGTTCTGTGCAGTCCTGGAACACTTTGTTTACAGGACTCCTTATTTCCTTTGGCAGGGTGGGCCAGGGTCCTCAGACACACCACAGGGGTGAGCCAGCATTGTGAAAGGCAGGCACAGCCCTATTCAGACCCAGGTGCTACTCCTCCCAGCACTCTACATGCAGATAGGTCTATTCAGCCCTGTGCTGACTCGTCCTGTCTCCTGGAATCCCCCAGCCCCTGTCCCTCACAAAGCCAGACAAACAATACACAAGCTAGCAGAGGCAGGCTGGATGGTTAGGTAAGAAAATACCTACTTTCTAAAAGTGGTATTTTCAAACACAGAATGTTAAAACCAACTTTACTAAAAGATGTATTTTATCATTCTGAGTTCAGGCATACTAAACTTGAATTTCTACCATGTTCCCTGGGTCAGTTAGGATTATAAGATGTTATAATCAAACTGCCCATTCTGGCCTATGGGGACTGGTAGCCTTGCAATAGTGAAAAACGAAAATGGCTGTAATTCACTATTAGGAAATGCCACACACACCTGGGCATGTCCTACCTTATACTTACAATGCACCCTGCCCGTGGGTCTACCTTAGGGGTGTCTGATATGAAGAAAAGGGAAGGTTGAGGGACTGGCAAGTGGGTGCACTTACCAAGTCTACATGGCAGTACTAGACTGCACACAGGCTCTGCAATGGCAGGCCTGAGACACACTGTACAGGCTGCTTCTGTGGGTGGCACAACCAGTGCTGCAAGCGCACCAGCAGCATTTGATTTACAGGCCCTGGGGAGACAAGGTGCACTATACTAAGGTCTGCCAAGTAAATCAAATAACCCAATCATAGAGTAACTAATCAATACACCAATTCAGCATAGGGAGCACTTGCACTGTGGCACTGAATAGCAGTGGCACAGTGCCCAAAGCATCTAAACCAGCAAAATATATCAAAAACAGAGGAGGCAATCAGTAAAAAAAGGGAAGGGAGACTCACGCCAATGGTACCAGGTCTAACACGGACACATTCATTTTTTGTTGGGCATGGAGAGATTAAGTGATTTGCGCAGAATCACAGGATGTTGAGCGTCGTTGGCGAGACTCAAACCCCGTTCCTCAGTTTCAAAGTCAACCGCTCTAGCCCTTAGGCTACATCCTCTCCCTACATCTTACTCTCCTTTTATCCACATTAATACAATTTCTAGGTCTACATAACCCAGCTCTAAAAACTGGGAAGCTGATTAAAATGTATCTTTCAATATCTTGATTACATAAGGCAATACACTTTGATGTTGAAATGGGTACGGAATTAAGAGTGGAAAGTATATTAAAAGATGTTTGTGACCAACTAACATAGAACTTTGTTGTTATTATCTTAAATGTCATGTCCTTGCCTTCTACTCTGCTAACATAGGCACTGGACACCCGCCTCTAGCAACCCCATAGTATTCCTTCCCGCATAGTGTTTTGTTCCCATGTCATAACCACATATAGGCACTATGTCTTTCTGAAGATGTTTTTTTTTTAGAATACCATCACAGAAGAGTATACAATATAGCATATCATGATTTGAAGTGGCCCTTATGGCCTTCTACTCTGCTAATATATGCACTGGACACCCGCTTCTAGCAACCCCATACTATTCCTTCCTGCATAGTGTTCTGTCCACATGTTATGCCTTCGTGTAGGCACTAGGTCTTTCTGACGATCTTTCTTTTTGGAATAAAATCACAGAAGGATATACAAGATAGCATACCATTATTTGAAATTTGCCCTTATGTCAATGAGAAATAACTCAGTTATTGTCATGTAGAAAGGTGTCAAGATGCTGCATGTCATATAGGACGAGGTCAATCATTCTTGTATTTTTAACTGACACCACTGGTAAATGTATTTTCGCTTTCACCACATCCTTCTCCCAAACACCCCCTCTGCCAGTTTGACTCTATACATTCCAATGTGCAAAAAGATGCTAAACAAAAAAGCAAGACAGGCTTGAAAGATATGCACGTAGACTTTGATTCGTTGAACTTACAGGCCTATTGATGCGCATGCAAAATCTAATTATTTTTTTTTTTTTAGAAACATCGGGATTTTTAACCAATAGGTTAGAATGGCCTTCTTGTTACTTAGGGCCATATGTATCAAAAAAGAGTTTTGCGATTCTCAAATTGCGATTTTTAGCAAATTGCAATTAGAGAATCGCAAAATGCAATGTATATAGGATTTGCTAAAAATGTTGTGAATCCTACATATTCCTTATTTGAGATCGCAAATTAAGATTTGCAAATAAGGAATACCTTCCCATTCATTCCTATGGGCTAGGAGGCCCATAGGAATGAATGGGAAGACATTCTCAATTTGCGATTACCAATTAGAGAATCGCAAATTGAGAATGCAATTTCAAGGTTGCAAGGGTGCCAAAAGGACACCCTGTTGCACCCCTGAAATATGCATGTGTGCACAGTTTTTTATTATTTATTATTATTATTATTAACGAGCTTATAAAGCGCCTGGTTACACTAAGACAGTGTGTCCCCACGCTACGGTGAGAGCAGCAAGAGCAGGCTACTGAGAGCTATCCAGGAGGGAACAGGAGAGTCTTCAGTTTCTTCCTAAAAATGCCCTCAGAGGGCTCCAGCCGGAGGCTCACTGGAAGTTTGTTCCAGAGTTGGGCCGCCAAAAATCGGAAAGAGCGGCCCCCCATCCTGGCTTTCTTAACCGCAGGGATACAGACCAATCCCCTCCCCTCAGACCTAAGGCGGCGGGTAGGAGTATAGGGGGTGAGGAGGTTCCGCAAATAGTCCGGTGAGGTCCCATGCATAATGCGGTGGCACACACATAGCGCCTTAAAACGGACTCGTTCCCAAATTGGAAGCCAGTGTAGGGAGGTAAGAGCCGGTTTAGAGGGGGCTCTCCTCAGTCGCATCAAGACTAATCGGGCCGCTGCGTTCTGCACGCATTGGAGTCTCTGCATACACCTCTCTGTAGCACCCAAATAGAGGACATTCCCATAGTCGAGGCGGGAAGTCACGAGTGCGTGAACTAAGGTCTTCCTGGCTGCAGCAGGCAATATGTCCAATGTCTTCCTGAGTCCCTTTAGTACTCCGAAACAGGCTCCCGCAACCCGTCTGGTGTGATATTCAAAGGAGAGGTGAGAATCCATCCAAACCCCCAGGTTTTTTGCCTGGGCACAGGGAGCAGGAGTGGGGCCCAAATTCTGCGGCCACCAAGCAGATGACCATACAGAAGGTGCTTTTCCCACCACCAGTACCTCGGTCTTATCGCCGTTAAGTTTTAGACAGTTTTTGTCCATCCAGGATGCAAGTCCTTGAAGGCATGCCACCAAATTGGGAGCAGCCGATTGTTGTTCCTGAGTCAGGGACACAACCAACTGGGTATCATCGGCGTAGGATACCACTCTGATCCCAAAGCCTTCAGCAATCTCAGCTAAGGGAGCCACATACAGGTTAAAAAGGGTCGGGCTCAAAATTGAGCCCTGAGGGACCCCCTGCTGCAATCCCATGACCTTAGAGTAGAACTTACCCTGCCTCACCTGGAAGCTGCGATTAGCCAAAAAAGAGGTGAGCCAGCCTAAGGCCCTCCCTGACACACCTCCCTTCTTCAAACGGTAAACTAAGATTTGGTGGGCCACCGTATCAAAGGCCGCACTGAGATCAAGCAGGATCAGGGTCGCTGTTTGACCCGCATCCACGAATTGCCGAATGGTCTCAGTAGCCAGAAGAAGGGCCGACTCAGTCGAATGACATTCACGGAAGCCCGATTGAGTGGGGTGTAGGAGATGGTATTTCCCAATGTGTGCCGTGAGTTGCTGGTTAACCACTTTCTCTGCGATCTTGGCAAATAAGGAAGAAGAGAGATGGGTCGCAAGTTATCTAAGCATTCAAGGTCTAGGTGCGGTTTTTAGGGAGGGGGAGTACAACTGCCTCCTTCCAACAGCTAGGGACTGTACTGGTCCTAAATGAGACCTCCAGGAGATGTCTGATAAAGGGTTCCAAGGCTTCTAAACACCCTCCAAGTCTTCTCGGGGAGGCCTGATCTTTAGGGGAACCTGACTTTACACTCCGGCAGCTATTAATCAGGATTTCAGGGGGGGGAGTAAGAAAGCTGTCAAGCCTCTCGTCCTCAGCTACAGTTACATGGCGTGACCTAACCCATGTGTCCTGGTCTGCTAGGGCCACGTCAGGGAAAGAGGAGTAAATCGTCAGCACCTTATCAGAGAAGAAGTCAGCTATTTGGTTGCAGCGTTCAGCTGAGCCTTCAGTAGGCGCTGCTATAGAGTCCAGAGAAGAGATCTCTTTATAAACCCTAAATAATTCTCTAGTCGAGTTTTCAGCGGACCCGATTCTTTCTAGATAGTATTCAGCCTTAGTTTTCCTAATAAGCCGGTGGTAGGCCTTCAGTGCTGCTTTATAACCATTCCTCCCTTGCGCAGAGAAGTCCTTCCTCCATTGCCTTTCGGCTCGTTTGCAATCTGCCTTGGCCATTCTCAGCATATTATTGAACAATGGGGCAGATTTTTTGGCTCTAGTTAATGTTTTCCACGACCGTTTGCGCACATACATGCCCTAATGGTATGTATGTGCGTCATATGGCACTCTTAAAAAATAAAAAAAAAGTGCTTTTTTTAAAGAAAATCGCAAATTACCACCAACTTGAAGTTGGTGGTAATTTGCAATTCCTTAAGGCTTAATAGCAAATTTCTGGTGCTTCCAGAATTACATTTAAGGAATCGCAATTTGCAATTCCTTAATTGCATTCGCAAAATAGAGAATCGCAAATTTAGCAATTCTCTATTTTGCGATGGCCTTTTGAGATGATACATCCCAAAAGGCTTTTTCCAATTCGCAAACGGGCCGATTCTGAGAATCTGCCCATTTGCAAACGGAAAAAAGGCTTGATACATATGACCCTTAGTTCTTACTTTGATAGGTTTTAATTGTGTCGTTTCTAAGTTGCTATTTATGTTTAGCACCAAGATGTTCTGCAAATGTGTGTTCTATATATAAAATACCATAATACAACTTAGAGGGTCAGGTAGTAGACTTTTCTGAAAACTCAGACTGAGCTAGCTGGGATCAGGAAACGCATTGAAAGTGACATGAGGGTTTTTCCAACATCCCGCTTGGATTGTGTGATGAGGGATGCGCCTACCGGGTGTGTTTCCAGGGAGATCCCACACACCCTCAGAACATGACGGAGGGCCCTAGAGGCGATTTTGGAACTGTACAAGAGCCACACATTAGTCGAGGGCGCTAGAATCGAGCTATGGGGCAGGATCAGTGTACAGGATCAAAATCAGGGCGCGGAAGGACACCCCTGCTGAAGTGTCTGCTTGTGGGAAAAGGACCTGAACCTGATCAGAGGCTCAAGGAACTGCTGCCATCCCTCACCAACTCCACCTTGGAGCACCAGAATAAGCCGCTAAGGAAGCTGGGAATCCGCGTTGGAGACCCCAGTTACGGAGGATGATGGGGGTAGGCAATTCCTGTATTTAAGTACTTAAAGTGAGACCTACATCTAATTTTCAAGAAAGCACCGAAGGTTGTCTGTGCTCATGAACAATTAGATTAGCAGTGACGGCTCTGGCTCTGACATCCTCAGTGCGGAAAGCAAAACTCAGTCTGACTATAGCCAGGAAAGGCCCTGGCTAGCCAATAAATAAGAGTAAAATGACTAAATCATCACTATTCACTCTAGAAAGTAGCGTTCTCTGAAATAGATATTGGGTTTGGCAATACACTAAATGCGCACAACCTTCTCAAGCCTACAGGGGCTGATAATAGAACACAAATGCAGACAGCTGGGATCAGTCTACAACATAAATCCGACGAAAACGGAAGCAGTGTCCAGCTCTGGTGTCCAGAGACCATGGCCGGCCCAGCGCATATGGCAAAGGGAGATTCAGGCACACTAGTATCCTGACCATTGAGCATAAATACGAGCTTGAGGAGCTTATAACTGATATCTGGTCAATCAAATTGGACAAGAGCTGGAAGTAGTCCAGGCATAGCCGAAATCCAAATGGAGGGGAAAGCGATGACTGGGAAAGTACTAAAGAGCCAGGGAAAGGCCAGAGAAGCTTCACAAACCCTCATGACTGATAATATAACAGATCCTTCAGGTATAGGCATCAAGAGTTGCTCTATGTTTACAAATAAGTATGCCATGCCGGAGGCAAACAGAAAGAAATGGATGGGGCACATTTGTCAAAGGGTTCATCCAAGGGTGGCTCCACCGCTAAGGTGGATGAGCGTTACCCCACAACTCGCAGAGCAGAAAAAATAAAAATAAACTGATAATAACCTGGTTATTATCATTTTATTTTTCTTTGCTAAGGGGCTTGGTTGGGGCTGGGCAGGGCTGGGGTCACAGGGGGAGGAGTGGTTTGCACTCTCCAAGTGTGCAGAACTGCTTGGCCAGCCGTCTTGGCCCGGCCAAACAGTTATGCGCACTTTGAATGTTCCCCACCAGGCTGTAATGCACAGCCTAGTGAGGAACAGGCAAAGGCCCCCAGTCCCTGTCTGAGCACCGAACCACGGTGCTCAGACCGATTATTAGGCTGCATTTCTGCATCATGATTGGCTATGAGGAGCTAATCACAACACTGCATTGGAGCGTAAGGGTTGGCTATGGGGAGCCTGGCTGCTTCCTGGTTTGAACGTCGCCTAGAAAAGAAGCAGCGAGACGGCGGCCATTTTAAAAGTAAGATACGTTTTTTTAAATGTATATTTCCCCTCACACCCTGTCTCGCCACCCCCGTTCCCTGCCAGCCGCCACTGGGTTCACCAGGTAAATTATTGGGCTGCATATGTAATTTACCTGGTGAACACCTGGATGAATGTCTGATTACAGGGGTCATCACCTACTAGCCAGACCATGGAGTTAGTAATTGCCCAAATATAGTGTTAACTCAGTGACAGGCTAAATGTAGGGAAATTCCTCTGCTTATCCTGAATGAGTGAATGAGTGAATATAGAATAGCTTTCCTCCTTTTTACAGCCGTGATGAAAGCCCCAGACCTGGCTTCAAATGCAAAAAGAACAAATGATGAACAATGGAAAACACTCACCTCTAGTACAGAGATCTGGGCCTAAATCGATTGTTTTTTTTCTCACCACGCTATTCCAGTTTTGGCCCGCCATATGAAAATCAGTCTTGACCCTTCTCCCATGGGAACAGTCCAGCCCAAACTACCAGACCAGGTCCTCACCAGACTGGAAACAAGCATCCTAGGACCGGTTTCGGAGTATCAACCCTCATCATCCAGGGTAGCTTGACTCCGGTGGCATTGTGAGCACTGGACCTACATCTGGGCATGCCCGTCTCACTTAGGGTGACAAATGCAAAAAGAACAAATTATGGATGGAATGCTGAACAGTGTCAAACACTCACCCCCAATACAGAGATCTGGGCCTAAATCCTGGCCTGACCTGGCTTCAGGCACAAGTGAGGGCAGAAACATGTTGGCTAATTTAGGTATGTTTAGGGCATTGTACCCAAAAACGTTCCCTCATCTATTCATTTTAACCATACCTGATGTACTTTTTAATAAAGGTATTTTCATTAGGTTTACACAAAGGTATTTTAGGAACATCTGGATTACAGTTTATCCAGTCTTACACTCTATTAGGAACTCCCTTACAACTGGGGTTGAGTTCGACCTTATAGTACCATTTTACCAGGGTGAGATGAGATTGCCAATGATGAAGCATTCCAAAGATTGCGGGTGAGGATTCCTCATCCAAATAAGCTTTTTTATAGGCTTGCCCTAGGATGTAGATACAATGACCAAATTGTTCATTTTCTGAAATTCCCAACGTACCTATTTTGTGTATCCGAGTAAATGGAAGGTAACACAATCTCACCTAAGGGACAAGACACAGTCCCACCTGAGAGACCTGCACTGGCTCCCGGTCAACAAGAGGATCACCTTCAAGCTCCTCACCCATGCTCATAAAGCACTCCACGACGCCGGACCAGCATACCTAAATGAACGACTCACCTTCTACACCCCGAACCGCCAGCTTCGCTCCGCGGACCTCGCCCTCGCCACGGTCTCATGCATCCGCCGAACGACCACCGGCGGCAGATCATTCTCCTATCTCACCACCAAGACATGGAACACCCTTCCCACCCACCTGCAACAAACCCAAGACCTGCTGACCTTCAGGAAACTAATCAAGACCTGTCTGTTCGATCAGTAGCTGCTCTTCCCCCCCCCCCCCCCCCCCCCAGCACCTTGAGACCCTCACGGGTGAGTAACGCGCTTTACAAATGTTGTGATTGATTGATTGATTGATTGATAGATAAACAATTACTCCAGTATCTAAAGATACCCAGTATACATGCTGAATCACCCTTGACATATATATACATGGAAATAGCCAGTAAAATAAATACATGTGAAGCGGTCAGGTGAAAAGGTTTCATGTACCATATGGTGGTGTCACTTTGCATATAGACATATACATGGCCAAATATCTGCGTTATCTATTATTGCTAACATAGAAAGCCCCAAATAACTAGTGGTACATATCTTTAGGAAACATATATACCCAACAGGAATAGTATAATGGGCTGAGTACACTTGAACGTAAAAGAATATCTGAATAGACCTACAAGAACAAATCTTTAAAAGTCATGGTCAGCCCAGCCGTTTCAAGGGAGGCACTGAGGCATAACATAACAGCTTTAAGAAGGGAGAACTATAAAAGAATGCAAATATGCACTTAGTGATTGGCATACTATTCCCCAAAGTCATTGCATAAGAGAAATCCATACATATGTAAAGATTGTCTAAGATGCTCAGGAGCTGATGATTGGATGTATATGTTTTGGTTATGTCCAAATTTAAAGGATTTCTTGGATAAGATATGCCACTGAAATGTTTAAATATTCAAATATTTCCAGATGCCATTCTCATTTAGTTGGGATCTACTTCACATCTAGGATTAAGACCCAAGCCAAAAAAAGATGGTGCATCACATGTTTATTAGCAAGGACAGTCATTACCACTTTTTGGAAAAACAAAGAGCTATATACCTTCACTATATGGGTAAATAAAATAAGGAAAGTTTATAAAAGGGAAAAGATACATGCAAAAACACAAGTACCACCATAAAGTATAATCAGATGTGGAAGTATTTATGAGGAACACTTCTTGGTAAAAAGTTAATTTACAATTGAGTGGACTGAATATAAACTGTTTATAAAATGATTATATCTAAAGGCCTTATTACGACTTTGGTGGTCCTCCAGCAGCACCAACACCGCTCTGTCCACAGGAGGACCACCAAGGCCGTATTGTGCCCTCCCGCCAGATTCAGAATTGAATCCAGGTTGGGCAGGCAGTGCTGCATCAGTCTCACGGCAGTCGACTGTTAGGCTCATAGGAAGGCCTAACATGCAGCTCACAGCTGTGATAGCGTCAACTGCACATTCGTGTAGCATGCTTGGCACACCGTGCATGAATTGGGGTGCAATAACAGGGGGACAAAATATGTGCCCCTGCACATGCAACCCCAGGCCCAGATCCGTCAGGGAGCCCCCTTACTTGCCTCTCCGCCACCTTTTTCATGGCGGGCTCACCACCATGAAAAGGGCTGTGAAAAGGCAACTTGTAATATGCTCACCAGTGCCGGCAGACCGCCAGCCCATCCTTGATCCCGGCGGAACCAGCGGTCTCGTGGCGGTCCGACCGCTACACTCAGAATACTGCAGGCTCACCCGCCGTACTCATGATGAGGCGCTAATGATTGATGATTTAGAGGGTGGGCTGCAGACAAGCCTGTCAGATTAGTTTGATTTTGATGATAGATGAAAGGTTTTCATCTCGTGGGTGGATCACTGTTTTTAAATAGAAACCTAAGTAAATAATACTTTAAAAAAAGAACGTGACATGGCGTTTGATATGATGTTGGTCACTGAAGCTTCCCTCCTTCTTCATAGGTCATAAAACATTTACAGGTATGTTTTTGGAGGGCTAAAAAAAATGTATTATCTTTAGCAGCAGTAGTAGCACTAGCAGTGATAGAATTGTGTACATAGCGCAGCAACATCAGTGGCGCTATAAATAGTATTGTCCATTTTCAGTAGATTGTAACCCAAGCTATTCTCCCAAAGGTCTGTTGCCTAAAAAAATAAAAATCTACTTTGGTTAGACTCCATCGAAGAGATGCAATGCTCTTCATACATTGGCTGCGGCTACCATAAAATGTTCATGCTGTTAAACTTTCAGAGCTGTTTCGATTTACTCTGGAAAATTAAATCAAACAGCTTTAAAGTTGTGGCAGGCGTTAAAAGATCGCTGTTACTGTGAACTGGATATTTCCAGTCCTGTGTATTCTTTTAACAGACAATGCATGCAGGGAATTGACGTTTTTAACTCCAATTGAACTTCAAAGGACTAGGTTACAAAGGAATGTACAAGGAAAGTCTAGGAATGGAAAGTAGCTTTCCCCACTCATATGGAGCCATGTGGAAAGGAACGAGCGAGTTTCTTACAATAACTAACCCCTTCCATGATGAGGATGAAAGTTTTTTTTCTTTTTTTTTAAACCCATGCTTTTATCCGCCTCATGAATTGCAAAAATGTTGAAATGTGCACACAAACCTTTGGTGCTAATGCGCCCTCCCCCTCAACCCAACACTGCTCAGTGACTCACTTTCAAACAAGTTTGTTCTTTGTCTCCGACGCGCACTCGCCCGTGAAAGTGTCTTTGTATTTGGAAGCAGCCCCTGGTCAACAAATCCAACACTTTTAGATCCCTCCTTTAACAGGACATCCCTTTTCGACAGCTGCAAGAATATCGTGCATTCCAGCTCGTTTTAGCGCTCGCCCCCACCTTCCACCAATGCCCCTCGCCACCCACACACTTTAGTTAAAAAGGTCCATTTCCCTCACACTCACTCACGTGTAAATTCAATTCTACACATATTTTAATAATTTCACGTACATCATTTACACAACAATTCTATTTACCATAGCTTGAGCGTAAACGTGCACTCGTATATTTTACTCTGGCTTGCAAATATTCTAAATAAGGCATCTCCAGGTCCAAAATTAGCCCGGCAAAACCTGTCTAAATTCTTCATCGTTGTTGTGTCATTAAACTATCTTTATTCCGTTTCTGAAATATGTGTTGAAAATATTCTCCAACCAAGCAGAATAGCACAATGCTAAGAAATAATACACAAACTTCTGTAGAGAATGGGACGTGCTAAGTGTATAAAAGTTAGCGGCACTGACAGTTTATTCAGCATTGCGCGTGCGCCTGGAAGAATCGTTATTAGCAGCCTGCATATATTAACGCGCTACAGAAGCGGTAACAGGTTTTCGCTGCTATGACTATTAGCGGGTAGTAGTTAGTCTGAGCAGATTTAATTCGAATTACCATACTGGCAGAGCTCGCCCTCGTATCCCTTGGAGCAGAAGCAGGTGTTGTTCCTGATGCACAGCCCCACGTGCTGGCACGGGGGGCTACACACGGCCTCGGGGTCAAAGACGAAGGGGACGGCGACCCCTCGGGATGCCTTGGACCGGGCCCAGCAGACCCCGCTGCACAGCGCCCCGATCAGCAGCAGCGCCACGCTCGCTGTCCACGCGGACTGTCCCAGGGGTGACATGCTCTCCTCCGGTCCGGCTGCTCCGTCCGCCTGCCCTGTCACCTCTTCACTTGAGGACGGGAAGTGCCGCGGTCTCTCTCTCTGCCCCGCTTCCTCCCCTGCCTCCCAGTGACTCGCAGAACGGGCTTCCCTTCTCACTCAAGCACCAATCGGCAGCAACAGGGATTGCCCATTGTGCGCTGTAGTTTGCATAGGGAAAAATGCATTGTTTCCTTCCGTTCCTCGGAACAAAGACAACAGCATCGTGGTTTAGAAAATAAAATCACAGAAGTATATTAACCGACCCACTGTGGCAAAAGCAGCATCTAACACAAAAGATTGTCATAAGATAGTTATGTCCTATTGATAGTCATGTGAACAAAATTGTAATGACGAGAGAGGGAATCCCATCGCTGGTTAGGATGCCTTATTGTTACTGTTATCCACCACTTATATAGCGCCCACTAAGCCATAAGCATGGTTTCTCACAGCTTTCGACAGAGATTTATCAATACAATACGTTCGAAGTCAGGTAATTGTTTATACAAACCACGCATTATTCCCCAGTAGTGTTTTTTAAATGAAAGTGTAAGTTATGTACACTCCAGTGCCTTTTAAAAGTCTTGTAACCAAGGGGCTGATTTAGCAAATAACTTCATCGGGGCGAGGGAGTAAAGTACTCCATTGCCCAGAGGGAGCACCAATTAGAGAAGCCTGCCGGCCCAGTCAACATCTCTTGCATTTGCACGAACTGCTGTCACAGCAGGCTGAGGGATGGCTCCATCAACAAGGGGCAAAAGTTCGTCAAAGGTTCAACTTTTTAGGTCTCGCTGAGACAGCGAAAGCTGTCTCTTTTTAGGTCTCGCTGAGACAGCGAAAGCTGTCTCTTTGAGACATTTTGTAGTGGGTTTTTGAAAGTGCTTCCCCTGGCATAGAGCTACAGTGCACGAGGCGTGCACGCGCGCAAAGCAGCCATATGGCTTTACTTCGCTCTCCCTCGTAGCCCCTCTCCGCCCCCTTCCCTGCTGCTATTTCACACCAGCTTATCTCTACTCGCGCTTCTCTCCCCCACACCCCCACCATCGCGTCTCGCGCGTTCAATGCCTGTTCATTATCCCCCACCATCGCGTTTTGCGCGGCCAATGCTTGTTAAAATGTTTGCTTGTTAAAATGTTTACTTTTCCTCGCTGCTGCTCATCACTTTCCCGGTGCGGCCGCTTGTTTCATTTTTGGTTAAGCATGCCAATAGAGTGCATGTGTTTTCTAGCGTCTCCGTTTTGTACTTCTGTTCTGTCCATCCGCTGCGCTCCGTGTCGCGCTCTCTTGCCTGCGTGCTTCTTCCAGCCACTCTGTGATGCGATCACCCTTGTCTGCTTTCCGCCCCTGTGTAGCTTTCTCCCCTGTCTGCTTCTTTACCCAGCTCCTCCTCTCTCTCTTCCCCCATTTGCTTTTCTGCGCAAGGCACTCCGCGTTGCTCTCACTCGGTGTTGTTGGCTTTCCCTTGCACCCTTTGTGTTGCATCTCACTGCTGTGTCCTGCTTCTACAATCTATGCCGTTTCTTTAAAAAACACACATAACACTTTCACATGTTTTTCCCTTTTTATTAGGTCGAGGACTACCGGTCTGCCGAAGGCAGAACCGGAAGTCGAGATTTAATGTTTCCTAGAGTGGCTATTTAGCCCGCCTCTCTTTTTGCTTCTCCTCCATTGGCTGGCTTCCTAAACGGAGGCCAGCCATTGGAGGAGAGAGCCGTCCCTCCAAATAGGCTCCGTCTTTTTCAGATTCGGGGGCGTGTTTCTTGCTGTTCTTTCCACTTTTTAGCCACGCCCTTTTAGAACAGCAGGAACACGCCCCCGAATCCGAAAAAGTTTCGGAGCTTCCATCCGCCATTTTTTCCCTATTGTCTTGCCGTGAGGATCCATCCGTCCGGCGCCGTGTTCATGCCCCATGCAAGCAAGTGTGGGATGATGCTCACTGCCGGGAGATGGCGAAGGCTGCTTCTGTGCAAGTCCCAGGATCTAGTGCCCGGGGCCGTTGGAGACCTGACTCCAGCCCTGGTCACAGCAGGTACGACAGTCCTCCTTCAGACCAAAGACGCTCGAAACCGCCCCTGATGCCGGCTCCTCGCCTCGTGCCTTCATTTAAATTTGGGGTTGGCAACTGTGAGCACCATTAAAAGGTTTTAACATGACAACAGCTTAGAGCATTGCATTGTAATTGTCGTGGGAGGGGATGGGTCAAGTGGGTGACCTTGAATGAACCCATGCGTCCCTGTTGTCTGTCTGGAGTGAGTTTCAGGGGCTCTGCCGTGACTGAGATAGATGGGTGTACCAGCCAGCCCCTCCACCCCCAGCCCCTCCACCCCCCAGTCCAGCTTGGAATGCACAACAATGCACGTCAGAGGATGCTCTGAATGCCGATCAGTTGGGGGCGGGGCCTGCTCGTGGAATGCCAGAGCTGAATCCCACCGGGGCGCGCGCGAGCGCCAGAGATGGGTGGAGGGCCCTTTGGAGCGGGTGGCATGGGGGTAAAGAAGTGTCATGCCGCCTCGCCACGGTCCCTTTCATCCCCACTCCCCAGGAGACCTTGGGTGACAGCCAGCGGCAGGACACGGCTTTATTCCGAATTGTTCCTTTTCTTCGCAGAGACATCCTCGGAGGGCAGCTGGCTCCCAGCTTTTCCTTTCCACGTGATTTAACCTTTTAGTGGTCACCGTGAGTGATTGGTGGTAGTTTTACAGCCATCTACAAAGCCCACAGCCACGTCAGGCGTAATTTCCACTTTTACATCCAGACAGGACTGCACTGCATTGTTCGGCGCAGATACCCTTGGAATAAGCAATGAATTGTTTGTTTTCCTACACCTTGGGCAAGTGTACAATATCTATTTGTTTGAGGACTGTCCACCAGGGTGCATCATGTGTAAAGCCTTAAGTCTCTTCAGCAGGTGTAGACCGCCCCTGATGCCGGCTCCTCGCCTCGTGCCTTCATTTAAATTTGGGGTTGGCAACTGTGAGCACCATTAAAAGGTTTTAACATGACAACAGCTTAGAGCATTGCATTGTAATTGTCGTGGGAGGGGATGGGTCAAGTGGGTGACCTTGAATGAACCCATGCGTCCCTGTTGTCTGTCTGGAGTGAGTTTCAGGGGCTCTGCCGTGACTGAGATAGATGGGTGTACCAGCCAGCCCCTCCACCCCCAGCCCCTCCACCCCCCAGTCCAGCTTGGAATGCACAACAATGCACGTCAGAGGATGCTCTGAATGCCGATCAGTTGGGGGCGGGGCCTGCTCGTGGAATGCCAGAGCTGAATCCCACCGGGGCGCGCGCGAGCGCCAGAGATGGGTGGAGGGCCCTTTGGAGCGGGTGGCATGGGGGTAAAGAAGTGTCATGCCGCCTCGCCACGGTCCCTTTCATCCCCACTCCCCAGGAGACCTTGGGTGACAGCCAGCGACAGGACACGGCTTTATTCCGAATTGTTCCTTTTCTTCGCAGAGACATCCTCGGAGGGCAGCTGGCTCCCAGCTTTTCCTTTCCACGTGATTTAACCTTTTAGTGGTCACCGTGAGTGATTGGTGGTAGTTTTACAGCCATCTACAAAGCCCACAGCCACGTCGGGCGTAATTTCCACTTTTACATCCAGACAGGACTGCACTGCATTGTTCGGCGCAGATACCCTTGGAATAAGCAATGAATTGTTTGTTTTCCTACACCTTGGGCAAGTGTACAATATCTATTTGTTTGAGGAGTGTCCACCAGGGTGCATCATGTGTAAAGCCTTAAGTCTCTTCAGCAGGTGTAGCAGACACCTGCCCCTAAACAAAGGCCACGCGTGTGTCTGCACTTTGAGCACATGCTGATGGTGGCAGAACACAGACACGCTGCCAGGCGTCCAGAGGACAGGGGTTGGCTGGGTGGAAGGACCTCGACTTGGCAGGGATTCAAAATTCAGACAGAATTCAGGGTCCTAGACTCTTGAGCGCACTGAAACAAAGCCGGAGTGCTAGTCCCAACCACACCTGAGCAGACAGACTGCCGGTCCCACCTATCTCTGAGCAGACAGACTGCTGGTCCCACCTATCTCTGAGCAGACAGACTGCGGGTCCCACCTACATCTGAGCAGACTGACTGCTTGTCCCACCTCTCTCTGAGCAGACAGACTGCTGGTCCCATCTATCTCTGAGCAGACAAACTGCTGGTCCCATCTACATCTGAGCAGACTGACTGCTGGTCCCACCTATCTCTGAGCAGACAGACTGCTGGTCCCACCTATATCTGAGCAGACAGACTGCTGCCCCCTTCTAACTCTGAGCAGAGTGCTGACCCTTTCTAATTCTGAGCAGACAGACTGGTGGCCCCTTCTCACTCTGAGCAGAGTGCTGACCTTTTCTAATTCTGAGCAGATAGACTGCTGGCCCCTTCTAACTCTGAGCAGAGTGCTGACCTTTTCTAATTCTGAGCAGACATTCTGCTGGCCCCTTCTAACTCTGAGCAGAGTGCTGACCCTTTCTAATTCTGAGCAGACAGACTGCTGGCCCCTTCTAACTCTGAGCAGGGTGCTGACGCTTTCTAATTCTGAGCAGACAGACTGCTGTCCCCTTCTATCTCTGAGCAGACAGACTGCTGGCAGGGCCAGATTGGGAACCAAAACCGGCCCTGGCAAACTGCTCCGCCGACCCCATAGGGGCGAGGGGGTGTGTAGTGGAGCTCTTAGCTGCGGCCGGTTTCGGCCGATTTTGTTACAGGGGGTTGATATTGCCTGCCCCTGGTAACAAAAACGGCTCCCAAGGGCCCAAACCGGCCCCCACCCTGACGGCCCACCGGGAAACGCCCGGTGCCTGCTACGGCCAGTCCGGCCCTGACTGCTGGCCCCTTCTAACTCTGAGCAGAGTGCAGGCCCTTTCTATTTCTGAGCAGACAGACTGCTGCCCCCTTCTATCTCTGAGCAGACAGACTGCTGGTCCCTTCTAACTCTGAGCAGACAGAGCGCTGGACCCTTCTAACTCTGAGCAGAGTGCTGCCCCTTCTAATTCTGAGCAGACAGACTGCTGGCCCCTTCTTACTATGAGCAGAGTGCCAGTGCCAACCCAGCCAAAGAGTCTCCCCATTTCCCATATACCCAAAGAGCACCTGGTCACAGCAGGTACGACAGTCCTCCTTCAGACCAAAGACGCTCGAAACCGCCCCTGATGCCGGCTCCTCGCCTCGTGCCTTGGACATCTTTCGCGCACAGCCCGCATTTTCGGCAAGGACAGAGGCGCCGAGACGCTCGCGAGCAACCTTAGCCCGGACTGAACCACACGGATCAGAAACATGAGGTGAAATTATTTGGAGAAAACAGGCAACTGCAGCCTTTGTAGTCACTGCACAGAAACGGCCCTTGAGACGATATTCCCGCAGAACCGAGCGGAGACAAATGTGTTTTGCTGCGTCAGTAGATAAATCTTACGCTCCGATTTGCACCAAAAGTGGAGTGATTTGACATGAGGAAACTTTACAAGTAATCCGTCCGATACCGGGGTGCTCGGGCTGATTCGGGCCAGAGAGACAGCTGAGAGTGTGGCGTCCGCTGTTGAAATGTGCGGGACATACGGGTGGGTTCTCTCTTGGAGACGACAGGAGAGTGAGTGTTTAGTTGTGTGAGAGGAACACCTGCTGTTGGTAGACCTCGGGCAAGGTATCGCCATTGTTTATCTTCAAACTAGCCTTAATCTAACCAAGTAAACATGTTAGCCAGCAACAGAGAGGCGGCGACATTTGTATTGTGACTTTAATTTTACCAAGAGAGGTACATATTGCTTTAAGAGAGCAGCTGGTGCGGGGGTGGGTTACATGTTGCATAACAGTGGCTGACGGATCAGGTGTCAACGCGCTGCTGCCCAGGTTCAACATAACAAAGGTTACAAGGCGATGGGGGCAGGGTCACTCTGATCGCCGCGCTACAGAAGATTGACAGCCAGCCCCGTACTTGGGAGATCGACGGGGCAGCCATGCGGGGAAGTAATGCCATTGTTGAAAGTCCTGCTTTTGGGCAGGGGGGATGGCGTCCACCCGGTAAAATAAGTGGGGGGACGCCGTCCACCGGCGTGGTACCCCGACTCGAGCCCTGGGGAAAAGGGAAACCAAACGTGCTTGCTACACGGATCAGTCATCTCAGAACACATAGGACGAAGGATGCCAATGCTTAGAAGGAATTAAGAGCATGTTTTCAGGATATAAATTATGGAAACAAATGAAGGTCCCAGGGTGATGGCGTGAGCAGTGAAGCGGCATCGGGGCACTGACAGCTTAGTGGCATGTTTTCTTTTTTTTTTTTTCTATTTCGTAGTGAGACCACATCAGGTTGTTAACCGCTCGTCCCTCAGTCCCACTTTCAGTGGAGGGCTTTTAATAGCATTCTGGACCGTACCCTTGTCTTTTGACCTACCTTCTGGATTCTCTTTGCTTGTCTCCCTGAATGTCAGAACAACAGCACCACTTGGGTCATCATACGCAACACCAAACTCTTACCACACAGGTGACACTACAGTGTCAGAAACACAAAGTATCCAAGAATCATGCCTGCTGCCTTAAACTGCTCCAGCGTGAATGTGCAAACTTACCTTGCACAAACACTGCACACGAAAACAAGCAAAAGTTATACTCCCACCGGAGCCAAGTTCAGCAGCGTGTGTGCTCCTCATCACGGGATCAGAACTCTGCAACATCTCACTAACTCACTTTCACTGTCTTTCACTACCTCTCTCTATCTCACAACACCACTCTGCTTACATCTCACTACCTCACAACATCCCTCTCCCTCACTACATCACTGTTTCATTACCTCACTCTTTCTCACTACATAACTCTCTCTACCTCACTACTCCACTCTATCTCACTACCTCACAACTTCTCTCTCTCAAAACATCACTACCTCACTCTCTAGCTCACAACCTCACAACTTCACTCTCTCTCACTCACTACCTCAATCACTCTCTATCTCACTACCTCACTCTTTCTATCTCACTAACTCACTTTCACTCTCTCTTTCACTACCTCTCTATCTCACTACATCACAACATCACTCTATGCTTATATATCACTACCTCACAACATCCCTCTCCCTCACTACCTCACTCTTTCACTACCTCACTACCTCACTCTATCTCACTCTCTATCTCACTACCTCACTCTCTATCTACCTCACTCTCTCTCACTACCTCACTCTCTCTCACTACCTCACTCTCTATTTCAATACCTCACTCTCTCTCTCTATCTCACTAACTCACTCTCTCTCTGCTAATGCAATAGGTATCATATATGCAAAAAAAAGCTACTGCCAATAGAAATGACAATGCCATTTATTTAGGGATACAAAAATAATAAAAAAATAATGAGCAATACCAATAGCTCTACCTATAATATTGCCGAGACCATTGCATTGTAAATGCTTGTTTAATGATCCAACTCAGACCGGTAAATAAAAAAGTACAAGCACTGACAAAGCCAATAGGTCTGGCCTATAACTTAAACATTTGGCAAAGTTTGCGTCCATCTGTGTTTTGACTGGTGTACGCCCTTCCCTTCTTCCCTCAGTGTCTTTCCGTATGTTGGCACTCTAATATTCCCAAGAGGCAGTAAGGTCACTGTGCAAACCGCAATTACAAAAAATATATTAACGAAGACACAGGTTTAGCAATTTGTAAATTAATCTTTTCACCCTCATACTTTCTAACAGCAATGACTTTTCTTACATATAGAGCACATATTTGGATGTGTCAACGTGCTGCACTCTGACAACCGAATGACTCGGAACTGTGACAGGTGTATTATTAAATAACAGAACACTGTCAAAGGCACAGAAATGTACTTTTTCTGAATGACGGTCATCACATTATATTTGGTTGATTTATCATTCAGTTTCGGTAGTTTGCTTTCCATTCTGCTGTCAAAAGCGCACGATTCTCACTTCTTTTGATATCACTTCTCTGCCCTGGAGAGTGGCCGAGAGCTTACTGATGGTGAACATAATTGGTCTGTGTTCTGCGGCCACTGTTGCAGACTACAAATTTCACTTGCATTCCTGTTGAGAGGCTATTTGAAACCTGACATTCCTTCTGTATGAAGTGAATTGCTTTCTTTTAGTGTAGCTCTTGCATGTTCCCCCAGTAGTGCAGGTGTGACTGTTAAACACCTGGATGCTTCTATTTGAAAGCTGTAACAGATATGAACTGTGCCTCTCCTTTGTACTAATACATTATCTTCTGGCACACACTTTCATGACATGGGTGTGTTGTATTCATTTGGTGTGGCTTAGATGACTGGAGTTTAATTTACTATTTTTAGTAGTTTCAGCACCTAAACCAATCCAAATTGAAGCTGTTTTTCAGTAATATATAATACAAAAGAACCATGCATGCATACTCAAGGAGTTTATGTGGTGAAAACAGTGAACAAACTTTAATGAACGAGCTGCCAAAGGAAATATCTAACCAGTAGGCAGGTAAAACCTAAGTATGTCACGAAACACACAGCTGCATGTGCCAGAATGCAGGGAAGTGGCTGGGCGACTTAGAAGAACCGAGGTTAGTGGGATGTTAAAAAAAAAAAAGCATTGGCATAGCCAATACGTATCGTTTTTTGGGACCTTATAAGTGTTTAGCCATGCAACACTTGATGTTGTTGCACCAAGGATATTGTGCTGGATAACTAAACAACTAAACACTTATAAGGTCCCAAAGGCGAGACCTATTGGCTATGCCAATGCTTGTTTATTTTATTTTCAAAAGCAAAAACCCAAAGTGGGGTTTTGTTTTTGAAAATTAAATAAAAAAACAATGACCCTCTCACTATCGGATATTTCTCCCATGGGTGGGGGTCATTTTGCAGTTTCACTGCCCCTTAACTCAAGGTTTTCCCTGGTGATGGAGAACAGAGAAAAATTGCCATTTGTCCTCCCACTTAAAATTGGGTGGCCAGACAAATGGAGAAACCTTCGATGGCAATTAATGTGTTGGGCCATTGGAGGTGTATGTCGGCAACAAAGAGAGTAGCCTCTGCCATCCGCATACTACATGAGGCAGGTGGGCCTTCAGTTTGGTGGCGAGTGCACTCCTTTGCCATATTGACAGAGTACCCTCTCCGCCAAACTCTTAAGTGAGCATTAAGATAATACATGCTTGCGTTTTGGTGCCATATCCATCTGAGAAACTATTTTCAGTTTTATGCTATGTTTTCTTCACAGCAGATGTTTCTTTCTGCCTTCTAAAAAGTCTCTTTAGATGCTAGTTTCCATTCCTCACCCTTTTCCTGGCCCTCAGCAGCAAAAAGAAGGCTATTAAGGGTCCAAATGTGGGACATGTGCTCAGTCCGGTGATGTGAGTGATGGTCAATTGGTGCATGAAGTCCCTTCGGCTGCACCAGGTATGTTGGTGAAATGACAACAATGTCAAGCTATCTCTCCGTTTCTGTGACTAAAGTACTGAAGAATGATCTCATTACATACTCATCTGCACAGGGGCACAATGCAGCCCCCTGCAGTCCCGTATGGAGTAGGGGGACCACAACCCCTTGGTTACCCATCAACCCTACGCTGGCCCATTTTCCCCAAGATCAATTACTATGCGATCCGGGAGACTAAGAGTCCCCCCTCACATTCGGCAGTGGGGGCTGCATCATTTTACTTTACGCCATTGCATCCCTATTCGTATATATTATATTAAGACTGCCATCTGACAGACCTCTAGCAAGCAACAGAAAAAAACACTCCTTACGATACTTTTAACCTAATCCATAAAACGTCATCTGACCCCGAGATCCTCCTATACCATAACAAGTTATTATACTTCACCTATGGCCCAATGGGAATGCGTTCTCAAAGACAGGGCACAAGGGCCGCAAGACAGTGACATAGCAGAGTAATAGAGGTCTTCTTGTTGCAGTCTTTATGAGTGAGTGTATGGCATGGGAAATAGGAGGTGCCCATCAGGACTGACATTCAGGGGAACTGCTGCAAATGTGAAATCAAAAAATATTAAGCTAGAAAGACCTAGCTCAACACAAGGGTAAATCATGTTTGCAAGGAAAAGCACACTGATTTTCTCCCCCCAAATACAGCTTAGACTGGGTTTATGTTGCCAGAAGGGTGTTGTAGGAAATGACCATCTTTTGCGGGGTGTACAACCTAATTTTTTTTAAACTGCTTTTGCTGGATGTAAAACTTTGTGCACCTTATCCCTGCCCACCACTGGTAAAGTGTTTGTGTTCCCCCTGTCCACGTTGTGAATATACCCAGATATCTTAATTGGGATATTTAACTTACCTATTATTCCCTAGTATAAAGTACAACATATGCCCAGGGTTTGTCAGGTAAATGTCACTGGTGGGCACTGCAGCACCATGTTGTGCTATCCACTACATTAACAATAAAAACATGACTGAAGGCCTTTCATTGTGGCCTGGATGTGGCAGTTTACACTTCAAATTCAACATGTCAAAATAACCCCTTGTGACAGGTGTTGGACCTGGTTTTTCCAGGGGTTTATACCCATACTTTTGGCTTTTTGGCCTCCTGTTTCTGACCTGTTTTTGTTGGTTTTTGACTCTGGGCACTTTACCACTGCTGATCAGTGCTCAAGTGCATATGCCACCACTGTAAATTGTGAATATGGATTGCTGTTTCCATGATTGGCTTATTTGAATTACTACTAAGTCCCTAGTACGGAGCCTCAGACCTGCCACTGCAGTGTCTGCGTGCAGTTTCTACTGCCATGTCGACCTGTCAAGTGCACCTATTTGCCTGACCCTAACCTTCCCTTTTCTTACATGTGAGTCACCCCCAGGGAAAGCCCAAAGTACCACTGTGGGCAGAGTGCAGTGTATTTGAAAGGTAGGACAAGTACTGATGTGTGTGACATGTCCTGATAGTGAAATACAGTGTATTTCACTTTTCACTATTGAAAGGCTATCTGTCCATGAGGATAGAATGGGAGTTCATTTATAACGTACTATAAATATAACTTTCAATTGGGACAAGATGGGAAGGTAAAGTTTAGTATGTCTGAACTCAGAATATAAAGATGCATATTTTAGTGAGGATGATTTTTACATTCTGTGTTTGAAAAAAACACGTTTAGAAAGTAGATATTTTCTTGCTTATCCATCCTGTGTGCCTCTGCTAGGTTTGTGTATTGACTGTCTGGCTTTGGAGTGACAGGGACTGAGGATGTGCATTCTATTCAGACAGCCACTTGGGGAGGGTGAGGTGTGTCCTGCCTTTCCAGGGTGAGTGAGGGCTGGGCTGAATAGACCTGGGCTGCATTCAGAGTAGGGGGAGGAGATTTCTTTCCCCCCTGAATGGGCCTAGTCTGCCTTGGACAATGCAGTCTCCACCTCCTGTCAGGAAGCTGCACCAGAGAGAACAGAACTGGTTTTGGCTGGGCAAAGAGCTTCTCTGCCACCAGAGAACAAAGGAATTTTTGCTATAAAAAGTGGGACCCATACCCCATTCTTTTAGATTACTTATGGAATTCAAGAGGAACCTTGGCCAGGGAGAAGAGCTGGAAAAACCGAAGAAGTACTGCCCCTTTGCTGTGTGCTGTCTGGGGTTGACCTGCAGTGGCTTTTCTGCCAAGGAAAGGACAAGGACTTTGCTATGTGTTGTATCCCCGGTTTGAGGAAGATCTCAAAGGGCTTGGAGTAGAGCTTGCCTTCTGCTTTGAAGTCTCAGGGATACAAAGACTTCACCCTCAGCTCCCCTGGCCTTCCTTGCTGGGAGTTCTGACCTGCCAAGAGGTGCCTGTTAATGTTCTGGGCCTCTGGAGGTTGTTCCTGCTGTTGGGAGCTGCAAAAGTAACACAACGACAAGAAGCGCAACGCATCTGCATCTCTTTCCGATGCATCGTCGAAGAAACCAACACATCGCCTGCCCGCAGAGGGAGAAATATCTGCACGCCGAATTGAGTGCACCGATCTACAAAGTCCGGGATCACCGCACAGATTCCGATGCAGGCCTTGCTCTGTGGCTGCAAGAACCAAGGGACCTCGGCTGGAGAAATCAAAACAGCGCCGTTGCCGCATGGAGAACGGATGCATCCCTGATCCTCATGCATCGCACCAGGTTGCCACATCTACATCAATGCTGGGGCCGCAGTAAGAAAGCACTGCATCACCTCCCTGCACAGTAAGAAACCGACACATCTCCTCCCCTTCAGTAAGGGACCGACTTATTACCTCCCCTGCGTGGCAGTAAGGAACTGACGTATCACTTCCCCTGGATTAAGGAACCGACATATCACCTTCCCTGCATGTAAGGAACTGACGCATCACCTTCCCTGCGTCTGTTTTTGTTTATGATTTTGATGCATCTTAGGTACTTTATATTGAAAGTGTTGCATCTATAGTTTGCTATGAACAGAACTGTTTATACCTCTTAAAAGGTATATTTTGATTACTGTATTGTGGATTTTTGGCGTTTTGGTCTTGTTTGGTTTAGATAAAGAAAACTTATTTTTCTAAACTAGTGTGGTGCCCATTTGTAGTGTTTTCACTGTATTACTGTATGTGTACACAAATGCTTCACACACTGCCTCTGAGATAAGCCTCTCTGCTCATGCCATGGTACCAAGGGAGTGAGCAGGGGTTATTTTAGAAGTGTATCCCCTTTACGCCAGCTAGGAAAAAGGGTACCTTCTTGGTCAACGGTGAAAACTATTGCCAACTAGAGACCCTCATTTCTAACACTAAGAAACCAGAAATTAGGTGAAAACAATGACTATATACTTTTGAAAATTATTTGACAGACATTTATGCAACTGGAAATGATCTACAAAGGAAACTTATGTTCAATCACTGGCCAGAGAGACATCAATACTCTCCCTCTGGTAACAGCTCCTAATGCTAAAAATAATGAATGGGATATTTACGTAGAGGTTAAATGGCTCTTCTATTCAATCATCTAGGCTTTGCTGGCCATTGAGACTTTGGTAATCTCCCTATGATAACAGCGCCTAATGCTGAAAATACTGATTGGGATGTTAATGCAGAGGTTAAATAAAGGATGTGGAGGCAATACTCAGAGGAATATAGTGTCTTACTGGAAGACATGATTTCACAAGCGTAAACAAAGCATTGATGAATTAGGGGAGGAGTTAGTTGCTGTATTATGCATACTTGGTTCAACGTGTGAATATGAAAATAGCATTGAAACATATATGAGGCCAATTTGTGTTTAATTGTTTTCCAAAGAAGATGCAGAATACTGAGCCTACTGACCTGCAGAACCCCAACTTTGCCTGATGTTGTAAATGTTGTGAAAAGTATAGAAAGATAGATTATTTCTTTCCAAGTTTTGTCCAGTCAAGAGGGTTTATTACCTGTAGCTTGCATTTATGATGCAAGTTCAGTCTGTGCTGAGACTACTAAATTCAGTAAAGTAAGGTTAGGTCTAAAAAGCTGTTAGAGGTGTGTATAGATGAATAACTTAGGTAATAATGCCTTGCGTCCAACATTAGTTAACAATGCACCCACTGCAGGAGAATAGGATATTTCCAAGCTGTTTTTAGATCACCAGGGAACAATGTAAAAATCAACAATGTAGATGTGAAAGAAGGTACAAGTAAATTTAGTAACGTGTTGTTGACTGTTAGTACTAAGAGTGATGTTCCAAATGGTAGCAAGATCAAAGGACCTTTATGTCAAGTCAAAACTGATGGCAAACCTTCGATGCTTAAGGCGGACTCAGGAGCACCTAATACCAACTAAGCATACTCATCCACCTATAAATATTGGTCGAGTTATTTTATGTTAAAGAAAACTTATATCAATTTTAAAGCTTTTGGTGATCACAACATTGATGTTGGTATTTTAATGCTCACTTAGAATGTTTGGGAAGAAAAACATGAACAAATGTTTATGTTACCAACAAGGGATGGGATATTGTAGGGTGAAAGGACTTAGCAAAGTTAAACATTTTGCTGCAACCAGGTCATGAGAATCCCATTGTCCTTGATAAAATGCCAATCTTTACATTAGATACCAATGAAGATGTATTTGAGTTTATGGTCCTAAAAAGGGCTTTGAAAAAACTCTATTAAATTAATCCACAATGCTATTCCAATTATTTAAAAAGTTATACTTATACCACTCAGTGTCCCAAAAAGATCTGAAAATGTTGCTTGGCAAACTTTGCTCAGAGTGAGTTATACAACTGACTAATTTGTGTGTGTGGTTTTCCTGTCATGTTGATGTGAAAATGGTCAGGAGACTTATGGTTGTGTGTGGACCTACATTCTTTGAACCAAAATATATTTGTGGATTGTCATCCCTTGCCTTGCATAAAAGAAATTATTGCAACCATTAGTGAAGCAAGATATTTGTTGACTATTGATTTACATTCTGCTTATCACCAGATTGCTTACAGGAAATGTTCTCAAGACCTCTTTAGTCAGTATTTAAGGCTGTTGTTTGCTATGGCATCAGCAGCCACTGAGCTTAAAAAAAGAATGAACATTATATTTGCTGAGTTAGTCAATGTTCAGGCATTCCAAGATGATACAAAGATTTTCACTAAACAGAGGGAGGAACATTTATTGGTTCTTGATAGGGATTGACAAACTTTAAATGAAAGAAGGACGACCGTTCACCCTAAAAAATGTAAACTTCTTCAACAAGGTCTAGGTCTATCTAGGTCACATTATTTCTGCTACGACCAGTAAACCAACATTCTTCAATATTGAAGCTATTCAATAGCACCACCACTCACATATTAGGATATTCTATGTCTGTTTTTAGGTCTCGCTGAGCCAAAGGCTTGAAGAGACATTTTGTATGTGGGATTTTCAAAGTGCTACCCACAGTCTTTTGGCTGGCCTAAACCTTGAGTGCACGATCACATGCATGTGCACAGCTGCTCCCACTCCCCCCTCCCTTCTCTATAGCTTTCTTTCACTTTAGCCGCTTTGACCCTTGCATTCCCCCCTCCCTTCTCACCCAGCCCTTTGATGCTCTGCTCGATTACTTTCACTTTCGCCGCTTTGATGTTTGATTTTTATTGCCTTTGTTTATGTGACGGAGATCCATTGCATTTGGCAGAACATTTCTGGGACCGTATTGCATGAAATACACCAGGTGGCGCTAACGTGTTTTACAGAGCACCATACAGCATTTTGTTCTGCGTTAAAAAAAAGACGCTTTAGGAGCGGAAAGGAGCTATCCCTTTTACTTGTATTAAAATGTATTTTTAAAGGTGTCTCAAAGGATCCTGAACATAGTTTATACTAGCATGCTCCAATACTGTCCGTATTTCACTCCTGATTGCACTGGCCTTCCAGGTCCTAAGACTCAGACTCATGATTTTACTGTTATTTCAAAACCAATCTAACATTTGTTTTGTTTTAGGTATTACCTTAGTAAAGCATACCTATGTGATCTTACTCTCCTTGGTCAGTGTTTTATTATGGATGACAAGATGTTTTCTCATTAGGACTCGCACCATAAGCCTCTTTCATTCCAAACATCTGGAAACGCATTCGTCTCTGTAACTATATAGTAATGGCTTTCAGTTACAGCTGGCGGAAATTATGCTACACACCTATTTATTGCCTTCACCAAATGATTCTGCTTTCACTGGTGTGACCATAACTTGCCAAAATATTTTACTGATGCTTTCGGCAGTGTCTCCACTTCTGTCTGATCACTCCTCAAATGACACCTACCTTAATCCCACCCACAAGCAAGGTATGCCACTCAATTTTATGCTAATTTCAAACACTTTATCCAAATCTAAACCCATCATCGCTCCATCTGACATCACACATTTCACATGCAAATCAGTTCGCCTACTTGTAGATCGCTCTCTCATGTACCCATCTGCTGTAGAAAACAGGACCCCACTGCTCTCACTGCTTTCCACATGATCTTCATAAAGACCTCACTTCAGTCTTGCACTACAGCTCATACAACTGCTTCATTATCCACCTTGTACCAAAGATAGGCCTCAGCCATGAATTACACTTGAAATAAGAGCGCATAACAGTGAATGAGGGCAGCAGTACATAAATGGCGAAAGCACATATTCAATGCTAACTTCTTGGTTAATAAGCAAGCCCTTCATACACTGCATAATGATCTAGGAGGTGTCAAATCTATCTTTTTCCAGGACCTCATTACCTCACCATCCACAAGCGCTCTGTGCAAACCTTCAGCTCTTTACTCTCTCCATCATCTTCAATTATCAGTATTCGATTGTTCATCCTTACCTGCTCATGACTTCACCCTGCTACATCTGCTCCAAGATTAACACTATAATTAGTCCACAGTCCTCCCTCGCCTCAACCCTGCGCAGTTACATTATTACGATATAACACAACATCCTCCTAACAAACGTTTCCTCTTATGAAAGTAGCTAATCCACCCTGTGCCCCCCCTGTAACCATTTCGTCCTCCCTTCATCAAATCTTTGCCTCTTTCATCCAACAGTTTCCCCTGCGTTTCCCTTCGCACTGACTGCCTGTCCTGTAACCGACTACTCAACCCTCTCCTGTGTTCGGGACCCTTCATTCCACTATCCTATCCTCTCCTCTGTTCTTGGCTATGCTCATACTCTTAGATCGTTCTGCCTCTCCTTTGATATTGCTGGTCACCCCACACTTTTCTCAATGAGCGCACGGGGCATTAGCTGGGTACCAGCCCTTATGCTCCTCAATAAGCAGCAGCAATCGTTGCAGTTTCACCAAGGTGAGTTTAGTAAAAGTTTATTTTACTACTTTCGATAACTGGTGCCTTTTGCAAACAGAAAAGGTAATGACAATGTATGGCACATTACAAGATGGCATGTTTTAATACTAGAGCTTCTGATTATATGCATAACGTTTGATCTAGCAGACATGATTGAACATATGGTGAGACCCTTAAATGAAGGCTTAGGGCTCAAATCACAAAGGGACTAATATGCAATAAAGTTACGTGTCTCTTCACTTATGGCAGAATCTCCGCACTGCACTCACTGCAGTGCGCTGGACAGAGAGGCTGCCCAGAGTGCAGAGACTCCACACTTGTACCTTTACTACACGTAAGTCCCTTTGCAAATCAGACCCTTAACCTCTACTTCTTTGTGATTTTTAAAATAAAGAGAGGGAAGCATTTATAGTAAAAATGGAAAACTCGTGTCTCTATTTACAATGCAGTTATTGGTTGTTTTTAACTTTCAAGAAAATAACACATTTGTTCTTAAACGACATCTATATCTTAACTCACACATTTTATGATTTTGACATTTGGAATTTCATGTCATACCCTTCACTTGTGCCCATTCCCGACTTCTTATACCCTTGTTATCTAGCAGTGCTTTCAAGACCACAGGCCATCAAATTCTGAACGGAATGGCCCTAAACGGTTTCGCCCATACCTCTATAATCACACTCAAATGCTAACAAGCATTGGCATAGCCAATAGATCTCGCCTTTGGGACCGTTTAAGTGTTTAGTTATCCAGCACAATATCCTTGTTAAGGATTTGAGAGTACTATGCTTGTTTTTGTCCCTGGGTATGATTTGGCTGTGAAACCTTTAAGATCTATACTTATAAAAGGAGTCAAATTTGATTGGACTTTATACATGTATAATGCTTTTGATGAGACTAAAGATCTTGTGGTAAATGCACCTTCTTTGAATCTGAATGTTCCTGAAAGAAAAACCTCTAGAGTTGTTGATGAAAGGTTAAAATGTATTGGAGCTGTCTTAGAAATGGGGGTCTCTAGTTGGCAGAGGTAGGTACCTTTGTCCAAATAGGGACCCTTGCTTCTAGTCATGGTAAGAGGTATTCACACTTTAGATAACCCTTGCCCACCCCCTTGGTAGCTTGGCACAGGCTTATCCCAAAGGCAATGTGTTAAGTATTTGTACCAACACTCACAGTAACACAGTGATAACACCACAAACGGACACCACACCAGTTTAGAAAATAAAGTATCCTTATCTAAACTTAACAAGACCAAAACGACAAAAATCCAACATACAAGTATTAAGAACAAGCATTTGCAATGCCATCGGTCTTGCCTAAGGGGCCTTATATGTATTTAGCTATGCAACACATTAGCCTGGGTGCTGAAACATCTACCGTTCTTTAACATGGAGGTAAAGTAAGCACCAAACTCCATGACACGCCAGGTATGGGAACACATGGAGAGAAATATTGCCTTTCAGCGGGAAATAGTCCAAAGCTCTGTTTTTAATATAAAATCAGGGTCTTCGGTGGTCATATCACTGAAAATACAAGATTTTAAAAAAACATTATTGTCTACGGGTGCTCCTGGAAGACAATTTCTATGGACTGGAATTTAGAGAATGCTAAAGTGATTCTGGTATTTTATTAACCTTTGCTGGTCGTTTTCTATCAAGAAAGTGAAATCGAGGCAGTTGTCAGAAAAGTTTGAAAAAAAGAAATTCTCGGCAGAAAGCAATTCTGGTATTTTACAGACCTCTGCTGGTCGTTTTCTATCAAGACAATTAAATAGAGGCAGTTGAACAGAAAAAAAGGTCCCTAAGCGGAAGCAGGCAAGTCCTAGGGCTGATCTCCAGAGCCCACAAAGTATATACACATATAATTATATACTAAAGTATATACAAGAGGTCCTGAATCCTTGACCTAAAAATGACTTTCAAAAGGTTTGAGCAACTGCGTCCATAGGAAACTATGGATGCATTAATTCTTGCAAAGTACCTGTTGTTGCGATAAAATTCACCAAGCCAAACAGACGCAGCCATGAGAAGTGTCGAAAAACAAAGAGATGCGTCGTTCCTGAGACCTTCGTGGATGCGATGCAACAGTTCCGCTGTACACAGGGGAGCGATGCGTCGGGTCCGGTTTGCATAGAGAAGCGATGCATCCATTCTGAGACAACTACGATCCGCGGTGATGTGTCGGGGAAAACTTGCCACACAGGGACAATGTGTGGATATCTGGAATGCATCAGCTAATGATGCGGCGGTGGCGAGTGGTGCTGCATCAACCCTTTCAGCCGCAATCCCTCGATGCCTCGATTCTTGGAGCAGCGACAGGTGCTGCGTCAGTTTCAGCAGTGGTGCGACGGTGGAGGGAGATTCTTCAAGAAACACGGCATTGCGTTGGAAAAACTGTTGCAAGAAGAGCGATGCGTCGATTTCCTTGGTGTTGCATTGCTTTCTAGCTCCCAGCAGCAGAACCAACCTCCAGGGGCCCCACATAGTTAGAGGCACTCCTGGCAGGTCAGAACTCCCAGCAAAGAAGTTCAGGGTTGATGTGGGTGAAGTCCTTGTGTTCCTGAGACTTCAAAACAGGAAGCAAGCTCTACTCAAGCCCTTGGAGACTTTCCTCAAGCAGGGGATACAGCACACAGCAAAGTCCTTCTCCTTTCTTTGGCAGAAACAGCAACTGCTGGCCAACCCCAGACACACAGCAAGGGCAGTACTTCTCCTCAGTTTCTCCAGCTCTTCTCCTCAGCAAAGGTTCCTCTTGATTCCAGAAATAATCTAAAGTTCAGGGGTTTTGGTCTAATACTTATACCACAAAATGTCTTTGTTCTCTTTGTGCAAAGGTCTCTGAGCCCAGTCCAAACCAGTTCTGTCCTTTCTGGTGCAGCTGCCCAGCAGGAGGTGGAAACAGCATTGTGTAAGGCAGACAGGCCCTATTCAGGTGCAAGGGAAATCTCCTCCCACCACTCCAAATGCAGACCGGGACTATTCAGGTGCTAGTGAGAACTCCTCCCCCTACTCTGAATGCAGTCCAGGTCTATTCAGCCCAGCCCTGACTCATTCAGGAAAAGCAGGGCGCACATCAACCCCCCCCCCCCCAGTGGCTGTCTGAGAGAATGCACCTCCCCAGCCCCTGTCACTCCAAAACCAGTCAGTGAATACACAAACAGGCAGAGGCACACAGAATGGTTAAACAAGAAAATACGTACTTTCTAAAAGTGGTATTTTCAAACACAGAATGTAAAAATCACCCTCACTAAAAGATGCATTTTAACATTCTGAGTTTAGGCATACTAAACTTTATTTTCCTACCTTGTTCCCAGGGGCAGTTATGTTCATAAGATATTATAAACAAACTCCCCATTCTGTCTTATAAGCAAGATGGCCTTTCAATAGTGAAAAATGAAATTGGCAGTATTTCACTATCAGGACATGTTACACACATCAGTACATGTCCTACCTTTCACATACACTGTACCCTGCCCAGGGGGTACATTGGGCCTACCATAGGGGTGCCTTACATGTAGAAAAAGGGAAGGTCAGGGCCTGGCAAGAGGGTGCACTTGCCAAGTCGACATGGCAGTTAACAACTGCGCAAAGACACTGCAGTGACAGGTCTGAGTTACCTTTTAAGGGCTACTCATGTGGGTGGCACAATCAGTGCTGCAAGCTTACTAGTATCATTTGATTTATAGGCCCTGGCTTACTCAGTGCACTTTACTAGGGGCCTGCCAGTAACTCAAATATGCAAATCATGGATAACCAACCCAGTGGCATAACAAATACTGAGGTGGGCCCCTCTGCCACGTACACGGAGGGGCCCACACTCCGAATCTAATCCGGAGCTCTTGGGCCTGAGCACTGTGCTAAGGAGGCCTCCTGCAGCTCGGGTGCCCCTCCGCACTGCAGGGGCTGCGGGGGCCTGTGTTACGCCCCATAACCAATCATAATAACAATTTACACAGAGGCATGTCCACTTTAGCACTGATTAGCAGTGGTAAAGTGCCCAGAGTCCTAAAACCAACAACAACCGGTCAGGAGGAAGAAGCAAAAAGTCTAGGGATAACGCTGCAAAAGGGCCAAGTCCAACACGCTGTATTTGGCCAGCTCGTTGACGGTATAGAATTCACAGTTGTGTTTGCCTATATAATACTGAATGATGCAGAAGCTGCATATATAGTACTACAGAATGTAGAGCATTAACTTATGTGTGGGTTGTGCAAATGTTTAAAACCTACATTTGAGGCACTTCATCATTTGCTATATATACTGATCACAATGGCAATGGACTAGCCAAAGCCTAAGCATATTTGGTTAGACTTTATGTTACAAGTTTATAATAGTCATGTTAAATATATACAGCGTGGTCAAAATTTTCATGATGATTGCCTGTCATGACCACCTTTGTCTAGCAACAAACAGCTTGATGATGATCATGAATGCATTGTAGCTGTAGTTGTTGTTATTCGTGGACCAAATTCTATTTCAGAGGATAATTCGTTGACTGCCATTTCTCATGAAATAGTTTTGCACAAGATTTTCAAATACATCAGATAGGGTTGGCCTCACTCAAAAAGTTTTTCTAGTGATCTGCCAAGTACCTTTCGAATTAACGTGTGAGAATGAGTTATGTTTAACAAATTGTCTATTTATGCTACCAGCAGATTTATGTAAGCATATCATGAAGATCGCTAATCAAGGACAATTAGGTATTTCTGTGACTTGCAAATAATTGAGACAGTTTTACTGGTGTCCTTCGATAGGCGATCAGGATGGAGGCATCATTTATGTTAGCCACAGTGTGTTGTTTCTTACAAGCACTGGAAAATGGTTGAAAAACCTCTATGTCCAACTCCACAAGCAAATAATCAGTGGAATAAAGTATTGTTAGATTTTTCAGGACCTTTCCAACTTCTTCCTTCTGAAAACAGGAATTTGATAGTCTTAATATGGTATATTTCAAAATGAAATTGTGCATTTGTTGATTTTCCTAATACAAAAATATGTTAAATTATTTAGAGAATGTTTTCTGTCTAGAAGGTTCCCCTAATTAAATAGTCACAGATTATGGTACTCGTTTTGTTTTCAATTAAATGAACCAATTTTTGGCATTGCATGATGTAAAACATCTTCAAGTCTCTCTTTTTAGTCCCTCTTCCAATGGTCTTGTTGAAAAAGCAAACTGATTTTTAAAGGAAGGAGTACAAACCTTGTCAGCAGGACTTGACATGGGTAATTTTCTTAAGGAGAAGGTTTTGTCCTATTAAACTTCCCCCTCATTCCACTACAGGAATATAACCATTTAAATTGTTAAGAGGAAGAGACCTAAAAGGTAGGCTTCTACATAATTGGTTAAATAGAATTTGTAAATCTGATATGAAATTTAAGGAAAGTGTTAGAAAGATGTATAAAATAAAGTAAATGAAAGGAGCATTTTGTTTGTAGGAAAAATTTGAGAGACTTGGACTTCATAATTGCTAACTAAGTTTAAATTACAAAACATAATAAAGTGAAAAAGAGAGTACCTTCTGGCAACAATTGTGAAAATACATACAGCTTTAGTGTTATTGTATGGAGGGGCTTGGTAGAACAAAAGTACCCTTGTTCTTATTTCTAATACACAAGCAGAGATTTTTAGTTGAACGTACACTGGTGTGGGTGAACCTGTAATGATTCCCCAGATTCTATGTTGTCTAGTTACATTGGAGCTGGTCATACTAGTTTGCCTTCTGTTTCAGCTAATAACAGATTCTTTAGTGTCATAAATGATAAAGCAGGTTTGTCCCATCCTTCTTGATCAACAGCCTTTGGTTGCTGAGACAAGTTCTGCAACTTTGGCAGGAGAAACAATGTAGAACAAAAGTGTAAGAGACACAGCACAAACGATATTCAATTATCATGAGGGAAGAGGAGTAATGTAGTACTTGTACAGTGTTATATTTTCAATGCTTATTGTAAATGTACCTTTAATTTCTGTATCTACATCAGGAATGTTCCTGGAGGTTCTAGATTTATCATGAATTCTGGACTCAGATGCTGGTGGGTCTTGAAATGACCAGTGCACTCATCTGTTATGGGTCACATATCTATGGATTAAACATCACTTTTCTTATTTTTGGACTGCGCCTTTGTCACTCTTCTTTCAACAACTGCCACCATCCCACAGAGAGCAATTCTTGGCAGAAATAAGATGTCGGGTTACTCTTGTTCCAAGAGAAAATGTCATTATAGCCAATAAAGCTCACCCGTGGCTAAAGTGAGTTATGGTGCAAGGTTCTATTTCGTCACATTTTTAGGTAACGTGTAACATATTTTCGGCTAACCTAACGATACTTTGCTGGTGGTGGGTGACTTTGTGAAGCCAAATTGGGAACATTTGGAGATGGTGGTGTTCCTGGGTGACACAGACCTCAGGGCCATATGCACAGAATTCTGAAATTTCGGTTCCCAAAAAGCGAATCAGTCTTTTGCCTGATATTCATAATCAGATGTAAATCGCCTTTAAATGACAATTGATGTATTTCTTTCAGGAGGCATAAACTGCAAGGAAATCATCAGTATAAAAAGGAAAACAGAACCACAATACCTGATTAATACTGAGAATCATAAAGCCGTCTTTTGACTGTAATTGGATGTCTTAAACAGATCGTGGCCAAGAATGCCGAGGTGTAAACGGTTCACAAGAGATCCAAAACACTGTTACTAGTCTGTTCAAGAAACAGTTGTCGAAATACAATATATGAAAAGCAGAGACAATGTGAAATGTCTGAACGCTTTATTCTTCAATATGGCCTTTATCTGCCTCAATGGTAGCTGAAGGGATGAAAACATATGGGCCAAAGCTATATTGTTTTTTATGACCATGCTCTGAAAGTTATCAGTTTATAGATTCAAGTGCCTAATAGAAAACTATGGGCCTCATTTATGAAAAGTGACGCATCGCTGGGTGAAAACAGTGAGGCGTCACTTTTCATTGCGCCCTCTGTGCGACATTCTGGATGCGTCATATTTACAGTATGATGCATCATCTCGCAAGGAGTTACAGATACGTCAGTATTTCTGATGTATCTGTAGGCGCAAAAATAATGCATTGCTGGAGTGTGTCACAAAAGTGATGCAACTCCATCAATGGGTCATTTCACATGGGCAAGTCCCATTTCAAATGTGCCTGCGTCAGTCTTACGCCTGCTGTGAGGCAGGCGTAAGATATTGACGCATTTGCATCCTAGAAGTGACGCAGTGAAATCTCATAGATTTCACTGCGTCACTTCTACGAGGCTTACTTGCGTCAGAATGCCCACCCTGCATACATTATACCTGGCTCAGGTATAATGTGGCGCAGGGGTTTACAAAGTGACGCATCTACCACGCTCTGGCGGTGCAAAAGGGACGCAAGGGCTCATAAATAAGCCCCTCTGTGAATACACAGTACAACTACATTAGATAACGAACCATTTTCAGAATCGATTGCTTGAGGATTCTGGATTTTTAAATGCAGGACAAAACATAAGCGTCTCAGGTGTAAAGGTAAACACAACGCACCAACCAGGCTACTTAATATCTAAAAAACAAGGGAGAATCCCTGCTATTACAATTTAGTTTAGTACTTCTTCTTACCTCGAATGGGGTTCAGAAAGGGATGCATTGCCAATTATTGTGGTCCATTTACATGCAGTCAATCAAAAATGAGCCTACAAAAGGCAAGTTGGCCTGCTATATGACAGCAAACAAAAACTGATATCTCCAGCACACTGGCAAATGTAAGTTTCAAGTACTGTTTATCATGAGCAAGCAGTTTAATGAACCCACTATACACATTAAATTCTAAAGGTGGCCAACAACTCCTGCACAAGGCTGCCATATTGAATGATCCTGATGCATTTTGGGTGCTTTTTTGATGTTTGCACCTAGTTACCATCAGAACCGAATTGATGGTAAGCAGATTTCCTAAATTGCCATTTTGCGATTAGTTGCAATTAGAAAATGCTATGTAGATGACGATACCAAATCGCAAATAGGAAAATCCCTATTAGCAATTTCCTATTTTGCAAACAGCAAAATGCACTTTCTACTGGGGAGAAATCACATATTGCAACACTGCATATGCCTTTCGTACATACCGAAAGGCAATTTTCAATTTCTCAATGGCCCGAAATAGAGATTCAGACCGTTAAGAAATTCTAAATTTGTTCACACATGGGCCTACGTACATACAAACTGTACAGGGTATAAACTGCAATATATCCATATAGAATGTTATGCCCTTGGGTCACTAGTGCTAAAGATTTAATATGTGAGACGATGACACTTTGAGATTCATAAAACACTATATTTGCACAATTATCAAATACATGTAGAGACATATTATTCTACATAATGGTGTTGCTTTTGTTATATTCTTTACATCTCTTTGGCTGCCATTGTGGTGAGAAAAAATGTACCCGGTTTTATACTGACAGCATTTGCTGGGTATGTTCATGGGCTTCAATACTTGCTGCTGAGAGCGGAGCTGCAAGGTTGGTGGTGACGTAGGGTAATTGCGCTCCTAGGCAGTACGCAGATAGTGTACTCGTGTCTGTATTGCGTGAGCGATGTGAAAAGGAGTAGGGAGAACCACCCTTCTACCTTAATTGCGGCAAAACCACTAAGAAAAACAACAACACAATCCCTTGCACATGCTAAACAGTATATATAACACATAGTTAATAAAGTAAGAGTAATCTTGATCCGTAGCTCGGTCTCGTAACACAAATATGTTTATTCTTCATATGGTCAAGTGAAATAAAGTCTTAGCCAACACGTGTTTCATCGCATTTTGCTGCTGTAAGCCGCGACTTCTTCAGGGCTAAGAAACATATGTAAACAATATGGGAATTGTAAGTACCCAACAGAGATCGTTCCTAACATCACATTCACCACTGTGAAAAAAGCATCCAAGACACTTCGGTTCATGTTTCTTACCAGAACCTGTGGAATGCATTGTTGTCTTGCTGCTGAGAGGCTAAGAGAATGAAAAGGAGAGACAACTAGGTTAAATATACTTGGGCCCATTTGTATTAAGATTTTCGCCCTTGAGTCACACAAGGTGACACAAAACCTAGAATGTGATTTATCAAGCCCTGCAATGCCACCTTGTCTGACGATGCATGACTTGGTGAATCCTGAATAACACAAGGCAGTGCAATTCTCTGCATTGTTTTACTCTGCGTGGTGTGGACATGTATTTTGAAGCATTCCCATATTTACCAACACTTGTAGACCTGGGAATGCATCAGAATTGTAAGCCTTCCCACCAGAGGTGAAAAGAAGAGAAATATATTTATTTCTCCCAGATGTTTCCTCTTTCTAAGTGTGCTCCATTCTAATGAACACTTAGAAAGAGGAACATGCCTCTAAGGATTGTATTCATTCAGGAAAATGTCAATTTGTGCACAAAAACAATCCTGCTTGTAAAGCAGGCACCCTTGCACTATGGCGCAAGGATGCCTGGATTGGCGCTAGGCAGCAGATTATGCACCAGCGCAGGCAGAGGCGGCGTTGCGTGAACTAATGTTAAATCTGCCCCTTTGTTTCTTTTCTATTCCTACCACTTCTTTAATAATCATTGAAACCCGAGTTAGGAAAGGCAATTCTAGGGGTACCAAAGGCAAGATAATGGTAGTGGGTGCCCCCCCATGGCTACCTTCAATTGCCACCCATAGCTGCTTTCACCATCAATGTTCAATGTTTTCTGTGCCTGTTTTATAACTGCACACGCCAGCAGGAGTTTTACGTGAACCTATCTGTCAGCTTGATATGAAAAAACAATGCAAATAAAATATTGCAAACCAGACATGATACCATGAGCGGGCAACAGGTCTTGTCAATGCCCCGAGTTAACTGCACACTTGAAAACTGTACATTCACAGTGATATGACTCAAGGTCATTTCTTTCCCTTCATTGCCAGTCAAATTCCACAGCAAGTCCCAGAGGAACTGGAAACCAATAACAGGGGCTATAAAGCCTTTCCCGCTTAGCTGGCCACCCATGTCTCCTGGAAGCCACACATCAACAGCCAGGAAAAGAAAGAGATTTCCAATTGTAGTGAACTAGAGTGCACACTGTTCACAAGCCCTCTCACCACGACCGTCAGGAACAACCCATTGCGGTGCTGCTTTCGGAGTCTAATACATTCTCCTCAATGTTATGTAAAGTAAATTCAGAATTCGCCTGTTCCCTATTCTGATGCCTTGTTCAGCATTCTCGTGCCCTCTGAAGCCTGGTCCTAGATTAGGTGTCCAAGTCTAGGATACTAAAATGATTAAAAAAAAGAGGATATACTTGTAAAATAAACTTTACAAATTGCAATGAGATAATGCATAATACACAAAACGTATGTAAGTATTTGTTTGTTGTTAGAGTGTTTATGCCTCTTAGCACATATTAGTGTGTGTTCTGTTTTCGGTGTTTGTGTGTGATTATTTTTTGTTGCCTATGTGGTCATTGGTACTTACATGTCAATAGGTACATGTATGTCTGTCTCTGTCTGCCTTTGTGACTGTTCACATCTGGGCCTGTATTTGCCCAGGTAGTTGTAGGCGTGTTTCTCTGTGCTTTGCAGTGTGTCCCTAAGAGTGTTATTCTGTACATGTATATTATCTGGGAATGTGGAGGTATGTTGTGTGTCTCTCTCTGTGCTCAATCCTGTTGTCTTTGCTTGAAAATGAAGTACAGCATGTTTGGCACACAAGTATGGGAAGTTATGCACTGAGTTCTGAGCATATTTGCTAAATTGTCTTGGTGCATATTAGCAATTGGCAAATCATTCAATGCAAGGCATAGCTTGACTAAGCCCTTTATGGCCCAGCGGACATCTCTTAACCCTCACGGCGGTTCCTGTCAATGTATTAAAGGTTTGACAGATGGCAACAATATGGTACCGTCTGTCAAATTTTCAATATGCATTTGCATTTTCAAAAACAAAATCGCAAAGGTGATTTTGTTTTTTCTTAAAAACTAATGACCCCTACACTGACCCTTACCACCAGGTTTTGCCCAGTGGCGACGGATAGTGAAAACTAGCTGTTTGACCGCCTGCTATAAATCAGGCAGGAAGTTGAATGGCCAAACCTCGGCTGGCGCTTTCTCCATCAGGCTGTTGGACAAGCATGTCTTTTGTTTTTAGGTCGAACCTGGGCAGCGCATCTGCCGCTCTGTGAGGCATGCTGTATTCAGGTAGGGACTTGAAGCTCCGCCCACTCTCCACCCTAATTTTTCATTAGCTTATGTCATTGTCCACTGTACATTGTGGCTGTTCATTGGTCTATACGCTTAGTAATCCCTTCTTAGTACCGCCTTGTCTCGTTTTGTAACCTCCCATGACGACACCCCCGTTGCGTGTGTGGTTACTTGGTGTGCTTTAATTACAGCCTCCAAGCACTATTTTCTCAAATAGCTTTGTCCTGCCTGCTGTTGCAGGACAAGCTCTCTCCTACTGCTTTTAAAAAATTCAAACACATTTGCAATGCAATATAGTCTCGCATTTGCGAGAATTTAAGCTATTGGCCTCGTAAATGAAAATGCCTTTTATTTATCTGTTTTAAAAACAACAAATTAATAAAAGGCATCGTCTTTGACAATGCCAATAGCTCAAACTCTCGTAAATTCGAGACCTATTGCATTGCAAATGCTAGTTTTAAATGTCCTCACCCACCTCAGGTTGCCCTATTTGAGATTGTTTTTTTGTGTACTCACTTTAGTCGGATCTCAATGGGATAGATACTCCACATCCGGGTGGTAACCTGCTGTCTCTCAGTATATCACCAACTTTACAGTCACATATTGAGATATTAAAACAGCAAAAGTGTGTTATCATAGGACAGAAAGAGAAAAAAGAAACCTACCTGCCCCCAATGTTCATTGGACTCTAATCCTTGTGGGTGTTCCACTCACACCTTCTGTCTTTCTAACCATTTGACCTGTAGAAGCCAAAACTTGTGCCTTCCTCTACGCAGATCGAATATGTCAATTTTTAAGTTCTTTGTATTACTGACCCCAATGCTTCAATATGTGGGGGGGTGGGGGGGTCTGCTAAGCCACCTCCTACGAAACTCCCTCTGAGCCAGGAGAAGCCTGTCAATGATGTAGACTAGATAGGTAATTTCTGGTCAGTGAAGGAGACAGAGAAGTCTGTGAATCAGACAGGAGGACCTTCAGTTTGTTGAAGAGTGTACTCCATCACAGTTGTGACAGAGTACCCTCTCCGCAACACTCTAAATCAGATCCTATGGGGCTTATTTAAGAGTCCCTTACTACACTTTTCCCCTGCCGTTGCGTCACTTTTCGTGATGAAGCGGTGACATAAATAATGTGCCACGTTGTCCATATTTACAAAGTGACGGATCCAGGCAGAAGCGTCACTTTGTAAACCCTTGCACCACATTATACCTGCGTGAGGTACAATGTATGTAGTGTGGGCGTTGCTCCACAAAAAAGCCTTGTAGAAGTGGAGCAGGGAAATCTATCAGATTTCACTGCGCCACTTCTAGGATGCCACTGCGTCAAAACCTTACGCCTGCCTCATAGCAGGTGTAAGCGTGACGCGCTGCAATAGGTATAGGCCTCCTCCATGCATTGCTGGAGTTGTGCTTATGACACAACTCCAGAACTGCTGAGTTTTGTGCTGACAGATACGTCGAGATTCCTGAAGAATCTGTCAATCCTTGTGACATGGAGCGCCGTACAGTAAATACGGCGATTCCATGGTGTTGCAAGGAGGGCGCAGTGAAAAGTGTTGCATCGCTGTTTACTGCAGCGATGTAGCACTTTCATAAATGAGGCCCCGTGTCTTTAATCAATATGTTTGCGCTTGCCATGACCTAGACTGCCTGACTTTTTCTACTGTTGTAAAAAAAGCCCACAGGCTTCAGTGGGCCGCTGTATTATCGTGCTCCACGTTCAATGATAACACGAGTAATTCATACAAATAAATAAGTATTGAGAGTCAATAAATAATGAGATATAGTGATATTTTCCTCAAAGTCAGCGGCCCGTTGAAAATGTACAGCAAGGTAGAGAGAAGGAGTCTATTCTGCAACAAGCATTTGAATTTCGGAGCCAAACCAGTGAGGGTTCAATGTATGGGGTTACAGCTGCCATAACACTCACGAGTTCCCTCGAGTTCACCGCTTTAAGCCCTAATGATTCTCTCATTTCACTTTACAGACTGGAGGAATGAAAATTGGGCAAAAGAACTCAGTTGGAGATTAATGGCATTTCACTGTTCCATTTAGGATACGAAAACTCATGTTAAAGCCAGGAAGCAAGAGAAAAAAAAGAACGGAGTGCTTCACAGGAGCAGAAACAATCATAACAATGTTTTAGAGAAGCGGGAGGGCAAACAAATGGCGTTCATTTCACCACTGTCAAAAATTCCAAGGGAAACAACAAAAACACAGAATATGACAAGTAAAAAAGTTGCAGAAACGGTGCATTTAAAAATACTATGTGTGACCGCCAAACTTAGATAAAGATGGACTCTGGTCTGTAAATTTCAGAGTTGTTTTTGTTCCTCATCTAGTGAAGTAACTTATTCCAGATGTGCTTTTTTTGTTGGCAGAATATTTTGGCCTTTATGCGCCTTTTATTAGTTACTCACTGATGTAACCGGTGTGAAAGGAACAGTGTTGTGCTTCACCTGATGAGGTATTTTAAATCTGCGTATTGAGCGAGGAGGAGGGTGTATAAAAAACCGCAGGATCACTCTGATGTGTAAAAACATCCCCAGTTCAAATAATACATTGTTTAAGGATATCCGTGAACTCTTGCGAAGCCTAAGTGTGAGTAATTTAGCTGTTATCTGTGCTAAGCTGTGTTGTACAGCCAGCCTCCAAGTTATGGAAAACAAGGGCTGTATCAGTTTAATTCATTCAGAGTAAAAATACATTATAAAGATTCCAAGGATGATCACATGGAAGGCAATCTTTGACACCTAGTCATTCATTTAGATTTTCAATGACCGATTAGTGTAACTCTCCCAATAAAACACAGTTATGAGAAACAACTTAGTCAAACATGAATCAAAAGAGTAGACGGTTTTGCATTTTCACATGTGCATTTCTTGCAGTACTGCTGAATTATTATGTTTGCCAAACCAAAATGCTTAGCAGTGCCATCTATGTAGCAGGTGTCATATTTGATATATTGCCCTCTGCTGGCGGTAATAACAGCTGTTATTATAGCCCACTCCACAACTAGGGTCTCTAGAGAGGATATGGAATTAAAATTGCTAAACTCATCAGGATGTGTGCAAGTTGGCTTTCAGCACCTGCCCATCCCTTTCAACCCCCCCAAAAACACTTCAAGTTCTGCATCTGTTTCATGTCACTCGTGCCTATTTCACTGAATTTAGGGAAACGACAGTAGTTGGTGCCCCCTTTTACAGCCTTCTTAAAGTGTGAGACAATCTCAGCGTTCCACAGCAGGTGCCAATGTGTTGCATGGGTCTCATTTTTCACACTCTTAGGTTTCCCATCTGTGAAGCTGTACAGAAACCATTATCACTACAATAAAATTTAGAACAATTCCGAGTATTGACACAACATTATTTTTCAGATTCGAGGTGTGTGAAAGGGATTACAAAAGGGACTGGTCCTGCACCAGGTTTCATAAGTGACACTGGTGCTGTGTATCCTGTCAGTGTTACAGCCAGATTCAAGATGGACCACTGGTTTCATGGAAGCAATTGGCTAAATACATTAAAGGCTACATGGCAAAAATAGCAGAGATGAGGTCACTATTCAGGAATTACCCATGCAAATCCTATATTCTGCCTATCTAGAAACTAGGTGAAGAGCTAATAATCACACCCTCTTCATCAAAAGTATAAGGAAATCTAATTCTTTAATTACCAATACATGTGTAAGTCCATGTCCACACACAAAAAAAACAATCACTTTAATTGAGCAACAAAATATTTTGAAAGTGCAAACAATCTTCAGCAATACACTATTCACTATTCACCAAGCGTTTACTCGTACATACAGAAAAAAGAAAAAACGTTATTTAAAGGAATGTACATTAAAGATAAATACTAAGGGGCAGATTTACAAGCCCCTTGCGCCACTTTTGCGTCACTTTTAACATGGGAAAAGTGACGCAAAAGTGGCGCAAGGGGCTTGTAAATCTGCCCCTAAGAACCTATAATGTTGTACCTAATACCATTGGATCCGTTTTTTTAAACAATTAATTGTAGGGGGAAAATCCCCCAAATACACTTTGAAAGGGGTGGGCTTGAATGCTGTCCTTTGCTTACTCAGTGTCCTAGAGACTGAGGGTGGTGGTTTGCCAACAAGGGGATCGTTTGGAAATCATCAAAAAGTAAGTATAGATAGTACGTCCCAGAATGTTGACAAAATAGAATAAACTCGAGGCAGAAATGCCACACCACAGACCATATGAATTAACCAGAAAGGAAACAGATGTACACAACATCTGATTTAACAAAGTTATCTATATTCTTTGTTTTCAGAAATAATGCAAGACAATAGGATACATAAAATATAAACAACCCTGCGCGCATTAATAATGTACAAAAAAGAGTAAAACCAAAATATTTTTCAACACCATAGATCAATGCATGTGAATTTGTTGTTTGTTTCCTGCATGGCCCATTGTAGTTTTCCCTGTGTTAGCCTAATTGTGCACGTTGTAGGATGCATTTTCTTTTGGTCATGTAACTATGTAAACACGCTTGCTTTTGTGCCACATTGTACTTTCGCACGGAACCTGCATATGTTTTCGCGTTCTGCTCTTTTCTTGTGATTTGGTCTGAACATGCTAGACAAGGTCAAATAACAATGCCCCATATTATTCTTTCTGGTCAGGCACTAGCACCAAGACACAACAGGAGAATGCAGCTGCTGTTTATGAGCACACATATCTTGTGATATAACTGAGCACAAGATTTAAAACACACACTTGAGCAAAGGTTCTGAGGCAAGTCTGCTATGTCAGCTGAGATGGAGAACGTCAATCTGTGTGTGCTAAGGTAGGGGGTTCCGCCACTAATCCCAGAGATCTTTGATGTATAATCATCTGGCTTCATTAGAAGGGAGGAGGGTTTAGGATACTCTGTCTTATAACATGACAGGCCTTTTAATGATATATGGATTATTAACTATTATAACAGTATATTTAGTATGCATTTGTTTTCTAATTGTGGCACGAATACTGCATTTTCGGACATGGTAGATTGAATAAATATTCAAAACTTTCTTAGTGTATTTTTATATTTTATTGTGGATGAGTATGAGTGAGAAAGTGAATGGGTGTATTCTGTTATTGAAATCCATGAGAGGATCAAGAGTGTTGTGTTCTGGGGTGCCAACTCACTTGTTTCTCTGGTAAGGCTAGGAGGGCAAGTGAGGCACTATAGCTAGTTATACTGGGGTTCATAGGTACTGAGGTATTATGAGCCCCGACATGCCTATGTTCTATGGTCCCAAGCATAGCTCTGTTCCTGATCAGAATCTCTGCAGAAACGTCCACTCTCTTTATGTACAGACTTGGGCCATTGTATGCATCAATTCATCCGGTCATCCAAAGATTTATACATGAGAAATGTAGCAGACGTCGACATTTCAGTCTCTAATGTCAGCAGTACGTGAGTCCATACTCAGAACCATATGTTTTATAGGAAGATTCAAGTTAACCCAAAAAGATCACTTAACTAGAAAAAAAATAATGAAAAGAACCCATGAAATAAACATTCACAAGAGTATGCCTGTACGATGATAAAGGTGCCTATAAGATAATATTTGTGATACTGACACGTGTTCCACTGCAATCACATTGTGAGGTGTAGAAACCATGCTCTAAAGTGAGTCATATATAAACTTAATTTAATATAACAAAACAGGCTGGATCAGGAAGGTACCCAGCCTAAAGTGATGCTCCAACATTCCACTTAATCAAACGGAAAATAATAAAAAAATCCAGTTAGAAAGGAATACTCACATCAAGCTGTACATTGTATGTTAGCTTGAGTGTTTTGGGTTTAATGAGCTGGGAGTATGAATAGAAGCAGAAAAGAAATTAATAAAAGGTTTGAGGTTTATTGTTAAATCCAGGGTCTTAATATGAGTATGATGGTTCATAGGCCCACCGTACTCGTGGTGGTGGTCTGTCTACCGCCACACTGCGTGTCTGCCTGCAGTATTCTGAGTGTGGCGGTCAAGGATCCCGATGCGCTGACGGTCTGCAACTGGCCTCAATATGCTGGCAGTGCTGCTGCTGGCACCGTTGTGCATATTATGAGTTGGCTTTCCACTGCCCATTTTATGACTATGAGCCCACCATGAAAAGGGTTTTGGAGAGGCAAATTTAGGGCCTCCTGCCAGATCTGGACTTGGGGCCTGTTGCAGGCGGGGCACATTTTGTGCCCCCCTGGAATTGCACCCCTCGTTCCTGCACGGTGTGGCATGCATGCCACACCATGCAGGTATGTGCTGCAGGCGCTGTCACGGCAGCAGCTGCAGTTAAGGCTTACCTATGAGCCTTATACAGTCACCAACATGCGACCGCTGCAGCACTGCCTGCCCACCATGGATTACAGTTGTAATGCGGCGGCTGGGCGCTTGACGGTCTTGGTGCTTGATGGTCTTGACGGTCCTCTTGTTGGCGTGGTTGTGGCAGCCCAACAGGAGGACTGCCAAACTCATAATAAGGACCTTAGTTGAGGTTCCAAAAACTGACTCACATAAATGACTCAATCATATAAGGGCACTTGCTATTAAAGTCACGGTCTGGACTGGTTTACAAACAAATTAGGCTGGGGAATCAAAAATAAACTAAATGAGACCATTGTCAACAAATCTGTAAGTTAGGAGAGGGAGGCAACACATATTACACTCACCTCCACAGAGTAAATCAATGAAGAGCAGTTGGCTATTACCGCGCATCTTGGGAACATTGACAACTAAATGGTGCAGGTCTCTGTTTTTTAACTGTAGATGGGGTGCCAATTTGAGTGTGCCCAAACTGGACCATTAACCAAGGCGGGCATATTGGGTGAATTACTGGTCTATCATGTAATGAAAAGTGAATGCATCAAGTAGCCGTAAGGCACATTGAAACTAGACAGTGACATAGGACAACCCCCCCTCTGTTTTGTTGGGGGCCTTGTGAAGGTGTGGTGTGAGGCCCTTATGATGTTGGTGTCTGCAGTGCAGGTCATATGGTTGTGCAAGGCCCATAAATAACACTCGGAGGCAGTGGTGCATTTGCTTGGTTATCGGCGCAGGCAGATTTTCCTGACCATGCCCTGCCACTTCTTAAATTTATTAGTGAAGACCCATGTGGCCACTCGGTTTTACCATTACAGTGCACAGTATGGAGGTGACAACACAAACCCCCTGCTCACTAATTATTGCTCACAAGTCCAGCGCTCCTCACACTTAACTGGAGCAATACTACATTCCTCCCCAGAATAAACAAAATGAAACAAAAGAAACATGTACCACCTAACCTGATGATATCATGACTGGGATGATGCAATACGCATCAGTAGCTGCAGTATAACAGCCATAGGCAGGTGCCTAGTTGATAAGGTGAAATTAAAATACGGTCCAACCCTCATCATACCTGGTGATCAGAATTTACTGGTCCCAGGATGCTTGTTTCTGGTCCAGGGAGTACCTAGCTTGGTAGTTTGGGCTGGACTGTTCCCATGGGGAGAAGGGTCAAGATTAATTTGCATACGGCTGGGTCCAAATTTTTGGTGGCATAGTGAGCAAAAGAACGATGAATTTAACCTAAAGCTCATGACTGGGGCTGAATGTTTGATTGATTCAGTATTCAGTCCATAATTTGTTGCCGTAGCTCTTTTTGCCCTAAGTGGGATGGGTATGCCCAGACATGGGTCCCTTGCTCGCTGTGCCACTGGATTCAAGATAGCTTGGCTGATATGGGGTAATAACCCAAAAACTGGCCACAGGATGATTGTTTCTGTTCCAGGGAGGAACTGGCTTGGTAGTTCGGGATGGACTGTTCTCATGAGGAGCAGTGCGAAGACTGATTTGCATACTGGTGGGTTAAAACTGTGATGGCATAGTGAGCAAAAGAACAATGGATTTGACCCAGATCTCTTGACTGTGGGTGAATGTTTGATTCAGCATTCCATCCATCTTTTGTTGCCGCAGCACTTTTCACCCGATGAAAACAAGCCATCACACCAGGTGATCCTTCAGTCTCATGGATGGCACAGGAGTACCTCAGAGTTCATACCTGATGTGGGTGGTATGACTGCCATTATGTTTGAGTGGACTACCCTTGTGGCTTCCATTGTTGTCCACCACAGGGGGAGCAGGCCCAGGTAAAACAGGAGCAAGACTTCCAGACTCTGACAACGTGTCCTGTTCTTCCACATAAAAGTCGTTGTCAGTCACATCCATGGAAGGATTTGTGCTGGGGTAAAACCTTTTGAACACTGATAAGTTCCAGATGATTTCTTCCATCCCCCGATGAGCAGTGACTTTGGTGCCTTGCAAGTGGAAATGGTCCAAGGGCGGCGCTTGAAGGGTAGTCTGAATTTGCTTCTTGGGGACCGATCCTTGATGAGTACTAAATCTCCAGCTTTAAGAGTGGACTCTTTTGCATGCCAGCATTGGCTGGCTTTATCATTGGACTTCATTCTTTTCTCATGCACCCATCGTTCATCAACAGGGTCAGGGACCCAGCTGCTTCCACGACTTCTCAACCCATGGAGTGATGCCCAGGAGCTCGCCCTGTAGTAGAGTGTGGAGTTTTGCAGTAATTCATGTAGGAATGAGTACATGGCCAACTCTTGCTGGCTAGCAGAGGCAATACGAATGACTTTGTTTAAGGCCCTCATGAATCTTTCTGCCTACCCATTTGCTTGGGGCCAGCATGGGGGTGATCCTTTTGTGAGAGATCCCAAGCGACTTCATATACGAGGCTACTTCTTGGCCTTGAAATGGTGAGCCATTATCTATCCTTAGTTCCTTTATCATGGCATAGGTAGCTATAATCTTCTCAATTTTGGGCACCACTTCACTGACACTTTTTAAGAGAGGGGTATTTAGAGTAGTCTTCTATCATGACCATGTTGTGTCTTCTGTCAGGGACGCTCCCAAAAGTCAAGACTGATGCACACCCAAGGACGTCATGGCCCATTTTCCGTCAACACTGGAGCTGGCAGACTGGGTTCGCCTGAAGCTTGGCACCTGTTGCACGACCTTGCCAACACTTCAACCTGTTCACCCATCAAGGGGAACCACACTTTGGTTTGTAGCCAGCTCTTGGTCTTGACCATGCCATGGTTTCCAACTGGGCAAACTGAGCAACACGATCAGTGAGGCTAGTGGAAATGACTAGACGATGTGCTCTCAGGGGACAGTCATCGAAGTCAGCGTTCAATTCCTGATGAACATGATAGAGGCTCTCCATGATTTGTCTAGCTTCAGGGGTGAGCAGGGCCCACTGGTTCTTGAACGCAGGCAATTAAATGTTTTTCACTGCTTCCAGTACTTTCTGGAGGCACTCATCTTGGCTGGTGGCCTGGTGAATAGCTTCATTGAGAGTAGAAGGCGACGAGACCGGTCAGCCATATACCTCACATGCTCCTCCGTTTCATCTGCCTCTTCTTCTTCAGGCGTTGTGGCACAAGGATGCCAAGACAGGTAGTCTGCTGGGTTGTGGTGTCTGGGATGGTACTCCACTTGACAGTTATGCTCCTGAAGTTAGAGCATCCATTCATTAATCGACAGTGCGGCTTTGATAAAATTCCATTGAACAGTGGTATCAGGGGCTTGTGGTCAGTAGTGACCATAAATGAATTGCCAAGGCTGTTGCATCCTTCTCAATCTGAGAATATCTCTGTTCTGTCATTGTGAGAGACTGGCTCCCAAAAGTTACTGGGGTCAATTCTTGTTCGGCTTGTCGTTACATCAGCATGGCACTGCGTCTACTGCTATTGTGGTGTCCTTCCAGGGGTCAAAATAGACCAGCATCATATCAGCTGATAGGACATCTTTGGTTGCTTGAAGACAATGTTCTTGCTCGGGCCACAGGACAGGAGGACTGTAGACTTGGTAAGGTCTCTGAGTGGTTGCGTTAGAGGAAGCAGAGACAGAATATTGAGTAAAAAATATCGAGTTGCAAAAATATCGAGTCATTAATATCGTGGGTCAGAAATATTGACAGCAATAATATCGTGGTCCAGAATATCAAATTAAGGTAAGTAATATTGATTTTAAAAATATCGAAGTGTTTAATATTGTTTTCAAAAATATAGTTGTTAAAAAATCGTTTTTTACTATTGTTATTTATTTAAGTATATATTTTATATGCAATCCATATTAATTTACAGCGTGCAGCATATGGAGGCACTTTGCAACATGAATGAATTTAACAGTGTGCACCCCAAGAAATGACAGTACTTTTCGTGACAGTGCAGAAACACGCTATTAAGCAATATGAAATTAAGCATAATGTCGCGTGGTGAAAATATGTAAATATGGTGCATTCTGGGGCACGTAGTGAATACTTTGGGCCATGTGACCACTGGGAGTATACAAAACCACTCACCTGTGAACAAGGCTGTGATAATGCTGAAACATGTAAGGAAGCGAAGAGTGGTTTAAATGCTGCAGCGCAGACAAATAAATGTCAAGTTTGGATTTAAGTCGGAGTTGGGCTCTGAAAGTTCTTTCCTGGTGAAACCCTTTACAACAGGATTCTCCGTTCCTGTTTACAGAGCCCGCCCTGCAGGGTTGGGGGCCTTTGGTAAAATGGAGGATGGTGTAACATTTGATGGAAAAGGCATGACCCGCTTTTACGACCACCCCAGCCAGAAGGATTTCCGTGGCTATCTGGTGAGTGGCGCTGAGAAAGGGAGATGAGAGAGGTAATGTCCTCCCTCTGGCAACTCTGCAATCCATATTAATTTACAGCGTGCAGCATATGGAGGCACTTTGCAACATGAATGAATTTAACAGTGTGCACCCCAAGAAATGACAGTACTTTTCGTGACAGTGCAGAAACACGCTATTAAGCAATATGAAATTAAGCATAATGTCGCGTGGTGAAAATATGTAAATATGGTGCATTCTGGGGCACGTAGTGAATACTTTGGGCCATGTGACCACTGGGAGTATACAAAACCACTCACCTGTGAACAAGGCTGTGATAATGCTGAAACATGTAAGGAAGCGAAGAGTGGTTTAAATGCTGCAGCGCAGACAAATAAATGTCAAGTTTGGATTTAAGTCGGAGTTGGGCTCTGAAAGTTCTTTCCTGGTGAAACCCTTTACAACAGGATTCTCCGTTCCTGTTTACAGAGCCCGCCCTGCAGGGTTGGGGGCCTTTGGTAAAATGGAGGATGGTGTAACATTTGATGGAAAAGGCATGACCCGCTTTTACGACCACCCCAGCCAGAAGGATTTCCGTGGCTATCTGGTGAGTGGCGCTGAGAAAGGGAGATGAGAGAGGTAATGTCCTCCCTCTGGCAACTCTGCAATCCATATTAATTTACAGCGTGCAGCATATGGAGGCACTTTGCAACATGAATGAATTTAACAGTGTGCACCCCAAGAAATGACAGTACTTTTCGTGACAGTGCAGAAACACGCTATTAAGCAATATGAAATTAAGCATAATGTCGCGTGGTGAAAATATGTAAATATGGTGCATTCTGGGGCACGTAGTGAATACTTTGGGCCATGTGACCACTGGGAGTATACAAAACCACTCACCTGTGAACAAGGCTGTGATAATGCTGAAACATGTAAGGAAGCGAAGAGTGGTTTAAATGCTGCAGCGCAGACAAATAAATGTCAAGTTTGGATTTAAGTCGGAGTTGGGCTCTGAAAGTTCTTTCCTGGTGAAACCCTTTACAACAGGATTCTCCGTTCCTGTTTACAGAGCCCGCCCTGCAGGGTTGGGGGCCTTTGGTAAAATGGAGGATGGTGTAACATTTGATGGAAAAGGCATGACCCGCTTTTACGACCACCCCAGCCAGAAGGATTTCCGTGGCTATCTGGTGAGTGGCGCTGAGAAAGGGAGATGAGAGAGGTAATGTCCTCCCTCTGGCAACTCTGCAATCCATATTAATTTACAGCGTGCAGCATATGGAGGCACTTTGCAACATGAATGAATTTAACAGTGTGCACCCCAAGAAATGACAGTACTTTTCGTGACAGTGCAGAAACACGCTATTAAGCAATATGAAATTAAGCATAATGTCGCGTGGTGAAAATATGTAAATATGGTGCATTCTGGGGCACGTAGTGAATACTTTGGGCCATGTGACCACTGGGAGTATACAAAACCACTCACCTGTGAACAAGGCTGTGATAATGCTGAAACATGTAAGGAAGCGAAGAGTGGTTTAAATGCTGCAGCGCAGACAAATAAATGTCAAGTTTGGATTTAAGTCGGAGTTGGGCTCTGAAAGTTCTTTCCTGGTGAAACCCTTTACAACAGGATTCTCCGTTCCTGTTTACAGAGCCCGCCCTGCAGGGTTGGGGGCCTTTGGTAAAATGGAGGATGGTGTAACATTTGATGGAAAAGGCATGACCCGCTTTTACGACCACCCCAGCCAGAAGGATTTCCGTGGCTATCTGGTGAGTGGCGCTGAGAAAGGGAGATGAGAGAGGTAATGTCCTCCCTCTGGCAACTCTGCAATCCATATTAATTTACAGCGTGCAGCATATGGAGGCACTTTGCAACATGAATGAATTTAACAGTGTGCACCCCAAGAAATGACAGTACTTTTCGTGACAGTGCAGAAACACGCTATTAAGCAATATGAAATTAAGCATAATGTCGCGTGGTGAAAATATGTAAATATGGTGCATTCTGGGGCACGTAGTGAATACTTTGGGCCATGTGACCACTGGGAGTATACAAAACCACTCACCTGTGAACAAGGCTGTGATAATGCTGAAACATGTAAGGAAGCGAAGAGTGGTTTAAATGCTGCAGCGCAGACAAATAAATGTCAAGTTTGGATTTAAGTCGGAGTTGGGCTCTGAAAGTTCTTTCCTGGTGAAACCCTTTACAACAGGATTCTCCGTTCCTGTTTACAGAGCCCGCCCTGCAGGGTTGGGGGCCTTTGGTAAAATGGAGGATGGTGTAACATTTTATATGTATGTGATGCATGTTTATTTGTATTTATTTCATTTATTTATTTTTATTTGATGAGTTTTATATAGCACTGGCTAGACCCGAAGGTATCAGAGTGCTTTACATAAGGAAACAGCGAGCTGCAAGTTACAGAAATTCACATAAACTACAGAATGATTGCATAGTCAAGGCAGAAGTTATTAGCGAACACCAAACACAAGACCTAAAAAGACCAAGAGAGCTGGAAGTCCACAGGTAGGAGACAGCAGCAGAGAAAAACAATGAGACATATGTCCGAGGTCCAGCTGTGTAGGTGACGGCCATAGCAGTGAGCCGGAGCCAGTCTCCCCTATAGCTGTCGGTGCAGCTCCACCGGGAATTGGCCATGAGGCTCGGGCTCCGCCGGGTTAGAATGAAGATCATGAAGTGATAAAATGTCTTGAGACCAGAAACGGAAGAGTGGAGATGGCGAGGATGGCTGAATAGGAAAGGGTATGTAGCTTGGCTGCCATCTTTATTTATTTGTATAAGAATTGTTTGTATTTTTAATACATGTGGTGTACATACGGTTTATTTTCCCACACCCAGCATACTTCTTCCCTCTTGCTAGGCAATCCTCAGGGTGGTGGGTTGGTCCTCTACAATAGCGCTATGTCCTGGGGTTCGCACCACCTCTCCTGGGCTTGCTTATATTGGGTGTTTGTGCGATGCGTTGACTGCTCCTACTTTTATTTGCTGGTTCAAGCCGGCTTTCATGTGGAAGGCGTGAGACTTAGAGAGTTGTTTTGTTCGGCCCATCTTTAGGATGTCAGGAAGAGATCTCCCAGACTCTTCCAGAAGGCACTTACAGAGTTTCGCTGATATACACCCTTAAATTATTTGGCCTCTTATATCTTCATTTTCATCGGTGAAGCCACACCTGCTGGCCAGCTCCTTCATCTGAATTTAGAAAGTGTCAATAGATTCTTCTGCTTTCTGCATGGCTTGGTGAAATACAAACCTTTCATTGTCCTTATTCGCCATCAGCTCAAAAAAGGTGTTATGAGCTGCAATGGGGTGAGGAGCATCTTAGGCTAGCCTGCGTGATGTCTTGGAGACATCACGAAGCCTACATAGAGAAAGGGCCTCTTATCAGGCACCCGGCTGGGGCGCTGTGCGCCTGCCCTGCACTAATCACAATGGTGCCATTGCAGCGTTGTGATTGGCGGAGGGGAGGGAGGCTGCCTGTGGGTGGCTTTCCTGATGAGAGCTGCTACACTGCAGGAAAACGTGGCCAGGAGCTGAGGCGGCACGGGATGGTGAGTTTTATTTTATTTTAATTATTTAAACGCCTCCCCCCGCAGCATCCCTATTTCCACCCCCTCGTCATGCCAACCGCAACTGTCCAGATTGTGTGTATTAAAGCACTATGAAAGCACACCAATGGCATCAATGCACTGTGTGCCGCTAATTTAATGTGCACCTCCTCTCTGATTTCTGCTGGGATTCTATTCTCGGGCAGGTGATTTCCATAGGCACACATCGACACACTACGTCCAGCTCTCTCATGCCCGTCTCCACAGCGGTGTCTGATTTCCCACACCAACCATGTTCACAATCCAGGCATGTGTGCTTCGCACTTCCTTTCTGATTACTGCATTCTCATGTCATTGCCTCTTGTGAGTCTCAACATCTGTGTGCATCTTTCTGAGTGTGCACGTGCTATGTCCCCCTACTTCAATTCATGGTGCAGAAGTATTTCTCGTGTCAGTGCATATCCCCTTGTGTCTACTCTACATTTTCTCTGGTGCATATTCCTGTGCGAGCACCGTTGGGTGTTACTATTCAGTCTCCTCAACTGAGCTCATATGCACAACCCTCACTTCTGAGAGTTTATTCAATATGCACGAACATTGCGAGGTAGGTGGTGCTCTGGCATAATGTGATTGCGTGCATCAGAGTGCACGCACACGTGTCTAGTTGCTATATCCTTTACCAAGTGTAGGCACTCAGTTTCTCCTGCTCCTACACTCAGTGGGCACCTTTCTTTCCTGTGCCCGCAGGCTGTATGATCCTGTGAATAGGGTGAGTGTGTACCTGTTAGTGCATGCCCGCACTGGGTTTTGTGCTCGTTGTATTCATATATGCTATGAGTCATGAGTGGTAGTGCACCCCTTTATGTATATACAGGCTCCCCACCTGCACTGTTTCTAGAAAATGGGCATTTGGAGAATGAAGATATATGTGTTATCTTTCTTGTGATAAAACTAAAATATTTGTTGTTAATAAAAATTCCTGGAATAGAATGCGGAGTTGGTGTAATACCAACACCTCACTCCAGCATTGCATATTGTTTGTTGGTGATGTAAAAGTAATGGCGCCTTATAATCCTGCCATTGAAGAGCCATAATCTGCACCAGATGGTTAATTCAGTTAATTAATCAGTCACAGCGAGTGCGGGAAGGTGACATCTATTATGTTGCTATAAATGTTAACCCACCAGAGGCTTATCTCCTAGGATATGGAGCGTTCCTTTCTGATGCGAGCACCCCCCTCTCCCCATGTAGGCCTCCTTCTACGGCAGTCCGCCCAGTCGTGTTCCAGTAATGACCATGGGATTTTCAGCTGAAGTACCGAAAGTAGGCCTCACCGTATGATATAATTAAGTGGGAAGCCAAGGCACTGTAGTTTTCAGTTCGCAGCCGAGCACGTTTGGGTGGTTTAATAAGGCTACTAAAGAGTTTATGATGTGATAGATGTTTCACTGCCTTGGCTCCTTTTTCCAAAGCAAAGGCCATATTCATTATTTAACCTGCTGACTCTTCCACAGGCCAGGAGGAGCTTGCTACTTCGTATATATCTGTCAGCATTAGTGGCTGGTTAGACTTGTTGGCTTTGCTGATGCTTGTTTTAATGAGAGCGCACCCGTCTGTTCGCTTCTGATGCTGCGGTGAGGCGTGCGGGGCAGTGGTGGTGGCGGTAGATGGACAGGGAATTATAGAATTAATTTATGCCTCCTCATCTCAAAGTATGTGTGCCATGCCCTTATTTAAATAAGATCAACTCTTTTTGGAGTCTAATCTCCAGCACATTTACTTGAGAAAGTCGTTCTATTACACCTTACATTTCACTAAAACCCATGTTGTAATTTATTTTACATGTTTTAAGGTCTACTTCTCATTGCTACTTCTAATTACTTTATTCTAACTTGACTTCATGTGTTAGGTCATTTAAATGTATTAATATTATTTTAATTTCTCAAATTTGCTTGAAAATGCACCATTTGTCCACTCTTTTTTCAAAATTTTCACGGGGGGAGAACCCACTCGAACCCCCCGTAGGTTGTTCGGGCTCGCTTGCTACGCTCATTCGCCTCAGTGCAGTACGACAATTATTTTACGCCACACCACTTTCAAATGTCACCAGCCGCCACTGGTCTGTACCCAGCGTCTTTACTACTTTGCTGCTAAGCCTTGAAAAAGTAGTCTAAATGACGAAACACGTGTCGGATGTTTGCGTCTACGCTACACACTTTGCGTCAACACAACCAAGATTTTTCTTGTCTACTGTATTAGGACTGTTTTATGATCTATTGTACATATTGCATGGTGCTATGTTCAATAAAACCAACTGATAACAAGTTTGGATGCTAAACTAATTTGTTGCTGTGCTCTGTATTATATGTTTTGGTACTTTACAGTTTTACAGACAACAACAGTTCCTGTGGACAATCAACAAATGATACTTAATATCACTTAGACACCATGCACTGGATTTAAAATAATGTGATTACATTATATAAAACAACGTATTTTCATACAAAATTCATGTTATATGCCTCTTCTCTTTCAGACATCTCTTTTCCTTCGATTATTGTAATTGTGCTATTATATACTAAGTATCATTTGTTGATTGTCCACAGGAACCGTTGTTGTCTGTAAAGCCATGGTTCTGTGACTTTAGGAATGTCAGAACAGCCTCTTCATTTGTTGCCAGTTATTATGTTGAGTGGCCATGACCAATGGCCTGTTACACTTTCCTTGGATGTAAGGAGGGCAGCAGGGCTGTATCTTGGCAGCAGCAGTTGAAGGATGTAAAAGATGCCAAGTCACATGGCTCATCGACATAGAGGCAGACTGGCAGCGAGAGCGCAGTCTAATTTGTCATTGTCCCCCAACAATAAAAACAGCTCACCGCATGACTAACTAGGGCCAGCCGGCAGTGGATGCCCCAACCTTGGTTCACTGCTCTCCGACGGGCATCGACAGCAGGCCACACATGAAGATACCGGCAGGCGGGCAACTAGAGACAAATTTGGGGAGGGGTTGAAAGAGATTTCGGGGGGGGATAAGTCTTCCAGCCATAGGCAGAGTGGCTGTAAGAAGGGGTGAAAACACAACAAATGCCTCATTAACGAGTAAATGGTCTTTTAAAGATCTGTCAAGTACTCGGGTCCGGCTGCAATTAGATGGACGCCAGCCCGCGAGGCTGTCTCAGCCGGGCTGACACACATGACGGGGGGGGGCTGAAGCCCGGTGAGCCCAATGGGTGTTGCGCGCCTGGATACCAGCCATCGGGGATTGGCACACCATACCCACGTGGAGTAGCACTGATGCTTGGAACACTTGCACACCGCTTCACACACAGATCGGGTGGGCTCCAGTCACTGTGAAGGTGCACCCCGGGGTGAGTTCACACACCGGTTGTACGTAGCATGAGCACCGTGCACCCAGAGAGGGCACTCAGCTGCCACGGCACACTGGGGACCAGATACGCAACACCCTGGTTGCCAGTATTGTATCAGGGACCCCCACGATGTTGGCGTCTGCAGTGCAGGTCATGTGGTGTGGCAAGTCCTATAAATAACACTCAGAGGCAGTGGTGTATTTGCTTGGTCATTGGCAGGGGCAGGTTCTCCTGACCACACCCTGCCACTCCCAGTATTTTTTAGTGATAACCCACGTGGCCATAGGGTCTTAAAATTATGGTGCACAGTAATCACTAATTATTTCCCACAAGTCCAGCGCTCCAGTTACGTCACTGAAATTACATTACAGCCCTCTTAAGTGAATACTAAATACACTGGTATTTGGTGCGGCAGCCCAAGTATTGTATACATATTGTCATCAGCTAATGCAGTGAATCTAATTAGGATAATGGTTGGCTACAAATAGTAAAGGCATTAAGTAGCCGAAAGGCACATAGAAAATTTACTGTGATGCAGAGTGACCATTTTAAGGAAATGCTAAATACACTGATATTTGGTGTGGCAGCCATATTGGAGTGGTTGTATACATTTTGTCATCGGATAATGCAGTGAATCAAAATAGGGCTAATAGTATTGGCAGTACAACTAAATATCATTGTTAACTTTTTCAGTATTTTGGCTCTGCAAAGTACATGCGTTATATGAAACATATTAATATTTACAACTGTACCTTGAGATGATCGTAGTTGTATTAATTGCTCTTTGAACATCTGTGGTTGCCACAGTGCGCCAGGCTCAATATACTTTAAGTACTGCCAACATCATTTATCTAGAAAGGAAAAACATATTTTTGGGAGGATGCAAAATGAATTATCTCAGGTAGGCTGTTTTGCTGAATATTTGACATTGTATGATAAATTGGTACTAGTAAACAAAGATCAAATGGATAACAGGCAACATTCATGTGGGGATTTGCAAAATATTTTTAAGTGATTTAACATTCGTTACACTACAGTGCTAACTGTAAAGCTAGTCAAACAAACATAAGATGCCTTTAAAAAGAAATATTATTGCAATCAAATTTCAAGGCTTCAAGCAGCTGTATCAATCACTCACAGAGATTTGTAAAGCGCCCAGCTACTTAGTGAATGTCCTAGCGCTGGAAAGACTTCTATGACCAACCTACTGACTCTGTCATTGATATGCCACATTAAAAAGCAAAGTCTTGAGATTGAATTTAAATGCAAGTACATCTTTTGTAGCACAAAGATGGCAAGGAAGAGCATTTCACTCGCTGGCAGCAAGAAAGGAGGAGGTAAGGTAAGGTTTATTGTACAATTAATAAAAATTCACAATATAAAAACTTCAAAAGAGTACATATTAAGCCTTATATACGTTTGTAATACAATTATAAAAGAAAAATAATTATTTTCAATAAAATCATGAAAGTTTCATTACTTTTTAGTATTGTCCATTTGTAAGTTTATAGAGTCAAGGTGACTTGGTTTGCCAGTCGAAGCTTTAACTTGGCAAGTGAGTAACCCGCTGTCCTTTATTGGGTTGAGGTGCCGTTGCTTGCTGTTCATTAAGCGAGCCGTGTGGCTAGTTCAGAAGTCTTCTAGCCACTATGTCAAAGAACTTTGTCAGTCTGCAGTTTAGCTGAGTTTCAACTGGATTGAAGCACAGCATCACAGCCTGCCTGCAGCTTCTTATGCCCTTTTGATTCCATGAAGTTCGAAGTAAAGAGCGCCTTATGTCCATCAAGATTGGACAGATGCAGATTATATGTAAAAGGTCCTCTTTCCCTGCTCTACAAAGTCGGCAGAGATGGACTTCTGTTCCCCTTTTCCAAGGTGGCAAGTGGGGTAGTATTGGTAGGATGCCTAGACGCAAGTTTAAAAATTTGTTTTTTGTCGCCTGCGTAAGGCCCGTTTTCAGGTAAGCCTGCGGTTTCAGAGCGTTATAGTCTTTCAACACTGCCCATCCATGAGCCCTCTTGGCCAGAATTTCTTTATCGTCAATTGATGATATCATTTTGGTTACTTTTGTAACCATGTTTTTAAAGCTTTTGATGTCTGTTGATGACTCCCAGAGGTTTGTTAATCCCAGGGACTCCAGGGATTCGTTTAAATACTTCCTAGCGGGAGAGTTCTCTCGGGTGGAGAGTTCGGTCCAAAGATGAGCGTTTAAGGATCCTTGCTCGGCGCCTCTGATTTTTCGCCAGTTTTTTATGTAGGCGCCTCTTCTCTCCACCGTTTGTCTCTGGAGTCCAAATTCGAGTCGAATCTGGGCAGGGGAGACGTAGTTAGGCAGATGGAAGATTGCCCTGTAGGCTTGACTGATAGTTTTGTCTAAGACCGTGGCGTCTTTCCCTTGCATTGGTTCGCTGCCGTATGTCAGCATAGGCTGTAAACGTGCTCTAATCACCTGTAAAAGGGGATCCAATGACCGATCAGGGAGGACTTTCTTCAAGGGCCTCATTGAAAGGTGGAATATTGTACCCTTCCGTCGAATGGCCTCTAGTTGGTTTTTGAATGAGCCTCTGCTGTCTAGAAGTACGCCTAGGTATTTATAAGTGGCTACACGGTCTAACCTCTGTCCGTCGAGAAACCATTCGTGTTTCTTTGTTTTGTTCTAATTTACTGACATGACTTTTGTTTTTTTCAAGTTAATCTTTAATGCGTTATTTATTGAAAATGTGTTGGTGGTGTCCAGAAGATGCTGAAGTCCAACGGGGGACCGACTAATAAGGACCAGGTCGTCTGCATATAAGAGATTTGAAAGCGTGATGCCTCCCAGCCGCGGGGCATGTGAGTTGATTTTCTCCAATTCTCCTGGGAGGTCTGCAAGAAAAAGATTAAACAACATAGGGGCTAGGACGCATCCTTGTTTTAAGCCTTTGGTGGTATTGATTTGCCTTGAGAGGTGCGTACCGGAGCCCAGCTTGATTTTGACCCAAGTATTGGTGTGTAGTAATATCAGCTGTTGTAAGAGTGGCCCGGGAATCCCCCATTTTTCCAGCTTCTGCCAGAGTTTGCTGCGGTCTACGTGGTCAAATGCAGCGCTGTAGTCTATAAAACATAGAAATAGCGAGCTCTTGGCTGTTTTTGCCGCGTCTGTCAGAAGGGTTAGCGCCATGATGTTGGTTATTGTACCCTGGCCTCTACAGAATCCGGTTTGGTTAATTGGAATGATGAACTTGTGGGTGGCCCAGGATGTTAATTCCTCCAAGATAAGTCCCGCATAGTACTTTGCTTCAGTGTCGATTAGAGCAATAAGTCGGTAGTTGCTTGGGTTGCTCCTGTTGCCCTGTTTGTAAATTGGGCTTATAGTTGATCCTCTCCAGGATGATGGACTTATTGCTGTTTCCCTGATTTCCTGGAAAACTGGTGCCAGGGTGTCACTCCAAAAATCGGCGTCTTGTTTGTACATAATTGGGGGTATTCCGTTGGGGCCGGGAGCACCCTCTAATCTCCCTTTTGAAATTTGTGATTTGATCCTGGCCGCCGTTGCGGCAAGAGTTTTTTCCTTTCGGTTTAAAGTTGGTTTGAGGATTGTTGTTACTGCCTCGTCCGGATTAGCAGTTATACGTAGGGGCACTGTCATGGTAAAGTCTTCATATTCTTCGTCAGTGTGGTTTCCAATTTTATAGGCGCTTGAGTTCATTTCGATTTTCCAGGTTTCACCACTGAGTGGATCCCCCTCTGGGTTTTTATCGTTGAAGTGGTTCAGTAAATGATGTGCCCATTCGGGTTCTGATATATATGAGTTAATTCCTGGGTAGCCTGCACTTTGGAGGCTATGGATTGTTTTCCAAAATCTAGCACTATTCTTCTGTTTTGAATCGTATACGATTTTTACCCAGAGTTCCTCATTCAATTGCCTTTTCCTTTCCCATTTCTTCTTCTTTAACTGTGTCTTTAAGGTTCGCAGCTCTTTTTGCAGGGTTTCATTGTTTGATTGTTTGCGAAGCTGTCTAAGGATCTGGGTTATTTGCCGTTTTAGATTTTTTGTCTCTGGTGTGGTTACCTTACCGAATATATTACACGGGATATTCTCTTTTCGGGTTTTTTGCTCTGTGGCGTATGTGGTACCGAGTGTTGTTACGAATTCTTCCCATACCTCTGTTGTTTTCTTTGTCTGGCTTGCTATTTGGTGATGCAGTGTCAGCAGTAGAAGCTTTTCTTGTGAATTCACTTTGCCAGTTTCAAATGGATCTGAACTCGTTTCTGGGACCTGTCTTTTTCACCGGAAAGTATCAGGTATAAATCCCTGTTGTTAGGGATGAACATTCTCCACCGCATGCTTCTGCAGAGGGATGTTGGCTTTCAAGCTCAGCATCTGTAGATGGAGATTGGATGGTTTTGGTGGAATATTCAATGGAGGATAGGTGAACCGGAGAGAATACCCATTCCGAACAATATTTATTACCCAGTCATCTTTTGTGATGGATTGCCACTCTGTCAGAAAATGGAAAATACTTCCCACTACTGAAGTGGGCAGCGGGGGGGGGGTCGGGGGGGGGGACCTGCTGTAGGCAAAAAAGGAGGAGATACCACCCGACCTCCTTCTTTTTATTCACAAGATCACCACCTTCACTGTAATACAAATTGAAAAATTATGAAGACCTTATAGGGATTTGTTTGATCATGAATAATAGAAGAGAGTAGTGAAATTAATAATTCTCAAAAAACACATTGTCAGTTATGGAAAAAATCACTATAAGTGGAATTGTTGATCAGCAAGAATATGAGAAGAGCATTGTTTTGTGATTAAGAACTAAAATCTTGGATTACAGTGTATAAGAAGAAAAGTCTCACAAGTGATTGCTGAATTGATCTAACAGTTAATCTGTAAGATTTTTCCCATAACTGACAATGTGGTTTTTGTGAATTATTCTTTTCTGCAGCGATATGCAACAATTCGTTGGTTGTGGGAAAGCTCTTCTCCGCTCGTTAAATTCAAGGGATGTGTATGTCTGAGAACAGATTGGGGGAACAGCATGCGTGCAAAAAGGTGTGCATCAGAAAATTACTCTGCCTTTGGTGATAAAATATCTTGAGACTGCCTTGAGACACTTTCGGATTGCACCAACCTGGAAAGCAGACAGAAATTTTGATTTTATAAGGACATCAATGACATTCTTTACTCATTGCACACCACATCTAACCCAATAAAAAGACATCTTATGTTGACGAAGCTGAAACTTTTTATGAAAAATTTACCACACAATAATAAAGAAATGTATTAAAACCATTAACATTGAAATGCATAATAAAGTAGATGTTAGGAAATGTGCTTTTATTAAACGTGCAAAAACTGGAAATAATTCTTAAATTTGCGGAAAGCCTTCATTACTATCTCTCTCCAACTGCTAGGCCACACTATTCTTTTATTCTACTTTATCCCTTTAAGAAAAATAAATGCCTTTCATAAATAGTGATTTAACATTATAACTGAATTAGAGAGCCTGACTTTTTTGTGAAATGTGCTGTTACCTGCAACTCTTCTTCTCACACCATATGACTTCACTGTATTTAGATTGCTTTCTTGGCCACCTATTCATATTGTACAAGCATATTTACCAAAAGAAAATGCTTAATGCAGATTATCTTTCATGATTTAACCAGGACATACCTAAATTAAAATGTTTCATTCCGTAGAGCAGCTCATTGTCACACAACAGGACACCATACAGTTAAGAGAGTAGGCTTGCAAAACGTTCCCATGAGAACCTACATAGATGTAACCTTTGTAATACATTGTAGCCACCTCTGAATAAATTCTTGTCGACATGGACATTTACCGTGGGAATTGAAGGGGAAGATGACAGACCATTGGAAGATCTTCCTCCATTGGATGCTGATGACATATTCACCTGATTTTGCAACTTGTTTAGTGGTCTTTCTATATAGTATGTGTTCCTAGCTAGAGAGTCAAGGCATTCTATTCACTACTTCCTTTCACCTTAGCACTTCTTTGTGTTAGTTCCAATTATCACAAGCTATTGCTGACTGTGATTTTCTTTGACTTCTCCTTACGCAGATTGAGGAGACGTTCTGTCTTTATGCTGATTTTAGCTACTGCTGTGATTTCTATCACCTTCTCATTCATTTAGGCATTTGCTACTGCAACTGTCCGGAGTACTCAGCTGAGTCTCCAGAACTACCCTTTATGGGTAGTTTGATCTTTTTCCTAGGTACCTGACTTTGCTACAACATTCTACTTCCTCTTTTTCAGAAAGAACTCTTTATGGGCTCTTGTTAGGATAGGTTCTTCAGATTTGAATAGGGACTACATTATGAATGGAACACACTGTTATTTTCTATGCCTGTTGTAACCAATCCCTTTTGATTATTTCTGTAATTGATCTGATCTAACTAACCTGAATAAGAGAAACAAAAATATCGACTAATCTCTTAATGAGAGAATAAACTTTTAAGAACGTCATCAACCCTCTCTTTATTGGCTAATCATCAAATGTAAGTGATGTTGTTGTGAAAATGCTCCATTCTAACATGGTGACAAAGGTTTATAGACTTAGCAAGGTATGGAACTTCCAGTTTTGTCAAGTAAGTTTGAATTGATGTTATTTATGGAAATGTTTCTAAAATTTCCACGCTCGCAATGTCATAACCACAGAGGCAAAGCTTCAATGTGCACTACTCTACTACTTCATCGGGTCTCTACAGTGAGTCATAGGTGTTGCATAACATCTCACAAGAATATATGTGCAATACTGTTGGACATATCACTCATTTTCTCAAGACCATGCTGTATGCCTCATTATTTCCCATGCACGCACTAGCAGATATGATGAGTATTCACTTTAAATTGCCCACATATCCTTAATGAAGTCAAACAGGTGACCCTTGTTTACTTCAAATACAGAAGAGATAGCGGCATTAACGTTTATTCTATATGTGGTTCTAAACTGCACTTCACTGCATACTTAAATGCTTCATGAGTTAATGGTATTATACAGTCTTACTTGACGTGCCTATTCTCAGTAACAATGCAAAAACAAAACACCATAATTGTGTCCTACAAACTGAGCTGCTAAGAAAAGTACACTGGAACTGTGGCCTAGTGTGGGAAATCTGCCATTCCTACCTGGTCACCCCATATGTTTTGCCTTTTGCTCGACCTTATGTTTTTGCAAGTGTGAGACCTCTGTGCACCTTAAGCCTGCTAAGCAGTGGTTTACCCAGTGGTCAAGTGTCTGTGCTCCCCCTTTAAATGTGGTTGAATTGGCACATTCGGTATTGGTATATTTAACTTATGTATACATCTCTAAGCTATGGCACAAAATGTTTCCAGGGCCTGTAGGTTAAATGCTGCTAGTGGACATCAGCACCCATTTGCCCCTCTCTTTAGTGACAGTGCAAACAAGACAACATGCCTACCATTTGTACCCTGTCTGCAGCAGTATAAAAACACCAATTCACCCTGTCAAAACCTCCCTTTTAAATATTAATTATTCACACCTATGTAGGCCAATATTTTTTACTGTGGCAGACCGTGTTGTTCTATGCAGAAAACCAGAGTACAGATTAAGACCCTAATGCCGTATCTCAGGAATGGGACGAGCTAAAAAAATAATTAAACAGCAACACTATATTTAAACGTTATTACACATCCAATTCAATGTTGAATTTTTTATTTTTTTTAATAAATTAAAGAAAAGTACATTTTTAAAATATATCTTTTCCCTGCCCAACAGTCCTGGAGTTTAAACTTGCATTTGCTCTCCCACTTCTGCCAGCCAGTAATTAGCATTTGAAAAGGAATGAAAAGTGTGCAAACAATAGACTGATCTGAATGAACAGAAATGACTGCGCTGGACCTCCCAGAATATACAGGGTGGTTGTGGGGGGGGGGGGGGGGGGTGGGGGGGCTGTGAGCATTCTTTTCGACATTACATTGTCAAATTTTGCTTGAATGTCAAATCCAGTTTGACAAGTCTGCTGGGATTACATATAACAATTTGGGGCACACTTGATAGGAAGTGAAACAAGATGTCAAAACCATTTTTGTATATCCACTGTCTAGTTGCTGGAAAACCCTAGTTTTGGTCTACCAAACGTTTTTCTCTGGGTTTATTGTGGGTGCAATGACTGCCTCAAACTGGATTTTAATGGCAGATGTGGGAAGATACTAGGACTATAAAAAAAACACATCCCACACAAACCCCACCCCTTAGAGCCCAAGTTTAGTGTGGCCAAAAACCTACACCTTTTTGAAAATAGCAAAAGTGGGAATGTTTGGCTCCAGGAACTTTTACCCCACTGGTGAGCCCAGGAGTCATTCCCTTCCACTAGCGTGTGCCAGATATAAACGTAGGACCTCCAGACACCAACTTCACAACACTTCCCAACCTCAAGAAGATCAAAAGAGGCCTGAATCTGCTGTCTGAAAACTGAGAAGAACCACGAAGGACCTGCTCTCTCTTGTACCCAGGAGAAATATATGAACTCCAAGGGTTATAAGGCAGACATCCTGTTCAACCTACAAGGTTACAAAACCCTACAAGAGGCAACTGCCCAACAGATCAGTGGCAACTTCTTCAGCACTGGACCCTACTGGTGGCCTCCACCTGATTCAATGTGTCTCTTTTGAGGAACTAAGGGGCTTTAGAAGTGTAATCCTGCGGTGGATTGAGACTTGAAGGACTAAAGTCAGAAGGTAGAATTGTTGACCTGGATGAACCTGGTTGGTGTATCTGACCCGTACTCACTTGCAATCAATATTAACGTGAGTCAAGGTACTGCACTACCCATATCTTTGACTACCAATGGCACTTTATGCTTCTTGGTGCTATTCCTACTTAAAACTTTAATACTTCATGTCTTCCATTCCACTTATTGGATTTTTGGTGTCATTTTGTTTATTAAATGTAAGTTTATTTTTCCAATTCTGTTTGGGTTTTTATTGTTTTGCATTACAACTGTATTACTGGTTTGGTACAGCATAAATAGTTCCCATATTACCCTAAAATAAGCCTGTCTGCTCTGTGTCATAGCTACCAGGATGTGGAGTCCAGGTTTATTTAGTGACTTGAGGGTTTACCCTGACAAGGGATGAGATTATTCCTTGAGGTGGGCAGTCACCCCCCACCTAAATAATAATTCAATTTCTTACACCTACTAATCAAGTTTGCATCTTAACAACACCTGGCACTCGTAACTCCCTTTTATCCCTTTTAGGTAATAGCAGATATCTCATGAATGACGCAACCCTATTGCAAACAAGGAGCAATGGATAAGACAAAAAATAGAGCATACATGATGCGCTAAGTCATTTGGGTGATAGAATAATGATTTGTGTACCTGCATCAGAGCGTATTTAGGAGTCGAATAGAGCCACTGAAGGCAATGAAACTACCGTAGGTGTGAGTATAGGACAACTAGAAGAAGCACCATTTTCAGTTAGTTACACTCCACCTGTTATATGACTAATCCATGGCATTATTTCTCTACCGATTACAACATTTCATTTTCATGACTGCCAGAAATATAAATCTTTAGGCTGGCATTAAACAATACACAGTTCACATCTGCTCCATTTCCGGAAGTTTCTCTTTTCTTACATCTGCTTAAATGAAGATGACGGTGTGTTTATTAGTACCTCCAGCTGCAGAAATCATCTATGTCACTGTTGGACTTGACCCTCCCTTCAGGTCACCCCCCAAACCTCTTTCCTTCACCCTTCCTGTTTTCTGAACCCTTTTTTTTACCTTTAGGACTCTGTGAACTTTGCAACTGCTAACCAGTGATGAAGTGCTTGCACTCTCTCCCATAAATATGGTAAAATTGGCTTACCCCCAATTGGCATCTTTAAGTTATTTCTAAGTCCCTAGTAAAGTGACACTGCCAGTACCCAGGGCTTGTAAACTGAAAGCTATGGATGAGCCTATAGCACTGATTGTGCCACCTACTTAAGTAGCCTTTTAAACATGTCCCAGGCCTGCCATTGCAGCCTATGTGTCCAGTTTTAAGCTGTCATTTCAACATGGCAAAACACATATTTTGCCAGGCCTAAACCTTCCTTTGTAATACATATGCATCACCCCTAGAATAGACCCTATACAGTCTCAGGGCAGGATGCATTGTATAAAAAAAATTGGACATGGAATTTTGACCTTTGTATATCCTGGTTGTAAAAAAAACCTCAAAATCACTTTTCACTACTTCAAGGCCTGACTATCCCGTAGGATAACATTTGGTTAGATTATTACATTTAATAAATGTTAACTGTTGATTGGGAGCAAGTAGGAAGATCATATTTGGTGTCTGAGGTCTGAACTTGCGACTTTCATCAGGTCTTGCAAAACCTGATAACCGCAAAAGAAATTGCATATCTCCTGTTCGTCTGATTGAATTTTTGGTGTTTTGATCGCAAATTATGTATTAAAATGTACTCTATTTGTCTAAATTGTTGTAGGATTTTCCTTGTATTGTGTTGTCACTGTATTACTGTTTGTGTGCTGCTTAAATACTTTATGCATTGCCCCAAAGTTAAGCCTGGCTGCTTTTGTGCCAAGCTACCAGATAGTTAAGCACAGGTTAATGTGGTTACTTTTGTGGTTTACCCTGACAAGGATTGTGGTTGTTGATTGAGTATGGCTTCCACCCCACTCAAACAATAGCCTGATTTCTTGCATGAAGTTAATGTACCAGTATACTACTGATTTAATTTCCAGCCTGGTTTGCATAATGATATTTTCTAAAATGTGTGTTTTGCATGAGTACTAAAATCGGAATAACCTTGTGATTCTAAATAAGCCACTGGTTCCACTGGATGTGGCCTATCATGGGCTAATTTTTATATGATTTCTTGCAAGTGGGCACTGTCAGCCCCATGGTGTCCTCACATGGTTTGAAAGGTAAGAAAACACTGTGTTGTACTCCATTGACAACAGGTAATCTGGTTAAGAAAAGTAACAAGAGTTTATTTTAGGAAATATGGACACATGACTGGAAAGTGGAGTGATCAGGGCAAGTGAATTCCAACAACTGTTTGACATAAGACTCAAGTGAAATGTACGTGCACTAAACATTCCAGCTGCCAGAGTGTTGAAGCTTTGTCTAAATTTGCAGTATTGGAAGACACATTATTTTCGAATACTAAAGATTTTCATAATGAATATATTTCTAACTGATGAATTATTAATGTTGCACTTGAAACAATGTTATTTAAACGTTTAGAAGTGTGTTTATTAATATAATTTAGCTATGCCACGTTTTTACAGAGACAATATTTTATTAGTATAGAAGCTGTTTTGGTTTTCTGTTTGTCTTGCTCATGCTAATTGTTGCTCCCCATCAATGTCCTCCTGCATGTCTTCTTTCCCCACAGACTTCGCAGAGCATAGGTCACTGTGTCGCAATTGGTTATTTTCCTTAGAGAGCATGTATTGCAAATTAAACATTCTTCATGTACTCAGTGTATCATTCTAAAGTATGCTTCCGCTGGAAGTTCTGACGTAGGCCTTCTATAACACTGGTCTATGAATGTTTCTTTGAAAAATATTTCAGATTGTATTGTACATCTCAGGACTGCGCTATTGCTGAAGAAGAAGATGGAGTTTTCCTTTTCCTTAGAAATGGGTTAGAGTTATATTTACACTTATGACTATCATTATTCTGATTCACTCAGCGTGTGTTACCACTAGTTATGCCATGCTGAATTTGCAGTTTTTGCTTATTAACTACTCATAAAATGATAATAAAACCCCTGGATTTGGGTGTGAGCCAGCATTTTGAACTTGCATTTCTGGGGCTAACTGGTACTGAGGATTTACCTCCTTCACTGGATCATTTACCATCACTTACTTAATTGCTATCTTGGTTCTTCAATAGACCTTTTCCGTCACACTGAGGGGGAAAGAGAGTTAGCATATGTTGTATGATCAATATCAATTAATAGTGCAACAAAATTCGCTACATAATGAGGACCAGGAATCGGTAGGCAAGTTCAAGGGTGTTTATTACAATTAGTAATCAAATGCAGGTATATCACTCTTAAGACCAAACTATATAAACATAGAATAGCAACAGCGATGCCGAGTCTCCAAAATATATTTAGATGCACAAGAATTAAACATACAAGGAGTTATGTGGCAGGAAGACAAAACAACAACATAAGTACCTGATGCTCTGAAAACAGTCTAAATTGGTCATTTCTTGGAATTAGCAATCTAAATCTTTCCGGCACAGATTGAAGCACATAAATGCTCAAAGTTCAGCCACCAGATAACTTTACAGAAAACTATAGGTATAAGGTAAAAGAGTAATAGTAATATTAGCAATAGCATTTCAGAAGCTCAGTCAAGAGTCTTCAATAGGTCAAGACATAAGTGTTGGTCTAAACCACACTTGAGGGAATTAACTTGACATGGAAAAAGTCTCTAAAAATTAATGTAAAATGCAATGGGTGCTTGGCGCATGTTTCGGTAGGAGTCCAAGGAAAGTTCTGCATAGAACACGCAGAAAGGGGCTCAATATGGAAAGTCCAGCATGCGGCCTGCAAGAAAGTCCAAAGTCGTCTGCCTCATTGTCCAGGGCAAATGGTAAGTTATAATCGATAAAGTCCATCGACAACTCACCTTCAGTTGCATCATCAAAAGAAGTCTATTTTATCTGTTTCAATATATGTATGGATTTATATGGTTCACACTCTGCAACAGTACAGTAAATCCCACATTGGACATGGGAACACTGTCTTGGTCACACACTCAGGCTTCAGTACAATAGTCCAATGTCCAGCCACAAATTTCTGATGTGCTCGTCATTGGATTCCTTTCCCAGATATGTATCTATTGCTGTTACAATAAATGTAGCTATTATAAACTAGCAAAGCATCAGAAGCCCTGCAAATAAAGCATGTTAGTTAAAACAGAAGCACAGTAGTTTCTCACTTTCAAGATTCAGGACTTTTGAGTGAAACTGCTAACTTAAGACATTAAATTAATAATGCACATTTAATATGCATATGCACATTTAAACCTATATGTATATAATGTTTCTTTAGTACTTTTAGTTCATACTGCATAGGTCACTCAATAAGCAATGAAACTTCACAGAAGCAAATAAGCCGAGGATCTCCATTGAAAGTACATACATGTAACATTAATGCATACATTGAGTAACCATTATTGTTTAACCTATTCTGATATCCTACACACATAAGGAACTTTTAAACCTAAGAACAACATTTCTAGCAGTTACACAATCTAGGTTGCACACATTTATGAATCGCTTGAAATGCTTCAGAAATAATGAAAAGAGGGTGGATTAAAGGACACGACAAATTACAAATGTTTTCATCTTTCAGTATAGTAAGCATTATGACTACAAATCTTTTTAGATGTAATGAAACTTATTACATTTTATTATTGTGTCAGTCACTTTATCAATCTACATCGAATAAATGTTTACTGAATCATTTCATTAAGAGTTTCTCTTGTTAATGTAAATGGTTCTAAGTTAAACATCAAATGTTTCTTTCGACATTAGTAATAATAATAATAATAATCTTAATTCAGCATATAAAAATAGGACCATAAAATAGACATCCTAAAATATATATACATCAAGCACAAACAGTTTTCAGAAGAGGGCCAAAGGTACATTAAAACAGCATGAATTTCATGAAATGTTGTTGTCTCCTTTTGTCTCTTAAATTCATAATGTAGCCAGCAACCTTTACTTCAGATACAAAAAGTGTGTAAACAGTAAAATCCACAGTTAGTATTTGTTTAACATGTAAAACTGAGCCTGGTCCCACAAAATAACCCACAGATCAAGACTTTTGTGGCAACCTTACAAAGTGGAAAATTGGCAAGGACTCGTATGGCCTTCAAACACCCCTGGTAGTTCTCAGCTTTAAAGAAGATCTTAAAAAATTAGAAACACAAAAAAGTGTAAAAACATCTGACGACAGTTGTAAAAACAGTAAGTGCCTATCTTAATCTAAGCTTTCTTAAAAGCCCCTTAAGGAACAGTCTTCTCAGGTATGAGTACTGCCGACAGAGAAAGACAAAATGTAAGGCGTCCTGTTGAGACCTATTGTCGCAGCCACAGGCTCCTCTATGTTCTGTGTGTGCCATAAAGCCAGGGGGGACAGCCAATAAGTGCTGAAATAGGTTCAGCCTAAAACGTGTGATTAAAAATCTGTCATGTGCACTGGTTATAAGGGCTAAATAAGGTTCTGTACCCTGCATTGACTTAACTAAAATTTGTTCTCTGACTGTGTTTTTTTTTTAGCTCTCTTTCATCACGTTGTGCAGTGACCTGTTTAAAGAACAGCTCTTTGATATGTGCTTTTTCCTGTGATAATAATCATAATAATAATAATCATAATAATAATAATAATAATAATAATAATAAGGAAATGTATAAAGTGTGCAGCTACCCCGAAATGGGGTGTCCCAGCGCTCGTACAGACAGTACCCAAGGTAGAGGCGTGCGCAGGTATAGTCATTGCAACTAAAGAGCCAGGTCTTCAAGGCCTTTCTGAATTCCTGTTCGGACTGCATCATGCGTAGGTGGAGGGGAAGATTATTCCAGCACTTGGTAGTCTCCCATTCACATGCCCTGCCTCCCATTCTTGCCTTTGAAAGCATGGGGTGGAGAGGTAGCATTTTTGGTTGGACCTAAGGGGTCTGTTCAGTTGGTATGGGCGAAGTCGCTTCCTCAGGTAGTTGGGCCCTTTTCCCTGGTAAGCACGGAAGGCAAACGTAAGGGCCTTAAATTCGATCCATTTGGATCTCACCTTATCAAGATTGGTTAACAGATCTACATGTCCTATTGTAAAGAGGGTGTCCTTTACATATTTTAACCATGGGATCTTTAGCGGGTGTTCGAGGGAGAGACAGTCCTGGATTACCAGCCTGGTAAAGCCTGCCTCGACGTTGTACCAGATCTTCGCCCAACACAATAGGGGTTTCACAGCCACCATATCAGAAATGTACTTGGACCCCAATTCCTCATGAACCATAAACGCGGGGGTGCTATGAGGGACTTTCAACAAGCACCTCAAATATTTGTTTTCTTCGATTTGTAATTTATTAGCCACCTTAAATTCTCACACCTTGCTACCATATAAAACTTTGGAACTGCAGAAGGAGTTGTATAACTTTAAGATCGTCCCAGGTGACCAATGGCCTAATCTATGAGCAAAGTTTGTGATTTCTCCTGTGGATCTCGTCAAACCAAGGCACTTCTCCTCAAATAAATCTTTAAAACTAATTTTTTTATCAAGTAAAACACCTAGTTATGAGAAGGCCGGTACTTTCCCTAGGGTATGTGTGCCTATTGTGTAAGTGTAAGGCTTTCTGCACTTCTCCCGAATTTTCATTATGTGAGATTTAGATAAATTAGGTGACAAGTTCATCTTGTTCATAAAAGTCATGAACCCATCAAGTAAACACTGTAGGCCCTTGGAGGTGCGTGCAAGGAGTACCGCATCATCCGCATAAAGCAGAACAGGGATTGATCGTGTACGTATCCTCTGGGTGTCAGCTTTTAAGCCCATCAGGGCAGAATCAAGACCATTAATATATAATGGAAACAAGAACGGCGCTAAAATACAACTCTGTCTGACCCCGCTAGTGCAGTTAAAATGATCTGTGTTTTTCCCCTCCTGTGTGTATCTAACTGCTGCAGTAGTGTTCGAGTGTAGGGCCATTAGGGTGTTAGTTATTGCTGGGTCCACCCCGAGCTCCCCCATAAGTTTCCAGAGTTTACAGCGGTTCACTCAGTCAAAGGCCGCATTGAGGTGCATAAAAGCTAAATACAACATCCCTGATTTGGCTATTGTGTATTTAGCAGTAACAAGGTAAAGGTTGAGGCACTGATCAGCAGTGGATTTACCAGGTTGTAACCCATTTTGGACATCCGTTATTATTTGATTGGCGTTTGCCCATTTTGACTACCACCCACCCCAAAACCTTTACTGTCACATTGATAAGAGATTTGGGGCGATAGCAATGTTGACTGTCCTATCTCCTTTCTTAAAAACCAGGACAATGATGGCAGTAGACCATGATACTGGCATTACTGACACTACTGCGCATTTAAGACCCTCACTAGGAAAGGCCCCCATATTTCTGTGTTACATCGGAAGAGGTCTGGCGGGTTCCCATCTGGTCCCAGCACCTTGTTCCATGAGAGACCCTCAGTTACTAATCTCACCTCATCCAGAGTGAAGATAATGGGATCAGCTCTCTGTTCAGGAATTGGTGCCTGTGTTTGCTCCTCTCTGTGGGAATGATTGTACAATCCCTCGAAGTGAGTCTGCCATTTCTCAGGTAAAATGTTGTGGCTTAGCCCTAGATTATTTGAATCTTTAAAACAGGGGTTGTTAATGACCCTCCAGAAACGGGTAGAGTCCTTTAGCTCAGATGTCTCTGTTAACTCCTCCCAAGCCTTCTGTTGCAGTTGGCGCTTCTGCCCCTTGACGGTTTGCTTATAAATTTTACGGCTGGCCGCCATCTGATCCCTGTCTCTCGGAGACTGTTTTTGTGAGCCATCTTTAGATCTCAAAGGGCCCAAGAGCATTGCCTGTCAAACCATCTTGGGGTGTCCCTACCGGTAGAGTAAGCAGGCACTGTAAGTAAACCACCCACTAGATACGCAATAGCATAAATGCCTGAACTAATTCATCCCCCTGTACTTCTGGGTCTAGAAATTTTCAGAATCACCTGCTTACCTATGTTAAAAAGTGAGTTATTAAAAGCAACGGTGCCAACGTAGCTGCCTGCCTTGGTCAGTTGAAAAGATCGTTCCCCCAGTTATTCTGTAATGTGCTGGGTGATACCAAGAGGCAACAAGTGACATGGTCAGCGGGTTATGGTCGCGAAATATGCTGTGGTCAATATTAAAAAAAGGTACAAACCATCCCAGTGTGAGAGACACAAATATAAAAGCAACAAATGATGAGCAACCTTTACCTTTGTAAATCGGGGCACAGATAAATCAGAGTGGGTAGTAATCAGGTCCAGAGTGTGAGTTAAACCATGTGTGTTTAGGAGGAAACTCAGGCCCCACCCTTCCTGAGTGTGTTCCATGTGTGGGACTACTCACGATGAGTCACCCTCAAGTTAGGGCACGGATGACAATTAAAGTATCCGGCTAGAATCAGTTGAGACTGTGACAGACCTTCGCTGTGTACTTGCTCCAACCGTCTACTTGATTCATCGAGGCTAGTCGGCCCCTGTGAGTGTGTTTCTGCATTAAAAAAGTTCATTAAAGCTAGCCTGTAAGTGCTACTTGAGAATGTGAGTCCTTGGGAAATATCCGAGACCCGCGACAGGGTCTTCCACCTACTGTGAATTCTGAGGTCTATAAACATGATTAAGTCCCCCCTTGCTCTCCCCGAGCTCGACCTTAATGCTGGGCAAAAAAAAGGTTTATAACCTTCAATGAAGAAGTTATTACCTGGCTCCCACGTTTCCTGGATGCATATTGTATGGAAATCTCTAATATAATGGAGCCACTGCTCATCCAAAAACTTGCTGGCTAAGCCTGCCACGTTCCAAAAGACCATTTTTTTATCGCCCCAATACACCCCTCCTGAGAGCAGGACGGGGAAATAGTAGCCCTCTCTACGCATGACTAGTCCCAGCTGACTTTGATCCCTATGCTCGCGGGAGGTTTCTGTTGTTATCCCAGAATTAGTTGCCTCCTTCACACATAATTCAGCAAGGGGTTCCACCTGGGTGTCAATAGCTCTACCCATACCCTCCCCTTCATGTAGTCAGTCTATGTCATTCAGGTCCCTCAACTGTGCAAATGCATTTCTTAAAGTCAGAGGTACCTCGCCCAGGGTAAAACCCTCTTCATGCATAACAAAACTTTGGGTTGATTTAGAACCAGGTGGTGGCCTATAAAAGAAACCCAGCGGAAGTGGTTCAATCCCTGTTTCTGCTGGCACTGATTGCATGGAGGGGAATAGGATCTTGTGGACCAGTTCAGGATGCCTAAGTGTGACAATCACACTATCTCCTGAGACTGTTTTCTTGGATCTACCAATCCATGCCACCCCCCTGGCCATCAGGATGTGCCTATGCTCAGCAATGTTAAACCCAGCATGTTTACATAACCAGTAGGTCACTTTATTAATCAACTGGATGGTGGACTCATCCTTTGCACTGTTAAGTCCTAGAACGCCTACCAGGACCACTGTATAAGGACAACTTGCAGGAGGGAGGTCTATGACTGGTAAGTCTCGGGTATTAGGGGCAAGTAAGGAAACCCTGCTGACTAGATGCTGTTGCCGGTGGCGACCCCCTTGGTGACCCCTTTGAATCAGCTCGCTGTTATAGGACGTCCGAGGCCCGGGCATAAATGACCCAGAGTTCGTGACCTATGTCACTCACGGGCCCTGTTACACCGGGTATAACTTGAGGGATCTGTGTCTTGGTGTATGTCTCTACAGGAAGAGCCATGGGGGAGTTACTTGTTGGGCATTCTTGATGTTAGGAGCTGTGCTCTGTGAGGCCTGGCTACAGGGAGACAACGTTTTATCAATTTTATCGAGCGTTGCCCTAGTTCCCACCAAAACTTTTGAGAATTTATTAAAAAGTTAGTCAAAAGGCCAGTCCCTGTTTCCACAATTTTTTGTTTCAGGGGCCCCCACAAGTCTTCAAAGTCCTTTGCAACATTAATATCTAAGCCTATGTGCATTCCCCTTTCTTAGCGGGAATTATTTTCTTGGTTGCTTCCCGTTGTTTCTTGAGAGATGGTGGGCCACTTAGATCCGTGCAGTAATATTTGTCAACATAGCCCTGTTTCGTGTGGTCTGGCCAACCGCTGTGTTAATTAGGCTGGTGCCAGGGTTGGAACCCCCTGCGTCGTCCGCAACCTCTTCTTCGCCTTGACCCAGGGCACCCTCTACTGACTATTCAGTCACCTAGGCAACGCACTCCTCCAGGAGCGATGCAGCTGCCCCTACCCTATCTATCTCTTTCGTAATTGCCCCAACTGCTTTTACCAGAGGAGTCAATGGTTGCCTTGCTTGAATACTGTGGGGAAAACGGGGGAGCACCTTTCCTCTTCCCCATGGTGTTCTTAGTCAGTCAAATTGGTGAACCCACCACCCCAGAACAAGGCAGGGATACTTAGGGGGTAACACTAACAAGACGAAAGAATGGGAGGGAGAAAAGAACTCACATGAGTTAATTCAGCGATCACTGTCCTGCGGTCAGCAGTCGGCAGCTCCAAACCGCTTCCTTTCCCATCTGGCTCCTTGCTGATGTTCAACAGGGTCGCAACACTCCAACAGGGAATGACGGTTACTCTCCCGCTAGCATGGGGCCAAGAGGGTGGGCTTGGCCGCTCCGGCTTGTGAAAGGTTTCGGCAGCTCCTGCCGCATAGTAGACTGGGGATGGAGTCCCCGTGAGGCTCTGCTAGGCACTGGTGGGCTGTATTGCAGTGATGGACTCCCGCGCCACAGGAGTCCTGAGCAGCATATAAAGCGCCTCCTGGCATATGAAAGGCATCGGCTGCTCCTGCCGCGTGGTTGGCTGGGGGATGGAGTACTTGTGAGGCTCTGCTAGGCACTGCTGGGCTGTATTGCTGTGGTGGACATTAGTAAAAACATTCTATGTGAGCTCTATAAATTCTATAGCATAAAGATATTCCTGTGATAGTAGTGTTAAACGCGGTAAACAACGTTTACTACGAAAGTTTTTCCCCGCAGGGAATCACAACGCGGTCGTTACAACAACCGCATTTTGATTCTGCATACCATTACTCCGCAGGTCGGAACAGCGACTTGCGGAGGGGGGGGAGGTGTTGAATTTAAAATCCAACAACTTCCCCAGTGTCCGCAGAGACTGGAGTTGGAATAGTAAATTATACTACTCCAACATCCAGCGCCCCCCCTCCGCATGTTGTTGTTCCGACTTGCGGAGTAATGGTATGCGGAATCACAACGCAGTCGTTGTAACAACCGCGTTGTGATTCCCTGCGGGTAAAAAGGCTGCGGGTTGACGACTTAGACTCGTTAAACGCACATGAGCATACATTATTATGACACACAGGACTCATGTGCAAGTTGCATATTTATTTTGTGTTTCAGGCAACCGTCGTACTTAGGTTATTGTGACGTATAGAAGGTAGGCAGTTTTGTGCTGCACCAGAGTGAGCGAGAGATCTTTAATTTTCCTTCTAGGATGCTGTTCTTTTATTGGGAAACGTTCTATTTTATCTAGTGAGGCAGTTGGTTTCCTCTGTGATTCCGTCAGCTAAAACTTAGATGTCTCGTTCCTTTTCCTCCTGGGACTCTGTCTGTTACACTTAAGATTTTTGATGCTTATTGGAACTTAGAGTAATTCCGATTCTGCCTATGTATTGTGAATCTGAGCCTTTATAGCATATATTTTGCATTTCTTTGTATTGCTCATTTGCAATAAACCCCTTTAACTTTTTATTGATCTAGAACTAATGAGATTGAGTGATCCCAGTAACAATGTTTATTTACTCTGCTATTTTGTTGGGTCTGATGTTGAGGAGGGTGGTGACTCATCGCAAGATCAGGGGTGCAGGATTCGAGCCGTCAGAGGTCAATTTTAGTGTAATTAAAATATTGGGGTACAGTGAAATACTGGGGTTTAGCACTCATAAGAGAGAAATATGAGACACAGAATGAAGAAGAATAGAACTATAGCCTTATATCCGCCGGTCAGGGGTATATCAGCTATTTAAGCCTCTAAACCAGAGTCATAGGCCTGAACCGAGGGAGAGGGCCTTTAGCAAGCCATATGAGCTAAGGCAAAAGGGCTATATGGCTATTAGAACATCCCACACACTAAGGGTAGAATGTTCTACATTAAAAAGAGAGAAACAAAAATACAAAAATTGGAATGTTGGAGCAGAAGGCTGACACCTGCCATTCCCAGCCCTGAGCCTCTTCATTGTCTTTAATCGAGCTCCCAACATTCTAATACACTGAATAGCATCAGAAAACATGAGACCCAACAGTTCAACATAAGGCACATATTACACATTTCCCTCCGCCCTTTCAAGATTGCTGTTGCTTTTTGACCGACAGAACAGATATTTCCCAATTTCTGCCTTGTTTCCAGCCGCAGTAACACAGTCAGGTGTCATGGCTTCCTCAGTGGTCCCCTTTGGCAGCCATTTGGAAAAATCCCAATAGCTTGGACATAAAAAGTAGCTCATTTTGGAAAAAACATACGACTGAAAACTCATGAGGTAAGACGTGGAAGAACTTTTCAATGAGGTAAGTGCCTGAAGCAGCACCTGAGACCCGAGCCTAACTCTCCGTTTCCTCATTTATTTTTTCACTCTGCAGCCAAAGTCATGAATTCCCTGCTGCCCAGTTACAAATTCCTAACACAGTTTCATCTTCTTTCTGCAGTAGACTCTTGACACTTGTTGAATGTAAATGTAAATAAATGTAAATGTCCAGTACTTGTAAAGCGCGAACAATTACCTGAAGGTGTCAAGGCGCTGGGGGCCCTCGGGAAGATTAAGCGAGCTATTGCCCAGAGTCACATTGTGTTGGGCTGATCTGCCGCGGGCACCGGGGATCGAACCGTGAGCCCCGGGTTCTGGCGTCAGTTGCCCTGGCCGCTGCGCCACATCTCTTCCACTGATAGCTTTGTATGTGTTGCATTTCCTGCTCGTGTCTTGTTCTTTTTGTAAGCGTACATATTCCTCCATGCGAATGAATGTTTTTTACACATTTCCACTCGATGGCTGTTTACACTCTATCCAATAACTCCCTGCGATGCTTTGTACTGTACCCAACCTTGCCCGCTAATTGTTCCTACTTTCCCAAGTCCCTCCCGGCAATTGTTCTTACTGTACCCATTCCCTCCATGTGTTTGCTCACATTGTGTGTCACTATGACAATAGAGCAGCAATGATGCCATGAGTCCTGGTGCAAACAAGGAAAATGACTTCTTTGACAGCTGTTGGGGTAACAAAACACAGTAATTATAAGGATTCCAGTAGCACCTGAGGGATCTAAGCCCCGGTGACACTGTACCAGCTGCACCAACGGAAGGCAGCACCAAAGGTAACAACGCTGCTGCTCTTTGATTTTTCTCATTCCACCAGTGCTTAATTTGAGCCAGTGGTTTCTGGTACTCTGCACTGGCACTTAATTGTCATCACCATGCGTATGACACATTGCCACATGGTGGTGCTGCTCATCTAATTTAGAGATGAGCAAAACAACAACTGTTTATGAATACAATATTCATGAAAAAATACTAATACTTGCCTCCCCAGCCATTTCTTTGGCCTGTGGGCCTGAAATAATCTGAACTGTCACACTGCAGGCCAGAGATATAGTTAGTAGTTGTTTTGGTACCGTCTTTGGCAGCGATGACAGGACAATAGGGGGTGCAAGCTGCAGCTGCCTCCCGGTCAGGGCCCCCACGTATTATTTTACAAAGTAAACACTGCACTGTAAACAATTTCTCTGATTTTTCATACCGTCGTCGCCATAAGGAAAAAGTCAAAAGTTGTACCATTCTTTGTACAATAAACGAAGTACCCCACAGGGTTGTAAGAAATAACATCGGAGACACTTTGAAATGTATGTATTATTAGGACGGGGCGGTAGTGCCATTAGGGGGAAAGAATATCTAAATATCGCACTCAGATTTAAACTGCAATTATTTATTCATAGATTCCGACAAAAAATTTCACATCTTTCACATCTGTTCCTTATTCCCATTTCCAAATGGCTGGGGTCCATTTCCAAGAAGAGAGATGTGATATTTTGTCCGACTCCTGTACTTAATATGTTTCAACCTGGTGGTAAGCCCCCCCTCTTTAGAGGCCCGGTGAGAATGGGACTTTTTCTATTTGCCGATTATACTTGTCTCCCATAATTGACAGGTGTCAAATGGGTCACTTCCCATGGCCCCCGCCTGACAAACCTTCAAACAAAACGTATGTGCACAAAGTAGACAAGTTATCCTAGCATCGTTTTCACACTTGTCGGAGAGGTCTGTGGAATGTCGCTCCCTGTCATCTCCCCAGTGGTACTCAGTCAAGAGTGGAGGCTGTGTGAAAGGCGTTCAATCAAACAGTAATATAAGAAAAGCAAACTGATGGGCTTTCATGTCAGGGTCTAGAGTTTCTGCTGCACCTACATTTACAGATTTATTTCAACCTCGAAATATGTATTCCTTTTCAAGAATATCTTTTTTGCATTTTTCCATAAACACAAAATTATTTTAAATTAAAATGAGTGTTATCGTCTGCACCCCCTTCCTATTTTCGAGCCAGAAAGGAAAGTATCAGAGGTTTGTGAGTGCAATTGAGGTCGCAAACCATTGATGAGATACCAATACCTCAAAGTGTGTGGGGGTAACTGAATCTCAGAGGGGAAGAGGACCACTTTGGACCCATTCCTTTTGTTCGTCTTATAAAAAAGTATTAAGGAGATTTAGCGTGGTCCAACTCTCAGTAAAACTTTATTTAAAAAAAAAAAGAAAACTTTTTTTAAATGCACGTTTTAAGGAAAACATGTGGATAAAAAAATGTTTTCTTAGTTAACTGCATTCACAGAGATGGTGACCTGCTGACCCCAAGAGGCCACCATCCCTGTGACAGTATCCAATCACAGGGACTCGCAATTTGCGATCCACCTCATGAATATCGAAATGGCAGGTCAGATTGTGAACCATTACAATTCAGAATGCTTTAACTAACCCACTAGTACATAGTTCCATGCTCAAAAATCGGTGTGCCATTTGGGACACATTTTTGTGAAAGTAAATTTCGTACATCAGGCCCAAGGTTAGTAGATAATGACCCACACTTACAATGAAGTAGTTTATTTTTTTTTTGTGTTTGAAAAGCTTTATTCAAGAAGAAATAAATACATAGACATCAGCTGTAATATAAGAGACAAGTAAATGGAATGAAATGGCATTGAACAAGCTAATATCATTAAAAAACAGACAAAAGCATTTTATACAGTTTTAAGGAAAAATGGGAAGGGAGGAAGGGGAAAGGGGAACAAGAAAATGAAAAGGGAGAAAGGGAAACGGCAATAACATATTATATAATAAAAGACCCTAAATCCTTGCTGTAAGGAATGAAAGCTGTAGGCAAAACAACCATCAAAATGTTACATAGCAAATCCAATAGAATCATAAACAAATCTGAGATTATTAAAGTAGGAGAAGAAGGAGTAATTGCCTCAAGGTGGTTTGAAGTTTTCCGAAGTGATGGCGGAAACTTTCCTCGGGACCATCCGATCTAAGTATGTGGTAAGAGGTAGCCAAAAAAGATCCCTATTATGTGTAGGATTATAGGAGGACGCAAAAGCAATATCCAGCCTGTGAAAATGACACAAGGAATTCCAAAAGTGACGGATGGAAAGGTTTGCCAGGGTTTTCCAGTTAGAGGAAATGTGCTGAAAGGCGAGAGCAAGCATGAGGTCAAAAAGACCTCGAGAACATAGAGGAAGACTTAAAGACTCAGATAAGCTGCCTAAAAAAAGGGTAGAAATTGAGTATGGAGAAGGGAGAGTGAAAATACGAGAGATATAGAGCCAAACAGAGTTCCAGAATTGAAAGACAGAGGGACATAAGAATAAGAGATGAAAAAGATCAGCCTTAGGGGCAGAACAAGTCCAACAATTAGAATCAGAAGAGGAGGAAAAACGGGCTAGAGAGAGTGGAGAGAGATATAATCTATGGTATAAGTAGAATAAATATTGAGTAAGGGAGGCCGAACGAGAAATTTTCAAAGATCTAGACCAAAGCTTATCCCACAAGGCGACGGACCAAGCACAACCCAAGTCCTCCTCCCAAGCAAGTTCTAGTTTAGATTTAAGGCGCTCTGGATTAGGGGATGAAAAGAATTTATAAATGAGAGAGGCCTTGGGAAGGGTTAAAAGAATTTTAAGAAGAGGTGCTTGGGAGAGTGAAGAAGGGGAAGGGGGAAGAGAGTAAAAAATATCAAGGATAAGCGTCATCAAGATAACAAACTTCTGCAGAAAGGAACGAGGACAGTGAAAGGACATCTGAAACTGGGGAAAAGAACACGGAGATGTTCCATCAAAAAACTGGTTCACCCAGATGATGCCCAGTGATCTCCAAGATTTCCAGAAGATGGGTCTATTCTTTATAAGAATAAGGGAATTATGCCAAACAGTGGAATTCAAGAAAGACTCCCGAGTAATAGGCGTAGGATTGAAAAGTGGTTTTAGAAGAGAAGAAGTATGCTTAAATAAGGGAAGTGCCAAGTGCGGGACCCTGGCAGAGAAGCGTATAACCTCCCCGAAAGAAAAGGGTAACAATAATATATGTTCGATGCGAAGCCAAAGGGGAGCAAAAGCAGAAGGGACAGAAGCAAGCCATCTAGATGCCTGGCGAAGGGAAAAAGATTTATGGTAAAGACGAAAGTCTGGGAAGTTGACCCCACCATTGGCCTTCGATTTACGGAGCGATGCCAAAGAGATTCTAGATCTTTTCTTGTTCCAAAGGAAGCCAGACAAACAAGAATCGATACGTTTAAAATAAATTGCGGGGATATGAACAGGTAGCATAGAAAGAACGTAGATTAAAATGGGGGCTATCATCATTTTGATGGAGTCTAATCTCCCCCACCAAGAAAGGAAAAGGGGATTCCAAGAAGAGAATAATCGTTCAATGCGGGACAAAACCGCTGACATATTAAGAGCAATTGAAGAAGAAATAGAGTTAGAAAACCATACTCCTAAATATTTAATTTTAGAGCCATTCCAAGCAAAGCCAGTAGGGGAAGAATTTCAGTTTTATCCGAATTGATTTTATAACCAGAAACCTGTGAGAAAGACTCAAATTCGGACAGTAGTGGGGGAATGGATGTTTCTGGAGTGGAAATGAAAAGAAGAATATCATCTGCGTATGCAGAGAGTTTCAATTGATTGTCGCCATAGGGAAAACCAGTGATGGCATTATTGTTACGGATAGAAGACAGAAAGGGCTCAAGGGCAAGAACAAAAAGCAAGGGAGATAAAGGGCAACCTTGACGAACCCCTCGCTGAAGAGGGAAATACGAAGAAACTTGACCATTAACCAGAACTGAAGCCTTAGGGGCAGAGTATAACAAGGAAATAAGAGAGATGAAGCGAGGACCGAAGCCATGCCAGCGCAGTGAAGCAAATAAGAAAGACCAGTCAACTCTATCAAAGGCTTTCTCTGCGTCAACAGAGATAGCCGCTAAGGGAATAGAAAGAGATGGAACTTTATTTAGTACATTAAGGAAGAGACGAGAATTATCAGAGGTCAACCGACCCTTCACAAAGCCACACTGCTCCTTACCGATGAGATGGGGCATTAAGGGATCTAGGCGTAGAGCCAATACTTTAGCAAACAGCTTATAGTCGACATTCACTAAAGAAATCGGGCGGTAGTTCTTACAGTATTTAGGGTCGCGACCGTCTTTAGGGATAAGGCAGATGGTGGCTTCTTGAAACGTACCTTCCGCTCTCCCCGATAAATAAAACGATTGAAAAAGAGACAGGAGTTTAGGAAGTAACAGGTCAGAAAAATGTAGATAAAATTCAACTGAAAAGCCATCAGGACCTGGAGTTTTACCCTTGGTAAGAATAGTCAACGCCGTAGAGAGCTCATGTAAAGAAAGGTCAACTTCCAGATCCGGGAAATTAAGATGAGACGTCAAGGGCTTAGGAAGTTTGTCTAGGTAAGCTTGGACAAGAGAGGGAGAGGGAGAAGACTCAGGTGTATAAAGGGTACGATAAAATAATTGAAATTGTTCAAGAATATCCTGAGCTTTATGCAATAAAGTATTATCAGAGGAGTAAATGGAGTCAATGGATGAACGTTCTTTGCGTGATTTGAGATAATTGGCTAAAAGCTTCCCTGCTTTGTTACGCCCACCATAAAACCGGGCAGTACTACGAAGAAGCATTGACGAGGCATTATTGGTAGTTGATTTGTTAAAATCTAGTTTGGCACGAATAAGTTCCGGAGGAACGGAATTATTAGAGGAAGAGTAGAACTGGTGCTCCAGAGACTTAATATGGGCTAATATATCCCTCTGTTTCTGGAGAAAACGTTTCTTTTTCTTGGAAACAAAATCAATAACAAATCCGCGAGCGGTGGCTTTAAAGGAGTCCCAGAGAAGATGAGGGGAAATGTTAGAAACATCATTTAATAGAAAGAAATCAGTAGCAAAAGAGCGGAAGGAAGAGGAGAAAAAGGGATCAGTAAGGAGAGAGTTGTTAAAGCGCCAACGAGAGGATCTGGGAGGAGGGGAAAGAAGGTCAAGATCCGTTACAATAGGAGCATGGTCAGAGATAAGTATAGGTTCGATAGAAGACGACAGCAAATTTTGCGACAAGGAAAGAGAAAGAAAAATATAATCAAGACGAGAGAAAGAGGAGTGAGGAGGAGAGAAAAAGGAATAATCAAGAGTGTCAGGGTGCGAAAGCCTCCAAGAGTCAGTGAGAGATGCTTGAGAAATGGTGTCGAGAAATTGTTTGTGGGGTTTGTGAGGTATGAAACGAACACTTGACTTACGATCAAGAAAGGGGTCCACAATCTGGTTACAATCGCCACCTAGGATGAAGAGGTCATCTTTATATTGAATACATTTGCTAGTAACTAAAGGCCAAAAAAGTAAATCAGGTTGTGTAGGGCCATAAACATTAAACACAGTTAAAGGGATAGAATTAATTGACAATTTAGCTAGAATCCATCTACCATCAGAATCCGACTCTTGTGTTAAAACTTTACATACTAACTTTTTATGACACAAAATAACCACACCATTCTTCTTGTTGGTAGAAGGAGAAAATAGAACCGTACCCACCCATCCACGCTTTAATTTGAGAGACTCAGTCTCCGAAAGATGCGTCTCTTGTAAGAGAACTATGTCAGGATTATAAGTAGCAAGGTGGGAAAGGATTCTCTGGAGTTTGATAGGGTTAATAAAACCTTTCACATTCCAGGAAATTACTCTGAACTTAAACACTGAATAACATTATCAGGAACAATATCTACAGCCATGGGTAAAAAACAAAACATTTGTAAAAGATAGAAACAGAAAAGAATAGGTACAAGAAAAGAAAGCTCAAGCAAGGTAAGGGAAACGAAGAATAAAGAAAGTAAGAATAAAGAAGGGAAGAGAAGGGAAAGGTGAAGAGAGAAAGATACAAGAAGGGACAGTACAAATCCATAAAGGATGACTGAAAATAACATACCTGAAGGGAACATGGAGAGGATATCGGGGCAGTGGATGACGCAACAAGACAAGAATGACCTCCCGAAACCAGGAGGACAGTCCGACCGCACCAGGATGGAATGAGAAACACGACTCACATGAGGGAAGAGGGGAATACTTTAGACGATCTGGGTAAGAAAAACAAACACGAGAATAAAAAACGCTGATAAGAAAAAGGGACACATAAATAAATGCATGAACAATGGAATGCAAACAGCCAAGAATTGTGGGCAATAATAAAAATGGGAAAGACAAAGGTTGCTTAAAAGAGAGTAACCAGCAGGGTTAATAAGAGACATTGAGAAATAACATATCAAAACTCTTAAGAGTAAAACAGGATGAGGAAAACCAACAGCATAACAGACCATGGCGATGCAGAAACATTATCAGGAACAACCTGGAAGAAAAAAGGAGAGGGAGCATTCAACCACTGGTAGAAGTGGAAGTATCCATGCCAACGTTGGACTGTATGTGAATAAAGTTTTTAAGCTCCGCAGGATCTTGAAAAGTCCAAGTCTTATTCTGATGAGTAACTTTGAAGGTACAAGGATGGAATAGACCAAATCTGGCAACAAGAGAGCGCAAAGGTGTACGAAGGCTCAAAAACTCTTTTCTTCTTGCTGCAGTAGCATTGGAAACATCCTGAGCAAAGAAAACCCTCTGGCCCAACCAGGAAACTTGGCGCTTGGCTCTAGCCGCGGAGAGGACAAGGAGTAGGTCCGTGAACTTCAGAAAGAGAATGATAACTCCTCGAGGCTTAGTTGCAGTTGATAGACGAGGACCAAGCCTGTGAGCCCTTTGGATGGTAAGAGAGTTGGTAGGAGGCATATTCAGAAGTTTCGGGAGGAAAGAGGAGAAGAACGAGACGGGGTCATCACTCTCCAAAGACTCCGGCAGACCATAAATGCGCAGGTTGTTCCTCCTATTCCGGTTTTCTAAATCCTCGGTATGTTGCTGAAGAGCAAGAACAGATTTCTCCAGCGAGGTGATACGCTGAGAGTGAGATTGAATCTCCGAAGTCTGAAGTTCCACCACCGACACTCTGCTCTCAATAGTTGACCATCTCTCTTCAAAAAGTTGCATCTTGTTATTGGTTTCCTCAACAAACGGACGTAAAGCCCGTATTTCCTCAAGTATTAACTCCATGGAGATAGGGGGTGATGGTTGATCCGGAGGAGGAGAGTCCTGTTTTAACCGTTTGGTTGACGTAGCAGAAGAAGAGGACTTACTGGAGGCTGACTGTGACAAGGGAGGACGACTGGACGACGCTGCCGCCATTGGATCCGCAGGACTGGAAGAAGGATCAACTGATGAGGAGGAGGAAGGAGGAGCCGTGGAAGATCCCTTTGATGGTACAAAAACAAACTTTGGGTTGCGAAGCTTGCCCATAGGTGCCCTCCAAGCAAATCCACACAAATATCGCACTTCAGGGGAGCGCGCAGCGTCGTCACAAGAGTTTTAATAGGCACTTAACGGGATCACAGCGATCCACCCAAAGACCCCACAGCCACCTCCACCTGCCACGAAGAAGAACCAAGGCCTCCGAAGGAGTTGAAGCAGGAAAATAAAGTGGCACCAGACAGCATCTGACAGTAATCCTCAAACCGCAAGCAGACCGAGGAAAGAATAAAAACTGTGCATCCTTGTCAATAAACACCTTTGAAAGTTGGCTATGAAGGGTTAAATAAAAAAAAGAAGAAAATTGAGGGATTATGCAATGTCTAGCGTGGTCACATTCCAAGATTCCATGTTCATGAGGAGAAGTACAGCTGCGTAGAAATCATCGCGCCGAAAAACAAAATGGCGGCCGCTATGAGGCGCATACAAAACGGGATAAAAGCGGAGCTTTTAAGAGTCACTGCGCGCTCATTTTAGGCTCACCATGCGCTCCTCATGCTCCGACTTCAGGAACCGGCGGAGAACGTGAGGAAACATCGCATAAATCAACGCGAGGCAGGAGAGATCATCCCGATGCGGCGGAGCCCCGGACTCAGGCGGCCATCTTGAGCGGCGTCCAAGCCACGCCCCCCCATGAAGTAGTTTTTTTAATGTTTTGATTAATTACTGCTTCTATTTTTCTTTCAGTGGCCCTGATTATGAATGGGTAGGAGTTTTCCAACCCCTGCTCAATCCTGTTTGCTCAGATGTTGGAATTCCAAGTTGTGTGACAGTTACTACAACTGGTAACTACAGGGAGTGATAAGACCTCGCCCATCATTAATTTAAGCTGGTAAAACCTGTCAGAATTTAAAAGGAGAAATTGCACAGTACTTACCATAACTTGCCGGACTTGGTGCATTAAGCACCAAATCTGAATTGATTTTCTAATAAAAACTCAGAATATACGACAATAATCGCATGCAATACATTTTGAAAACCTCAGTGCCAGATTTTTATTGGATGCAATAACTCGCCAACTTGTGATCAGGCCCACATGCGTCTAATAATTATATATATATGTTGATTTACATTTTGAGCATATCTCTTTGTTTATGTCAGAGTCTATCAACATATCAATCTTGTTGCAAAATCATCCTGTGCCCTGGGCACCCCCCAACTTTTTGTTGACTGGTACTGGTGGTAACTGACTCTGACTGACTCTGGGCTCTGCCTAACCAGCCCCAGGGCCAGTGCTATGCTGAAAGACACTTAGAATACAGTGATTGGCATGACCTACCCTATGAGGCCCCTAGTACATAATAGGACAGGGGTATTGAAACTACCTCTAAGTCCCCAGCATATAATAGGGCACAGCAGTTTAGGAGCCAGCAGCCCTTTCTGTACTTGCATGTGTGCAGTGCTGAGCCTGAGGGCAGTTTAAGAGTAGCCCTGTGTTGCAGGACTGCTTTTAAAAAGTAAATTGTGCCCAAACTCGACTTTGGTGTTTAGGCACTTAAAAATGGATAACCTACAATGTTAAGGCATATTAGGTAACCCAGGGTCTTCCCTAGGTGTCCCAGGGGTGGGGGGTCAGGTATTTATAAGGCGGACCCTTATAAAATGAGTTGTATATGCCTTGGGTTAGGTTAAGTTGCACATTTCACTCCCCACATTGTGATAAAGTGCTACACAAAATCGACTTTGGTGCTAGGAGCACTGTGGACTGAGAATCTGCAATATTTCTAAATATTCAGAACCCCTGGTGCTGGAAAAATGGCCCAAGTATTTTTCCCGCTGTAAATCCCCTGCCACATAGGTTAACATGGCAAGAAGTTACTAACTACTAACTCTTGATAGGAGAAGGCTAAAAATGTAATTCAAAGACTTCACAGAGTGGTATTAATAAACTCAACAATATGATATTGTTGAATTTCTCCTAAAATGTTCAGACAAGAATTTATAAGACTTTCTTGTCTGTAAGCCCAGATTCAGCCTTCTAGTGGTCTGTCCTGATTGGTCAGAGTTAAGTGTATTAGCCAGGCTTCTTTGAAGAGGTGACAAAGAGCATCTGGGGTTGACCAGCTCTGCTGGGAGGGCAGTGTTCTGTTACACAGGAATGCCAGAGCAGGGGAGGAGTCATAAACAATGGACTTCAAGTGAAGGGGAAGACACCAATGTCATTTACAACTCTTCTCTTTTGAATCCAGCCAGATGCTAGGCTTAAGGAAAGAATGAACAGCTACAAGGGGGAGAGACTATGGAGATTAGCAATCCTAGTGGTTTGTTTAGCCTGCTCTTCTCTCCCTGCTGGAAAATTGGCCATTATGAAATTGGAAGAATTTGTGTACTCTGGGACAAAATAGTGCCACACTCTGCAGGAAGTGGTCATACCTTGGGGCGGTACCCTATACCCCATTGGACAGGAGTGACCTCCTGCTTGACCTAGAGAACTTGGAATAAGTATCTGAGAGGGGCAGAGCCTCTCAGATCTGCTGCTTGAAACTTAAGAAAGCAAGAAGGGCCATGCTGAGAAGTTTGATGTGCATTTCCAAAGGCCTGCACTCTGAAGATTGCGCCTTTTTCACCATCTGGAACTACAGCCCTGGGGACTACCTTGCCGTAAAAGGAATAAAGAGTGGAATCCCTGCAAGCTACAGGTTAACAGAGCTCACCTGGAACATCACCACCAAGAATCCTCAACTTGGCGTGCTACCAGTGGATTTGTAAGGGTTTTGTCCAAGTGGATTGTGGGAACTGAAGTCCTCAACATTCAAGTACCATCTTGGAGCTTCTAGACCCTTGGAGACGTTGGGACCCTTTGGGTAACTTCAGAAAGAAGTTCCAGAAGTTTGGAAAAAAGCTCCATAAGGGGAGCGACTCAACCTGGTCAGCCAAGCCGCCTGCTTTTAATGCGAGCCGGCCTGCCATCCAGGTTTGTCCCACTGAAAAGCTCCATAGGTCCTAGTTCCGGAGTTTGACCGGGTGTAGGCGAAATCTGAGGCCAGTCGGACTTCCATAAGTTTGACCGGGAGCTCGTCGCAAGGCAATCCGGCGAACCCTCACCAAATCTGGAGTGGCTTAGAGCATCGAGATGCCCCGGGAAGAATAGCTCCAGAAAAGTTACCGCGATGGGTAGACGAGCAGGGCTCCATTGTGGCCAGCCTGAAACTTTGACTTTGACCAGGTCTATTGCAGCCAGATTTCCCTATAAGGTGCATATGTTTTCTTTGCTAGATAATGCTAAATCTTTGAAAATTCTTATCTATGGTTCCCTACATTGGTTTTTTTTTTGTTTTGGTGTCATTTTAAAGATAAACATATTTCATATATTTATAAATTGGTGTTGGATTTTCATTGTGCATTGTGTCTTAATTATTTTCTGAATTGGTGTTTTTAAATGCTTTACATACCTGTCTTTGAAGTAAAGCCTGCCTGCTCGCAGTCAAGCTACCATGGGTTTAGCATAGGAATCGTTTTCTAAGACCTATTCTGAGCCCTATACTGTGTTTGTGGCCTTATTGGCAGTGGCAGATATACATCTTCCCCTACTAATAATCCACTTTCCAACAAACCTGTCCCCAGAAGAATTTTGTTATGGTGATTTATGATATTCTACTAAGATCAGTAACAAAACCTAGATGTCTTCATAGACATTATTATTTGTATAAGAATTGTTTGTATTTTTAATACATGTGGTGTACATATGGTTTATTTTCCCACACCCAGCATACTTCTTCCCTCTTGCTAGGCAATCCTCAGGGTGGTGGGTTGGTCCTCTACAATAGCTCTATGTCCTGGGGTTCGCACCACCTCTCCTGGGCTTGCTTATATTGGGTGTTTGTGCAATGCGTTGACTGCTCCTACTTTTATTTGCTGGTTCAAGCCGGCTTTCATGTGGAAGGCGTGAGACTTAGAGAGTTCTTTTGTTCGGCCCATCTTTAGGATGTCAGGAAGAGATCTCCCAGACTCTTCCAGAAGGCACTCACAGAGTTTCGCTGATGTACACCCTTGAATTATTTGGCCTCTTATATCTTCATTTTCATCGGTGAAGCCACACCTGCTGGCCAGCTCCTTCATCTGAATTTAGAAAGTGTCAATAGATTCTTCTGCTTTCTGCCTGGCTTGGCGAAATACAAACCTTTCATTGTCCTTATTCGCCATCAGCTCAAAAAAGGTGTTATGAGCTGCAATGGGGTGAAGGGCATCTTAGGCTAGCCTCCGTGATGTCTTGGAGACATCACGCAGCCTACATAGAGAAAGGGACTCCTATTAGGCACCCGGCTGGGGCGCTGTGCGCCTGCCCTGCACCAATCACAATGGTGCCATTGCAGCGTTGTGATTGGCGGAGGGGAGGGAGGCTGCCTGTGGGTGGCTTTCCTGATGAAAGCTGCTACACTGCAGGAAAACGTGGCCAGGAGCTGAGGCGGCACGGGATGGTGAGTTTTATTTTATTTTAATTATTTAAACCCCTCCCGCCTCCCCCCGCGGCGACTCTATTTCCACCCCCTCGTCATGCCGGCCGCAACTGTCCAGATTGTGTGTATTAAAGCACTATGAAACACACCAATGGCATCAATGCACTGTGTGCCGCTAGTTTAATATGCACCTCCTCTCTGATTTCTGCTGGGATTCTATTCTCGGGCAGGTGATTTCCATAGGCACACATCGACACACTACGTCCAGCTCTCTCATGCCCGTCTCCACAGCGGTGTTGGATTTCCCACAACAACCATGTTCACAATCCAGGCATGTGTGCTTCGCACTTCCTTTCTGATTACTGCACGCTCATATCATTGCCTCTTGTGAGTCTCAACATCTGTGTGCATCTTTCTGAGTGTGCACATGCTATGTCCCCCTACTTCCATTCATGGTGCAGAAGTATTTCTCGTGTCAGTGCATATCCCCTTGTGTCTACTCTACATTTTCTCTGGTGCATATTCCTGTGCGAGCACCGTTGGGTGTTACTATTCAGTCTCCTCAACTGAGCTCGTATGCACAACCCTCACTTCTGAGAGTTTATTCAATATGCACGAACATTGCGAGGTAGGTGGTGCTCTGGCATAATGTGATTGCGTGCATCAGAGTGCACGCACACGTGTCTAGTTGCTACATCCTTTACCAAGTGTAGGCACTCAGTTTCTCCTGCTCCTACACTCAGTGGGCACCTTTCTTTCCTGTGCCCGCAGGCTGTATGATCCTGTGAATAGGGTGAGTGTGTACCTCTTAGTGCATGCCCGCACTGGGTTTTGTGCTCGTTGTATTCATATATGCTATGAGTCATGAGTGGTAGTGCACCCTTTTATGTATATGCAGGCTCCCAATCTGCACTGTTTCTAGAAAATGGGCATTTGGAGAACGAAGATATATGTTTTATCTTTCTTGTGATAAAACTAAAATATTTGCTGTTAATAAAAATTCCTGGAATAGAATGCGGAGTTGGTGTAATACCAACACCTCACTCCAGCATTGCATATTGTTTGTTGGTGATGTCAAAGTGATGGCGCCTTATAATCCTGCCATTGAAGAGCCATAATCCGCGCCAGATGGTTAATTCAGTAAATTAATCAGTCACAGCGAGTGCGGGATGGTGACATCTATTATGTGGCTATAAATGTTAGCCCACCGTCTAGAGGCTTATCTCCTAGGATATGGAGCGTTCCTTTCTGATGCGAGCACCCCCCTCTCCCCATGTAGGCCTCCTTCTACGGCAGTCCACCCAGTGGTGTTCCAGTAATGATCATGGGATTTTAGGCTGAAGTACCGAAAGTAGGCCTCACCGTATGATATCATTAAGTGGGAAGCCGAGGCACTGTAGTTTTCAGTTCGCAGCCGAGCACGTTTGGGTGGTTTGATAAGGCTACTAAAGAGTTTATGATGTGATAGATGTTTCACTGCCTTGGCTCCTTTTTCCAAAGCAAAGGCCATATTCATTATTTAACCTGCTGACTCTTCCACAGGCCAGGAGGAGCTTGCTACTTCGTATATATCTGTCAGCATTAGTGGCTGGTTAGACCTGTTGGCTTTGCTGATGCTTGTTTTAATGAAAGCGCACCCGTCTGTTCGCTTCTGATGCTGCGGTGAGGCGTGCGGGGCAGTGGTGGTGGCGGTAGATGGACGGGGAATTATAGAATTAAACTATGCCTCCTCATCTCAAAGTATGTGTGCCATGCCCTTATTTAAATAAGATCAACTCTTTTTGGAGTCTAATCTCCAGCACATTTACTTGAGAAAGTCGTTCTATTACACCTTACATTTCACTAAAACCCATGTTGTAATTTATTTTACATGTTTTAAGGTCTACTTCTCATTGCTACATCTAATTACTTTATTCTAACTTGACTTCATGTGTTAGGTCATTTAAATGTATTATTATTATTATTTTAATTTCTCAAATTTGCTTGAAAATGCACCATTTGTCCACTCTTTTTTCAAAATTTTCTCGGGGGGAGAACCCACTCGAACCCCCCGTAGGTTGTTCGGGCTCACTTGCTACGCTCATTCGCCTCAGTGCACCACACCACTTCCAAATGTCACCAGCCGCCACTGGACTGTACCCAGCGTCTTTACTACTTTGCTGCTAAGCCTTGAAAAAGTAGTCTAAATGACGAAACACGTGTCGGCTGTTTGCGTCTACGCTACACACTTTGCATCAACACAACCAAGATTTATGATATTCTACTAAGATCAGTAACAAAACCCAGATGTCTTCATAGACATTATAAGACTGAATGAATAAATTAATGAATGAATAAATGTCCAACAAATTGGTATCCTTCGCGACATCTGTGCCCATCTAACAGAGATAGAGTGATCTCTGCATGACAGACAGGGATGTTTCTAATTTGACAGTGCTTTCCGGTTGCATGTGCGATCGGCCCTGCTTACTGAATTTCGCAGGCTGGCCAGCAGGGTAGTGAAATACATGGGAAAGCACGCCACTGGCAGATGCTATGGAGAGGGGGTATGCCCAGGTCACACTCTTATGCTCTGTCACGCATCTACTCCATGCCAACCACTTTCTCAGATTTATCACAGAACTTCGTGTCTCATGGGATACCATATCATAGTATCCGACAAAGAAGGCATCCTTTCTGAATTCAAGTGATACTATGAACACCTTTACTCCTCCCTCTCCTTGGGTACAGAGTCTGAGATGGTGGCATACCTCGCCAAGATATCTGTGGTGTGGATCACCAATGGTCAATGAGCCCATGACTTGTGAAGAGGTCACTCACGCCATAGATACTATGGATGGCACCAAGGCCCCTGGCCTAGACAGCATCACCAGTACATTTTATAAAACCTACAAACATTTACAAGCCCCACATTTACACACTATGTATACAGAGGTACAGAATACAGGCTCCTTGCCTCCCACGCTCTGCAATTCAGTCCTTACACTACTCCTGAATCCGGGCAATGACACACTTCTTTGCTCCTCATACACACCCTTCTCCCTTCTAAATATAGATTACAAAACCTTTAAAAGATCGTGGCCACACGCCTCTCACTGTTAATGGACCAAATTATATCTCTGGTGCAATCCGGTTTCGTTTCCCACATATCTACCTCTTTAAAGCCATGAACAATTTTCACTGTATTAAACAGAATTTCGCCTACAACCCCTGCTGTGGTTGCAATATTGGACACAGAAAAAGCAATTGACTCTCTAGAGTGGTCATTCCTGTGAGCAGCATTGACAAAACTTGGCTTTTCCCGAGCCTTCATCTTTTCCATTTTGCTTGTTTATAACATGCAAATGGCTTGCCTGCGAGTGACCGGCTTGCTCACTGAGCAATTCCCCATCTCCAGGGGTACCAGGCAAGGGTGCCCCCTCTCATCTCTCTTATGTATACTTGCAATGGACCCTCTGGTTTGTTACCACCAGGAACAGCACATACACTGCAGCCTTCAACTCACCCAAGGACCTCTCCTGGCTTTGCTCTACACAGATGACATATTATTATATGTTCGTCACCCCTCCGACTACCTCCCACCACTGATTCAGGAAATTGTCATATTTGGCAGCCTGTCAGACCTCCACATAAACTGGGCAAAATCCAAGCTCTTGCCGTTGACAGCAAATGCACATCCCACAGACGCTGAATACCCTTGGTCCTGGACCATGGACTCCACCAATTACTTAGGTATCCACATACACTTAGATAAAGAGCAAGTCCTTCAGCCAAACTACGGGCTCGCTATTGACCGGGGAACACTGGATTGGACTCCTGCTCTCAATGGCTGGACAAGTGGCAACAATCACAAGGTTAGTGCTCCCTCATTGTTTAGATCTGTTTTCCAATATCCTCATCCCGCTCCCACGAAACTTTTCAAAACCCTGCCCAGCCTCCTCCTACGGTTGTATGGGACATACACCTCATGTTATGTGGGACACCATGAGCCTTCCCTATGAGTGCGGCAGTTTAGGAGGCCTGGATCTCTTTCTTTATTACCTCTCCGCACAGTACTAGTCTGCCCACCACTGGCATCATCCCGATACCTCGATCCTGTATCTCAGATCTGAGAGGGACCAGGGCGGACAAATGCCACTCTCATCCATATTCCTGAGGGTCATCCCCGTGGAACCAACCTACATTCAGACCCTCTCCATCACTGGTGGTGGCTCATTCGCACTCTCTGAGGAGGGATTCTCTACTCCCCCACCATCCCTCTGGTGGACAACCCATGGCTACCCTTAATGAGTGAAAAACTGTCCAGCATACCCTAGCCCATCATGGTCTCCACACTCTAGAGAGTATGTTCCCTGGCAGCCATGCTCTTTTTCCATGCCGATGACACCCGCATTCAGAACGCCACCTACATGGATAATTGTATACTTCCCAGACTCTATAACATCCACATACCCACTGGCCCTGGATGAGTTCTCACCACTCTCGCTCATTATCACTGACAAAGATGGCGATCACTTAGTTACCCGACTGTAAAGTACATGCCTGATCTTAAAACCTGAATCCACTATGTATATCAGAGAGGTCTGGAGCATGGACCTGGGCTACCCAATGCTTGACAGGGTGTGGGCATTCTGCTGCTCTCAAACCAAGTTAGTGTCCATCAAACACAGATACAAACTTATACATTTTAAGTTCCTGCACAGAAGGTACGTTTTCCCCCAAAGATAGCGCCAAATTCACACTCGGCTCAGTGCTGCAAGTGCCAAGCCCCTGATGACAATTTTGCACCTCTTATTGGACGTGCCCCTAATCGGTCACTAATGGGCCGCCATTTTCTTGCTCCTCTCCACAATCACAGTTATCACAATGCAGCCTGACTCTGCAATGGCACTCCTGGGCTATATCCATCACATCCCTAAATCAATACGCAGATTTATCTGCGTGGCATTATTACTTTCAAACTGGGAGCTTGCCATTCACTGGGGCAGTGGGGTGCGTACCCACCGACTCTGCCTCCTTAAATCCATGTCCTACAGCAATACAGTCAGTGAGGACATTGCACTATTACAACCCACTAAATCTAGACCCAAAGATGTCTGGCAACCTCTTCATGACTATCTCCTCTCCTTAGAAACAGACTGAGTCACTCCCTGTGTGTGCTATAAAACGGGCTGTTCTAAATACCCTCATGCCCCACATGCCGCAAACATTTCCCCATCCCTGCGCACTATACCAATATGCTTCCTCCCTCCTCTCCCCTACTTAGACTATAACATTATGTATCCAAATTGACTGAATGGCCACTCATGAACCATATTATGTTTTGTTCGCTCTGCAATGTTTGTCTTTGTATGTTCATTGGAAATTTCAATAAATAAAGTTTTGTTTAAAAAAGATACAAAATGAAAAGGAAAGGTTTAAATTACCCGAATCCCCAAATCAATTGGCATAAACTTTACAAGTTCTGTTTTGCATACATCTAAGGTTTAAAAAAAATATCTTGCATATTCAACAACTGGGACCAAAGTAATTAGTGACTCAAAATATTTATTTTCTATTGACAAGTCAATTATAACTATCATTGCAGACTCTGTAAAGGATTTCTTTTAACTATAACTGTCAACATTGCAAATACCAATCTGTCTGTCAAGGTGTCTGCTATACATGCTATAAGTGATATAATATGAAAAGAGAATAAACTGTGCATGGGGAAGGCCTGAATTATAATTCATGTAGTCTGTTGAACACTGTTAATAAGTGTAAGGTAAGTTCAACATGTGCCTTATGGTGGCTTCCTACTAGATGGCAAGTTTATAATGTGATATCTGATTGTATTTACAGTGGAGTACAGTGTCGGCTGAGTGGAGTTTCATAGAGTGGAGTGTTGCAGAGTGGAGAGTCATGGAATGGAGTGTCATTGAGTAGAGTGTTGTTGAGTTGAGTGTCGTGGATTGTCATTGAGTAGAGTGCTGTTGAGTCGAGTGTCTCTGAGTCAAGTGTTGTAGAGTGGCTCAGAGTGGAGTATACTGTTGTAGAGTAGAGTGGCATTGAGTGGAGTAGTGTGGTGTAGAGCAGAGTGGCATAGATTGGAGTGGCATCAACTGGAGTTTCAATGAGTAGCAAGTTGTAGAGTGGCATAGATTAGAGTGGAGTGGCATTGAGTGTCATAGAGTAAAGTGGAGGAGAGTATCATAAAGTGGAATGGTGTAAAGTGGAGTGCTGTAGAGTGTATGTCATGGAGTGTCTTAAAGTGGAGAGGCCCGGAGGGGTATAGAGTGGAAAGAAATGTCACAGAGTAGAGTGGTGTTTCGTAGAGTACAGTGACATGTCGTAGAGAAGAGTGGCATGGAGTTTTGTACAGTGGAGTACCATCGTGGAAGTGGTGTATTATAGAGTGGAATGGCACATCATCAAATTGAGTGGAATGGCGTGAAAAAGAGTTGCATAAAGTGGCATTGAGTGATGTAGAGTGGAGGGTCAAAGAGTAGAGTAGAGTGTTGGAGAGTAAAGTTAAGTGGCATGTCATACAGAAGGGTGGTGTGGTGTGTCATAGAGTTGTGTGTGGTAGAGTGTCTTAGAGGGACAGGCATAGAATAGAGTGGCGTAAAGTGGAGTGTAATGTCGTAGAGTGGAGTGAAGTGGCCTGGTATTGAGTGGAGTGTCATCAAGTAGAGAGGCATACAGTGGAGCAGAGTGTTGTAGAGGAGTGGTGTAGAGTGTTGTGCAGTGTAGTAGAGTAGAGTGGCATAGAGTGGAGTGTCATAGAGTGGCTCAGAGTGGAGTGGTGTGGAGTGGAGTAGTGGAGTACAGTGGAGTACAGAGAAGTTGAGTGGAGTTGTGTGTCACAGTGTCAATAAAGTGAAGTGTTGTTGAGTGGAGTGTCATAGAGTGGAGTACAGTGTTGTAGAATGGAGTGGCACAGAGTGGATTAGAATTGAGTAGAGAAGCATGGTGTGGATTGGAGTAGTGGAGTAGCATATCCCAGGGTCATCGAGTGGCATATCATTGAGTGGAGTGTCATCAAGTGGAGTGTCGTTGAAGGGAGTGTTGCAGTGTGGCATGGAATAGAGTACAGAGTTATAGACTGGATTGACACAGAGTGGACTAGAGTGGAGTAGAGTTGTGTAGATCGGTGTGGCATAGAATGGAGTGGCATGGAGTGGAGTGGTGTAGAGTGGACTGGCGAAGAGCAGAGTGGAGTTGTGTCAAGTGGAGTGGAATGCCATAGACTGGAGTGGTGAACTAGCATAGAGTGGAGTAGGGTGTTGCAGAGTGGAGTGGTATAGAGTAGAGTACAGTGTTGCAGAGTGAAGTGGCATAAAGTCTAGGGTGGAACGGCATAGAGTTGAGTAGTGGAGTAGAGTCGAGTAGTATGTCATAGAATAGAGTGGAGTACAGTGACATGGAGTGGTATAGAGAGAGTTCTGTAGGGTGTTGTAGAGTGCTATAGAGTGGCTTGGCTTAGAGTATAGTGAGGTAGAGTGGAGTGTCATCGAGTATCGTCTTGTAGAGTATTGTGGCATAGAGTGTCCTAGCATAAAGTTTTGTAGCATACAGTCAATTGGCATAGAGCAGAGTGATGTACAGTGGGGTGCGTATAGTAGAGTGGCCTACAGTGGGATGGCATAAAGTGGAGGGATGTCAAGTGGAGTGGCATGTAGCAAGTAGAGTAGCACAGAGTGGAATGGCATGTCATTGGGTACAGTGAAGTGGCGTGTCATAGAGTGGAGTGGCGTGGCATCGAGTGGAGTGTTGTCGACTAGAATAGCATAGAGTGGATTGGTATAGAGTGGGATGTTGTTCAATGTATTAGAGTGGAGTGGCATAGAGTGTTGTAGAGTGGAGTGGCATAGAGTGGCGTAGAGTGTCGTGGAGTGGAGTGGAGTAGAATTGAGTAATGTGGAGTGGTGTATCACAGTGTCAATTGGAGTGCCATTGGGTGGAGTGTCATCGAGTGGAGTGTCATGGAATGCCTTGTCATTGAATGGCAAAGAGCCAAGTACAGTGTTGTAGAATTGAATGGCATAGAGTGGATTAGAATTGAGTAGAATGGTGTGGAATGGCATAGAGTGTCCTAGCATAAAGTTTTGTAGCATACAGTCAATTGGCATAGAGCAGAGTGATGTACAGTGGGGTGCGTATAGTAGAGTAGCACAGAGTGGAATGGCATGTCATTGGGTACAGTGAAGTGGCGTGTCATAGAGTGGAGTGGCGTGGCATCGAGTGGAGTGTTGTCGACTAGAATAGCATAGAGTGGATTGGTATAGAGTGGGATGTTGTTCAATGTATTAGAGTGGAGTGGCATAGAGTGTTGTAGAGTGGAGTGGCATAGTGTGGCGTAGAGTGGAGTGGCGTGGAGTGGAGTAGAATTGAGTAATGTGGAGTGGTGTATCACAGTGTCAAGTGGAGTGCCATTGGGTGGAGTGTCATCGAGTAGAGTGTCATGGAGTGCCTTGTCATTGAATGGCAAAGTGTCAAGTACAGTGTTGTAGAATTGAATGGCATAGAGTGGATTAGAATTGAGTAGAATGGTGTGGAATGACATAGAGAGGAGTGGCATAGAGCTAAGTGGTGTACAGTGAAGTGGAGTGGAGTGGTATAGAGTGGATTGGAATGTCATAGAATAGATTGGAGTGGCAGTGTGGCATAGAGCAGAATACAGTGTTTAAGAGTGTAGTGGTATAGAGTGGAGTGGCATAACATAGAATGGAGTGGAGTGACGTACAGTGGAGTGGAGTTTCGTGGTGTGGACTGCCATAGAGTGGAGTGGCGTGTCATCGAGTAGAGAGGCATGTCATAGAGTGGAGTGGTGTGCTGAAGAGTAGAGCAGAGTGGCATTGAATGGAGGGGAATAGAGTGGAGTAGAGTGTTTTAGAGAGGAGTACCATCGAGTAGAGTGGCATACCCTGAGAGAAAAGGCGGACAAAGGTCTCCCCCATGCCCTGGTGCTATTGGATCTCTCCGCTGCCTTTGACACGGTCGACCATAACATCTTTATCGACCGTGTCAGGGATGCGGGTAGCGAAGGAATAGCCCTCGAATGGACCAGATCCTTCCTAACAAACTGATCTCAGGCAGTCCACCTTGGCGGCTTTACGACCCCCATGATTAAAACTACCTGTGGAGTCCCCCAGGGATCCTCTCTCTCCCCTCACTTATTCAACTTATGCCTTCTCCCCCTGATCCATGCATTAAAAGAAAGGAATATTCAAGCCTTCAACTATGCGGACGATTTCCAACTGGTACTCCCTATCAATAACTCTCCGGCCTCCATCCACGTATGCCAGTCGACAATGCTGTTCATCCATGACTGGATGAACAGCAACCAACTGAAATTAAACCCAGATAAAACAGAACTGATCCTCACGGGAGGCTCACTTAACCCATGGAGCTCCTAATTCTGGCCTAAAGAACTGGGACAACCACCGACTCTATCCAATCATGCCAAAACCTTGGGAGTCACAGTCAGTAACGACCTCACCATTAAAACCCAAATTAGATCTGTAACTTCTACATGCTTTTTCCAATTAAAGAAAATTAAGAAAATCAGCAGGTTCCTAACTCAGGAAGCAAAATTGCAGGCAATCCTCGCCATGGTGATCTCGCATATTGACTATGCTAACTCCATATACTTTGACATCCCGGCCTATCTTTTCCACCGTCTCCAACTGATACAGAACCAGGCGGCCAGACTGATTCTGCAGGAAAACAAACGCCAACCCGTCTCCCCCCTCCTAAAGAAACAACACTGGCTCCCTATATCACAGAGATGCGCCTTTAAGATGGGCTGCATCATCTTTAAATCCCTGAATGGCAGAAACCCAAAATTCATTAACAGCCTGATTAACAGATATATTCCAACCCATAACATGAGATCCGCCCACATGCACCTCCTGGCAACACCCTCCTTTAAACAGAAATGATTTGGCGGATCCAGGTTCGCCACATTGGGTCCTAGGTACTGGAACTCTATGCCCCTAGAGCTCAGATCCTGTACAGATCTCATGACCATCTGCAAACTTAAAAAAACATGGCTCTTTAAACAGGCATTCGAGTAATCACTTGAATAAACTTATTACCCATCACCTACCCGAGCAGCGCCAAGAAACCAATCCAGTGTACGTACGCTATATAAGTCAGGTATAACATAACATAACATGTTGTGGAGTAGAGTGAAGTGGCCTTTCAAAGAGTGGTGTGTCATAGATTCTCCTAAAGCAGAGGGGCTTAGAGTAGTTTGCCCTACAGTGGAGTGTCATGTCATACAGTGTAGTGCCATGTGCTAGAGTGAAGTGGTGTGTCATAGAGTGAAGTGGAATGGAGTGTTGTAGAGTGGAGTGGAATGGAGTGGAATGTCTTACAGTGGAGTGGTGTGTCGTGGAGTGGCATATTGTGGAGTAAAGTGGAATGGTGTAGACTGGGGTGGTATGTCATAGAGTAGAGCGGAATGGCGTGTCGTAGAGTTTTTTAGAGTGGAGGGGCATAAAGTGCAGTGGCATGACTTGTTGTACAGTGGAGTGTCATGTCATAGTGTGAGTGGAGTAGTGTGTAGTAGAGTGGAGTGGCATGGTGTAGAGTAGAGTGGGGTTTCATGGAGTGTCTTTTGCCATTGACACATTTTCTTTTACATTTTAATAGGTACCACAGTACTTTCTAAATAATTTACTGTAAATCATAAACTTTCTAAAAAACATATAAATCAATAAAAAATACTTTTCCCCTAACTGTTCAGAGTTTGCTAAACTGTCTCATGTCTTCCAGTAGATTAGAAAAACAATAATAATCTATATGACACATAAAAACACAGAACAAACACAAAGTGTGGTCTAAACAATATGGCTGCCTTTTAATTTTGCAAGACCTTTGATTCACCAATAATATTGTGTTTTGTCATTGCCATATATTGCGGTATGCTGCAAATTTACCGCGGCTCAATAGATCTCCCTTATAACTATAACAACCTGTTCATGTGTAGTCTGGTAAAGACAGGGCTATGTATCAATCTGTTGTTTGATATATATATATATATTATCTACTGGCGGTCGCCAGTAGATAGTTATAGTTAGGACCGTGTTTCCATAGGAAATCTCAAAATTCTATTTTGAATAACTTTGGCGCCGGTTAAGGAATCTTCGCGAAATTTTCAAAACTAATGGGGGCTCCTACCCTGAAAATCTAGTGGGGATTCGTCAAGCGGGGGCCGAGAAAAAAGGGGGTTCCCAAAACGTGTTTTCCCCTTGCATTTTCCCATAGGACCTTTAAGTCTTTGCCAGTTAGAACATCTGTAACCGTCAATCTGGCTGGCTGGCTGGAGAAAGTACTCAGTCTAGGACTAACATTCTGTCCTAGCAATCATCTAGAGTACACACAAACCAGAATAGATCTTTTCAACTTCGTACAAAAATTGAAATTACATAAATATTTCAAATTAAGATCATGTATGAAAGAAAAGAAAGGGGTTACAGCCAGATTGACGGTTACAGATGTTCTAACTGGCAAAGACTTACCTGCAATAGAACTTTTGGAGAGTCTGAGACTGGAAAACGATGAAAATCAAACATTATTTGAGGACATGGCACAAAGGGCAAAGAATATCGGCATTGAACAGGAACGTGAGGAAAGTCCGTTCAAACCAAAGTCTCTTTTCAATCCTCAAATGCCACTGGATGCCATAGATATCTTTGCTGAAACCATGATCAACGACCTTTTGAAATTCAGATGTAAAAATAGAACTAAATCATTCTCTAGTAATCTGTCTAAGTCCGAGAAATTGACACTACAGAATTTAACACAGGATCGATCAATCATCATCAAACCCTCGGACAAGGGGGGGAATGTGGTTTTGCAGACCAGAGAACAGTACTGCAATAAAGCGTTGCGTCAACTATCGAATGTGGAATGCTATCAAAAAACAACTAGTGAAATGTATCGGATGAGCATTAAGATATATGATGAACTTATCAATAAATGGTATAAGAGACTGATGTTGGGACCGGAAGAACATTTGTTCCTACGCAGCTCCAACCCAGTGATTCCCACTTTTTACCACATTCCCAAATTGCACAAGGATAGCCGGCATCCACCTGGTAGGCCAATCGTATCATCTCTTAACGGACTAACTGAACATTTATCAACCTTTATTGACCATTTTTTATTTCCTTTTGTTGCTCAGTTGGATTCGTATGTAAAGGATAAGAAAGACTTTTTGAATAAGATCATGCATGTTGAATGGGATCCTACATATCAATTAATAGTACTAGACATCACTAGTCTGTATACTTGTATAAATCACGAGGATGGGGTGAGAGCTGTCAGGTATTATTTGGAAAAACGACAATTGAGATACTCTGAACATAATCAAATGTTAGTAGAATTTGTCGAGTTTTGTTTAAGAAACAACATCTTTCTATTTGAAGACCAACATTACAAACAGCTGTCCGGTATGGCGACGGGCACCTGCTTCGCCCCCAGCTATGCGAATTTGTTCGTTGGCTGGTGGGAGGAGCGGGTGCCTAGAACCTACGAAAGTGACAATGATCTGGGCAGGGTAATAGAGTGGTATCGGTATATCGATGACCTTTTTATCGTGTGGCAGGGAACAGCAGAAACTGCACGAGGATATATAGATCAACTAAATCAGAATAATGTAAACTTACACTTTACGGGAACAGTGAGTCCGGTGGCAGTGGACTACCTGGACCTGAAAGTGTTTGTAGAAGGAGGCAATATTCAAACAGATCTCTACCGAAAATCCACTGCAGGAAACTCTATATTATTTGCCACGAGCAGTCATCCCCCAAAACTTGTGAACAGCATACCATACGGAGAGCTTTTAAGGCTAAAAAGAAATAGTACCAAGGACATAGATTTTGAAAATGCAGCTTCAGAAAGTATATTCAGATTCACCCAAAGGGGATATAACCTGGGAGCATTAAGATCTACATTACAGAGGGTAAGAGGTATCCCAAGGGAAAACCTGTTAAAAGATAAAGATAAACCTGTGGAAGATAAGGGCAAGTTTCGAATGATTACCCCTTACTCCGCTGAAGCAAACCATCTGAAAAACATGCTCAAAAATAACTGGCATATTCTAAAAACTGACAACACCATATGTGATGACATTCCTCTTTTTCCTTTGGTGACTTTTAGAAAAGCAAGGTCACTCCGTGATATACTGGTGAGAAGCCACTTAGAAAAAATACCACAGAAAGGGGGCACTTTGAGGGAAATGATGGGCTTTTATCCGTGCAACAGGTGTAAGGCCTGTGTTAATAGCAAAATAATCCTAACATATACCATTCCTGACATAGAAATGACCAAGAGAATTACTAAATTCATAACGTGCAGTACTCCATATGCTGTTTACTGTCTGGTCTGCCCGTGCGGGTTACGCTACATAGGTAGCACTATTCATCAATTGAAGATTAGGATTCTTGAACATCTAAGGGCTATTGACAAGAATGATCAGATGTATCCAGTAGCGCGTCACTTTGCAGAAAAACATCAAAGCAATCGCAATCTGCTACAATTTTATGGTCTAGACTATGTCCCAACAAGTGTCCGTGGGGGGGATAGAGTAAAGAAACTACGACGACTTGAGTCACGTTTTATTATAGATCTACTGACCAAGTCCCCCCGTGGGTTAAATAGTGGGGAGGAATTATCCGTCCACATAGGTACATAAGTGATCTGTGTGTGAGTTTATCTAACTGATATCTGGTTCCAAAACTTTTTCGAATATTTCCAACGGCTGTTGGAACTACATGATGTGTCTGAAACAAGATTGAAATTAATTATAAATGTTGTCAGAATATGTCTTGCAATGTAAATCACAAAAATGAAAATGAAGCAAAAAAGTAAGTAAATGTATAACAGCTGGTAATATATAATCAAATGAAATAATCCCTGTGATACACATAGAGAGGGGATATGGGCCGATTCACGGCGTTATTAAAATGGCGCTGATGTTAGAGCAACCATTTCAGTCCTTTCTCTATTTTTGTGGATATGGGCGACGTATAAAAGTTTGTAATATATAATCTAATGTAACAATCCCTGTGATACACAAAGACAGAGAGAATATGGGCCGATTTACGGCGTTATCAATGACATGTATAATTGAAATATACGAACTGTTACTTTCTAACATTGATAAGGTGCAGGGAATACAAGTGAGCACCTACTACAAAATGGCGCCGATGTTAGAGCGATCATTTTTAGTCCTTTCTTAATTTTGTGGACATGGGGGATGTTGAAAAACATGGCGTTTCTGATGTCTTGGTAACATTGAGGAAGGCATCTCGCCGAAACGCGTCTGTTGCTGGTCATTTGATATAATAAATTGTGTTCAAACGCCCCGCGAGTGCGACATCCTTTTTGACGAAAAAAGAGGGAATTGAGCGTGATATTGTTGCGGAGTCCACACCCGCAAAGTCTGCACCTGTCTGCGAGTGCTCCGCCTGTGTGTGGAGCAACGAGCGAATATATATATATATATATATATATATATATATATATATATATATATATATATATAAATATATTCACTGAAAAAACCGTAAGTTTCAGGGGCGTTATAGTTAGTTGGACATTTCACTCGTACAAAACCATAGAAATTCCCCCGTTATAGTTAGTTCAGCTAACTATAACTCGCGTGCCCGCAATGCACTGCTGATGACGTCACATATTACATCAGTCATGACATCACTGATGACATCTCAAATGACATCACTGATGACATCATCCAGTGAATGTGTGTTTTTCTGAAAATTAAATATGTTTTATATATTACCTACTGCCAGTCGCCAGTAGGTAGTTATAGTTAGGACCTATTTTCCATAGGTAATCCACAACATTCAATTTGGAATAACGTTGGCGCCGATTGACGAATCTTCCCGAAATCTTCCAAACTTTTGGCCAGCTCCGGTCCGCTCCTATCCTGAAAATTTCACGGTGATTTGTCAAGCGGGGGCCGAGAAAAAAGGGAGGTCCAAAAACGCGTTTTCCCCATGCATTTTCCCGTAGGACCTGTTGACGCAGCTACAGTCCGAACTGCTGAACGGAATTACACCAAATTTGGCAGAAAGGTAGACCTTGGTTCAGACTCATGCCTTTTGCTTAAATTATGTAAATCCGTTCAGTAATTCCTGAGAAAATCAAAATCAAAATCACATATATATCTGGGCGGAGCCTAACCACACATCTCATCGTAAGATCTGATTGGCTGTCAGCACTTCATCCAAGAAGTGTTGGCAGCCATCTTGGGACCAATATACATGATAGCACCTCATTAAAAAGCATTGCAGTTAATAGAAGGTTTTAAAACTTTAGTTACAATATAAATCATTTGTTGATGGTACCATACTCATTTTAGGAATTGTGGTGTGTTCTAAGGTGATTTTACCATGTGAAAAAGCCTTCTGCTGTGATATCATGAATCACGTTTGAGAGAAAACTATTTTCTCATGCTTTTCCCACAGAGGTTTGGAAGGTGATCAGTAAAACATGTACATCCAACAAGGGCAGAGACTGTCAGTTGATTTCTTTGTGTTCTACTGCAGCTTCCCAGAGTGTTCTAAAGAACAACTAGAGCGCTAACAGTCCTACTTATGACAAACGTATTGCACACCTGAAGCCATCTTGATTGGAATAAAGTGGTAACTCTTAAAACATTTAATTTAAAAAGGAACAAAATGAGGGGGTTTATTTTGCCATATAAAGTATGATTAGTGCTGCAGAAAGAAAAATTAGGGCACATTTTGAGTGACTTCTCAAATCCTCTTCTATTTCATTAAAAAACTCTGACATGCAGACTGAAAAATGCACTTTCAATACCAGTAGCAGACTTCCCTGGTGAGCAGTAGCTTTACTACAGTGATCTAATAAGCAACTAGAGTGCTAACATTCTGAATTTATGGCAAATGTGTGACACATCTGAATGCCTTCTTGATGGAATCAAAGTAAAAAACTGAAAGTATTTCCTACTGAGGAGACTGTAGTAAATGAGGAAATTAGGAAACTTCATAACAAATAAGTCTCCCAAAATGGCCGCCAGAGACAAAAGAGCCCAAATGTAGCCCAAATATCACCCAGATGTAGCCCAAGTATAGCCCAATGACAGAATGTTCCAGAGTGTTCTAACGACCAGCTAGAGCACTAACAGTCTTACTTATGACAAAAGTATGGCACACCTGAAGCCATCTTGATTGGAATAAAGTGGTAACACTTAAAACATTTAATTTACAAAGGAACAAAATGAGGGGGTTCATTTTGCCATAGAAATTATCATCAGTGCTGCAGAAAGAAAAATTAGGGCACATTTTTACTTCTCAAATCCTCTTCTATTTCATAAAAAAATTATGACATGCAGACTGAAACATGCACTTGGAATACCAGCAGCAGACTTCCCTGGTGAGCAGTAGCTTTACTACAGTCATCTAATGAGCAACGAGAGTGCTAACATTCAGAATTTATGGCAAATTTGTGACACATCTGAATGCCTTCTTGATGGAACCAAAGTAAAAAACTGAAAGTATTTCCTACTGAGGAGACTGCAGTAAATGAGGAAATTAGGAAACTTCATAACAAATAAATCTCCCAAGATGGCCACCAGAGACAAAAGAGCCCAAATGTAGCCCAAATATCACCCAGATGTCGCCCAAGTATAGCCCAATGACAGAATGTCCCAGAGTGTTCTAACGAACAACTAGAGCGCTAACAGTCTTACCTATGACAAAGTATGGCACACCTGAAGCCATCTTGATTGGAATAAAGTAGTAACACTTAAAACATTTAATTTACAGAGGAGCAGAATGAGGGGGTTCATTTTGCCATAGAAATTATGATTAGTGCTGCAGAAAGAAATATTAGGGCACATTTTGACTTCTCAAATCCTCTTCTATTTCATAAAAAATTCTGACATGCAGACTTAAACATGCACTTTCAATACCAGCATCAGACTTCCCTGGTGAGCAGTAACTTTACTACACTTATGTAATAAGCAACTAGAGTACTAACATTCTGAATTAATGGAAAATGTGTGACACATCTGAATTCCTTCTTGATGGAATCAAAGTAAAAAACTGAAAGTATTTCCTACTGAGGAGACTGTAGTAAATGAGGAAATTAGGAAACTTCATAACAAATAAGTCTCCCAAAATGGCCACCAGAGACAAAAGAGCCCAAATGTAGCCCAAATATCACCCAGATGTATCCCAAGTATAGCCCAATGACAGAATGTCCCAGAGTGTTCCAACGAACAACTAGAACGCTAACAGTCTTACTTATGACAAAAGTATGGCACACCTGAAGCCATCTTGATTGGACTAAAGTGGTAACACTTAAAACATTTAATTTACAAAGGAACAAAATGAGGGGGTTCATTTTGTCATAGAAATTATGATTAGTGCTGAAGAAAGTAAAAATAGGGCACATTTTGAGTGACTTCTCAAATCCTCTTCTATTTCATTAAAACATTCTGATATGCAGACTGAAACATGCACTTTTAATACTAGTAGCAGACTTCCGTGGTGAGCAGTTGCTTTACAACAGTGATCTAATGAGCAACTAGAGCGCTAACATTCAGAATTTATGGCAAATGTGTGACATAACTGAATACCTTCTTGATGGAATCAAAGTAAAAAACTGAACGCATTTCCTACTGAGGAGACTGCAGTAAATGAGGAAATTTGGAAACTTCATAACAAATAAATCTCCCAAGATGTCCACCAGAGACAAAAGAGCCCAAATGCAGCACAAATATCACCCAGATGTAGCCCACGTGTAGCCCAATGACAGAAGTGTGCAAAACACTTGTATTTGCAGTTTTATATAGTGCAGACTTGTCAGGTATTGGAGTGCTTTACATGAGCATTGGTTACATCACTCAAGATCAAGTTCATGTTGCTTGTAGACATGGGGAGATTAAGTGATTTGACCAGAATCACAGAATGTTGAGCTGAAGCAGAAACTCCAACCTGGTTCCCCAGTTGCAAAGTCTGCAGCTCTGGAAGTAACACCACATCCTCTCCCCTAGGTGCAACATTTAATCAAGTGGTAAACTGAATAAAAACACATAAAGATTACAAATAATTTAAAAGTTCTTTGTCACTATTTGAAAACGCAGAAAATATGTCCTCGTTTTAGTTTTTTAGAGCACTAACCATAATTTTGATGCAAATAAGACCCTCTCATATATGTAATTTCTAAAGGAAATGCTCTAGGTATTACAGTTTTGATTACATCAAGATGACGTCAGGCGTTCCACACTTTTGTAATAAATATAGAATGTTAGCAATCTAGTTGTTCATTGGGATACTGTTGAGAGGCAGATGCCAGGGGCACGGACTCTGAAAATTGAAGGCAGGTAGGAGAGTGCAGAGGCAACAATTTGACCACACTGGGCAGGCAGGAAGAGCAGTGGCAGCACAACAGACTATGGAGGGCAGTGGAAAGGGGGCAGGGGCAACACACCAACAATACAGGACTGGCAAGAGAGGCTGTGGCAATATAATAGACCATTGTGGGCAGAAGGAAGAGGCAGTGGTAATACAACCATACATGCCAACAGACCCGATTCAGCCAGGAAACGTCCAATGTTTTTATGCTCAAATGGGCTTTATTTGATCTGTTGCCTGTCTACAATCTCCTCTTTTTCAATGTAACTCAAAGGGGAAAATCATTATCCCGTTTTTTTATCAAAATCTCCCTCTTACCAAGTTCAAAATGTTCGCCAGTATGGTACATTGGATCATGGTAGGCAGGAGGAATTGGGGTAGGGACATAGACTCGGATAACAGAGGACAAGAGGGACATGGAGAGGTGCACCAAACTGACCCTACAGGGCAGGCATCAGGGTTTGCAGCAGCACAATACACCACACAGCGCATGCGGGACGGGAGTGCAGCACAACAATCCATAGAAAGCAATAGGGAGGGGACAGGACCATGCACATGGACAACAGAGAACAGAGGGGAAAGAGGCAATGGTAGCTAGCTGACCATAATGGACAGACAGGAGAGAAAGCTGCAGCATAACAGACCATAAAGGGCAGGAGGGACGGATCAGGGGCATTACAATGGAACAGACAAGCCAGGAGGGAGGGAATAGGGGTCTGTACATGGAAACAGAGGGCTGGGGGCAAGGAGGCATGGCAGGAGCAGCAAGATAACCATGAAGGTCAGGCAGGATGGGCACTAGAAACAAGACACACCATGGAGAGCAACAATGAGACCATGATGGCATACACGCAGACCATGGAGGGAAGGTGGGAGGGGGTCAGGGGTAGCTAGCTGACCACACAGGGAAGGTGGGAGGGGCCATGGCAGCACAGAAGACCATTCATGGCAAGCGGGAGGGTTAGTGGCAGCACAATGGCTATGATGGGCAAGAAGGAGGGTGCAGGGGCATGCACAAAGGACCATGGGCGATAGAAGGGAGGGTCAGGACCTGGGCACAGACAAGAGAGTTCAGGGGAAGGGGCCTCACAACAGACCGTGCGGGGCAGGCAGGAGGAGCAGTTGCAGCACAACAGACCAGGGAGGGCAGAAGGGTGTGGCAGTAAAATAGACCATGGAGGACAGGATGAGGGGGATAGGGGCATGGCATGTGGACAGGCAGGGTGGAGGTGGCAGGGACAGGTTACAGTCATCTGACAATGCTAGGCAGGTGAGAGGGGAGTGGCAGCTCAACAGAACACTCAGAGTAGATAGGAGTGGCAGGTCCATGGAACATGGTGGGCAAAAAGGATGGAGCAGGGGCATGCACAAAGACATCGGAGGGCAGGGGGAAGGAGAATAAGGGCAGCAAGTTAAGAACAGAGGCTAAGCAGGAGGTCAATGATGGGCCATAGAATTGGGCAATGGAGGACAGGAGGAGTGGACTGGTACATCATGCTAAATGGAGGGCAGTGGCAGCACATCAGATCATTCATGGTAGGAGGGAGGAGGCTAGTACATGAACTCAGACAACAGAGGATAAGGAGGAGGTGGATGGGGCAGCAAGCTAACTGTTCAGAGAAGGTGGGTATTAGGAACTTTATTGTTTTTAAAATGTGTGTCTGTGCGAACTACTTAAAATATGAACAAGTATGCAGCATAATCTCACTTTTATTCAGGAAGAAGAGGACGTTTGTGACTGTGACTCCGGGCTCACTTGGCAGAAACACCCCCTGACCCTCCACCCCCCATCGCAAAATGTAATGCCAGTGAAAAGGGTAGATGGACGCAGTTTTATATAGAACATAGTCCTGAGAGCACGATTGAAAATGAAAACTAGATATAGTATATGGTATAAACTATGCACCAAAAAGTGTGATATAAGATGAACCGGGGCGTGAAATATAATATGCAATACATTGTGCTCAATGACAGATTCATTGGAGAGCACGAGATAACACAGGCACTAGCGCGTGCTATGTGATATGCGCCTTGGAGTGTAATATGCACAGGGAAGTGTTGTGTAACCTAACTAGTCTCTAAAGTTGTAATATAAAATATGTGCTGGGGAGTGTAACATTGGATATGCACTGTGACAAAGATATGGATCCCAGATTGTAATATGTATGGCATAGCGCTCTGCGTTATCACATAGGCATCGAGGAAGGCACATTAGATGGGGCAATATAACCCGTGCGAAGGCAAGTGAGGCATGACATATTCACGGGATGGTGTTCTAGTGCACATGGGCTAGAGAGTGTCATAGAATACGCACTAGCTGGTGGAATACAACACAAAGGTGTGTGGCACTCGGCGGGCACTGGTGGGTGTAACACAGCATTGGGCTCAGCCAGGAGCACGCTGTGACTCTCAAGTGAGGTTTGTCTCCTTTCCAGAGAGTAAAATAAAAAGTATTACACATTCGGCGGTGGATGTGTGTTTTATTAACCGTGAGGGGGGTTTCTTGCATAGGTTGGTCGAATTTTTGTCGAATCCCCTTTGAATGGCTTGGTGTGCGTGTATATTAAATGTGCCCGTCAATAGCTACCCATGTTTGTATAAATAAACAACAAGGGTGTCTACTTGGAGAGTACCCACCGGCGGGGGCGCCGGGATTAGGCACGGTAGGGCGTCAGACACATCAGAGCTTCACTAGCGGTGTAAATACATTCCACATGGATTGATTGTATGCATAGTCGCCTTTTAATGAATATCACGCAAATCGTCATGGTGATAGGTACATACGGTTTGTCCAGCATGTCCTAGGTGTTTCTCTAAATATATATTTTTTTAAAATAATAAAAAACAAAGGCCGAACCCGGGGGATGGGGTCCCTGGGGCCATATGTGGCCTGAGGAGGGGGGGCAACGCAGCCGATTAAGGCCTTGGGAGGGCCATATTAATTTTTTTCAACAAAAAAAATGAGGGTGCAGGCCCTGGGGGATGGGGTCCCCAGGGCCAATAAATTAGAAAAAGAAGGAGGGCCACACAGCCGTCGTTCTTAAAAAAATAAAATAAATATAAGACCGGCATCACGCCGGAGGCCACGCCCCCTCCTTGCAGCACTCTGCAAACGCGCCCCCTGGCCAGTTGTAAGTTGGGGAATCAATTCCCCTTCAATACTGAGGGTCCCTGAGGGCCAACTAGCCCAACAGGTATCTCCAGTATGTGCCAGGGAGCTGCGTTGTAGACAAGTGTTCTGAGGCTACGCCCCTTTTTACACCTCTATGCAGCGCAGCTCTGTTTCGCTTACTGGAGGTACCTAGTGGGCTAGTTTGACCCTAGGGACCCTTAGGATTCAAGGAGACTTAATCTCTCAACTTAGAACGGCCACAGGGCGTGTTTACACAGTGGTGAAGGGAGGGGACGGGGCCTGAGGTGACGTGTGCAAACACGCCCTGTGGCGCGTTTTAAGTTGGGGAAATAATTCCCTTTCAATCCTGAGAGACCCTGGGGGCCAACTAGCCCACCAGGTGCTTCCAGTAAACACCACTGTGCTGCGTTGCAGAGAGGTGGTGCAGGCCGTACCCTTTATTACACCTCTCTGCAATGGTGCTTACTGGACGTACCTAGTGGGCTATTTTGCCCCTAGGGACCCTCAGGATTCAAGGGGACTTAATCTCCCAACTTAAAAAATGGCCACGGGGCGTGTGTACACAGTGGGGAAGGGAGGGGACGGGGCCTGAGGTGACATGTGCAAACACGCCCTTTGGCGCGTTTTAAGTTGGGGAAATAATTCCCCTTCAATCCTGAGGGCCCCTGGGGGCTAACTAGCCCACCAGGTGCTTCCAGTAAGCGCCACTGTGCTGCGTTGCAGAGAGGTGGTCCAGGCCGTGCCACTTTTTACACCTCTCTGCAACGCAGCTCTGTGGCGCTTACTGGAGGTACCTAGTGGGCTAGTTGGACCCTAGGGACCCTCAGGATTCAAATGAACTTAATCTCCCAACTAAAAACGGCCACAGGGTGTGTTTACAGTGATGAAGGGAGGGGACGGGGCCTGGGTTAACGTGTGCAAACAAGCCCTGTGGCGCGTTTTAAGTTGGGGAAATAATTCCCCTTCAATCCTGAGGGACCCTGGAGGCCAAGTAGCCCACCAGGTGCTTCCAGTAAGCGCCACTGCGCTGCATTACAGAGAGCTGGACTAGGCCGTTCCCCTTTTTACATCTCTCTGCAACGCATCTCTGTGGCGCTTACTGGAGGTACCTAGTGGTCTAGTTGGACCCTAGGGACCCTCAGGATTCAAGGGGACTTAATCTCCCAATTTAAAACTGCCACAGGGCGTGTTTACTCAGTGGGGAAGGGAGGGGACGGGGCCTGAGGTGACGTTTGCAAACACGCCCTGTGGCACGTTTTAAGAGGTAGTTTTAATCCCCTGCCCTATTATATACTAGGGGCTTACAGAGGAGGTCATGCTAATCACAGGGGGACCCCAACGCATAGTGTTCCCTAGTGTATGTAGGTGTTTTCACTGTATTCTGAGTGTCTTTTAACATAGCACTGGCTCTAGGACTGGTTAGTCAGACTCAGTTACCACCAGTATCCGTCTGAAAATTTGAGGCTACAGGATGATTTTGCAACAAGGCTTCTTTCTGCTCTTCTGTTTGTTCGTTCTGCACGTTATCCTTCTTCCTGCACTTTTCTTCGTCTTTGAGGACTTTTGTTGCTTCTTTCTGCATTTCTTTTTTTCTTTCTGTGCGTTTTTTCTTCTTTCTTCACATGTCCTATCTCGGTAGGCATAGTTAGAAATTAGCATTTAAAAAACCTTTGAAATTCACTGAAAAAACCATAGGTTTCAGGCACGTTATAGTTAGGAATTAGCATTTAAAAAACCTTAGAAATTCACTGAGAAAACCATAGGTTTCAGGGGCGTTATAGTTAGCTGGACTTTTCACTCGTACAAAACCCTTGAAATTCTCCCGTTATAGTTATTTCAGCTAACTATAACTCGCGCGCCCGCAATGCACTGCTGATGACGTTACATATTACAGCACTCATGAGATGGTCAGTGACATCACTCATGACATCATCCTTGTGATAGAGTGGCATATGGTTTTTTCTGTGAATTTCTAAGGTTTTTTAAATGCTAGTTTCTACCAATGCCTACAGAGGTACGACATGTGAAGAAAGAAGAAAAAACACACAGAAAGAAGCAAAAGAAATGCAGAAAGAAGCAACAAAAGTTCTCAAAGATGAAGAAAAGTGCAGGAAGAAGGAAGACGTGCAGAAAGAACAAATAGAGGAGCAGAAAGAGGGCTGTATCCTCAACTTTTTCGGATGGTTACTGGTGTAACTGACTCTGACTAACCAGTCCTAGAGGCAGTGCTATGCTAAAAGACACTTAGAATACAGTTAAAACACCTTCATACACTAGGGAACACTATGCGTCGGGGTACCCCTGTGATTACCATGTCCTCCTCTGTAAGCCCCTAGTACATAATAGGGCAGGGGTATTAAAACTACCTCTTAAAACGCACCACAGGGCGCTTTTGCACACTGGTGAAGGGAGGGGGAGGCCTGAGGTTACATGTGTGCAAACCCACCCTGTGGCCGTGTTAATTTGGAGGACAAAGTCCCCTTGAATCCTGAGTGTCCCTTGGGTCCAACTAACCCACCAGGCATCTCCTAGGTAGCGCCACAGAGCTGCGTTGCAGAGAGGTATAAAAAGGGGCACAGCCTGGACCACCTCTCTGCAATACAGTGCAGTGGCGGTTACTGAAAGCACCCAGTGGGCTAGTTGGCCCCCATTGGCCCTCAGGATTGAAGGGGAATTATTTCCCCAACTTAAAATGCGTCACAGGGCATGTTTGCACACGTCACCTCAGGCCCTGTCACCTCCCTTCACCGCTGTGTAAACGTACCCTGAGGCCAGTTTAAGTTGGGAGATTAAGTCCCCTTGAATCCTGAGGGTCCCTAGGGTCGAACTAGCCCACTAGGTACCTCCAGTAAGCGCTGTTGCAGAGAGGTGTAAAAAGGGGTACGGACTGGACCACCTCTCTGCAACGCAGCGCAATGGCACTTACTGGAAGCACCTGGTGGGCTAGTTGGCCCCCAGGGGCTCTCAGGACTGAAGGGGAATTATTTCCCCTACTTAAAACACGCCACAGGGCATGTTTGCACACGTCCCCTTGAATCCTGAGGGTCCCTAGGCTCAAACTAGCCCACTAGGTACCTCCAGTAAGCCCCACAGATCTGTGTTGCACAGAGGTGTAAAAAGGGGCGTGGCCTCTGAACACCTCTCTGCAACGCAGCTCCCTGGCGCATACTGGAGGTACCTGGTGGGCTAGTTGGTCCTCAGGGACCCTCAGTATTGAAGAGGAATTAATTCCCCAACTTACAACTCGCCAGGGGGCGCGTATGAACAATGGTGGGGAAAGGAGGCGTGGCCTGAGGTGACATGTCTGCAAACACGCCCTGTGGTGCGTTTTAAGTTGGGGAATTAATTCCTCTTCAATCCTGAGGGTCCCAAGGGGCCAACTAGCCCACCAGGTACCTCCAGTATGCGCCAGAGAGCTGCGTTGCAGAGAGGTGTTCAGAGGCCACGCCCCATTTTACAACACTCTGCAATGCAGCTCCGTGGTGCTTACTGGAGGTACCTGGTGTGCTAGTTGGCCCCCAGGGACCCTCAGAATTGAAGAGGAATTAATTCCCCAACTTAAACCACGCCACAGGGTGTGTTTGCACCAGAGGCGCAACTAGAGCCAATTTTCAGGGGTGCTAAGAAAACATTTCATGTGGGGCTGAATCTTTAAGCAATAGGCAGAGTGGAGCTGATTTGGGGGGGTGAATATTTAAGCAATAGGCAGAGTGGAGCGGCAGGGGCTCTTAGAAAGGGTGAAACAACAGCAAGTCCTCATTAGCATGCAAATGGTCTTTTAAAGACCTGTGAAGTGCTCGGGTGCGGCTGTGTGTGTGTCCGGGAAGCTGTCTCATCCCGGGCTGCCACACACGAAGGGGGGGCTGAAGCCCTTTGAGTCCAATGGGTGTTGAGTGCCTGGTTTGCACACATGTCAACTCAGGCCCCACCCCTCCCTTCACCACTGTGCAAACGCGCCCCGTGGCGCGTTTTAAGTTGGGGGATTAACTCCCCTTGAAACCTGAGGGTCCCTGGGGTGCAACTAGCCCACCAGGTACCTCCATTAAGCGCCACAGAACTGCGTTGCAGAGAGGTGTAAACAGGGGCGTGGCCTCAAAACACCTCTCTGCAATGGAGCTCCCTGGCGCATACTGGAGGTTACTGGTGAGCTAGTTGGCCCCCAGGGACCTCCAGTATTCAAGGGGAATTAGTTCCCCATCTGCAAACGCGCCATGGGGCGCGTTTGCAGAGTGCTGCAAGGAGGGGGCGGGGCCTCCGGCGAGATGCCGGTCTTTTGTTATTTATTTTTTATGAAGGGGGACTGTGTGGCCCCCCTTCTTTTTCTAATTAATTGGCCCTGGGGACCCCATCCCCCAGGGCCTGCCCCCTATTTTTTATTTATTTTTTTTACTTTGGAAGGGGGCCATATGGCCCCCCCTCCCAAAGCCATAATTGGCCCCGGGGACCCCATCCCCTGGGACATGGCCATATTTTTTTTTCAATCACATTTTTGAGGGGGCTGCGCAGCCCCCCCCTTCGGCCATTTATGGCTCCGGGGACCCCATCCCCCGGGGCCGGTCTTTTATTTTTTTAAAAATATTTTTTATATATATAATTGGGGAGGGGGCCACGTGGCCCCCCTCCCGGGCTACTTATGGCCCCGGGGACCCCATCCCCGGGGCTGGCCCTCTCCGTTGGGGACCGTGGGGGGTCCCCAATCCCCCCACGGTCCCGCGAGCTCCCCACGTCCTGCAGGAGCCGGCATTGCTTTTCCACATGGGGAGCTGCTAAGATGCAGCTCCCCGTGTGGAAAAGAAATCGTCTTTGGTATTTGGAAGAGAGAGCAGGTTTCCTGCTCTCTCTTCCAAATACCAAAACAGTTTGCTATGGCTTTAGCACACTACAGTGTCCTGGGGGTGGGCACCCTGGGACACTGCGGGAGCCGGCCCTGGGGGGCCACCCCCCAGGGCCATCAAGGGCTCCAGGTGGGGGGCCGCGTGGCCCCCCTCCCAACATTTACAAAGCCCCGGGGGTGGTGGTCCCTGGGGCTTGGGGGTCCTTAACAGACCCCCAAATTTAAATACTTAGTGCCCCGGGGAGGTGGCGGTCCCCGGAGTGTGTGGGGGGGCTCAAGCCCCTCACACAGGATTATTTATTTTAAAAAAAGCCCGGGGGTTGGCGGTCCCCAGGGCAGCGGGGGGCCATGTGCCCCCCGCTTCTCTCAAAACAATTATATAAAGCCCCGGGGGGTGGCGGTCCCTGGGGCTTGGGGGGGCTTGGATGCCCCCCAGCATTTAAAATTAAAGCCCCGGGGTGGTGGTCCCCAGGGCTGGGGGGGCTGGGAGCCCCCCACATATTTTTTAAAAGCCATGGGGGTGGCGGTCCCCGGGGCTTGGGGGGGCCTTTCAGCCCCCCCACCCATTTCTTTCTGAAGCCCCAGGTGGTGGCAGTCCCCAGGGCTGGGGGAGCTGAGAGCCCCCGCACATATTTGAGAAAAGCCCAAGGGGTGGCAGTCCCCAGGGCTGGGGGGCCCCTCTGGGCCCCCATTACATTAAAAATATTGCCCCCGGGGGCTAAATACTAACGAAACGTGGGAGCCCGCGCTTCGTGTTTTTTTAAAATTTCAGCCGAAATTCGCGCTGGGTGCGCGAATCTCGGCGAAATGCTTTTTTGGGACCCCCTGAGCATGCCTAGGGGGTCAGGGTGATTCTACCCTGCCCCCTTTTCTTGTTTTGCACATTACTTTTTCTGTTTTCTTGTGCCTCGGTTCTACAGAGGCACAAGATGGCTGCCAACACTTCCTGGTTTGGAGTGTTGACAGTAATTACCATAAAGCTCATGATCGGGAGGGTGCGCGGATCCTGCGCGTCTATAGATATATATGAGTTTTTTCTTTTGATTTTCTCAGTAACTACTGAATCGATTTACACCATTTAACAAAAAGGGTTCTTCCTGAACCAAGAGCTACCTCTTTGCCAAATTTGGTGTAATTCCGTTCAGCAGTTCGGGCTGTAGCCGTGTCTAAAGTTTTCTATGGGAAATTGCATGGGGGAAACATGTTTTGGGGCCCCCCTTTTTTCTCGGCCCCAGCTTGACGAATCACCCCGAAACTTTCAAGATAACAGCGGACCGGAGCGCCCCACGAGTTTTGAAAATTTTGCGATGATTCGTCAATCGGCGCCAAAGTTATTGGGAACAGAATGTTGCGAATTTCCTATGGAAAATAGGTCCTATCTATAACTATCTACTGGCGAGCCAGTAGATAATATATATATATATATATGTGTGTGTGTGTGTGTGTGTGTGTGTGTGTATGTGTGCATTTGTCCATACTGGTCTATCTAGTCAGATTTTTATTCCTGTAAGAAAAGCAAAACATTTAAAGTTCAATGATATTGTGCTATAACTTATAGTAAACACGGGATTCGACCTCAACATGCACTATTTCAATCTTACATTTTGATGTCGTTTGCTGTAAATTCTGCACGAGTAGTGCTTTCCGTTTCTGCTTAAGTCATTATTTCTTTTTGGCAAAATGGGATTTGCTGCAGGGAGTTCATTCACATTGGTAACATCATTAAGACGAAAAAAGAGCAGTAAACGATTTACAAAATCAACACACGCGGTCTAGACAACTTCCCATCAGGAAATGTTCTTTAGACGTGTGTAATAAATGACTCGTAATCCCCCGCTGAGGTGGATCAAAATCCACAGGGAATGACTCAACTCACCGCGGACATACCTGCCCATCTGCTTGTTATCTTGTGTTTCGTCGGCATTTTACAAGATGTTGAGTGTTCAGCTCACACAACCTAAAAGTTTAAGCACATTCAACATTATTTCCATCACATCTAAACTCATATTATTAGAGAAAACTTCAAATGATAAAGTTTCAAAAGGCTGCACGCTTACATTTAACTAAGTATAGTGAATGCAATTGCTTTGAAATTCTTGCACTCACTGGTTTCGTTTCTTCCATAAAACTATCTTCCTGCTCTTCAGTGCTTTGTTATCATGCTGAACATTTTTCTTTAAGGCAAAACACGGCACACAATCTGTATCTAATAATGAATGGTCAATGTTTTAAACACGTATGGATCCTCACTTCATATATTGTTAACGATTTTCTGTTAAACAGAGGGTGCTAAGGCGAATTTAGTGAAATGCAGGAGAAAGGCTGTCGATTGGAAATCGTCACTGCAATTTTTTAATTTGGAATGGAGTGCTATTAAAGGGTTGAGCAAAGCTGCTGTAAAGATTGGAATACTGCATGCTTTATCTAAATTAAAAACGTCCTCAATCAATTTCACATACTTGATGCATCCCATGAGTTGTTTGCATCCGTGCTCGAGTGTTGCTTATTTTTGAGTTTTGCTATATGTCTTTGATTCACTTTAATGTGCCTTGAAACACATGCTCTGAATTTTAGTTTTTACATTACAGGTGTGGTTAAGTGGTATTTTACGGGAACGGTAGACACTTATGTCAATGTCTAAGTTGCTGTGAATGTTTTTTTCACTTAACTCACCCTCACTAACGTCGATTGTAAATAACAGAACATAAGGACTCTTGGCGCTGAATAACAGACGTTTATTGAAAAAATTGATACATTTCACTGGTTCTACAGCTAAAATGTTAGTCATTGAAGCAAACTGTCTTATATAGAAACGATCACATTTAAAACGATTTTCAACACAAATCCACAAACTATCAACAAGATGACATTGTCTTGAAGCAGAGGAGGCGGGTGATCAGGCCAGCCTCTAGCATGCCTGGGTCGATGGCAGCCTGAAAGTATGATAAAAATGTGTCTTCATTATTTTGATTTTAAATGCACTCTTCTCCTGGCAACTTCTTTCCACAGTAACTTTATTCACCTGTGCACTCATTTCCTTCTTGTTGATCCACCTTTCAAATTCTAGTAGTTGCCCCTCCCCTTATTTCTCTCTCAACACCTCTCTATTTCAGAATTTCACTTCCCCTACCTCTATGCTCCATATTTGATTTTTTTTCGAAATCACAGTGTTAATTCTCACTTTCTCCCTTGTGTCTTTCGTCAATCACTCCCTCTTCAACGAATTATTTATTGTTTTAATACACATGTAACCAATACCACTGTTATGGATTGCATCGTTCTCCGAAAAAAAGCACTATAAAAGGAAATATAAACAAAGTAAAGTTAAATGAAGGTGGGTAATGTAAAACATGAAAATATTTTTCAAAACAATCTATAATATCAAACATCGAGACAGTGTATGCTGTATTCTACATCTAAACATTATTTTAAAAAGTATGCCTATTTGTAGAATACAACGGGTGATTGATTTGCATTGCAAGTTAGCAACAGAAACCTAAGATTTTCATTGCAATTAAGCAACAGAAAGGCGAAATGCTATGCACATTTTAATAAAAAATATGAGTACTGTGAAACCACTCGCTTTCATGTCTCCTCCATTCATGACACAACTTTATTTCCTGCTATTTCTCACTCTGTTCACTTGGGGGTGGCCTCTGTTGGCTATACCCAACAGACTGGTATAAGCATATAGCAACTCATTCTTTTTTTTAACTGCTAAATGGATGAAAAAGCTTCATGAACATATCAGAGCCTATGGAAATCTGTTCTGGTTTCATGGGCTAGTGAAAATTATACTATTTTGTTAAGGATGTTCAATAGGGGTGCCAGGTTTGAGCCTTTAGCACCACCCTGCACCCACCTTCTGCACTTCAAGAGCCTTCACAACATGCTGTGTCCTCCGGCCATGCCATGTGCCCAGCATGTGTAACCCAGAACCTACTGTGGTTCACTGAGCAAATCTCCCATTCCTTCCTCCTGTACCAAGTCCCTACATGCACTGAACCCATTGTGATTCAGCCAAGTACAGTTGGCTCACCACAATCTCTTTGGCCAGGGGGCAGAGCATTGTGTACTAAGTACCCACTGTGCAATGCCAGACAAAATTCACAACAGATTCTGGGCACAGGGTGCAGGCTTTCCTCATTCCTAGCACCCGCCCCCAACCTTCCAAAAATCACGGTCCACTACTGAAGCCTATAAGTGAAAGTGGTCCATTCATCCTGATTATTTTATTGCAGTGGGACTACTTTATTCCTTGTTTGTTTAACTCCAGAAATCTCTAGAAGAATCTGAGGGCCCCTTGAGCCGCTGGAACGTTTTACGTGGCTTTTCAAGGGCTTGTTATTAAGTGCACCTTTCACGCAGAACACTGCATGAAAGGGGCTTTCCATGGATGTTGCTGTGGGTGTTACCACGCAACATCCATGGAATCAGAAATTTTCCCAGATTTACGAGAAATAGTAAACCTGGGAATGCGTCAGAATCTGACACATTCCCAGTGAGGCGGAACAAGGAAAAATGTTTTCATTTTTCCTCGTTTTTCCTTTTTCTATGTGTGCTGCTTGCAGCACACATAGAAAGACAAATTCACCTGAATTGATTGATTTTGTGCAGGAAGGTCTCCCTTCCTGCACAAATCAACCAGCCCGACATCATAGGCACCCTTGCACCAAAGTGCAAGGGTGCCTGTGTTGGGGGACGGCAGCCCATTGTGCACCGGCGCTTGGAAAAAGGACAGGAATGCACTGTATCTTATAGATGTGGCGCATCCCTGCCCTTTTCTTTTGAAGCAGGGCAGAGCAGCAAGATCCTTACAGTGCTGCCCTACATAAAAACTTCATAAATGAGGTCCTGAGTATTTAAGAAGGAGATTTATTACTTTCACAGATCCACTGAGAAGGCACAGTTCTTTGAGGACCTGCAGGTCCATATTTCAGAAAAGATGACCACACTGTAAATAATATACATATATATATTCGCTGAAAAAACCATAGCTTTCAGGCCTGATATAGTTAGGAATTAGCATTTAAAAAACCTTAGAAATTCACTGAAAAAAACAATAGGTTTTAGGGGTGTTATAGTTAGCTGGACATTTCACTCGAACAAAACCATTAAAATCCCTCCGATATAGTTAGTTGCACTAACTACATCTCGCGCGCCCGCAATCCACTGCTGATGATGTCACATATTACATCATTCATGACATGGTCAGTGACATCACTGATGACATCTCAAATGACATCACTGATGACATCACTGATGACATCATCCAGTGAATGTGGTTTGGTACGTTATTTAAATATGTATTATATATATATATATATATATATAGCAATTTGCATTGAAGAATGAGTGGATATATAAATATAAATATCTGGATGGAGGATTTAGTAGCAGTGTGATTGACTGTTTACTTGACTAATTTATAGTGTCTCACTAAATATATTGGATAGCGGCTAAACTGTGTGAATATCTGTATCACTTTGTCAGTTGTTGTGTAAACTGCTGCACCAGTTTGTTACTAGCTATGTGAAAGTCTATATTATTTATTGATTAGTTAACTGAGTATTTGTATGGGATAGTGAATGTGTGTGTGGTTTGGTGGGGGGTGTGTGACTGCCCAAAGATGTGTGAATAGTTGATTCAGTAGGTATATGAAGTTAAAATTACATGTTATAACAGTTGTTTGGGTGAGTGAATATCTTTATGGGTGTGGTGATGAGCCAATATATGTCTCAATGGTACATGTCCAACAAACTAGAAAAATAAAAGCCAGTGTATGTGTCAGTTGTTGTATATAAATAAGTATGCATAAGACTCAGTGATTGTATGAGTGACTGTATGGATAACTGTATACTTGTAATAGTGTTTTTATAACACACTAAGTATGAGTTATTATCTATATGAATAGATGAAGTGGTGTTTTTATAAGTGTATAGCTAAGTAAAAGTAAGTATGATTCATTGTTTGCATAAGTGAGTAGGATGACTTCATAAGTGATTAGGATGTGTGCTGGTGTGTAATATCGATATAGGTGTATAAGTTTATTTGATAGTGTTCTATTGATCATTGACAGCATGTACGAGTAAATCTATAGGTAAGTGATTAGATGTGTGTATAGATCTAGGAATCACTGAGTGGGTGTTTAGAAACATGTATTGGTGTGTCAATGGTTTCAAATCTGGCACTCTGTATTTTACAGTGAGTGATGAAAGGTTATACTAGTGTATGATGAGGTGTATCTGATTGTCACGTGGATGATGTCATCAGTGATGTCATTTGAGATGTCACTGACCATGTCATGAATGATGTAATATATGACATCATCAGCAGTGGATTGCGGGCACGCGAGATGTAGTTAGTACAACTAACTATATCGGAGAAATTTCAATGGTATTGTTCGAGTGAACTGTCCAGCTAACTATAACACCCCTAAAACCTATTGTTGTTTAAGTGAATTTCTAAGGTTTTTTAAATGCTAATTCCTAACTATATCAGGCCTGAAACCTATGGTTTTTTCAGTGAATTTGAAAGGTTTTTTAAATGTTAATTCCTAACTATATCAGGCCTGAAACCTATGGTTTTTTCAGTGAATTTCAAAGGTTTTTTAAATGCTAATTCCTAACTTTATCAGGCCTGAAACCTATGTTTTTTTCAGTGAATTTCAAAGGTTTTGTAAATGACAATTTTTAATGTATTCATTGTTATACTGATTTTTTTTATACTGATTACTACATTTTTTAAACTATTTATTTTTAGATTGTTTTAAATTACATTATAAGTATATTATACATTACAATACAAAATATACTTTCTCAGAATGAATTACTCTAATTTAAATACTTTACAAATAGGCAATAGACTTTTAAGTACAGTAGTTACAGCTGTTGCAATGGGCAACACAATTTTAAAAACAATGCAACATTGAGCTCAATGTGAATTTCTAGTCAAATACAATTAGTTACTTTATGGATTACTTTTCTAACCACAGGACTGGATCCTAGATTCAGTCCTTGGACATCTCCTGTAAACAGTTGAGTAAAAGCGTTTTGGTTACAGTAGTGATTTTTAACGAATATTTTAAAAGTTAAAAGTTGACACAGAAATTTTTTCACATAGAATCACCAATGTTATCCTATGGCAGAAAATTCACTTAGCAGGTAAGTAGTGTTATCGCTACTTTTTCTTACTCAGTGGTGGATCCTGGATCCAGCACTGGTGAATCTCCTGTAAACAGTTGAAAGAATGTGTTTAAGTCATACAGACGATTTTTTAGGAATAGTTTTAGTTTGTGAAAATAGACACTACAAGTTACTGATAAGTACGCTTAAAATTACTTTTCAGGGTCAGTGCTGGGCTAAAAGATGCAGCACTGGGTTCTCTCCTGATAACAGGTGAGTAAATCGGAATTAGTAGTTCGGCTGATTTTAGAGGAATATTTGTACAATGATGAAGGAAGGGGGCGGGGTCTGAGGTGACGTGTGCAAACACGCCCTGTGGCGCGTTTTAAGTTGGGGAATTAATTCCTCTTCAATCTTGCAGTCCCCTGGAGGCCAACTAGCCCACCAGGTACCTCCAGTATATGCCAGGGAGCTGCGTTGCAGAGAGGTGTTCAGAGACCACGCCCCTTATTACAACACTCTGCAACGCAGCTCTGTGGCACTTACTGGAGGTACCTGGTGGGCTAGTTGGCCCCTAGGGGACCTCTGGATCGAAGAGGAATTAAATCCCCAATTTAAAACGCGCCAAAGGGCGTGTTTGCACACATATCACCTCAGGCCCCGCCCCCTACCTTCACCACTGTGCAAACGCGCCCCGTGGTGTGTTTTAAGTTGGGGGATGAAGTCCCCTTGAATCCTGAGGTCCCCTGGCGGCCAACTAGCCCACCAGGTACCTCCAGATGCGCAAGGGGGCTGCGTTGCAGAGAGGTGTTCAGAGGCCACGCCCCTTTTTACAACACACTGCAATGCAGCTCCGTGGCGCTTAGTGGAGGTACCTGGTGGGCTAGTTGGCCCCTAGGGGACCTCTGGATTGAAGAGGAATGAATTCCACAACTTAAAACGCGCCGCAGGGTGTGTTTACACACATATCACCTCAGGCCCCGCCCCCTACCTTCACCACTGTGCAAACGTGCCCCGTGGCACGTTTTAAGTTGGGGGATTAAGTCCCCTTGAATCCTGAGGTCCCCTTGTTGCCAACTAGCCCACCAGGTTTCCCTGCTCTCGCTTCAATGAAGCAAAGCAGTTTGCAATGGCAGGGTGGGAGCCGCGAAGCTCCCGCTCTGCCATTGCAAACAGCAGTGTCCCGGGGGTGGGCACCCCGGGACTCTGCAGGAGCCGGCCCTGTGGGGTGGCGATCCCCAGGCCCTATACAAGGCTCCAGGAGGGGGGCTGCACGGCCCCCCTCCCTCATTTTGAAGTTGCCCCGGGGGTGGCGGTCCCCAGGGCTGGAGTGGCCTGAGAGCCCCCACACCCATTTTAAAGAAGCCCCGGGGTGTGGCGGTCCCCGGGGCTGCGGGGGGCCGTGAGCCCCCCGCCTATATTATGTTAGTGCCCCAGGGGGTGGCGGTCCCCAGGGCAGTGTGGGGGGGATTGGGACCCCCCACACTTAATTTTTCATTATGCCCCCGGGATTTGGCCCCCCGGGGACAAATTAGCATATTTAGCGCGGGAGTCCGCGCTGATTTTTTTTTCTATTTTTTTGATCATGTCGCCGGGACTTGGCCCCCTCGGGGGCTAATTGCCAATGAAGTGCAGAAGCCCGCGCTTTGTTTTTTGTTTTTTATTTCGGCAGAAATGCGCGCTGGGTGCGTATATCTCGCAGATTATTGTTTTTTAAAAAAATGCTTTTTTTGGCCCTGGCCGTCCTTGTGGGGCCCCCTGGGCAGGCCTAGGGGGTCAGGGTGTTTCTACCTAGTTCAGATAACTATAACTCGCGCGACCGCAATCCACTGCTGATGACGTCACATATTACATCACTCATGACATGGTTAGTGGCATCACTCATGACATCACTGATGACATCATCCTTTTGATAGAGTGGCGGTCGCGCGAGTTATAGTTATCTGAACTACCTATAACGGGGGAATTTCATTGGTTTTTTACGAGTGAAATGTCCACCTAACTATAACATGTGTGAAACCTATGGTTCTTTAAGTGAATTTGCAAGGTTTTTTAAATGGTAATTCCTAACTATAACGTGTGTGAAACCGATGTTTTTTTCAGTGAATTTGTACGTTTTTTTAAATGCTAAGTTATGTATTTATTATTATATGTTTTATATATTTATTTTACAATAAACTACGTATTACATTTTTTTTGGGGGGGGGGTTTCACCGTGCGCGCACCCCGCAATTTTTAAAAAAAAAATTAAAATGTTTTTTCTGCCTTCGGGGTCCTTCAGGGACCCCCTGACAAAGGCTAGGGGGTCAGGAACTCTCTACCCTGCCCCCTTTTCACATTCGCCACCTTCCTTTTTCACTCTCGCACTCAAAACAAACAAAATGGCGGTCTACACTTCCTGATTTCGACCGATTCGAACGTTGACTGACATGTAACCACCAATCAGAATTACGCTCGCGCACGTTAGGTTGCGCGCACGGTGCGTGGCTATAGATATTTATGTACTTTAACTGCAATTTTCTCAGGAACTAATGAACAGATTGACTCCATATATGCAAAAGGCACATCCCTGACCTGAGGACTACCTCTTTGCCAAATTTCAAGTAATTCTGTTCAGCCGTTCGGGCTGTACCTTCGACTAAAGGTCCTTTTTGAAAATGCATGGGGAAAACGTGTTTTGGGACCCCCCTTTTTTCTTGGCCCCCGCTTGACGAATCTACCCGAGACTTTCAGGGTAGGAGCTGAGCGGAGCGCCCCATTAGTTTTGCAAAATTCGGGAGGATTCGTCAACCGGCACCAAAGTTATTCAAAATAGAATTTTGAGATTTCCTATGGAAACACGGTCCTAACTATAACTATCTACTGGCGACCCCCAGTAGATAATATATATATATATATATATTTATGCAAAGCAGCCTGCCTTGCAAGAGCACACCGGAAAAAACAGTGAACTTAAGCAGAAGCGAACACGGTCCAGAGACAATGCTGGATTTTCAAGTGCCTTCGAGAAAGGAGATGTGAATCTCGGAAACGCGTCAGGCAGTACTGGAACATGACCCAGCCTAAAATGCTTGCTTAATCCACGCAAATAAATACTGTTGTGCAGCCTACCTGTTTGTGAGTGCGGACTCATTTTGCAGGGCAAAACTTTGGGTGATTTATACACGGCAGGTCCAGCCGTGGAGTCTACGCACCGCCCAGAAAGAAAGGGCCCGTGGTTTTGGACTTTACCAAACTAACAAAGGACAAACAGGTACTCGAAATGGGATGTAAGCAGGACTTTCAGTCTGGAAACCCACTGGAGGGCTGGTTTCTTTGATTAAATAATGAAAGCCACAGAAACCCATTTGGGAAAAAGACACTAAACTACAAGCACCGTCATGCCTTGCAAGTTCAGAATGTAGCGCTAATTAATTATGAAAAGCAGCCTACCTTGCAAGAGCACACCGGAAAAAACAGTGAACTTAAGCAGAAGCGAACACGGTGCAGAGACAATGCTGGATTTTCAAGTGCCTTCGAGAAAGGAGATGTGAATCTCGGAAACGCGTCAGGCAGTACTGGAACATGACCCAGCCTAAAATGCTTGCTTAATCCACGCAAATAAATACTGATGTGCAGCCTACCTGTTTGTGAGTGCGGACTCATTTTGCAGGGCAAAAACTTTGGGTGATATATATATATATATATATATATATATATATATATATATATATATATATTCAGTGAAAAAACCATAGGTTTCACACACGTTATAGTTAGGAATTAGCATTTAAAAAACCTTAGAAATTCAGTGAAAAAACCATAGGTTTCACACATGTTATAGTTAGCTGGACATTTTACTCGTAAAAAACCAATGAAATTCCCCCGTTATAGTTAGTTCAGCTAACTATAACTCGCGCGCCCGCAATGCACTGCTGATGACGTCACATATTACATCACTCATGACATGGTCAGTGACATCACTTATGACATCACTGATGACATCTCAAATGACATCACTGATGACATCACTGATGACATCATCCAGTGAATGTGTGTTTTTCTGAAAATTAAATATGTTTTATATATGTATATCTCAAGGTCGATGGAAGAATAAATGGGTATATTACTGTCTAAATGGATGATTTCTTTTTGAAAAATTGATTGTGTAACTGACTGATTAAGTGTATCATAGTGAATACATGGCTTAGTGAGTAATGTTTAAATATGTAAATATCTGTATCATTTTTTCACTTTGTGTATAAGTGGCTGCATGGGTTGGTGAGTAGCTACATGGGTGTCTATATAGGTTATTAGTTGGTTTTTTGAGTATTAGTCTGAGTGTCTGCATGGTTCGGTGGGGGGTATGACGTAGTGCATAGGTGCATGAATGAGTGACTCACTGTTTGTATGTGTTGAACAGAGCATGTGTGCAGGACTGCATGGGTGGATGAGTGTGTGTATGGGTGTGTTAGTGAGTGAATGACTGTCTCAATAGTGTCTTTATGAGTAACTACATATGTTTAAAACTAGTATATGTGACTATTGGTTTATATATGTGAGTATATGTGAGAGTGAGAGATTGAAAGAGTTCCTGTATGAATAAGTATGTATTTCTATAAGTGATTGTTTAAAAGACTAAGTATGTGTAAGTTTCCATAGAAGTAAGTGTGGTGGTGTGTGTATAACTGTATATGCAAGTAAATGTATGTTTGATTCTTTATTAGCATGAGTGACTATGTGTGTGAGTAGCTCTATGGATGAGTGGCATTGTGTAACAGGATGTTTAGGTGTATGAGTACATATGATAAGTGAGTACATGTATGAGTGACTGTATAGGACTGTTGGTGAATGAGTGGATGTGTATGTGGATCTTAGAATTACTGAAGAGGTTGTTGTAACTGTTATTGGTATGTCCATTGTTTTGAAAATTTTAGTCTCTATTTTTGAATGTGTGTATCAAAGGTTATATTAGGGGAAGAGGAGGTCTGCCACTCTATCACAAGGATGATATCATCAGTGATGTCATCAGTGATGTCATTTGAGATGTCATCAGTGATGTCATGAGTGATGTCACTGACCATGTCATGAGTGATGTAATATGTGACGTCATCAGCAGTGCATTGCGGGCGCGCGAGTTATAGTTAGCTGAACTAACTATAACGGGGGAATTTCATTGTTTTTTTACGAGTAAAATGTCCAGCTAACTATAACATGTGTGAAACCTATGGTTTTTTCACTGAATTTCTAAGGTTTTTTAAATGCTAATTCCTAACTATAACGTGTGTGAAACCTATGGTTTTTTCACTGAATTTCTAAGGTTTTTTAAATGCTAATTCCTAACTATAACGTGTGTGAAACCCATGGTTTTTTCAGTGAATTTGCAAGGTTTTTTAAATGCTAATTTTTTTTTTTCTTCTATTTTTTTTAACATATTTTTTTTTAAATTTTCTTACCTTTTATAAAGACAATGGTTAAATTTTTAAAATTCTTTAATATGTTTTTTTTTTATATATTTTTTAAAATAAACATGTAAAATTTATTTGCAGTACATTTTTTCTATTTTTTTTATTATTTTTTTAGTACGCGTACCGTAAGCTTACGGTAAGCGTACGGTTTACGCAACGCCCGTAATTTTTCTACGCTGCTTGCGTATAGTTACGCAATTTGCGTAGCCGCGCGTACTCCGCGTGGGACGCGTGCGCGCTTACGCTACACGCGCACGTTACGCGGAAGTGTCGGGTAGTGACTGTTATGCGCATGCGCGCAAGCACGTGTCTTTTTTACGCGCATGCGCACTTTTGCCGTAAGCGTACCGTAAGCGTACCGTAAGCGTACGGTAGGTCATGTGATCATGAAACACAACTTTTGATTGGTTGAAACTACTTTCAGTTCTAGAACTCTCCTACACCACACCCATTCCCCTCATTTCTGCTTGTGATCCCTTAGGAGAAGGAGCTGGGTTGTCTTTGTGATACGATGGCAGACCAGCAGAGCTCTTCTGAGAGTGAGGCTAGCACTAGCAGCACTACCTTGAGGCAGAGAGCGAGGAAACAAAAGACCTCTTATGTATGGGATTATTTTACTTTTCCTGAAGGCCAGAAAAAGGTAAATGCACCCTTAGTAACTTGCAAGCTGTGTAAGCGTGTACTTTCAAGAGGTAATCCTGACAGGAAGTATTCCTTTGGGAATCATACCATGAAGAGACACCTCAAGGATGTACACAGAAGGACACATGCTCGACTTTTTGGAGGTAACCCTTCAGAAAGTCAACCAAGCACATCCACAGCAGCTCAGCCTGGACCATCATCTGCAGGGCTGACTCCTTCTTCTGCAGGTCAGGTGAGCCCTTCATCTGTGGGGGGAGCATCTCCTTTTGCTGGCCCTCTGGAAATTAACCCTCGATTTCGGAGGGTTGATATTCGATGCGCCTCTTGTCATGATCTAATTTGTCATAGGGAGACCAGTGTTTCCCTAGTGAACAACAAAATAGATCAGCACACTTGTCGCAGAGACTAATTTTCCCATTCTTTCTTTCCTCTGTCCCTGCATGAACACAACGGCTCTTTTAAGAGCCAACCTTATCTTTCATCTTTTTTTTATATATGTTTTTAAAAACTCTTTTTTTTTTTTTTTACCGTACGCGTACGGTGCGCGTAATTTTTTTTTTTTTTTTTTAAAAACACTAAAAATCAATTATCACATTACAAGGTCCTTGAGAGACTACAATGAAAAACTGAAAATGTGATTGTAGAGAAGTAGAAAAAAAGGAACCATCATATAATTCACTTACCATACCCACTCAAAAAAATATTTATTCATTTTTTTTTTAAAAAATTGCTTTAAAAATGGTTCTAGTTTTCGAAAATTTTCTATATCAATCTGAAAAAAAAGAAAAAAGTATTAATATTTTTTAAAACATTTGATAATACAGTACACATATTTACATATTTATCAAAAATATTTTTGCCTTAATTTGAATGCACACTTACTGCTCTTTTTTTTTGGCAAGTGAAAATCACTTATACAGACTGACACATTATAAATCCACTTTTCAGATTTTTTTAAAAGCACATGTCCATACTGCTTTTTCAGACCACCACCATGTGTATCCTGGGTGACTGCCTACAGTCCAGCAAGGGCAACCAGCCTTAGTGATGCTGAATGTATTTGCATTACAGACTGAAACCTCAAAACCCCACTCGCTTGTAAATACTGTGCATGATTATACATGGAAAGGAGCTGGGTGTGTGCTAAGAGTCTGCTTCTTCCCCCAAAAAATCGCTCCCCCTTTTTCCTACTAATGCAACTGTGAAATCACCAGAGCAAAACGCAATAAATCTCTGCCTGTAATTCCTATTTGCACACAGAGTCATGTTTTCACATTAGTCCCAAAACGAAATTACTTTGCCAATTTGAATGCACACTTACTGCTCTTTTTTTTTTGCAAGTGAAAATCACTTTTACAGACTGACACATTATGAAACCACTTTTCAGATTTTTTTAAATTGCACATGTCCAGACTGCTTTTTCAGACCACCACCATGTGTATCCTCGGTAACTGCTTACACTCCAGCAAGGGCAACCAGCCTTAGTGATGCTGAATGTATTTGCATTACAGACTGAAACCTGAAAACCCCACTCGCTTGTAAATACTGTGCATGATTATACATGGCAAGCAGCTGGGTGTGTGCTAAGAGTCTGCTTCTTCCCCCAAAAAATCGCTCCCCCTTTTTCCTACTAATGCAACTGTGAAATCACCAGAGAAAAACGCAATAAATCTCTGCCTGTAATTCCTACTTCCACACAGAGTCATGTTTTCACATTAGTCCCAAAACGAAATTTCTTTGCCAATTTGAAAGCACACTTACTGCTCTTTTTTTTTGGCAAGTTAAAATCACTTTTACAGACTGACACATTATGAAACCACTTTTCAGTTTTTTTAAAAAGCCCATGTCCAAACTGCTTTTTCAGACCACCACCATGTGTAACCTGGGTGGCTGCCTACATTCCAGCAAGGGCAACCAGCCTTAGTGATGCTGAATGTATTTGCATTACAGACTGAAACCTGAAAACCCCACTCGCTTGTAAATACTGTGCATGATTATACATGGCAAGCAGCTGGGTGTGTGCTAAGAGTCTGCTTCTTCCCCCAAAAAATCGCTCCCCTTTTTTCCTACTAATGCAACTGTGAAATCACCAGAGAAAAACGCAATAAATCTCTGCCTGTAATTCCTATTTCCACACAGAGTCATGTTTTCACATTAGTCCCAAAACGAAATTTCTTTGCCAATTTGAATGCACACTTACTGCTCTTTTTTTTTGGCAAGTTAAAATCACTTTTACAGACTGACACATTATGAAACCACTTTTCAGTTTTTTTAAAAAGCCCATGTCCAAACTGCTTTTTCAAACCACCACCATGTGTAACCTGGGTGGCTGCCTACATTCCAGCAAGGGCAACCAGCCTTAGTGATGCTGAATGTATTTGCATTACAGACTGAAACCTGAAAACCCCACTCGCTTGTAAATACTGTGCATGATTATACATGGCAAGCAGCTGGGTGTGTGCTAAGAGTCTGCTTCTTCCCCCAAAAAATCGCTCCCCCTTTTTCCTACTAATGCAACTGTGAAATCACCAGAGAAAAACGCAATAAATCTCTGCCTGTAATTCCTATTTCCACACAGAGTCATGTTTTCACATTAGTCCCAAAACGAAATTTCTTTGCCAATTTGAAAGCACACTTACTGCTCTTTTTTTTGGCAAGTGAAAATCACTTTTACAGACTGACACATTATGAATCCACTTTTTTGATTTTTTTAAATGCACATGTCCAAACTGCTTTTTCAGACCACCACCATGTGTAACCTGGGTGGCTGCCTACATTCCAGCAAGGGCAACCAGCCTTAGTGATGCTGAATGTATTTGCATTACAGACTGAAACCTGAAAACCCCACTCGCTTGTAAATACTGTGCATGATTATACATGGCAAACAGCTGGGTGTGTGCTAAGAGTCTGCTTCTGCACCAAAAAATCGCTCCCCCTTTTTCCAACTAATGCAACTGTGAAATCACCAGAGCAAAACGCAATAAATCTCTGCCTGTAATTCCTATTTCCACACAGAGTCATGTTTTCACATTAGTCCCAAAACGAAATTTCTTTGCCAATTTGAATGCACACTTACTGCTCTTTTTTTTGGCAAGTTAAAATCACTTTTACAGACTGACACATTATGAAACCACTTTTCAGTTTTTTTAAAAAGCCCATGTCCAAACTGCTTTTTCAAACCACCACCATGTGTAACCTGGGTGGCTGCCTACATTCCAGCAAGGGCAACCAGCCTTAGTGATGCTGAATGTATTTGCATTACAGACTGAAACCTGAAAACCCCACTCGCTTGTAAATACTGTGCATGATTATACATGGCAAGCAGCTGGGTGTGTGCTAAGAGTCTGCTTCTTCCCCCAAAAAATCGCTCCCCCTTTTTCCTACTAATGCAACTGTGAAATCACCAGAGAAAAACGCAATAAATCTCTGCCTGTAATTCCTATTTCCACACAGAGTCATGTTTTCACATTAGTCCCAAAACGAAATTTCTTTGCCAATTTGAAAGCACACTTACTGCTCTTTTTTTTTGGCAAGTGAAAATCACTTTTACAGACTGACACATTATGAATCCACTTTTTTGATTTTTTTAAATGCACATGTCCAAACTGCTTTTTCAGACCACCACCATGTGTAACCTGGGTGGCTGCCTACATTCCAGCAAGGGCAACCAGCCTTAGTGATGCTGAATGTATTTGCATTACTGAGTCCAACCTCAAACCCTTAAACTATTCTTTTTTTTTCCAGTACACCTTAATTTATCGTGAATACATAGTCCATATTATTTTACATGTTCCTCACATTTAAATTTCTCCCAAAACAGAAAATGATAAACGCAACTTCAACAAAAGGATTTCCATTTCTATTATTCATTTCTTAATTTACCATATACATCTCCTTTCAAACTCTAACCTCACCTTTAAAATTAGTTAGTTGTGAAAGAAATGTGGCACTCAAACAGCAGATTAGCAGAGCCAGGATCTCAGAGCTGTACACCTCTCTCCTCTCAGCAGAACCAGATAATGGCAAACTTTCCCTCTATTTTTCCACACATATACATGTAAGTTTCAAATCTCAGTGCTTCCCCCTTTTTTTCAAATGTAATCACACATTTCTATTGGTTGAAAACCAACCCTTTTCCAAAAGTACCCTGCCCCCAACTTGACTTCTGCCTAGTACCCTTCCCCCAACTTGACTTCTGCCTGCTACCATAGCAACAGCTCATGGAACACTGCTGTGTGGAGTTAGGTCAGAAGTTCGCCACACAATGTTTCAATTCCACAGAGCAAGAGTGCTTGACTTTTCAAACCTAACAGCAAATCCATAGTACTGTTCTTTGGTAACACATTTTTTTGTACCAATACAAAACATGCTTCTATTAATTAACACATACAGCCTAGTTTTTATTCTAGAATGGTATGAAACAGCCAATCAGTTCTTTTTGTTTTGAAAAAAATATGTATGCCTCCATTTCCAAACTGTCTTTCTTTTCATATTGCCATTCTACTGAAAGACACCTCCTGAGTGCATCCAGTTCTCCTTTGAAGATGTTCACAGTGTGGATTGTAGGGCACAGCTATGTCTTCTGGAGTGAAAAGTTTGCAGAGAAAACAGGTATGGTGAGAGACCTTGCTTTGCCAAATGTAGACATTAAATGGATTGGTCAGAGAGGGTTAAAGTGGCACCAATTGATGCCATTGGTGAAATCCTTCATGCAAATCCAACACCCTGACCTCATAATAGTGCACTGTGGTGGCAATGACCTAGGCACTTTGACTGGGGTAGGTCTGGAAATGCTTATGAAGGACACCTTTGCACAACTGTTTTCACTTTTCCCTAAAACTGCCTTTGTGTTTTCCAACATATGCCAAAGGCAAAAATGGAACTGGTCCAATCATTTCTGTCCGCAGATTGACAAAGCAAGAAAGCACGTCAACAAATCTGTTTCTGCTTTCCTCCGTGACTATGGTATGGGTGCCATTTACCACAACAACTTGCGTTATGACATGCAAGACATTTATAGAGGAGATGGTGTGCACTTCAATGATGAAGGGAACAGAGTCTTCCTCTTGAACCTTAGACTCTGCATCGGTACTTACTTTTAGGTACCACTTAAAAAATCACTTCTTAAACACAACGGCTCTTTTTAGAGCCCCCTAATATCTAAACACTTAAATCTGCATTTCATTTCTTTTTTTCTTTTTTTTTTCTTCCGTACGCTTACCGTAAGCTTACCGTACGCGTACCCCGTGATTTTTTTTAAAATCAATAAATGTTTTCTTTGTACTTTACAGTCCTTCTTTGACCCCCTCACAAATGTAAGGGGGTCTGTAACTCTCCTCCTTGCCCCCTTTTCTTGTTTTCACTCTTTTTTTTCTGAGTGAAACACACAAAATGGCGGCCGCCGCTTCCTGGTTTCGGCCTATTCGAATGTTTACTAAGATCTAACAGCCAATCAGAATCGCGCTCGTGCACGCCACCGTACGCGTACGGTAAGCTTACGGTAAGCGTACCGTAAGCTGGCTCAGATATATATATTGATTTAAAGGCTATTTTCTCAGAATCTACTGAACAGATTTACACCAAACCTACAAAAGGCACTTCCTTGACCTAGGAACTACCTCTCTGACAAATTTCTAGTAATTCTGTTCAGCCGTTCGGGCTGTAGCCCTGTCTAAAGGTCCTATGGAAAAATGCATGGGAAAAACGCGTTTTGGGACCCCCCTTTTATCTCAGTCCCCGCTTGACGAATCCCCCCGAGACTTTCAGGGTAGGAGCGGAGCGTAGCGCCCCACCTATTTTGAGAAATTCGCGAGGATTCATCGACCGGCGCCAAAGTTATTCAAAATAGAATGTTGCGGATTTCCTATGGAAAAGGGGTCCTAACTATAACTACCTACTGGCGACCGCCAGTAGGTAATATATATATATATTATTATTATTATTATTTGGAGTTTTATATCGCGCATGGTTACCCTTGAGCATCCCAGCGCTATCCAGAGACCAACCAAAGCCAACACATGACACACTAGACTGGGAAAAGATGGGTTTTTAATAGTTTGCGAAAACGCCGAGTACTAAACTCTGCCCGCAACACGAGTGGAAGCGAGTTCCAAGCGGAGGCCGTATTCACTGAGAACCTTCTCCCTCCAGTACGGGCTCGTCTTACTCTAGGAGTCTGGAGGAGGAATTTATGATCCGAACGGAGGGCCCTTGCTGCTTTATAGGGTTGGATCATATTCCTTAGGATCGCTGGGCCCTTCCCCTGCAGACTCTTCTGTGCCATGCAGAGTGCTTTAAAGGTTACTCTTTCCCGCACCGGAAGCCAGTGAAGCGCCTTTAGTGCCGGTTTGGCGGACTGCCTTCTGGGGATGTTTGTCAGCAGTCTGGCCCAGCGGCGGTTTTCTGTAACGGGCGGCGCCCTCCCTTTCGTGATCGCCGCCCGCCCGTCGCCTCGCTCGGCAGCCGCGCTGCATTTCGATTTAAAATGATTCACAAGCGGAACGGTGCGCACGCGCCCAGCCTACCTGCCAGTGCCAGCACAGTCATTACAGCGAAGTCCTGCTGCTGCCTGCTTGCGACGCTCGGAGTCAGACTCCAGCGTCATTGCATCACGCAGGCCAGGCAGCAGGGCAGGCACAGAATTCATGCAGTGTGTGGGGCAAGTTTGTGACACATGCGCTCTGCGCATGTGTCACAAAAAGAAACTTTCGATCTACCGGGCGGACATAATGTCAGCCCGGTAGTTATATTGACAGCCCAGTTAGGGCCCGCGGCCCCTCCCACTTATGACGCCAGTAAGGTGTCAATTCCAGAGCAGCCTCGGGCAGGTACTGTATAAGCCCGAGGCTGCATTAGTCACCACGTTGCCCTGCCTCACCCCTCCCTTTCACCAGTCGTCACTGGATGGGGTGGGGTCAAGCATAACTGATCCCACCCATCTCTATGACGAGTTGGGAAAGGTAGGGTTTTTTTTATTTTTCGTTATTACAATAATGATTTCCAGCATTATTGTAATAACTTAATATAAAGTGATTAAAAAAATAATAAACTCACACACATTTCCTTGTGTCACAGAGTCATGAGACTTAACTCATGACCCTGTGAGGTGGAGTCACATGATACATGCTGCTTTCACTTTCAGTTCCACTGAACCAGCAGCAGCTCTGATTTGAAGGTGGCAGGAGCAGGTCCAGAGACACACAAAGCACACAGCAACCAGCATCGAGGCCATCAACTAGCTGACTAAGACAGAAGCAGCTGCCTGATAAGGTAAGTGTGAAATAATAATTTGTACTTTTAATTTTTTGTGCAATGTTTGCATTGTTTAAATATGCTGCTTTATATAATTATTTTAGCATATTGCCCAGTTGGTTGACCAGGTCTAGTATAATGCCTCATGAGTGCATTAAAAAAATATAGCAAGGGTTAAATTTGATATTAACCCTTGCAAGTTTTTTAAATGCACTCTATGGGGCAGATTTATGAGGGACTTGCGCCCCTTTTACGCCGCTGCAGCGGCGGCGTAAACCCTGCGCCACGTTGCGTCACATTTACATCGTGACGCATCTATGGAGATGCATCACGGTGTAAAGCCCTGCGCCACATGAAACCTGCGTCAGGTTTCACGTGGGCGTTTCGACTCAGGGAGGGGGGGCGTTCCGTCGCAGGAACGCCCCTGAAAAGTGACTCAGCGAAATCTATAAGATTTCACTGAGTCACTTTCCCAACGCTGATGCGTCAAAACCCTGCACCTGCTTGAAGCAGGCGTAAGGCTTGACGCACCATGTTAGGGATAGGGTAGGTTGGAACAGTGCTGGAGTTGCGTCGCGCTTGCGACGCAACTTCATCACTGCGCCAACCTTACGCTGGCAGATGCGTCGCGTATCTGCTTGCCCTTGCGCCACGATGCACCGCATTGTAAATGCGGCGCATCTGCGGTGGCGCATGGGCAAACTTGCGTGACGCATCTTCCCTGGCGCATCCATGCTGATTTGCAGGGATGCGCCAGGGAACATAAATCTGCCCCTATGTCTGATGCAAAGCGGATCATGTAATATGCAGGTGACAATATTTTTACTTTATGTTGCCAGATAAGTGGGTCACTGCTTTTAACACAGAGATAGTTGTTATCGACAGTTCATAAATCGTAATCCTTCTAATATAGCACAGTGAGCTATAAACAACATGCAACTCTTACACCTTGTGTCCCTCACTCACTTATGTAACATAACCTGTACATTCATTTACACACTCATTTTCATAAAGCGCAACTCCTTACCCATAAGTGTTTCAAGCAGTTTGGGGGTGAGGGGAGCGGGTGAGGGGAGCTGCGGTTCAGTCGAAGAGCCAGGTCTTGAGGTCCTTCCTGAATTGGTCCTTCCTGAATTGCGGACGTAATGGTGATTGCCGGAAGTGGACAGGCAGGGAGTTCCAGGAGTTAGGAGAAGGATCTTTCTCCAGCAGTGATCTTGCTGATACGTGGTATGGTGGCCTGGCCCAGTTGGATGGAGTGGAGATGTCTGGTGTATGTGTAGAAGGAGAAGTGGTTGTTGAGGTATCAATCCATCATGTGTTTGTTAAACGCGACTACTCACCAGTAAGGGTCTCAAGGAGGAGGGGATGTGCAGGTTCCAGTCCATCAAGGAGGGGGTCTGTCGAAAAGCCAAGATTTTTAGGTTTCGCGTGAAGATGGGAGTGATAGTGTCTAAGGTGGAGCGGTAAGGCATTCCAGGCTCTGGCCACGAGGAAGAAGAAGGAGCGGCTTCCCGATCTGGTTTTTCTGGCACGGGGGACAATGGCGTAGGAGAGCTGGGCTGATCGTAGGGCACTTTTGGGTGAGTGGAATTTGAGTCGGCTGTTTAGGTATGCTGGTCCGGTGTTGTGGCGGGCTTTATGTGCGTAGGTGAGAATCTTGAAGGTGATTCTAGCCTCGATGGGGAGACAGTGGAGTGTGAGCAGGTGCTGGGAGATATGGCAGTGTCTTGGCAGGTTGAGGACCAATCTTGCGGCGGCATTCTAGATGTTTTATAGTTTGCGGGAAAGGTTTTTGTTTATTCCGGCGTAGAGTGCGTTGCCGTAGTAGTATCTGCTGGTGATGAGGGCGTGAGTGACGGTATTTCTGTGCTTGAGGGGGATCCATTTGAAGGTCTTAGATAGGAGGCAGAGGGTGTGAAAGGAGAATGCAACGGAGTTGACCTGGCGGTCCATTTTGAGCTCGGAGTCCAGGATGATCCCAAGGTTGCGTGCGTGGTCCATGGGTGGGTGGGCTTCCGAGGGCGGGAGCCACTAGGTGTCGTTCCAGGCGTCGGGGTGTGGGCCCATGATGAGTACTTCTGATTTGTCAGTGTTGAGTTGTAGGCAGCTGCTTTTCATCCATTTTGCAACAGCTTTCATGCCTTCTTGAAAGTTGTGTTTGGCTGCATTGGGTTCGCTGGATAGGGATAGAATGAGTTGGGTGTCGTCTGTGTATGAAACAATGTTAAGTCCATGGGTTCTGACGATGGGGCGAGCGGAGCTATCTAAACGTTGAAGAGCCTTGGGCTGAGGGAGGACCCCTGGGGGACTCCGCAGGTGGTTGGTGTAGGGTCCGAGACGAAAGGTAGGAGTCTGACCCGCTGTGTTCTGCCGGAGAGGAAAGAGTGGATCCAGTCGAGGGCCTTGTCCCGGATCTCTAAGTCATGGTGGGGATGCACTGCAAGAACTTATGAAGTAGATGGAGCGTGCGGAAATAGGAGGATGAAACGGCGTTGATTTGGGGGTTTATTGAGAGCGAGGAGTCCAGGAAGATGCCAGGGTTTTGCGCGTGGTCAGTGGGTAGTGGTCATTGTGGGCCCCCTCTGTGTGTATAGGGAGGTGCACTGGGGGGTACCATGAGTTCCATGCACCAAATGGCAGGCACTGCACAGTGCCTGCCACGTGGTGCAGGGAAATGCTGGGCATGCTCTTTTGACATTGCAGACGGTGCTGCAGCCAGCAGCACTGTCCGCAATGTTAAAAGGCCAGGATGCACCCGCAGTATGGCTGACACATCCTAATTGCACTGGTGGGACTGCCGCACGTCTGGCGGGTGGTCAAAACCATCATAATGAGCCCCTTAGGTCTTGTTTGAGCTAAGCTTGAGGCAGCTGTCCTTCATCCAGGTGGAGACTGCTTTATCTCCTTGTGGAAGTTGCTCTTGGTGGCTGTGGGTTCTTCTGTGAGGGAGAGAATCAGCTAAGTATTGTCGATATAGGAGACAATGTTGAGACTGCGGTTTCTGATGATGGCTGCAAGTGGAGCCCTGTAGATGCTGAAGAGGGTGAGGCTCAGGGAGGATCCCTGAGGCCCTTTGCAGCTGATCTCAGTGGGTTTTGAGTTGAATGGTGGAAGTCTGACTCTCTATGTTCGGCCGGTGAAGGAGTTGATCCATCCAGGGCTTTATCGCGGATGCCAGCGACGTGGAGTCTTGCTCAGAGGGTTTGGTGGGAAACGGTGTTGAAGGAGGCTGAGAGGTCCAGGAGGATAAGGGCAGCTGCTTCGCCTCGGTCGAGGCATTTGCATCTAGGTGTGAAGCTCTAGATAGCTCCCTGGAACAAAAGAATGCCAATGGCCCTTTAAATTTGGCCTGATAGAATCTGATAAGCCCCCCCACCCCCTTTGCACGTTGCTGCTTGGAATGAAAGCAGACAACCTGGAGACGCTGCTGAATGTGTACCTCTTACAAATGGGGATTTTGGTTGGCTAGGGTATACACCTAATCCAGCAATAACCCACCATTATAGTCAGATTAATTCAGATACACATGTAAGATTACCTCTGGTCATCGTCTGGTAGCTTGGCGAAGAGCAGGCAGGCTTATCAAAGAGGCAATGTGTAAAGTATTAGTGCAACACATAGTAAAGTAACACAGTAAAAGACACCACAAAAAAACTTCACACCAGTTGTAGAAAAAGAGGCCATCTTTATCTAATTAAAGCTAAGCCTAAAGGACAACAGTCTAATAAGTGTATTAAGAATTATGCCAGTAGTAAAGTTAATTGCTCATTCTCCAGGGCCATCACAAAGCAAAGATGCAGGTGCTCCCTTTGAGGGAGTCATAGTAACATAGTATCCTCAAATGAGTCCACTGGTCACCTCCGCCTCGGAAAGGTCTTCAATGCAATGGGGGTTGAAGTCAGGCCGTGAGCCCTCGAGAGAGTACCTGGGGCTTGGAGTCGCTGCTCTGGCTGTCTGTGGTCTCGCACACGGAGTCCACGGGGCGGAAAGTTGAGTTGGGTACCAGCATGGCCGAAGGAGCACAGTCAGGTCTATGGCCCCATCCTGCTGTGTTGGAAGGCCTCACACATGGAGCCAATGTTGGTAAGAGGCACAGAGGCAGGCAGGGCTAGGGTTCAGCCACAGTAGAGTCACATGAGGTGTTCCCATGACTCTGCTCACTAAACCAACAGGATTCTAGAGTTCATGCACAGCACCACAGGCACTCACTGCAATGCACACATACTAAAACATACACACACATTGTTTCACATATATTCGTTTAAATGTGTATGCACTTCTTTGCAGAAACCAGCAACTTTACACAAAATTACACAAATCACAATGCTTGCAGAGACCCAGGATCTCACTTGCACTCATGCACATTCTATTAAAACCACCTGAATTTATTATCTTAAATGTTTGTGTTTATTTGTTTTGTGTAAAAGAGTATTGTACAGGTAGCACATTTGCTAGAAACATTACATGAATACAGTGCAGTAATTGTTGGTAATAATTCTTGTTTTAATTCTTTTAGCACATGAGAAATTGGAGTTAAGACTGATCGTAATATAATCACATTCAAGATCGGTACTGCGAGATCTCGAAAGAAGACACGTGGTGGCTCCGGCCCTGCGGCGACAGAACCTTTATCGAAACTCAGCTTCCTGGTCCTAGACCTCAGGCCAGAAGGTAGGACATGCTTTTGTATTTCCCGCAAAGGTCCACATTCAGCTATGTATGGGTGCCAAGTGTGTGGTCTTTAGGTGTGGAGGCCTGGTGGTTTATCCTAGCAAAACAGTGCAGAGAGTATGAGGTTGAATTTTAAGGGGATAATTTTGTGTTTTTTCATGATTAACTATGAGAAGTTCAAAAATGTTGATTTTTAAATCTTTTATTATTGTATGCTCTCTTTCATTTATCTAACTAGCCTAATAATCCCTTACTATCCCTTAATGCTTACCGTCCCTAAAGATATTAAACCCCAAACTGCCCATACATTCTGTCGTTTCTTGATGCATAATAAATGGACTACTCTTTAATGCTACCCTGATTCATAATAGCCCTGAACTACTCCTTAGTGCTACCCTAAAATCCCGTAATTATCCATTAACGCTAACTTGACCTGAATCATTACAATTCATTGCTAGTCTCCTGACCCTTATTTTAGATGCTCCTGTCTACTTTGGGAGGATGGCCCTTAGCCCTGCTACCAGTACACTTATGTTTCTTGTATAATGCATGAAAGCCACTACTTATTTTCATTCTATTTTTTCAGTCAACAATGTTTTTCACACCAATGTTTTTCAGTCTACTTTTTCCGTACCATGGGGCAGATTTACGTTTCCTGGCGCGTCCCTGCAAATCAGCAGGGATGTGCCAGGGAAGATGCGTCACGCAAGTTTGTCCATGCGCCATTGCAGATGCGCCGCATTTGCAATGTGGTGCATCATGGCGCAAAGACAAGCAGATGCGTGACGCATCTGCTGGCGTAAGGTTGGCGCAGTGCTGAAGTTGTGTCGCAAGCGTGACGCAACTCTAGCACTGTTCCAACCTGCCCTATCCCTAACATGGTGCGTCACGTCTTACGCCTGCTTGAAGCAGGCATAAGGATTTGACGCACCAGCGTCGGAAAAGTGACTGCGTGAAATCTCGTAGATTTCACTGCGTCACTTTTCCGAGGGTTTTGTCGACGTAACGCCCACCCTGCATACATTAAACCTGACTCAGGTTTAATGTGGCGCAGGGCTTTACAACGTGACGCATCTCCCTAGATGCGTCACGTTGCAAATCTGTCGCAGCATGGCGCTAGCTTTGCGCCGCCGCTGCGTCACAAATGTGATGCAACGGCAGCGCAAAAGTGGCGCACAGGGCTTGTAAATCTGCCCCAGAGTATGTACAGTGAGTAGGATATATAAAATCTATCTAATGTGTTGTGACAGTGTGACTCCTGTCCATTTAGTAATAGGATCACTGATATGACTAGCACTGTCTAAAGGATGTAATTATAGTCTGTCTTGTGTGTAGAATACCTCCATCCATATATTTTTTGAATTTGGAAATAGTCTAACTGCAATGGTAAACTCTTAATTGGAAAAATATACATTTATTTTGCTGTGCTTGGTACAGACGGCTGCTGGATATATCAGAGATCTGCCTAGAACTCTTTTAAAGGGTATTGCTCAATGCAAGTCGTATGCTTTTTACAGACAATTTCAACATGTTTTGTATTATTTGCCATCTAAAGTCAAGTCCAAATGTATAAGTACTTTGTTTTAGGTTTACTCCTAACATATACTGATTTTATCCTTCTAATAGTAATTCAAGGACCCCATAATTGGAATATACCCTTTAAATTCTAGGCAGATCACTGAATTGAAATGCTTAAGCTTTTCAATCGCCACTGGTGTTGTGCATGCAATGGCACCTAGCCTCAAAGCTTACATCATATTTTAATTATTAACAGGATCCCAGGAGGAATTCTGAACTAGTTACAAGGCTATACCGCTTGGGGGACAGCTGTACGTGCTGCTGCAGTTGCATTCCTGTCAGAATGAGGATGGATGACTAATTGCTGTTACTATTGTGTGCATGACAATTCATATTAGTGTATTCATTATTTTGCGTGATATAGTTTTTGTGTCTTCAACCTAGGGAATATTTAAAAACAGGTTAGGTTTTCTATTTCCAGTCTGATCTATTGCTAGATACAATGAACACAGTTGACAGTTTACTCGTAAACCCCTTTTTGGGCTTGACACATGCTGATAAACTGCAAGTGAAAACATTAGGAGCTGATAAACCTGAAATTAAAATTGAGCAGTCTGCAAAAGATAGGGGACAGGGTTATACACGTCGGTTTACCAGAACATGGTATGATAGGATAGAGTGGCTTACTGGTAGCGCTTCTAAAAATGCTTTATTCTGTTTCCCTTGCTTACTTTTTGGAGGTGAAGTTGCCTGGACAAAAACAGGAGTTACTGACCTAAAGCATCTGGCTGAAAAAATAAAAAAACATGATTCCTGTAAATCTCATTTGACAAATATGTTGAAATTATCTCTTTTCGGAAAATCGGACATTGTACAGCAATTGAACGAAGCATACCGTGTGGGAGTAAGAAAACATAATGCAGAAGTGGATAAAAACCGATACATTTTATCAAAATTGATTGACTGTATTCGTTTTTGTGGTGCCTTTGAATTGGCATTACGGGGCCATGATGAAACTGAAGAGTCTCTAAATCCTGGCGTGTTCAGGGGCCTTGTTGATTTTGTCTCCAGCATTGACAGTGCTATGGAAACACATTTAAGAACAGCCACAGTGTTTAAAGGCACGTCTAAAACTATTCAGAATGAATTGCTGGACTGTATGCTGGAAGTGATAAGAGAATATATTACACAGCAGTTGAGAAGCACTGATTATGTAGCTATCCAAGCTGACGATACAACTGATGTCTCTACTAAGACACAGTCAGTTCTAGTCTTCCGCTACATTGATGGAAATTGCAAGGTAGATGAACGATTTTATTGTTTCACACATTTAAAAGACTCATCTGCAGAAACAATTGCCTCAGCCATTCTTAATGAATTAAACATTGTTTTCCCTGACCAATGTGCTAAAGGAAAACTAATTGCTCAAAGCTACGATGGGGCCAGCGTCATGCGTGGTGCAACAGGTGGGGTGCAAAAGAAAATCAGGGATGTTTACCCAAATGCACATTATATTCATTGCTATGCCCACCAACTTAACCTAATTATGGAACAGGCTTCCTCCAAAATATCTAGAGTTAAAATTTTCTTTTCAGAGATTGGAGGTATAACAGCATTTTTTGCACGTTCCCCGAAAAGGACTGATATTCTTGAACAAATAGTTTCAAGAAGACTTCCAAGAGGGTCTGCAACTCGCTGGAACTTCAATATTCGAGCAATATTGATAATTTATGAATACAGAGACGATCTTCTTGAATGCATGTCAACCATTGCAAACAGTGGTGATTTTGAGTCAAATACTATATGTGAAGCTAAGGGATTTAGTAGAACATTAGATGATAGAGAGTTTATATTCTTTCTGTTTCTTTTTCACCGTATAATGCCCCAGGTAGACATTTTATATAATCAATTGCAAAAGCGAGACATTGACACTGTATATGTCCAGAAAGCTACTACAGACTTTGTGACAAGCATCACCAAAGTACGGGAATCCATTGACAGTTTGGATTCTACACTGCCACAAGAATGTACATTTGTAAACCGAAGACTGCAAATAAATACTTTGACCCAAGAAGCAAAAGAAGTCTGTGACATTATTGTGGTCCATGCCAGAGAGCGCTTTGCATTCACAAAGCATCTTGTAAGTGCAACACTATTGCGAAGTGACCTTTTTGAAAGACATGACAAATCTTTCCCAGCTGAGGCACTCGCAGAAACGATAGAAGCCTACCCTATGTTAGACAAGGCTAGATTGCGTACAGAACTTTCGGTCCTGTATGGAAGACGTGACTTCCGTCAAACTACTGGTGGTGCCATGGCTTTATTTAGCTTTTTGTGTGAAAACAACTTAGAGAAATCTTTTTCTGAGACCATAAAGCTTTTAAGAGTTGTCATTACTACACCCATGACAACAGCAGAGTCTGAGAGATGTTTTTCCACACTAAAGAGGGTAAAAACGTTTTTGCGAAACACTATGACTCAAGCTAGACTTAATGCATTGGCTATGCTGTCAATGGAAAAGGAGCTAATAAAGGAAATACCAGAATTCAACAAAAGAACAATTGAAAAGTTTGTTCATATTAAAGATCGACGAGCAAACTTTCTATATAAATAGAAAATATTAATCTGATGTGTAATCATAGTTTCAGGTGTTTATAGCTCGGTTTGTTTTGTTTGATAACATTAGGAAGTACTGTTGGACATGTACTCATTCCATTTAATATTCATAAAACTCCTGTACAGTTGATATGTGTTTATATATGTGTGTTTATGTATCTGTGAATTTATAGATATTTGTTTTCATATTTTATTATTTTTTAAAATATTTTTGTTGTTAGTGTCTAAAAATATGTTGGTTTTGAGGGTATATGTCTTTATATGTACAACATTTAGTTATTTTCGTAATTTATTTTTATTTAACTGTTTTCTACTGTACTAACAGGGACAAGAACCCTTCTACCTGTGATTGACATGCAAAGTATTTAAATATTATTATTATTTTTTTAATTGTTTAAAAATATCATATTGGTTTTGAAAGTTCTTAAAATGTACATTTATTTATTTTCATAATTTCTTTTAATTCAATTTTTTCTGCTGTGCTGGCTGAAGAGCACAAGGACCTGAGTGTGGCATGCAAAGAATTTATATAGTATTATTTAAAATAATTGTGTTTGTGTTTACAAATATCATATTGGTTTTGAAGGGATATTTCTTAAAATATACATTTATTTATTTTCATATTTTATTTTTATGTAGCCATTTTCTACTGTACTGACAGGCACAAGGGACTGAGAGTGGCATGCAAAGTATTTAAAAATAAAGTAAAACGTTTTTACCAAGCCTGCTTATACATATAAAGTTTGTGTTGTTTCTTTCTAAAATAAATTAAAGATTGTTGATGGATATTTCTTATATTTTAAGCAATGCATATTACACTCATTTCATAACTCATTTTTATTTAGTGTTTTTCTAAAATACTGATGGACCCAAGGGCCTCAGAGCGCTATATGAACTATTTTAAGTACAATATTTACTTCATTTTGCAAAATTGCCTCGCTCAAAAATGCAAAGCTTTTGCTGACTTCCTAAAAATTAAATGTTTGTTTCGAATGGATATTTCTTATACTTGTAGCTATTTAATGTCATGAAGATTACTGGGCAATCAACATTGAATAGCTGATGCAGAAAAGGAAGTGGCCAGCCTTCATTTCGGGTAGGAACAAAATTACAAGTGTGTTTCTTTGCGGATGTTTATGCACCTATGTTAGGTGTTTTCTATTGGAATGGGTAGAGATAAAGCGGTTTTGCTTAGTACCCCTAGCCATCTTCAGAAGTCAGACTTGCTTGGCAACACAGAAATTCTCTGAAATTATGTATGAGTTTTCTTTTATGAATGCCTAGAAGAACTGATTTTTCAGTCCATTTATCACATAAATAGTGCTGAAAATTGCACCAAAAAATGCCAATTTTAAAAAAAATTCTTCACGGGGGAGAACCCCCCCGAACCCCCCTTATTGCCGTCGGGCACGCTCGCTACGCTCGCTCGCTCCCGTACGTTCATGCCTTTTGAAATACGCCTCACCAGTTTAAAATTCCACCAGCCGCCACTGGTCTGGCCGCTGCGTTTTGCACCTGCTGCAACTTATTAAATGTGGATTCCGGCGCACCCAGAAAGAGTGCATTGCTGTAATCCAGCCTCGAAATAATGAGCCCCTGTATAAGCAACTTACGGGAGGTCTCAGGGAGGAGTGACAGAATCCTGCGGGCTGACCGGAGCATACCAAAACATACACCGGCAGTTTTTTTGGCGTGTGTTCTAAACGTCAGATCCTGCTCCAGCCACACCCCCAGGCTCTTAATCTCCTTCTTCGGGCTGGGAGGGGCACCCATGCAATCAGGCCAGCTACTGGGGGACAGGGAAAAAGAAGTTTGGCCTAAAATCATGAGCTCAGTCTTTGAGCCATTCAGTTTAAGGGATGAATTTGACATCCATTTAGACACTTCCTCCAAGCAGGAATGAAGTACCGCAGGTTGCTTCTCTAATTGAGAAAGTCCCACCACCAACTGCGTGTCATCCGCGTAACTAATGATATTAAAGCCGAACGGGGACACCACATCCTCCAGGGGGGCCATGTATACATTAAACAAGGTAGGGCTCAACGACGAGCCCTGAGGAACCCCACACTGGAGGGCAAAGGGGGGAGACTTCTCATTTCCTTCCCAGACTTCAAATGACCGTCCTCCTAAAAAGGAGGCAAGCCATCTCAGAGCCATCCCTGTGACACCCAGCCCTTCCAGCCGTTGTAGTAGTACCTGGTGATTAACGGTATCAAAAGCCGCACTCAGGTCTAGGAGGATCACTGCCACTGACCCTCCTGAATCCAGAATGCACCTGGCTTCCTCCACCACGGCCAGAAGGGCGGTGTCGGTACCCTGTCCAGGACGGAATCCCGTCTGGGAATCCCGTAGCCGGGCATTGGTCTCCAAAAAATTAGATAGTTGGTAGTTAACCAATCTTTCCGCTATCTTGCTTACACCCGGGAGCAGGGAAATCGGCCTAAAGTTAGCCAGATCAGTGGGGTCAAGGCTCGGCTTCTTCAAAAGGGCCTTGACGACCGCTCCTTTCCATCCAGGTGGCACCACTCCCTGTGATAGAGACAGGTTAATCAGCTCGGTCACTGGGGCCACAATGGTCGGCGCAACCTGTTTAAAATATCGCATCGGGACAGGGTCCTTGGGGGAGCCACTCTTCAATTTCCCAAGCACACTCAGTACTTCCTCAGTATATGTGTCCACAACTCCCAGAAAGGGAAAATCAGGATCGCACTCCGTAGTTCTGATACAATACTTTTATTTCAAGTTCGCTCTAAGCAGAGAAATACACAGAAATCAACGCGTTTCGGTCTTGCCACAAGACCTTGATCACGACACTGTTTATCACAATGGAACTCGCATAAGTACCGGCATTCATAGAACACACCCCACTTCCTGTCACGTGAGGATATGAGCATTGTGGGAGATGTAGTTCGCACAAAAACAAATAATTTAACAATTGCATATACATCAACAATAATAACATGTGTGTGCTCACAAACATCCTTAATTTGCGAAATCCCCCACATCATTCCGATTACAGTAAATTGAACAAATTTTGTTTTCTAAATTCATTTGCACGAATTGAAAGTGGTACCACAATGCGGATGATTTGCCCGCTAGCTCATTTTAGAGACTGTGTTATCAAGTTTAACCTGATCCCCAAGCAATTATATTCATGCTCCAAGTTGATAAAGGAGTTAAACAATCACCTACACAGTCTACATCCAGCTTCACAATATATATATTTTTATATGAAATGAGACCCCTCCAGTGGGGTGTGAGCGCTTAGCATTAGGACCAGGCTTAAAAAATTTTTGTTGTGTAATTCCACTATGGTTACCCTGTTGTATCGTGCGGGAAGGATTTTAAGAATACGAAGGAATACCAGATTTCCAAGAATAAGAATAAGAATAAACATGAGAATAAGAATAAGAATCAGAATCAGACCACTAATCCTATTGATCAGACAAGTACATTCATCAAAGAGATATGTCCCTCAAATCTTATGTCACTGAAACAGCAAAACAAGAATCACTCATGGTTCAAATCACAGGTGGCTGTACAGTTCCTCACTTTGATTCAGGCCATAAGGTGTTAATGTCCTCATTTTGATGATATAGCGATATTCCTTTTGCCGTAAAATTCTCTCTCTGTTGCCACCTCTGATAGACAATGGAATTGATTCAATGCCGTAGAATTTCAAAAGCTTCCAATTGTTTGTGTGAACCTGTCCCATATGTTTAGCAACGGCATTCGTAGTGTCTTTGTTCATTACAGCCCGTGTGTGTTCCAAAATCCGTTTTTTTAATTCACAAGTAGTGCTGCCAACATATTTTAATTTGCACGGGCACTCAATAACATAAATTGTGAATTGGCTTTTACACAAAATGAGCTGTTTAATTCGCCAGGTTTTTCCATTTGCTAGACTAAACTCGGTAATAGGTTTGGCGATTTCACAGACTTTACACTTCCGGCATTTGATAAAACTATTGGTTTTCAACCAACTTGCATTCTTTTTGCCTTGAAAATGGCTGTTAATCAACTTGTCTTTAAGGTTCCGAGCTCTGCGATATGTAATTAAGGGATGATTACCAATAATTTTACTAACAGTTTCATCCATTTGTAACAATTTCCAATTTTTTCTGATAATTTTGCTTATTTTTTTAGCATCATTCGAAAAATCCATAATCATTCTTATGGGTTCAGCATCAGGTTTGATCTCTTGTTTGGGCTTCAAACATTCCCCTCTTGATTTCTCATTCGCCCGTTGCCAACCCCTTTTGACCAATGCTTTATTGTATTTTCGCAGCTCAAATCTCCTTGCCGTCTGTAGACTCTAGTTTCTCCACTCCTCTTGTTCCGTGCAGATCCTCCGGATGTCTCATTTCATATAAAAATATATATATTGTGAAGATGGATGTAGACTGTGTAGGTGATTGTTTAACTCCTTTATCAACTTGGAGCATGAATATAATTGCATGGGGATCAGGTTAAACTTGATAACACAGTCTCTAAAATGAGCTAGCGGGCAAATCATCCGCATTGTGGTACCACTTTCAATTCGTGCAAATGAATTTAGAAAACAAAATTTGTTCAATTTACTTTAATCGGAATGATGTGGGGGATTTCGCAAATTAAGGATGTTTGTGAGCACACACATGTTATTATTGTTGATTTATATGCAATTGTTAAATTATTTGTTTTTGTGCGAACTACATCTCCCACAATGCTCATATCCTCACGTGACAGGAAGTGGGGTGTGTTCTATGAATGCCGGTACTTATGCGAGTTCCATTGTGATAAACAGTGTCGTGATCAAGGTCTTGTGGCAAGACCGAAATGCGTTGATTTCTGTGTATTTCTCTGCTTAGGGCGAACTTGAAATAAAAGCATTGTATCAGAACTACGGAGTGCTATCCTGATTTTCCCTTTCTGGGAGTTGTGGACACATTGTAACGGTCTGGCTCGACCGTCAGGATACCGCACTGGTGTGCAGCGCCATTGCCCGCCGACGAAGGGAGCCAAGTGGTGATATATATATATATATATATATATATATATATATATATATATATATATATATATATATATTGAATCCCAATCCTGGCGGTAGCAAAACAGTCAGGCACAGACTCCGTGAAGTAATGGCAAAAAAGTAGAGTTTAATCCAAGCAAAATGCAAGACGCGTTTCGACGGCAAGCCGCCTTGTTCACTACGTTAAAACACACTGTTGTGACACATAAGTACGTTTCTGTGCAGTTGTCAGGGCAACCTCAACTATGTCATCATAGACATAGACAACCATATCATTGAATATCGGCATGACATGGCAGAAAAACATAAAATAGCTTGACAATAATGCTGACATAAAATACAAAAGAAGAATAGGGAATACAAGCAGAAGACGTATATATTAATGGCATACATACATCCATAATAGAAAGTAAATAAAGATAGCGGGAAGGAATAACAAATAACTGCTCGTATGTTACAACGTCCTGGTCACAGATGTAGACTTAGAAGAAACAAAGGAGTGCCTAAGGGAGCCAAGAGAGTTTGGCACTGTCTGTGAGTTAAATCGTGGGGTCGGTGTAGAAAATAATTAAAGAAGACTACCCAGAGAATTAAATGGATAACCCGAAAAGAGAGACGGACTCTGATGGATGGTTCCCCACCTAGCTCTCTGTAGTTCAAGTGAACGAAGGGATCAGAGACATCCACGGGGTGGGAGAGATAGGTTATGCGATAACAAGTGTAAACATAACGTGACAGAGAGAGTCTGTAAGTATAATTGGACTGATTAGCGGGTAGGTGGAAAGTAGAGAAATATTGCCCAAGTGGGCTAAGGTGTAAAGGACCTAATGCGAAGACAGTCAAAACTATAGACAATGGGTTGTGATTAAAAAGCGCTCCCTAGGGCAAAGGTAAATAAAGTGAAAATAGGACGTAGATAAGGAAAAGAAGAAATATAAAGAAACCAGGAGGGCTGCAAAGAGGTTCAGAAGCACAGAGACATGAAAAAAAGAATATATAGTACATAATGAGAGGGGAGTGTGGATAGAACGTGACAGAATTACAGAGTGAGGACAGGAAAGACAGCGAGAGGATATATATATATATATATATAAAAAAAGATATGTTCACTGAAAAAACTAAAGAAAAAAAATACAGTTTAAAGAGTTAGGTGAAAATGTCAGTTAAAACATACTGTTTTAAGGGAACAAGACTGTTGAAATTCACCAGTTATAGTTATCTCAAGTAACTATAACTCCCTCCCCCTCATGCACAGTGTTGTCATCAATCATGTCATATCAGATGCTGCTGTGATATTATCAATAATGGCATAGAACATGTAGTGAGAGATGTAATATTTGAGGTAATTAGCAGTGTATGACGAGGGCGTGAGTTATGTTACTTTAGGGCATGAGGTATAGTTACTTGAGAGAACTATAATTGGTGATTTCCAGTAGTTTTGTTGGCTTAAAATAGTATGTTTTATCTGACATTTTCACCTAACTATAATGTAAACTTTGTTTTTATCAGTGAGTTTTTTAAGTTTTTTTTAAAGTAAAGTAACATGTCAATAGCCATGTGAGGTGTGGAGTTGGGGCAGGGCCTGACCATGCACCATGCCCCATGGCAAAAATCCCCCTCAAGCTCTCTACCCCTTGCAGTGTGCATGCGGTTGGGCAGAGGGCCAACCCCTCACTGGCACGCTAACTCTCCCTGCATATGGCCTTTGGCTTGTGGCAAGACTCTGTGCTAAACCCCAGCAAGCTGACTATGTGATGTTACAATATAAAATGTGTTAATTTAGGTAAGGCAGATTTACTGACTTTGGCAAAGGGTCAGAACACCTAAATATAAAAAGTGAGTCTATTGGCTTTATCAATGGGTCCGCATATCAACAAATATAAAGCAAACATATTGTCTTTGTCCAAAAAACATCAATACCTATAATCAAATGTATATTTCATGAATTCACACAGTGCAATGTTTAATAAAACTGACGGTCATAAATATTTTCAATAAAGTTTTATTTAAAAAAAATCAACATTTTTTTAGTCTTTTAGCCCACAAAATGCAGCCATAAAAGTAACCACAAGAGGCCCCTGCACTCTAGCTAAAGAGCATAGAGCACCAGCTAGGAGTGCTTTAAGAAATATGGTAAGCTCTCCTTGGGTCATGAATTTAATGACAAAGGAGAATTACTGCTGCTTTGTATTGTTACTGGGGGACTGCTGCACTTCCTTCAGCCCCCCCCCCAAAACATTAAAAAATGCTTGGTGGTGCAAGATAGTGATTGCATATAGTGAAATGTGAGCTGTTGTTTATAGGGGTATGAAGTCCAGAGAGGGATGAGGACCAAGCATGAGTTAAAAGGCAGGCAGATGATACAGACAGTGGCAATGTCCCCTTATCCTTCTGGGCCACCTCAATACTGCTTCAATTTATGAAAGATTTGAAGGCAGTATCTCTGTAATGTCCACTACAATAAAATGTGGTAACTATTCAATAACCAGCAACCTCTCCTATCACTAGTTGATTTTGTGCTTGCCTTTAACCCTGAAAAGAGCTCAACTGTGTTTTTGGTTAATTTCATGCTATTCAAATATTACATGCAAGAATCTCTGGATGAGTATCTGTAACGTGGAGGAGTCAGTGATGGAAGCAGTCTCTGGTGGAGCATGCATGCCACTGCTGGAGTGTACAGTGGCTTTTAAATATCAGCAGTTTGCAGCTTCTCATCCTCCACATCTCACTGTCACTTGTTCCAACTGAGGAGCTTGATGCCTGCCAGAAGGAAAGGATGGGACTGCCCTTGTAGCACCAGGGCAATAGTGGTGGCACGAATACTTAAGTAGGAGGTGATTTTTTTGGGCTATATCCATGACAAGCTCAAGCTGTCTGGGATCAGCAAGGGCGCTTGACATGTGACCCCTGTCATGTGCCCTGAAGAGACCATCTGAGCCACTAGTGGGTGGCATCTTCCAGCATATGTGGGGTGAGGGCTAACATACTAAAGAGAAATCCTCTTGTTTGCCTGTGGAAATTGTGTATTCCAGATGCTCAGAGGCTTATGCTACACAAAGACAACCCTTGTCAAATTAAATTAAATAATACACTATATGTGCTAAATCTTTCCATATTTTGCACCAACACATTAGTTTCTAACTCATCTCAAAACTCCCTAGGACTCAGGATTATTAGTTGGAGGGAAGGTGAGCCCCCACCAAGTAATAATGTCACAATTCCATACCAGGTCTTCTTAGGTCTTAATAATTTAAACACAAGCTCAGCGCCTGGTAGCTGTATCACAGAGCATGAAGGCTTATGTTAGGAGAAATGTTAGAAGAAATGTGTAAATCATTTATCAGTAGCGACACAATTAAAAAGTAGACAACACAACACAATAAAATTCCCACTCCAATTTATAAAAAGAGATTAACATTTAGTAAACAAATAGATACCAAACAACAAATATCGGATGTAGGGAACCAGAGAAATAATCTTTCGAACTTTTAACTGAAAATAGCATGCAAAAGCACAAAGTGCCAATCTTGGATATCTGATCATTCTAGCCCTGGTACCAGTCAAAAGATAAGGCCGACCACGTGCTGCTGCCAGTTGGTAACAGGTTTGTCCCTGTGGAAAGTTTACCTTGTGACTTAAAAGATTTTCTGGATTATTCATTCAGTCGGGTTGCAGGCTGAGTCTGAAGAAGTGCTCTACGATGGTGGCCAGGTCCTCTGTGTGAGCCTCGGCTTCGATGGGAAACATTGGTTGATGACTGGAAGCTCCGAGCAGTTGGATGCTATTCGATGTAGGCCTCTATGAATTTCCTCTACGTTTAGACTTAGAAACTTTTATGGAAGTCAAAATTCTTTCCTCAAGTGAAACTGGTGAGTTCAATCCGACCAGCAATTTAACAATGGTGGCTGCGTCAGGCTTGGTCTCTGCTGATTCTCCGGAGGAAAAGTTCTGAACAAGTTTTTAAGTGTCCAGTTTTGCTGGTTTCTGGAAATCAGAATCCTTTCAGCAGGGCAAACCAGCAAGTTGAGTCCAACTGGCAGTCCAACATCGTGACAGTCCAGTGGTAAACTGTGTTTCTTTTTGCAAATGAGCTCTGATTCTTTTTGCAAAAAGTTCAGAAAAAGTTTCTTAGTGTCACATTTTGCAATTTTGACGGAGGAAAGAGTACACTCTAACATCAGCCTGGGGTCTAGAACCTTGAGGACACCACTTGGTGGTTGAGACTCAGCCTTCCATGAGCCACCATCAGAGTATGGGACAGATCCAGTTGGAGCTGGTCAGCTGGGCTAAAAAAGTAGGCGTCTTGCAACTTTTGTGGTCCTTCCTACAGAAAAGGTATCCTGACCACAACACTGCAACCCTTGCACCATGACATAAGGGTGTATGATTTGATGCTGAGTCACAAATGCACCAGCACTCGGAGAGAGCATATTTGCAGCATCTCTTTGAAAATAGAACACTGTTCTCCTCTCTCTTTTTCACGCAATACAATGCAGCAATTGCACTTGCTGAACTGTGTTGCGTGAAATGTTAACAAATATGCTCTAAAGTGTCAGAAAAAGATGGCCCACTCTGTATGCTTGATGCTACCCCACATGCAGCTTTAAATGCCACTACACTGATTAACATTCCAATTCATTTAAGAAATAACTAGAGTCTTCACATGGAAGGGTCTGTAAGACTTTCTGCTTGATGAAGGATCTCAGGGAAGCAGTCCATTGATTGGATTATGCTTAGTCAGAGAGACTCTCCCATGACATTTCCTGTGATGATCTACATACAACAGCAAGTCTCCAGGAGACACTAACACTAGAGACAGAACTTAAGAATCAGGGGACATATCATCAAGGGCAATATCGCCGCACTAGCGGCACTTTTTGGCGTTAAAGCGGCGATATTTTTATCGCCCTATCAGCAAGCTGTCGCTAACAGCTGTTAGGGACAGTTTACTGGCAATAGCGCCCCTTGTCAGCACGCCTCCCATCGCATCGCTAATGAGATGCAAAGGAGGCGTACCTGACAAGACTCCCTTGGGAAAATATCGCTAACCCAGCTTCGTCATATTGACAATGAGGATTAGCGATATTTAAAATCACGTTAAGTATGTCTAAATGCAGGAATTTAACGTCAGGAATTTAAATTCCACCCCCCATGGTGGATTGTGTGGCTAAGACCACAGGCCCTATCATCTAGGATATCGCCGTTTTCCACCATGGAAAACGGCGATATCCACACTATCTCCGGAATTTATATCGCATAGGCGATGCGCGTTGTTGATAACGCGCTAACAGGGCGATAAATTCCAGAGATAGCCGGTGATAAATATGCAAGCGCTAAGCGTGCTTTGCGATATTTATCGCCGGACCTTGATAATATACCCCCTAGTGACTAAGGACAACAATGATAAGAATAAATGATCCAACTCAAGTGATGATGAATCATTTTATATCTGCAAGAAAAAGGAATGGGACCAGAAAACTGCTACAGCCTGCATCTGTACATGAGCCCACTTTCAAAGCTTTGCTGATTGCAGCAATACCAACCCCAAATGGAAGATACAAGCATTCAATCTTGGTCTCCAGTGGTTGCTAGTCAAGAGTTTGAAAACCTATAAAGAGAAGAAAGCCAGCACATCCTGTGTACCTATGCCGATGGAGCCCAACATTAAACCCTTAAAGAGCAATTGTATGAAGCCCAGACTTCAGCCTTTGCCTCTAAGAATATTCAAACCCCTCCACAATTCTTTAGAGTCATTCAGAAAGATTCTGACACTGTTATAGTATGGTATGTTATTCAGATTTGTAGAGTGTACTGCCATCCTGGAGGGTAACCTGGTGCTGACCAGGTATGAGCCTAGCCAAACCTAGAGCCTAATATGACTTCTTGAAAAGCCAGGTCTTCAGCTTCTTACAGAATTCAAAAAGTTAAAAGGCGGCTCTTATGTGTAGTGGTAGGTTGCTACATATAGGAGCAATGGAGGAGAAGTCTTTAATACTAGATCTGGTTTTCCGCAGACGTGGGATGTGTGCAAGCAGGAGTCCAGTCGGTGGATGCATCTGAAAGGTTTGTGAAAGCAGATGATATTGTTGAGATATGCTGGAATAGTGTTATGTAGTGCCTTGAAAGTGTGGGCGAGGAGTTTGAGTTGTGCTCTTTTGTGCATTGGTAGCCGTTGGAGACCCTTCAGGTAAGGTGTGATGCGAGTACGGCTTGGTAAATTGAGGGTGATTCTGGTGGCCCAGTTCTGAATGGTCTGCAGCCTTCTGGTGATTTGTTTTGTTGATCCCAGCATAGAGGTTGTTCCCATAGACCAGCTGGTTTGTGACCAAGGCATTTGTGTCCATTTTCCGGGTGCTGACTGGGAGGCATTTCAAAATCTTCCTCAGCATCTTTTGGGTATGACAGCATGAGGTGGTGTAGGCATTGTCTGCTAAGGTCATGTTGAGTTTGCTGTAGATCCCAAGATTCTTGGCATGAGTGGTGGGGATTGATGTCAGTCCTAGCTCTGTTGGCCACCATGTGGAGTCCCATGGTAAAGTTCTATTCCCAAAGATCACAATTTCATTCTTTTTGGTGTTCAGCTTCAGACAGTAGGCGATTTCAGTCATGCCAGGAATGAACTTTATTTGGGTATTGAGTATCTTGTCTGTGAGGGAGAAAATGAATTGCATGTCGTCAGCATATTAGAGGACGTTGATGTTCTGAGAGCAGATGATACTGGACAGAATAATCATGTATACATTGAAGAGGGTTGGACTCAGGAAGGATCCTTGTGGATGAGTTTGTGGTTGTCCGAGGTATATGGTAAAAAGCTGCCTGACTGAGTTCTTTTAGTCAGGAAGGAGTAGATCCATTGGAGTGGGGGTCCTTGAATTTCAATGTTTTTTAGGCTTTGTGTGAAGATGGGGTGGGAAACCATGTAAATCCCTTTGGAAAGGGCCAGGAGGATGAGGGCTGCCGTGTCCCCTTTGTCCAGAGTCATGTGGACATGATCTGTGGCAGCGATGAGGGTAGTTTCCTTGCTATGGTTGGGTCTAAAACCAGGCTGAGTGGTGTTGAGGAGTTGTCAGCACTGGCTGACGGTCAGTAAACTGTTAACTATGATTGAGGCTACAAAGACAGTGCAATTGCTAATTTGCCAATATCTTCAGGACAGGATCACCAGGAGAGCCTTTGAATCAACGTGCTTTCTTAAGGCTAACCAGCCTTGGTCTGATAACAGGACTTCAAAGTTGTAAAAGGAATGTTATCCTTGAATGGTACAGAAGAATTTACTGCATTATTACTGGCAGTGGTAATATCAATTTACATCAAGCTGTGAAGAAGCTTGGAGGTGGTCAGAGGATCCCCTGTTTGAAAATCATTACTACCTCTTTCACAACGACTCCTCTGTTTCATTCCATAGGATAACCACGTATATATAGAACCTAGTTCCATCTCACTGTAGTATACTTTTATAGATACAGATTCTATAAACATGGACCAGATCCTTTCAGCAGTCCTTATGCGCTTCTCACATGTATGTGACACGATTAAACATTCAGTCACAGCATAATTTATCACTTTCATAACTCTTGTTTTCAATTTGTGTATTTTGCAAAACAGGTCGCTTCTAAATTACAATTTTCAAGCATGAATTAAATTCATTACAATTCCTTAGATCCCTCACAAATATCTGTCTTCACTATGCACATTTTGTGTATTATGTTGACAATGCTTGTTTTAACTTCTGTATTGCGTGAAAGAAATGCACTGAAAATACTAATAAAGTACTGAACTGGGTATGTGGAAGGTAGATGTACTGTTCACAACAAACACTTAGGGAAAAAATGATTACAGGAAAGAAACAATGATTGTACATCTGCATCCCCGGTTTGGTATAAAAATAAATATACTGTGCCCCTTGTAAGAGTGTTTTCTTAGCCACAATATTTGCTGAAACGGTCACGTGCAGGATCGGGCTGGGACAGATAATAGGCCTGGGCATCTAAAAAGTGGCTAAAAAAAGTGAATCAGATGGCTAAAAAATAGGCCCATGTTTGTAAATTGTGGCACTTTTGAACTTATAACGACATGCTCTATACGTTTTTTGCGAGGTATGGAAAACTGCATGGCTTTGAGCTTTGTGCAAGCAATGCTTGTTTTATTATCATGGAAATTAACAGTAAAAACTGGCCCAGGAGACCTTAAAACAGACCCATGCACAGCCAAAAAATGGCTCACACACTAATTTGACATATAAGCCAATCATGCACTGTCTGATTGCCCTATAGGCCAGTCTGACCCTGGTCACCTGCCTTTTATGCTAATTTCATCTTCCTCTAGTTACGCACTCCATCCTGCCCCCTTTGCTCCTTTTTTCTCTACTCGTGCCTTCCATACTGACTTCTCCGTGCATCTCCTTTTATTCCCTCTGGCCCTGTTGCGCCTCGTAATACTTCGCACCCCTCCTGATGAATGGTCCTCACCCGATTACATCCTCCAACTCGAATGCCTTTCAATTAGTGCACCCTACAAGGGTCATGTGTCTCTTATGTTTTTTATGTCTGAAGTTAGTTTTGATTTTAGTAAAATTCTATATAATATACTTACTTTTAGGGGCTTTTCATCTGCCCTCTTTTGGTCAGTTCTTGTGCTATTCAAGATTTCCCCTACAGCCTAGGGTAATGGGCCGTCTCACGACAGCCATTGGCTAACTTGATTTAGAGTGATGATTTTCTGCTCTTTCAGAAGGAGAATATCCCCACATAAAGTAGTATCCTTTTCAGCCAGGGACTGCTATTATGTAATTTGTGCTTTTTGAAACTGAAAAATATTTTGTTTTTTAACCAATTGTTTATTTTATACTTATATTGGTGTGTTACTGGCAGCTTAAAAAACTATGACAACAATAAAATAGGATTTGACAAAGACAAAAGGGTGGCAGCCAGCACCAAACCTAGTGGCTTTTCAAAAGTTTGTTCAATTTGTTTCTGGTCCATCTATCCTTCTGGTCTTTTTTGCACTGGTGTTCCTGCAGTGCTCCAGTGGCTTACTATTCATTTGTTTTCCGTCCTTTCCACAATTATTTAGTGTTATTTTTGACCAGATACCAGTGTATGTGTGATCTCTGGGATTGCACAAGGGCAAACTGCTCACAGTCGCATACTGTGGGGCTTATTCTCAAGTCACTGACGCACAGGCAGCGCAATGGGCTTCCCCATATTTACAAGGTCATGTACAGTCACCTTGTAAATATTTTTCCCTTTCATGCATAACTCTGCTTGAAAGGGACGTTCCATGGGGCAAATTAGTGTGGGCTTCTCTTCTTCCTTTTATTTTCAATTGAATCTTCAAACTTCTTTATTCACAAACATTCTTCCATTCCCAACGCGTTTCGTCGATAAGGGATTTAACCCATGCGACTTCCTCAGGGCTGGAAGTAATAAATATATAAATTGGAGTATAGAAACCCTCTTATTTCATAACAAATAGCCCACATGTTTCAATGTGCAAAGGAAAAAACATGCTGTGTGATTTCACACTATTCTCAGCTTATATTTACACATTTTTAGAGTTTTTAACAGTTTTAACCCCAATGATTGGATATTCACTCCAACTACTCATCCACCATTATGACTGTGAACATTTATCACTTTTGTGATGGCACCATTCTCCCAACAGTGAACCATGCCAAAGCTTCATGCCTATATACATAGTCAGTACCTTATTCTTCTGTGACGGTCTCCCTTAATCCAAAAAATGATATATAGAAACTTTGTAAAAACCAATGAACACAGCGGAGCACATGAGGCAAAAGTGGCGTGGACACAAAACGCCTATTTGTAACCCACACATACCTTCATTTACTTTAATATCGTCATCCTCCTTTTATTTCATTCAATTGTATGCACTAACCTAAAATGTAAATTATAATCTAAGTGAACTGCACTTATATTTGTGTTTAACCAAGGCAAAATAACCACAATTCCCGACTAACGTATAGTCTCACCTGATGGTTAATTACCTCTGTTGGTAACCGCTATCAGATTTTGTTTTCAAACTCTACCATGCATCAGTCTTTTAATCCATTTCAAATCTCTGAAGTACGGAGACCTAAAAGAACAAAATCTACCCTTAGCGATATTCCCAATAGTCAATAATACGTAGGGCCACTTTCGTTCCAGATAACACAGTGTTAAGCTATTGTTACTTACTTTTCGAAGTAACCGGGTCCCCGGATACAGGAACACACCCGCGTTTGCTATTGCCGCGTCTGTTTAAAACCCAGCCGTAAAAATAAAAAAGGTGACTTCTCTCCCCGATCTATTGCCAGCGCCATTTTGGATAGGTATGAAACTATAGTAATCGAATCCAGATAACGGCAAACTTTATCCCGTTATGTGTACCCTTCCACTGGTCAAATCTCAACCCGGATTATATTTAAATTCCATTCACTCTCTCTCTATTGTGTAAACGCCTCCTGCTCCCCTACAATGTACATTTAAAATATAGCCCGTTTCTGCATATTAATGCTAATGCCATATTAACCAAGTATATAATAATACATAAATCAAACTTGAAAAATCAATATTCCATCATCAATTAAACACAACTTTCTAGAAAAAAGGGGGTTTTATACAACTGCTACCCCAACATCCAATAGACTCCATCCAGCTAACACATGTTGTGCAATCACCTCGAGTTCCTCACATACTTCTATATGTACTTTGTTCATCTATGCTAGTCTTCTTTCACTCAATCATTTTTGCTACTAACTCATTCAATGTATAGTAAAATATATTTATAATCTCTGTAGATCCTTCAAGAAACTACAGTACGTTTACAGCCAGATAATTACCTCAAATACGAGGTGTCATCGCAATTCCAAATAACCCGACCAAGAATCTGCCTTATCTCACTTCTCTCACACACAATTCTGAAACATTCATTAATCATTTATTCGCCTAGGAAATACTGTAACTCACGGTCATAATTAAGACCGTCTTCCACGGCCCTCAAGCGCATGATCCATTTCGCCTCATGCCTCCGCAGTGTGAGTTCTCTATTCCCTCCCCGCGCTTCCATCTTCACATGCTCAATACCACAGAATTGAAATGATTTATGTAAACCTTGTGATGTACAATTCTGTATATGTTCTGCGATGGGATATCTCTGATCATTATTCTTAACAGCTCTCCAATGTTCACTGATTCTATTCTTAAGAGCCCTTATTGTGCTTCCCACATATATTTTCTTACACATACAATTAATCACATATACCACATATTTCGTGCTGCAATTAATGTTGGACACAATATCATAGACTTGTTTTCCATTATACTGAAATTGTTTTGTTTTATCTTTGGCATGTTTACACATGCCACAATTGCCACATTTAAAGAAACCCTTACTCATTTGGGTAAGCCATTGTTCCTTCTCAGCCTCTCTTGGGTAGCTTGGACTCAGAATTGTACCTAAAGTTCTGCCTCTTCTATAGGTAATCTGTGGTTTGTCTGACAAAAACTCCCGTAGTGTCTTATCTGCCTTCAGGATATGCCAATGCTTAGACATACTCTTATAGAGAATTGAACTAATAGGAGTATAATCAGTGATCATCCTGATCAAGAGTGACTCATTTCTAGATTTTTTAGTTTTTAAGGTGGATGCGCGTTTTATCTTAAGTGCTCTCAGTGTAGCCGCCTCTAAGTCTCTTTTGCCATAGCCCCTTTGAGTGAACCTCCTTTCCATATCCTTTATACATTCCCTGAATTGGTTGTCCTCACTACAGTTGCGCCGCGCCCGTAGCATTTCTCCATAGGGGATTGTCCTGATCTGATGTTTGGGGTGCGCACTGCCAGCATGTAAAATAGCGTTGCAGGATGTAGGTTTTCGATACATCCTACTGCAGATTTTATCATTGTGTATAAATAGTTCTACATCTAAGAATACCAAATTAGTAGAGCTTACACATGAAGTAAATCTAATGTTCATAACATTGCTATTCAAATAGTCAATAAATCCTCTTAATTTTTCCTCTGTTCCAGTCCATATTAAAAGACAATCATCTATGTATCGTCCCCAATACAAGATGTAATCATTCCAGTGTGTGCCAGCTGGGCCCCATATCACTGACTCTTCCATCCAACCCATAAATAAATTCGCAAATGCCGGAGAAAATCTTGAACCCATAGCCACTCCCTGGGTTTGCCTGAACCATTCCCCATTGAATAGAAAATAATTATTAGACAATATTAGATTCGTCATCGTTAATAACATCTGGGTATGTCCCCATTGGCCCGCTGGCTTTTTCACAAGAAAATATTCAATAGCTTTCATACCTAGATCGTTAGGTATACTTGTATAAAGTGATATGACATCCAACGTCACTAATTTCATCCCCGATTCCCATGTGATATCACTCAATATATTTAGGATATGCTTAGTGTCCCTAATATGCGATGGCAGATTCGCTACCATCGGCTGTAAGAACACATCGACATACTGTGATATGCGCTCTGTTGGTCCACCTATCCCTGCCACAATGGGCCTCCCTGGTGGAAAAGGGAGGTCCTTATGAATTTTTGGCAAGGTGTATAGACAAGAATAACGTGGACGATTCACCTTTAAATATAACAATTCCTCATCGTTCAAAAGGCCTTGATAATGCCAATCCTGTAACAATCCATTAATTCTATTGATCAGAGAGAACATGGGGTTATAAGAAACTTTTTGATAGTTTTCCACCTTATCCAATTGGGAGTAAATTTCACGATCGTAATCAGTTTTGTTCATTATAACAATGTTACCCCCTTTGTCTGCCTTTCTGATAATTAACATGGGGTCTTCCACTAGTATCTTAAGTGCTTGACGTTCACTTATTGACAAATTCTCACCCCGATGTCTGAAAGACTGATCTAATTTTCGCATACCATTCTCTAGATCGTTAGAAACCAAAGTATCCAAAAATTTCTACATTGTTACCACTGATTAAATTCGGGGACCATCTTGACTTTTCTTTCAAACCACTCGTCACTGATAAATCCGGTCTTACATCTAAACTGTTAAAAACTCTAAAAATGTGTAAATATAAGCTGAGAATAGTGTGAAATCACACAGCATGTTTTTTCCTTTGCACATTGAAACATGTGGGCTATTTGTTATGAAATAAGAGGGTTTCTATACTCCAATTTATATATTTATTACTTCCAGCCCTGAGGAAGTCGCATGGGTTAAATCCCTTATCGACGAAACGCGTTGGGAATGGAAGAATGTTTGTGAATAAAGAAGTTTGAAGATTCAATTGAAAATAAAAGGAAGAAGAGAAGCCCACACTAATTTGCATCTATTTTCATTATTGTGACAAGAGACACTGATTGTTAATTTTACTTGTGCTTCGACAAGAGAAAATACGTGAATCAATCGTTGATTGTTTTTGAGGATTTAGGGTGTCTATCCTCAAGTTGAATGCACCGTACTGAGAAAGTTCTGGTATATATGGTTATAAATTGTGTAAATTTGCAGGTTGCGCGATCTTTCCCTTAACACCCATCTTTTTTCTTTGGACGTTCCATGGGGGTTGCTGTGTGTGTTCCCACGCAACATCAATGAAACTTTACGCAATCCCAGATCAACAACATTTTGCAAACCTGGGAAGGCGTCAGGATCCTATGCCTAGGCGTATGGAGGTGCAATGATGAGAAAAACTTTCAATTTCTCCTAGTTTTTTCCACTTTCTATGCGTGCTGCATTCTGCAGCATGCATAGAAAGAGAACATTTAATTACTGATTGTTTATGTGCAGGAAGATGTCCCTTCCTGTACAAAAACAATCATCCCCTCAGCGCAGGCACCATTGCAAAATTACACAAAGGTGTCTGTGCCGGCACAGGGAAGAAGGACAGGAATGCGCAGTATATTGTAGATACCGCACATTCCTGCCCTTTTATTTTGACACACAGCACTGCAGCAGGAAGGCCTTCTGCAATGCCATGTGTCAAAATATTGTAAATGAGGCACTTAGTATTTCTCTGATTTTCTTTAATCAGGCATTGGGAAATTAAGTTTATGGATCTTGCAATTTGTATCCGTTTTAGAACTTATTTGCCCTGGACCAGGTAATCCAATTAAGTATAGCTCTTAGTTGATGAGTGGATCAAGCAACTACCACAGAGGCACTTGGTAAACAACCTATGCTGCCCCCTGTGGCACTAAGCACCTATCTTCTCCAATATACGTATTCAGTGCCTCTGAGCTGGTTCAAATAAGATTGCATATGCACTTCTCTGCTCCTTACCGATGCCAGTTAGATACTGTTAGATCTGGGGGTCTCTAGTTGGCAGGGTAGGTACCACTGTCCAAGTAGGGACCCTTGCTTCTAGTCAGGGAAAGGGGGATACACTGTTAAGATAACCCCTGCTCACCCTCTAGGTAGCTTGGCCTGAGCAGTCTAGGCTATCAAAGGCAATGTGTAAAGTATTTGTACCAACACTCACAGTAACACAGTGAAAACACCACAGATTTACTCCACACCAGTTTTAGAAAAATAATGTATCTTTACTAAAAACTTCACAAGACCAAATACTACAGACAAACCAACATATACTTCAAAAAGGTTACTTTAAAGATAGTTCAAGAGTTTGCAGAAAGTACTCCAGGATGTCAAAGTCAGTGTCCTGCACAATGCGACTCTCAATGCACAAAATGCGACACTCTCGTGCCCAACAGTACCTGTAGTTGCGATAAGGTTCCCAAAAGCTATAACAAGGAAGATGGCAAAGGCGATGCGATGCTCCTGAGATCCTGGGAAGGCTTTGCAGCAGCCCTGCTTCACGCAGCAGAGGTGGATGCGCCGGCTCCGATCTGTAGGGGGAGGATGCGATGACTTTGGCCTTCGTTGCGTAGGTTTCTTAGGGGGAAGCTTCACGCACAGGTTTGATGCGACACTCTTCGATGTGGTGCGATGCGTGGCGCAGCGGTGCCTTCCGGCGCCGCAACTCTCGATGCGCCACGGAACGGGACTCTGCGTCGACGCACGCAGCGATTGGAGACTTTTCACGCACCGGCAGTGGTGCGGCCCGCAAACTGGTTCTGCGACAACCCTCGCAATGGCAGGAAGCTGCACACTTCGGGACGATGCTCGACGCACTCGGCGATGCGGAGACCCTGCGTGTTGCGATGGTGCCGCGATGAAATTTTCCACGCACTCTCGTCTTGCGACCCGCAATCGGATGATGCGCTGGGTACCAGTCACTCTTGTTCACGCTTCTGCTTCCCAGCTCCCTCAACACAGCAAAACGACCTCCTGAAGCCCCAAGACTGGGCAAGCACTCCAAGGCAGGTCAGAACTCTCTCAGCAGAGTTCCAGGGGAGCTGGTGGTGAAGTCCTTTTGTTCCTGGGACTTCTAAACAGGGAGCCAGCTCTTCTCAGGCCCTTGGAGATCAGAATCAAAAGAAGGGGACACAGCAAAGTCCTTCCCCTCTCCTTGGCAGCAAAGCAAAACAGCAAGCAGGCAGTCTTCTCCTCTTCAGTTTCTTCCAGCTTTCTCCTTGGCAGAGGTTTCTTCTTAGTTCCAAAGTGATCTAAAGTTTTAGGTGTCTGGGGTCCTCTTCTTATACCCCTCCAAGTCTTTGTCTCTTGTGTTTCAGTGGGGGGATTCCCCTGCTCAAACCGGTTCCTGGGTGTGCTCTGCTCTGGAGCACCTGGTTCCTTTCAGAGTGAGGGGCAGGGTCGTTAGACGCTCAGCAGGAGGTGGAGCCTTCTTTGTGCCAGCAGAGGCAGAGTCCTCAGCCTGGCCAGCAGGGGGTGGAGCCAGCTTTGTGTTTGTCAGGGGCAGCCCTATTCAGACCCAGGGACTACTCCTCCCACCCATCTAAAGCAGATCTCCCTATTCACCCTGCTGCTGACTCATCCAGGCTCCTGGAGCCACCTAGCACATCACCTGACACCAGTCAGCCAACCAGCACACAGGCACACAGGAAGGTTAAACAGGAGAATAGCTACTTTCTAAAAAGTGCTATTCTCACACAGTGAATTTAAAAACCATCTTGCTAAAAAGATGTATAATTAAATTCTGAACACAGAGATACCAAACTTGGATTTTCTATCTTGCCCTTATGGGAAGATAGGCATGTAAACAGCCTTCCCCATTCTATCCTATGGGCAAGATAGCCTCTCAGCAGTGAAAAACGAAAATGGCTGTAATTCACTACCAGGGCATGTTACACACCTCAGTACATGCCCTACCTTTCAGATACACTGCACCCAGCCCAGGGGGGTACCTAGGGCCACCATAGGGATGCCTGACATGTACAGAAAGGGAAGGATAAGGCCTGGTCAGTGGGTGCACTGGCCAGGTTGACATGGCAGTCCTGGACTGCACATAGGCACTGCAAGCAGGCCTAAGACATCATTTTAGCGCTACTCCTGTGGGTGGCACGATCAGTGCTGCAGCCCACTAGTAGCATTTGAATCACCAGCCCTGGCACACGCAGTGCACTTTACTAGGGGCTAACAGGTGAAACAAATATCCCAATCATGGATAACCAATCAATACAACAATTTACCAAGGGAGCACTTGCACTTTGACACTGATCAGCAGTGGCAAAGTGCCCAAAGCATCTAAACCAGCAAAATCGAAATCCAGCATAGCATCAAAAATACAGGAGGTAGAGGCAAAAAGTCAGGGGTAACCACGCCAAAGATGCCAGGTCTAACACGTGTCCCCTCCAGCTGAAAGTGGGGAGAACTACCCACCCTCTTGGGAGTTCTCATCGCTAAGGCGGAAAAACCTGGACAGACCATCAGCGTTGGCGTGTTCTGTACCGGGGCGGTGTTCCACCGTAAAGTCCATCCCCTGTAGGGAAATGGACCACCTCAACAGCTTAGGATTCTCACCCCTCATCTGCATCAACCATCTGAGGGGCCTGTGGTCCGTCTGAACCCGGAAGTGAGTCCCAAACAAGTAGGGTCTCAGCTTCTTCAGCGCCCAGACCACAGCAAAAGCTTCCCTTTCAATCGCACTCCACCTCTGTTCCCTGGGAAGTAGCCTCCTACTAATGAAAGCTACCGGTTGGTCCAAGTCCTCATCATTTAGTTGTGAGAGCACCGCTCCCACTCCATGCTCAGAAGCGTCTGTCTGCACTATGAATTCCTTGGAGAAGTCAGGCGCCTTGAGTACAGGTGCTGTACACATGGCCTCCTTCAGGGCATCAAAAGCTTCTTGGCAGGCACTGGTCCAAATCACTTTCTTCGGTAACTTCTTGGAAGTTAGTTCTGTCAAGGGAGCCACAATGGTGCCATACCCCTTGACAAAACGGTGATAGTACCCGGTGAGTCCTAAGAAGGCTCTCACCGCTGTCTGGGTTTTGGGGGGTTCCCAAGCCCGGATGGTATCTATCTTGGCTTGTAGGGGCGCCACCTGGCCGCTTCCTACCTGGTGTCCCAAATACACCACCGAACCCTGCCCTATCTGGCACTTACTGGCCTTGATAGTGAGGCCTGCACTATGCAGAGCCTTCAACACTGCGCAGAGGTGTTGCAAGTGTTCTTCCCAAGTGGAGCTGAACACAGCGATGTCGTCCAGATATGCGGCGCTGAATTGCTCCAGCCCGGACAGTACCTGGTTGACCAGTCTCTGGAATGTGGCAGGGGCGTTCTTCAACCCAAAGGGCATGACACGGAACTGGAAGTGCCCCTCTGGCGTTGAAAACGCAGACCTCTCCTTGGCCCCATCAGTTAAGGCAATCTGCCAGTACCCAGAAGTTAAATCAAACGTACTGAGGTAGTTGGCAGCTCCCAACCGATCCACGAGCTCATCAGCTCTGGGGATGGGGTGTGCGTCAGTCTTCGTGACAGCATTGAGCCCACGGTAGTCCACACAAAACCTAAGTTCTGGAGTGGCACCTGGCGCAGCAGCTTTCGGTACAAGTACCACTGGGCTAGCCCAGGGGCTGCTGGAGGGCTCAATCACCCCTAGCTCCAACATCTTAGAAACCTCCTTCTTGATGCTGGCCCTGACCTTGTCAGCCACCCGGTAAAACTTCTGTTTCACAGGCATGCTATCTCCCGTGTCCACGTCATGGACACACCAGTTGGTGATACCGGGGGTCAGGGAGAACAGAGATGCAAACTGACCCAACACATGGCGACAGTCCCTCTGCTGTTCTGGGGTCAGGGTGGGCGAGAGGACCACTCCATCCACTGACCCATCTTGCTCCTTAGCTGCCAGGAGGTCAGGAAGAGGATCGCTATCCTCCTCCATACCTGCATCTGTAGCAAGTAGCATTGTTATTTCAGACCTCTCAAAATGGGGTTTGAGGCGGTTCACGTGTAGGACCCTCATGGGGTTCCTGGGAGATCGCAAGTTGACCAGGTAGGTCACCTCACTCTTGCGCTCCACCACCTCATATGGCCCAGTCCACTTGTCCTGGAGCGCGCAAGGCTCCACTGGCGCCATCACCCACACCATCTGCCCAGGTTGAAATTCCATCAGAGTGGTATGCTGGTCATACCACCTCTTCATCTCATCCTGGCTGGCTTCCAGGTTCGCCTGAGCGAGGGCCCGGAAGCGATGTGTCTGGTTGCGGATGGCCAGCACATAGCTGAACACATCCTGAGGGGTTTTCCCCGGGGATTTCTCCCAACCCTCCTTCACCAGACTGAGAGGTCCTCTAACAGGGTGCCCGTACAAAAGCTCAAAGGGACTGAACCCTGGAGACTTTTGTGGTACCTCCCTGTAGGCAAATAATAGGCATGGCAAAAAGACGTCCCACTTCCGTCTCATGGGCTCTGTCAGCCCCATGATCATGCCTTTCAGGGTCCGGTTGAACCTTTCAACCAACCCATTTCCTTGAGGGTGGTAAGGAGTGGTGAACTTATAAGTTACCCCACACTCCTCCCACAGAGACTTCATATACCTGGAGATGAAGTTGGTACCCCGGTCAGATACCACCTCTTTGGGGAAACCCACACGGGAAAAGATCCCCATCAACGCACGGCCCACCACCGGGGCTGTGGTTGTCCTGAGAGGGATAGCCTCCGGGTACCGGGTGGCATGATCCACCAGGACCAGGATGAACCTGTTGCCTAAGGCGGTCCTGGGGTCCAGTGGCCCCACAATATCTATTCCCACCCGCTCGAAAGGGGTGCTCACTACCGGAAAAGGCTGGAGAGGGCCTTTGCATTTTCCTCCAGCCTTGCCACTTGCCTGGCAAGTCTGGCATGATTTACAAAAGGAAGCGACGTCCGTCTTCATCCCGGGCCAGTAAAAGTGGGTGGCAAGCCTTTGTCGGGTCTTGTCCTGCCCGAGATGTCCTGCAAGCGGCACGTCGTGAGCCAGACCCAGTAGGAAGTCTCTGAACCCTGCGGGTACCACCAGGGTACGTGATCCACTGGGCTCAGCAAACCTAGGCTCGCTGTACAACAAGTCATTCTCCCAGTAGAGAAAAAAGTTCTTCGGATCAGCACCTGCTGCCTGGTCTGCAGCCTGGTGCCGCAGACCTTCAAGAGTAGGGCATGTCTTCTGCGCACGGCAGAACTACTCTCTGGAGGGACCACCCTCTTGCTGCCAATGGGTCAGCTCAGGTATGTCTCCCAGCTCAGCGACCTGTTCCCCTGTAGGCTCCAGGGCATCCCCCGTAGGTTCTGCTCCTTCCTGGACCGTGGGAACAGCGGGGGTGGACGCACCACGCCCCCTGCCCTTCCTCATTCTGGCAGGGACCTGGGCCACTGTTTCAGGCTCCAGGTCTGCTTCACAACCCTGTCTGGCTGCCATGGACCGGGTGGTCACACAGACCCACTCAGGCAAACCCAACATCTCCAAATGAGCCTGGCGTTCCACCTCCTTCCACGGGGAACTCTCCAGGTCATTACCTAGCAGACAGTCAACTGGCATGGATGGACTCACAACAACTTTGAGAGGACCTGAGACCCCCCCCCACTCAAAGGGAACATGTGCTACCTTGCAAAGGCGCACAGAGTTGTCAGCTGACACTACTGGGTGAAGTACGTCTGGAATGATCAGCTCCTCAGGGACCCACTGACACCTGACCGTAGTCACACTGGCTCCAGTGTCCCTGAGAGCCTCCACCCTCCTCCCATTGATGGTCACCCACTGCCTGTACTTCTTAGTGTTATCAGGGACAGGGGTTTCCTGGACCATCTCTGTGTCTCCTAAAGAGACAAGGGACATAACTGCTAAACCCTCCAAATCACTAGAAATTAAATCCCCCCCAAAAGCTACACTAGCTATACCCGGTGTTGGAGCACCAGTGGGTGCCTGGGATTTCTTGGGACACACAGGAGACTTGTGACCCAATTCCTGACAGTGATAACACTTAATGGGACCCTTGTTATCCGACCTGCCCTTAGGGGGCCAGGTTGGTTTGGGTTTGGACTTGGGGGGCTGGGACTGGTTACCCTGGGAACTATTTTGGGGCCCTTGTGAGAACTCCTTTTGGTTACCCTTGTCCCCCCCACTCTTCTGCTGGGGACCCTGCCCACCTTTGGCAACGGTACCCACAATTCCTCTGTGGACCCTGGTACTGGTCCAGCGGTCCGCCTCCTTAGCAAGCTCAATGGGGTCCGTCAACTTGCTATCTAAAAGATGCTGGCGCAGCTCTGGAACACATAGACTACTCAAGTGCTCCCAACTAATTAAATGTAACAACCCCTTATAATCAGTTACCTTGCTGCCCTTCATCCAACCTTCCAGTGCCCGCGAGTACAGATTCACACACTCCATCCAAGTCTCAGACTCTTTCTTCTTGGAATTTCTAAACTGCAGTCTATACTGCTCTGGAGTAAGTCCATACCTGAGACATAGGGCCTCCTTCATATTGGGATAGGTCATGGCACCTGCTAATTCTAAGGGCTCTAGAGCACTCCTCCCAGAAGCCTCAAAATGTTTCCACAGGCCCGCCCCCCAATGCTGTTCAGGCACCCCATTCATCCTCAATGCAATTTCATACGATGTGAACCAGGCATAGATATCCTCACTCCTATTGTAATTCTGTACTAAATCTTTGGGGATATATACTTTACCCCCCTGCACTGGCTGTGCGCTGCCACCATTTGAACCGGACTCCACCTGCTTGGCCTTGATGTCCAGTTCTCTCATGCTCTCTTCATGAGCCAGAAGCAATTTCTTCTCTTCCAAGGCACGGGCATTCTTGCTCTCCTCCGCCGCCTTGTCCTTCTCTACTTCCAATTGCTTCATTTTCATTTTCATCATTTCCATTTCATGGTTTCTCACCCTTTGATTCTCCTCCAGCTCCTCTGGAGTGAGCCCCCTACTGGAATGGGAGCTGCTAGCCCTTGAGACTGGTCTGCTCACAGGCAGATCTTGGGGAACAAAACCATCCTCTTCATTTGCATCACTTTCCTCTTGGGCCTCCCACCAGGCCTTCAGGACTCTTTGTAGCACATCTTTTCTAGCTCCGCTTTTAAAAGAGCAACCACGGTCTTTGCAGAATTGCTTGAGATCTTCAACTTTGTATGAATATAAATCCGCAATGGAAAACTCCAATTCTGCCTTCTCGCTTGTTGCCACCTGAGACATGATGCTCTTGAAGAGTTACTCAAAAATAGAATCAAAAAAATATAGTATGTGGTTGTCTATTGGTCTGCACTTAAACTAGTGATGTACACCAATTACTGTGGGTCAAGTACAAATACAAGTTCAATCCCACCGCTGACCACCAATGTTAGATCTGGGGGTCTCTAGTTGGCAGGGTAGGTACCACTGTCCAAGTAGGGACCCTTGCTTCTAGTCAGGGAAAGGGGGATACACTGTTAAGATAACCCCTGCTCACCCTCTAGGTAGCTTGGCCTGAGCAGTCTAGGCTATCAAAGGCAATGTGTAAAGTATTTGTACCAACACTCACAGTAACACAGTGAAAACACCACAGATTTACTCCACACCAGTTTTAGAAAAATAATGTATCTTTACTAAAAACTTCACAAGACCAAATACTACAGACAAACCAACATATACTTCAAAAAGGTTACTTTAAAGATAGTTCAAGAGTTTGCAGAAAGTACTCCAGGATGTCAAAGTCAGTGTCCTGCACAATGCGACTCTCAATGCACAAAATGCGACACTCTCGTGCCCAACAGTACCTGTAGTTGCGATAAGGTTCCCAAAAGCTATAACAAGGAAGATGGCAAAGGCGATGCGATGCTCCTGAGATCCTGGGGAGGCTTTGCAGCAGCCCTGCTTCACGCAGCAGAGGTGGATGCGCCGGCTCCGATCTGTAGGGGGAGGATGCGATGACTTTGGCCTTCGTTGCGTAGGTTTCTTAGGGGGAAGCTTCACGCACAGGTTTGATGCGACACTCTTCGATGTGGTGCGATGCGTGGCGCAGCGGTGCCTTCCGGCGCCGCAACTCTCGATGCGCCACGGAACGGGACTCTGCGTCGACGCACGCAGCGATTGGAGACTTTTCACGCACCGGCAGTGGTGCGGCCCGCAAACTGGTTCTGCGACAACCCTCGCAATGGCAGGAAGCTGCACACTTCGGGACGATGCTCGACGCACTCGGCGATGCGGAGACCCTGCGTGTTGCGATGGTGCCGCGATGAAATTTTCCACGCACTCTCGTCTTGCGACCCGCAATCGGATGATGCGCTGGGTACCAGTCACTCTTGTTCACGCTTCTGCTTCCCAGCTCCCTCAACACAGCAAAACGACCTCCTGAAGCCCCAAGACTGGGCAAGCACTCCAAGGCAGGTCAGAACTCTCTCAGCAGAGTTCCAGGGGAGCTGGTGGTGAAGTCCTTTTGTTCCTGGGACTTCTAAACAGGGAGCCAGCTCTTCTCAGGCCCTTGGAGATCAGAATCAAAAGAAGGGGACACAGCAAAGTCCTTCCCCTCTCCTTGGCAGCAAAGCAAAACAGCAAGCAGGCAGTCTTCTCCTCTTCAGTTTCTTCCAGCTTTCTCCTTGGCAGAGGTTTCTTCTTAGTTCCAAAGTGATCTAAAGTTTTAGGTGTCTGGGGTCCTCTTCTTATACCCCTCCAAGTCTTTGTCTCTTGTGTTTCAGTGGGGGGATTCCCCTGCTCAAACCGGTTCCTGGGTGTGCTCTGCTCTGGAGCACCTGGTTCCTTTCAGAGTGAGGGGCAGGGTCGTTAGACGCTCAGCAGGAGGTGGAGCCTTCTTTGTGCCAGCAGAGGCAGAGTCCTCAGCCTGGCCAGCAGGGGGTGGAGCCAGCTTTGTGTTTGTCAGGGGCAGCCCTATTCAGACCCAGGGACTACTCCTCCCACCCATCTAAAGCAGATCTCCCTATTCACCCTGCTGCTGACTCATCCAGGCTCCTGGAGCCACCTAGCACATCACCTGACACCAGTCAGCCAACCAGCACACAGGCACACAGGAAGGATAAACAGGAGAATAGCTACTTTCTAAAAAGTGCTATTCTCACACAGTGAATTTAAAAACCATCTTGCTAAAAAGATGTATAATTAAATTCTGAACACAGAGATACCAAACTTGGATTTTCTATCTTGCCCTTATGGGAAGATAGGCATGTAAACAGCCTTCCCCATTCTATCCTATGGGCAAGATAGCCTCTCAGCAGTGAAAAACGAAAATGGCTGTAATTCACTACCAGGGCATGTTACACACCTCAGTACATGCCCTACCTTTCAGATACACTGCACCCAGCCCAGGGGGGTACCTAGGGCCACCATAGGGATGCCTGACATGTACAGAAAGGGAAGGATAAGGCCTGGTCAGTGGGTGCACTGGCCAGGTCGACATGGCAGTCCTGGACTGCACATAGGCACTGCAAGCAGGCCTAAGACATCATTTTAGCGCTACTCCTGTGGGTGGCACAATCAGTGCTGCAGCCCACTAGTAGCATTTGAATCACCAGCCCTGGCACACGCAGTGCACTTTACTAGGGGCTAACAGGTGAAACAAATATCCCAATCATGGATAACCAATCAATACAACAATTTACCAAGGGAGCACTTGCACTTTGACACTGATCAGCAGTGGCAAAGTGCCCAAAGCATCTAAACCAGCAAAATCGAAATCCAGCATAGCATCAAAAATACAGGAGGTAGAGGCAAAAAGTCAGGGGTAACCACGCCAAAGATGCCAGGTCTAACAGATACATTGGGCATCATTTATGGCATTTTGGAGTAAGGTGGCGCAGCATGGCATTGTAAAGTGAAAGTCCTTTCTGCATGCTCTGGCGTAGTTTTGGCAGCCTATGTAGGCTCCCTTCCATCAACGGTGCCTCCATGGCATGCAGGATTGTTTGTGTGCACGAAGGAGCACCTTCCTGCACAAAACCAATCCTAAGAGGCATTTTCTTCTTTCTATGGGGCATATCTACAACGCGGCGATAGAAATTTATCGCTGCTTTTGCAGCCGTTTTCGGCCGAAAAGCGGCGATAATTTTATCGCCTAATTAGCAAGATCACGCTAACGCGTGAAACCTTGCATTAGTGCACTAATTCCTAACGCCCAGCTTTGCATCTCTAATGCGCAGGATAATGGGAGAAATGTCACTAAGTGACATTTCTCCTATCATCAAGCCCCACGCTATGAAGAATAGCGGCAAGAAAAGTAGCGATAACCCCTGTTATCGCTACTTTCCTTACGCCTGCTTCAGAACTAACTTAGCCATGATACCCTATGGAAGGTGGATATCATGGCTAAGTTTAAGAGGCCCTATCAACAAGCTAACGCCACATTTCATGAGATTATTGCTGGTTTTCCAGCGATAATCTCACGTTAGGCAGTTAGCGCTAGGATTTTTATCGCTTTTGAGAGAAGCGTTGCTAATAGCACGCTATCTCAGCGATAAAAATCCACGTTAGCTGGCGATAATTATCCTAGCGCTAAGTGCGCTTAGCGATAATTATCGCCAGTTGTTGCTGATATGCCCCTATGTGTGTTGCAGAATGCAGCAGACATAGAGGAAAAACGAGGAGAAACAAGCATATTTTTATCTTGTTACACCTCACCTCGGTAGGTGTACGGGTTTGATGCTTCCCGAGGTTTACATCACTTTCCAAATCTGTGGCAGCATCAAATTCTATGGGTGTTGTGTAGGAAAACTCCCCGCAATGTCCGTGTAATGCATCCCAGGCGTAGAGTAAGGCAATGCAGCTATTTGCACTGTGCCGCCCTACTCATAATTTTTGGGGCCACTAAAAGCCACGTAGAGTGGCTTTGCGTGGATTCATAAATATTTATGAAAGCCCTACGTCACTTTACATGGGGCAAAACTGATGCAAGGCTCTCATAAATAAGCCCCATTGTAGCTAACTTTAGGTTTTATATGTGACGCATTTTAGGCAATAACAACCATAAATGGCATTACATTAATTGTTGGGATTTAACTTGTAGTCCGTTCGTGGCCGTTTTATTGCAGAATAAGTACTGTCTGCCTTCTGACATGAAACATATGGAATACAATTTTCTCTTGCATCAGATTGTGTTATGGTAGGTGCAATTTTAAGTCCAATGCTTGTAAAATGGTAGCCAAAGGAAAATATTAGAAAGGTCTATGTCATCTGCTCTCTTACTATACATCACATTACTTTGAATACAGTGGGCACATTTAACTATTGAGATCTTGCAATAGTGCAAAGTCACACAAACAGAGGCAAACCAGTGCAGTCTTCATAAAGTCTTTACTTTCCAGTGCACAGAATGTTTGGCTCGAAATGCTAGTAGTGCTTTGCACCGCTTTGTCTTACTTTGCCCCATGGGGGTGTCCCATGAGTGATATTTTTGCATTCCCATGTCACCACCCTTGGTTTTTGACACACATCTACTAAAATTGGTAGGAACTGTGTTGAAAAACTCTTGAGGTGGATATTAACAAGGAGCAATGTTTTCATTTCTCCAAACCTTTTACAAACTGCATGTGTGCTGCACTGTACAGCACACATCCAATGTGTAACAAACTTTACAAATAGTCTAGGCAAAGTATTTTGTACTGGAAGAGTAGCAAGTAAAAATATCATATGCTAGACATCACCCACCCACCTTTGCACAACGATACAAAGGTGGGCGTCTGGTGCTAGGAAGCCTGTTTGTGCGCCAGCAGTGGAAAAGAGATCAACAATGCCATATTTTATTAGCTATCACTCTGAAATGCTTGCTTCCAGTAGCATAACACAGCACAGCACAGCAACTTTGGATTATGCACTTCATCGTGCTACCTTTGAATATATCTGCTCTCATGTTTGTTGCTCAAGCCCTTTCGTGTGACATTTGTCGCACACCTGAGCCTCCGCCTGAATCGCATTAGTAGCGGACACAGGTTTAGAGGTCTTTTGATCCAAAGGGCAGATTTATAAAGTTGCCATACAATGCAGTGCAGCAACCAAATTTAGGATGTGTGCTGTACAATGCAGCAAACCTTCAAAGTCAGAAAATGTGGAGAAATAAACCACTTCTCCATTTTAACACCTGCCTCAAGCATCATAACATTTTGGTGCAAAGCCATGTCTACCAATGTTAGATGACATATAGGGGATCAAGAACCATGGATGGTTGCATGGGAGCCCCATGTACAACCTACCGTACGCCCCTTGATGCAAACTAATAAAGATCAGTGCAAAGTGATGCTTTCCTTTACTTTCAGCAACTTGTTTTGCACAGAAATGTAAATTCAAAATAAACATTCTGGGGCAGATTTACAAGCCCCTTGTGACACTTTTGCGCCGCCGTTGCATCACTTTTGTGATGCAGCGGCAGCATAAACAATGTGCCACGTTGCAACACATTTACAACGTGAGGCATCCAGGGAAATGTGTCACGTTGTAAAGCACTGCGCCACATTATACCTACGTCAGGTATAATGTATGCAGGGTGGGCGTTCCGATGCAAGAAAGCCTTGTAAAAGCGATGCAGTGAAATCTACAAGATTTCACTGTGTCATTTCTACGACGCTATTTTTACTGAAGCATCTCTGCTATATTGCAGAGATGCGTCAGTTTCTTGTAAATCTTCCCCTCTGTGCCTGATTGCATCTCTTTTGTGGTGCAAAATGTTAGCATATCTCCCCACATTCTACAAATACTGCCTCCTTCCACTACATCTGCTTAGAACGTTTAAGCTTTCAGTCCCTATTTTTAACTTTAGGAGAATGGTAGACACATTAATGCCTTCGCAACTGAACAATGGAGATGCGCTTCTAATGAGAAAAACAAAATGCAGTTGTCTTAATCAGATCCATGGAGAAAAAGTCCATATGAATGACAGGAGAGGGACTCAAGCCGGGGATAGTCCACATATGGTTCATTTAAGATTGTTTTGGGCTTTCTCTCATCAGGGGTAAGCAAAGTCCGCCGTCTGAATATCCAGATGTGCTTCTGGTGCTGTGTTCCCATGGCTTCATTCAACACCATGAAAATTAGCCAGGAATGCCTATTGTTATGAAATGAAAGCCGACCAACCTTCAATTTTCTACAATGAAATATGAAACTTTACACTGTGTCATTGACTGTTACGACAATGCAATTTAGTTTCAAGGTGGGCAGCCATTCCTGTCATTAAGTATCAACTAACATATCATTATTATGGGAAAGAAAATACTGAACTTTTGTGTGTAAAATGTAAAGAATTTCTAAAGTTGATGACATTTGACATTTTTTAACAATGGTCAATACATCCAGCATGAACCATTCCATTTTCCAGCCCCTATTCAAATCACCCTATCATTGGTACTGTGAACTGGGTTGCCTAAACAAGGTGGGTGGTGCTACTATTTTGTGCGGTTTTACATTGTGAAAGCATGTGCTCTCTTGCTCTCTTTGTTGTTGAGGTATTTCAAGTCTCACCTAGAATCAGCCTTTAACTGTTTGTTGTCGAAGACTTATTGCCTATCATATAAATACGTTCAGTGGGTTTGGGCCAGCCCATTGCTTACCAAAGGTTGACTTTCCAACCAATCTCATTTGCTGACTATTTCTTTGATGGCTTTCATTCCACTACTTATGTTTCCTTCTCTCATTTGAACTTCTTTACAAACCTTTTGCTAGGCTATCTTATATTATTCTTCTGCTTATTTTTTAAGAACTCGTTTTTATTTTAGCACTCCCAGGGAATACATGCTTTCTCATTCTCTGCCTCAGGTGCTGCTTCCCTCCCACCTCTCCACACCGCTCTTTCCTTATTGCTCCCACTCCCATCTTGCCGGATTTTCTCTATTCTTCCCATCTGTCTTTAGTTTTTATTTATTACACTCCCCATGCCAATCTCCTCCATTGCTTTACCGCGCCAAGTCCCCCTCCCCCTTGAAATGGCGTCTTAAATGCACACTTCTGTTGCCTCACCCACTGCTGCCGTTGCTTGGAGGCATTCACTTTTTAAACCCACAGTCTCCACTGTTGCTTCCCCAATCCCCGTTGAATTATTTTTAGGAGGGGCGACCACCTGCAATCCACAGACAGCTCCATTGTAACAACAACACAAAGTATGCTTTGGTGCCTTTTTAAACTGATTTCAATTTACCACTCCATAGCCCGTGTTAGACATTCTGGACCACTTCAAAAAAATTAAAAATGGCCGCCACAGCATAACAAATTTACGTGCATGCGTGATGATATATGTGCACATACATCATCGCGCTGAACCACCGTGGTGTTATGATGCACATGTGTGTATGCGTGATGATGCACGTGCCTGCATCCAACATCGTTCTCTGCCGTACTTTTTTTCCTTTTTACTTTGCCAATATTCCTTAATATCAGCAATGCACCCTAATTTTTTCTTTTTAGATGCTGAACGCAAAAGGGAAAACGCACTGGCAAAGGCAAGATCCTTTGGCTTTGTCAATATTGGTTTTAGTTGTCAGTGCTGTTTAGAGGCAGCAAACATGCTTTCATATTATGTCTATGTCACTGCCACTAATAGAACAACTTTTACGAATGTAAAATTACGCGAGGTTCTTCAGCTTTCAATGAAGGAGTGTGTTAGAACGTGTTATTGATTGGAGGTTGTTGTGAGAGGGAATGGAGGTGAATCATGGGTGTAGCTATCAATGGTGCAGCAGATGCCATTGCACCAGGGCCCAGAATTAGGGAGTGTGTGGAAGTGAGAATGAGAATCAGTGGGTATGAGTAGGTTTGTGTGTAACACTGAGTGGGAGTGAGTATGAGTTAGAAAGAACAAGTGAGAGAATGTGAGTTAGAGTGAGTGAGGGAAAAGAGTCTAAGACCCAGATTATCAAAACTTTCAAACAGCACAGCACAGCACCTAAAGTTGCTGTGTGGCGTGAGAGGCAGAGAGCAGGAAAGCACCATATCTACAAAGATATGGCACCATCCTTCCCTCTCCCTAGTGCAGGCACACAATTAGGCTAACCAGCACCACCAACACACATTTGTGCCGTAGTGCAACGGTAGCTGTATGAGTCTAGCATAGGTTTTGTACTGGAAGTGCTTTGACCTACTTTAAAACCTTTACTACTTCAGATTTGTGCTGTATAGTTCAGTACCTATGTAAAGTGGAAAACTTTGTAGAAATAAAAGCATTTCTCCTTTGTAACGCTTGCTTTCAAGTGACGCAAAACTCTGTCTACTATTCTTAGTAGATAGGGTTTTCGGTCAAACACCATAGGTGGTTGCATGGGAATGCCCGTGTACAACTCATGGAATACCTCTTGAGGCAAAGTAACACAACGCCATTTGCATTGCTTCGAGGCAGCTTTCCAGCGTATTACCAACCGTCACCAACCACAATGCAAACTGATGAGATGTGGCTTAACAGCCTGAGCTGCCAACTTTAGAACTGGGAAAAGAGGTTTGAATCCTAGCATCAGCTCAACATCCTGTGATCCTCGGCAAAGCACTTTTTCTCCCTGTGCCTAAAAAAACCTGATTTTGTTTAATGCAATTTGCTGCTCATGTAAAGTACCCCGATGCCTTTGGTCTGGATTTGCTCTATGTAAAACCGCTCAAATAAAAAACAACAGGCAGCCAGGAACATTTTACCCAGAGGTTTGGTACTGCGACTCATGGGCCCTCTGTGCTACTTATCCACCACATCATTTACTTTGCCAGCATCATTTTGCATGTTCTTATGCTTTAGTCAGTACCTGGCACTTTTAGAACCAAACCCATACATTTCCCTCATCCTCCCTTGCTGTTGACAGAGAACTCTGGACTGCCAGATTGTCATTGCATTAAAAAAACAAAAAACTATTTCTTCCCTTATTAGTGCTTATTTCCCATCACAAGAGTAGTAAGCACTATATAAATGCAATTAAATATCAAGGCAATTTGGTATTTCTGCCTTGTTTGCTTGTAAGTACAGGAAAATGGCAGAAATTGCCTTTATATTGCAGATGCGCTCTCACATACCAGCGTTAATGAACAGCATTGTTTCTCTTTAGAGTGATCAGTAAAGCACACTGCCTTGCACAATTAGAGCTCCCACTGTGGGTTTTGTCCTGGATGTTGTGAATCAACTGTGATTCCCCCCATTGCCTCCTTCGAGGACACTGCAAGCAGCAAAATAGGCTGTCTGTCAGAGAAAAGAAAATGTTTATTCCGACGCTCTCTTCCCCAGCCTAACTTCACAAGGCTCTCCCTGGGAGAGACCCCCACACAGCTTCCGCCTGGACTACGGAACATGATGGGGGGGGTGGACATTACGCGCCTGCGCAGCAGAATCCAGTACTCCCTGAAACTTCTGTGAAGCTGCACAATTTCACAGTGAGTACACAGGCCCTGCCCTGCTCAATAGTCATGCAGCTCAGCTCTGCTTAAGCAATACAACCTTTTGACATGGCTTCTGTTAGAAATTAATTTTAAAAACAAATTTCGACTTGCACATTACGTTAGGATTGCACCTTAGAATGCATTTAAACCTTTTGCAGAATTGTTTTCCCATAGAAGATTAACACGTAGGAAACATATGCTTACTTTAAACATGTAAAGACTCACTTTAGAATGCACTTAAACTCTGCTCAAAGAATGCATAAGTAAATCACACTTAGGGAGAATGTGCTTGCTTTAAACATGTAAGAAAAGTAACACAAAGAAAAAAAAAGTTATACTTATAAATGCGCTTCTGTAACTAGCCCCAAGCTATATTTCTTTCGACTCTTGCTCACAGCTAAATAGACATTTATTTAGACCAGTGGTTCCCAAACTTTTGACTCCTGAGGACCCCACTGAGTCACCACTGGAACTCGGGGACCCCCAAGCAATTTGTATGATTTAAATTTCGAACGTTAAAACAGTAATTCGGATAAAATAAACATGTGTGCAAACAAAACAAATACTCGAAATACTAAGGATTTTAGGCGCATATTTACAAACCCCTACCACCATGGAAACATCACTTTTTGTAACGTTCGCGTGCCGATAGGGGCTTTGCCTTATTTACAAGGCAGCGGTAAGCCACTTAATATGGCTTGACGCTGCCTTGTAAATAAGGCCCCTTTTCGCGCAATGCTTAGCGTGAAAGGGCTGGGTAGTGGATTTTGCAGTGGGCATTCCACCGCAAAACCCATTGATTTTGATGCTGCCCCCTATTAACAGGGGCAGCGTAAATAGGAGGCAGCACCAAAATTAACACCAGGGAAAACCAGGTCTTAACTTGGCGAAACGAGGAGGAATGCTTTATTTCTCCTCATTTTTGCTTTTTCCATGTGTGCTGCCTTGTGCAGCACACATGGAAAAAGAAAAACGCCTTGGATTGTTAATGTTCAGGAAGGTAACCCTTCCTGTACATAAACAATCATTAAAAAAATGGCATTTTGTAACTTCCATGTGTGCTGCATTAAGTAGCACACACACAAGTGACAAAACCCCATTTCAAGATTGTTTATGTGCAGGAAGGGGGGACCTTGGAGAAGTGTGGCTCAATGATTAGAGCGGCAGACCCTGATGCAGAGGTCTAGCCCGGGACCAGGGTTCAATTCCCCGCTTCGGCGGGTCTTGGGCTCAAAAAAAATTCCACGGACCTGATAATTCTCGCCTCGGTGCCATTCCAATCATGGAGTCCCACTCTGCAACTCTGGGCAATAGCTTGCTTAATCTCCACAACGGCCCCCACAACGCTAAGGATGCCTGGCCTCCACCTTGGGGGTGCCCAGGAGTGGACGCCTCACAGGGAAAGCCAGGACGGGTTCCACAGCGGTATTCGTACAAGCGCCTTGAGACCCTTGCGGGTGAGTAGTGCGCTATGCAAGTATCAATTTACATTTACATAAACAATCTTCCCCTGCACACAGACACCCTCGCACTGTGTTGCAAGGGTGCCTGCGTTGGCGCTACACTGCTAAGTGTAGCACCAGCACAGGGCAAAATGTAGGGCTGCACCATATTCTTGTAAATATGGTGCAGCCCTGCGTTTCTGAAGTGGCGGTGCGTGTCGTTAAGCCACAGAGGCTAACGACACGCTCCACCACTTCTTTTGTAAATATCCCCCTTAGTATTTTATATTGAAAGAATTTGCAAACTAAAATTTTAATGGGAAGGTTGGTGTTGCATCTCTGTGACTGACTTTTAAATGGTTGGTTTTATTTAGCAGTACGAGGCTCCTACTCCTGCCAGGGCCAGACTGGAAACCCAAAGCAGCCCTGGCAAATGTTTTCAGACCAGTCCCCATACGGTGCACACCAAGTGCACTGAGTGTGCCTGACCACTACAAAGGGGGCTATGGGAGGCTCTCCCCCGAAAGAAATTTAGGAAACAATGGTGCAGTCTACAACACGTTTATCATTTTACATCACACACATATAGAGACATTTAATCATAAGTTTAAATCAGTGTAAATCAGTGTATAGAAAATGTTACATAAGGCAAAAAGGACTACTAGGTGTAGGATTCACATGTCATTTATACTGGTAGGCATTTTTAAAGAGTGCTTGGTCTGGAGAAGCACAAAAAACTCGGGATTCAGAACATAAGACAGTGGTTAGCATTGACTTTAACAATAAAAATGTATTTCCACCCTAATAAACCTTTTTAGCAGCATCGGAATAATGAAAGACAGGGAAAAAACATAAGTTACTATCTTGTACCATGCAGTTTGCAAGCAGCTCTTTGATGACAGTTTATAGGTCACTGTGCTAGATTACGGTTGTCACTTATGTACTGCACAGTAACAAAATAATCTTTGTGACAAAAGCAGTAACCCACTCGCCTATGCACATAAAATACTATTATTTAAAATGCACAGTACACGTTCTTTGCAATAGGCATATTAACCCTCTGTGCTACATTAGGTAACTCTAAGCTGCCACGGGACAAAACTCATCTCTCTCCAGCAGGTACATTAATCACTGGTGTTATCTTGGCACTTTTATTGTTGCTGGAAAACTGCTAATTATACAAGTGCAGTGCTTTTTAAACTGCTGCCTGCGGACCCCCTGGGAAAGTGTCAGGGACCCCTGGGGGTCCCCGGACCACAGTTTGGGAAACACTGATTTAGACCTTTGCCTAGCATCAGCATCCTGCTAGAGATAGTGCTGACTTCAAGATTATGTTCCTTTGCTCCATCACTCCATATTCGTTCATCTTAGTATAGCAATGAACCTTGCTGTGGATTCATAATAAAAAGACTGCTAGACTGAATAACAATTTAGATATATTTTATAAATGCTAAACTAGGACATTGTCAATAGATTGGTTTCACTGCCTTTGACTAGCCCTTTATATTCACAACTGAACATTGAAAACAGCTAATGCTTAGGTAAGAAGTTTCCTCCATGTATCGCAGATGTACTCGCAACAATTGTTTAATTATGTACCGGCGTGAATGTTTACCATGGGAATCAGGAAGAGAAGTAACGGATGTTGATGACACCATCTTATGAAAGGTTTCCCTTGGGAGAGCACATCTTACACCTACTAATTTTCGTTACATTAGTGTGTGATTTTATATTATATTGAGTGTTTCTAGTTAGAAAGAGAGAAGACACCCTTATGACTCTACTACGGGATGGGATAGGCACTCTATCGTTGCTGGAAGCTACTGTTGACATTGACTTTACTTTCTTTGTATTGATCCTCCTTTATGGAACACTTTGTTTGATTTATGCTTTATGCTTTCACTAATCAATATTTTATTCTACATTTTTGTAATCTGGACTAACTGGAATAAAGATGACAAGACCATACTAATAGTTTAAGATAAATAAAGGTTTTGTAAACTTCTACAATATCTCATCATTGACTGAAAATATTGAACCTGACAGTTGATGATATTTATGGCATGTTCTTTTGTTCCTTGCTTTATTCACAACACGTTGAAAAAAGTCCATCCAACCTGTCAAGCGCCATCTGTATTTGCAGGGTCCAAACTACCCATCAGGAAAAACAAAGACAGACCTCTCCATGAAAATCTCCATCTTACTCCACTTGGTGCTTGAAGACGTGCACAAAATGTTTTACCACCTCCCAGATACTGGCCAAGACACTGACTATGCGACGACAGGGACCACACAAAATATGCAATTTAGCACACATGAAAACTCAGACAACGAATGCCTTAAGACAAGCAGAACAAGGGCCAAATGAGACCAATACTGCTTTCTTATGCCCGCCTACCCGGCATGGCAGCACAGGAAAGTTAGCGAATGTTGATGAAGCACTGCAAGCACAAATCATTCAGGGTGCCACTCAACTGCCATAAGAAAATCAATTCTAAGAACAGCAATGATACCTCTAACTACCATGCTAGCACTGTGGCAGAAACTAAATGAGCTGAGTAAACCCGGTGGTGAGGCCCACATAATCTCCAAGAGGTTCTTAGCCAGGAATGTGGGTACTTTGGTAATCTTCAACACACAGGGGCATATTCTCAAGAACGTGTGATAACTACCGCAAGAGTAGCTTATCGCAACTCACCACATCGCAGTCCATCGCGGGAAAGTAACACCTTCATAACGCAGCATTCCCAAGCCGGCAGCACCATGCGATAGTCCCAAGATAACGCGTCAAATGTCCGCGATGAAGTCAACGTGACGCCGCAAAAATACGAAACACCAACGCAAAAAACGCTGTGATGAGGCCAAGTGCGATACAAAAATCAGCGAAAAGCAGCCACAGGCCTGCCAATCCCACACGTCATGCGGGAGAATGCACTATAAAAGAAATTTTTTAAAAAACACCAAAACCCAACCAAACTGCGTAGCACCATGGATGCACCCGGACCGAGTGCAGAGGACTACTCGAACCCCAAAAAGCCCCATGGAGGACCAGCCAGGAACCCTGTGCCCGTGGAAGGGCAAGGAGAAGAGGAAGACGGGGTTCAGTCCGCAGGAAGACCGGATCATCGTCACGGAGGTGACAGAACACTACCAACAACTGTTCGTCACCTCCACTGTGGCATTAGCAACACAAACGGAAATATGGCAGTCCGTCGTCACCAACGTGAATGCAGTCGGAGTGTCGAGGAGGTCAATCGAGGAGGTCAAGATGCGCTGGCATGAAGTGCATTGCCTAACCAAGGAGAAACTCGCTACCAACAGGAAGGCAGCAAAGGTGTCTGGAGGTAGGCCTGCTGCACCACAGGAGGAGCTGCTTGAGCTGGAGGAAATGGTGGCCACAGTCATCAGTGCAGAGATGGTGCAAGGAGTTGGGGGTCTGGACACAGCTCGATATGACCTGCCCCAACAGCTACAGGGTGAGTAACGACCAGTGACTGGGGGGACGGAGGGAGATGGGCACAATAGCACACATGCTCAATCATGCCCAGCACACTGAACACCCACAATGAGTGTGGAAAATGTCCCTGAAACCCTTGGCACACTGCAGCACACATAGAAACACCAAGTAGGCATCTGTCCACAATGTGCACAATTGCCCCCCCTCCATATCACCAGTGCCACAACCTACTCATGCACATGTGCTGAAGCAAGAAAAGCTGCGATTCTGTGAGCCACACGGACAATGCAACTGACACTTCATGGCAGATAGCATGGTTGCAGTCACAATACATGACATGGTGCACAAGACAACTTTGAGGTGGCTGAGTGTGGACCACATCCATAAAGGAGCAGGTCACACTCTGACACATCCACGTACACCTACAACCCATGACGTAAAAAACACATCTGCAGACAAACAATGCACAAGAGTACAAAAATATGACCAAGAGCAAAAATTACCCAAGTCGCAAACATCACAGCACCCGAAAAGCATACAATTCAAAGGCACACTGACTGATAGGGATGAGGTGCTGCCAAATCAGAGCTGCAGGGCCGACTCACCAGCAATGCAGCCCACACAGATAGCAATCACAGCACATCAACATTGATGACAATGTGGTACAAAGTGCAACACTTACACCACAGGACAGAGGACACAACTGCTGACACTCTTGCGTAGAAACTGGCCAATCACATATGGCATTGCATGAAACTGTGAGATGATAATGTACGAGTACAACCTCACATCCGTCATGCAGTCGAAATGTCCACTGTCTCCCATCAAATAGCCAGCTCCTCCAAAACCGTCACAATGTACATAGTCATGCAGTCTGTATGTAAACATGTACAATGGGTCAACATACATGCAGCACACTGTTAACCTTCATCTGCCCTTTACATTGCAGAGGAACAATCAACACCTCCTACAGAGAAGACCACACATCTCTACAGTGATGATAAAGAGGACACCCTGCACTTCTGCTCAGACACCCTCCAACGGTTCATGGACAGCCTCAGCACCCCACCCCCAGGAGCAGTGCAGCCCAGCTGCATCGAGGTGACCCCACCCCCTGCACAGACCACACAGCAGGAAGGACACACCACCACGGCTGGCCCACAGGACCCCCACGACCAACACTTTGAATTCCAACGCCGTGTGTTAGTTTGCCAGTATGAGTTGGCTGATCAGCTGCTGGTGGGTTTCGACCTCGTGGCAGCCAAACTCGATGCCATACGTTGGTGTCTGAGTCCCATCAGGGACTACGTACAGTCCCTAACGGACACCCCCTGTCTGCACCATGCTCGCCGACAATCCTTGGCTGACCTCGCTGGGGCCATCACTCAGATACAGGAACTGCCTAGTCAGACAGGCGCCAGCGATGACAGCACAGAGTTGGCACAGATGTGGAGTACAATGGAGACCATGGAGTGGATGCAGGATGGGAGTAGGGCTGCCAAGGCTTAACACCAGCGACATGTAGCTGGGATCTTCCAGGCCTTGCAGATCCTCATCTTGCCATTGCTGCCACAGAGTCTGTACCAGATGACTGCTACAGGAACTTCGACACACACATCTCTGTCCCCTGATGTGTCATTGGCACACAGTGATGCGGCCATTATACCTCCGCCCCCTGATGTGTCATTGGCACACAGTGATGCAGCCATTACACCTCCCCCCCATGATGTGTCAGTGGCACACAGTGATGCGGTAATTACACCTCCGCACCCTGATGTATCAGTGTCCCACAGTGAAGCAGCCATAACATCACCACACACACCTGACACACCGGACACAGAAGACGTCTCAGAGGAGTAATATGTGGAGTGCAAAAACTGTGTGAGGAAGGAGGCAGTAGCAACCGTACCCGTCGCATGGCCAGTCCCTGCATGGTTCAGCCCCATGCATCATGCCCTGGTACAACGCATCCAACTGTCCCCCGGAACACTCTGCAACATTCCCCTGGACCCCGACATGGACTGCCATATCAGCCCTTGTTCCAATGACACAGCAATCCGGCTGAGGACTGTACTCTACCTCTTCAGATCAACTTTGCATTACCCCTAGGACTCTGGTTGGCCCACCACTGGGCAACCACTGGGCAACCACTTCATGTTGGCTTGAACTGGCCATGTACCCCTCCATCTCGGAGACTCCCCAGAATGTGAATAAAACATTCCAAATCATGTGTCATGTCTATGTTCACCCTCGTGTACAAGTATGGATGAATGTAGGGAATTTGATTGCACTAAGGGGTACACCCTGGTAAATGTCAGCAATGCGCAAGTTTCATCCTGACCCACATGGCCAATTGGATTACTGTGAAAGTGTGAACAAGCTGTGGCCTCATTGCACATGCACAACAATCTTGCATCCTCCAATGTAGCCCCACATCCATGTATCACATAGGGCTGTGTGTGTCAATGTCAGAATCGGTAAGACGCCTGAAGTAGTTTTCCCCCATCGCATGTGGCTACGGAACTTCTGATCGCATGACGCACTCACACACATCAGTGTGTAAACAGTCTGTTCAAGTGGATCATATCGATCCACAAGGCAAGAAGTTGGACGCCATAGTCACATTGCTGAAGATACGTGAGAGCACAGGTCTACCAGCAACTATCCCAAACACAATGTGTGGCTCACAGAGGTGGAGCTGCCAATAGGGATTCACCACCCACGTACCACAGGCAGTCTGTCCCTCCCTGTGTACGGACAATGCTCATTGATACACATGATTTGTCAAACTAGTCAACACTCATCACTTTGTACACTGGTGAAGTTGCGTAGGCTTTATTAGCATGTGCGTGTCAGTACGGCCAACAGGCAGACAAATGCTGAATACACTTACAGGCAGAATGGGAACGTGTCGAGGTGCATGGAATGGGGTGGCAAACATGTACACATATCCTTACGGTTGGCAACGGTCTCAGCCCACCTTGCCTTGCTGGTCGAGTCATGTGATGTTTGGCATCTGCTCATTGCCGCGTGTCAGGGGACACGACTCACAGCCCATGGGATCTGCATGGAGCTGTACCACCAGACTGCGCCGACTGTGTGCTCTGCTGACACTGAGCAGGTGAAAGGGACCAACAAGGTTACATGTCGTGCCACATTGGCATGTGTCTAGTCTCCCTCCAGCAGTATGTCAAATTTGGGAACTTTGCCAAACGACACTGTGCAGCTCCACCCATGGGGCTGCAGCACCTTGCACAGGTGTGTGGCAACACGGTAGGTGCACGCACATGCATTCTGAGTCCGTGCGAATGCATACATGTCCACTGTTGTAATGGCTTATGTGACCAATCCTCCACGATGCAACACGTTGTTGGGACCTGTGCTCTGGGTGTCAATCAGTTGTGTATGCAGGAAGGTAGTTACTCGTCCATGAATGTGAGCGCTGCTTCGTAGGCAATCAGTTCCAGAAGTACGTCGTTCTCGGATTCAAGGAACATGTCACCCACCTCTGCTCCGGTTTGTTCCTTCTTCGATGCTGACTGTTCCCTACTCCCTCTGAAATCAACCAGAATGACAAGGAATGAACATGCTTACCACTCCTATTGACTCCCGGGGGAAGGGGGGAAATGGGAATGAGAGACAAGAAGTGAAACACAGGATTCTCGATGGCTGCCTCGCAGTCTGGTCATACCGAGTGTCTCTCAGGGAACGGGAGTGAACTGGGTTCCAGGTCTTTTCAGTAAAATGCTTTTCGGAAGATTCACCTAACGGGAAAGAGTAACCATCAGCACATGGAAATAACACGATCTACTCTACTAACTTCTTCTTTTAAGGCTGGTTCTACCTTACAACCTACCGGATTCATCTAGGTGCTTGGAATCTCTCCCTGGGTTTAATCATCTGCGATTGGTTTCTTAAACTGTATGCATTCCTTCATTGAGCAATAAGATAAACACAAATGGTATCACATGGGAGTAATTCACTTCTCTGATTTTGCCAAATAATAACTTACTTCAGTTACTACCACATACCTGAAATTACCCAGAATATTGCCCAAAAGGATCCGTAAAACAAACGAATAATAAATAAAAAGAAAGGGCACTGAATGCAATGTCCTTTTACAATAATCACAATGTTACTGATCCTGTAACAATATTAGTTCAAAGGCTTTTTGTGAACGAAGGTCTTCTCAGTTCAGACCTAAAACAGTATTTAATAGCGCCAACAGATTTTGTGGTGTCTTAAATCAGACTAATTGTTTTCTTTTCCTTTAAATGTTAAGGTGCTCCTCAGTTATCTCCTTTTCAGCTTGCGTCGAGTAATAGAATCTAGGTCTTTCAAAGTTCCAGAATTAGGTTAAGACACATACTGAATTCCTTGTTTAACGAAGCGTTAAATTAGGCAATGTAAGAGCTCTTACCTTCGTTCAAACGAAAAGTACTTTACCGTTTCCATCGAGGGGTTGCCTAGCAACTCTTTGTTGATTCACTTGACTCTTTTTCTTTTACAGGAAGTCGGGAGAAAAATTCGGTAGGGAACAGGAAGACGGGTTGTCCGGAACTGGAGCACCTTCGAAGGTGCCGGAAGAAGAAGGGGAACACGCCGGAAGAAGTCCAGGAGAAGAACAGGAGTCGCGTCGATCTAACTGGAGTCAGGTGAGTGTTATTTCTTGAAGCGAAGCACTGGGACTAACGCGGGTGGGGTTTAAATAGCTGAGGCTGCCTGACGCTTGTAGGAGAGTAGGATCTGCTTCACATGGGTACCCCCACTTTTTGCAGGTGTTTCACTGTTTTTCGACCTTAGTCTGGCTGTGGCCCTGCTAATCAGGACCACAGCCTAGCTGCTTCCTCTCTAAAATGGTTTCCATGTACATTAGGTACATATCTAATTGGATTCTGGTGTGCCTTATAAGCCCCTAGTATATGGTATACTATGTACCTAGGGCATAGGTACCTCAGAGGCATACCAGGGGCTGCAGCATGTATTATGCCACCTCTGGGAAGCACTCCAAAATGACACCACAGGTCTGCTACTGCAGCCTGGGTAAGGGTGTGCTTGCACCCCTTACTGTGGTATAGGCTACCTATATCACTACCTTATACAGACACATATAAACTTATAAGCTACTCCTATGGCAGACCTTGACAATCCTGAAGGCAGAGTGCTTGGTTTTGTGTGAGAGGGTGCCCAAGCATGAGCTGAGCCCCTCTGCAGCTTTCGGAAATACTTCCTTATGGCTGTTCTGTGATACAGAGAAAAGTAATTGGTGGTGAGATGCACACCTCATTACTCAAATTGCATTTCGGGAAAAATCCCTTCTTCAGGGGTTTCTAAAATACAAACATAATCATCAACAGTTCCATCATAGTACTTATAATGCAATAAACCAGCCAAACACAACCATATTTTCAAAATATTTAAACTTTGCAATTATGCTATTTTCAATCCCTATAGATCATTTAATTCTGCAGTCATAACTATAAGCGCTACTCCATGTAAACTATCGACTGGCCACGCACCTAAAATGTCTAAGAATCCAGGCGTGCACAATACTTAAATATTCCTGACCTTCTATTCACCCTTGAGGCCTGTCTTTAATCTTAATTGGAAAAAGTACTCTGCAGCGCGCTTACCGTGACAAGTGCAGGTTAAACCTCCAAATACGAAGCTTTTCTAAATGTCCTCTCATTTTCAGCTTTATTCATTTCCATAACGCGGGGAATCCTGCGCATTGCTCCCACACGTCTTTTCACCAGAAAACTGTGTTCAACTACTATGAGTTTGCGCTCACCTTAATCACCCCAGCTGCCCTCGGCTAAACTGTCACGTGCCATGGAGCACGCACTAAACTGTGCACTAGATTGCAGAATAACTTCAATCATTCTAATTTGTTAAACTCCATTACCCATAATGCCCCATATGATGTAACACGAATGCTTAAACTAGCTCTCTCACCCATGAGGCTGTGTACTACTAATGCTATGAACACAACAGTATGCAGGAATTTTTTGTCCTTTTAAACACAAAGTTAAACCATCCATCAAAGGTTACACGTATACTTTATGTTTAACATAGATTAGTACGAATTACTGTCATTTCATTATGAGTTCACTATCATGATGAAAACGATTGTGCATGTCAGGGAAACAAGACGCCTGCGTTGTCGATGTTGCTGACACTGTAATGATGTCCCAGTCCTTAAACATATTCAACTTTTCATCTCACCCATGGGTGCTATCTCACCAAGTTAGGACGGAAAGTTCATTCAGAGAAAAGTAATTGGTGGTGAAATGCACACCTCTTTACTCAAATTGTTGCTTGTATTCCTTGTCATGTGCTCTCCAGTTTCAACCTAGTAGGCGTGCTCGCTTGCTCCGCGCTCCGTCCACTTGCGCTGCAACATAGTAGGAACACGAGGGCACCACTTTGCGATCCCCTTCAAGCTGCACAGCCAATCGCCAACGAGTCCAATGAGTTAAATTCATCATGAACTTTTTCTATTAATCCTCAATTTTATCCAAAGTCATTCTTTTTTTTCAATTCATTTTTACTCATTTTCGTTTTTGTTCATTTGCTGTTTATATGCTAACTTTGGAATGGCTGCATCAAAACATGTCGTGTTTGGTGTCAAACGCTTTGGAATACTACCCCCCCCCCCCCCCACCAGTCCTGGCGGCGAGGGTAGCATTCCACCCTTCTAGAGGGAGAGACATGTTCACACTGGCTAAACGCGGTTAAAACTTTCCAAAACGCCCTGGCATCACAAAATGGATGCCACTGCCACAGACACAGGTCTGGCCTCATGCTGCTGAGGGAAACTCCGGCAGGGGAGGCCTGGACAATAGGTTTCCTGTCACAGGGAGGTGTAACCACCTTCCCAGACAGGCATATGTGTATTGGGGCAGGGTGGGTGCATTCAGAGAATGCTTTTGAGACACTGCCTGGGGCACACAAGGTGTCCCTGTGCATAGCCCAGTTCAAACCGGTTGCAGGAGCACTCAGCCCCTGCACTGGCGCAAAACTGGACAAAGGGGAAGGGGTGGAACCACCCCCACCCAAGGCCCACCCATAGGTGGGGCCTTAGTGTTAGTCCATCCCCTAAACTTAGTATAAGTATAGGAATCCAGTGCCTAGGACTTTAGATTACCCTGGACGAACCTCTGCAACATATATCCTGGACCTTCGACTTTCTATCACGACTAGAAGACGGAAGAAATCTCCCTTGGGGTCAAGGAGTGACTCCCCTGCTTGGCAGGCACCAAAGAAGCAACTGACTGGTCTGCAATTCTGAAGCTCCCGCTGGATGCTGAAGTCTCTGCATCCCAAGAGGTGGATTTCCAGACTTCCCCAAGGCTACCCTGAGTCCACAGCAAAGCTGAGGCCCGTGGCTATCGTGGGTGACGTGGAACCGTGACCCCTGGACACCGTGAACTTTTGCAGCAACACTATCTTCCTGGTCATCCTCAAAGTTGTGCTTTGGGCTCCGAGTAGCCCCAGCCTTGAGCACCTCCTGCACCAAAGATTGTTGGCCTCCACTACACGAGTGACCCGTGGGCCAGCTCCAAGTGCGACCACTCAAGGCTCCTTCGCGATCACTAGCCCGTTGGCTAGCAGGTCCCCACGAAGGCAACTCCTTTTCTAATTGGGCGTTCCTGGTTGCTCCAGACAAGCCCTGACTTACCCTCACTGGGTGAGTCCCTCAGACCTTGTTGGTCTGCACCGCAGTCCTTTCTCTGCATTCCTGTGACTTGCCGTTGCCAAGACTTGTTGGGCCCTTCCTGGTCGTCGACACCAAAGCACTCGACAGACTTCATGGGACAGCTCGAATCCGGCTCGTGGACTTCGTCGACGCCTCCTGGACCTCGTGGCTGAAGAGTCAAGACACCCCTCAACTCACCTGAAGCACCCGACATCTGTGGGCATTGGTCCATCCTGCCCTAGGTCACTGGCAAGTGACCCAGACTCTGTCCCCTCTGCTTTCAGGTTCCTTACATCCTAGATCCATGCTTGGATCTCTCCGGACACTTCTCCTCTTCAAGGCAGCATTGGAATCAACGACGCGACCTGACACCAAAAGATACCTATGCACCCGGCTTCCCTGGGTGAGGTAACTCGAGTACTCCGGTGCTCTCGTGGGTGCTAGCCCTAGAACTGCCTAAGTCCAAAAGGGTTTGGTCCTGACTCGATTAGAAGTGTCCCTAATCTTTAAAATTCCAACCGCAACATTCCCCATAGAAGATAATAGGAACCCGCGGTTGTGTTTCCACACTGCATACAGTTCCCGTGGGTCCCCTGTGTCACTACCTTGGGTGGTTCCTTGGGGTCCCAGAGATTATAGAGGCAATAGGCCTAGTGCCTATTCCAGTCATGGTTCTTATACCACTTTTTTTAGTATATGGTTTGGTACGCCCCTAGGTCTAAAACGTGTATTTGTGCTTTTACTGATGCTTGATCACTTGTAACTTTAGTACTTCGAACTCCAGTCTCATAAAGAGACTAGAGGGGTGTGTTCTATCTTAAATACATATATTTTGAATATATACCTGGTGTGGTTGTCTTTTACTTTGATCATTCAAGAGAAACTGGTAAAACAACCTGCTTTATATTCCTTCAAGACTTAGCCTGAAGGCTGCTCTCCATAGCTACCACTAGGATAGCTTTCATATAAGGTTGTCTTCAACCATTCACCATAAGGGGTTGTTTGGACTGATACAAGGTGCCCACTAGAACTAGTGCGAACAGTACAGTGAAGATTAGGGCCATGGTAGGAATTAGTTAATCTAGGCTGAAAAAGGCCCTACTTCATCTATGAAAATGTATACGTCACCTTACCTTTTTCCTGTCCCTTACCCACTGACTCAACACTTCCTATCCCACACTTTTCTTTCTCTTCAACTTTGAGAGCACTGTCAAACAATACTATTTTTAGTATTATTCTTTGGAGCAACTGCGTTGCCATCGTATGTTTCATATTATATTTTGCATTCAATGCTTGTCAAGACTTGTAATTAAATATGACTAGAGCATCACACAAATAAATTAGTGGTGAATGTTATTTTGTTATTTAATTAGATTATATTGATTGATAGATTAGATTAGATTAGATTAACTAATTCCGACCATGGCCCTAATCTTCACTGTACAGTTCATACAGACCCAGGTCTGGTAGTTTTATGTGGGTCACCCCATTGAAACTCAACACTAGAACTAGTGGACAGCATATATCAGGCCACCTTCTCACAATGCTCATTTACTTCACGCGTACAGTTGCTGTGGCAGTGTACACGTGCTTTAGATGTGTGCAGCTTTCACGTGTATTGCCTGCGAGCCAAAGTATTTGCATTGCGCTTGTGGCTGCTGAGGCAGTTTACATGTGCACTAGATGTGTGCAACTTTCCGTGTATTGACTATGAGCGAAGCAGATGCTTTCTTAATTCAGTTCCCTAATGTTCTTGAAAAACAAGTTTGAACATAAATCTGAATATAAACAAGCATTGATTACTCCAAGGATGCCTTAGCAGTTAAGAAAATAAACTTCAGCATTGCTCATGTAACAGAAGCAAGGTATTACGCAATCAATGATCACAAATAGGCAACAACAGTAACAACATTCCCACATTACATAACAGGATATGCATTACTTATGATTGTGCGTAATTGGTTCTTTGGCTGCTGAGTTTAGTTTTCTCGTAACAACATGAAGGAAAGTCAATCCATTAACTGGTCCGGACAGATTTGCTCTGACCATGCAGTTTCACCAATCCACAGCCCAATAGGGGAGCGCCTCGATGTGGTCACTGCACACGATGACTTGTGCAATCTCCCATCCACTGCTGCCGGCTCAGACACCACATATCAAGGCATCCCATTCCCGGGTATCCCGATTGCACTCCTGTTTGTGTGCCAACAGGGGTCGCACACACAAGTTGTAGTCCAGTTCAGCTACCGTTCTGTTGGATAGTCAGACCTCCATGGGCCACTCGAAGGTGCATGGTTGACAGTGTAACCATGGCTGGATGCATGTGACGTATGCAAGCCGGAAACTCATACGGTAACTGATTCTCAAAACTGCCATTGGCAGAGCTCCCAACAGATGCAGCATTCATGCACGGTACAGTTCCGCGTGTATGTGGTTGTGCATGTGCCCAGGATTGCCTGCCATTGCGTTTATTGGTCTCGTACCACGGGCACTCCTCAGACCGGCGGCAGTTGTGTGGACGATATGCCACAGCTCGGACTAATGAGTCGTATGTGTGTTCAACGTTTTGACGTAGGGGTTGTCTCTTGTACTGATGTGTTGGGGACATGCCATGCAGGTGTAGCTCAAGCCGGGACAAGTGTGTGTGGGGTTTGGACAAGTCTCTCTTTCAATAATGCAGTTTGTGGTGTGGGAGTCACCAGAGTCTGGTATGGTATCTCACTCAGGGGGTGCCGGGCCCATTAGAGACCAAGGTCGGAGGTTCAGATGTCCTTCCGCCTTGTGTTTCGAGACAAAGGAGCTTTCATGCCTAATTTTAGTCTGACTACTGCTTGTGTTTCTGAAATGTGATGTGTCCTTCGTGCTGAAATTGTTGCCTGGCCTCAGATTTTGGGTGCACCAATTGCGAGACACACGCAACAGTTGGCATGTTTGTCCTTGCGCTCCTTGTTCAGTCTCTCTCTCTCTCTCTCTCTCTCTCTCTCTCTCTCTGTGCATTTTGGTCTGGGGGCAGTGGGGGGTGGCCGGGGTGTGGCCCAGGGAAGGGGAGGCTACAGGGGGGTGGTGGCAGTGGGTGTTGTGTCCCTGTTGGGGCTCTGTGCTACATGATCAGTGGCTCCATGGCATCTGTTGTTCTTCAGGTGTGGCTGTGGTCTGGGCTCCCTTTTCTGTTGCCGCTTGTCAGGTTGGAGCAGGTGTTAGTTTCCTGCTGCTATTGTGCCTTATCGCATGTTTTGTGATCTCATCGCCGATCTGGCTGTTTGTTGAGAATGTTGTGGTGTGGTGTTGTCGCGGCCTTTTGCTCGGGACGCCTACTCTGCATCTCATTAGCGACAGTTGCCGGGGTCATCCGTGGTGATGTTTTTTGAGGATGCTATCGCAGGAAAACTGGTGGTACCAGCAGTTTGCACCGGCTTGTGAATGGGGTAATAGATTTATCGGGACTTCGGCTGGGCTAAAGTGCAGTTGACTCTGCGATAGCTCCTTGAGAATATGCCCCTGAGGGCGCTATCGCACTGCCAAAGGCAAAACTTGATCTGGCTGAGGAAAAGCCAATCACTTAACAAAGGTCTGTTGATCAGTGAATTCAGCACGACTAACTACAGAAAAAGTACTAAAGACAAATAGGGTGCTTATTTACAAGCCCTGTGTGCCGACCAGAACATCACTTTTTGTGATGTTCTGGTGGTGCACAGGACTTAGCCATATCTACAAGGTCATATAAACCTGCCCTGTGTGGATTTTCATGGCCTCACACTGCGTCAGGGAGGCGTGTCATGGATGTTACACGGGGTGTTCCCACGCAACGCCCATTGGTTTTGACACATTCCCAGATTTACAACATGGCGTAAATCTGAGAATGCGTTAAAACCATGTGCCTCCCCAGGGGTGCTGTAACAAGAAAGAACACTATTCTCCTTGTTTTTTCCTCTTTACATGTGAGCTACATTCTGCAGCACACATAGAAAGAGGAAAACCCGTCTAATTATTGTTTTTGTGCAGGAAGGGATACCTACAAAAGCAATCATTAGAGGCTTCCCTTCCTGCACAAAAGCAATCATGTCAACAATACAGTCACCCTTGCATCATGGTGTAATGGTGCCTGCGTTGGCACATGGCTGCTAATTGTGCACCACCACTGGCTGATAGGAATGCACCGTATCCTGTAAATACAGTGAATTCCTGCCCTTTCAATTTGGTGTAAGGCAGTGCAGCAAAATGACTTGCGGTCCAACCCTATGCCAATTCTTTGTAAATATGCCCCCTTGCCTGCAGTGACACAGCTGGGCACCGGGGAATGTAACATGCAGCCACCAGAGGATTTGGATGAGACAATATCCTCTGAAATGGAACAGGTTCATCTGAAATCAGCCATCGGCAACCCAGTGCGGCTGAGAAAGGGATCACACTCCAGATGTGAACGTTTCAATCATGGGCACCCAATGACTAGTCTCATATACTCTGGAACTACTGTCTGTGCTTGCTTTTGGGGTGCAGTAACCGAGTGTTGCATTGATATTAGAAGAGTTCAAGGATATTTTATGTGGTGTCAGATTTCTTAAGGGGAAATCAGTAAAGCTCCTCATAGACCCCACAATTCAATCAGTACCCATTCACCTTTGGTTGAATCCTAATCCATGTGCACATGCAGGTGCAGAAGCAAATGTTTTAGAAGCTGGAGGATGTTGGAATCATAAAGAAAGTAGAAGGATCCACTCATAGGGTAATACCCAATGTTGTGGCAGAGAAGCTAAAACAGCCTGGAGCAGTCACTATATGCATGGACATGAGAATGCTGAAAAAAGCCATACATTGACGGTACCATGGGACATCAACTGTAAATTCCATCATTACCTGCCCTATGGGTATATCTGTTTAATTCTGCAGTCATTACATCAAAGGAGTTACATCATGAGTCTTTACATCGCAGGTAAGTTAGTTTTAAGTGATATATAGTTATACTTATGTCAGTTACAAATAACTAGTGAATCTGGTGGATTTGATAGGGGTGGGCGGAACTCATAGAGTTTAACTCAGAGGAATTTTGCTGAGCTCCATAAAAACTCTACGAGATGTAATGGTGTTCGCTGATCGAACGGCATGTCGCACTGAGTTTTAGCACAGGGAGCTTGTACGGCACTGTAAAATCAGGACAAATGGTACCACGTGGCATTCCAGGGGGTGCTGCTTTTTCCTGTCACTTGAATAGATTTTCTACTTGAGCTGCAGCTTTCTCAAAGCTAACACTAACAACCTGCTGTGGCTGCCCGCATTGAGAAATCTTACCGGGAGGCGTTCTAGTGCCTAAAAATCAGGCTAGGGGATGCAATTCTCACTCGCCAACTTAACGCTAGCTAGCTGCACGGAGGAAAAAACTCTGCCACAAGTTTGCCAGAACTCTGTCATACTCGCATAAGGATGAATGAGCAAAACTCCACGAACTGTAGCATAATACCATGAAATTAGCTAGGAATTCCACAAGGTTACAGTTGAACTACGCAAGGCGTGTAATTCTGCATTTAGCAGTAATTGTGCATCAAAGACTAACACAGATTTACCAAAATTACTCCGAGTACTCCACCATAATTTAAATTCTGCCCAGGCCTATCTTTTTTTTCCACGGGGTACAGGTAAGTCCCTCTGGGGCTGGCTCAATTGAATTGCAGAAAATTCAGCAGAAAGCAAGATCATGAAAAAAGTTTTAAAAAAATATAAGGGGGCAAGGCAGAATACCCTTTCCTCCTAGCACTGGCGGTGTCCCAGAAGGATCCCAGCCGGCTCAAAAAATGATGTATTTCTTAATTTTACTGCATATTAATAGAGGATCCACAGATCCACTGTATTTTGGGTTTTTTAAGTACTGGCTCACATTTTTTGATTTTTAAACTGGGGTGGGTCAGGGTGCAGAGGGGGTTGTGCAATTTATTTGTAAAGGAGAGGGGTTGTGCAGCACCCTCCCTGGGCAATTTCCAGGCCCAGGGAACTCCATCCCCAAAGTTATGGGAAGGCCAGTGTACAGCCCCAAGCCATGGTATGGTACGAGGACTTGATACATGGGCCATGCTCAGTTACGGTGTTCCAGGGGCCCTATATTTTGGGACTCCATTGTTTTCCTGCCCGAAAAAAAGTGTGGACAGGGAAGGATTCTGTGTTCCCACCAGACAGGAGTAGAAAGGCTCCAACCAGGAGAAAGCACAAATGTTTGAGAGCGTTGGCAAGGAAACATAGAATTGCTCCTGTCCGGAGAGAGCAGAAAAAAAACTGTTCCTACCAGGTGGGAGCAATGCCAGCACCCACTACACCTGGGATGGGTGCTAGCAGTGGAGTGAGTAGGGCTGTGGCTCGGCAGCATCCAATTTAAAAATGTTGTGGCATGGACCGGGAGGACTCCGGGACTCCCCAGAGTTGAATAAAAGGCAAAATATGATGCAAGCTCCTGTGCAGCCCCATAGAATGGGGCTGCTTGCAGGGAGCCGATAAGACTACATCGGCCCTGTGGTTCCAGCACAGCCCCCAACATAAATTAAAGTTATCAGTATCTTGGGTGAGACTGGGACACCACAAAAAAAATACAAATATTGAAAAATATTAATAATAAAGGAGCGGTGTAAAAAATGGGGTTGTTGGTTGACTAATGTGTGAATACTGATCAAGCAACAACCACAATCCTTGTCACAGTGAGACACAAGCCAACCCTAAATTAACCTGTGCTCAACCCTCTGGTAGTTTTGAACAGAGCAGTTAGGTTTGAAAAGGATCCCACAATAAGTTAGAAAAATAGAAAATTCTTTAATAAATAAAACAAGACAAAAACAAAAGTATCCGCAGGTCTAAAAGTGTACCGAAGGGTTAGTGTCTGAGGTCCTGTATTTTTACTTAGTTGTAGCTTTGAAGTGGGGTGAAACTTCTAGAGGCATGCCTTTGTACTGCACAGGTGCACTGCTTTCCTGGCTCCAGAATAACTACAGGGTGTGTGGTGTAGTTCCTATAGTACCCATCCAGGACCTGCACTTTTGGATAACATAAACTGTGGGATTGTTGGCAGACTGGTTCCGTACACCCCCACCGAGAAATCTTAGCCTATTTGCATTTAGCTATCTCACAGTGCCACTAGTGTCTCCTGTTATCAGGGAGAGATTCGTTTCTGGCAACCTTAGAATATGACAACCCTGATCCCTCAAGATCATGGAAACAATGTACTACTTTTTGCTCAGTCACTCATGCTCATTTTGTTTATCTCAGAGGTACACAGAATAAACAGTCTGGCTGTTTCAATAAGGGTTTATTGAACAGTTGTTATTCTTGTGTAAAATATATGAGCTGCAACAACTGTTAGACAGCAGCAGAGATATATGATTAGCAGTGCAGTGAATATAAAAGGATAGTACAGTTCTACCATCTTGCAATAAGCATGAATAAATACATGAATATGAAATGCACAATAAAAGTGAGCGTACTCCTATGATGCCTATCTAGATGTATCTAAGTGTACCTAGCATGTGAGTAGGTATGAAGCCAAGAAACCCTCTAGGATTTAGTCAAACCTCATTACCTGAAGTGTGAGAATGCAGGAGACCTTCTTAGTCTCGAGTTGGACACCCCACAAGGGATGTTCAGACCACTGTCAGCTGGAGCGTCTGCATGCAGGAGCCTCAGCTTTCATTCATACTGTGTGAGTCTATTGATGGAGTTATAGGACCCTATTGTTTAGGAGAAACCCTCCTTCTGCACCCAGGAATAGAACTAGGTAAAAGATTCCAACCTAAAAAGGCTTGTTACTGTGTAGTGTAGGGGAGGTAATGTAGGTGAAGGGGTATGATGTTACCCGGGCCTATATTAGGGTACCTATATGAAACATAACAGGTGTATGCAGACTTTTGTGTGGAGGCAGGACACAGTCTATTCAAGTGTAAGTGTGAATGTGTCCAGTTCCTCCTTCCCATCCTGCCAGTGATGGCCCATCCAGGCACACCTCCGCTCCCTATTATGTATGGCTGTCTAGGAGGAATACATAAAGCCTAACTGTCAACTACACCCAGTTGTGTGACCTACAGACATGCTACAGGCCCAAATGGCTAAGGCAGGAGAATGCCAGTGTTTTAAATGTGGTGTTTTCAAAATTGTAATTTAAAATCCAATTTTACCATTATATAGGATTTTTCATTACAGTTCCAAAGACATCAAACATGAACTAGTTACAAGTTCCCATTTAGAAATTAAAGCTTATAAATTGTATTAAGGTAACTCAATGTTATCCTATGGGAAAGGTAGGCCATGCAGTAGTGAAAAACAAATGAATGTAACAGTTTTTCGCTACTAGGACATGCAAAACTTAATAGTAAATACTCTACTTTTTAAATACATTTCACCATGCACTCTGGGCTGTCCAGGGCCTATCCTAGGTGTGACATATGTATTAAAAAGGATGTTTGGGTCTGACAAAAGGTTTATTTTGCCTGATCAAAATGGCAGCTTAAAGCTGCACACACACGCTGCAGATGCTGGCCTGAGAGAGTTCACATACTTGCCAGGTCCAAACCTTCCCTTTTATTACATGTAAGGCACCCCTAAGGTAGGCCCTAGTTAGCCCCATTGGCACAGTGCAGTTTAAAAAAAAAAATAGGACATGTGCTCTTAAGTTTTACATGTCCTGGCAGTGAAAATCTACTACCTTTATTTTTCCCCAAAGCAAGGTCTATCTCTCCCATAGGTTAGCATTGGAGCTGCTTGTAATACTTTACAAGTGTTACTTCCAATTAGGAGCAGATAGAAAATTGGAGTTTCATGTCTCTGGACTCCTTATTTACAAAACACATCTTTTGTGAAGTTGGTTTTTAAATTGAGGGTCTGAAAAAATTCCACTTTTAGAAAGTTGGCCTTTTCCTACTTTAACCATTCTGTGCCTCTGCCTGTCTCTAGAGTACACGTCTGGGTTGGATGGCAGTTGATCTTTGTGAATTCACTTTAGACAGTTACAGACAAAGGGAGCTGAGGTGTGCCCTGCATATCCCGATGGCCCATCACCAGGCTGATGGGTCTTCCTGAGCTAGAGTTGTGGGAGGAGTTGACAATTGCATCTGATTAGGGCTGTGCCTGTCCCCTCACAAATATCTGTATACACCCCTGTGTGTGTCTGGAGCCAGGGCCAGGAAGGGCAGGTTTGTGTGCAGTACAAAAACCTTTCTTTGAAGTCTCCCTACTTCAAAGGCTAAAATGGATATCAGTACTGGACCTCTGGCACCATATACTCAAAATACTTCTGGACTGAGGACATTCTGCCCGGAAGAAGAGCTGTTGAGCTGCCAGGAGGGACTGCCACTTTGATGCTTGTTTTGCTGTTTTGGCCTATTGCTTCCTACTTAGGAGTGAGAGGACGGGTCTTTACTCTCTGGATCCTGCTTTCTAAGGTTCTCCAAGGCCTTAACTGAGCTTGCCTCATGTTGCGGAAGTCTCACGGACATCAAAGACTTCACCTGTACCTTGCTAACAGCATCTGGGCTCCTCTGCTGGGAGTCCTGACCTGTCAATTGGTACCAAATCCAGTGAGGTGAATTTGGTGCTGCAACCAAGAAATCGGCACATCGACTCCAAACGTCAGTTCAGAACCGGCACATCCCTGAGAAATTGACACAACACTGCTCCCTGCACCTAACTCTTGTTACCACTCGCAGAGTGTGTAACACCTCAAACACGACTTAAACACAGTCCTGACTTTGCCAAGCCCTCTGAAGAACTGCCACTTTGTGAGTCCTGAGCTCTGCTTCACCAAAGTTGGTGATACACTGCTCCAACTCTGACACAGCCCTGGCCCTGCGTGGCATTTGGCCGATGCATTACCTTCAGTCTAGCGTTCTTCTTCGACACCATAGAATTGAAGCATCAAACTATTGACATCAACTCATTATCGCCGCTGCATCGCCTTCAGGAACCGAAGCCTCGTCCCAGCAACTGATGCATCACTTCCTCTGGGCAATGCGTCATCAACCTTGCACCGCCTTCAGGAACTAATGCAACACTTCCATACACAAGGTCTCACCTCCTCTGTGCCACACATCATCTTCAATTTCCGACGCATACAAGGTACTGTAAGGGGGTCTGCATGACTCCTGTATCCAGCCCATGCTCCATTGCGGTCAGACTGAACTTTTGGATTTTTCCCAGTTAAGCGTAACCAGATAGCCCCAGTTGGAGCTATTGACTTCTAAGCACTGCATTTTGATTTTATGTTTAAAAATTCACATCTTAACTTGTGCATGTTGGATTTTTGACCTATGGGTCTCCACAACACAGGCATGTACGGTGCGGATGGCACCGACGTGTACCCACTGTAGGGGACGCACTTGTTCGAGACGTACCCATTCAGTCAATGGGAGCACATGTACACGTCATACAACTGGCTCCCATTGACTCCTATGGGAGTCCGACCGAACCGAGTCCGACAGCATACGTGCGCATCGTACTCGCCTGGTCGGACTGTAGGGGTCCGGCTCGGTTGGAAAACACTCCGGATCCGACTCGGTCGGAGTGCTTTCCGACCCGGATCGGAATAGGCCCCATAGTGTGTGCTACACTCACACTGACTAAAGCATGGGTCCCTACTTGGACAGGATGCATGCATACATATATATTCACTGAAAAAACAAAGGTTACAGGGAAGTTATAGTTAGATTCATATTTCACTCATCCAAATCCACTGAAATTCAGCAGCTGTAGTTACCTGAGCTAACTATAATTTACGCCCTCGCAATGCACTGTTATGACCTTACATATTGCATCACTCATGACATGGTCAGGGACATCAGTGAAGACATCACTGATGACATAACAAATGACATCACTGATGACATCATCCAGTGGGTGTATGTGTTTTCTAAACGTTTATGAGTGTTAAACATATATACCAAGCTATTACATAAATTGGGTGTGTGAGCGGGTGTGTACGTCATTGTATGGATGCGTGAATGGGTATTTAGTGGGTGTGTGAATCAGTGTATGAGTGGGTGTGTGAGTAGTTGTATGAATGAATGAGTGGTTGTGTTGAGTGGCTGTATGGGTGAGTGAGTGGTTATATAAGTAGTGGTATGAGTGAGTGGCTGTGTGAGTGCCTGTATGGATGAGTGAGTGGTTGTATGAGTGGCTCTATGGATGAGTGAGTTGGTGTGTGAGTGGTTGTGTTGGTCTGTGAATAGTTATATCAATTGTTGTGTGGGTGTGTGAAAAGGTGTATGAGAGGTTGTATGGGGGTGTAATGGCATGTCTGAGTGCTTCTGTGGATGATGTCAACAGTGATATCTTTTGAGATGTCCTCAGTAATGTCACTGAGTGTAAAGATAAAGGGCCCCCTGCTATGAATGTCACTGACCATGTCATGAGTGACATAATATGCGAGGTCATAAGTACTGCATTGCGGGGGCGTAAGTTATAGCTAGCTAAGATAACTATAACTGCTGAATTTCAATAGTTTTGTACAAGTGAAGTCTTTGCAAAAGAGGAAAAACAATACATGGGCCTATTGAAATTCCTTTTGACTGTTCTCAGTGGAGACAAATGAAAAATTCTTTACATCTTTACAAAGAATGATTATGTTTATATGGATAAGAAATCCTGCAATCTGGTATTACCCTATCTAAAACAAAAACGAGTTTGACTATACACTATCACGTGTACTAACCAACCCTTCTCATTGTAATGATGATTTTTTAATGTTAGTTCACTTCGTCCTATACTTTCTTGCACTTACTAATTGTCCTCCAAAATGTATTTCGTGATAGACACAATACGGTTACAGTATATGTGACGCTTTATACCGGGTTGGATGCCGGTTAATATTGCACAGATTATTTTAACATGACACTCGCACTTTGCAGCGTATGTGGAGCCCGACTTTATTTTGGAAGAATCTTAAATTCTTTTACTCATAACTTGTCCTGTTAAGCGTTTTCTGTGTAAGATACTTCACAGTTACAGTCTACATGACTTTATATACCGGGTTGGATGCCGGTTAATATTGCACAAACTATTCTAATATGGCGCTTGTATTTTGAGGTTTGTTTCAAGCCCGGTGTTGAAACTTGAAAGACTGTCGTCCGTTTTCGCTTGTAATGACAACACGCAAGCGTGGACTTATTCAAATGCACGCTTTCCTCTTCACTTGTTGCCAAAGACGAACGCATGTTGGGACGGACGGTCCCTCTGCTTTTTTTGACTGACTACATCTAGTGAAATTAAGGTAGGAATAGGTATTCTGAGGCAAGTGTAAGAGATAACTTGTATAGGCAGTAGTTGTCTTTAGATCTGTAGTTGAGGCCGACAGATTGTCCTCCTTTTTTGACAAAGCGTCAATGGGATACCTGTGTGCTGGTTCACTTTTAAGGTTACGAATACACAGACGGGTGAATTGTTGAATTCCCAATTTCCGCATTCCTCATATACTAGTATGAAGTGATACTTACTGGTGTCCTAAACATATAAGGGACAGGATGTTTATGTGAGACTGGGGCATTGGAATGTAGAATAATTGTCGATATACATTTTAACCTAAGTTGCTCACACATGAATATGTATATATATTTTCTGCACTTTTCACGCATTCCGTTGTTGCTATACAAATATGTTATTGTTAATTTTGATTCAGGGCTAGGGACGTATCAAGGTCCTGGGGTCTTTCTTTTATACTCCTGTGTGAGATTTGGAGATTGGTTCAAAAGCCACGGTAGGACCTTTTCCCTCCTTTTTCTCCCTTTCTCTTTTGAGTGATGCAGCTCTATTGGTTACTCATCGTTAAGCATTTGCCATCTAATGCTTTATATTATTAGATCTTCTTAATAGAGATTACTCATGAAAGCGAGTGCAATAATATTTTGTCTTGCCGGGCTCTTTGGTTTATAGTCTAAAAGTCTTAGGCTTTGATATTAAAACCTATATATATATATATATATATATGTATATATATATATATATATATATACATATATATATATATATATATATTCACAGAAAAAAACATAGGTTTTACAGACGTTATAGTTAGGAATTAGCATTTAAAAAACCTTAGAAATTCACTGAAAAAAACATAGGTTTCAGGGACGTTATAGTTGGTTGGACATTTGACTCATATAAAACCAGAGAAATTCACCTGTTATAGTTAGTTGAGCTAACTATAACTCACGCTCCCGCAATGCACTGGTGATGACGTCACATATTACATCACTCATGACATGGTCAGTGACATCACTCATGACAATCACTCACTTATACAGTCAGTCACGCACCTACTAAATAATCCATTCAGGCACTTGTAAATCCACTCATTCTTCAATACACCTTGGCATAGATATATATGAAAAATATTTAAACTTTATAGAAACACACATTCACTGGATGATGTCAACAGTGATGTCATTTGAGATGTCATCAGTGATGTGCATCAGCCTGGGTGCGCAGGCGCGAACAAGCGATCTCTGACCTCATTCAGCCACATCTCTGTCTCATTTTAAGGACCTGCTGAACCGTACTGTAGGCCTGAGCCAGCGGGCAGGGTTGCCCTACAGACACATGACGTTGGCTTTTGGGGCACTGTAGTGAGCTGATTACTAAGTATACATGCACACAGGCTTACGCCACTGCATTGCACGCGCACATTATGCTTCTAGCATGCACTCTGTTCCTTTGTGGGTGAACGTTGGCATAACATATTATTATTTAACCTTGTGTATTCTCGTGCACCCCAACTCCACTTTGAACCCCGATTACCTCTAACAGTTGGTAGATCGTACTTCAAGAAGGAAGGATGCACTCAACTGGTGTTCTCTATTAACCTTAAAATAAACCTTCATTTACCGCGAGATGTTTCCAGCATTATATTATTTCTCCCTTTTTAGACACTGGGTTAGTGGCACCAAAATCGGTGGAGCAGATGCTCAGCCCGTGATAAGGCCCTGGGCATTCTGACACCTTCCATCGTGGTATCAAGACACCATCCCCGACCGGAGACCTGCTGTGCCACCCTGAGTGAGGCACCCTGGAGTTGGAGCTCGCACCGGCACGTCGTTGGACACACCGGTTGTGGCAGGTAAGGAGTGAAGCCTCGGTGCGCAGGTGCTGCAATTGAGCACAGTGTGGGGGAAGGGGCTGGGGTGCAGCAGCCTGGGTGCACAGGTGCAGGCAAGCGATGTTGCCATAGATAATAATGTAATCTCTGGCCTCATTCATATCTCTGTTTCATTTTAAAGACTTGCTGGACCGCACTCTTTCTCGTGGACCCCAGTGTCCCAGACACACGGGTGACGGGAGGTGAACAGTGAGGGCTGGGTGCAGTAGGCCGACGCTCTGTCTCCTCCTCCCTCTGTTGTTTTGACTCTCCATCCCCTTCTCCCTTCCACCAACTCGCTCTCTGTCCCATTCTCACTTTCTTCCTTTCATTCTGTCTACCTTTATTTTCCTCTTGGACATGGCACACATACTTATGTTTCTTTTTCTCTTGCAGGTTTTGTACGCTGCTTCCGGAGGAGATCCACCTGCTTATTTCATGTTTTACTGTTGTTTGTTCAAATAAAGTTGCGTTTCCATTTATTTGTGTTGTTTTAATAAAAGTTATTTTTTTTACCAATAAATAAGTGAGTGTATGGGTCTTCTTTTTCTGACAACACTTGTCTGTAGTTTATTGTGAAAATCGACGGTTGATAGGAGATTATGAGGGAAAACATTTGTAATTTTGTGGTGCACCTATCAAATATAAACCAACAGACTATTACATAAATGAAGCTTAGGTAATTCTACAACTGCAAGGGTTCTATGAGTGTATCACTTTATAACACCATGAGTACTGCCCGTGTGATTACAGAACCAATAAGGCACTGCCTAGAGCCACCGAGGCTTCAGAGAATGGCGACGCCCACCCTGCGTATTTAAGTAAAGTCCCGGAGGGTGGCGATCCCCGGACTTGAGTTGGCCTCGAAGCCCCCCGAACAATTACTAAACAATACCCGGGGAGGTGTCGATCCCCTAGGCTGCGAAACGTCTCTGTGCCCTCCCTTGCCTAATTTACATGTGAGATTAAGGTCCCCAGTGCTGCAGAGACCCCGCATTATAATAATAGGATTGGCCCAGGAACATTACCCACCAGGGGGCTCATTTAAATGACACCCCGCTTAATTTTTTTTCTCCATTTTTACCATCTGGATCCGCTTTATTGAAGCGATACAATGTTTTACTCGAGGCAAACAAAGATTTGCTATCACAGGGTGGAAACCATGCTCCCGCCCTGTAATAGCAAATATAAATGTCCGCGGATGCACACCCCGGGACATAGTATGAGCTGCGCCTGAGAGGTGGTGCTCCATCAGGCCATGATGCATTGGTTACTGCATAACTACAGAATTAGTATAAACACATACTAACACTACTTGCACACGTGTTGTACAGCGACCAGAGTGTAGTGAAGAGGCAGAAGAAGCCCAAAATCCCAAAATTTAAATCCTACCAGAGTTCGGATGACATAGTTCGATGAGCCGACGACCCTGGGATGAAGAAAACGGGTCTTCAGCAGAACGCAAGGAAGCTCAAAATATTGGTGAGTGTTGCCTTCTTTTTACCTTCTTGGGCTCGTCGCCAAATTTATGTAGTGAAGAGGAAGACAGCAGTGGATCCGATAAGTAGATTTATTGCAGGAAAAGAAGACAGCTTAAACAGCCACCAACAGGACCAGACAGCAAGGCAACCGTCTTCTCCAGCACTGTGTACAAACTCCCCAAGATTCCCCTCATGACAGCCCTACATTCTAACATTACATACTTACATTCTAGTATCATTACATACTAACATTCTACTATGACTTACATTGGAATACTACACAGAGCACATGACTTTACAGCAATGAGCTCATGGTTTCATCGACGAGTCTTGAGACCGGTAGGGGTGAGTAGTTCGCTTCCCACTCCCTGTATGGTATAAACGCCTACTAACACTACTTCCACAGGTATGCTACAGCACCCAGAGCACATCACTTTACAGCAATAAGCTCACGTTTTAATCCCCGAGTCTTCAGACCAGTAGGGGTGAGTAGTTTGCTTCCCACTCCCTGTATAGTATAAATGAATACTGACACTACTTACACAGTTATACTACAGTGGCCAGTATGCTACAGCACCCAAAGCCCATTACTTTACAGCAATCAGCTCGGTTTGATCCCCGAGTCTTCACACCGGTAGGTGTGAGTACTTTGCTTCCCACTTCCGGTATAGTATGAACGCACAGTAGAGGTCAGTAGTTCGCTTCCCACTCCCTGTATGGTTTAAACGCCTGCTAACACTGCTTGCACAGGTATGCTACAAAGACCAGAGCACATCACTTTACAGCAATGAGCTCATGGTTTAGGCTCTTGGTTTCATACCCGAGTGTAGCAGCATAACATCTCAGCACCATGTCACTCTGAGCAACACCGCACTTTCAGACCGGTAGGAGTGACTACTTCGCTTCGCAGTCTCCCACAGAGGTTACAGTGCTCCTATCCTCTTGTTTCCTACTGTTTTCGCCCTTTTTCACCCTTACTCGTTTCAATGGAATCACAAAATGGTGGCAAACACTTCCTAGTTGCAACAGCTCGCAGCCAATAAGCAGCAACCTCGTGCTCGTAACACCTCAGCCAATCAGATGGCAGAATTCCCAAATATCGATATCTGCAAATTTCGATATTTCTCCAAAACTACTTAACAGATTTACACCAAATAAACAAAAGCATGCTTTCTAGACCCTTTTCCCTGCCAAATTTGGGGTAATACCATTCACCTGTTCGACCTGTAGCCTTGTTTAAAGTTTCCTATGGTAATTGCATGGAGAAAACACGTTGTGGGACCCCCTTTTTTCTCGGCCCCCCCTTGACGAATCACCCCCAAACTTTCAACATAGGAGCTGATATCAACCGTTGACGAATCTTCGCGAAATTTTAAAAACTTTTGGCCAGCTCCGGTCCGCTCCTATCCTGAAAGTCTCGGGATGATTCGTGTAGGGGGGGCCGAGAAAAAAGGGGGTCCCAAAATGTGTTTTCCCCATGCAATTTCCCATAGGACCTTTAGCCGCAGCTACATCCCGAACTGCTGAACGGAATTACACCAAATTTGTCAGAAAGGTAGACCTTGGTTCAGAGTTGTGCCTTTTGCTTAAATGGTGTAAATCCGTTCAGTAGTTCCTGAGAAAATCAAAATCAAAATCACATATATATTTGGGCAGAGCCTAACCACACATCTCATCGTGAGATCTGATTGGCTGTCAGTACTTCATCAAAGAAGTCTTGGCACCTCATTAAAAAGCATTGCAGTTAATAGAAGGTTTTAAGACTTTAGTTACATTATAAATCATTTGTTGTTGGTACCATACTCATTTTAGGAATTGTGGTGTGTTCTCAGGTGATTTTACCATGTGAAAAAGCCTTCTGCTGTGCTATCATGAATCATGTTTGAGAGAAAACTATTTTCTCATGCTTTTCCCACAGAGGTTTGGAAGGTGATCTATAAGCTAAACTGAGAGCATATTTTCTGTAAATTCACATTATCTTTCTCAGTCATGCGAGAATGAAGTCTGACATTCTCAGTAAAACATGTACATCCAACAAGGGCAGAGACTGTCAGTTGATACCTTTGTGTTCTACTGCAGCTTCCCAGAGTGTTCTAAAGAACAGCTAGATCGCTAACAGTCCTACTTATGACAAACGTATTGCACACCTGATGCCATCTTGATTGGAATAAAGTGGCAACTCTTAAAACATTTAATTTAAAAAGGAACAAAATGAGGGGGTTCATTTTGCCATAGAAAGTATGATTAGTGCTGCAGAAAGAAAAATTAGGGCACGTTTTGAGTGACTTCTCAAATCCTCTTCTATTTCATTAAAAAATTCTGACATGCAAACTGAAACATGCACTTTCAATACCAGCAGCAGACTTCCCTGGTGAGCAGTAGCTTTACTACAGTGATCTAATGAGCAACTAGAGTGCTAACATTCTGAATTTATGGCAAATGTGTGACACATCTGAATGCCTTCTTGATGGAATCAAAGTAAAAAACTGAAAGTATTTCCTACTGAGGAGACTGTAGTAAATGAGGAAATTAGGAAACTTCATAACAAAAAAGTCTCCCAAGATGGCCACCAGAGACAAAGTCAAATAGCTTTTATTCGGTTGATATACATCAACCATATAAGCACAGACATAATAACAGTCAACATATAAAAACAGAACTATCCTTGATATATACATGGGAATTCATAGGCATATAATAGTCCCAATACATAAAGTGCAAGTGCATTATTACAGTACAAATAAATATCCTTATATACTGGCAAACAAAAGCAATAGGCAAAAATTGCCTAATACTGGTAGGTTTTGTAGAAGATGTAACTAGATAAAGACAAAAGTGCAAATGCAATAATACAGTACATATGGAAATCCAGGTAGACTCAGTATCAAAAATAAGTGGACATAGATTTCCTAATACCAATGGATTACAGGATAAAAGTAGCTAAATAAAAACACAATCCTAGATCTTCTCATTTAAAAAGCAATTTCATGTCATCTTTAACCGACCTGGGGCCATATGTAGGTAGCTAAATACCGGTCGGTAATGGCCGAAATTCGGTAAATATCCCGTTACCGACCGGTATTTAGTCAAGTGAGATGTAGGAGGCCAAAAACCAGTTTTCGGTAAATATGAATCGGTAAATACCGATTCATATTTACCGAATTCTAAAATACCTATTCATATTTACCGAATACATATTTTCGGATTCGGTAAATATGAAGTGGTAAATATGAAGTGGTAAAATGGGAAAAGATATGTAGGTAAATTCAGTAATTAAGAAATCCATAAAATTTGGTAATTAAGAGTCGGTAATTAACACAGATTGAAAGCAGGTGGTAAGCATCAACAGTGCATATAAGCAATCCCAAAATGCAACAGCGTGGACAACATGGCCGCTCTGTATGTCATTGCAAGGCGCCTACGTCTACAGGCAGCAGGTCTGAGGATTTGGAGACGGGAGGAACGCATTTACAGACAGCGCATCACACTCTTTCAACAGACTGACGCAGAGATACATGAAAGGTACAGGCTACACCCACAAACCATCATGGACCTGATAAGGGACCTGCACCCACTCCTGTACCAGCCAACAAGAAGGGCGCATGCCATACCACCACATGTGCAGGTTCTCTGCAGCCTACATCTACTCGCATCTGGCAGTTACCAGGGGGTGATAGCTGCGGTGGGCGGTGTATCCCAGAGTTGCCTGTCCCGTTTCTTCAGGAAGTTCCTGGATGCCATGATGCAGAGAATGCACCACTACATCAGCTTCCCAAACACACAGGCTGAACTGCAGAAAACTAAAACTGACTTTTATCACATGGCACAGTTCCCCCATGTCATTGGCTGTATTGATGGCACACACATCCCAATCTGCCCACCAGCTGCCACTGAGCACATCTACAGGAACAGAAAGTCCACCCACTCCATCAATGTGCAGGTAATCTGCGATGCAGGGAACATCATCACTGATATTGTTGCGAAGTTTCCTGGGAGCACCCACGACTCCTACATCTTCCAGAACAGTGGGATCTACACACGACTGCTTGCCGGAGAATTTGGAGAAGGATACCTGCTAGGTAAGTAACAGTGAGGCTCCATAATACTTAGTGCAAATCATAGTGTATTGAGGCATGTGACTGATGGTTCCCTTTTACTCACCTAGGCGACAGTGCATATGCCGTGCGGTCATTCATCCTCACTCCCTACCTACACCCATCAACCCAGAGTGAGAGACGATATAATGTGGCACACAAATCTACACGCAATTTGGTGGAGCGCACGTTCGGACTATTGAAAAGCAGGTTCCGCTGCCTCCATAAAAGCGGAGGTGCACGCCAGTACACACCCATCCTCTGCTGCAAGATAATTGCCACTTGTGCAATGCTGCACAACCTTGCCACGAAGAGAGGTACAGAGGTCGAAATGACATATTTTGAGGACAATGATGATGAGTCTGCACAGCCAGAGGCCAACGCAGCAGGAGTGGCAACAGCAACAGATGGGAGAGTGAGACGGGCAGAGATCACATGCAACTATTTCTGAATGAGTAAGGGGACACAGCCAGTAGTTGGATGCCATAACGTAGTTTAATCAGGCAGCACTATGCCACAACACAAAGGGAAACCTTTTCCATCAACATTGAGAAATAAACATATGTCAGTCAAGGGTTACTTCACCCAATAGTGTCTTTGTTTTTCCTGACGCATTAGTGTTTGCACCCACGCGCACCAGTGCAGGATGGCATTGAGTGAGCATCCTCACTGGCTGTGGGACCAGTGGCACCACCTTGCCGCCTGCTGCTTCGACGTGTGTCTGGGACAGGGGGGGTTATGCTGCTCCTGCTGGTCGTGTCTTCGGTGTCACCAGCATCCACAGTGCCAGTTGTTGCAGACTGGCTGGTGAGCAGCACTTCTAGTGCACTTGTGACCTTCACCATCCCCCTTGACACATCTGTGCTGCAGTGCGCAAGGCCCTCCCGCATCGCCACAGAGCGCCTGCAGAGCAGCGAAGTGGCAGTTGCCAGCCGGTTCACTGCCCTTGAGTTCTGATCCTTTCTCTGATGTCCCCTGCACCGTGCTGCCCTGTCCTCATCATACTTTGAGCACAGCAGCATGATGGACTGGGACATGTCCCGCATGCCCGCTGCCATCTCAGCCATTCCCCCTGCCATGGCGCTGATGCCCTTGTCAATGTTAACAAATGTCTCATTGAGGCCACACATTTGTCGCTGTACGGACACCATTGCCCTTGCCTGGATGCGTTGGATTTTCACCATGGTGGCCTCAAGCCCTGAGGAGACTCCATGGCCCAGCCCTAGGGGAGGTGGACTCTGCGGCCGAGCCCTGCTGCGCCGTCTGCCATCTGTGTGTGCTCCCTCAGACTCGGAAGGCATACTGGCATGGGTTGCATCCAGGGGTACAGTGGACGTTTCTGCCCCCCTCGAGTCTTCAGAGGATGAGTCTGTCACATACAACCTGGCAGCAGCACGCCTCCTCGACCTGTGCAATTCAGGTGGTGAAGATGGTGGTGACACCTGCAGGAGTGGGGATGCTGGCTGGAGTGGCGATGCTGGCTGGGGTGGTGTGACAGCCTGTGGTGCCGTTCCCTGACCAAAACTGGTGGTGGCCTTCTCCGCGCTGTCTTTGTGGTGTGCCCTCTCTCCCTTGTCATGGGCAGTTCTGTGCGCAGTAGTGCCTGTGGACAGAAATGCAACATCAGCTAAGTGTACCTGAAGCATAGATTTGCTGCCATGACAATACATTTTTTAAACAGTATCTCAATGTCCTCTGCCTGCTTCTCGCTACTGTGTGTCACATGCCCTGTTAATCTGTGCTAATCGTATCATGTTTGGGCTTTCAGGGACTGCATCTCCCATGATGCATTGCTAGCATGCACTAACACCTGTACTGAAGTGGGATTCTCATTGCACATTTGGGGAGTTGGGATAGGGGTAGGGGGGGACACATTGCTGTGCAAGCGTCTTACCTTGTTTCGAGGTGCCTCTGCCGGAGCTGTCAGCGTCCCCAATCCCCACAATGCTTTCTGGCTCAATGGTGGTCTCCACTAGCTCCTCCAGTTCTGTCAGGGCTGGTGCCCTGTTGCGTCCACCTCCTGTCCGGCTGGCCTCTTTTTTCAGTTCTGCCACCTTCCTCTTCGTGATGATACGGATGTCGTACCACCGCTTCTTGAGGACATAAATGTCCCGGGGGGTCACTCCCATGGCATTCACCTGTGCCTGGATTCCAAGCCAGATCTTACGTTTCTCTGACTCAGCCACTTGCTGTGACTGTTTGCCAAAAAGCTTCTGGTGCTGCTTCACAACCTCCTCCACCAGTACCTGCAGCTCCTTTTGGCTGAATTTCAGCTTTCTGTTCCTCTCCCCTCCATCCCTCTCTGTGTCCTGGCTGGCCATTGTTGCAGTTTCCAGGGCTGAATCAGGCAGTTGCTCTGTTCCTCTCCTCTGCACTCCCAGCCTCTCCAGAGTCTGTGGATTGTGTGCACCTGCCTGGGTGTGGCCACTTCCTGGTTGGGTGGGGTTTAGGTAGCACAGGATTGGCTGATTCATCAAGTCATGTGTATTTGAATTACCGATTCGGTATTTACCGATTCGGTAAATACCAATTCGGTAAATACCACTTCGGTATTTACCGAATCGGTAAATTCCGATTCATGATTACCGAATATTACCGAATCGGTAATGTTTACCGATTGTTTACCTACATATAACTTACCGATTCTTAAATACCGATTCGGTAAAATTCGGTATTTATGAATCGGTAAAAAAAAATTACCTACATATGGCCCCTAATGTTATAAAATAAGAGAAAAGTTTTCAAATAAAACTTTCTAAAATTAAGGTAAAAATTTCAAATTAATAAAAAATGGCAGCAGCTTTGGTGGGATAAACCATCACATGGGCTATGTTGAACAGAACTCTGTTTCATAACTGGAAAATTAACAAGGTGATGTAATGTACCCAATCTTAAACGTGTCTGCACATATCGGTGCGATGCTCTAGTCACGACTGACAAGTAAGATTGGAAACCCTCTTTAACTTCCAGTTGCTGGTAGAGCATAAAGGTAGTTTGCTTATTGAGTACACTAAATCGGGCCTTCAATTGCTGTGAAAGGAAGGTTGATTTTATCTCATTGTTAGTAACAGAGGCTTTACACCCGGGGTCCAGCCGTATATCATAATTGAATAGAGTTTTGTACCAGTGCGAGATGTATTTAAGCTATGGTATTTTTAAACAATTCTCCATTTTAACGCAGTCCCGTATAATAGATTGGCTGAACCTTGTCTCTTCCTTTGACCAAATTGATTTCCATAATAGGAGGGGTCGTAATGAGACAATGTCTGATATATAAGCAATGCCCACTTCCCCGGTGAAAAAGTTCCGTAGAGGCAGAGGGGGGGGGGGGCACACAGCAAGCATTTAAAAAAAGGCATTTTCGGCTTGTAAAAGAGAAATCGGTTGGGTGTGTCTCCAAATGCCAGCACCATAAAGGGCGGCAGAAACGCATCTTGCCTCATAAATTGCCATCATATCTTTTATACGGCGACGGCCCAATTTAGCAGTAAATCTAAAAATGCCATTTATATTTCTCTCCATCTTAGAGCGGTCATTCTCCTGTTCCTGTGCCCATGACCCATTTCCAGCGAATGTAATACCCAAATAACAAAATGAATTTACAGTTAATACTTTAAAGTCCTCTATGTAAAATCGTCTAACTGTTATTGGGTTCTTGCTGCTAGCCATGACAAAAGTTTTTGATTTATTAATTAAAAGCTTTCTTTTAGTAATAAATATAATAAAATTGTCGATAAGACGCTGGAGCCCAATAGGGGTCCGGGATAATAGGACCGCGTCGTCAGCGTATAAAAGAATTGGGATAGGGTTTCCTTCAATCCTTGGTGCATCAGCTTCAAATGTTTTCAGGGCGGCATCAACATTATTAATAAATAAAGAAAACAGTAATGGAGCCAGCACACACCCCTGGCGGATACCTCTCTTGACTTTAAAGGGGGGGGTATACTCGCCTGAATATCCATACCGCACCTTACTAGTTAATACTTCATATAATCTTGCTAGAAAGTAAACTATGGGGCAGATTTATAACGGACTTGCGCCACTTTTACGCCGCCGTTGTGTCACTTTTGTGACGAAGCGACGGCGTAAACCCTGCGCCATGTTGCGCCCCATTTACAACGTGACGCATCTAGGGAGATGGGTCACGTTGTAAAGCTTGCGCCACATGTGGGCGTACCTGCACAGGGGGGGGCATTCCGGCGCAGGAACGCCTCCGAAAAGTGGCTGAGTGAAATCTACAAGATTTCACTCAGTCACTTTTCCGGCCATGCTGCGTCAAAACCCTGCGCCTGCTTGAAGCAGGCGGATTGACACAGCATTGTAACAATAGGGCACCCCCGAGCCTTGCTGGAGCTGCGTCACGCTTGGGGCGCAACTCCAGCAATGCGCCAACCTTCCGCCATCAGATGCGTCACGCATCTGTTTATCCTTGCGCCACAATGCGCTGCATTGCAAATGCGGCGCATCTATTGTGGCGCAAGGGTAAACTTTTGTGACGCATCTTTCCTGGCGCATCCCTGCTGATTTGCAGGGATGTGCCAGGAAACATAAATCTGCCCCTATATCTTTTGGGGAACCCATTTCTAGCAAAAGGGGCCATAAAATCAAATGGTCAACTAAATCAAAAGCGCTACTCAGATCGGCAAAGCATAGGTATAGGTTGCCCTCCTTTGCCAGTGTATACTTCCCGATCAGAAGATCTAAATTTACGCACTGCTCTAATGTTCCCAGTCCTTTCCTAAACCCATATTGGGTTTGTGAGAGGATCGTCTTTTCTGTAGCCCAATCTTCTAGTCTAGAAAGCAAGACCCTACTCAAAATCTTTATAGAAGAGTCCAACAATGAGATTGGGAGATAGTTACGGGCATCAGTCTTTACTCCCTTCTTATAAATTGGGATTATTATTGACTGTCCCCATGATGCTGGGAATACTATTTCAGAAGCAACATTAAATACACTAGTTAAAAGGGGTGACCATAAATCCACATTGTTCTTATAAAGATCTATCAGAACCCCATCTGGGCCGGGCGCCTTACCACCCTTACTACTAGATATACCATCTAAGACCTCCCCATTACTAATCATCAGAGGTATAATTGTCCATTGAGCGGGCATATCATGTGCTATGGCAGGTAAGGTATTACTATTAGTAGAATTAAAGATATTTGAAAAGTGTTCGACCCAGGAGTTACTAGTAATATGGGAATTAAATTCTGGTACATGATCATCTTTCAAAAAAGAGCTATTAACAGTATTTATTTATTTATTTGTACTCTTGTATAGCTCTGGAAGTCAACCCCCGAAAGGGTATCTCCGCGCTTACGCTTTACCCAGGAGCCAGGATCTTATACTAAACAAAGAAATGAAGGGGGGAGAAACCTAACAGGCGACAAATAACAACGTTTTCAGGGACTTCTTGAAGGATTGAAAATTGATAATATTTTTGAGAGCAGGGGGCAGTGAGTTCCAAAGGATGGGGCCTTTGTAGGACAGGGCTCGCCCTCCCTGCCTAGTTTTTTTTATCCTAGGAACCTGGAGTTGTTGCTGACTGCTGGAGTGCAGGGTACGACTGGGTTTGTAGGGTTTGAATATTTCTTTTAAATATTTAGGTCCATTGCCAAACAAACATCTGTGAATAGTGCAGCAGATTTTAAATTTTACACGCTGTCTAATTGGCAACCAGTGGAGTTTTGTCAAGAGGGGGAGTGATGCAAACCTTGGCTGGGCGTTGAGAACTAGTCTTGCAGCAGTGTTCTGGACCACCTGTAGTCTCTGTAGTTGTTCCTCATTTGCCGAGACCAGCAGACCATTACAGTAGTCCAGTCTACTTATAACCAAGGCCTGGACGAGAGTCCTTCTATAAGAATCTGATAGAAATGGGAAGACTCGTCGTAGCAGTCCAATGATCTGGAAGCAGGAACCTGCTACTTGATTTGTGTGCTCTTTGAACAGAAGTGATTTGTCGAAGCTCACACCGAGATTTTTGACAATCTGTTTGGGGCTTGGGGTTGGTCCTAAATCCGGGGGCCACCAAACCGGGGACCACAAAAGTGTGGCCTCCCCAAACAGCATTACTTCAGTCTTGCCTACATTACACTGGAGGCAATTAGTGGCCATCCAGTAAGATATTGCCCTCATTCCGTCCGCAAAAGATTTTTGTATTGCGGGCATCAGGGTTTAAAGGGGAACAAAAGCTGAGTGTCGTCAGCGTACGACACAGGGGTGAACCCATGAGATCTTACAATATCTGCCAAGGGGGCCACATACACATTGAAGAGTGTGGGGCTTAGGCATGAGCCCTGTGGCACTCCCTTGGTGAGCTCCCTTGAGATAGAATGGTGGGAGCCCAATCTTACCTCTTGTTGGTGATCCGAAAGAAAGCTTTCCAGCCAAGAAAGAGCCACACCTTCTATTCCCCTCTCCATCAAACGATCGAGAAGTATCTCATGAGACACAGTGTCGAAGGCAGCGGATAAGTCTAACAGCACTAGAATCATTGAGTTTCCTCCATCCAGTGACATCTTGATGTTATCAGTCACTGAGAGGAGGGCAGATTCTGTGCTGTGATTGTGCCTAAATCCAGATTGAGAGAAGTCTAGGCCCTCCGCTGCCTCGATGTATTTGGACAAGTGAGTGTTTACGTGTCTCTCGGTCATCTTGCTGAGAAGGGGTAGGAGGGAGATGAGTCGGAGGTTGGAAAGGTCGGTCCATTGAATTGCTGCGTTCTTTCGGATTGGGTTCACCACTGCTTTTTTCCATTCTGTGGGCACAGATCCTTCCCTAAGAGAATGGTTGATCAGTGTTTGAATATGGGGCCTAAGCATATTTTGCAGGGAGGCAGTTATTTTAGCTGATAAAAAATCATCTGGAGATCCAGATTTTATATGGCTCATAAGGGAGGTGAGATCTGAGTCATTGACTGCTGGGAATATCGTAAGTGTGGTTTTACTCCGTGTGGGCAGGATGGAAGGGGAGAGAGAGTTATTACTATTTTGATTGGAGACCAATAAAATTTTGTCATAAATCAAATTGATTTTATTTTCAAAGAACAAGGAGATTTCATCGCATAATTGTTGGGAGAAGTCATCAGGGCTTTTGCATGCGGTAGGTTTTACAAACTCCTGAAGAATTTTAAATAATTCCTTGGATCGATTTCCCGCTTCTGCGAGTTGTTGAGAGAGGCTATTCCTCCGAGCAAGTTTGATGTTTTTGTAATATTTAGTCTGGGCCTCATGATGTGCTTTCTTGTTTTCTTCGGTTCGTGTTTTTCTCCACTTCTTTTCCAACCTCCTACATTTTTGTTTTTCTGTTCTAAGCTCCTCAGTATACCATGTTTCCTGTTTGGTGGCAGGGTATTGTTTGTGTAATTTTAGAGGTGCTATTTTGTCAATTGCTTCTTTGAGGGAATTGTTGAATTTGGTTAAAACGGTCTCTATACTATCTGTCTCTGTGGGAATGGGCTGCTTCCATTCCTTTTGCAATTCCTCTACAGTGACTTTATGCCACTGTCGACGCCGGACAGGTGGTAGGCAGTTTTTATTGGAGGGCTTATCCGCCTTAGATATTGAGAATTCAACGATGAAGTGGTCGGACCAAATTATTTGAACCGGGGAAAGACATTGTACTTTGGGGAAATTGGTAAATACCAGGTCGAGAAGGTGACCACCTATATGGGTGGGCTCGTGGTTTTGCAGAGTCAGACCGAGGGAAGATAATTCAGAAACCAGGGAGATTGTTTCAGGGAGTGCAGGATTATCAACGTGGACATTAAAATCGCCAAGAAGGAGGAAATCTTCTTTTGCTTTAAAATGTGGGGCCAAGAGTTCCAATAATGCAAGGGAGAAGACTGTAGAGGGCCCCGGAGGACGATAGACTAAGGCTCCTTTCCAGAATCTGTTTGTGGCATATTGCATTTTAAAAATTATTATCTCAAAGAGAGGGCTGTGCTTCTGTTCTAGTGTTGTGATCTTCAGATGTTCTTTGTACATGATAGCTAAGCCACCACCTATTTTCTCTGGGCGGTCAGAATGGACAAACTTGTAGCCAAGAGGAACCCCCACAGCAATAGCAGGGACCGTATGAAGTTTCAACCAAGTTTCCGTTAGGAAGCAAAGGTCGGGTTGAGTAGTGTGTATTAGGTCCCATACCTCTAGTTGATGTCTAGGTAGGGAGCGAACATTTAGGAGAAGGCACTTTGTCCCCTTTGTCCCTTTAGGTGGAGTTTGTTCTCTTTTATCTAACATCTCAGTGCTGGGTTTTGTAGGAGAGGCTTGGTATTTGCAATATATGCAAGAGAAAGGGCAGGAATCTCTGGAGCATTCTGTGAGAGGGGTTGGTCTGAGGTGTAACAGAGTTTGCGCTGGATACCTGATGTGAGGGGCCCTTGCAGGAGTGATAGGCATGGGTGTCGGGCCCCTGGTCCCGTCCTGTCGCGGACGGGCGCAGACGGGCAGGACTCTGGCACGACTCCGGCGCAGATCCGGCGCGTCTGCAGTGCGCGTCCGCTGCGCGGATTCATAGCCGTTCTTTTTAAAGCGCTGCTAGAGCGCGTCACCCGCCTGGCCCACACCCAATATGGCCGCCAAAAACCGGGAACCCAGCCCTCGGCGTCGATACTCGGCCGAGGGCGATCCGGAGGCAGGGGAGGGGGGAAGGAACACAAAGCGCTTAGGAGCGCTAAGGAAGTCTCTAAGTCTCTAACGCTTATTAATCAAGCGATGTAAATCACACGAAGTTAAAATACAGGGAGAATGCTAAAATGCTCAAAGTAAAAGAAAGAGACCTCCCGGCTTCCGCCTCAGGAGGGGAAAGGTTGCTTCTGTTGGTAATCACTGGAGCAGGCTCACTATTTCCTTTTTAAAGCACTGCTAGAGCGCGTCACCCGCCTGGCCACACCCAATATGGCTGCCAAAAACCGGGAACCAAGCCCTCGGCGTCGATACTCGGCCTAGGGCGATCCGGAGGCAGGGGAGGGGGGAAGGAACACAAAGCGCTTAGGAGCGCTAAGGAAGTCTCTAAGTCTCTAACGCTTATTAATCAAGCGATGTAAATCACACGGAGTTAAAATACAGGGAGAATGCTAAAATGCACAAAGTAAAAGAAAGAGACCTCCCGGCTTCCGCCTCAGGAGGGGAAAGGTTGCTTCTGTTGGTAATCCCAGAATAGCTTACTATTTTTTGTATCAGCTGCGTAAATTAATTTTTCCCATGCATCATCTCGGAGTTCGGCTTTTCTTGTCTCCAGGGCAGAATTATACTCTATTCGTAGAGTCCTAATTATATCCCGATCTCGTGGATTACACCCCAGGGCTTGTTTAAGGTGATGTAGGGCAGCTGTACAGTTCTTATCGAACCAGACTACCTTGGGTTTTCGTTTACCATGGGCAGGTTTTGTCAAGAGATTCTTGATGAGCTTATTGATCTTAATAAAATTTTCAAGCAAAGATTGAGGATCAATCTCCTCCCCTAAACAGAGTTGGAGTTCGACCTGACATTGTTTAATGACATCACTCTGAATTTTTGGTGGATCCAAACCTGTCCATTTTATCCGCACACCATTAGATCTAATAGGGGCAATACATGGACTGATATCATTGGGATTTTTAAATCCCCGAGTGAGTAGGTTAAGGGAGATACTGTTATGATCACTTATAGGTTGCTCCGTTACCCATGGTGAGGAAAACAGGTGTGCACTGTTACTAGAAATTAAAATATGATCAATATTAGACCTTACATTTCTCCCTGTAAATGTAGGACATTTCACATTATTTTTGTCCATAGTACAATCCAACAAATCCAGATCCAATTTAGCAATAACACTATTTAGAGCAGCACCATAATCTGCTAACGTAATTCTAGTTCGACCCCCAATAGGATAGACACTCATGAGACACAGAGGTGCCTTACCCCAACGACGCTACAAACCCTCGCCGATATCATTGGTTGTGCCTGTTCATGCCTCCCCCCCCCTAGTTTAGGCCTTCGTTTTACCCTAGTTTATGTTTCATATCTGGAACCTGAGACACCGGGGTATACACCTCATATCAAGTCTGTACGTGGGTTATGTTCTCCGATGACGTATCACTGATATATGCAGCTGATGTGTACCACTATTGAATGCACTATCTGTTAGAACTATCTGAAAGATCTATATGATGTACAATGTGTCTAATGTAAAAATGGCAATAAAAATAAGTTTAAAAAAAAATAAAAAAAAAATAGAGCAGCACCATAATCACAGTGGGGGAAATGCATATAATCATCACTTTCATTTTCCCCCTCCTATGCCCACATACTTTGGTCAAAGATAAGGGACACGCCTGGATATTAAAATCACCAACGCAAAGAATAGTGGTCGGGTTCCTCATGGTACTGATCAACTTATCAACTTCTCGCTCCAGGGCAGAAACAACTGACCCTCGGGTTGAATTAAACAGATTGTTATAGAAGTTGATCAGAATTACATCTTTTCCCACCATGGACTCCAACCACATAATCTGGGCATAAGCACCAACAGTAATACAGCACTTAATGTTACATTTGTTCAAATTGATAGCAATCATAATCAGAAGTCCCCCCCTAGCTCTACCTGAAGTTGATGGCAAGGCCGGTAACGAATGAGTAGTATAACCCTCCACATAAACTGGCTCCGTGCACCATGTCTCTTTGAGACATATAATATCATGTTGGGCTGAGATAAAATCTAACCACGCCGGGGTACCTATCTTGCTCTTGAAACCTGATATGTTCCAGGAGGTTACTAAATAACCAGTGCCTGGTTCAGGCTCGGTGGCCTCAATTACTTCCGGTTGGAATACGGTATCATCCACTTTATCGTTGGGGAATGATGAGATTAAAGAAGGACAAACATAGTTGTCAGTGGTGGGAGATATCAGAGTTGTACTGGGAGTGTACCTACCACCCGACTTTATCCCAAAAGGTTCCTTCTTACCTAAATTAGTAATCTCTTCGACCTCCATTCCCCATACAGGTTCAACACATACATATCGAACCTGTTGTACCTGGTTCATCTGTGGATGTCCCTTACGTCAATCATTAGTGTTGAGGTCACTCAGGGCCTGGAATCTATTAGCCAATGGAACGGCAGGGTGGAATAAGGAGCAGGATCTGGGAGGGGCTAAAAGGGATCTATTTCTGGGTCGGCTGTCAATTTCCTGTATTGGCATTAAGTGTCTATAAAAATACCCTAAAGGGAAAAGAGTGATATTATATTCCATACAGGAAGAAGGGGGTGCATTATTGAGAGTGTTACTAACCCATCTTGGGGATCGGAAATTAATAATAATGCAATCACCTTCAAAGCATTTTTGTAATGGGCCGACCCAGCTCACTCTACGTGTAGTCAAGATCTGGTTTGCCCCATCTATTGGATATCCGCAGTTTTTAGTCAGCCAGAACACCACTTTATTCAAGAGAGAGCCATGGTCTTCTGTCTGTCCTACTAGGAGTTTGGGTACATTTGCGAGGACAGCGACATAGGCACTACCTTCTGGCGGTAAGTTTACGGACACAGAGGATCTTCCGTCCCTAGGGGTCGCAGTTCCTAACTCTCCCGATTTCACGGGGCCCATTATGTTGGAGTTGCATAATTTTACCTCTTCACTATCTCTCGGGAGTGAGGCTGAACTGTGGCTATCAATTGTTCTGCTCATTAACGGGGCTTTAGAGGCTTTTAAGTTTACCCCATTTGCCTCATTTATGATGGGGGACCTATCCTTTGGGTTAATGCTAAGTTCTCTAAAAGAACAATTATTAATAAGTGCTGGATTAACCTCTAACATTTGCATCCTAATACTCTCACTAGTGAGTCTTTCATTAGCTTTTGTAATGGAACCACTTATCTTGTTAACTTCTCTAATGAGGATATCCAATTTGTCATAAGAGTGGCCTAAGTAGTTCTATAACTTTATAGGCTATAACTGCTAGGGTTAGATCATGTTGTAAAGGGACTGTTTTAGCCAACTTTTCACCGGGTAGGCCTGGTTTTCCTATAGAATTATCTTTTTTATCTTTTTTTGGCCTAAGGTTGGGTTTAGGATTTCCCTGTCCTGAGGTGTTCTTTCTGCCACATCCCCTGGTATTTTTCATGGGCAATGGGCTCGCTAAAGTAGACAATGTGGGAGACATGGATATCCGAGTACAATCTTCGATGATGTCTCCCTCGTTGGCAGTGGCCGTGGGTGTTGCCTCAGATATCTGCGGATTGATCATTAAATCAACTGGGCGAGACTCACTCGGTGGATTAGCAGATGCCATAACCTCATCCCCCTGTGCGACACCCAGTTGGCTGTGGCCCATAGATAGTCGCCTTTCCGTGCGGTCTATCTCCTCTGATAGAACATTCACTGCCTTAACCAGATATAAGTCTAGCGTAGTACATGGTTTTTCAATAGATGGTTTAATAGTCTTCCTTTTTGCCATAATAGATATAGGATTTTTTCAAATCCTAAATATCAGAGGGGGGGCCCTGCCTGGCCTCTATCGGTCACTGACGGGCAAGGACGTGCCTACCCTTGGCCCGGGCTTTGCCCGGGCGCCGCCAGCGCGCGTCCCGTGTTGCGTGGGGTGGGGGCACTTTTATCCGTGCTGCGGCGTTGCTGGCGTCACAGAGCCGCGCCAGCAGAGGATCATGGGAAGTGTAGTCCCCTTCTCTGCAGTGTCGCTGGGGCAACAGGTGGAATGCAAAGGCCGTTCCCCTCACGGCATGAAAAGCAATTGGCAAGCCGTTTCCCTCACGGCAGAGTAGAGGTAGGTAGAGTCTAAGAGCGCGTCCCACGTTGCATGGGGCGGGGGTTCTTTTATCCGTGCTGCGGCGTCGCTGTTGCTGGCGTTACAGAGCCGCGCCAGCAGGGGATCATGGGGAGTGTAGTCCCCTTCTCTGCAGCGTCGCTGGGGCAGCAGGTGGAATGCGAAGGCCGTTCCCCTCATGGCGTGAAAAGCAATTGGCAAGCCTTTTCCCTCACGGCAGAGTAGAGGTAGGTAGAGTCTCTTGGGGCACAGGGCGCCACTTCAATCACCCGACGGACAGGTGTCAGGTCCCGCCGGCATCGCGTCTCCCTCTGCGGCGTATCGTCTCCACCACGCCGGAGCCCTGCAGGTCCCTGTCGAACTGCAGCCGCCGGCTGTCTGTCGCTCACCTGCAGGAGATTCCAAATGGCAGCAGTGGACCAGCACAAGGAGCCGCAGAGTCCCATTCAGTGAAAGACGGGCTGATGGAGCAGGCCACCAGAGACAAAAGTGCCCAAATGTAGCACAAATATCACCCAGATGTAGCCCAAGCATAGCCCAATGACAGGATGTCCCAGAGTGTTCTAACGAACAACTTGAGCGCTAACAGTCTTACTTATGACAAAAGTATGGCACACCTGAAGCCATCTTGATTGGAATAAACTGGTAACACTTAAAACATTTAATTTGCAAAGGAACACAATGAGGGGTTTCATTTTACCATAGAAATTATGATTAGTGCTGCAGAAAGAAAAATTAGGGTACATTTTGACTTCTCAAATCCTCATCTATTTCATAAAAAAAATTCTGACATGCAGACTGAAACATGCACTTTGAATACCAGCAGCAGACTTCCCTGGTGAGCAGTAACTTTACTACAGTTATCTAATGAGCAACTAGAGTGCTAACATTCAGAATTTATGGCAAATGTGTGACACATCTGAATGCCTTCTTGATGGAACCAAAGTAAAAAACTGAAAGTATTTCCTACTGAGGAGACTGCAGTAAATGAGGAAACTTCATAACAAATAAGTCTCCCAAGATGGCCACCAGAGACAAAAGAGCCCAAATGTAGCCCAAATATCACCCAGATGTAGCCCAAGTATAGCCCAATGACAGAATGTCCCAGAGTGTTCTTAAGAACAACTAGAGCGCTTACTGTCTTACTTATGACAAATGTATGGCACACCTGAAGCCATCTTGATTGGAATAAACTGGTAGCACTTAAAACATTTAATTTAATAAGGAACACAATGAGGGGGTTCATTTTGCCATAGAAATTATGATTAGTGCTGAAGAAAGAAAAATTAGGGCACATTTTGAGTGACTTCTCAAATCCTCTTCTATTTCATTAAAAAATTCTGACATGCAGACTGAAACATGCACTTTTAATACCAGCAGCAGACTTCCGTGGTGAGCAGCAGCTTTACTACAGTGATCTAATGAGCAACTAGAGTGCTAACATTCAGAATTTATGGCAAATGTGTGACATATCTGAATACCTTCTTGATGGAATCAAAGTAAAAAACTGAAAGCATTTCCTACTGAGGAGACTGCAGTAAATGACGAAATTAGGAAACTTCATAACAAATAAATCTCCCAAGATGGCCACCAGAGACAAAAGAGCCCAAATGCAGCACAAATATCACCCAGATGTAGCCCACATGTAGCCCCATGACAGAAGTGTGCAAAACACTTATTTTTTGTGTTTTTGCAGTTTTATATAGTGCAGACTTGTCAGGTATTGGAGTGCTTTACATGAGCATTGGTTACATCACACAAGATCAAATTCATTTTGGTTGTAGACATGGGGGGGCAGATTTATGACGACTGGCGCATCCCTGCATATCAGCAGGGATGCGCCAGTTATTATGCGCCACAGCTGCGCCACCATGGATGCGCCGCATTTATAATGTGGCGCACCATGGGGCAAAAACGGCACAGATGCGTGACGCATCTGTGCCGAAAAGTGGCGCATTGCTGGAGTTGCGTCGCAAGCGCGACGCAGCTCCAGCAATGATCTGGGGGGCCCTATCTGTACAATGCTGCGTCAATCCTTACGCCTGCTTCAAGCAGGCGCAGGGTTTTGACGCAGCATGGGCCTAAAAGTGACTGAGTGAAATCTTGTAGATTTCACTCAGCCACTTTTAGGAGGCGTTCCTGCGCCGGAACGCCCCCACCTGCCCTGGAACGCCTACATGTGGCGCAGGGCTTTACAACGTGACGCATCTGGGAGATGCGTCACGTTTGTAAATGCCCCGCACCATGGCGCAGGATTTGCGCCGCTCCTGCGTCACAAAAGTGACGCAACGGCGGCGCAAAAGTGCCGCAAGTGCAACATAAATCTGCCCCGGGGAGACTAAGTGATTTGACCAGAATCACAGAATGTTGAGCTGAAGCAGAAACTCCATCCTGGTTCCCCAGTTGCAAAGTCTGCAGCTCTGGAAGTAACACCACATCCTCTCCCCTAAGTGCAACATTTAATCAAGTGGTCAACTGGATAAAAAAACACAAAGATACCAAATAATCTAAAAGTGCTTTGTCGCTATTTGAAAACTCAGAAAATATGTCCTCATTTTAGTTTTTTAGAACACTAACCATAATTTTGATACAAATAAGACCTTCTCATATATGTAATTTCTAAAGGAAATGCTCTAGGTATTACAGTTTTGATTACATCAAGATGACGTCGGGCGTTCCACACTTTTGTAATAAATATAGAATGTTAGCAATCTAGTTGTTCATTAGGATACTGTTAGGAGGCAGGGGCCAGGGGCACGGACTCTGAAAACTGAAGGCAGGTAGGAGGGTGCAGAGGCAACAATTTGACCACACTGGGAAGGCAGGAAGGGCAGTGGCAGCACAACAGACTATGGAGGGCAGTGGAAAGGGTGGCAGGGGCAACAAACCAACAATACAGGACTGGCAAGAGAGGCTGTGGCAATATAATAGACCATTGTGGGCAGAAGGAAGAGCCAGTGGTAGTACAACCAAACATGCCAACAGACCTGATTCAGCCAGGAAACGTCCAATTTTTTTGAGCTCAAATGGACTTTATTTGATCTGTCTCCTGTCTACAATCTCCTCTTTTTCAATGTAACTCAAAGGGGAAAATCAATACTCCAGTTTTTTTTCAAAATCTCCCTCTTACCAAGTTCAAAATGTTCGCAAGTATGGTACTTTGGATCATGGAAGGCAGGAGGAATTGGGGTAGGGACATGGACTCGGATAACAGAGGACAGGAGGGATATGGAGAGGTGCATCAAACTGACCCTACAGGGCAGGCATCTGGGTTTGCAGCAGCACAATACACCACACAGGGCATGCAGGACGGAAGTGCAGCACAACAATCCAGAGAAAGCAATAGGGAGGGGACAGGACCATGCACATGGACAACAGAGAACAGAGGGGAAAGAGGCAATGGTAGCTAGCTGACCATAATGGACAGACAGAATAGAAAGCTGCAGCATAACAGATCATAAAGGGCAGGAGGGACGGATCAGGGGCATTACAATAGAACAGACAAGCCAGGAGGGAGGGAATAGGGGTCTGCACATGGAAACAGAGGGCTGGGGGAAAGGGGGCAGGAGCAGCAAGATGACCATGGAGGTCAGGAAGAATGGGCACTAGAAACAAGACACACCATGGAGAGCAACAATGAGACTATGGTGGCATACACACAGACCATGGATGGAAGGTGGGAGGGGGTCAGGGGCAGCTAGCTGACCACACAGGGAAGGTGGGAGGGGCCGTGGCAGCACAGAAGACCATGCATGGCAAGCGGGAGGGTTAGTGGCAGCAAAATCGCTATGATGGGCAAGAAGGAGGGTGCAGGGGCATGCACAAAGGACCATGGAGAATAGAAGGGAGGGTCAGGATCTGGGCACAGACAAGAGAGTTCAGGTGAAGGGGCCTCACAACAGACCGCATGGGGCAGGCAGGAGGAGCAGTTGCAGCACAACAGACCAGGGAGGGCAGAAGTGTGTGGCAGTAAAATGGACAATGGAGGACAGGGGGAAGGGGATAGGGGCATGGCATGTGGACAGGCAGGGTGGAGGTGGCAGGGACAGGTTACAGTCATCTGACAATGCTAGGCAGGTGGGAGGGAAGTGGCAGCTCAACAGAACACTCAGAGTAGATAGGAGTGGCAGGTCCATGGAACATGGTGGGCAAAAAGGATGGAGCAGGGGCATGCACAAAGACTTCGGAGGGCAGGGGGAAGGAGAATAGGGGCAGCAAGCTAAGTACAGAGGCTAAGCAGGACGTAAATGATGGGGCATAGAATTGGGCAATGGAGGGCAGGAGGAGTGGACTGGTACATCATGCTAAATGGAGGGCAGTGGCAGCACATCAGACCATGCATGGCAGGAGGGAGGAGGCTAGTCCATGGATTCAGACAACAGAGGATAGGGAGGAGGTGGATGGGGCAGCAAGCTAACTGTTCAGAGAAGGTGGGTATTAAGAAGTTTATTGTTTTTAAAATGTGTGTGCGAACGACTTAAAATATGAACAACTATGCAGCATAATCTCACTTTTATTCAGGAAGAAGAGGACGTTTGTGACTGTGACTCTGGGCTCACTTGGCAGAAATAAAATATGTGCTGGGGAGTGTAATGTTGCATATAGACTGTGACAAAGATATGGATCCCAGATTGTAATATGTATGGCATAGCGCTGTGCGTTATAACATAGGCAAGTGTGGCATGACATATTCACGGGGTGGTGTTACAGTGCACATGGGCTAGAGAGTGTCATAGCATACGTACTAGCTGGTGGAATACAACACAGAGGTGTGTGGCACTCGGCGGGCACTGATGGGTGTAACACAGGATTGGGCTCAGCCAGGAGTGCGCTGTGACTCTCAAGTGAGGTTTGTCTCCTTTCCAGAGAGTAAAATAAAAAGTATTACACATCCGGCGGTGGATGTGTGTTTTATTAACCGTGAGGGGAGTTTATTGCATAGTTTTTGTCGAATTTTTGTCGAATCCCCTTTGAATGGCTTGGTGTGCGTGTGTATTAAATGTGCCTGTCAATAGCTACCCATGTTTTTATAAATAAACGAAAAGGGTGTCAACTTGGAGAGGGCGCCGTGATTAGGCACGGTAGGGCATCAGACATGTCAGAGCTTCACTAGCGGTGTAAATACATTCCACGTGGATTCATTGTATGCATAGTCGCCTTTTAATGAATATCACGCAAATCGTAATGGTGATAGGTACATACGGTTTGTCCAGCATGTCCTAGATGTTTCTATAAATATATATTTTTTTTAAATAATAAAAAACAAAGGCCGGCCCCGGGGGATGGGGTCCCCGGGGCCATAAGTGGCCTGAGGAGGGGGGCAACGCATCCCCCCTCCTAAAGAATTTTTTTTTAAAAGGCCATGCCCTGGGGGTTAGGGTCCCTGGGGCCGATTAAGGACTTGGGAGGGGGGGCCACACGGCTCCCTTCCAATATTTTTTTCCTCCAAAAAAATTAGGGTCAGGCCCTGTGGGATGGGGGATGGGGTCCCCAGGGCCAATAAATTAGAAAAAGAAGGGGAGCCACACAACCCTCCTTCTTAAAAAAATTTTATAAATAAAAGACCGGCATAGCACCGGGAGCCACGCCCCCTCCTTGCAGCACTCTGCAATCACGCCCCCTGACTAGTTGTAAGTTGGGGAATTAATTCCCCTTCAATACTGAGGGTCCCTGAGGGCCAACTAGCCCAACAGGTATCTCCAGTATGCACCAGGGAGCTGCGTTGCAGACAGGTGTTCTGTGGCCACGCCCCTTTTTACACCTCTCTGCAACGCAGCTCTGTGGCGCTTACTGGAGGTACCTAGTGGGCTAGTTTGACCCTAGGGACCCTTAGGATTCAAGGGGACTTAATCTCTCAACTTAGAACGGCCACAGGGCGCGTTTACACAGTGGTGAAGGGAGGGGACGGGGCCATAGGTGACGTGTGCAAACACGCCCTGTGGCACGTTTTAAGTTGGGGAAATAATTCCCTTTCAATCCTGAGGGACCCTGGGGGCCAACTAGCCCACCAGGTGCTTCCAGTAAGCGCCACTGCTCTGCATTGCAGAGAGGTGGTGCAGGCTGTGCCCCTTTTTACACCTCTCTACAATGGCGCTTACTGGACGTACCTAGTGGGCTATTTTGCCCCTAGGGACCCTCAGAATTCAAGGGGACTTAATCTCCCAACTTAAAATGGCCACAGGGCGTGTTTACATAGTGGGGAAGGGAGGGGACGGGGCCTGAGGTGACGTGTACAAACACGCCCTATGGCGCGTTTTAATTTGGGGAAATAATTCCCCTTCAATCCTGAGGGCCCCTGAGGGCTAACTAGCCCACCAGGTGCTTCCAGTAAGCGCCACTGAGCTGCGTTGCAGAGAGGTGGTCCAGGCCATGCCACTTTTTACACCTCTCTGCAGCGCAGCTCTGTGGAGCTTACTGGAGGTACCTAGTGGGCTAGTTGGACCCTAGGGACCCTCAGGATTCAAATGAACTTAATCTCCCAACTAAAAACGGCCACAGGGCGTGTTTACACAGTGGTGAAGGGAGGGGACCGGGCCTGAGTTAACGTGTGCAAACACGCCCTGTGGGGCATTTTAAGTTGGGGAAATATTTCACCTTCAATCCTGAGGGACCCTAGGGATCCTCAGAATTCAAGGGGACTTAATCTCCCAACTTAAAATGGCCACAGGGCGTATTTACACAGTGGGGAAGGTAGGGGACGGGGCCTGAGGTGACATGTGCAAACACGCCCTGTGGCGCGTTTTAAGAGGTAGTTTTAATCCCCCTGCCCTATTATATACTAGGGGCTTACAGAGGAGATCATGCTAATCACAGGGGGACCCCAATGCATAGTGTTCCCTAGTGTATGTAGGTGTTTTCACTGTATTCTGAGTGTCTTTTAACATAGCACTGGCTCTAGGACTGGTTAGTCAGACTCAGTTACCACCAGTATCCGTCTGAAAAGGTTGAGGGTACAGGATGATTTTGCAACAAGGCTTCTTTTTGCTCTTCTGTTTGTTCTTTCTGCACGTTATCCTTCTTCCTGCACTTTTCTTCGTCTTTGAGGACTTCTGTTGCTTCTTTCTGCATTTCTTTTTTTTCTTTCTGTGTGTTTTTTCTTCTTTCTTCACATGTCCGATCTCTGTAGGCATAGTTAGAAATTAGCATTTAAAAAACCTTAGAAATTCACTGAAAAAAACATGGGTTTCTGGGGCGTTATAGTTAGCTGGACTTTTCACTCATACAAAACCATTGAAATTCCCCCGTTATAGTTAGTTCAGCAAACTATAACTCGCGGGCCCGCAATGCACTGCTGATGATGTCACATATTACATCACTCATGACATGGTCAGTGACATCACTCATGACATCACTGATGACATCTCAAACGACATCACTAATGACATCACTGATGACATCATCCTTTTGATAGAGTGGCAGACCTCCTCTCACCCTAGTATAACCTTTGATACACACATTAAAAAATAGAAACTAAAATGTTCAAAACAATGGACATACCAATACCAGTTACAACAACTCATCCATAGAGTTACTCACACACATTGTCACTCATGCTAATAAAGAATCAAACATCCATTTACTTGCATATATAGTTATACACACACCACCACACTTACTTCTACAGAAACTTACACATACTTAGTCTTTTAAAAAATCACTTATAGAAACACATGCTCATTCATACAGGAACTCTTCCAAATTCTCACTCTCACATATACACCAATAGTCACATATACTAGTTTAAAACATATGTAGTTACTCATAAAGACACTATTGAGACAGTCATTCACTCACTAACACACCCATGCACACACTCACCCACCCATACAGTCCTGCACACATGCTGTGTTCAACACATACAAACATTGAGTCACTCATTCATGCACCTATGCACTACATAATACCCCCCACCGAACCATACAGACACTCAGACACTCATACTGATACTCAAAAAACCAACTAATAACCTATATAGACACTCATGTAGCTACTCACCAACCCATGCAGCCACTTATACACAAAGTGAGAGATTGATACAGATATTTACATATTTAAACATTACTCACTAAGCCATGTATTCACTAAGATACACTTAATCAGTCAGTTATACAATCAATTTTTCAAAAACAAATCATCCATTTAGACACTTATATACCCATTTATTCTTCCATCGACCTTGAGATATACATATATAAAACATATTTAATTTTCAGAAAAACACAGATTCACTGGATGATGTCATCAGTGATGTCATTTGAGATGTCATCAGTGATGTCATCAGTGATGTCACTGACCATGTCATCAGCGATGTAATATGTGACGGCATCAGCAGTGCATTGTGGGCGCGCGTGTATAGTTATCTGAACTAACTATAACGGGGGAATCTCAATGGTTTTGTACGAGTGAAAGGTCCAGCTAACTATAACGCCCCTGAAACCTATGTTTTTTTCAGTGAAAAAAAACATAAAAATACCTACTGGCGGTCGCCAGCAGGTAGATATAGTTAGGACCTATTTTCCATAGGAAATCCGCAACATTCTATTTGGAATAACTTTGGCACCGATTGACGAATCTTCGTGAAATTTTCCAAACTTTTGGCCAGCTCCGGTCCGCTTCTATCCTGAAAGTTTCACGGTGATTCGTCAGGCGGGAGCCGAGAAAAAAGGGGGTCCCAAAATGCGTATTCCCCATGCAATTTCCCATAGGACCTTTAGCCGCAGCTACAGCCCGAACTGCTGAATGGAATTAAACCAAATTTGGCAAAGAGGTAGTCCTTAGTTCAGACTTGTGCATTTTGCTTAAATGGTGTAAATCCGTTCAGTAGTTCCTGAGAAAATGACTTTTAAAAGTACATATATATCTATGGCCTCGGAGCATCCGTGCACCCTATGCGCACCCAGCGCGCACCCTGCCGTGCACGAGCTGTATTCTAATTGGCTGTCAACACTCCAAATCAGGAAGTGTTGGCAGCCATCTTGTGCCTTAGTAGAACCCGAGGCACAAGAAACCTAAAAAACAAACGTGAAAAACGTAAAAAGGGGGCACCCAGCGCGAATTTCGGACGAAAAAAAATAAAATAATTCAGCGCAGGCTCCCTCGCTGAATATGCTAATTTGCTCCGGGGGAGGGCAAATCCCGGGGGCATAGTCAAAAATAAGTGTGGGGGGGTCCCAATCCCTCCCACACTGCCCCGGGGACAGCCACCCCTGGGGCTCAAACATAGGCTATGCGGGGGGCTCACGGCCCCCCGCAGCCCCGGGGACCGCCACCCCCTGGGGCTTCTTGAAAATGGGTGGGGGGGCTCTCAGCCCCCCCAGCCCCAGGGACTGCCACCCCCCGGGGCTTGAACCAATGTGGTGTTGGGGGCTCTCAGGCCCCACCACCCCCTGGGGCAACATGTAAATGTGGGAGGGGGGCTGAGAGGCCCCCCTCCTGGAGCCTTGTATAGGCCCTGGGGACCGCCACCCCCCAGGGCCGGCTCCTGCAGTGTCCCAGGGTGCCCACCCCCGGGACACTGTAGTTTGCAATGACAGGGCTGAGCTGATATGTGTGCAAACACGCCCTGTGGCGCGTTTTAAGTTGGGGAATTAATTCCTCTTCAATCCAGAGGTCCCCAGGGGCCAATTAGCCCACCAGGTACCTCCAGTAAGCGTCACGGAGCTGCGTTTCAGAGTGTTGTAAAAAGGGGCGTGGCCTCTGAACACCTCTCTGCAACGCAACTCCCTGGGGCATACTGGAGGTACCTGGTGGGATAGTTGGCCCCAGGGTACCGCAGGATTGAAGAGGAATTAATTCCCCAACTTAAAATGCACCACAGGGCGTGTTTGCACACGTCACCTCAGGCCCCGCCCCCTTCCTTCACCATTGTACAAATTTTCCTCTAAAATCAGCCGAGTTACGAATTCCGATTTACTCACCTGTTATCAGGAGAGAACCCAGTGCTGCATCTTTCAGCCCAGCACTGACCCTGGAAAGTAATTCTAAGCACACTTACCAGTAACTTGTATTTCCTTCCATAGGAATCCATTGTGTGGTTTTCACCAGAAAAGTTTCTAAGTGTCCATTTTTAAAACGTACAAATATTCCTCTAAAATCAGCCGAGCTACGAATTCTGATTTACTCACCTGTTATCAGGAGAGAACCCACTGCTGCATCTTGTAGCCCAGCACTGACCCTGGAAAATAATTCTAAGCGTACTTACCAGTAACTTGTATTTCCTTCCATAGGATTCCATTGTGTGGTTTTCAGCAGAAAAGTTTCTGTCTATTTTCACAAACTACAAATAGTCCTAAAAAATCATCTGTATGACTTAAACACATTCTTTCAACTGTTTACAGGAGATTCACCAGTGCTGGATCCAGGATCCACCACTGAGTAAGAAAAAGTAGCGATAACACTACTTACCTGCTAAGTGAATTTTCTGCCATAGGATAACATTGGTGATTCTATGTGAAAAAAATTCTAAGTGTCAACTTTTAAAATACAATAATATTCCTTAAAAATCACTACTGTAACCAAAATGCTTTTACTCAACTGTTTACAGGAGATGTCCAAGGACTGAATCTAGGATCCAGTCCTGTGGTTAGAAAAGTAATCCATAAAGTAACTAATTGCATTTGACTAGAAATTCACATTGAGACCACTAGATTTGGTTTCTTTATTCCGCGTCATTAATTGGGAGGCGAAACACTATAGAATGTAGCCTGGAAAGGAAACAGGGGGCAAGATGGCGACCGAGTAAAGTCGGCCGTAGGTGGCTCTCCTGGTGACAAACCGGACATATCCAAGAAATGAAATCAGAGCTTTTGTATGGCGGAGAATAAGGAAATAATTAACTATGCTGCTAAGGAATTCAGCTTACCCGGGGTGAGGCACTGGATATCGGCGTTATCGGCGGTAGCGGAGCAGCTGATTCTCGGCTGCCGCAAACTTGAGCGGGAGCTTGTTCAGGTGTCTCGCTGGAAGGGAGGCTGCTCCACAGCCCTTCGCGCTGAAAATATGGCACCCAAAGTCAGCGTGAAAAGTAAAGTACCTGCGCAGCTGGTCCCCCTGGAACCCCCAAAGCAAGAACTGGCAGAAACAGAGGCAGGACCTGCCACTGTAGGGCAAGGACGCCGGCACCGGGCTCGGCCGGAGAATCTCCCTGAAGGGAAGGGGAGGGGCACGGGAGTACAGCCACAGCCCCAGCCACCTCGAGTCACAATCGCTGACATGTTCCGGGTCGCTGAGACAGGCCAGCGTAAGGAGCTACTCAGTAAGGAATTGCAAGAGATTGTGCAGACTAAGTAGACTAAGGAGAGCAATCAGGATACTACCGGTAAGCTACTGTCTGGAACAAGAGTAAGCAAAGAAGCTGGGGCTGTAGAACTGCAGGGACAGGGGGAATGACTGGGGGATAATATTTTGGATGTTCAAGTGGGGGAACCCCTGGGGGTGATGGTCACAGGTAATGTCAGCCAGCAGAATGGCTCACCTGGTAGGACTAAAATTCAGCAGGATGAGGAAACAGGGCAAGGGGGTGAACCCCTGGGGGAGATGATCACAGGTAATGCCAGCCAGCAGAATGGTTTACCTGGGAAGACTAAAATTCAGCAGAGGAGGAAACAGGACAGCATCCTAGAATGCAGAAACAAAAAAGTAGAATGAAACATATGAAAGGGGCACTAAAGTCATGTGGCTTAATGCAAGAGGGTAGGGAAAGGGATATTGACTCCGAGGCAAACGACTATTACTCTCTCTCGGATGCCACTTGGTCAGGATTGGGCTCAGACCAAGATGTTAATACAGACTCAAGTGAGGAGGAAATCACCTCGGATTCTGAAGCAAGGGGTCTGAAAAGGACTCCTATTACTGAAAATATGATCTCCCGATCAGGGCAGAAGACCAACTCTAAGCATACTGATCTTAGGTGGGACTATTCCACAGGGTACCAATTTATGGGGGTCCACAATCAGCCTAACCGAGAAGAAACAGTAGTGGATCCTCCCACGCTCTCTCCCACACTAGAATCCATACTGCAATGTGTAATGGCACATAGGGAGGAAGCTCGGCTGGAAAGTAAACGCTCCCAGAATGCCACCCGGAAGCACGCAGGCCTTTCTCCTTAATCCGGCTCGATTGAAAATAATATGGAGAGATCAAACGAGGTTATTTACGTCTGAAATCAAGGCTAAGGAGTTTCTGGACACTGGGGGGAAATGATCTTTACCTTCTACCTTGTTAATATTTTTAGACGAATAGGGTTAGATAGGGACGATTAATTTTTTTTGTTAATTATTGAAAGGGCCTAAGGATTTCGGCATATAATAGATCTGTCCTCAATGCAGGAATTAGTGGTTAAATTGTATTAATACGTGTGGATGTGGCACCAGGATGAGTACCACCACTCATCACACTCAGACCCAGGTGGTCTGTTGTCTCACATAGCAGGGTGGGGTTGGGGGTACAGAGGGGGAGGGAGTGGTAGAGGGGAGAGGGGGGTGGATGAGGGGGGTTTGGGAGGTAGGGGTAGGGGCAGGGGGGATAAAATTCAGAAAATCCAGGAAAGCAAAGTGTTAACACAGGGAAAGAAAGTTAGTGGTAAAGACCTAGGGGAGTGGTCCAAAGGGCAACTTAGGCACCAAGGCAGTTATAAATATGGGTAGGTTGAGTGTCTGTACAATTAATATTGGTGGGCTACATGATCGGGGTAAAAGGAATAGGGCTGGGGAGGTTTTGCGAGGAATTGGTGCGGATATCCTGTGGCAGAAAAGAGGGCTGAATCTTATTCCTGGGTACTCTCAGGTTATTTGCTCATTACATTCCACTAACACAAGAGGGGTGGCCAAACATGTTTCTGCTACCATTTAAGCAAGTTAAATCAGACAAATTGGGTAGGTGGGCTATTGCTTGTATTCCAAACCAGCTCACAATATGCACAGTATATGGTTCAAATATTGATGACTCTGGTGTACTGTCAGAAACCACGTGTTTTTAAAGCTTTAAAGGCACTCATGGACAGCCATGGGTTGGTGGATATGTGGTCACAGTAAAAAAGAAGGGGACCCAGGCTATACGTATTTTTCATGCCCACATAGAAAATATGTCAGACTTGATTATATTTTTGTATCCGCCTCTCTTTTAGAGGAGGGTCAGATTAGTAAGCTCCCCAAGATATTGTCAGATCATAATCCGCTATCGTTAAATATTGTAGTCCCGTTGTCCTTAAAGGGATTCACAAAGTGGACCTTTGATAGAAAATTGCTAGTTACAGAGGGTTTTATTGATCATATTAGGAGGCGGACGCAACAGTTTTTTGATATCAATAGATACAGCACCACAAGAGAAGTTGTCTGGGATTCATTTAAAGCTGGGCTTAGAGGTGAGATAAAAGGTTTTGTTGGGTTTAACAGGAAACAACAGAAAAATGAAATAAGTGTACTTACAGAGGAATTGATTAACTATGAGAAACAACATATTATAGCTAAATGACAAAAACAGGTAGACCTACAAACTTCATTAGAGTTAAAAGTAATTAGAACTAAGGCTAAGATAAATGGAATCTTTAATAAAAAAGTAGCTGAAAGATTTCAAACTGACATACGAGAGAACTATGAGTATGGTGAAATGACGGGGAAACATCTAGCACTCCGGTTAAAACAAAGGGGAGCAATAAATAGTATCACCAAATTAAGAGGGAAGGATGGGGGGGTTAGTCACAGATCTGCCAGGTATATTAAGAATTCTTACGGACTTTTATCAAGATTTGTATAGTTATCGGGTTCAGGCACCATTAACAACAGGTGTAATTACAGGGAATATACCCCCTCTGCTGGAAGGGTGAGAAGAAGATATTTCTCTGAGTGAGGTGCTAGAGGCGCTGCAGATGATGGCTCTGGGCAAGGCCTCGGGCCCAGATGGAATCCCTATGGAATTATATAAAGTGCTGCAAATAGATTTGGCTCCTTTATTATTAGATTTATTTTTATCTGTCCAGCAGAAGGGGATCCCGCCCCAATCATGGAAAGAAACAAATATAGTGATTTTTTTTAAAAAGGGAAATAAAGCTGAAGACCCTGCCTCATACCGGCCCATTTCACTAATCAATGGCGATGAGAAATTGTATTCTAAAATTTTGGCTATCGGACTTTCAAAGATAATCGGATTTTTAGTGAGCTCATGGCAGCATGGGTTCATTCCAGGCAAGGGTACAACGGACCATGTCCGTAGGGTAATTTCTCTATTTGATATAGCTGAAACCACAGGGACACAGATGTCTCTGATATTGCTGGACGCACACAAGGCATTTGATCAAATAGAGTGGGCATATCTGTGGCAAAACTTAAGATCTAATGGTTTCGGGCCACGAATTCTAACCGCCATTCAAGCCATGTATGTTGAGGCTCATGCGAAAGTACAATTAATGGGGAAGGAGTCGGGTAGGATTGAGATCACTCGTGGTACGAGACAGGGCTGCCCCTGGTCCCCAATATTATTCGCGCTTTATATAGACCCTCAAGTTAGAGCTTTATTGAATGATCACTTAATTAAACCGATAGAGATCCATGGCTATAACACCAAAGTGTTAGCTTATGCTGACGATATCGCGGTTGTTACTCCTGATCCATGCGGTGCATTGATAAGGATTGAAAAGCTGGCTTTAGAATTCGGAAGACAATCAGGATACAACTTAAATACAGACAAAACTCAAATTGTCTGTACTCGGAATACACAATGACAAGATCTTCGAAGGACAGAGTCAGCCATTTACTTAGGGATTACTATTACAGCGGAAGTCGCCAAGATTTGGGAAGTAAATTCAGCACCTTTATTAAATAAAATTGGGGGGGAGTTAAAGAGATTGGATAATTTGCACCTATCCATCATCGGGAGAGCGAATGTCATTTAAATGACAATGTTTCCTAAATTTTTCTATTTAATTCGGTGTATACCATTGGAACCAGCAAATTTAGTATTAAAAAAGGCGGATGGGCTGTTCTCAAAATTTATATGGGGCTATAAGAAGGTTAGGAGATCACTGAAACTAATGACCTTACCGCAACATCGTGGGGGGTTGGCAGTTCCTAACCTTCTATATTATTACTGGGCTGTAATGTTGCAGCATATGACTATATTATTTAGATTAAAACCCTGGGATCAGGTCAGGACAATAGCCTTGGATAATGATATTCCGACATCCATTTATGAATTAGCAGTAGGAAAATTAGCACCAGGGCTAATTCTAAGACAGCTAGAAGGCAGTTACTATAAAAAAACATGTTTTAAGATTTTACGTGCTGCTTGGAATGTATGGCGGCAAGTTAGTAAAACTCTAAAAATACCAAGAGTCCAGAGATATGTGGCTCTATGGCATTCATCTGCCTTCTCGGCTCCAATTAATGATAAGGTAAACAGAATGTGGGGAAAAGTCGGAATTCACAATTTAGGGGATATTATTGATGTGAATGGGTTACTTTCGTTTAAGGAACTACAGGAACGATATGGGCTAGACCCGAACACATTATTTAAATATATGCAAGTCAGGGCTGTGATTAAAGCCCTGGATTTGGGTTCTATTAATTTTGTTCAAATCCCGTTATTAGAGTATTTAACGAAAAAACAGCCCCGAATTAAGGACATATATTCAATATTGATGGAGGCCATATTGATATTGTTAGAGAAGAAAGCAGCTGGGCAAAGAAACTGAATAACCCGGATATTGATATATGTAGGTCATTGGAACTATCTAAAAAAGTATTTTTATCGGCTAACCTTAAAGCTCAAATGTTTAAAACGGTATTTGGGTTGTATTTTACGCCAGCTAAGCTCTGGGCATGGGGGAAAAGGGATAATGACAAGTGTCCAAGATGTGGCCAGGGTCCTGCTGATTTGATCCATATGTTTTCTGACTGCTGTCAATTGAATATATTACAGGAAAAGATGGAGCTGTTTTTACGGGAGGCCCTGGGGCGGGTTGTTTCCTTAACTCCAACGATGTTGATATTCGGATATGACGAAGTGCAACAGTTGGAAGGATCTCAGCTCTATCTATGTTTTATGGCCGCAGCGGTCTATCGTATAATGATTGCGTCTAAGTGGAAGGATGAGGATCCCTTAGTGTACCAAGCTTGGTATGCTAGACTCTTTCACATATATAACTTGGAGATGGCATTGTATAAATGTAAAGGTAGTAGGGGAAAGAGTAGGGGTCAGTTAATTTGGGGGCCTCTGATGGAGCTGTAAGGTGAAATAAGTGGCTAATTGTTTCTCAAATGTTTTGTATGCTCAGATTTGTTTTGTTTAAATATTTACTTTATCGGGGATATATCATGGGTAGGATATGTATGCCCGGATTGCTTAACTGCGATTGGTTGTTTTTCTGGTTGGTTTTTTTTCTCCTTTTTTTGTACTCATTGATTTCCGGAAAGAAAAAAAAAAAAAGAAAAAAAAAAAAAGAAAGAAATTCACATTGAGCTCAATGTTGCATTGTGTTTGAAATTGTATTGCCCATTGCAACAACTGTAACTACTGTACTTAAAAATCTATTGCCTATTTGCAAAGTATTTAAACTAAAGTAATTCATTCTGAGAAAGTATATTTTGTATTGTATTGTATAATGTAATTATAATGTCTTTTAAAAAAAATATCTAAAAATAAATAGTTTAAAAAATGTAGTAAATCAATATCAAAAAAATCAGTATAACAATTATTACATTAAAAATTGTCATTTACAAAACCTTTGAAATTCACTGAAAAAACCATAGGTTTCAGGCCTGATATAGTTAGGAATTAGCATTTAAAAAACCTTAGAAATTCACTGAAAAAACAATAGGTTTTAGGGGTGTTATAGTTAGCTGGACATTTCACTCGAACAAAACCATTGAAATTCCTCCGATATAGTTAGTTGTACTAACTACATCTCGCGCGTCGGCAATCCACTGCTGATGATGTCACATATTACATCATTCATGACATGGTCAGTGACATCACTGATGACATCTCAAATGACATCACTGATGACATCATCCACGTGACAATCAGATACACCTCATCATATACTAGTATAACCTTTCATCACTCACTGTAAAATACAGAGTGCCAGATTTAAAACCATTTTCACACCAATACAAGTTTCTAAACACCCACACAGTGATTCCTAGATCTATACACACATCTATTCACTTACCTATAGATTCACTTATACATGCTGTCAATGATCAATAGATCAGTATCAAATAAACTTATGCACCTATATCGACATTACACAGCAGCACACTTCCTAATCACTTATGAAGTCATCCTACTCACTTATGCAAACAATGGATCATACTTACTTTTACTTAGCTATACACTTATAAAAACACCACTTCATCTATTCATATAGATAATAACTCATACTTAGTGTGTTATAAAAACACTATTACAAGTATACTGTTATCCATACAGTCACTCACACAATCACTGAGTCTTATGTATACTTATTTCTATACAACAACTGACACATACACTGGCTTCTTTGTTTCTAGTTTGTTGGACATGTACCATTGAGACATATATTGGCTCATCGCCACACCCATAAAGATATTCACTCACCCAAACAACCGTTATAACATGTAGTTTTAACTTCATATACCTACTGAATCAACTATTCACACATCTTTGGGCAGTCACACACCCCCCACCAAACCACACACACATTCACTCTCCCATACAAATACTCAGTTAACTAATCAATAACTAATATAGACTTTCATGAAGCTAGTAACCAACTGGTGCAGCAGTTTACACAACAACTGACAAAGTGATACAGATATTCACATGGTTTAGTCACTATCCAATATATTTAGTGAGACACTATAAATTAGTCAAGTAAACAGTCAATCACACTGCTACTAAATCCTCCATCCAGATATTTATATTTATATATCCACTCATTCTTCAATGCAAATTGCTATATATATATAATACATATTTAAATACCGAACCAAACCACATTCACTGGATGATGTCATCAGTGATGTCATTTGAGATGTCATCAGTGATGTCACTGACCATGTCATGAATGATGTAATATGTGACATCATCAGCAGTGGATTGCGGGCGCGCGAGATGTAGTTAATACAACTAACTATATTGGAGGAATTTCAATGGTTATTTTTGCAGGACACTACAAGTCCCACCATGCACCTAAGGTAACACTCACCTGAGAGGCCCACCGGAGGGCAATTGATGTATAATTGACTTGTAGACAAGTATGTTTCCTGCGCTCTGCAACACTATATATATATATATTTCCCATCGATGTCCTCAAATTGAAAACGCACTCGTCTGCTGTTGGATTTAAAATCCCTTTATTCTTGAAGAAACCGGCAACTTGCATCCAGAAAAATATCTGCTGCCTGGCTGTTTGAAAGTGTTGCAGAGCGCAGGAAACTTATTTGTCTAAAAGTCAATTATACGTCAATTGCCCTCCGGTGGGCCTCTCAGTTGAGTGTTACTTTAGGTGCATGTTGGGACTTGTAGTGTACTGTGATAAAATTCATCCCCTTTGGTGGGGTATGCGACATCTCCAATCATTTTTGTCATTATGTACTGCCCTCCAGTGGGCCTCCAGATGCATTTTGCACAGTTAATTTCCAGTTCCCTTTGTTATACAGCTGTCACCGCTTCGTAGGTTAGAAAGGTTCTTACCCTGCGGCCCCTCCTTTTATTTGATGGTGGTGGTGCAGTTTTCTCTGGTAGGACGGCCAGTATTAATGTTTCCCATCGATGTCCTCAAATTGAAAATGCACTCGTCTGCTGTTGGATTTATAATCCCTTTATTCTTAAAGAAACCAGCAACTTGCATCCAGAAAACATTTCTGCTGCCTGGCTGTTTGAAAGTGTTGCAGAGCGCAGGAAACATACTTGTCTACAAGTCAATTATACATCAATTGCCCTCCGGTGGGCCTCTCAGGTGAGTGTTACCTTAGGTGCATGTTGGGACTTGTAGTGTCCTGCGAAAAAATGTATCCCCTTTGGTGGGGTGTGCAACATCTCCAATCATTTTTGTCATTATTTACTGACCTCCAGTGGGCCTCCAGATGCATTTTGCACAGTTAATTTCCAGTTCCCTTTGTTATACAGCTGTCACCGCTTGGTAGGTTAGAAATGTTCTTACCCTGCGGACCCTGCTTTTATTTGATGGTGGTGGTGCAGTTTTCTCTGGCAGGATTGCCAGTATTAATGTTTCCCATCGATGTCCTCAAATTGAAAACGCACTTGTCTATTGTTGGATTTAAAATCCCTTTATTCTTGAAGAAACCGGCAACTTGCATCCAGAAAACATTTCTGCTGCCTGGCTGTTTGAAAGTGTTGCAGAGCGCAGGAAACATACTTGTCTACAAGTCAATTAGACATCAATTGCCATCCGGTGGGCCTCTCAGATGAGTGTTACCGTAGGTGCATGTTGGGACTTGTAGTGCCCTGCGAAAAAATTCATCCCCTTTTGGTGGGGTATGCGACATCTCCAATCATTTTTGTCATTATTTACTGCCCTCCAGTGGGCCTCCAGATGCATTTTGAACAGTTAATTTCCAGTTCCCTTTATTATACAGCAGTCACTGCTTCGTAGGTTAGAAAGGTTCTTACCCTGCGGCCCTTCCTTTTATTTGATGGTGGTGGCGCTTAACATTTTTTGAATCTCTGAATGAGTGCATCAGTCCCTGTGTGGGTGTGTCGTTAGATAGGTAAGTAACTATGTCAGCATATGACTACCCCTCTTAGTAAGTCTATCGGTCTGTAAATGTGTATGAAAAATGCCTGTATGGATTGCTTACTACCTGTAATACTAACTGTTGGGGTATGTAACTGTTTGTACAACTGGATCTCTTACTGCTGGGTACATAAGTACTGTGTGGGTGCATGACTGAATGTGTTAGTGCCTCTGTCTCTGTCTGACAGGGTGGGTGAGTGGCTCTATGCTTTTGTACATAGGTATGGGAGTTTCAGTATGGGTGGGGGACTGGATGTTTAACTGTCCATATGGGTTTGGATGTACGCATGTGACTCACTGAAACTTACATGTCTTACCTTCTAAGTATATAGCACCCTGCCCTAAAGCCTTCCTGCACCCTACCCTAGGGGTGACTTGTATGGAGTAGAAGAAATGTGTAAGGCTTGGCAAGGAGTATTAAATACCAACTTGACTTGCAGTAAAACTACACACACAGGTACTGCAGTAGCGTGCCCAGTGCATGTTTAAAGGACATCTTTTCTGGATGGGTGACTAGGAGTATCAGTACTTGAGTACATATTTAAATAAGTGTATCAGTCTCTCTCAGGCTGTGTCAATGGATGTGTATTTAACTATGATGCTATATGACTGGCTATCTTAGTATATCTATGTATATGTAACTGGCTGTATAGGTTACTTACTGACTGTTTTACTGAGTGTTGGCATAGATAACTTAATATATAAGCAGCACACTAGCTTCAAGTTCAACTGTAGCAGGTGTGTAAGTAAGTAAGTAAAAGGATTTATTGTTTCTGATTAATTAAAACCATTACAGAAATTCATATTGAGTACACATTTCATCAATTCAGAATTAAAAAAAAACTGTAGCAGGTGTGGTTGACTGTTTGAAAATATAAGCATATCCAAAATAGCAGAACATGTTTATTTTATTTTTCCAAAGCCAATCAGAGATCTACTTACTTTCTCCTGAAAATCACTACCTAATTTCAGCTAGCTACTTATTTATACCATCCAATCAAATATCTCTTTTTTTAAACAGGTCACATCCTCCATTTTAACTGCCTTTCATTTTGAAACCTGCCTCATTCAGCTCCAGCCTTCTACTGTGTGCTACCACTCTTTACTTTCAAAATGGTTAGCATGTGGATTGTGGCTCATAGCTTTGTGTTTTAGGACAGAGAGTGTGATAGAAAGAGTGGCATTGACAGGGACTTGGGTCTGCCTAATGTGGACAGTATTTGGGTTCTCCACAGTGGTTTAAAGTGGAATCAGTTGCTGCCTTTGGTTAAAAGCATTGTGGATTGCCAGCATCCAGACCTTGTGCACGGTGGTGGCAATGACTTAGGCACACTGACTGGGGTAGGACTGGAAAACCTAATGAAGAATAGCTTTGGTCGATTAATTGCACTTTTCCCTCATACTGCCTAGGTGTACTCTAACATTTGCAAAAGGCAGAAATGGAACTGGTCAAACAGATTCTGTCCACAGATTGACAAAGCCAGGAAACATGCCAATAAATATGTTTCTGCATTACTCAGAAACCATAACATGGGCTACATATACCACAACAATTTACGCTTTGACACAGAGGGTATATATAGAACTAATGGAGTTCCTTTCACAGAGAAAGGCAACAGGATGTTCCTTAACCCCTTCTGTGCCCATGACGAGATAGTCTCGTCATGGAGCGCGGTTGCGCTGTGCCCATGACGAGACTATCTCGTCATGGACCCCGCCCGCTAATGAAAGGGCCGGCACAGGAGGGGGAATGGGCGGGGCACTCAAGGGGTTAAAAACAAGAAGGACGGTATCCTCTTTTATGTGTAGTTATCATCTAAAAACAACAAACACAAAGGCTCTTCTAAGAGACACCCATTTCTCAAACACTGGTGTATTTTCTTTTTAAATCTCCTTTCTAGAAAAAAAATGCTAATTTTGCGAATCCAGCACGAATCCGCAAAGCAAATGCACACATTCAATGGACAGAAATGCATAAATGATTCCTAACTGTGTGACTGACTGTATGTGTCTGATTGGATGTGTCAGTGTGTTAGTGGCTCAGTGAATAGCTACATCAGTGTCTGAGTCAGTCTGTGAGTGGTGCATGAGTGTCTGAGTGAGTCTGTGAGTGGGTGCATGAGTGTTTCAGTGGGTCTGTGAGTGGGTGTGTGAGTGTCTGTGTGGGTCTGTCAGTCAGTGTTTGAGAGTCTGAGTAGGTCTGTGAGTGGGTACATAAGGGTCTGAGTGGGTTTTTGAGTGGGTGCATCAGTCTCTGAGTAGTACATAGTTTTGCAATAGATGGTTTAATAGTCTTCCTTTTTGCCATAATAGATATAGGATTTTTTCAAATCCTAAATATCAGAGGGTGGACCCTGCCCGGCCTCTATCGGTCACTTACTGGCAAGGACGGGCCCACGCCGCCTGCGCGCGTCCCGTGTTGCGTGGGGTGGGGGCGCTTTTATCCATGCTGCGGCGTCGCTGTTGCTGGCGTCACAGAGCCGCGCCAGCAGGTGATCATGGGAAGTGTAGTCCCCTTCTCTGCAGCGTCGCTGGGGCAGCAGGTGGAATGCAAAGGCTGTTCCCCTCATGGCGTGAAAAGCAATTGGCAAGCCGTTTCCATTACGGCAGAGTAGAGGTAGGTAGAGTCTCTTGGGGCACTGGGCGCCACTTCAATCACCTGACGGACAGGTGTCAGGTCCCGCCGGCATCGCGTCTCCCTCTGCGGCATATCGTCTCCACCACGCCGGAGCCCTGCAGGTCCCTGCCGAACTGTAGCCGCCGGCTGTCTGTCGCTCGGCTGCAGGAGCTTCCGAATGGCAGCAGTGGACCAGCACAAGGAGCCGCAGAGTCCCATTCAGTGAAAGACGGGCTGCTGGAGCAGGCCACCAGAGACAAAAGAGCCCAAATGTAGCACAAATATCACCCAGATGTAGCCCAAGTATAGGCCAATGACAGGATGTCCCAGAGTGTTCTAACGAACAACTTGAGTGCTAACAGTCTTACTTATGACAAAAGTATGGCACACCTGAAGCCATCTTGATTGGAATAAACTGGTAACACATAAACATTTAATTTGCAAAGGAACAAAATGAGGGGTTTCATTTTACCATAGAAATTATGATTAGTGCTGCAGAAAGAAAAATTAGGGTACATTTTGTCTTCTCAAATCCTCATCTATTTCATAAAACAATTCTGACATGCAGACTGAAACATGCACTTTGAATACCAGCAGCAGACTTCCCTGGTGAGCAGTAGCTTTACTACAGTGATCTAATGAGCAACTAGAGTGCTAACATTCAGAATTTATGGCAAATGTGTGACACATCTGAATGCCTTCTTGATGGAACCAAAGTAAAAAACTGAAAGTATTTCCTACTGAGTAGACTGCAGTAAATGAGGAAATTAGGAAACTTCATAACAAATAAGTCTCCCAAGATGGCCACCAGAGACAAAAGAGCCCAAATGTAGCCCAAATATCACCCAGATGTAGCCCAAGTATAGCCCAATGACAGAATGTCCCACAGTGTTCTTAAGAACAAGTAGAGCGCTTACTGTCTTACTTATGACAAAAGTATGGCACACCTGAAGCCATCTTGATTGGAATAAACTGTTAGCACTTAAAACATTTAATTTAATAAGGAACACAATGAGGGGGTTCATTTTGCCATAGAAATTATGATTAGTGCTGAAGAAAGAAAAATTAGGGCACATTTTGAGTGACTTCTCAAATCCTCTTCTATTTCATTAAAAAATTCTGACATGCAGACTGAAACATGCACTTTTAATACCAGCAGCAGACTTCCCTGGTGAACAGTAGCTTTACTACAGTGATCTAATGAGCAACTAGAGTGCTAACATTCAGAATTTATGGCAAATGTGTGACACATCTGAATACCTTCTTGATGGAACCAAAGTAAAAAACTGAAAGTATTTCCTACTGAGGAGACTGCAGTAAATGAGGAAATTAGGAAACTTCATTACAAATAAATCTCCCAAAATGGCCACCAGAGACAAAAGAGCCCAAATGCAGCACAAATATCACCCAGATGTAGCCCACATGTAGCCCAATGACAGAAGTGTGCAAAACACTTATTTTTTGTTTTTTTGCAGTTTTATATAGTGCAGACTTGTCAGGTATTGGAGTGCTTTACATGAGCATTGGTTACATCACACAAGATCAAATTCATTTTGGTTGTAGACATGGGGAGATTAAGTGATTTGACCAGAATCACAGAATGTTGAGCTGAAGCAGAAACTCCAACCTGGTTCCCCAGTTGCAAAGTCTGCAGCTCTGGAAGTAACACCACATCCTCTCCCCTAAGTGCAACATTTAATCAAGTGGTCAACGGGATAAAAAAAACATAAAGATAACAAATAATCTAAAAGTGCTTTGTCGCTATTTGAAAACTCAGAAAATATGTCCTCATTTTAGTTTTTTAGAGCACTAACCCTAATTTTGATGCAAATAAGACCTTCTCATATATGTAATTTCTAAAGGAAATGCTCTAGGTATTACAGTTTTGATTACATCAAGATGACGTCGGGCGTTCCACACTTTTGTAATATAGAATGTTAGCAATCTAGTTGTTCATTAGGATACTGTTGAGAGGCAGGGGCCAGGGGCACGGACTCTGAAAATTGAAGGCAGGTAGGAGGGTGCAGAGGCAACAATTTGACCACACTGGGAAGGCAGGAAGGGCAGTGGCAGCACAACAGACTATGGAGGGCAGTGGAAAGGGGGGCAGTGGCAACAAACCAACAATACAGGACTGGCAAGAGAGGCTGTGGCAATATAATAGACCATTGTGGGCAGAAGGAAGAGGCAGTGGTAGTGCAACCAAACATGCCAACAGGCCTGATTCAGCCAGGAAACGTCCAATGTTTTTAAGCTCAAATGGACTTTATTTGATCTGTCTCCTGTCTACAATCTCCTCTTTTTCAATGTAACTCAAAGGGGAAAATCAATACTTCAGTTTTTTTTCAAAATCTCCCTCTTACCAAGTTCAAAATGTTCGCAAATATGGTAGATTGGATCATGGAAGGCAGAAGGAATTGGGGTAGGGACATGGACTCGGATAACAGAGGATAGGAGGGATATGGAGAGGTGCATCAAACTGACCCTACAGGGCAGGCATCTGGGATTGCAGCAGCACAATACACCACACAGGGCATGCGGGACGGAAGTGCAGCACAACAATCCATAGAAAGCAATAGGGAGGGGACAGGACCATGCACATGGACAACAGAGAACAGAGGGGAAAGAGGCAATGGTAGCTAGCTGACCATAATGGACAGACAGGAGAGAAAGCTGCAGCATAACAGACCATAAAGGGCAGGAGGGACGGATCAGGGGCATTACAATGGAACAGACAAGCCAGGAGGGAGGGAATAGGGGTCTGCACATGGAAACAGAGGACTGGGGGCAAGGGGGCAGGAGCAGCAAGATGACCATGGAGGTCAGGAAGAATGGGCACTAGAAACAAGACACACCATGGAGAGCAACAGTGAGACTATGATGGCATACACACAGACCATGGATGGAAGGTGGGAGGGGGTCAGGGGTAGCTAGCTGACCACACAGGGAAGGTGGGAGGGGCTGTGGCAGCACAGAAGACCATGCATGGCAAGCGGGAGGGTTAGTGGCAGCATAATCGCTATGATGGAAAAGAAGGAGGGTGCATGGGCATGCACAAAGGACCATGGAGGATAGAAGGGAGGGTCAGGATCTGGGCACAGACAAGAGAGTTCAGGGGAAGGGGCCTCACAACAGACCGCACGTGCAGGCAGGAGGAGCAGTTGCAGCACAACAGACCAGGGAGGGCAGAAGGGTGTGGCAGTAAAATGGACAATGGGGGACAGGAGGAAGGGGATAGGGGCATGGCATGTGGACAGGCAGGGTGGAGGTGGCAGGGACACTTTACAGTCATCTGACAATGCTAGGCAGGTGGGAGGGAAGTGGCAGCTCAACAGAACACTCAGAGTAGATAGGAGTGGCAGGTCCATGGAACATGGTGGGCAAAAAGGATGGAGCAGGGGCATGCACAAAGACTTCGGAGGGCAGGGGGAAGGAGAATAAGGGCAGCAAGCTAAGTACAGAGGCTAAGCAGGACGTAAATGATGGGGCATAGAATTGGGCAATGGAGGGCAGGAGGAGTGGACTGGTACAACATGCTAAATGGAGGGCAGTGGCAGCACATCAGACCATGCATGGCAGGAGGGAGGAGGCTAGTCCATGGATTCAGACAACAGAGGATAGGGAGGAGGTGGATGGGGCAGCAAGCTAACTGTTCAGAGAAGGTGGGTATTAGGAAGTTTATTGTTTTTAAAATGTGTGTCTGTGCGAACTACTTAAAATATGAACTATGCAGCATAATCTCACTTTTATTCAGGAAGAAGAGGACGTTTGTGACTGTAACTCCGGGCTCACTTGGCAGAAACATTCCCTGACCCTCCACCCCCATCGCAAAATGTAATGCCCGTGAAAAGGGTAGGTGAACGCAGTGTTATATAGAACATAGTCCTGAGAGCATGATTGAAAATGAAAACTAGATATAGTGTATGGTATAAACTATGCACCAAAAAGTGTGATATAAGATGAACCGGGGCGTGAAATATAATATGCAATACATTGTGCGCAATGACAGATTCATTGGAGAGCGCGAGATAGCACAGGCACTAGCGCGTGCTATGCGATATGTGCCTTGGAGTGTAATATGCACAGGGCAGTGTTGTGTAACCTAACTAGCCTCTAAAGTTGTAATATAAAATATGTGCTGGGGAGTGTAACGTTGCATGTACACTGTGACAAAGATATGGATTGTAATATGTATGGCATAGCGCTGTGCGTTATAACATAGGCAAGTGTGGCATGACATATTCACGGGGTGGTGTTACAGTGCACATGGGCTAGAGAGTGTCATAGCATACGTACTAGCTGGTGGAATACAACACAGAGGTGTGTGGCACTCGGCGGGCACTGGTGGGTGTAACACAGGATTGGGCTCAGCCAGGAGTGCGCCGTGACTCTCAAGTGAGGTTTGTCTCCTTTCCAGAGAGTCAAATATAAAGTACATCCGGCGGTGGATGTGTGTTTTATTAACCGTCGAATCCCCTTTGACTGGCTTGGTGTGCGTGTGTATTAAATGTGCCTGTCAATTGCTACCCATGTTTGAATAAATAAATGAAAAGGGTGTCAACTTGGAGAGTACCCACCGGCGGGGGCGCCGGGATTAGGAACGGTAGGGCATCAGACACGTCAGAGCTTCACTAGCAGTGTAAATACATTCCACGTGGATTCATTGTATGCATAGTCGCCTTTTAATGAATATCACGCAAATCGTAATGGTGATAAGTACATCCAGTTTGTCCAGCATGTCCTAGATGTTTCTATAAATATATATTTTTTTTAAATAATAAAAAACAAAGGCCGGCCCCGGGGGATGGGGTCCCCGGGGCCATAAGTGGCCTGAGGAGGGGGGCAACGCATCCCTCCTCCTAAAGATTTTTTTTTTAAAAAGGCCATGCCCTGAGGGATGGGGTCTCCAGGGCCAATAAATTAGAAAAAGAAGGGGAGCCACACAACCCTCCTTCTTAAAATAATTAAATAAATAAAAGACCGGCATCGCACCGGAGGCCACGCCCCCTCCTTGCAGCACTCTGCAAACGCGCCCCCTTGCTAGTTGTAAGTTGGGGAATTAATTCCCCTTCAATACTGAGGGTCCCTGAGGGCTAACTAGCCCAACAGGTATCTCCAGTATGCACCAGGGAGCTGCGTTGCAGACAGGTGTTCTGTGGCCACGCCCCTTTTTACACCTCTCTGCAACGCAGCTCTGTGGGGCTTACAGGAGGTACCTAGTGGGCTTGTTTGACCCTAGGGACCCTTAGGATTCAAGGGGACTTAATCTCTCAACTTAGAACGGCCACAGGGCGCGTTTACACAGTGGTGAAGGGAGGGGACGGGGCCATAGGTGACGTGTGCAAACACGCCCTGTGGCGCGTTTTAAGTTGGAGAAATAATTCCCTTTCAATCCTGAGGGACCCTGGGGGCCAACTAGCCCACCAGGTGCTTCCAGTAAGCACCACTGCTCTGCATTGCAGAGAGGTGGTGCAGGCTGTGCCCCTTTTTACACCTCTCTGCAATGGCGCTTACTGGACGTACCTAGTGGGCTATTTTGCCCCTAGGGACCCTCAGGATTCAAGGGGACTTAATCTCCCAACTTAAAATGGCCACAGGGCGTGTTTACACAGTGGGGAAGGGAGGGGATGGGGCCTGAGGTGACGTGTGCAAACACACCCTATGGCGCGTTTTAAGTTGGGGAAATAATTCCCCTTAAATCCTGAGGGCCCCTGAGGGCTAACTAGCCCGCCAGGTGCTTCCAGTAAGCGCCACTGAGCTGCGTTGCAGAGAGGTGGTCCAGGCCATGCCACTCTTTACACCTCTCTGCAGTGCTCTGTGGCACTTACTGGAGGTACCTAGTGGGCTAGTTGGACCCTAGGGACCCTCAGGATTCAAATGAACTTAATCTCCCAACTAAAAACGTCCATAGGGCGTGTTTATACAGTGGTGAAGGGAGGGGACCGGTCCTGAGTTAACGTGTGCAAACACGCCCTGTGGCGCATTTCAAGTTGGGGAAATATTTCACCTTCAATCCTGAGGGACCCTGGGGGCCAACTAGCCCACCAGGTGCTTCCAGTAAGCGCCACTGCGCTGCGTTACAGAGAGGTGGTCTAGGCCGTGGCCCTTTTTACATCTCTCTGCAACGCAGCTCTGTGGTGCTTACTGGAGGTACCTAGTGGTCTAGTTGGACCCTAGGGATCCTCAGGATTCAAGGGGACTTAATCTCCCAACTTAAAATGGCCACAGGGCGTGTTTACACAGTGGGGAAGGTAGGGGACGGGGCGTGAGGTGACGTGTGCAAACACGCCCTGTGGCACGTTTTAAGAGGTAGTTTTAATCCCCCTGCCCTATTATATACTAGGGGCTTACAGAGGAGATCATGCTAATCACAGGGGGACCCCAATGCATAGTGTTCCCTAGTGTATGTAGGTGTTTTCACTGTATTCTGAGTGTCTTTTAACATAGCACTGGCTCTAGGACTGGTTAGTCAGACTCAGTTACCACCAGTATCCATCTGAAAAAGCTGAGGGTACAGGATGATTTTACAACAAGGCTTCTTTTTGCTCTTCTGTTTGTTCTTTCTGCACGTTATCCTTCTTCCTCCACTTTTCTTCGTCTTTGAGGACTTCTGTTGCTTCTTTCTGCATTTCTTTTTTTTCTTTCTGTGTGTTTTTTCTTCTTTCTTCACATGTCCGATCTCTGTAGGCATAGTTAGAAATTAGAATTTAAAAAACTTTTGAAATTCACTGAAAAAACCATAGGTTTCAGGCACGTTATAGTTAGGAATTGGCATTTAAAAAACCTTAGAAATTCACTGAAAAAACCATAGGTTTCTGGGACATTATAGTTAGCTGGACTTTTCACTCATACAAAACCATTGAAATTCCCCCGTTATAGTTAGTTCAGCAAACTATAACTTGCGGGCCCGCAATGAACTGCTGATGATGTCACATATTACATCACTCATGACATGGTCAGTGACATCACTCATGACATCACTGATGACATCTCAAATGACATCACTGATGACATCACTGATGACATCATCCTTGTGATAGAGTGGCAGACCTCCTCTCACCCTAGTATAACCTTTGATACACACATTAAAAAATAGAAACTAAAATGTTCAAAACAATGGACATACCAATACCAGTTACAACAACCTATTCAGTAATTCTAATATTTACATACATATCCACTCATTCACCAACAGTCCTATACAGTCACTCATACATGTACTCACTCATCATATGTACTCATAAACCTATACATCCTGTTACACAACGCCACTCATCCATAGAGTTACTCACACACATTGTCACTCATGCTAATAAAGAATCAAACATCCATTTACTTGCATATACAGTTATACACACACCACCACACTTACTTCTACAGAAACTTACACATACTTAGTCTTTTAAACAATCACTTATAGAAACACATGCTCATTCATACAGGAACTCTTCCAAATTCTCACTCTCACATATACACCAATAGTCACATATACTAGTTTAAAACATATGTAGTTACTTATAAAGACACTATTGAGACAGTCATTCACTCACTAACACACCCATTCACACACTCATCCACCCATACAGTTCTGCACACATGCTGTGTTCAACACTTACAAACATTGAGTCACTCATTCATGCACCTATGCACTACGTAATGCCCCCACCGAACCATACAGACACTCAGACACTCATACTGATACTCAAAAAACCAAGTAATAACCTATATAGACACTCATGTAGCTACTCACCAACCCATGCAGCCACTTATACACAAAGGGAGAGACTGATACAGATATTTACATATTTAAACATTACTCACTAAGCCATGTATTTAATAAGATACACTTAATCAGTCAGCTATACAATCAATTTTTCAAAAACAAATCATCCATTTAGACACTTATATACCCATTTATTCTTCCATCGACCTTGAGATATACATATATAAAACATATTTAATTTTCAGAAAAACACAGATTCACTGGATGATGTCATCAGTGATGTCATTTGAGATGTCATCAGTGATGTCATCAGTGATGTCACTGACCATGTCATGAGCGATGTAATATGTGACAGCATCAGCAGTGCATTGTGGGCGCGCGAGTATAGTTAGGTGAACTAACTATAACGGGGCAATTTCAATGGTTTTGTACGAGCGAAAAGTCCAGCTAACTATAACGCCCCACATGTTGAGTCAGCACTCGACCACAAACACAAGGTGGTAAGCCTCTAATCAGGGTATGGGAAGACATCTGCTCTCTGCTCACATAGGACAGCCAATTCCTCCGCCTGACGCGTTTCAAAATTATAAACTTTCTTCCTCAGAGGCTTTACGGAATTGAATGCATGCATCCGGTTTCAGTCCCTTATATGCTGTAATTGTGCCCACCGATTGGCCGGTCAAATGACTGTTGCATTATGGGAACTGAAGTCCTGATATTTACATCCCTCGATGGTGGCATTAATTTCTGTCATCCTTTCAAGCCCGTAGATGGGCCGCAGGAAACAGCTTCTTCCCTCAATCCCATGTGTGTGGTCACAAATCGGCGTGATGTATTCCAGGCCGCATGTCCCTCTTTGATCTTGAGGCGGTGCGCGACTCGGCGGCTGGGCAGCCGCCTAACATCAAAGCTCCAAGTTACCAGTTCCCACACGTTGAGTCAGCACTCGACCACAAACACAAGGTGGTAAGCCTTTAATCAGGGTATGGGAAGACATCTGCTCTCTGCTCACATAGGACAGCCAATTCCTCCGCCTGACGCGTTTCGAAATTATAAACTTTCTTCCTCAGAGGCTTTACGGAATTGAATGCATGCATCCGGTTTCAGTCCCTTATATGCTGTAATTGTGCCCACCGATTGGCCGGTCAAATGACTGTTGCATTATGGGAACTGAAGTCCTGATATTTACATCCATCGATGGTGGCATTAATTTCTGTCATCCTTTCAAGCCCGTAGATGGGCCGCAGCAAACAGCGTCTTCCCTCAATCCCGTGTGTGTTGTGGAAATGTGGATTTTCCTGGTCAGGTATGTCCCCTATCTTGGACCCCAACGGTTCTATGTGCATGTCACAAGTACATGTATGTTCCTTCCAGTTCCAGTTATGAAGACGCAAATATATGTGCGTCCACCGTCAACATGTCCTCTGTCAGATCCGCCATGAATATGTCGGATATTCCATTCCTAAATATGAAAGGCCACCGGCTTTATATGGTTCACTTATGCCATTTTACAGTCCAAGGCAAGTAGGCCCTGATTCTGTCATCAAACTCCTTTTGCCTTCTGCCTCTGAAAGCTCCAGTCTGAGCCTGCATCTGTGACCATGAACTCTGTCTCATTCTCTGCGCGGCCCACGAAGCCTGACATCAGCCTATTCTCTGCCAAGAGCTGTATTTCACCTTCGAATTATCTGCTTCCCCCTCAGCCGATGCATTCCTGCCTAGTAGCTTAAGTAAACATTCTTCCAGTTACCAAGTAAGAGGCCCGGCTTCTCTGCCCTCATGCAAGTAATTCATAGCCCTGTCACCATGGAATATTCCCATCCCCTCGCATTCAGTGTAGACACTTAGACGCTTGTACACACACGCACAGTCAGTATAGAGTAGATTCTGTCCGAGAGTCCTTCTTTATGGATAACATAGTTCTTTAAACATAGGATGTTAGATATGATTTGGGATTAGGTTGATCTGACCCCCAGACTTTTCGTCTCCACATGTAGAGCTAACGTCAAGTTCCCTTCACCCCCTAGTTACACGTCAATTACACGTCATGCTGCTGCGCGCGCATCTATGTCAAGTATTATCTTATAGATCCACCTATGCATGATATCATAACCAATCATGTGTCTTTTTTACTCCTTGTAAACACCCATTTTCGGTTACGCAGGTACCACGTCAAGTTCCTTATCAATTATTACGCCTACTGTATTTGCTTCATTATAACGTATGTACTATAAAAGTTACTTCTTGTCAATAAAGTATGTACTTCACTTCCTGAACCCCCGTGGTGATGGAACTCGAAGCATCCGATTATAATCGTTTATTGGAATAAAGCCTATTCAGAAACTCTAATATCACGGATTCTGCCTCTCATTTTACTGAGCTATTTTATTATGATTATGTATCAAATTCAGTCCCGGTAAAGGAATTTTTATTTACCACATGATGGCGCCCGAATAGGGACACTTTCTCATCTCACGCGCCGGCGGTGCGTTGCAGGCCCGGTCTCCTGCCACAGCTGGACGGACAATTACGCGTACCAGCAGGATTTCCTGTATCTCCCTCCGGTCAAGCGGGGGCGACTGAGACTGCGATCAACACCCAGACGAGGCGGTGAGAAGTGCGAAGTATCCCGACCAGAGCCTAGCTGAGAGAGCAAGATCCGAGGTATACAGAGACCCACCAGTCCGAAGTCAAGCCCAGTGTCCGACGAGTCGAGTCGAGTCGAGTCCAGTCCGGTTCAAGTTCAAGTTACTGAGGCCTTCCGTTTCCGAAGCTACCCGGTGAGTACCATTGCTGGGGAGGCATTTCTGACGTGCACATAGGTTGTGCCGGTCAAGACGGGTTTGGGTACACAAATCCGGTCTGCACTGTTTTAGCAGTGTATCTGTACTGTTTAGCAGTATATCAAGTATTCCGAAGTATCTAGTAAGTGTCAAGAATTAAGCATGGTGATTTAGTTATGCAGACGATCATCAGTGTTGTTTCAGTTAAAGGTTTAATGTTAAATGTTTAAAATGTTTAAGTATGTTCTGTATATCGTGGTATGAATGACTGTTCATTATCGTGTTTATTGTATTAAGTCTGTTCAAATTCAAGTATCAGGTCAAAATCAAGTATAAGGTCAGTTCTCAATATGCCGCTCTTTTCGAAATTAAGACAGATCACTACCAGAAAAGGGGTTCTCGAAGAAGCCGTCCCTATTCCTCCTAGGGACACTCCAGGGCACTTTATGTATCACAAACATGGCTTAGACGCTATATTATTTCTTGATTTATGGGTAGACTATACCAAAGGATTACCAGAAAGTCAGAGGTGGCCCACAGCGGGGACCTGGGATGCAGAGTGCATCATGAAAGTCGAGGAAGAGTTATGGAAAAGAAAAGTCAGACAGTCACAGAAAGACGCTGTTGAGTTATGGCGTAAAGAATCTCATAGACGTACAGAAAAAGCACGTAGACAGGAAGAGAAGAGTAAAGAAAGTTCAAATAAAGTTCAAGAAAATCTATTAATTGAGGAAGGTATCCGAGTGAAATCGGAACAAGTAGATAGACAAAGAAATGCCCTTATGAATGGTATGTATCCTCTTCTAGCCGAAGGATTACCAAAGGCTGCTCCAGGGATGCCAAAAGACTTGCCACCCCCATTATTTCCAATTAAGGTACATCCTAAAGGACATCCCAGAACCGCCGAAGATGTTTTTCTTTCCTCATACCTAGATGACGCAGCTCCCGAGTATGCTAACCCCGCACCACATAGACCGTCTGGCGGGGGGGTTCAACGTCAGGATCAGGTATCTGTCCCTGTGCAACAGCAAGTCCCGACACTAGCTTCGGCAAGCACATCTGTTTCCGCATCTGTCTCCACAGTCGATTCTACAGTGGTGTCCACACCTATAGTTGCTGTGTCACGTTCGACGAATCCTTTCACACCCGACGCCCCAGATGGGGCCACGGGAGGTGCTAGCAATACTTTTACGCCACCTAGAATAAATAAACTTGTTTTTCAAGAGTCAGCGCATTCACGTACACCCAAATTCGTAAGTGAACGTGCGCTTAAGGAACTTCTTATAGATTGTAGATATGACCCGGTGGTCGGTAAAGAGGACGAAATGGTCCTGGCATCATTACGTATCAGACGAGCCGCAGGGTATTTAGCGAGGTTACCAGGAATGACTGCGCATCTAGATAAAATATATCATTTTGTTCAAACAGGGCGAGATCCAGAATGTATTAACAGAGCTATGGAATTCCAGAAAGTAGAGATACAGGGGGAACTGCTACGTTTCCTCATAAACTGTGTGATCAGAGATCAAGACCGACCGGGGGTAGACCCGGATGCAATGCATATTCTTACAAAATGGAGCCAGAATATATCAGAAGGAAGACACGATAAGCAAAATTGTATAATAGCCATGTGCCGAAAGATCCGTAAAGAAATAGAACGCCTACACGAAGAGAGATTAGAGACAGACGAGTTCGAGCAAAGCGAGGAAGAAGGGTCAGGACCACCCGCAGGACAGTTGGACACCATAGCCTATGTAGGTAGAGGAAGATCTTGTCATAGGGATCAGATTAGATGTCATATTGACTCAATACGTCCGATATGTCCAGATAATAACAGGAATTTCCAAATACCTATAATTAATATAAGGTCTAACGAGCATTCGTTCCAAACTGCTGACAAACTACTCCGAGAACGAAGGGGTTATCATTTTCTCGATTCTATGGATGAACAAGATTTAGCCAGGGCAGCTGTCCACTGGGTGGACAGTCCCGGAAAATATAGTGATGCTACAGTAGTACGCACATTTTTGAATCTCACCCCAGATGAACAGAGGTTGGCTGGGATTTATATGATTCAACAACTCATTATACTATATCGGAGTCAGCATTCGGACCCTGGTCCGTTACCTGACATATTGACTGAATTGCTTACAAATAAATGGAGGGGTCCAGGTACTGAATTAATTAAAGAAATTCTAATGTCAAGAAAACAGTATATTCTTTTTATATGCTCAGAGCATACCTCGTTGCCCAGCAAGGAAAGAACAACGTATCAAGGATTTACAGAAAGCCCCAGCATCTATAGCCAAGCACTGAAACGAGAACTTGACAGTATCCACATGCCAGTTAACACCGCTCTGCTTCAATACGTCGATGATCTGCTGATCACCGCAAGAAGCGAACCTGAATGTGAAAAAGCATCGCTGACAGTTTTACAATTCCTAGCCGAAAAGGGGCACAAGGTGTCCCCTTCTAAGCTGCAATTCTGTGTCCAGCGAGTTGTTTACCTTGGACACTCGCTGTCCAAGGAGGGAAGGCAGCTTACACCCGACCGCATTCAGTTAATAGCTAACATGCCAATACCCAAGACACAAAAGGAAGTACGAGCTTTCATAGGCCTCACGTCATATTGCAGGCAGTGGATCCCTCAGTACGCATTCCTAGCAAAACCACTCATTCAGTTAACCACACAGGAGGCAGCCACATCGACTGTTCTCCCTTGGACTCAGGAACACACACAAGCTTTTGAAAGCTTAAAGAAAGCTTTATGTCAAGCACCCGTTTTAGCAACGCCATGTTACAGAAAACAGTTTACACTCTTTGTTACAGAACGCGAAGGTGCTGCCTTGTCAGTACTCACACAGGAACAAGCAGGAGCACACAAACCATGTGCTTATTTTTCTAGTACATTAGATCCCGTAGCTCAGGCTTTACCTGCTTGCCTGAAATCAGTAGCAGCGACAGCTTTGGCAATCAGACAAAGCGATGCTATAGTGTTGGGACATCCATTGACAGTTCAAGTACCACACGCAGTAGAGGTTCTTGTGAATAGAACGCAAACACAACACTTGACCATAGCCAGACTTACAGGATATGAGCTTACATTGTTTCAGCCACATATAGAAATCAGACGCTGTAACACATTGAATCCTGCCACACTTCTACCTGTAATAGGAACAGACCCACTAGCCCATGACTGTATTGAAGTTATTACGATAACAACGAAACCCAGACAAGACTTAACCGATGTCCCATTATCAGACCCAGACCTGACATTGTATGTAGACGGTTCGTGCATGAGAACAAGTACAGGAGAGTTAGTGGCCGCTTACGCAGTCACAACAGATACTGAAGTCATTGAAACTAATCGTATAAATACTTTGTCAGCTCAAGCAGCAGAGCTCATCGCTCTGACACAAGCCTGTATTCAAGCCACGAATAAAAAAGTCAACATATACACTGACTCACGTTATGCATTCGGAGTTGTACACGACTTCGGCGTGCTGTGGCGAGAGAGAGGTTATTTAACTTCCCACGGTGCCCACATTCAGCACGGACCCCTCATTCATGCCTTATTAGATGCAATACATTTACCCACTGCAATATCAATCATGAAATGTAAGGCTCATACGAAGGTTACTGATATCATTTCTCAAGGCAATGATCTAGCCGACAGAACAGCTAAACAGACTGCTCAAACTCAAATCCCCGACGTGACAAAGACAATAGTCCCGACACATTGCATGACAGTTAAAGATCCTACTCTTGACGTAATTGACATACAGACACATGCTACACCAGATGAAATAAAGAAATGGACTGAATTAGGGGGGATCCAAACGGACCAAGGATGGATGATGAAGGAAAAGTCTGTATGGTTCCTTCCTGACTCAATGGTCCAAGTTATAATAAACACTATACATAGTCCAGCGCATCTAGGAGAAAAAGCTATGCTAGACAGCATTCAACACATTTGGTTCAATAAACATTTACGAGCAGCAGCAAAACAAAAGGTCCGTACCTGTATGATCTGTTGTCAGTTTAACCCAGGAAAAAGCGTTCCCGTAGAACAGGGTGGATTTCATACTCCTAACCATCCTTTTGAAGTACTCCAGATGGACTATATCCAGATGGAACGATGTCGAGGATTCAAATATGTTCTTGTAGTTGTCTGCGCTCTGTCCCGTTGGACAGAGGCATACCCAGTTTCAGATTACACTGCCCCGACTACTGCCAAACAGTTGGTTCGAGAATTCTTCCCACGATACGGTTTACCACGTGCTGTTTACTCAGATAACGGCCAGCCGTTCTCATCCGAATTAATGAGACACGTTTCCCTTCTGTTAGGATATCAGTGGAAATTCCACTGTGTCCGACACCCCGAGGCAGCAGGCCTCGTAGAAAGACATAACCAGATCCTGAAAATCAGAATGTCCAAAATATGCAGAGAAAAAGGTGTCGACTGGGTAGTAGCGCTACCCGTTGCACTCTTTTACATGAGAATGGTAGCACACTCTCGAACAGGGCTATCCCCGTATGAGGTGATCTTTGGAAGACCACCGAATATGTGGGGGACGCCTATACCTCGCAAAATAACTGATGTTGACTGTAATATGCTGACAGATTACTTGGCTTCCTTGATGTCTGCACTACAATCTTGTCGTTCACAGGTAGCTGCAGCTTTTCCCGACAACACCGAGGTGAAACCCCATGACGTTGTTCCGGGTGATTTGGTGTTTGTAAGGAATTTCGACCGAAAGACCCAGCTGGAGCCCAGGTGGAAAGCACCCAAGTTGGTCCTGTTGACCACGAGGACAGCCGTGAAGATCGAGGGCCGTAAGGGCTGGATTCATTCAAGCCACGTCAAAAAATTTCATGGACTACCCTCGGATATAGACATTGTGCCCTGCACTCCCTCACAGACTGATTCAGAACTTCCCTTTGTTGAACAAAATGACTCTAAGAACTATAAACTAAAGCTTAGGCCCAAACAGTCGAGCAATTTGATTGTTTAAGTCCTCTCCAAGGTGAAGCGGTTGAATTGTCTCTGACATGTATCCCTTGGACCTGAGTAGAGAAAATACCCGGAAAATGTTGAAACGACAGGCGTGTTGTAAATCACTGCGTAGCCACTGTATGGGGACATTATTAATTCTGTTTTTATTGAGTCTTTTAATAATTATTACGAGTATGTTGTTGCACATATATTACCCTATTTCCAGACATGTTTATAATGTTACTACTGAACATTCTTTTAGTGACTTACCTCCGCATGAATTATCTTATAGACTTGCGCTGCGCAATAACACATTCATTAGTATGTTACATCATTCCCATCAGACTAGTAATGCCACCAATTGTTGGGTGTGTGGCCGACTCCCTCCCTATCAGAATTATGAAGGAGTCCTGCCTTTCTTTCCACATCCATTCACACATAATGGCTCCTGTGGAGCATGGTTTAGTTTAATCAATTCCATAGACTCAGACACAGCAGTTTACCAAGATCATTGGATATGGGGAAACCTGAACCTAGTCTTACTCAAGGTCTGCTACCCTGACAAGGAGGGTCGCCCCAAAAGAACAGGAACTGATCTAGAAAATGAAGTATATGGATTAAGTAATTTTACACCTAATCTCATGATTCTAAATGTCGTATCCGAAGTTGAACTAGTCTTGCCCACCCTGTCAGTATTCCCAGCGAAGGGTGAATTGTGTGTAAGAAAGGTTGGTTCCATACCTATGGGCCATAGTAAATGCAATACTATAGTAGAATTCCGTGATCAAGGCAAATCTTCATTTAGAGCTTCTCGCCACTCCTACTTCATATGTGGTCAGACTGCATATATGCGTCTACCTCCAGATTGGGATGGTACCTGCTACATTGCATTCCTTTTGCCACCTGTTTTTCTAGCTCCTCCTGATTACTACAGAAATATTCATTTAGTACACAACAGAAAGCGGAGAGATCTCCCCATTGTCGATTACACTGAAACGGCATGGGACAAGTATGTAGATTTTAATAAAGGCATCTTTCCCTATATAGGTACCGTTACTAATAGTAAGCTGATACGTAGATTAACCAGAACCCTTGAAGCAGTAGTGAATGAGACTATTTCCGCCTTAGGCAATTTAACAGAAGAGCAGTCTGCTATGCGGATTGTTGTGCTTCAAAATCGTCTTGTCCTTGACGTCATCCTGGCTGATAGGGGCGGAGCTTGTAGGGTCATCGGATCAAGTTGCTGCGTATTCATACCAGAAAATTCGCCATCTGTATATAAAGCCATCACTCGCCTTCATAAGATTGTAAACCAGATACACCAGAACCCAGGCACTTGGACTTGGTCCAGTTGGTTTTGGAGTGTGATATCAGCCTGGGGATGGAGAGTTTTATCCTTCCTAGGTATTGGCTTTCTCATACTATTCAGTTGCTGTCTATGTCTACAATGTGGACCAGCGATTTGTGGTCTGTGTGCCACATCGTGTATTCCACCACCAAGATTTCATTCAAGATCCCGGAAGAAGAAAGAAGAACAAATGATGCTATATGAACAGATCGATGGATTGATGAAGATCGATATCTCTTGAAGGGCAAGTAGGGGGACAAGGAGGGAATGTGGAAATGTGGATTTTCCTGGTCAGTTATGTCCCCTATCTTGGACCCCAACGGTTCTATGTGCATGTCACAAGTACATGTATGTTCCCTCCAGTTCCAGTTATGAAGACGCAAATATATGTGCGTCCACCGTCAACATGTCCTCTGTCAGATCCGCCATGAATATGTCGGATATTCCATTCCTAAATATGAAAGGCCACCGGCTTTATATGGTTCACTTATGCCATTTTACAGTCCAAGGCAAGTAGGCCCTGATTCTGTCATCAAACTCCTTTTGCCTTCTGCCTCTGAAAGCTCCAGTCTGAGCCTGCATCTGTGACCATGAACTCTGTCTCATTCTCTGCGCGGCCCACGAAGCCTGACATCAGCCTATTCTCTGCCAAGAGCTGTATTTCACCTTCGAATTATCTGCTTCCCCCTCAGCCGATGCATTCCTGCCTAGTAGCTTAAGTAAACATTCTTCCAGTTACCAAGTAAGAGGCCCGGCTTCTCTGCCCTCATGCAAGTAATTCATAGCCCTGTCACCATGGAATATTCCCATCCCCTCGCATTCAGTGTAGACACTTAGACGCTTGTACACACACGCACAGTCAGTATAGAGTAGATTCTGTCCGAGAGTCCTTCTTTATGGATAACATAGTTCTTTAAACATAGGATGTTAGATATGATTTGGGATTAGGTTGATCTGACCCCCAGACTTTTCGTCTCCACATGTAGAGCTAACGTCAAGTTCCCTTCACCCCCTAGTTACACGTCAATTACACGTCATGCTGCTGCGCGCGCATCTATGTCAAGTATTATCTTATAGATCCACCTATGCATGATATCATAACCAATCATGTGTCTTTTTTACTCCTTGTAAACACCCATTTTCGGTTACGCAGGTACCACGTCAAGTTCCTTATCAATTATTACGCCTACTGTATTTGCTTCATTATAACGTATGTACTATAAAAGTTACTTCTTGTCAATAAAGTATGTACTTCACTTCCTGAACCCCCGTGGTGATGGAACTCGAAGCATCCGATTATAATCGTTTATTGGAATAAAGCCCATTCAGAAACTCTAATATCACGGATTCTGCCTCTCATTTTACTGAGCTATTTTATTATGATTATGTATCAAATTCAGTCCCGGTAAAGGAATTTTTATTTACCACAGTGTGGTCACAAATCGGCGTGAAGTATTCCAGGCCGCATGTCCCTCTTTGATCTTGAGGCGGTGCGCGACTCGGCGGCTGGGCAGCCGTCTAACATCAAAGCTCCAAGTTACCAGTTCCCACACGTTGAGTCAGCACTCGACCACAAACACAAGGTGGTAAGCCTTTAATCAGGGTATGGGAAGACATCTGCTCTCTGCTCACATAGGACAGCCAATTCCTCCGCCTGACGCGTTTCGAAATTATAAACTTTCTTCCTCAGAGGCTTTACGGAATTGAATGCATGCATCCGGTTTCAGTCCCTTATATGCTGTAATTGTGCCCACCGATTGGCCGGTCAAATGACTGTTGCATTATGGGACCTGAAGTCCTGATATTTACATCCCTCGATGGTGGCATTAATTTCTGTCATCCTTTCAAGCCCGTAGATGGGCCGCAGCAAACAGCGTCTTCCCTCAATCCCGTGTGTGTGGTCACAAATCGGCGTGAAGTATTCCAGGCCGCATGTCCCTCTTTGATCTTGAGGCGGTGCGCGACTTGGCGGCTGGGCAGCCTCCTAACATCAAAGCTCCAAGTTACCAGTTCCCACACGTTGAGTCAGCACTCAACCACAAACACAAGGTGGTAAGCCTTTAATCAGGGTGTGGGAAGACATCTGCTCTCTGCTCACATAGGACAGCCAATTCCTCCGCCTGACGCGTTTCCAAATTATAAACTTTCTTCCTCAGAGGCTTTACGGAATTGAATGCATGCATCCGGTTTCAGTCCCTTATATGCTGTAATTGTGCCCACCGATTGGCCGGTCAAATGACTGTTGCATTATGGGAACTGAAGTCCTGATATTTACATCCCTCGATGGTGGCAATAATTTCTGTCATCTTTTCAATCCCGTAGATGGGCCGCAGCAAACAGCGTCTTCCCTCAATCCCGTGTGTGTGGTCACAAATCGGCGTGAAGTATTCCAGGCCGCATGTCCCTCTTTGATCTTGAGGCGGTGCGCGACTTGGCGGCTGGGCAGCCGCCTAACATCAAAGCTCCAAGTTACCAGTTCCCACACGTTGAGTCAGCACTCGACCACAAACACAAGGTGGTAAGCCTTTAATCAGGGTATGGGAAGACATCTGCTTTCTGCTCACATAGGACATATATATATATATTTATATGTATATATATTTCCTACTGGCGGTCGCCAGCAGGTAGATATAGTTCGAACCTATTTTCGATAGGAAATCTGCAACATTCTATTTGGAATAACTTTGGCACTGATTGATGAATCTTTGCGAAATTTTCCAAACTTTTGGCCAGCCCCGGTCCGCTCCTATCCTGAAAGTTTCATGGTGATTTGTCAAGCGGGAGCCGAGAAAAAAGGGGGGGGGTCCCAAAATGCTTATTCCCCATGCAATTTACCATAGGACCTTTAGCTGCAGCTACAGCCCGAACTGCTGAATGGAATTACACCAAATTTGGTAAAGAGGTAGTCCTTAGTTCAGACTCGTGCCTTTTGCTTAAATGGTGTAAATCCGTTCAGTAGTTCCTGAGAAAAGGACATTTAAAAGTACATATATATCTATGGCCTCGGAGCATCGCGCACCCTATGCGCACCCAGGCGCACCCTGCCGTGCACGAGCTGTATTCTAATTGGCTGTCAACACTCCAAATCAGGAAGTGTTGGCAGCCATCTTGTGCCTCAGTAGAACCCGAGGCACAAGAAACCTAAAAAACAAACGTGAAAAACGCAAAAAGGGGGCACCCAGCGCGAATTTCAGACGAAAAAAAAAAAAATTCAGCGCAGGCTGCCGCGCTGAATATGCTAATTTGCCCCCGGGTGGCCAAATCCCGGGGGCATAGTCAAAAATAAGTGTGGGGGGTCCCAATCCCCCCCACACTGCCCCAAGGACCGCCACCCCCGGGGCTCAAACATAGGATATGCGGGGGGCTCACGGCTCCCCGCAGACCCAGGGACCGCCACCCCCTGGGGCTTCTTGAAATGCCACTTGGTCTCGGATGCCACTTGGTCTGGATTGGGCTCAGACCAAGATGTTAATACAGACTCAAGTGAGGAGGAAATCACCTCGGATTCTGAAGCAAGGGGTCTGAAGAGGACTCCTATTACTGGAAATATGATCTCCCGATCAGGGCAGAAGATAAACTCTAAGCATACTGATCTTAGGTGGGACTATTCCACAGGGGACCAACCTATGGGGGTCCACAATCAGCCTAACTGAGAAGAAACAGTAGCGGAGCCTCCCGCGCTCTCTCCCACACTAGAATCCATACTGCAATGTGTAATGGCACATAGGGAGGAAGCTCCGCTGGAAAGTAAATGCTCCCAGAATGCCACCCGGAAGCTCCAGGGAGCAGTGTGAAAAATTGCCCAGACATGCAATGATATAAGTGGTCGAATTTCGGAGCTGGAAACAAGGACGGCAGTAGTGGAAGAAGATATTGCTGGATCAAAGGGTCAAATTGAAGCACATGAGGGGCAACTTTCGGATATCCAATGGAAACTGGAAGAAGGAGAAAATCGTCAGAGAAGAAATAACTTACGCTTTCTTGGGATCCCGGAAGGGAAGGAGGGGCCCGATGCACGCCTGTGCACTGTTGAACTTTTGGAGAGATCCTTCCCAGAAGTGACCGGTTGGAACTGGTCACAGGAGATACAGAGGGCACACTGAGTCCCATTTAATATGCGACAGCCAGTCCGCCCGGATGCCAAACCACGGGCACTCTTGGTATACTTTGGCAATTTTTTGCTGAGACAAATTGTTTTTGAAAAGGCAAGACCTGATGCTCCGCGTATGGCTGATGGATTCTCTTTTTTCACTAGGCCTGATTTCTGCCACACCACGGTGGAACGCAGATGGCGCCTGCAGCAAATGATCGCATTGTTTCAGGAAAAAGGCGCGCAGGCCTTTCTCCTTAATCCGGCTCGATTGAAAATAATATGGAGAGATCAAACAAGGTTTTTTACGTCTGAAATCAAGGCTAAGGAGTTTCTGGACACTGGGGGGAAATGATCTTTACCTTCTACCTTGTTAATATTTTTAGCCGAATAGGGTTAGATAGGGACGATTAATTTTTTTTGTTAATTATTGAAAGGGCCTAAGGATTTCGCCATATAATAGATCTGTCCTCAATGCAGGAAATATTGGTTAAATTGTATTAATACGTGTGGATGTGTCACCAGGATGAGTACCACCACTCATCACACTCAGACCCAGGTGGTCTGTTGTCTCACATAGCAGGGTGGGGGGGTATAGAGGGGGAGGGGGTGGTAGAGGGGAGAGTGGGGTGGATGAGGGGGGTTTGGGAGATAGGGGTAGGGGTAGGGGCAGGGGGGATAAAATTCAGAAAATCCAGGAAAGCAAAGTGTTAACACAGGGAAAGAAAGTTAGTGGTAAAGACCTAGGGGAGTGGTCCAAAGGGCAACTTAGGCACCAAGGCAGTTATAAATATGGGTAGGTTGAGTGTCTGTACAATTAATATTGGTGGGCTACATGATCGGGGTAAAAGGAATAGGGCTGGGGAGGTTTTACAATGAATTGGGGAAGATATCCCCTGGCAGAAAAGAGGGCTGAATCTTATTCCTGGGTACTCTCAGGTTATTTGCTCATTACAGTCCACCAACACAAGAGGGGTGGCCATACATGTTTCAGCTACCTATTAAGCAAGTTAAATCAGACAAATTGGGTAGGTGGGCTAATGCTTGTATTCCAAATCAGCTCACAATTTGCACAGTATATGGTTCAAATATTGATGACTCTGGTGTACTGTCAGAGCTAGAGGCTGAATTGACCTCTTGGCCAACGCCCTTAATAATATGTGGGGATTTTAATATCCATTTGGATACAGGGGATTCTGTCAGAGGCGGGTATAAGGGTAGAGTTTTTAAAGCTTTAAAGGCACTCATGGACAGCCATGGGTTGGTGGATATGTGGTCATGTAAAAAAGAAGAAGACCCAGGCTATACGTATTTTTCATGCCCACATAGAAAATATGTCAGACTTGATTATATTTTTGTATCTGCCTCTCTTTTAGAGGAGGGTCAGATTAGTAAGCTCCCCAAGGTATTGTCAGATCATAATCCGGTATTTTTAAATATTGTAGTCCCGTTGTCCTCAAAGGGATTCACAAAGTGGACCTTTGATAGAAAATTGCTGGTTACAGAGGGTTTTATTGATCATATTAGGAGGTGGACGCAACAGTTTTTTTATATCAATAGATACAGCACCACAAGAGAAATTGTCTGGGATTCATTTAAAGCTGGGCTTAGAGGTGAGAAAATACGTTTTGTTGGGTTTAACAGGAAACAACAGAAAAATGAAATAAGTGTACTTACAGAGGAATTGATTAACTATGAGAAACAACATATGATAGCTATAGAACAAAAACAGGTAGACCTACAAACTTCATTAGAGTTAAAAGTAATTAGAACTAAGGCTAAGATAAATGGAATCTTTAATAAAAAAGTAGCTGAAAGATTTCAAACTGACATACGAGAGAACTATGAGTATGGTGAAATGACGGGGAAACATCTAGCACTCCAGTTAAAACAAAGGGGAGCAATAAATAGTATCACCAAATTAAGAGGGAAGGATGGGGGGTTAGTCACAGATCTGCCAGGTATATTTAGAATTCTTACAGACTTTTATCAAGATTTGTATAGTTCTCGGGTTCAGGCACCAATAACAACAGGTGTAATTACAAGGAATATACCCCCTCTGCTGGAAGGGTTAGAAGAAGATATTTCTCTGAGTGAGGTGCTAGAGGCGCTGCAGATGATGGCTCTGGGCAAGGCCTCGGGCCCAGATGGAATCCCTATGGAATTATATAAAGTGCTGCAAATAGATTTGGCTCCTTTATTATTAGATTTATTTTTATCTGTCCAGCAGAAGGGGATCCCGCCCCAATCATGGAAAGAAACAAATATAGTGATTTTTTTTAAAAAGGGAAAGAAAGCTGAAGACCCTGCCTCATACCGGCCCATTTCACTAATCAATGCCGCCGAGAAATTGTATTCTAAAATTTTGGCTATAGGACTTTCAAAGATAATCGGATTTTTAGTGAGCCCATGGCAGCATGGGTTCATTCCAGGCAAGGGTACAATGGACCATGTCCGTAGGGAAATTTCTCTATTTGATATAGCTGAAACCACAGGGACACAGATGTCCCTGCTATTGCTGGACGCCCAAAAGGCATTTGATCAAGTAGAGTGGGCATATCTGTGGCAAAACTTAAGATCCAATGGTTTCAGGCCACGAATTCTAACCGCCATTCAAGCCATGTATGTTGAGGCTCATGCGAAAGTACAATTAATGGGGAAGGAGTCGGGTAGGGTTGAGATCACTCATGGTACGAGACAGGGCTGCCCCTGCTCCCCAATATTATTCGCGCTTTATATAGACCCTCTAGTTAGAGCTTTATTGAATGATCACTTAATTAAACCGATAGAGATCCATGGCTATAACACCAAAGTGTTAGCTTATGCTGACGATATCGCGGTTGTTACTCCTGATCCATGCGGTGCATTGATAAGGATTGAAAAGCTGGCTTTAGAATTCGGAAGACAATCAGGATACAGCTTAAATACAGACAAAACTCAAATTGTCTGTACTCGGAATACACAACGTCAGGATCTTCGAAGGACAGAGTCAGCCATTTACTTAGGGATTACTATTACAGCGGAAGTCGCCAAGATTTGGGAAGTAAATTCAGCACCTTTATTAAATAAAATTGGGTGGGAGTTAAAGAGATTGGATAATTTGCACCTATCCATCATCGGGAGAGCGAATGTCATTAAAATGACAATGTTTCCTAAATGTTTCTATTTAATTCGGTGTATACCATTGGAACCAGCAAATTTAGTATTAAAAAAGGCGGATGGGCTGTTCTCACAATTTATATGGGGCTATAAGAAGGTTAGGAGATCACTGAAACTAATGACCTTACCGCAACATCGTGGGGGGTTGGCAGTTCCTAACCTAAATTATTACTGGGCTGTAATGTTGCAGCATATGAATATTATTTAGATTAAAACCCTGGGATCAGGTCAGGACAATAGCCTTGGATAATGATATTCCGCCATCCATTTATGAATTAGCAGTAGGAAAATTAGCACCAGGGCTAATTCTAAGACAGCTAGAAGGCAGTTACTATAAAAAAACACATTTTAAGATTTTACGTGCTGCCTGGAATGTATGGCGGCAAATTTGTAAAACTCTAAAAATACCAAGAGTCCAGAGATATGTGGCTCTATGGCGTTCATCTGCCTTCTCGGCTCCAATTAATGATAAGGTAAACAGAATCTGGGAAAAAGTCGGAATTCACAATTTAGGGGATATTATTGATGTGAATAGGTTACTTTCGTTTAAGGAACTACAGGAACAATATGTGCTAGACCCGAACACATTATTTAAATATATGCAAGTCAGGGCTGTAATTAAAGCACTGGATTTGGGTTCTATTAATTTTGTTCAAATCCCGTTATTAGAGTATTTAATGAAAAAACAGCCCCGAGTTAAGGACATATATTCAGTATTGATGGAGGCCATATTGATATTGTTAGAGAAGAAAGCAGCTGGGCAAAGAAACTGAATAACCCGGATATTGATATATGTAGGTCATTGGAACTATCTAAAAAAGTATTTTTATCGGCTAACCTTAAAGCTCAAATGTTTAAAATGGTATTCGGGTTGTATTTTACGCCAGCTAAGCTCTGGGCATGGGGGAAAAGGGATAATGACAAGTGTCCAAGATGTGGCCAGGGTCCTGCTGATTTGATCCATATGTTTTCTGGCTGCTGTCAATTGAATATATTACAGGAAAAGATGGAACTGTTTTTACGGCAGGCCCTGGGGCGGGTTGTTTCCTTAACTCCAACGATGTTAATATTCGAATATGACGAAGTGCAACAGTTGGAAGGATCTCAGCTCTATCTATGTTTTATGGCCGCAGCGGTCTATCATATAATGATTGCGTCTAAGTGGAAGGATGAGGATCCCTTAATGTACCAAGCTTTATATGCTAGACTCTTTCACATATATAACTTGGAGATGGCATTGTATAAATGTAAAGGTAGTAGGGGAAAGAGTAGGGTCAGTTAATTTGGGGGCCTCTGATGGAGCTGTAAGGTGAAATAAGTGGCTAATTGTTTCTCAAATGTTTTGTATGCTCAGATTTGTTTTGTTTAAATATTTACTTTATCAGGGATATATCATGGGTAGGATATGTATGCCCGGATTGCTTAACTGCGATTGGTTGTTTTTCTGGTTGTTTGTTTTTTTTTCCTTTTTTTGTACTCATTGATTTCCGGAAAGAAAAAAAAAGAAAGAAAAAAAAAAAGAAATTCACATTGAGCTCAATGTTGCATTGTGTTTGAAATTGTGTTGCCCATTGCAACAACTGTAACTACTGTACTTAAAAATCTATTACCTATTTGCAAAGTATTTAAACTAAAGTAATTCATTCTGAGAAAGTATATTTTGTATTATATTGTATAATGTAATTATAATGTCTTTAAAAAAATATTTAAAAATAAATAGTTTAAAAAATGTAGTAAATCTATATCAAAAAAATCAGTATAACAATTAATACATTAAAAATTGTCATTTACAAAACCTTTGAAATTCACTGAAAAAACCATAGGTTTCAGGCCTGATATAGTTAGGAATTAACATTTAAAAAACCTTTGAAATTCACTGAAAAAACCATAGGTTTCAAGGCCTGATATAGTTAGGAATTAGCATTTAAAAAACCTTTGAAATTCACTGAAAAAAACATAGGTTTCAGGCCTGATATAGTTAGGAATTAGCATTTAAAAAACCTTAGAAATTCACTGAAAAAACAACAGGTTTTAGGGGTGTTATAGTTAGCTGGACATTTCACTCGAACAAAACCATTGAAATTCCTCCGATATAGTTAGTTGTACTAACTACATCTCGCGCGCCGGCAATCCACTGCTGATGATGTCACATATTACATCATTCATGACATGGTCAGTGACATCACTGATGACATCTCAAATGACATCACTGATGACATAATCCACGTGACAATCAGATACACCTCATAATATACTAGTATAACCTTTCATCACTCACTGTAAAATACAGAGTGCCAGATTTAAAACCATTTTCACACCAATACAAGTTTCTAAACACCCACTCAGTGATTCCTAGATCTATACACACATCTATTCACTTACCTATAGATTCACTCATACATGCTGTCAATGATCAATAGAACAGTACCAAATAAACTTATGCACCTATATTGACATTACACACCAGCACACATCCTAATCACTTATGAAGTCATCCTACTCACTTATGCAAACAATGGATCATACTTACTTTTAATTAGCTATACACTTATAAAAACACTACTTCATCTATTCATATAGATAATAACTCATACTTAGTGTGTTATAAAAACACTATTACAAGTATACTGTTATCCATACAGTCACTCACACAATCACTGAGTCTTATGTATACTTATTTCTATACAACAACTGACACATACACTGGCTTCTTTTTTTCTAGTTTGTTGGACATGTACCATTGAGACATATATTGGCTCATCGCCACACCCATAAAGATATTCACTCACCCAAACAACCGTTATAACATGTAGTTTTAACTTCATATACCTACTGAATCAACTATTCACACATCTTTGGGCAGTCACACAGCCCCCACCAAACCACACACACATTCACTCTCCCATACAAATACTCAGTTAACTAATCAATAACTAATATAGACTTTCATGAAGCTAGTAACCAACTGGTGCAGCAGTTTACACAACAACTGACAAAGTGATACAGATATTCACACAGTTTAGTCACTATCCAATATATTTAGTGAGACACTATAAATTAGTCAAGTAAACAGTCAATCACACTACTACTAAATCCTCCATCCAGATATTTATATTTATATATCCACTCATTCTTCAATGCAAATTGCTATATATATATAATACATATTTAAATACCGAACCAAACCACATTCACTGGATGATGTCATCAGTGATGTCATTTGAGATGTCATCAGTGATGTCACTGACCATGTCTTGAATGATATAATATGTGACATCATCAGCAGTGGATTGCGGGCGCGAGAGATGTAGTTAATACAACTAACTATATCGGAGGAATTTCAATGGTTATTTTCGCAGGACACTACAAGTCCCACCATGCACCTAAGGTAACACTCACCTGAGAGGCCCACCGGAGGGCAATTGATATATAATTGACTTATAGACAAGTATGTTTCCTGAAACCTATGTTTTTTTCAGTGAATTTCAAAGATTTTTTAAATATCGAACTACTATTGTGCTGTTTGTCATTTCTACTGTTTTTTCTAACTTTTCAACTACATAAAATAAACTGCAAAACTACTATGTAATGTAATATATTTCACAAATTACGGTGAGTTTTTAAATAATACAAAATAATTTAGCATTCAGAAAACAATTTTTCTCCCTTTTTTTATTGTCATCAGCTACTACTTAACTTAACAGCAGGGGAAAAAAACAATCAACTAGATTGTTAAAAAACCCAAATCCCTAATTCTCACAAATATAATACAAAATCAACACAAATAACACATCCAATACTATTTCCAATCTTTAAATCTTACCTTTACTTCGTAGTTTCTGTAAACATTTTCCCAAAATACCAAATAATGTATCAAACATTTTACTTTGAAAGCATCCAGTATGAATTCCTTAAAGTATCTTTAAGCCTTCCCACGAAGCCAAATGGTGTATATAAAATCTTTGTTTCAGAAATATCAAGTATGAGTTGGGTAATTCATAAAGCAATCTCGGTTTCATTTCCAAGTGTGTATTGTTGCAGTGACTCCAACCATTATTACACTTTAAATAAACTGTATAATGTCCACTTGTGGTAGGACTTCCAGCATGAAAAACAATAGCAACTGTTGCAAAAGGTCTTCCAGAAATAGATACTTGACTAGCAACAAAAGTTTTAATGTTGGTTTCTACTTTTCTTCCATTTGGTCTACAGTGTTGTAGCTTTATAACCAAATAATTTCCATATCTTTGTAGGCATAATGTAGATAGCATTGTTGATTTACCACGAGAACAGATCATCTCGTGATCTGCTTTTTTTAGTAATTTGGAAAATGGTACAGATTTGCAGTCAGGTATAGTCAAATATAGAAACTGTTCTCTGTCAACTATAGTGCTTGAAGTTAACGAACACTGTTCACATTTATGTTCCCATTTGTAACTGAGTCCAAATAAACTCTCAATCTGAATTCCTTCATCTTCTAGTATTTCAAGCATAACTACCAAAAATTCTTGTGCATCTTGTTCTTTATTAGCACTGAAAGATCCAGTACATGTATCCAACAGTTGGCGAATACCAGAAGCAGAATGGATCTTCCTTCTATCAGTTCTCAATTCTTGAAATAAAGTATAAAGTGCCGAACATAATCTTTTTTCCTGACTTTCCATAATTTCACCATAAACATCTTCAAGATAAAATATAATATTTAGAATAACATTACCATAGCAGTTGACACCAGAAGCATTTTCTAATTGGAATCCGACAACATCATCACTTGTTTGTATTTTCTGCTTCTTTACATCTTTTCTTTTCTCATGATTTTGTTTCTGTTTTCAACCATAGTTGATTCTTCACCATGTTTGCGTTTTGAACACACAACACGTTTCTCATACATAGGATGTTCACCTAAACTTGGAGCATAAAGCCTTCTAAAACGATTATATTCTCTTACACAATTAACATCAGCACTAACCTTGTTCTCATCAAAATCAATTAAATACAAACCAGACAACGTTCTGACTCAAGATAATGCAACATATACCATTCCCTCTTTAAACACAGTTCTTCCTACATTTATCAAAGCATTATCTACACTTAAACCTTGAGATTTATAAATAGTTATTGCATATGCTAAACAGAAGAGAAGCTGTTTTCTTTTACAAGCAAAAAACGTACAGCACAACGTGCAATCTGTCTTACCTCTGTAATCTGATCAAATTTAAGTTTCAAGAATTCAATTCCATTTCTATTTTGATATTTCACAAAATCAACAACTTTCCCCATTGCTCCATTCACTAAACCTTCTTCTACATTCAGATTACACCTCAAAATTACCCGACAGTTTAAACCTACATCTACATTTTTTTCTAAGCTAGCAGTTTTTGATACAGACTTTTCCAAAGAATCCAATTTAGTCTTTAGTTTTTCTGAAAGAAGAATTGTTATTCCTAGATGCTCGATTTTATCAATAGCTTCAATGTGAACTATTTCTTCATTTTCCAATTTCATAAGCTCTCTATTAAATGTATAACACTCTTCCACTGTAGGCATTAAGCAAACTATAGACTTTTTTTCTTTTATTTTCTTGTACATTACTTCTGCTGGTGTGTTTTCATTTGTAAACACGTTCTTTAGTAGACGACTTTGAAAAGCTTCTTTACCGTGTTTGCTTAGAACACCAATTCTTACATCTTTTAGAATATTTCCATAATCTTCATCTCTTGCTTGTCGCACATGTGTGAGTTCTTTATATTCAAAATGTAAACACAGATTCACATTTCCAATACTTCCCAGAGATTTCTTTGTGTCTGCATGTAGAAGAGTTTTAAACACTGGTTCTCCTTTTACATGTGTTAGTTGTAGCAGATCTCCAAATACAATTAAATGTTTTCCTCCAAAGAGAACGTCATAATCTGTTTTTAATACCTGTTGCAATCTTAAGTGTACCAAAGCAAGCATTAAGTTTGAGACCATGCTTACCTCATCAATAATTAATAGTTTAATTTTCTTCAGCACTCTTGACACTTCATGAGAAGCTTCTCCAGACAACTTCTGATACTGTAATTTACTATCATGCTCAACTGGTAACATCAGTAATCTATGCAAAGTAACTCCTTTAACATTGTGTGCAGCTAATCCAGTTGGAGCTGTTACCACAGAACATAAATGTGAACCAGTAGTTCTTTTAAGATAACTGGTCAAAACTTTAATTAAAAAACTTTTACCTGTCCCAGCTTGACCACTGATGTACATCAGAAGAGGTTTAAAAGATGAACACACACATTCTTTTTTTCATGCAACAAACCATGTTCTATCTGTTCTCTCACCTGTACATATATTTATTTCTGTTCAACATGTAGTTGTTCTTCTAACTTTTCCAATTTAATATTCTCCTTGTGTGCTTGTTGCATTGCAATGTTGACTTCATGCATAGCAATTGCTGCTTCATTTTCCAGTATTGGTTGTCCAAGAGGATCTTGACTACATTGACCACTACTTTGACTATCTTGAGAACTTTCATTAGCTATTTCAGCTGTAATAGTCTTTTCCTGTTCAACTTCATCATTCAACATTTAAATATGTAGGGATTATTGTACATGCAATGCTATCTTTACCTGCATTAAAAGAATCGTAATAGCAGTCAAAGTCTCCAAGTAATTCACTTTCGCTACGCCATGGTTTAAAGAGTTGGAGAAGTGCTAAATAGTAAAATTCTCGCTTATCTGGAGTTTCACAACTGAGTTTCTTGTGATTTATAAGATTACCCTTTGCATGTTTTACTAAACAACCATGACATCCAACTACTGCATATTTTCCTTATTTTAAATTCTGTTTAACATTTCTTTTGAAGCTGTAATGTTGAAGTACTTCATACAGACATAGCTGTTCCAGATGTCGACTCCTTTTCGGATAGTATGTGTCCAACATATTAGTTTTAAGAATGTCTGCACTGTCTGGTTCATTTGCTGCTAAGTATTCAATTTCTTTTAATGATTTCAACACTCTAATCCATGAGCAGGCAAGACCTAAACGTACCCAAATGATTCCTCGAGACTTTGAATATAAACTTGAAGAGCACAAGCGGTCTGAACATTCATAGGATCCAATTTCTCAGTGAGAAAGCATTTTCAAAGTAAAGCTGTACAATTTTTTGCTGACGCTTTTCTCTTGGCAAATTCTTCCCACATTTGTTTTATCTATGTTTTTTCTGATTTTGTTATGTATGATGTAACATAACGGTCAACAGCAATTGAGTTATCTGCAACGTACTGGATGTCCATGTTCGCACTCCACATTTTTAAAATTACTGGATTGTAGTCATTGATATACTTTGCCACTTCAGTTCTTTTTAAGTTGTAGGTATTCTTTGGAGATTTCCAAATTATTGTGTGCCTTACAGAAGAAAAAAAAGAATTTACTCTTCCTTTACAAATGACTCGACGTGGAAAACCAAACCGACATTTGGTGTAAAATTTTCCTTTAGACTTGTATTTTCTTCTGCAGTATTTTCCATAACGGTGACTTTGGAAATGTAAAACTTGCTGTCTCAAGCTTCTATCTCCTTCTTCTCTCGGAATCTTACATGTCACATACTGTTCGATGAAAGACAATACTGTTTCATCAGAATCAGTTCCAAATTTAGGTGCATCCTTGACCTATAGTAGCATATGTATATGAGGTGCACCTCTTGCTTGGTACTCCTTTCTCCAAAAGAAATCGGTGGTAACTTCACCAAGAGGTGGATTCTTTTTATTGCAGATAAAAGACATCATAGCTTGAAACCTATGATTAAAATATATGCACACATTTACAGGATCCAATGAACACAGTTAACCAGGAGTCTTTATTTCAACATTTTTAATATTGGAATTCACTTCTCTTAAAAACTCAAGCAAATCTTCCCATGCATACTCTGCACAGCTAAGTGTGACAAACCATGTTGGTGTACCTAAGTTCTGTAACATACACTTGAGTTCTCCATGACGACGATACCAATACTCATTTGTTCCACGTTGACATTCCATCAAATTGATTAACTGTGTTTCTAAATTTTCATCTGTTTTTTCAACTTTCTCCACAAATTCTTTTGCAGAAAGAACTGATTGATGAACTCCAGTTTTAAGTATGTGGTTCACTGCATACGACAGAGAAGATAAATCACTTTCAAACAAAAGGTGAAATATGTATGGAATGCACTGTGGAAATCTAGGATCTTCAGAATTTAATCTTGTTGACCGATATTCTATTCTGAAGCTGGATTACGTACTGGTCGGTCATCATATCATCCACCTTCTCCAGTAGGAAACTGCTGTGGAAAACAACGAGCCTCCTAGCTCTTCTCCCATACACTCATTGGAGTTCCCTGTGCTTTTTTCATTTGAAATAACTCAATGCTGCTTCCTATTACTTCTTTTGAATGCAAAGGATATATTGTGTAATGTTCATAAATCTCTTCAGTCCTTGACTTGTCCACTTTCTCTATTTGACCACTTGAAATTTCACATTCATCTTCTAAACTTATTACCTGTTCATCCACATTTACAGTTTTGTAATAAATATTGTTCTCTCTAAGATATAAGGTAGCCTTTTCAACTTTATTAACATCCACAAATTCTTGACATATTTTCCGACTCTTTGTTGGTACACCATTTACTAGAATGACTACTGCCTCACTTTCATGTTTCTCTCCAGCAATAGTTTTAATATTTTTCTTAAAATCCAAAGGTAAGTACACCACTCTTCCTTTCAACCCTCTTTGCAAGTCTGTTGGTGGCAGTTTACCTGTTTTAGGCTCCATCCGAATTATAGTTTGAAAAGGGTGAACAGACTGAATTAGAACCGAATCATATGTATTTAATTCTGCCAGTTCCTCCGGAATAGCTACTAATTCTAAGTTATTATGTCCTGCTCTAGCAGGCATTTTGTTCTCTTCTAATTTGTTGTAAGAATATTTACATATACGTTGATCACTACCTAACTCAAATCGACCTTCCACCAACAAGTAAGTTGCAAATTATTCCCACTTACTATTGTTCTCCTTTTCACTTTTCAAATACAAACCACATTCCTCGTTTGACTTTTATAATGAGTACGTCGACAACAAACACAAACATAGTTTGGTATTTCAGAGCACACTACATTAAACCTTCCAATTTCTTCTTCAAACTGATCAGTGCTAATCACTTTCTCATCTCCTTCAACATCTGTAATTGTCAAACTTTCACTTTCTATTGACTGCTCTTCTGAACCAAAATATAGCATTTCAATATCATCACACTTTTTTTGAACATCTAAGAAGGAATCATATAAAAGAGCTGTATTCAGTTCACTTAAACATAATGCAGGACTTTTTACATAGTACAGTTTCCTTACAAACTTCCGCATTTCTGAACGGTGTATTGCTAACATCCTCAAGTGATGAAAAACACTTTTACACACTTTTCTTGAAAGACAAGTCAGAGAATGCCCATGTTTCTCAGTATATTTTCTTATATTACATGGATCTTGTCCTTGCAACAACTTAATCTTCTGTTTAATACATTTCTGTATATATTCTTGTAGCAAATTTTACATTATATCAATAGTTTCCTGTTGAATACTACAAATACTGCTACAACCCCACTTATACACAGGAGCTTGTGCACGTTTTGCTTCCACGTTTTCAACTATTAACTCTTCTGCAATTTTACCAACCAATTTCTCTTTTGAAAGGGGACAACCATCCTGAATTTTGTAGCAACGACATCCAGTATCAACTGCAAATGGTAAACAATTTTCCTGGAAGTAACTTTCCTCATTGAAAAAAGGCTCACTACTAGAAGTATGTTTCCAATGTCCACTAAAGATTTTGCAAAAGTTGGTTCTGTTCACAAGTCTTTTTCTTCTACTTTTCTCTTTCAACACTTTGATTAATTTATCTAATACTTTGATCCTCTTCAAAATCACAATGAATAACATTCTCCCCCTGAACTGTCTGCATTATCAGCATTCCGTCCATCATTTGTTTGTTGTAACGCTTTTCGCCCTAAGTGGGATGGGTATTCCCAGACGTGGGACCCGTGCTCACTGCGCCACTGGAGTCAAGCTATCCTGGCTGATGACGGCTGATAGCCAGAAACCTGTCCTAGGATGCTTGATTCCGGTCCAGGGAAGACATGGCTTGGCAGTTCGGGCTGGACTGTTCCCATGAGGCACAGGGTCAAGACTGATTTGCATATGGCCATGTCTGAACTGGGGTGGCGTAGTGGGCAAAAGAACGATGGATTTAACCCAGATCTCTTTACTGGGGGAGAATGTCTGCATTATCAGCATTCCGTCCATCATTTGTTTGTTGTAACGCTTTTCGCCCTAAGTGGGATGGGTATTCCCAGACGTGGGACCCGTGCTCACTGCGCCACTGGAGTCAAGCTATCCTGGCTGATGACGGCTGATAGCCAGAAACCGGTCCTAGGATGCTTGATTCCGGTCCAGGGAAGACATGGCTTGGCAGTTCGGGCTGGACTGTTCCCATGAGGCACAGGGTCAAGACTGATTTGCATATGGCCATGTCTGAACTGGGGTGGCGTATTTGGCAAAAGAACGATGGATTTAACCCAGATCTCTTTACTGGGGGAGAATGTCTGCATTATCAGCATTCCGTCCATCATTTGTTTGTTGTAACGCTTTTCGCCCTAAGTGGGATGGGTATTCCCAGACGTGGGACCCGTGCTCACTGCGCCACTGGAGTCAAGCTATCCTGGCTGATGACGGCTGATAGCCAGAAACCGGTCCTAGGATGCTTGATTCCGGTCCAGGGAAGACATGGCTTGGCAGTTCGGGCTGGACTGTTCCCATGAGGCACAGGGTCAAGACTGATTTGCATATGGCCATGTCTGAACTGGGGTGGCGTAGTGGGCAAAAGAACGATGGATTTAACCCAGATCTCTTGACTGGGGGAGAATGTCTGCATTATCAGCATTCCGTCCATCATTTGTTTGTTGTAACGCTTTTCGACCTAAGTGGGATCGGTATTCCCAGACGTGGGACCCGTGCTCACTGCGCCACTTGAGTCAAGCTATCCTGGCTGATGACGGCTGATAGCCAGAAACCGGTCCTAGGATGCTTGATTCCGGTCCAGGGAAGACATGGCTTGGCAGTTCGGGCTGGACTGTTCCCATGAGGCACAGGGTCAAGATTGATTTGCATATGGCCATGTCTGAACTGGGGTGGCGTAGTGGGCAAAAGAATGATGGATTTAACCCAGATCTCTTGACTGGGGGAGAATGTCTGCATTATCAGCATTCCGTCCATCATTTGTTTGTTGGAACGCTTTTCGCCCTAAGTGGGATGGGTATTCCCAGACGTGGGACCCGTGCTCACTGCGCCACTGGAGTCAAGCTATCCTGGCTGATGACGGCTGATAACCAGAAACCGGTCCTAGGATGCTTGATTCCGGTCCAGAGAAGACATGGCTTGGCAGTTCGGGCTGGACTGTTCCCATGAGGCACAGGGTCAAGACTGATTTGCATATGGCCATGTCTGAACTGGGGTGGCGTAGTGGGCCAAAGAACAATGGATTTAACCCAGATCTCTTGACTGGGGGAGAATGTCTGCATTATCAGCATTCCGTCCATCATTTGTTTGTTGTAACGCTTTTCGCCCTAAGTGGGATGGGTATTCCCAGACGTGGGACCCGTGCTCACTGCGCCACTGGAGTCAAGCTATCCTGGCTGATGACGGCGGATAGCCAGAAACCGGTCCTAGGATGCTTGATTCCGGTCCAGGGAAGACATGGCTTGGCAGTTCGGGCTGGACTGTTCCCATGAGGCACAGGGTCAAGACTGATTTGCATATGGCCATGTCTGAACTGGGGTGGCGTAGTGGGCAAAAGAACGATGGATTTAACCCAGATCTCTTGACTGGGGGAGAATGTCTGCATTATCAGCATTCCGTCCATCATTTGTTTGTTGTAACGCTTTTCGCCCTAAGTGGGATGGGTATTCCCAGACGTGGGACCCGTGCTCACTGCGCCACTGGAGTCAAGCTATCCTGGCTGATGACGGCTGATAGCCAGAAACCGGTCCTAGGATGCTTGATTCCGGTCCAGGGAAGACATGGCTTGGCAGTTCGGGCTGGACTGTTCCCATGAGGCACAGGGACAAGACTGATTTGCATATGGCCATGTCTGAACTGGGGTGGCGTAGTGGGCAAAAGAACGATGGATTTAACCCAGATCTCTTGACTGGGGGAGAATGTCTGCATTATCAGCATTCCATCCATCATTTGTTTGTTGTAACGCTTTTCGCCCTAAGTGGGATGGGTATTCCCAGACGTGGGACCCGTGCTCACTGCGCCACTGGAGTCAAGCTATCCTGGCTGATGACGGCTGATAGCCAGAAACCGGTCCTAGGATGCTTGATTCCGGTCCAGGGAAGACATGGCTTGGCAGTTCGGGCTGGACTGTTCCCATGAGGCACAGGGTCAAGACTGATTTGCATATGGCCATGTCTGAACTGGGGTGGCGTAGTGGGCAATAGAACGATGGATTTAACCCAGATCTCTTGACTGGGGGAGAATGTCTGCATTATCAGCATTCCGTCCATCATTTGTTTGTTGTAACGCTTATCGCCCTAAGTGGGATGGGTATTCCCAGACGTGGGACCCGTGCTCACTGCGCCACTGGAGTCAAGCTATCCTGGCTGATGACGGCTGATAGCCAGAAACCGGTCCTAGGATGCTTGATTCCGGTCCAGGGAAGACATGGCTTGGCAGTTCGGGCTGGACTGTTCCCATGAGGCACAGGGTCAAGACTGATTTGCATATGGCCATGTCTGAACTGGGGTGGCGTAGTGGGCAAAAGAACAATGGATTTAACCCAGATCTCTTGACTGGGGGAGAATGTCTGCATTATCAGCATTCCGTCCATCATTTGTTTGTTGGAACGCTTTTCGCCCTAAGTGGGATGGGTATTCCCAGACGTGGGACCCGTGCTCACTGCGCCACTGGAGTCAAGCTATCCTGGCTGATGACGGCTGATAACCAGAAACCGGTCCTAGGATGCTTGATTCCGGTCCAGGGAAGACATGGCTTGGCAGTTTGGGCTGGACTGTTCCCATGAGGCACAGGGTCAAGACTGATTTGCATATGGCCATGTCTGAACTGGGGTGGCGTAGTGGGCCAAAGAACAATGGATTTAACCCAGATCTCTTTACTGGGGGAGAATGTCTGCATGATCAGCATTCCGTCCATCATTTGTTTGTTGTAACGCTTTTCGCCCTAAGTGGGATGGGTATTCCCAGACGTGGGACCCGTGCTCACTGCGCCACTGGAGTCAAGCTATCCTGGCTGATGATGGCGGATAGCCAGAAACCGGTCCTAGGATGCTTGATTCGGGTCCAGGGAAGACATGGCTTGGCAGTTCGGGCTGGACTGTTCCCATGAGGCACAGGGTCAAGACTGATTTGCATATGGCCATGTCTGAACTGGGGTGGCGTAGTGGGCAAAAGAACGATGGATTTAACCCAGATCTCTTGACTGGGGGAGAATGTCTGCATTATCAGCATTCCGTCCATCATTTGTTTGTTGTAACGCTTTTCGCCCTAAGTGGGATGGGTATTCCCAGACGTGGGACCCGTGCTCACTGCGCCACTGGAGTCAAGCTATCCTGGCTGATGACGGCTGATAGCCAGAAACCGGTCCTAGGATGCTTGATTCCAGTCCAGGGAAGACATGGCTTGGCAGTTCGGGCTGGACTGTTCCCATGAGGCACAGGAACAAGACTGATTTGCATATGGCCATGTCTGAACTGGGGTGGCGTAGTGGGCAAAAGAACGATGGATTTAACCCAGATCTCTTGACTGGGGGAGAATGTCTGCATTATCAGCATTCCGTCCATCATTTGTTTGTTGTAACGCTTTTCGCCCTAAGTGGGATGGGTATTCCCAGACGTGGGACCCGTGCTCACTGCGCCACTGGAGTCAAGCTATCCTGGCTGATGACGGCTGATAGCCAGAAACCGGTCCTAGGATGCTTGATTCCGGTCCAGGGAAGACATGGCTTGGCAGTTCGGGCTGGACTGTTCCCATGAGGCACAGGGTCAAGACTGATTTGCATATGGCCATGTCTGAACTGGGGTGGCGTAGTGGGCAATAGAACGATGGATTTAACCCAGATCTCTTGACTGGGGGAGAATGTCTGCATTATCAGCATTCCGTCCATCATTTGTTTGTTGTAACGCTTTTCGCCCTAAGTGGGATGGGTATTCCCAGACGTGGGACCCGTGCTCACTGCGCCACTGGAGTCAAGCTATCCTGGCTGATGACGGCTGATAGCCAGAAACCGGTCCTAGGATGCTTGATTCCGGTCCAGGGAAGACATGGCTTGGCAGTTCGGGCTGGACTGTTCCCATGAGGCACAGGGTCAAGACTGATTTGCATATGGCCATGTCTGAACTGGGGTGGCGTAGTGGGCAAAAGAACAATGGATTTAACCCAGATCTCTTGACTGGGGGAGAATGTCTGCATTATCAGCATTCCGTCCATCATTTGTTTGTTGTAACGCTTTTCGCCCTAAGTGGGATGGGTATTCCCAAACGTGGGACCCGTGCTCACTGCGCCACTGGAGTCAAGCTATCCTGGCTGATGACGGCTGATAGCCAGAAACCGGTCCTAGGATGCTTGATTCCGGTCCAGGGAAGACATGTCTTGGCAGTTCGGGCTGGACTGTTCCCATGAGGCACAGGGTCAAGACTGATTTGCATATGGCCATGTCTGAACTGGGGTGGCGTAGTTGGCAAAAGAACGATGGATTTAACCCAGATCTCTTGACTGGGGGAGAATGTCTGCATTATCAGCATTCCATCCATCATTTGTTTGTTGTAACGCTCTGTGTGAATTGCAGCACTTTCTTTTTATATTTGCAGCATGTTCTCATTAAATTCTGAATCACTCTAGTTCGAAAAAGTCTCTGACGAATTTCTTGAAATTGTTTTTGTCTCCGGGGAACAGATACTGTTTCTTTATCATGTTTTCTTTTCCTTGTATTTGAAATTGAAGTCTCCTTCTCTTTACTTGAAAAATTCCTATTTTTCCTCTGTGTGATGTTATTTCCATTAAATGTTCGTAATATTTTTTTCAGAAATTGTCTAGTGTTTTTAACCAGAAGAAACTGTTTGTGTAGTGCTCTCATTTTTTTGTAGTTGAAAATCTTTTCTTTTCTGCAAATATAAATATTTATTTTCTTGTCTTTTTTTCTCAGTTCTTCTGGGCATTTTCAAATTTGTATCCAAATGAAATAATTTTCAGAAAAAAAATACAAATATATTCAATTATTTTTTACATCAGTTCAATATATTACAATAATAACATACACTTACATAAATTCTACTGACGGCTTCCAGAGACAGTGCTGTAACGTGATGGAGCATGGCAGGGGAGCAGTAGGATGACGGGTAGTGCCATAGAACATACAGCAAATATTTATTTAATTATTTACATACACCTTTACAATTTACATGTAACTGCACTACCTCGTACTTTTCACCTCTCCACCGTACCTCACCACCCCACACACTCCCTCTGCAACCCACCGCAGACAACTTTATAGATAATATTTTTCAAAATTGTTATCTATACACTTAGGATGATATTATCAACCAAACGGCACACAGAAAAATTACCATTATTAGCCTAACAATTTTATCTACAACTTCACAAATATAACACTGCACCCAAAGCTTTAATTGGAGGGGAGGGAGTCTGAACATCGGCAGTTTATTTTTGGAGACCTTGAAATGGATCTCTGTGGGGCTCTATTTACGGGCCTCGCAAAGCTAGTCCGTTGTTTTTTTTTTATTGGACTGTAGTGAGACAGTGAGACCTTGCACATTGCTCACTACTAAAAAGTGGAGACATCATGCCAGGTGAGTCGCGTTGTAGGAGAAAAGAAATCCTTTAAAGAGAGCCATTTTCTCTCACAATTTCCCTTCTCATTTTGCAGTGCAGGAGCAACATCATCGTGGCGTGATTAGCAGAGAGACCACCAGCCGGACAACGTCCATCGACCCGGACTCCCTGAGACAGCTTCCCAATAGCACACACAGAGCTGCACATGAGTACTTCACAGGTCTTCAAAACACCACTTGCATGTAAATGATGCTCTGTTTTTTTCCACCCCTTTTTAGAGCCCCTACATCCCACTCTGCCTATTGCTAAAAGAACTAGCCTCCCTCGAAATTTCGCTCTGGTTGCACCTTTGGAGATGGCCACATGCAGCCAACTCCAACACAACCCTGCTCTCACCTTTCACAGGGTGTTGTTGCAGTGCTACGAAAACACACGCTTTGCCTTGCTCACTTAGGGGCATATTATCAAGAACGTCGTTAAAATTATCGCCGCTTTAGCGGCAGGAAACTGCCGCTAAAGCGGCAATAAAGAGCTTGATAATATGCCCTTGTCAATTCCCATAGAAGCCCAGCCTGGCCGGCTATGGGAATTGACAAGGGCATATTATCAAGCCCATTATCAAGCCCATTATCGCCGCTTTAGCGGCAGTTTCCTGCCGCTAAAGCAGTAATAATTTTAACACCGTTCTTGATAATGTGCCCTGTTATCTTTCTAAATTAACGTCTTACACTGAAAAGCTGCTTTACATTTCTTTCCCTACATCAACCTTTGTTTAAAACACTACCAGAGAAGGGTGGAGAACTCTGGTCCACAAAGAGCAACTCAAAGCTTTCTTGTTCTTTATCAGAAACTTCATCTGCCTCTCAATGATTATCGACAGCCTTTTCGGTCCCTTAAGAGGCTGGGTGGATGAGTATAAGACGCAGTATTTAGGATCGGCGGTGGAGAGTGCACGTAAATAAAGACAGATAGTTGAATAAAGGGCGACTGGATGGATTGCCAGATGGATGAATGGATAGCTAGATGGATGGATGGAAGGGTAAATGGATGCATGGACCAGTACTTAGGATACACGGGTGGGCTGATAGATTCGTAGCATTGGTTCTGGGACAGATGTATATATGAATATATGGGCGTATAACTGGATGGATAGCACAGTGCTTTCCATAGGCAAGTGGACTGATAGATCCTTAGAATAACTGCAGGGACGGATGTATGTATGTATGTAGGTAGGAATGTCTGAATGAATTGAAAGAGGGTTGGATGGCGCAGTGCTTAGGATGAATGGATGCAGGGCTTTAAGTGGGCCGGCTCTGAGCACCGGCAGTTATTTTCTGAAAAACTCGAAACGGGTCTCTATCGGGCTCAATTTTTGGCCCTCGCAAAGGTAGTCAAGTTTTCTTTTTTTTTATTGTACTGCAGTCAGAGCATGCACATCGATGTGCGCATGCTCATTTTGCTCACTACTGAGAAGTGGAGACATCATGCTCCGTGAGCCACGTTGTAGGAGGAAGGGCAATCCTTTAAAGAGCGTATTTCCCGAACGTAGGATAATTCGAGGGTATTTTCTTAAGCACACAATGCTAGTTATCTTCATGTAGACCACGCCCCTACTTGGATAGCCCACACCTCTTTAACAGGTATGACCCGCCCCTTTTAGAGCACCCCCAGTTTGTTTCCCACTTAAAGCCCTCACTGCACCGTAGTAACAAAGAAATGGTCCAAGCTTCCATTTAAATGTACAATGGCACCAAATTTCATAATTTGCCATCAACGCTGGCAGCCTTCTACCACAGTGCAAGGGTGTCTATCAGCATGAAGATTTGTTATCCACAGGAATGTTGTGTGATTTGCGTAGCTGTCTGCTGGAACACTCATCACCAAAAGGTAGTAAAACATGCAAATTTGCGAGAAAAACGTATACCATACCATAAAAAGCCTCATAAATGGGCCAGTGCCACTACACCACCCTCATCCCCATTCTTTCTTAACCTTACGAAATCAAAGAATGACCCCAGTAAACCTGGTAGAGCCACTATAGCAATACAGGGACTTAATTTGAACAAGTCTCTGCCGGAACACCCAGCAACAAAAGGTATTAAAACATGCAAATTTCTGGATAAAACATATACCATGCCATAGAGCGCTTTATGAATTGACCCAGTGGCACTACATCACCTTTACTAGCTACACATATGCACGTTACAAATGTCTGTGTTATAATCAGCAACATACCCACCTCTCCCAACCCACCCCTTCCCTTGCCTAACCTTACGAAATCAAAACAACAAGACCAGCACTCCCGCCACTATAGCCATACATAGCCTTAATTTCAACAGGTGTCTGCTGGAACGCTCATCAGCAAAAGGTATTGAAACCTGCAATTTTCCAAGTAAAACATACACCATACCATAAGGCGGTTTATAAATAGTCCCAGTACCACTACACCACCTCCACACCCGCCCTTGCTTAACTTTACGCAATAAAACAAAGAGCCCCAGCAAACCTGGAAGCGCCACTATTGTCTTACAGAGGCTTAATTTCAAAAGATATCTCCCGAAACACTCATCAGCAAAACGTATTAAAACATCCAAATTTGCGGGTAAAACATATACCATGCCATAGGGCGCTTTATAAATGGTCCCAGTGGTACTACATCACCTTTAGTAGCTAGACATCTGCACGTTACTAAAGTCTGTGTTTTAATCACCAACATACCCACCTCCCCCACCCCCACTCCCGACATTGCTTAACCGTACGAAATCAAAGAGAAACCGACACCATTCCTAGAAGCACCACTATACCCATACTCGGGCTTAATTTTTAAAGGTGTCTTCCATAACGCTTATCATCCAAAAGTATTCAAACATGCAAATTGGCGGGTAAAACATAAACCATCCCATAGCACGGTTTATAAATGGGCCCAGTTGCACTACACCACTTTTACTAGCTATACATCTGTATGTTAATAAAGTCGTTTAAACACTCTGTAGAGTGTATAGCAGAGGATGGGGAGAGTAAACAAAGTTGTAATTCCCAAACTTTTAATATACCGTCCCTTTACTGTATGTATATTAAGGACATTAAATTGAATGAAATAATTGATGAGTGTCTCAAAAGAGATAGTGAAACTGAGCACCGGTAAAACCCGGACCACTTAAAAACCTACGTATATTCAGCACAGGAACACAGCCTGACAATTACTATCACTTGTAATGACATGTACTTTACTAATGTCAAGAAAGTCATACAGAAAATATACAGAACATTTTTATTTCTTTTTTATCTCTCACACATTTATAAAACATCTCTTCTAAAGAAACACTCCCCAACCACTTCTATTTCAGAAGAACAGACAATAATTAATACGTTTACTACCATATATTTAAGTATATCTACCTTTTTATTATTCACTAGTCACAAACTACTAAAACTATTAACTATACCCAAATGCAAACCAGAAACCATGTTCATATTATATCTCAACCTATATTCAAATGATTGAAACTATGCGTACATATAAAAGGAACGTATCACTTTTACTATCTCCATCTCCTCTCCATGTAATCTCCAAACACTGTAGACGGCCCCACAGTACAACAACCTACCTAGAAATTTACCTCTCACTGTCAAAAATGAGACCACAACCTGTCCACATAACATTTCTGGGTTTGGTTTTATCGCTTTTAACTTAATAACACATACACCTCCTACCACCCCCTTCCCCACTACTTCCACAAAAAGTATAATTTGCAAACGTGGGACATTTTGTTTATCTCGCCTGAATACATTAACAAACCCAAATTAACGCTGTACCTCATTTTCAAAACCACACAGTCCTTTAAAGATGACAAACTACATTTCTTCTTTGTGAAAAATTCCTAAACATATATAAAGTACTTATATAACAACAGGTCAAACTTTATGCATATTTTATAACCAATATGAAACACCACACTTTACTAACAGGATATTATTGAAATAAAGCATACTTTCAAACTTAAAAATATCACCTCAAATACTTAATCACTACTACAGAACACATAACATACCTTGTTCATTTCTACCTCACCTTTGTAGTTGGTATGCAGATTTCAAATGTCACACATGCATGCAATTCTTTCTTTCTCACACAGTACATGTAATGCACGCTTTCTTTAAGAATGAAACCAGTAATAGCACAATTTCTCTGTCGCTCCACATATAAATACATATAAACAACAAATCAAAATACTTCATTCCTTCATCGACATTCCAAAACTTATCTCCATGGGTTATTTTTGAATTTTGCATCTGAAAAGCTACTTAATATTTTGCGCCACACACTGGTCAGAAGTTCAACCTATTTTATCACCACACTTTCTGGAACATTCTACGACACCTGCAGGTTAAAAGTTCATGATTGTTTTAAACGTAACCTTTTCTTTTTCAGCATATTCTCAAACATTTAACACCACCTTCGGGTTAAAAGTTCACCATTGTTTTAAGTTACAAATGTACCTTCCAAATGCAAGTAGCATGTCTGGTTGAGCTTTGCACATTTCATCCTATCGTATGTACTCCACATTTAGGGCCATATGTAGGTAGCTAAATACCGGTCGGTAACGGCCGAAAATTCGGTAAATATCCCGTTACCGACCGGTATTTAGTCAAGTGAGATGTAGGAGGCCAAAAACCAATTTTCGGTAAATGTATCCCAGAGTTGCCTGTCCCGTTTCTTCAGGAAGTTCCTGGATGCCATGATGCAGAGAATGCACCACTACATCAGCTTCCCAAACACACAGACTGAACTGCAGAAAACTAAAACTGACTTTTATCACATGGCACAGTTCCCCCATGTCATTGGCTGTATTGATGGCACACACATCCCAATCTGCCCACCAGCTGCCACTGAGCACATCTACAGGAACAGAAAGTCCACCCACTCCATCAATGTGCAGGTAATCTGCGATGCAGGGAACATCATCACTGATATTGTTGCGAAGTTTCCTGGGAGCACCCACGACTCCTACATCTTCCAGAACAGTGGGATCTACACACGACTGCTTGCGGGAGAATTTGGAGAAGGATACCTGCTAGGTAAGTAACAGTGACGCCCCATGATACTTGCAAATCATAGTGTATTGAGGCATGTGACTGATGGTTCCCTTTTACTCACCTAGGCGACAGTGCATATGCCGTGCGGTCATTCATCCTCACTCCCTACCTACACCCATCAACCCAGAGTGAGAGACGATATAACGTGGCACACAAATCTACACGCAATGTGGTGGAGCGCACGTTTGGACTATTGAAAAGCAGGTTCCGCTGCCTCCACAACTTCAAATATTACATCACTGTATTTAGACACTTATTTACCCATGTCTTCTTCCATTAATTTTTAGCTATACATACATTACAAATATTTTTTTTTCAGAAAGACACATATGTCATCAGTGATGTAATATTTGACGTCATCAGCAGAGGATTGCGGTCGCGTGAGTTATAGTTGCCTGCACTATCTATAACGGGGGAATTTCATTGGTTTTTCACAAGTGAAATGTCCTGCTAACTATAACATGAGTGAAACCTATGGTTTTTTCAGTGAATTTGCAAGGTTTTTTAAATGCTAATTCCTAACTATAACGTGTGTGAAACCTATGGTTTTTTCAGTGAATTTGTACGGTTTTTTAAATGCAAATTGTTTTTGAGCTTTTTGGTAAAAAATAATATCCAACCTATGTATAAAATAATATATGTACTATATCCTGCATTATGGAATGGTTAATTTTTTTTAAATTAATGTTTACATACAGTTGTACATCACAGTTATTATCTTCTACAACTCTTGAAACTTGTATTTTTTTTTAATGCTTTTTTTGCCGTGCGCGTACGGTACGCGTAATAGTTACGCGAAGTTCGCGGAATTTTTCTCGCGGCATTTCTCCGTTTACGCCGGGCGCGTACGCTACGTGCAGTCCGCGATTTTTCGAAAAAAAAATTAAATTAATTTTTGCCCTTGGGGGTCCTTCTGGGACCCCCTGACAAAGGCTAGGGGGTCAGGAACTGTCCACCCTGCCCCCTTTTCACGTTCTCCACCTTTGTTTTTCACCCCCTCAGACTGCGAGAGACAAAATGGCGGCCGACACTTCCTGGTTTCAACCGATTCGAATGTTTACTAAGATCTAACAACCAATAAGAATCGCGCTCGTGCACGGCGGCGTGCGCGTACGGTAAGCTTACGGTACGCGCTCGGAGCGCGCCTCTAGATATATATATTGATTTAAATGCTATTTTCTCAGGAAATACTGAACAGATTTACACGAGACCTTCAAAAGGCACATCCCTGACCTGAGAGCTACCTCTCTGCCAAATTTCAAGTAATTCTTTTCAGCCGTTCGGGCTGTAGCTCAGACTAAAGGTCCTATGGAAAAATGCAGGGGGAAAACGCGTTTTGGGACCCCCCCTTTTTCTCAGCCCCGCTTGACGAATCCCCCCCGAGACTTTCAGGGAAGGAGCGGAGCGGAGCGCCCCACCTATTTTGAGAATTTCGCGAGGATTCGTCAATCGGCGCCAAAGTTATTCCAAATAGAATGTTGCGGATTTCCTATGGAAACACGGTCCTAACTATAACTATCTACTGGCGACATCCAGTAGATTATATATATATATATATATTGTACAAAAGTTTCAAATAATGACGCTCACTCGGGAGTCCATTGCAACCATAGAGGTTTAATAAAGTGAACCGCTATGCGTTTCGACACTGAAAGTGTCTTGATCACACGATTTTCACAGTGCTACTTGACGTGTATAAGTAAACAGTAAACATAAAAAAGGCACTACATTGGGAGCAAACCCTTTCTGCTCCGTTTTTTGGCATCCATCTTGGAACAGTACCCACAGTCAGTATATAGTATCACACACAATGTAAGATCCTGAACAAAATTGCAAAAATCAATACATAAATATATTGCATATGCTATTGTTGTTAATTTCAAAGAGGTGTAAGTACCCATGAGACATCTCTTGTTCAAAATGATGTTCAACCATGATTGCACATACTTGTGTGTCGATTGCTCGAGCTAAAATAAAGTTCAAACATAATTGATTGTTTAACAGGCAAGTGCCTCTAAAACAATGCTATTGATTATATACAAGTGGTGGAACTCTTTTGCAAGCGCTCTAGTGGCTTTGGGCAGATACCTTTCATGAATCCTGTAAATACTTCCCCAGGCAGCTTTGCAAAATCAAAAGGCCCCAAACCGTGAAAAACAAGAAAAAAGTGGATAAATATAATTATCTAAGAAGGTAAAGATTAAACACATTTTTTGTCACTTTACTTGTTGGAGAGTGCTTGGATGATTCTTGATGAAGAAAAGGGTAGGGTGCCCGTGAAATCTATGCCCACCAGTGCCATTGAAGGGTCCCTTCCTTTCCTCCTAAAACAACAATAGAAGACAGAGCACACAATTAAAAACACAATATTTACAATACAGTTTTAAGATACAGTCACAGCATACAGTATATACAAGAACTAATCCTCATGCAAATGGCTTGCCAGTTCTTCATCAAGATTATGCCCTCCTGGAAATCTAGTTTCCAGTTCTATAATCCATTTTGATTCTTTTTTCCTAAGAGCTAGCTCTCTGTTTCCGCCCCTTTTGGATGTGTTAATTTGTTCAATGGCAAAAAATCTCAACAAAGAATTGTTCGATTGGTGTTTCTCCTGGAAGTGACGGGCAATCGGGTAATGTAAATCTTTGTTGGTAATGGCCCGTAGGTGCTCCTGAACTCTTTTCTTAACCATGCAAGTCGTACTGCCAACATACCTCAGTTGGCACGGGCATACTAAAATGTATATCACAAAGTTGGTACTGCACGTTAAGAATTGTTCAATCTTTTTGTTTTGATTCCTACCTGGAATCTCGAAATCTTGTACCATGTGGCTAGATTTACAGGCCCTACAGTGACCACAGGGATAGAAACCTTTGAGGTTGTAATTGTTTCTATTGGGGATTTCAGAGATATCGCCTTTGATCAGGATATCTTTGAGACTCTTCCCTTTCCGATAAGTGATGAGGGGTCTATCTCCTATACTGGAACCAATTACATTGTCAGTGTTTAAAATTTTCCAATTGTCTACCAGTATTTTCTTGATTTTTTCAGATCCCTGGTTGTAGGTGGTGATTACTCTAGTCACTGTTTCTTCGCTGGATGTGGGTTGTTTAGTTTCAAGGGTGCTTGATCTAGTTGTAGTTGTCTCTTTTATTTTGTTTACTGCTCTTTTCAGAGTCCATTCTGGATACCCTCGTTCTCTGAACCTACTCAACATCTTAACTTGTTCACATTCGTACATGGCATCAGTGCTACAGTTCCTCCTTGCTCTCAATAGCTCTCCAAATGGGATACTCCACTTGAGAGCTTCCGGATGAGCACTGTGAGCATGGAGGAGGCTGTTACCAGCTGTTTCCTTCCTGTGCAAACTGGTGACTAGTTTGTCCTGTTCTACCATAACCATTGTGTCAAGGAATTCCAATTTTTCTCTGTTGATGTTTGCAGTGAGTGTGATGTTATATGGATTCATATTGAGTTTGTTAATGAAGGCCTGTGCCTCAGGTTCTGTGCCCCTCCAGATAACAAACAAATCATCGATGTACCTTATCCAAGTTACAACTGAATTGAAACCAGAATGTAAATTCTCGTCCCTGCGAATCTCCTCCTCCCATTTTCCTAAGAACAAATTGGCAAAACTTGGCGCAAAGCACGAACCCATCGCGGTCCCGCGTACTTGCTTAAAAAGATTACCATCAAACATAAAGATGTTATTACTTAGACAAATTCTCAGCATATCGATGATCATATGTGTATGTTCAAGATATCCTATGTCACGTTTCTTCAAGAAATGTAAACAAGCCTCTATACCCTGATCATGATTAATGATCGTATAAAGTGAACTTACATCCATCGTAATGAGGAGATACCCATTGACCCAATTGACCTCTTCAATTTTATTGAGGAAGTCTTTTGTGTCTCTCGTGTATGAGGGGAGGCATGTGACATACTCCCTCAAGAAGTGATCTATGTATTTAGAAATATTCTAGTTGACACTACCTATTGATGAAACGATAGGTCTCCCTGGTGGTCTTGTGGCATTTTTGTGGATTTTGGGCAATAAGTATATTATGGGGAGTTTTGGGTAATCCTTTTTAAGAAAGCAAAACTCTGGCCATGTGAGTAACCCAGTTTCTTGCCAAAGAGACAGCTTTTCCCATGTGTTGGTTATGCTCAAATTATACTCTGTGAAGTTACTGGAAACATAGACATTTCTATCACTGAGTTGTTTATATGCTTCTTCAATGTATAGTTGTCTTCCCCAGAGTACAATGTTACCTCCCTTGTCAGATGGTCTAATAATGACACTGGTATCTTCAGCCAGAGAGGTAATAAAATCCCTTTGTTGTTTAGTTAAATTGAATCTTACATTCCTAGTTTGTGACATTTTATACTTACATTTGTTCAGCTCTTTGTTAACAACATCATGAAAAGTATCTAATGAGTCATGTGGGAGTACTGGACAAAAGATGGATTTGGGTTTAAACGGAGTAGAAGCTGCTCTGTCAGTGCTGATAGACTGTGAGTGTATATCATCATCATTATTGTTTGTTACACCCCCCAAATCATACACAGTTTCAAGTACAGTGGCATCGCCTACAGTTAAATTAGAAAAATCACTGGCTTCATCAGATATGTTTGTCACGTTTGAAGTTTGTTTGTTGTTAAATAAGGAATGCCATTTTCTCAGCTTCAATTTTCGAATAAATTTGAAAATATCAACCCTTGTATTCGTATAATTAAACAACTCGGTTGGACAAAAGGTCAGTCCTAAGCATAAAGTAGTCTTTTCTTTAAGAGTCAATGTTCTTGGAGATAAATTAATGATTGTTTGATTTACCATCGATTCATCCATGATTATTTGTCTCTGATTTGGCCTCCACGCCTGGTTCCCACTGGCTCTCTGTTTGATACTCCTCAGTGGGAACCAGGCGTGGAGGCCAAATCAGAGACAAATAATCATGGATGAATCAATGGTAAATCAAACAATCATTAATTTATCTCCAAGAACATTGACTCTTAAAGAAAAGACTACTTTATGCTTAGGACTGACCTTTTGTCCAACCGAGTTGTTTAATTATACGAATACAAGGGTTGATATTTTCAAATTTATTCGAAAATTGAAGCTGAGAAAATGGCATTCCTTATTTAACAACAAACAAACTTCAAACGTGACAAACATATCTGATGAAGCCAGTGATTTTTCTAATTTAACTGTAGGCGATGCCACTGTACTTGAAACTGTGTATGATTTGGGGGGTGTAACAAACAATAATGATGATGATATACACTCACAGTCTATCAGCACTGACAGAGCAGCTTCTACTCCGTTTAAACCCAAATCCATCTTTTGTCCAGTACTCCCACATGACTCATTAGATACTTTTCATGATGTTGTTAACAAAGAGCTGAACAAATTTAAGTATAAAATGTCACAAACTAGGAATGTAAGATTCAATTTAACTAAACAACAAAGGGATTTTATTACCTCTCTGGCTGAAGATACCAGTGTCATTATTAGACCATCTGACAAGGGAGGTAACATTGTACTCTGGGGAAGACAACTATACATTGAAGAAGCATATAAACAACTCAGTGAAAGAAATTTCTATGTTTCCAGTAACTTCACAGAGTATAATTTGAGCATAACCAACACATGGGAAAAGCTGTCTCTTTGGCAAGAAACCGGGTTACTCACATGGCCAGAGTTTTGCTTTCTTAAAAAGGATTACCCAAAACTCCCCATAATATACTTATTGCCCAAAATCCACAAAAATGCCACAAGACCACCAGGGAGACCTATCGTTTCATCAATAGGTAGTGTCAACTAGAATATTTCTAAATACATAGATCACTTCTTGAGGGAGTATGTCACATGCCTCCCCTCATACACGAGAGACACAAAAGACTTCCTCAATAAAATTGAAGAGGTCAATTAGGTCAATGGGTATCTCCTCATTACGATGGACGTAAGTTCACTTTATACGATCATTAATCATGATCAGGGTATAGAGGCTTGTTTACATTTCTTGAAGAAACGTGACATAGGATATCTTGAACATACACATATGATCATCGATATGCTGAGAATTTGTCTAAGTAATAACATCTTTATGTTTGATGGTAATCTTTTTAAGCAAGTACGCGGGACCGCGATGGGTTCGTGCTTTGCGCCAAGTTTTGCCAATTTGTTCTTAGGAAAATGGGAGGAAGAGATTCGCAGGGACGAGAATTTACATTCTGGTTTCAATTCAGTTGTAACTTGGATAAGGTACATCGATGATTTGTTTGTTATCTGGAGGGGCACAGAACCTGAGGCACAGGCCTTCATTAACAAACTCAATATGAATCCATATAACATCACACTCACTGCAAACATCAACAGAGAAAAATTGGAATTCCTTGACACAATGGTTATGGTAGAACAGGACAAACTAGTCACCAGTTTGCACAGGAAGGAAACAGCTGGTAACAGCCTCCTCCATGCTCACAGTGCTCATCCGGAAGCTCTCAAGTGGAGTATCCCATTTGGAGAGCTATTGAGAGCAAGGAGGAACTGTAGCACTGATGCCATGTACGAATGTGAACAAGTTAAGATGTTGAGTAGGTTCAGAGAACGAGGGTATCCAGAATGGACTCTGAAAAGAGCAGTAAACAAAATAAAAGAGACAACTAGATCAAGCACCCTTGAAACTAAACAACCCACATCCAGCGAAGAAACAGTGACTAGAGTAATCACCACCTACAACCAGGGATCTGAAAAAATCAAGAAAATACTGGTAGACAATTGGAAAATTTTAAAAACTGACAATGTAATTGGTTCCAGTATAGGAGATAGACCCCTCATCACTTATCGGAAAGGGAAGAGTCTCAAAGATATCCTGATCAAAGGCGATATCTCTGAAATCCCCAATAGAAACAATTACAACCTCAAAGGTTTCTATCCCTGTGGTCACTGTAGGGCCTGTAAATCTAGCCACATGGTACAAGATTTCGAGATTCCAGGTAGGAATCAAAACAAAAAGATTGAACAATTCTTAACGTGCAGTACCAACTTTGTGATATACATTTTAGTATGCCCGTGCCAACTGAGGTATGTTGGCAGTACGACTTGCATGGTTAAGAAAAGAGTTCAGGAGCACCTACGGGCCATTACCAACAAAGATTTACATTACCCGATTGCCCGTCACTTCCAGGAGAAACACCAATCAAACAATTCTTTGTTGAGATTTTTTGCCATTGAACAAATTAACACATCCAAAAGGGGCGGAAACAGAGAGCTAGCTCTTAGGAAAAAAGAATCAAAATGGATTATAGAACTGGAAACTAGATTTCCAGGAGGGCATAATCTTGATGAAGAACTGGCAAGCCATTTGCATGAGGATTAGTTCTTGTATATACTGTATGCTGTGACTGTATCTTAAAACTGTATTGTAAATATTGTGTTTTTAATTGTGTGCTCTGTCTTCTATTGTTGTTTTAGGAGGAAAGGAAGGGACCCTTCAATGGCACTGGTGGGCATAGATTTCACGGGCACCCTACCCTTTTCTTCATCAAGAATCATCCAAGCACTCTCCAACAAGTAAAGTGACAAAAAATTTGTTTAATCTTTACCTTCTTAGATAATTATATTTATCCACTTTTTTCTTGTTTTTCACGGTTTGGGGCCTTTTGATTTTGCAAAGCTGCCTGGGGAAGTATTTACAGGATTCATGAAAGGTATCTGCCCAAAGCCACTAGAGCGCTTGCAAAAGAGTTCCACCACTTGTATATAATCAATAGCATTGTTTTAGAGGCACTTGCCTGTTAAACAATCAATTATGTTTGAACTTTATTTTAGCTCGAGCAATCGACACACAAGTATGTGCAATCATGGTTGAACATCATTTTGAACAAGAGATGTCTCATGGGTACTTACACCTCTTTGAAATTAACAACAATAGCATATACAATATATTTATGTATTGATTTTTGCAATTTTGTTCAGGATCTTACATTGTGTGTGATACTATATACTGACTGTGGGTACTGTTCCAAGATGGATGCCAAAAAACGGAGCAGAAAGGGTTTGCTCCCAATGTAGTGCCTTTTTTATGTTTACTGTTTACTTATACACGTCACGTAGCACTGTGAAAATCGTGTGATCAAGGCACTTTCAGTGTCGAAACGCGTAGCGGTTCACTTTATTAAACCTCTATGGTTGCAATGGACTCCCGAGTGAGCGTCATTATTTGAAACTTTTGTACAATTTGATACCGGCTTGGGTTACTACCGGAGGACGCTCCACCTGGCGACGGGACTGATCCCAGAAGGACCCGCATTGTGTATGGAATATATATATATATATATATATATATATATATATATATATATATATATATATATATATATATAATCCAAATCTTGTATTCCGTATAAATTCCAGGAATGAGATATATTACCTACTGCCAGGACCATGCACATGGACAACAGAGAACAGAGGGGAAAGAGGCAATGGTAGCTAGCTGACCATAATGGATGGACAGGAGAGAAAGCTGCAGTATAACAGACCATAAAGGGCAGGAGGGACGGATCAGGGGCATTACAATGGAACAGACAAGCCAGGAGGGAGGTAATAGGGGTCTGCACCTGGGAACAGAGGGCTGGGGGCAAGGGGGCAGGGCAGTAGCAGCAAGATGACCATGGAGGTCAGGCAGGATGGGCACTAGAAACAAGACACACCATGGAGAGCAACAGTGAGACTATGATGGCATACACACAGACCATGGAGGGAAGGTGGGAGGGGGTCAGGGGCAGCTAGCTGACCACACATGGAAGGTGGGAGGAGCCATGGCAGCACAGAAGCCCATGCATGGCAAGCGGGAGGGTTAGTGGCAGCACAATGGCTATGATGGGCAAGAAGGAGGGTGCAGGGACATGCACAAAGGACCAAGGAGAATAGAAGGGAGGGTTAGGACCTGGACACAGACAAGAGAGTTCAGGGGAAGGGGCCTCACAACAGACCGCATGGGGCAGGCAGGAGGAGCAGTTGCAGAACAACAGACCAGGGAGGACAGAAGGGTGTGGCAGTAAAATGGACCATGGAGAACAGGAGGAATGGGATAGGGGCATGGCATGTGGACAGGCAGGGTGGAGGTGGCAGGGACAGGTTACAGTCATCTGACAATGCTATGCAGGTGGGAGGGGAGTGGCAGCTCAACAGAACACTCAGAGTAGGCAGGAGTGGCAGGTCCATGGAACTTGGAGGGCAAAAAGGATGGAGCAGGGGCATGCACAAAGACATCGAAGGGCAGGGGGAAGGAGAATAGGGGCAGCAAGCTAAGCACAGAGGCTAAGCAGGAGGTCAATGATGGGCCATAGAATTGGGCAATGGAGAGCAGGAGGAGTGGACTGGTACATCATGCTAAATGGAGGGCAGTGGCAGCACATCAGACCATGCATGGCAGGAGGGAGGAGGCTAGTCCATGGATTCAGACAACAGAGGATAGGGAGGAGGTGGATGGGGCAGCAAGTTAACTGTTCAGAGAAGGTGGGTATTAGGAACTTTATTGTTTTTAAAATGTGTGTCTGTGCGAACTATTTAACCCCTTGCGTGCGGGTTTATTTTGGCATTCGGGAACACGACGTCTCCCGGTCGTCGTGCGCACACGCCCACCGTAATGCACGACGGCCGGGAGACGTCGTGCGCACTCAATGGGTTAAAATATGAACAAGTATGCAGCATAATCTCACTTTTATTCAGGAAGAAGAGGACGTTTGTAACTGTGACTCCGGGCTCACTTGGCAGAAATCCCCCCTGACCCTCCACCCCCATCGCAAAATGTAATGCCCGTGAAAAGGGTAGGTGGACGCAGTGTTATATAGAACATAGTCCTGAGAGCACGATTGAAAATGAAAACTAGATATAGTATATGGTATAAACTATGCACCAAAAAGTGTGATATAAGATGAACCAGGGCGTGAAATATAATATGCAATACATTGTGCGCAATGACAGATTCATTGGAGAGCGCGAGATAGCACAGGCACTAGCGCGTGCTATGCGATATGCCCCTTAGAGTGTAATATGCACAGGGCAGTGTTGTCTAACCTAACTAGTCTCTAAAGTTGTAATATAAAATATGTGCTGGGGAGTGTAACGTTGCATATGCACTGTGACAAAGATATGGATTCCAGGTTGTAATATGTATGGCATAGCACTGTGCGTTATAACATAGGCATCGAGGAAGGAACGTTAGATGGGGTAATATAACCCGTGCAAAGGCAAGTGTGGCATGACATATTCACAGGGTGGTGTTACATTGCACATGGGCTAGAGAGTGTCATAGCATACGCACTAGCTGGTGGAATACAGCACAGAGGTGCGTGGAACTCGGCGGGCACTGGTGGGTGTAACACAGCATTGGCCTCAGCCAGGAGCACGGTGTGACTCTCAAGTGAGGTTTGTCTCTTTTCCAGAGAGTAAAATAAAAAGTATTACACATTCGGCGGTGGATGTGTGGTTTATTAACCGTGAGGGGGGTTTCTTGCATAGTTTGGTCGAATTTTTGTTGAATCGCCTTTGAATGGCTTGGTGTGCGTGTGTATTAAATGCACCCGTCAATAGCTACCCATGTTTGTATAAATAAATGACAAGGGTGTCTACTTGGAGAGTACCCACCTGTGGGGGTGCCGGGATTAGGCACGGTAGGGCATCAGACACGTCAGAGCTTCACTAGCGGTGTAAATACATTCCACGTGGATTCCTTGTATGCATAGTCGCCTTTTAATGAATATCTCGCAAATCGTCATGGTGGTAGGTACATACGGTTTGTCCAGCATGTCCTAGGTGTTTCTATAAATATATATATTTTTTTTAAATAATAAAAAACAAAGGCCGACCCGGGGGATGGGGTCCCCGGGGCCATAAGTGGCCAGAGGAGGGGGGCAACGCAGCCCCCCTCCTAAAGAATAAAAAAAAAAAAAGTCCATGACCCGGGGGTTGGGGTCCCCGGGGCCGATTAAGGCCTTGGGAGGGGAGCCACGCGGCTCCCTTTCAAATTAATTTTTTTCAACAAAAAAAATTAGGGTGCATGCTCTGGGGGATGGGGTCCCCAATGGGGTCCCCAGGTCCAATAAATTAGAAAAAGAAGGGGGGCCACACAGCCCTCCTTCTTAAAAAAATAAAATAAATAAAAGACTGGCATCGCTCCGGAGGCCACGCCCCCTCCTTGCAGCACACTGCAAACGCACCCCCTGGCCAGTTGTAAGTTGTGGAATTAATTCCCTTGTCTATACTGAGGGTCCCTGAGGGCCAACTAGCCCAACAGGTATCTCCAGTATGCGCCAGGGAGCTGCGTTGCAGACAGGTGTTCTGAGGCCACGTCCCTTTTTACACCTCTATGCAACGCAGCTCTTTGGCGCTTACTGGAGGTACCTAGTGGGCTAGTTTGACCCTAGGGACCCTTAGGATTCAAGGGGACTTAATCTCTCAACTTAGAACGGCCACAGGGCGCGTTTACACAGTGGTGAAGGGAGGGGACGGGGCCTGAGGTGACGTGTGCAAACACGCCCTCTGGCGCATTTTAAGATGGGGAAATACTTCCCTTTCAAACCTGAGGGACCCTGGGGGCCAACTAGCCCACGAGGTGCTTCCAGTAAGCGCCACTGCGGTGCGGTGCAGAGAGGTGGTCTAGGCCGTGCCCCTTTTTACATCTCTCTGCAACGCAGCTCTGTGGCGCTTACTGGAGGTACCTAGTGGTCTAGTTGGACCCTAGGGACCCTCAGGATTCAAGGGGACTTAATCTCCCAACTTAAAACAGCCACAGGGCGTGTTTACACAGTGAGAAAGGGAGGGGACGGGGCCTGAGGTGATGTGTGCAAACACGCCCTGTGGCGCGTTTTAGGAGGTAGTTTTAATCCCCTGCCCTATTATATACTAGGGGCTTACAGAGGAGGTCTTGCTAATCACAGGGGGACCCCAACGCATAGTGTTCCCTAGTGTATGTAGGTGTTTTCACTGTATTCTGAGTGTCTTTTAACATAGCACTGGCTCTAGGACTGGTTAGTCAGACTCAGTTACCACCTGTATCCGTCTGAAAAAGTTGAGGGTACAGGATGATTTTGCAACTAGGCTTCTTTCTGCTGTTTCTGCACGTTATCCTTCTTCCTGCACTTTTCTTCGTCTTTGAGGACTTCAGTTTCTTCTTTCTGCATTTCTTTTTTTTCTTTCTGTGCGTTTTTTCTTCTTTCTTCACATGTCCTATCTCTGTAGGCATAGTTAGAAATTAGCATTTAAAAAACCTTTGAAATTCACTGAAAAAGCCATAAGTTTCAGGCACGTTATAGTTAGGAATTAGCATTTAAAAAACCTTAGAAATTTACTGAAAAAAACATAGGTTTCCGGGGCGTTATAGTTAGCTGGACTTTTCACTCGTACAAAACCATTGAAATTCCCCTGTTATAGTTAGTTCAGCTAACTATAACTCGCGTGCCCGCAATGCACTGCTGATGACGTCACATATTACATCACTCATGACATGGTCAGTGACATCACTCATGACATCACTGATGACATCTCAAATGACATCACTCATGACATCACTCATGACATCATCCTTGTGATAGAGTGGCAGACCTCCTCTCCCCCTAATATAACCTTCGATACACACATTCAAAAATAGAAACTAAAATTTTCAAAACAATGGACATATCAATACCAGTTACAACAACCTATTCAGTAATTCTAAGATCCACATACACATCCACTCATTCACCAACAGTCCTATACAGTCACTCATACATGTACTCACTCATCAAATGTACTCATGCACCTATACATCCTGTTACACAACACCACTCATCCATGGAGTTACTCACACACAGTCACTCATGCTAATAAAGAATCAAACATCCATATACAGTTATACACACACCACCACACTTACTTCTACATAAACTTACACATACTTAGTCTTTTAAACATCACTTATAGAAACACATACTTATTCATACAGGAACTCTTCCAATCTCTCACACATACTCACTTATATACACCAATAGTCACATATACTGGTTTAAAACATATGTAGTTACTCATAAAGACACTATTGAGACAGTCATTCACTCGCTAACACACTCATCCACCCATACAGTCCTGCACATATGCTGTCTTCAACACATACAAACAGTGAGTTGCTCATTCATGCACCTATCCACTACGTAATACCCCCACCAAACCATACAGACACTCAGACACTCATACTGATGCTCAAAAAACTAACTAATAGCATATATAGACACTCATGTAGCTACTCATCAACCCATGCAGCCACTTATACACAAAGTGAGAGACTGATACAGATATTTACATATTTAAACATTACTCACTAAGCCATGTATTCACTAAGATACACTTAATCAGTCAGTTATACAATCAATTTTTCAAAAACAAATCATCCATTTAGACACTTATATACCCATTTATTCTTCCATCGACCTTAAGATATACATATATAAAACATATGTAATTTTCAGAAAAACACACATTCACTGGATGATGTCATCAGTGATGTCATTTGAGATGTCATGAGGGATGTCATGAGTGATGTCAATGGCCATGTCATGAGTGATGTAATATGTCACGTCATCAGCAGTGCATTGCGGGCACGCGAGTTATAGTTAGCTGAACTAACTATAACAGGGGAATTTCAATGGTTTTGTACGAGAGAAAAGTCCAGCTAACAATAACGCCCCTGTAACCTATGGTTATTTCAGTGAGAATATATATATATATATATATATATATATATATATATATATATGTATATATATATATATATATATATATATATATATATATAAATATATATATATATCTATATCTATATCTATCTATCTATCTATTATCTACTGGCGGTCGCCAGTAGATAGTTATAGTTAGGACCGTGTTTCCATAGGAAATCCGCAACATTCTATTTGGAATAACTTTGGCGCCGATTGACGAATCCTCGTGAAGTTCTCAAAATAGGTGGGGCGCTCCGCTCCGCTCCTTCCCTGAAAGTCTCGGGCGGATTCGTCAAGCGGGGGCTGAGAAAAAGGGGGGGTCCCAAAATGCGTTTTCCCCATGCATTTTTCCCTAGGACCTTTAGTCCGAGCTACAGCCCGAACGGCTGAACAGAATTACTTGAAATTTGGCAGAGAGGTAGCCCTCAGGTCAGGGATGTGCCTTTTGTAGGTCTCGTGTAAATCTGTTCAGTATTTCCTGAGAAAATAGCATTTAAATCAATATATATATCTATAGGCGCGCTCCGGGCGCGTTCCGTAAGCTTACCGTAAGCTTACCGTACACGCACGGCGCCGTGCGCGAGCGCGATTCTGATTGGTTGTTAGATCTTAGTAAACATTCGAATCGGTCGAAACCAGGAAGTGTCGGCCGCCATTTTGTCTCTCGCACTCTGAGGGGGTGAAAAATAAAGGTGGATAACATGAAAAGGGGCAGGGTGGACAGTTCCTGACCCCCTAGCCTTTGTCAGGGGGTCCCAGAAGGACCCCCAAGGGCAAATATTAATTGTAATTTTATTTCGAAAAATCGCCGATTGCGCGTAGCGTACGCGCACGGCGTAAACTGAAAAATTCAGCGAACTTCGCATAACGATTACGCGTTCCGTGCGCGCTCGGTAAAATTTTTTTTTAAAAAAGGAGAGGTTAAAAAAAAAAAAAAAAAAATTGTGAGGTAAGGTTGGCTCTTAAAAGAGCCATTGTGTTAATACAAGGATAGAGGAAAGAAAGAATGGGAATATTATGAACGTCTACAAACGTGCTGGTCTATCTTATTGTTAATAAGGGAAACACTGGTCTCCCCAAAAACAATAAGACCACAACACGTTGTACACCTCATTGAAACCCTCCGAAATCGAGGGTTAATGTCCAGAGGAGCTGAAGAAGGTGATGCTCCCACCTAAGAGGAAGGGCTCAGCTGAGCTGCCGATGATGTACTCGGCTGAGCTTCTGAGGTTGGGCTCTGGTGACTTACTGAAGAGTTTTCTCCAGTATGTCGAGCAAAGGTCCTGGGATGTTTATCCCTAAGGTGTCTCATCATAGAGTGATTTCCAAAGGAATACTTCTTCCTTGGATTTCCTCTAGATAAAACACGGTCACAAAGTCTGCAAGTGACCAATGGAGCATTGACCTTTTTCTGCCCCTCTGGAAAAGTAAAATACTCCCACACAAAAGAATCCTTTTGTTTCCTCCTTCTCTGTATGATGATGGTGCTGCTAGGCTCACTCTCAGAAGAGGACTGCTGTTCTGCCATTGTATCTCAATGTCAATTCAGCTCCTTCTCCTAGGGGATCTCAAGCAGTAATGAGGGGAATGGGTGTGGTGTTGCAAGTTTCTGGAACTGAAAGTAGTTTAAACCAATGAAAAGTGTTCTTTGTGGATCACATGACCTACCGTGCGCGCTCCGTAAGCTTACGCTACGCGCTCCGTAAGCTTACGTTACGCGCTCGTAAACAAGTACGCATGCGCAAACGTGACGTAAACATGCGCTTACGGAGCGCGTACGTATGACGCACTCGCGCATGCGCATTACACGCACCCACGTAACCGCGACGTTGGTTCCGCGCAACGTGCATGCGTGTACGCGTTGCCGAAGAAGTACGCGTGCGTACGTACGTCACGTACGTATCACGTAAGCGCACCGTACTTATGACGTACGGAGCGCGTAGCGTCAGCTTACCGTACGCGCACGGCAAAAAATTCATAAAAAAAAAAAATTAAAAGTTTCAAGGGTTGTAGAAGATAATAACTGTGATGTACAACTGTATGTAAACATTAATTTTTAAAAAATTAACCATTCCATAATGCAGGATATAGTACATATATTATTTTATACATAGGTTGGATATTATTTTTTAACAAAAATCTCAAAAAAAAATTTACATTTAAAAAACCTTTGAAATTCACTAAAAAAAACATAGGTTTCACACACGTTATAGTTAGGAATTAGCATTTAAAAAACCTTGCAAATTCACTGAAAAAACCATAGGTTTCACACATGTTATAGTTAGCAGGACATTTCACTCGTGAAAAACCAATGAAATTCCCCCGTTATAGTTAGTGCAGGCAACTATAACTCACGCGACCGCAATCCTCTGCTGATGACGTCAGATATTACATCCCTGATGACATATGTGTTTTCTGAAAAAAAAATATTTGTAATATATGTATAGCTAAAAATTAATGGAAGAAGACATGGGTAAATAAGTGTCTAAATAAAGTGATGTAATATCTGACGTCATCAGCAGAGGATTGTGGTCGCGTGAGTTATAGTTGCCTGCACTAACTATAACGGGGGAATTTCATTGGTTTTTCACGAGTGAAATGTCCTGCTAACTATAACATGTGTGAAACCTATGGTTTTTTCAGTGAATTTGCAAAGTTTTTTAAATCTAATTCCTAACTATAACGTGTGTGAAACCTATGGTTTTTTCAGTGAATATATATATATATATATATATATTACCTACTGGCGGTCGCCAGTAGGTAGTTATAGTTAGGACCCTGTTTCCATAGGAAATCCGCAACATTCTATTTGGAATAACTTTGGCGCCGGTCGACGAATCCTCGCGAAATTTTCAAAACTAATGGGGCGCTACGCTCCGCTCCTACCCTGAAAGTCTCGGGGGGATTCGTCAAGCGGGGGCTGAGAAAAAAGGGGGGTCCCAAAACACGTTTTCCCCATGCATTTTTCCATAGGACCTTTAGACACACCTACAGCCCGAACGGCTGAACAGAATTACTTGTAATTTGGCAGAGAGGTAGTCCTCAGGTCAAGGAAGTGCCTTTTGTAGGTCTGGTGTAAATATGTTCAGTAGTTCCTGAGAAAATAGCATTTAAATCAATATATATATCTGTAAGCGCGCTCCGAGCGCGCACCGTAAGCTTACCGTACGTGTACGGTGCCGTGCGCGAGCGCGATTCTGATTGGCTGTTAGATCTTAGTAAACATTCGAATCGGTCGAAACCAGGAAGTGTTGGCCGCCATTTTCTCTCTCGCACTCGGAGGGGTGGAGGAAAAACAAAGTTGGATATCATAAAAAGGGGGCAGGCTAGACAGCTCCTAACCACCTAGCCTTGGTTATGGTGTGCCAGAAGGCCATCCAAGCCCAAAAAATAATTTTTTTTTTTTGGGGAAAAACGCCGAATACGCTTACCGTACGCGTATGGTAAAAAATTAATTAAAAAAAAACAAAATCCATATATTCCCCCCCCCGTGTGCAAAAGGTGCCCGCAGGGCACATTATGTTCATGGCATACTACACCTCAGTCAACATTTAATAGAAAACTTTTCAGAACGAAGCGCATAATATGTCCTCCGTGTGCGGACGGTGCACGAAGGGCATCGTGCGTACATGGCCAATCCAGCCTAACGTGAGCACGCGGTGCGCGTAGCGCACCGCGTGCCCACCGTGCGTGCACGGCACTAACTGCGTTAAGTGGGCGCGCGGTGCGCGAAGCCGTGCTCACTGTGCGCGCACGGTTGCGCGATGCGCACCGTGCGCGCACGGAACGAACTGCGTGAAGTGGGCGCGCACGGCACGAACGGCGTAAAGTAACTTAGCATTTAAAAAACCGTACAAATTCACTGAAAAAACCATAGGTTGAACACACGTTATAGTTAGGAATTAGCATTTAAAAAACCTTGCAAATTCACTGAAAAAACCATAGGTTTCACACAAGTTATAGTTAGCTGTACATTTCACTCGTAAAAAACCAATGAAATTCCACGTTATAGTTAGTGCAGGCAACTATAACTCAAGCGACCGCAATCCTCTGCTAATGACATATGTGTCTTTATGAAAAAAAAATATTTGTAATATATGTATAGCTAAAATTTAATGGAAGAAGACATGGGCAAATAAGTGTCTAAATACAGTATTAGCATCAGCAGAGGATTGCGGTCGCGTGAGTTATAGTTGCCTGCACTAACTATAAGGTGGAATTTCATTGGTTTTTTACGAGTGAAATGTACAGCTAACTATAACTTGTGTGAAACCTATGGTTTTTTCAGTGAATATATATATATATATATATATATATATATATATTCACTGAAAAAACCATAGGTTTCACACATGTTATAGTTAGGTGGATATTTCACTCGTAAAAAAACAATGAAATTCCCCCGTTATAGTTGGTTCAGATAACTATAACTCACGCGCCCGCAATCCACTGCTCATGACGTCACATATTACATTACTCATGACATGGTCAGTGGCATCACTCATGACATCACTGATAACATCATCCTTGTGATAGAGTGGCGGTCGCGTCAGTTATAGTTATCTGAACTAACTATAACGGGGGAATTTCATTGGTTTTTTACGAGTGAAATATCCACCTAACTATAACATGTGTGAAACCTATGTTTTTTTAAGTGAATATATATATATATATATATATATATATATATATATATATATATATATATATATATATATTCCTTTTCAAAGCGGGTCCTTCCGGGATTGAGCCCGATGTCAGGTGGTGCGTTAGCCGGTATGCCCTCACCGGTAATATTACTCGTATTCAAATCTCCAATAAAACGCACACTCGAAGAAAAATTTCATTGGATTTACGTTCTTATTATTTTTCCATTATGTATAACGTGTATCCAAACCACTACAAGATGGCCGACAATTGTCAGTAACAAAACTTATGATGATGTCAAGGTAGTCCTTCCTCCATATCCCATGTTTATTTATGCACGTCATTATTGTTTTCACGGTTCGTGTGATCAAGACATTAAGTTGTCGAAACGCGTAACGAGCAATAAATTAGCTTCTTCATAAGCATATTTCTTCGAGTGTGCGTTTTATTGGAGATTTGAATACGAGATATATATATATATATATATATATATCCTCCCAGGTAAGATAAAGGCTCGACAGACTCCAGGGTCTTTCAAAGGATTTATTTAAAAATTAAACTTGCGTGCTTCTGGCAGTCCCTGAAACGCTTAGGCAGACACGTTTCAGCCATTCTTGGCTTTCCTCAGTGCCGGTCTCATGGACTCCATCGTCCCTCTGGGGGTCAGGCAGAATGCAGTTGATAAGTTGACCGCTCCCAGTCAGGTGGTATTTGACCCCTCCTCCAATTAAAGGTGTACCTGCATTACGCGATCATCCTCCCAAGCAGATGCATGCTGGGTAATGCAGTCCAGAGGGATGTCTGCACTGTGGCAGGGTCCCTCCAAACACCATGTGATGCCCCAAACTCGTTGGACCTGAGCTACAGTCCAGCTTGAGTGCCCAGTTGGATGAAACAAAGCCTCCTGCCGTCCCCTTGCTCAGGCATTGGATATTGCCTCCTCTCTCCCCTTTGCAGCAAATACGATCAGGTGGTGTTACCAGCTGCTGGTGGGCTCCGTGTTTTTGCATTACTGTGCAAACGTCCAGGGCTGCTGGTGTTCCGCAGTGCTCCTGACCGAGAGGGTGTGCCGCACGTCAGTGACCTGCTTGCTGACCAAACACAATGACCAGTGCCTCCTCCCAGGTAAGATAAAGGCTCGACACACTCCGGGGGTCTTTCAAAGGCTTTATTTAAAAATTAAACTTGCGTGCTGCTGACTGTCCCTGAAACGCTTAGGCAGACACGTTTCAGCTATTCTTGGCTTTCCTCAGTGCCGGTCTCACTGACTCCATAGTCTTTCTGGTGGTCAGGAAGAATACCTTTGATAAGTTGACTGCTCCCAGTCAGGTGGTATTCGACCCCTCCTCCAATTAAAGGTGTACCTGCATCACGCGATCATCCTCCCAGGCAGATGCATGCTGGGTAATGTAGTCCAGATGGATGTCTGCACAGTGGCAGGGTCACTTAAACTCGTTGGACCTGAGCTACAGTCCAGCTTGAGTGCCCAGTTGGATGAAACAAAGCCTCCTGCCGTCCCCTGGTATTGGATATTGCCTCCTCTCTCCCCTTTGCAGCAAATACGACCAGGTGGTGTTACCAGCTGCTGGGGGGGCTTCGAGGTTTTGCATTACAGTGGAAGCGTCCAGGGTTGCTGGTCTTCCGCGGTGCTCCTGACCGAGAGGGTGTGCCGCACCTCAGCGACCTGCTTGCTAACCAAACACAATGACCAGTGCTTCCTCCCAGGTAAAATAAAGGCTCGACACACTCCGGGGTCTTTCAAACGCTTTATTTAAAAATGTAACTTGTGTGTTGCTGGCAGTCGCTGAAACACTTAGGCAGACGCGTTTCAGCCATTCTTGGCTTTCCTCAGTGCCGGTCTCACGGACTCTATAGTCTTTCTGGGGGTCAGGCAGAATGCAGTTGATAAGTTGAACACTCCCAGTCAGGTGGTATTTGACCCCTCCTCCAATTAAAGGTGTACCTGCATCACGCGATCATCCTCCCAGGCAGATGCATGCTGGGTAATGTAGTCCAGATGGATGTCTGCACAGTGGCAGGGTCACTCCAAACACCATGTGATGCCCCAAACTCGTTGGACCTGAGCTACTGTCCAGTTTGAGTGCCCAGTTGGATGAAACAAAGCCTCCTGCCGTTCCCTTGCTCAGGCATTGGATATGGCCTCCTCTCTCCCCTTTGCAGCAAATATGACCAGGTGGTGTTACCAGCTGCTGGGGGGGGCTCTGCGTTTTTGTATTACAGTGCAAGCATCCAGGGTTGCTGGTCTTCCACGGTGTTCCTGACCGAGAGGGTGTGCCACACGTCAGTGACCTGCTTGCTTACCAAACACAACATTTACCACTCCTCTCTCTCATTACAGAAGGGTTTTCACTCAAATTATTTTATTGTAGTATGTTGATATCTCTGTTGCTGCAAAACGCCTACATAGTAAAAGAAGAGGAATCGGCACTCCCTAAATTTGTAATCTGGCTTGTTTATTCCGAGTAAAACTTCTCTTTTCTTTTTTTGTAATCTGCCTTGTTTATTCCGAGTAAAACATCTACTCGTGTCAGCCGTTACCTCATGGCCTTGATCACGATGTAGCGCCACATGTGAAGTTTTGTTTAAATACACAAAAACTTCAATGCATTGACATAGACACTGAAAGAGGACAATCATTTCTCACAATTGTAAATGGTATGAACACATAATGAAAACATGGCGGCCATCTTACAATATCTAATGGCATTCACAATGGTTGAAATTGGGCAATACTGTACGGGATACGTCAGCATTATTAATGTGTATTATATATCCTTGTTGCGTTAAGGAAAAAAATTCCTTAGAGCTATTGAAGCACATTTGAATTTCATGCACCTTCATGCGATTATTTATTTATGTGGTTTTAAATGCTTTTAAATTGAGTGATATTAGGCATTTGTCCTTTATTATATCAAAGTCTGATTCTAGAATAATTTACACTAGGTCTAGCAAAAAAACTAAGTATATTTACACATTTTACTGTTCAAGCATTTTAGAATCATTTAAGTATTTTTTTACTGTTTATGATATAACGAGGATTTCGTTGCTCTCTATTGCGTTTTTGCACTTGCACTTGCAGATTTACCCCGGAAAACTTCACACATTCCCTTCAGCAGAACTGCCCTTCTCTAGGATAGGATATTAATGTGGTGTGTAGCTCTGTGAATAAGTGGGTTATGGAGGCCTTGGACATGGTGGCACCCTGGACCAACTGCGCCCCGTGCAGGTGGACCAATTTCGCACCATGGTTCAATGAAACTTTAAGATCAGCAAAAAAAAGCTTGCAAGCGCCTGGAGGGCATATGGAGGAATGACTTCTCAGAGGATAATAAGACTTTGTATAAACTAAAGTTAAAGCATTAGCACTCTCTCATCAAAAAAACACATGCTGCCTAGTATAAAAATAGAATAGAGCAGGCAGAGAACTCTTCCAAAGAATTATTTGCCATTTTTGAAGATCTATCCTCACTGGCGAGAACAGAGACTCTGATGACAAACTCATCCGAATCGTGTAATAGAATTGCAGACTATTTTGCGGAAAAGGTAGCCAAAATATGCGATAACTTTCCTGCTGATGCTCGGATGGGAGGAGCTGCCATGTTGAATGTACCAAGGCGGATGTGGCAAACTGCCTCTCTGAATTTGACTCACCCTCACTTGTAGATTTCAAAGCCATAGCTTCTAGTATTAAATCTGGCTCTACTACTGATCCTACGTCACCTAAGATCATAAGAGCGGGCCTGGAGATTTTACTACCGTATGTACAACAACTCCTTGAGCTCTCCTTCTTCAGGGGTGTGGTCCCTAAATCTTGGAAACAGGCAACCATCCTCCATCTCTGAGAAAGCCTGGAGCTGACCCCAGCCAGCCGGAAAACCTGCACCCGATTTGACTTCTGCCTTATTTTTCTAAAATAGCAGAAAAAGTGGTGAACTTATAGTTAGTTGCACAATTGAACCAGCAAAACTTACTTCACCCCTCACAATCGGGTTTCAGAGCGACATACTCTACAGAGTCAGCGTTGCTCCTTGCCACCGAGTCCATACGTAGGCGCGCGGATGAAGGACAGACCGTGGCCTTGGTCCTGCTGGACTTAAGTGCGGCCTTCGACACAGTTTCCCACCATCTACTTTTACAATGTGTTAGATTAGGAGGGTTGGATAATGTCACACTGAAATGGATGAATTCCTTCCTGCAGGACAGGAGCTTCCAGGTGGCACAGCGTGCACACATTTCGAAAAGCATAGCTCTAGCTCAAGGGGTCCCTCAGGGCTTCATTCTGAGCCCTACCCTCTTTATTCTATACGTCGCACCCCTGGCAGAGATTGTAGAACAACATGTAATCACCATTGTGTCTATTCTGATGACAAGCAACTGGTGGCATCATTGTCCTACATCTCTGATGGAGCAGCTGCTAAGTTCTCCTCGTGCTTGAAGGACTTGGCCTCCTGGATGACAAACAACTGCCTTACATTAAATGGCAGTAAAACAGAGATCCTGGTGGTGGGGAAAGCCACCTCCATTTGGTCCTGGCATGGTGGCCGCAGATATTAGGCCCCACACCCACTCCGAATAAACAGGTTAAAAACCTAGGAATATCATTAGATTCCAATCTATCGTTTGAGGCTTAGACCTGGAAGATGGCAGGGAAGTGTTTTGGAATTTTAAAGACGCTGCGGAAAGCTCTGGGTGTTCTTCCCACTCCAGCTAGGCAAACTCTGATCCATGCCTTAGTAACATCTCAGCTGGTATATGGAAATGTTCTTTATCTAGAGTAACAAAAAAATGCCTTCATAGGCTGCAATGCATCCAGAACGCGGCAGCCCGTCTGGTTCTGAAACTACCCAGGAGAGCTTCTATGGGGAAGGCTCTTGACGGCCTGCCTTGGGCTACCGGTCGGGAAGAGAGTCTTTTTTAAAGCTCTATGCATCAGCCACCGTAGTTTACAGGACAAAGGCCCAAACTATCTGCATGGCTTACTCACCCCGTATACCCCCTCAAGCCAGCTCAGATCAGCCGGGACCCATCTGGTCAAAGTACCTAAGATACATAAAGTCAGAATGGGGGCTCGGTCTTTCAGCTATCTGGCAGCGAAGAACTGGAATGCTCTCCCTCATTCTCTCCGTTCGGAATCTTCCGAGGTTTTCTTCGGGAAAAAAAACTGAAAACATGGCTGTTCCAAGTATAGGTCTTCTCTCTGTCCTCTTTTCATGTAGAGTTCTGCTCAGCGCGGGGACACACTATTGTAGTGTAACCATGCGCTTTATAAGTGTCATTATTATTATTATTATTATTATTATTATTATTATTATTATTATTATTTGGTGCCTCCATATTACAGCCAAATTTCTTCTTCAACCCCATTCTTCCTGAAAGTGTCTACTTCCCGTTCCTTCCCCTGAGGTCACTTCCTGTCACTTGCCCTTTGCCAGCTGTTGGTCGGTGTCTACAGGGTACCAGACCTTGACTGCACACTAAGGAAGTTAAAGTAATACCTACAAACTTGCCAGAGAAGGAAAGGCTTCCCCATGTAATAACACATGATGTAAACGTAATGCTGATGTAATGACCATGCAGCGATGACTCGATGTAAACATCTGCAAAATAACAACTGACATCCGTCTGCCCCATGCTTTGAAGAATGTTTGCTACAATTACAACCCAGAACAAAACCTTACTTTTAAGTACACCCCTGGCTGGGCTCACAAACAAGCAAGCTAAAACAGCATCACGTGTTACACATGGAAGTATAAGACTGGTAGTGTAAGGAGAGTGCCCTATTGCTCTGTTAATAGACCATGGTGAAACGCATTTTGTATAATAAAATAAAAAGCACTACTTTAGTTGTGTGCTAATCCACATTGTTCCCCGTGTCCGATGCACTATAACAGAATCTTCTAGAGACCTTTATTTTAAGGTCAAAGAATCTTTAAAACTTTAAAACGTTTGAGATCTTAGTTCGCATTGCATTTCTCATGCTCGTCTCTCTGTTGGTTATATTTTAATGTGGGAAATATTAAAACAAACAAATAATAAGATAGCGTTTAGAGAAGCAGTCCAAATTCATAAATATATAAATGTGTGTCATGGAAAGGGTAGATCGAGGTAAAATGCAGTGTTGGAATTCAGCTCGTACTGCCGTGGTCCTATATCGCCATCTAGCGGAACAAAACCATACTTCACCAAAACAAAAGAGTTACTGCTGCTGTTAGAAGGGCGGAGGAATAATATTCTGTTTTTGTACTGCTAAATAAATAGGGCGACAAAGTCATTTTGTGAACCTCTTTCCATGCATTTCCATCTATCTACCAACAAGCTGCGGCTTCTACACTTAAAAATATGCGTCCGATACTTAAAAGACTGTGCCATATTTTGAAACTGTTCCTCCCTCTGTTTTCTAAACAATACGCCGGTCTGAGAAACATTGGTCGAGTGAATTATTCTGTTGGATTGTCGAGAACGGCTGTTCACTATTATAACGACTGTTCACTATTATAAATAACGTTTCACACCGAAATCAGCTGCATCGTTTTTTGTGGGAGAAGGGCCAGGAATTTGCTATGCTGACTTTGACATGTGCTGATGTCAGCATAAATATAATTGTAAAAACTTCATAGCCTTAAAGTCTTAGGGCATCATTTACAAGAACAGATGCATCGCTGCAGTGTGGCAGAAATGCATCACAATGACTTGTGATTCACTATGTCATTCTTAAACGCCATGGATGCGCAGTATTTACGGTATAGCGCACCATGGAGTAAGGTACAGGCTGCATCCAAAAAATGTGATGCTTCCATGAGTGTGATATCTCAGTGGAAACTGATGCATTGGGAGCAAAACAGACGTAAGGCTTGTTAGCAGCACGGTAAGCAATGCTAACCTCCTTAGCGTGACTTTTCATTGCATGTAGCACCAAAAAACATATAACAAATGATGCTTTGGAGAAATAAAAGTGCCACAGGCATCCATGGAGTGGAGAGAAGAGACCAGCAGACAGGAAACAACCCCAACAACCCCAGCACCAGCCAGAATGTGCAGACATTCTTCCAGAAGGGGAAGTGCAATTTCAGTGAGGAGGAGAACGACATCTTGATCACTGAGGCAACAGAGCACCAACATCAGCTCTTTGTCCCCTCAAAATTGCCATTAGGCAAGAAAGAGACCATTTGGCAGTCCATAGTGGCCAAGATCAATAGTGTGGCACAAGCCAAAAGGACAGTCACTGACTGTAAAAAAAATGCTGCCATAACTATAATCATAGGACAAATGAGAAACTGGCCAACAACCTGAAGGCAGCCATGCAGACCAGAGGAGGAAGACCGGCGCCGCAGGAGGAGCTGGATGCCTTGGAGGAGCAGGTGGCAGGTGGCAGCTGTCATCTCAGAGGGCTTGGTAGCAGGAGTCCTGGGACAGGCCTGTGCAGCCCACCAGGAACAACAAGACCTACAGTGTAAGTTGCAACAAGGGACAATGTGGGCGGAAAGGTCATCATGTTGTGCAGTGCAGCTAGCTATGTCCCAGCGTTCCACTGCGCTGTTTGCAGGGCAAAGGTCCGGAATGTGGGTCATGTACCATTAAACATTACATAAGTGTAAGTTACACTGCTCAGTTACATGTGTCACAGCTCAGTCCAGCTTCATCATGTTTCTCCCTTTCATGTGTGAAGTGCAGCACCAGTCCAGGTTTACCCTTGTATACTGGCTCTTGTAGAGGAATGTACAACATGAGTCACCAGAACTATAAGTCCCAGAATACAAAGCAAAAAAACATGGACAGGACCAACACATCATGCATGGAAACATTAACCTTGCCCAACCTCACTGTTACAATGCAGGCAACCTTGCACCATGAGGCCACTGTGTCTATCGTGGGCTCATGTACACAAATTGTACTGTAAAGCAATGGAATGGAATGGACTTGTCAGACGACAAACTGCACACCCGAAAGGGGGGGGGGGGGGGTGCAGGTGTGGGGCATGTTAAGGATCAACACATAGGAACATGCCAGAGCCACATGTATAGTAAATTGCATGAAAGTACATAGCACACAGCTGTCCCAACATGTGAGAGCACCACATGTCAGCTGCCATGGTAGACAGCAGCTGAAGTCCTGTCATGAACTACAACACACTGGATATAGAGGTGAATGCACATGATGCACACCAGAGGACTATGTGTGTTCAAATAAAAGATGGTGTGTGGCTTGGTTGGGCTCCTGGTAGTGCAGTGCATTGTAGGCGCTGGCTGAGCACGTTGAACTGCCACTGTGTCTGAATGGGGAGACATTGCATAGCAAGATGACAAAGGATATGTGTCCTGCAAGGTAGCTTGACCAAGGCACATGCACTACTGTGTCTGACGAATTCACACTTGTGATACCAAAGGGGATGATGGACGGAGCATTAGAGCAAATCAAACACTCTCCCCCAGTCAACTGAGCTGGGATTAATCCATCATCATTCTTTAGCTCACTCCACCACCCCAGTTCATCCATCCATCCATTTGGTATCGCTTTGTTCACCCTAAGTTGGCAGGGTATGCCCAGACGTGGGTCCCTTGCTCACTTTGCCACCGGATTCACCAGGTTATGAATCTGAAACCGGTCCCAGGATGCTTGTTTCCGTTCCAGGGAAGGCATGGCTTGGCAGTTCGGGCTGGACTGTTCCCATGAGGCACAGGGTAAGACTGATTTGCATATGGCCATGTCTGAACTGGGGTGGTGGAGTGAGCTAAAGAATGATGATGGATTAAGCGCAGATCAGTTGACTGGGGTGAGTGTTTGATTTGCTCAAACGCTCCGTCAATCATCCCCTTTGGTATGGCTTTGATTGGCCTAAGTTGGCAGGGTATGCCCAGACGTGGGTCCCTTGCTCACTTTGCCACTGGATTCAAGAAAGCCTGGCTGATGAGGGTTATGAACCCGAAACCAGTCCCAGGATGCTTGTTTCTGGTCCAGGGAAGACATGGCTTGGCAGTTCGGGCTGGACTGTTCCCATGAGGCACAGGGTCAGGCTGATTTGCATATGGCCATGTCTGAACTGGGGTGGAGGAGTGAGCTAAAGAATGATGATGGATTAAACCCAGATCAGTTGACTGGGGGTGAGTGTTTGATTTACTCAAATGCTCCGTCCATCATCCCCTTTGGTTTCGCTTCGTTCGCCCTAAGTTGGCAGGGTATGCCCAGACGTGAGTCCCTTGCTCACTTTGCCACTGGATTCAAGATAGCCTGGCTGATGAGGGTTATTAACTCAAAACCGGTCCCAGGATGCTTGTTTCCGGTCCGGGGAAGACATGGCTTGGCAGTTCGGGCTGGACTGTTCCCATGAGGCACAGGGTCAGACTGATTTGCATATGGCCATGTCTGAACTGGGATGGTGGAGTGAGCTAAAGAATGATGATGGATTAAACCCAGATCAGTTGACTGGAGGTGAGTGTTTGATTTGCTCAAACGCTCCGTCCATCATCCCCTTTGGTATCGCTTTTGATTCACACTTGTGTCACAGCTGGGAAGGGACGAAACAGAAGAGACCATTGTGGGACTACATCCTACATGTGATGTGGCCCTGGGTAAAGATGTAGCAAGTGGCAGGAGGAAGTCAGAAGGCAAATTGTCTCGCCATGCCACTTATGTCAAAGCTGGAGGATGTGAAACAGGGAACTGTCAAGGTTTAGGATTAACTACTTTGCCACCACAAAGGGCAGGAGTCAGGGATGGTTGGAGGGTGAGGTGGATGGGCCCAGTTGTGTGGCAAACCTGTGTAGGTGCATGTCACCAATTCCAGCACTACAACCATGTGGGCTACAGCTTGACCCATAGCCCTCAAAAACAGCCAGCCATGTCAGTCTATTGGATTTGGTCATGCATATTGATGGTATTGTAGGCACATGAGAGTCAATTTATTATCTGGATTCCATCGGTTTACGGCAGTAAGTTGAGTCCCTGGCCCAAAATCAGGATGTCCAGAGGAGGCAAGTGAGGGGGCCTGAGTCAAATGATGTGTGAGCCTCAACAGATAGTCAACTCTGGCAATGATGAAATGGGATGAGCTTCAGTGATAGCAATATACCTAGTTCAACAGTTTCCATCCCCTTAGAGTTGGTACACAGTGCCCATTGTTCACAAATATGGAGCTAACTGTGTGTGCAATGAAATCACCTGAGTATACACACATAGGAAACCCATGATATGTGCATGCCCTCACACATGTATGCAGTATAGCAAGGTTGGGAGCTGTGTAGTGGTGTGCAGGATATGTGTTAAAATCTTCACCCTTGGCCACATGAAAGCACAATGAGCATGCAAGACAGCACAACAAGGCAGAGTGCTGCGGTGTACTGTGTGGAAGGCAGACTGGAGGATCATCACTAATTCATTACCAAGCCTACATCACCTTCACAGGAGCTGTGGGGTGTATACACAGGGAATGCAGGCATCTTGAGGACTAGGTGCAATGTGAATAGTATTGGTGTAAATTTGTCAAAACACAATCAGTATAGGCATCATGAAACACAAATCAAATCGCCAAGGCTGATGTGGACCTTACCTCATATCACAAATGCAAAAATGGCAGGCCCAGCAAGCTGTGTAATGGGTTGCAATATGTGTCATGACACGACAAGTCAGCATTGTCACACAGTGGTTGTATGAGGTATACCCATCTGAAAGCTAACTACAGTGCTACTTGGCCTCAAAATCTATTAGGAACAAATGTACTAAGTATCAATGTTTACCTGAAGGTGAATTAGTAAGAAGTCTGATTGTCAAGCACATTACTCATGTCACCATCTAAAATAGATCACCATCAACATATATCTATTTCATTGCAGAGAATGCAACAACTTCTGACCAGTTGCCTGTAATGGATGAGGATCTTGCTGATGATGGCAGCCTGCCAACCCTCGAGCACGAGACCCTCCAGCAAATCCTGTACTGTTATGATAAGCCACTCAACTTCACTCCAGGTTGTTCTGCTTTGGCAACGATAAGTCCCCTAGTCCTCTGGGGACTAACGGAACAGTAATACGTAGAAATACACACCGTCAATAGCAAAGCCCCCAGGGGGAAAGGGGATTGGGACGAGAAAGAGAGACAAGAAAAAACTAAGATACCGGAAGTCTTCGCTGGACTGGAAGGTTCTCTCTCGGAATCTTTGGAATAACCTTGGATCTCAGGATTCAGGGATTTTAGGATGTGCACAACTCTTGTTCAGGGAAACTTTTCTTTTTATTGTAACTGAGCATCAAAGGAAAAGAAAGTACATATGACATGAATTACTCAGAGTACGTTATATATTTTCTGTAACTCACATTACATATCCTACCTAATACTGATAGATAGTTTTAAGCAATTAAAAGACGTTGTTCCCTGAAAATGATCTCTTTTACCATTGGTTAATGAGCTGTCTCTGACAGAAGGATCATCATCCTATAAAGGAGAATTAAGACTTATGTCTCTGACAACATCTCTCTTTTTCCATTTCCTCTAATCATTACATGTGTAATTCAAGGTCAATGTCAAAAAATACTCTATTCAGCCAATAAAAGCAGACAATTTAAAACATTTTAAAACATTTTAGGGATTCAATACCTTAAAAGAAAAAAGTTACACATGTCCATTAAGAGGGGCCCGTATCATACAGATGGCGGTGAGTAAAATTAGTCATAAAACAGATAAAAATGACAACTCATTACAAAGAATCAGACGAGTACCAAAGTGAACATAAAATACGGCAAGTAAAATGCAATAGTTACAAGTCATTTGCTTGATAAGCGGACACTTTATTACACCATGAGAAGCACTAGATGGTACATGTAATTCCCTGGACATATTTAGATGAATGCTGCATGACTACTGCAGCAACATCTTCTTCCTGAGTCTGAAGGCCCCTGACAAGAAACTCACAACCCCGAAGAACACCATGGGGAGGAGAGCATTTGTAGATATAGTAATGCGAGCCTTACTTGGACAAAATTGGCATTTCTAAGTTTTGCGCAGGGGATCATAAAATTAACAAAAAAAGATAAAATGCAAGGTATCTTGCTCAGAAAAATTGTCACAGGGATATGTCTTTAGGGCGCCAGGCTTCCAGTAGCCCTCGGGAAAGGCTAATAACCAGGGTACCCGATTCAGCCAGAATCTAGTTAAAACAAAGCGACGTTGCACATTAGAAACCAGTGACAAGTAAGGCTGTATCTGTGAACCCAAACTCAGTGTGACATACCTTCTCACTGAAGGCTTGGCTAATTCCATGCCCTCCCTTATTGCCTGCTGCTTCGCCAGAAACGTATGTTTAATGTCCCTGATGACTGCCGGACCTAGGGGTCTAGGTTTAGTATACAAGTCAGGACAGCCTAGCCATTTCATTTGCTCCTTAATGTATTTTAATCAGGGATTGCGTAGGGCCCCCTCATGGGTGGTACAGTCCGCTACAACAAGCTGGTTCAAAGTGGTGGTTGGGCTAGACCAGATTCTCAGCCAACCTATCAGGGACACAACAGCAATAAGGTCAGAGATGTACCCCAGAACAAGCTCTTCATGCAGAATAAAGGCCAGGGTGCTGGGGGGACAGCAAGAAGACCAGGGATAAATGTGTTTTCAACCCCCTGAATGTCACTCACATCCTTATAGCCCAGTACATCACACCCGTATGTGGCCAATACGAATACATTTTTCTTCATACACCTTCAGCAGGGCAGGTACGGGTTTTGACCCCAGCTGTTTTGCAAAATCCACTGTGGCCCCTACTGATCTTGCCAAAACATTCTTTTTGAGCAGTCTTTGTGCAGCCTAGGTCCCCCGATCATCAAACAGCACCCCGGGGTAAGGGAAAGTAGACCCTTTTGTTAATTCTGCCCCCTAGACAGAAACTTGCACTTAGCAGCCTTTTTAGTGCCTATCGTAATGGTGTGGGATTTTGAAAAATTAGTGGCTAAATCAAGTGAATCAATAAAAACATTTAAACGTTTTTGAAGGCCTACAGTGGTTTTGGCAAACAACACCGCATCATCTGCTTACAAAAGTGCAGGGATCAGTTTGGACCCAGCTGTTGGGATAACTTTATTGCTGGCTGAGAGGAGGTCCCCTAGCTTATTGATGTAAAGTATGCACAGCAGAGGGGGCCAAAATGCACCCCTGCTATACCCTTCTCCTGATCTCCCAGGGGTCCATCATGCCGCCATCCTCCTTAAACCTCACCGCCACAGTGGTGTTACTGTGGGTGGAATGAAGGAAGGTCCCCAGATCCGGCACAACATCCTGCTCCCCCAGGATCTGCCACAATTTGGAATTGTTTACTCAGTCAGATGCTGATGCTAAATCCATAAAAGCCATCTGCAGGGTGCCCCTATTAGTTATTGTATATTTACCGACCACCAAGTTCAAATTAATACCTTGATCGAGCATCCCTCTGCCTTGCCTAAAACCATACTTTATATCACTGATAACATTAAAATTATCAACCCACGATGATAAACGATTGTGAGAAGTTGGCCTGGTATATGATGCTCACTAGTTAAAGTGATCACCTTGTACCATGCCAAGCAACCCTTATGGTGTGGTTGTAAGTCAACCTTTTCGGACTAGCTGCCCTAGTGGTAGCGTAGGCTAAGCAGTCTTTGAGGCTAAACTCGTGAAGCGTGTTAAGCCAGCTGTTTTACCAAATGCAACCCCCTTTTATACCAATGAAAGGACACCACACAGATATATATTCAAAATATACATGTATTTATTTCTCAAAGTAACCCCTAGTCTCTTTATGAGCACAGGAGCACAAATCGTCAAACAAGATTATCACAGAATACACAGAAGTTGCACTTTATATGGATAGGCCCTGGTGGCCACTCGAACCATATACTAAAATAGTGGTATAAGTACCACGAACAGAAAAGGGAAAAGGCCTAGGGCCTCTAGAATCGCTGGGCCTACAAGGAGCTAACGTCAGTTAGTGACCAGGAGGTCCACGGGTGGCGTGTGCAGAGCAAATAGTCACATGCGTGCTCCCATAGGTTTCAATGGGTGCGTAAAAAGTACAAAGTTACTGCAAAGAGGATCTTCCGGATGGACTAGGAACTCAAGATTTGGAACACAGGCACTAGAGATGTAATACTACACTTGGGCACAGGAGTGCCAGCTTTACCTCACCCACGGGAAGCGGGTGCATAGGCCTCGAAGTGCGTCGGGTTTCTTCTATCTGTTCCGTGGAGCTTGAAGACAAAGATGCTGCAGGCGGTCGGTCCGGGAGAGATGCAGTGGATCCCAGAGTGGATCGGAGATGTTGAAGACCTGTAAGCAGAGGGGACAGGGTTCACAGTCACTAGCCAGTGACCAGCGTGGCACCAGGTGGGTACCAGGCAATGTCGGGTGCAAACAGGTAGAAAGGTGTAGCTTGTCTCTGCAGCCACGTGGTCCCTGGAGGTCGACGACGTCCAGGAGTCGGTTCACGAGCTGTCCCACGCAGGCTCTCGCTGTCGGCGGTGTCGGCGACTTGATCGAAGCAAACAAGCCTTGGCAAAAGCAATTGTTGTAGGAGATGAAATAAGCTGATGGTTCTGACCAGCAAGGTCAGAAGGACTGCTCCTTTGGAGGGGAGCAAGGGCCAGTCTGGAGCAACCAGACTAGCGGTGTATTTCTTGAAGTTCGTCGCCAAGATGGCTACTAGCCAGCGGGCCAGCAACCGGTTAGGCGCGTCGAGTGGCAAAATGCAGAAGGGCCCCACGCAGATCGTGGAGAAGCTGGAGGGCTCACCTTTGGTGCAGATGCTGCTTGGGTGTTGGGCTTCTCAGATCCCAAAGCACAACTTGGAGGGAGCCTCGGTTGTTGCGCTTGTCAGCTTGTCGTAGTCGTTCCAAGATGGCTGGCTCCACGTGTCTCGGTGCCTCCACGGGTCTCCTCTTTTCAGGGACTGTGGATCGGGCGGTGAGAGGTCTGGAGGTCCAGGTCTTGTCGGTCTCTGGGCTCGGGCTCCGGCGGGAGGCGGCGGCAAAGCAGACGTTGATTCGCTGGATGGTGCTTGCGTTAGCAAGGTGGTCACTCCCTGACCACAGGGGAGATTGACTTCAGTCCTCTGTGCAGCAGAGCGTCGAAGTTCCCGTATTCTTCTTAGTGTTAAGTTGATTCCAGGATGTCTGAAGTCTTAGGACACAGCTCCTACCTTTAAGCGGATTCTAGGGGCCGGACTACCTGCTAGGTCCCTCCCTATGGGTGGGACCAGGAAGGGGGGTGGTTACACCCCCAGTCCTTTGTCCTGCTCGCCCCAGGCCCGGGACTGGTGTGCCCCAGGACCGGTTTGAACTGGCATATGCACCGAGGCTCCTTGTGAGCCACAGGCATGTCTGGTTTCTTTCAAGCCCTACCTGACCAATACACAAAATCCTGTCTGGGGTGGTGCATGCACCTCCCCTGGCAGGAAACCCTTTGTCCACACCTCCCAAGCTGGAAGGACTCCCAGCAGCAGGAGGGCAGACTTGTGTCTGTGGTGGCAGCATCCATTTTGTGGAGCTGAGGCTATGTCTGATTTTACCCGGGTTTCAGGTACTGTACATGTCGTGTCCCTCTAGAAGGGTGGAATGCTAACCCCGTCGCCAGAATTGGCGAGGGGTTAGTATTCCAATTCGTATGACACCTTACTCGACATGTTTTGATAAAGCCAAACCAAAGATAGCATTTAACCGCGAGGTTCATAATGCACTTAAGAGTATATGGTATGACGATATCTGGAAACAGTAGAAGGAAGTTGTTCCGACCACTGCAGACAGGCTCAGCTCATGCCAGAGCACCATCTCACATGGAACCAAGCACTCTGCCTTCAGGATTGTTAAGGCCTGCCATAGGAGTGACTTATAGGTTACCAGGTGTCCCATTTAAGGTTAGGTATAGGTATACTACACCTAAGTAAGAGGTGATTACACCAACTTACCCCAGCTGAGTGATCAGCCAGTTGTGTCAAATTGTTAGGCCAAGCCTGGGGTGGCATAATACATGCTTCAGCCCTTGGCAGGCCTTGGGTACACCAATGCCCTGGGTACCTAGTGTACACTGGTACAGGGGCTGACAGGGTGATCCACTTCCAATTGGTTATGCACCTAGGGTGCATAGTTTTAATTTAGTAGAGAGAACAGCAGGCTGGGGGTCTGATTGGCAGGCCCACAGCCTCAATATGTCAAAAACCAGTGAAGCAAAAAGCAAAAATTTGGGGTGACCATAGGATAGCAGACCCTACTCTCCTACACAACCCCCCCCCCCAAACGCTGGGACATTAAACTAGCCTTGACCAGTCTCGTCTTCATGTCCTAAGTGGAAGTACCTGGAGAGACCATCTGCATTCCCATGGTCAGTACCTGGCCGGTGCTCCACTGTAAAGTCCATCCCCTGTAGGGAAATGGACCACCTAAGCAGTTTGGGGTTTTCACCCTTCATCTGATTTAGCCACAAGAGGGGCTTATGGTCGGTCTGAATCTTGAAGTGAGTGCCAAACAAGTATGGCCTCAGCTTCTTCAGGGCCCACACCACAGCAAAGGCCTCCCTCTCAATAGCTGACCAATTCTTCTCTCTGGGGGTCAACCTTCTGCTAATAAAAGCAATGGGTTGGTCTTGACCATCTACATTAAGTTGTGACAGCACAGCTCCCACACCCAACTCAGAAGCATCTGTTTGGACAATAAACTCTTTGGAGTAGTTAGGACTTTTCAGGATAGGTGCAGAGCACATGGCCTCCTTCAGGTCATCAAATGCCTTTTGACAGCTTACTGTCCACTGAACCTTTTTGGGCATCTTCTTGGATGTCAGATCATTAAGAGGAGTCACAATGGACCCATAGTTCTTAACAAACTTCCTGTAGTACCCAGTCAAGCCCAAGAAAGCTCGAACTTGAGTCTGGGTGGTTGGAGGGGACCAGTCCTTGATGGATTGTATCTTACTCTCCAGTGGTTGAACTTGGCCTCCACCTACAAGGTGGCCCAAATATACAACCTTACTCTGCCCTATCTGGCACTTTGTAGCCTTGATAGTGAGGCCTGCCCTTTGCAGAGCCTCAAGAGCCTTCTTCAGGTGGATCAGGTGATCCTCCCAGGTGGAGCTAAAGACAGCAATGTCATCAAGATATGCTGCGCAAAAGTCATCCAACCCAGTAAGGACTTGGTTCACCAGCCTTTGGAAGGTGGCAGGTGCATTCTTCAGACCAAAGGGCATCACCACAAACTGGTAGTGCCCACCTGGGGTTGAGAATGCTGTTTTGGCCTTAGACTCCTCAGCTAATCTGATTTGCCAATAGCCAGCTGTTAAGTCAAATGTGCTCAAAAACTTTGCAGAAGCTAGTTTGTCTATGAGCTCATCTGCCCTTGGAATAGGGTGTGCATCTGTCCTGGTGACAGCATTGAGTCCTCTGTAATCCACACAGAACCTCATCTCTCTCTTGCCATCTTTGGTGTGAGGTTTGGGGACCAGAACCACTGGGCTAGCCCAGGGGCTCTCTGAGGGTTCAATGACACCTAATTCCAGCATTTTATGTACCTCAGCCTTTATACAGTCCCTGACGTGGTCAGGTTGTCTGTAAAGCTTGTTCTTTACAGGCAGACTGTCACCAGTGTCCACCACATGGGTACACCAGTCAGTTTGACTAGGTATCAAGGAAAACATATGTGAAAATGATTGTAGAACCTGTCTACATTCAGTCTGCTGATGGGCAGTGAGGTTGCCTCCAAGGGTCACTCCTTCAACTGTGCCATCTTCAGGGTTCTGAGACAACAGGTCGGGGAGAGGGTCACTCTCTTCCTCCTGTCCCTCATCTGTAGCCATGAGCAAGCCCATGTCTGCCCTGTCAACATATGCTTTAAGCCTGTTAACATGGAGTACCCTGTGGGGACTCCTGGGAGTTCCTAGGTCGACCAGGTAGGTGACCTCTCCCTTCTTTTCCAGGATTGTATGGGGTCCAGACCATTTGTCTTGGAGTGCTGCTGGGGCCACTGGCTCCAACACCCATACCTTCTGTCCTGGCTGAAACTCAACCAAGACAGCCTTTTGATCATGCCAAGCTTTCTGTAAGGCCTGGCTTGCCTCAAGGTTTTTGGATGCCTTCTCCATATACTCAGCCATCCTGGAGCGGAGACCAAGTACATAGTCCACTATGTCTAGCTTAGGCTTTTTGAGAGGTAACTCCCATCCTTCCTTCACCAAACACAGTGGGCCTCTCACAGGGTGCCCAAACAACAATTCAAAGGGGCTGTAGCCAACTCCTTTTTGTGGGACCTCTCTGTAAGCAAACAGAAGGCAGGGTAGAAGGATGTCCCATCTTCGCCTGAGCTTTTCAGGTAATCCTTTGATCATACCCTTTAGGGTCTTGTTGAATCTCTCAACAAGCCCATTGCATTGTGGGTGATAAGGGGTGGTGAACTTGTAGTTGACACCACATTCCTTCCACATAGCTGTCAAGTATCCTGACTAAAGTTGGTACCTCTGTCAGATACTACCTCCTTAGGAAACCCCACTCTGGAGAATACTCCCAGCAGGGCCCTGGCCACAACAGGTGCTGTAGTGGTCCTAAGGGGAATTGCCTCTGGATACCTGGTGGCATGATCCACTACCACCAGTATAAATCTGTGCCCAGATGCAGTGGGAGGATCCATGGGACCCACTATGTCTATTCCCACTCTTTCAAAGGGGACCCCCACCACAGGTAGTGGTATTAGGGGGGGCCTTTGTTGTGCCACCTGATTTGCCACTGGCTTGGCAGGTAACACAGGAGCGACAAAACTCCTTTGTATCTTCATTCATGTGAGGCCAGTGAAAGTGAGGGACAAGTCTGTCCCAAGTCTTGTTCTGGCCTAAGTGTCCTGCTAAAGGAATGTCATGGGCCAAGGTAAGAAGGAAGCCCCTAAATTGCAGAGGTATAACCAACCTCCTGGTAGCACCAGGCTTGGGGTCTCTAGCCTCTGAATAAAGGAGCCCTTCATCCCAATACACTTTATGGGTACCTTGAGCATTCCCAGCAGCCTCAGCAGCAGCCAGCTGTCTGAGGGGTTCAAGAGAGGGACAGGATAACTGAGCCTGCCTCAAGTCAGCCCTTGAAGGTCCCCCTGTCCCCAGAAACTCAACCTGATCAGGTTCAAGCTCTTCAGGGACAGTTCCTTCAGGGTCCTCTAGATCAGCTTCCTGGGAAGGCTGATCATCACTCTGAGGCCCTCCTGTTCTTCTTCTTGGTAGGTGCTTGGTCCATTGTTCCAGGATCCAAGACCTGAGGTTCAGTGAGGCACTTTTTGGCCTGTGACCTGGTCACAGCAAGGACATGTGATGATATACCTAACATCTCTGCATGAGTCCTGTACTCCACTTCTGACCATAGAGAACTCTCTAGGTCATTGCCCAACAAACATTCTACTGGGAGGTCTGCACTAACCACAACCCTTTTGAGGCCAGTTACCCCTCCCCATGAGAAGTTAACAACTGCCACACTATGTGAAGTAGTGGCATTGCTGGCATTGGTCACCAGGTAGTTCTCACCTGGTATGTACTGTCCAGGGTCCACAAAGCCTGGTGTCACCATAGTGACACTGGCACATGTGTCCCTGTAGGCTTGAGCCACTTTGTCATTAATTAAAGGAGTCTGTCTGTACTTGCCCAGGTTACTGGGGCTCACAGTCAGGGACAAATCAATGTCCCCATCACAGATCAAGACTGCCTGTGTCAGGGTTCTGTCTAAGTCAGAATCTCCTTCAGTTCCCATAGTGATTCCCACTACACCCTTTGTCTGGGGACCAACACTGCTAACAGTAGTACTGGGAGCAGGTGCCTTAGGGGCAACAGTGTTGGGGGCTCCACCCTTTTTGCAATCACTAGTCCAGTGAGTTGTATTTTTGCAATGATTGCACCAGGGTTTCTTTTGACCTTCTTTCTTCTTTTTGGACTGTTGTTGGGACCCACCCTCCTTAGCAGTAGTTTGGGGCCCTGTTGAAGACTTCTGGTCTTTAGATTTCTGATCTCCACCCTTTTGGTCTGTTTTCTTCTGATCACCCCCTTGGCCCTGGTTCTGGTTCTTTTGCTTAACCCTGGTTCTGACCCATTTGTCTGCCTTCTTTCCCAATTCTTGGGGAGAGGTCAGATCAGAGTCAACCAAGTGTTGATGCAGTTGCTGGTTTTGACAGTTATTTAAAATCTGTTCTCTCATCATCAAATTATACAATCCTGTAAAATCAGATACCTTACTTCCCAGCAACCAACCCTCCAAAGCCTTAGTGGCACATTCAACATATTCAGACCAGTCCTGAGTCTGTGTCTTTTGGGTGTCTCTGAACATTAACCTGTACTGTTCAGTGGTTAAGTCTAACCCATCTACCAGAACACTCTTCAGGACTCTGTAGTTTCTGACATCCTCTTCTCTAACAGTGAGGAGTCTGTCTCTGCCTCTTCCTTCAAAGGAGAGCCAGAGGATTGCTGCCCACTGGTCTTCAGGAACCTGCTGTACTTTGCAGGCTCTCTCAAGAGCAGTTATCCATTTGTGGATGTCATCCCCACTTTTGTAGGGGGGCACAACCTTAGACAGGTTCCTATTGTCAAAGACCCTATCTTTGTCCTTAGGGACAATGCTGCCACCAGTGGGTATAGACCCACTCTCTCTAGGTTGCCTAGCCTTGTTCAGTTTTTCTTCCATCAGGGCTACTTCTAGCTCCTGCTTCCTGATCCTCAGCTGGGCTTCCTGCATTCTGGCCTCATGTTCCCTCCTCTGAGGGGTGGTCATCCTTTTCCTGGAGTGACCTTGAGAGCCTCTAGAGCCATGAGAAGCATTGGAGTCACCTGAGCGATTCCTTTGCCTCCCAAGCCCTGTGTTAAGTCCACTGGGGAGATCCAATGGGGTAAACCCATTGTCAGTCCCCAATAGCCTTAGTTTAGCTGGGCCAAGTATAACACTTGGCACTGGGCTAGTTCTCCCTTCATCCTCACCACTTTCTGTATCCCCATCACTTTCCTCCTCTGTAGTATGGTGCTCATCTAAGGGATGGCTATTGGAAGGGGGTACCTCTGTGGCATCTTCAGAAGGGGGGCCTCCTGTTCCTGACCCTAAGGGGGCTAACTGGGAAGCTTTCCTGAGTTCTCTCTGATTCTCATCATTTTGTAAGAGTTCTCTGAGCTCAGCAGAGGTAGGGTTCTTGGGCTGTTTAAGGCCTCTAAGAGTTGCCAAATGCCTGAGCTCATTCTGGTTAAGGGTAGCAAAGCTGGATGGTGCCCTCTGGGGGTCACTCTCAACAGAGATGGGTACAGTGGACCCCTCTGCCCCGGCCATTGCTCTTAAGTGTGGGTGGATGTGTTGCAATCTACCTACACTTGGGTTTACCTACTAAACCTATCTAGTAGTTGTAGTCAGGGTGTGCTACTCCCTTTGCTCTACAACAACTAAGTTCAGTAGAACTTATGTATATCTAATCTTGTTTTATATGTACCTATAGGTACCTATGTGATCTTTCCATTGGTAACCAAGAGATTACAATGGTAAAACACAGCAAGCTCAAATCCAACCGCTGCTCACCAATGTGAGAAGTTGGCCTGGTATATGATGCTCACTAGTTAAAGTGATCACCTTGTACCATGCCAAGCAACCCTTATGGTGTGGTTGTAAGTCAACCTTTTCGGACTAGCTGCCCTAGTGGTAGCGTAGGCTAAGCAGTCTTTGAGGCTAAACTCGTGAAGCGTGTTAAGCCAGCTGTTTTACCAAATGCAACCCCCTTTTATACCAATGAAAGGACACCACACAGATATATATTCAAAATATACATGTATTTATTTCTCAAAGTAACCCCTAGTCTCTTTATGAGCACAGGAGCACAAATCGTCAAACAAGATTATCACAGAATACACAGAAGTTGCACTGTATATGGATAGGCCCTGGTGGCCACTCGAACCATATACTAAAATAGTGGTATAAGTACCACGAACAGAAAAGGGAAAAGGCCTAGGGCCTCTAGAATCGCTGGGCCTACAAGGAGCTAACGTCAGTTAGTGACCAGGAGGTCCACGGGTGGCGTGTGCAGAGCAAATAGTCACACGCGTGCTCCCATAGGTTTCAATGGGTGCGTAAAAAGTACAAAGTTACTGCAAAGAGGATCTTCCGGATGGACTAGGAACTCAAGATTTGGAACATAGGCACTAGAGATGTAATACTACACTTGGGCACAGGAGTGCCAGCTTTACCTCACCCACGGGAAGCGGGTGCATAGGCCTCGAAGTGCGTCGGGTTTCTTCTATCTGTTCCGTGGAGCTTGAAGACAAAGATGCTGCAGGCGGTCGGTCCGGGAGAGATGCAGTGGATCCCAGAGTGGATCGGAGATGTTGAAGACCTGTAAGCAGAGGGGACAGTGTTCACAGTCACTAGCCAGTGACCAGCGTGGCACCAGGTGGGTACAAGGCAATGTCGGGTGCAAACAGGAAGAAAGGTGTAGCTTGTCTCTGCAGCCACGTGGTCCCTGGAGGTCGACGACGTCCAGGAGCCGGTTCACGAGCTGTCCCACGCAGGCTCTCGCTGTCGGCGGTGTCGGCGACTTGATCGAAGCAAACAAGCCTTGGCAAAAGCAATTGTTGTAGGAGATGAAATAAGCTGATGGTTCTGACCAGCAAGGTCAGAAGGACTGCTCCTTTGGAGGGGAGCAAGGGCCAGTCTGGAGCAACCAGACTAGCGGTGTATTTCTTGAAGTTCGTCGCCAAGATGGCTACTAGCCAGCGGGCCAGCAACCGGTTAGGCGCGTCGAGTGGCAAAATGCAGAAGGGCCCCACGCAGATCGTGGAGAAGCTGGAGGGCTCACCTTTGGTGCAGATGCTGCTTGGGTGTTGGGCTTCTCAGATCCCAAAGCACAACTTGGAGGGAGCCTCGGTTGTTGCGCTTGTCAGCTTGTCGTAGTCGTTCCAAGATGGCTGGCTCCACGTGTCTCGGTGCCTCCACGGGTCTCCTCTTTTCAGGGACTGTGGATCGGGCGGTGAGAGGTCTGGAGGTCCAGGTCTTGTCGGTCTCTGGGCTCGGGCTCCGGCGGGAGGCGGCGGCAAAGCAGACGTTGATTCGCTGGATGGTGCTTGCGTTAGCAAGGTGGTCACTCCCTGACCACAGGGGAGATTGACTTCAGTCCTCTGTGCAGCAGAGCGTCGAAGTTCCCGTATTCTTCTTAGTGTTAAGTTGATTCCAGGATGTCTGAAGTCTTAGGACACAGCTCCTACCTTTAAGCGGATTCTAGGGGCCGGACTACCTGCTAGGTCCCTCCCTATGGGTGGGACCAGGAAGGGGGGTGGTTACACCCCCAGTCCTTTGTCCTGCTCGCCCCAGGCCCGGGACTGGTGTGCCCCAGGACCGGTTTGAACTGGCATATGCACCGAGGCTCCTTGTGAGCCACAGGCATGTCTGGTTTCTTTCAAGCCCTACCTGACCAATACACAAAATCCTGTCTGGGGTGGTGCATGCACCTCCCCTGGCAGGAAACCCTTTGTCCACACCTCCCAAGCTGGAAGGACTCCCAGCAGCAGGAGGGCAGACTTGTGTCTGTGGTGGCAGCATCCATTTTGTGGAGCTGAGGCTATGTCTGATTTTACCCGGGTTTCAGGTACTGTACATGTCGTGTCCCTCTAGAAGGGTGGAATGCTAACCCCGTCGCCAGAATTGGCGAGGGGTTAGTATTCCAATTCGTATGACACCTTACTCGACATGTTTTGATAAAGCCAAACCAAAGATAGCATTTAACCGCGAGGTTCATAATGCACTTAAGAGTATATGGTATGACGATATCTGGAAACAGTAGAAGGAAGTTGTTCCGACCACTGCAGACAGGCTCAGCTCATGCCAGAGCACCATCTCACATGGAACCAAGCACTCTGCCTTCAGGATTGTTAAGGCCTGCCATAGGAGTGACTTATAGGTTACCAGGTGTCCCATTTAAGGTTAGGTATAGGTATACTACACCTAAGTAAGAGGTGATTACACCAACTTACCCCAGCTGAGTGATCAGCCAGTTGTGTCAAATTGTTAGGCCAAGCCTGGGGTGGCATAATACATGCTTCAGCCCTTGGCAGGCCTTGGGTACACCAATGCCCTGGGTACCTAGTGTACACTGGTACAGGGGCTGACAGGGTGATCCACTTCCAATTGGTTATGCACCTAGGGTGCATAGTTTTAATTTAGTAGAGAGAACAGCAGGCTGGGGGTCTGATTGGCAGGCCCACAGCCTCAATATGTCAAAAACCAGTGAAGCAAAAAGCAAAAATTTGGGGTGACCATAGGATAGCAGACCCTACTCTCCTACAACGATCCAGGATCACCTTTCCCATGATTTTACCAGCTGAGTCCAAGAGCGAAATAAGTCGGTAACAAGCAGGATCGTCCCTTGAGCCCTTTTTAAAAATAGGAATAATGATAGCCCTGGCCTAAGAGGGATAATTCAAACTTACTATCTGCAGATATTGCAGCTGGTTTCAGATTCCACTGCTCTCTCAAATGACACAAATCATATTACAAACTCAAGGAAACATAAATAAAATAAAAGATTGCATAGCGTGCAAAATGTCAATGAATGTTTTTGACTGAACGATCAGTTTGCCAATGTCACTGTTACGTAGATTTGCAGTTCACCGTAATTACAGTTAATCCTCACTGTAATACTTGTCCTAAGTTCTCCTGCGTCTCAATATTGTCACTTTATTCACCAGAATTGTCTTCACTCTTTTCGAATGTTCTGATCACTGAGAACTCAAATAAAACAAGCATTGGCATAGCCAATAGGTCTCGCCTTTGGGACCTTATAAGTGTTTAGCCATGCAACAGTTGCATAACTAAATACTTATAAGGTCCCAAAACCGAGACCTATTGGCTATGCTAAGCGGCAGCGAAAATGAAAGTAATCGCTGTAAAGCGCGGCGCGCGTGCCCGCGCCCATGCACTGTAGCTCTAGGCTGGCCTGGTAATACTTTTTGTAGCCCTCTCAATAAGTCTCGCCAGACCAGCGCATGCGCTGGGTCAGGCGAGACCTAAAAACATATTACTCACCGGTATGCTAGCAAGTTTCCTGTTTTACCTTGGTATCGTTGTTTAAGTGTTCTGACCTTTTCTCCCTTATGTTTCCATTACAGGATCCGTGGTAGCTAAGCCAAGGAACAGGGAGGAGTGGGGCGCCGGGAAGGGATGGCAGCTGGAAGAGAGGGCAACCGGAGAAAGACAGAGCCAGGAAGAGGAACTCCCACAGAGAACGACACCGACAAGGATACGGAGCCGGGTAAATGGTGCTGATAAACAAGGCTAAGCAAAGACTGGAGAGCGGGAGCGGTTTAAATACCCTCAGTCAACCACTGTTGATTTCCGTACATGTGTAGCACGTTTTGACAGTTTATGTGTGTGCACATGTAGGAGGATACCGGTGAATGCTCAATTAGAATATAGGTGTTTACCGATTGTTGCTTGTGCAGAAAAATGTCTTAATAGTTTTTAACCAGTTCTGGGCATTAAGTTTTCTTTAACAAAAAAAGTATTCAGCATGTCATCATGGAAACACTTACATATGGTGAACCTTACATTAAACTTACATTTAGTGCATCACATTGCGCATCCCAGAGTTGTGCTTCAATTTACTGTGTGGTGATTTGGGCAGTGACCATACCAATAACATGTACTCCATTCAGACACCATCTCTCGCAAGACTATCCAACAGCATTGCACAGTCTACAGAGAATCCACCTATCACCCAACAAATACCACCAGCCAACCCAGCCCTGGACTCTAAGGACCCCCAACTTGAATTCCCACATTGTGCGGTAGGAGTCCAGTGGGAGCTGGGAGATGCAATGCAGACAGGAATGGAGATCGTGGTGGGCACCCTAGAGGGAGTCCTTAGGTGCCTTAGTCCCAATGAGAACACCCAGGAGGCTACTAGAGGTACCTACCCTCCGCTCCATGGCTTGGATCAGTCCCTTGCTGACATCACTGGTGTCATGATGAAGTGGCACCAATGATGTTGTCAAACAGCTGGGGGCGATCCACAACTCCTGGAGTCAATGGAGTGGAAGAATAACTCCTACATAGCAACAATTGGTGTCTTACACCGCAAAGTTGTTGCTCTAGAAGGCCCTTCTAAGTGCTGTGCTGCCCTTCTTGTTGGCACAGAGAAATGCTGCTGTGGACATGGGATCCACATCTTCAGCCCTTGATGTGTGTGTGCCTCTGTCACCTCCAGCACCGACAATACCCCTTCACAGGAGGCACCACACAAATCAAAGGACAAATATGTGTAATTCCCCTCATTCCAGCAAAAAACTGCTGGTAGTATTTCTCTGTGCCACATGGACCGTTACTCCTTTGACCTGTGCTAATGGCAATTTGGTCCTCCTCACTGAGTCCTCTACTCCACATGTCCCATGACATGTATCCCCGATGGACTTTGTATGGACATGCAATGGCTCACAAACTATGTTGGGGTTGTTGCCACAAGGACTGCCACTTGCTCCTTTCTCCTTGGTTCATGTGGCGATAAAATCACTTGCCGGAATCAGCATGTTAGAAATGGGGGGTCTCTACTTGGCAGAAACAAATAGATGCATCAGTTCCTGAGACCTTGGGGAGGCCATGCGACAGTTTTGCTGCACGCAGGAGAAGTGATGTGTTGAATTTGTTCTGTAGGGAAAAGTGATGTGTCGACTCCAAGACGGTTATGGTCTGCAGGTGATGCATCGGGTAAACTTGCCCCACATGTGAGATGAGTGGAAATCAGGGTTGCAGTGGTGATTGATGGGGCAAGTGGCACTGCGTCGGTTTCATCAGCTGCGATCCCTCAATACATTGGTTTTTGCAGCCGCAACAGGCACTACATTAGCTCGGCAGTGGTGTAGCGATGCATGGATATTCTTCTCTTACAGTAATGCTGTGCTGGGAAAAACAGCCGCAAGAAGAGTGATGCATCGATTTCTTCAGTTCTTTGGGTTTCTTCCAGCTCCCAACAGCAGGAACAACCTCCAGAGGCCCAGAACTGGAAAATCAATCAATCAGTCATTTGTAAAGCGCACTACATACCCTTGAGGGTCTCAAGGCGCTGGGGGGGGGGCGCTACTGATCGAACAGCCAAGTCTTGAGTGTTCTCCTGAAGGTCAGCAGGTCTTGGGTCTGTCGTAGGCTCAGTGGGAGGGTGTTCCATGTTTTGGCGGCGAGATGGGAGAAGGATCTCCCGCTGGTGGTAGTTCTTCGGATGCACGGGACGGTGGCTAGTGAGAGGTCGGTGGAGCATAGCTGGCGGTTGGGGATGTAGAAGGAGAGCCGTCTGTTGAGGTAGGCAGGGCCGGTCTTGTGGAGTGCCTTGTGTGCATGGATGAGGAGCTTGAAGGATATCCTCTAGTTGACAGGGAGCCAGTGCAGGTTTCTCACATGGGGGGGTTGATGTGGCCGTGGCGTGGTACTTCGAGGATCTGTCGTGCCGAGGCGTTTTGGATGCGTTGTAGTCATTTGATGAGCTTGGTCGCGGTCTCGAGGGAGAGGTTGATGATGTTGCGCAGGTGGGGTGCAATGGAGCTGCTTGCTTTGTTGAAGATGTGGTGCAGGAATGGGTCTGATAGAGAGCCGGAGTGGATTGTGCTCATGGTCTTGATGGTGTCATCGATGCTCACGCTGGCCCAGGCTAGCAGGGGGTCGTGGTCGATGATGTACGGAGAGTCTGTTGTGTTGCTGTCTGTTGGGACTGTCTGGGTGTTGAAGCTGTCGTGGATGTCTGCTATCTTGCGGTGGAAGAAAGTGGCGAGGGAGTCGCACAGGGCTTGCGACGGCGGGATGTCGTTGGTGTTGGAACTGGGGTTGGAGAGTTCCTTCACGATGTTGAAGAGCTCCTTGCTATCGTGTGCGTTGTTGTCGAGACGGTGTTTGAAGGAGGTCCTCTAGGCAGCCTTGATGAGGTGGTGGTTGTTGCGGATGGCGTCCTTGTGTGCTGCATGGCTGGCCGGGGTCTGTTCACTGTGCCGTTTCTTCTGTAGCTTCTGGCAAGCTTGCTTGGAGACTAGGAGTTCTGGGGTGAACCAGCTGGCCCTCTTGCTGGTGTCTATGTAGGGGGGTTTCTTCAGTGGGGCAAGGGTGTTGGGCAGTCCTTGATCCAGTGTCTGAGGCTGTGGGCAGCGTCGTCGGTGTTGGAGGATACGGTGGGTGGGCTGAGAGCGAGGTTTGCATGTAGTTGATCTTCGATGATTTCGATCCAGCAGCGGCGGGGGATCTGTTGGGTGCGGTGGTGTGTGGTGGGTTTCTGGAAGGTGAAGTGGATGCAGCGGTGGTCGGTCCAGAGGAGTTTAGTGGTGTGATTGAAGGAGACGTGCGGGCTTGAGGAGAAGACGGGGTCGAGCGTGTGGCCGGCGGAGTGGGTGGGCGTAGTGATGAGTTGCCTCAGTCCGAGGTTGGCGAGGTTATCGATCAGGGTTGTGGTGTTGTTATGTTATGTTATGTTAAAGTAATTTTGTAGAGCGCACAGCTACCCTCCTAGGGTTTCCCAGCACTAAAAACTGACAGAGAACAGAACAAAAGAGAGCAGGTAATTGATTAAACAGCCAGGTTTTTAAGGATTTTCGAAAAGCCAGAAATTAAGTATCATTACGGATTGAGATAGGGAGAGAGTTCCAAAGCACAGGACCAAGGTAAGCAAAGGAGCGACCACCAATTCTTTTAAATTTAATGTTGGGCACCACAAATTTTCCTTGGATGGCTGAGCGAAGTAGGCGAGAGGGTAGATAGGGGCGAACCAAAGATTGTAAATACTTTGGGGAAGAGCCAAGTTTAATTTTATGCATGTAACAAATGGCTTTAAACTTCACTCGGTTTTTGATCCTGAGCCAATGAAATTTATGGAGAGCATTGGAAGTAGAGGAATTTCTTGGGAGGTGGCACAGCAACCTGGCGGCGGAATTTTGCACTACTTGCAGTTTCCTTATAACATTCTTATTGGAACCCAAATAAAGGATGTTTCCATAGTCCAGTCTCGAGGTCACCAGTGCCTGGACTACGGTTTTCTGGGTGGAAACAGGAAGCATCCAAGTGATTTTCTTAAGCCACTTCAAGATGGCAAAGCAGGTGGCAGCCACCTTTACAGCCTGCAGTCTCATAGATAGATTAACATCGATCAGAACTCCCAGGTTGCGGACACAAGTGGAAGGCTGAGGCCAATGGTGTTGCTGTTGTTGTTGTTCTCAAGGTGAAAGTTCAGGTCTCCGAGGAGGATGTAGTCGGTGGAGGTCAGGGCGTGCATGCTGATGAAGTCGGCGATGGAGTCGCTGAATGGGGGCGAGGTCCGGAGGGTTGGTAGATGAGGGTGCCTCTGAGGGTGGAGTTGGGGTCTGTGTGGAACTGAAAATGAAAGTGTTCGGCGGTGCTGAGAGTGTCGTCGGTGCTAGTCGAGACCCTGATGCTGTTCTTGTGGACGATGGCGATTCCTCCTCCGGCTCTGTTGGTGCGGTCTCTGCGGGTGATCTTGTAGCCATCTGGGATGGCTATGGCGATGTCGGGTGCGGAGGAGTCGTTCATCCACATCTCTGTCAGGAAGGTGATGTCCGGGGATATTGTGTCGAGCAGGTCCCAGAGCTTGACGGCGTGTTTGCGTGCGGAGCGGGTGTTCAGTAGTATGTATCGGAGGTGGTTGAGGTCTTTCTTGGCGGGTGGTTCGGCGGCTCTGAGGCTGGTGTAGCTGCAGTTCCGGCAGGTGAAAGGACCGTGTGTGCGTTTTGGGGCGGCCTTGAATCAGGTGTGGGTCTGTCCGGGGTTGAGAGCATGCAGAGTGCTGGCATCGTAGTGGCGGCGTTCCTTGTCGTGTGTGCGGGGACCAGGGGTTCTGGTGCTGGGTGCGGTCCAGGCACGGACGGGTGCAGATGGGCTTGCCTTAGGTGAGCCTTCGGCGCGCCAGCGGCTGGCATATACGGGGAGGTGGGAGGGAGGAGCATCTGGGAGGTGGGAGGTGGGGACAGCGAATTGGCAGTCAGGGGGGCGGGGCCGCAGGGGACGCAGCAGCGGGAGCGGTGCGGGACGACAAAGGGCAGAGAAGGCAAAAGGGCACAAAATTAGAGGGGCCACGAGTGTTACAGAAGGCAAAAAGGTTACAGAAATACAGGGGCAGCGAATGGAACAGAAGGCAAAAGGTCACTAAATTAGAGGGGCAACGAGTGTTACAGAAGGCAAAAAGGTTACAGAAATACAGGGGCAGCGAATGGAACAGAAGGCAAAAGGTCACAAAATTAGAGGGGCAACTAGTGTTTACCGAAGGCAAAAAGGTTACAGAAATATGGGGGCAGCGAATGGAACAGAAAAGCAAAAGGTTACAGAAATATGGGGGCAGCGAATGGAACAGAAAGGCAAAAGGTCACAGAAATATGGGGGCAGCGAATGGAACAGAATGCAAAACGGGCACAGGGATACCGGGGCAACGAGGGAACAGAAAGCAAAAAACGGGCAGAGAGACACGAGGGCAGCGTGGGGAACAGAGGGAAAAAAACGGGCACAGAGCAAATACAGGCAGCGGGGGAGGACAGAGAACAGCAGTCACAGACACAACAATGACAGTAAAGGCAGTACAGGCAATACAGTGAGTACAGTAAATGGCGGAAGATGAACAAACCTACCTACAGCCTACCACTGGCCACCAGGGATGAGGCACAGGTGGTAGCCTACGGGTGGAGGAGGGCCTCGAAGTTCCTCAGCAGCGGCAGCAGGGGCAGGGGCAGGGACACACAGGCGGTGCTGTGCAGAGGGGGAGCGACCTACCAGGTAGGGTCAAGGGTCGCTCTCCTCACCGCGCAGCGGCAGGCATATATGGGGAGGTGGGAGGGAGGAGCAGCTGGGAGGTGGGGGCAGCGAAGGGGCAGTCAGGGGGCGGGGCGCAGGAGACGCAGCGGCGGGAGCGGTGCGGGACGACGAAGGGCACAGATTGCAAAATGGCACAAAATTAGAGGGGCCACGAGTGTTACAGAAGGCAAAAAGGTTACAGAAATACGGGGGCAGCAAATGGAACAGAAGGCAAAATGTCACAAAATTAGAGGGGCAACGAGTGTTACAGAAGGAAAAAAGGTTACAGAAATACGGGGGCAGCGAATGGAACAGAAGGCAAAAGGTCACAAAATTAGAGGGGCAACAAGTGTTTACAGAAGGCAAAAAGGTTACAGAAATACGGGGGTAGCGAATGGAACAGAAAGGCAAAAGGTCAAAGAAATATGGGGGCATCGAATGGAACAGAAGGCAAAACGGGCACAGAGATACCGGGGCAACGAGGGAACAGAAAGCAAAAAACGGGCAGAGAGACAAGGGGGCAGCGAGGGGAACAGAGGGAAAAAAATGGGAACACAGCAAGTACAGGCAGTGGGGGAGGACAGAGAACAGCAGTCACAGACACAACAATGACGGTAAAGGCAGTACAGGCAATACAGTGAGTACAGTAAATGGCGGAAGATGAACAAACCTACCTACGGCGCAGGTGGTAGCCTGCTGGTGGAGGAGGGCCTCGAACTTCCTCAGCAGCGGCAGCTGGGACAGGGACACACAGGCGGTGCTGTGCGGAGGGGGAGCGACCTACCAGGAAAAGGCAACTCCTGGCAGGTCAGAACTCTCAGCAGCAGAGTTGGGGGTAAAGTCTTTGTGTCCCTGAGACTTAAGAACAGGAGGCCAGCACACACAGGCCCTTGGAGATCTTCTTCAAGCAGGTTCAAAGGAAAGTTCTAGTCTTTGGCCTCTCCTTGGCAGAAACAGTAACTGCAGACCAACCCCACATAGCATACAGCAAAGGGGCAGTACTCCTCCTCACAGCTCTTCAGCTCTTCTAATTGACAAAGGTTCCTCTTGAGTCCAGAAGTGATCTAAAGTTCTGGGGTTTAAGGTCTACTACGTATACCCCATTTTGTCTTTGTTCTCTTTATGCAAGGGTCTCTGAGCCCAGTCCAAACCAGTTCTGTCCTCACTGGTGCAGTATGACCACAGGGGGTGAAGACACAATTGTGCAAGGGAGACAGGCCCTATTCAGGAGCAAGGAAATCTCCTCCCACTACTCTAACTGCAGCCAAGCCCTATTCAGCTCAGCTCTGAGTCATCCAGGAAGGGCCAGTCACTCCTCAACCCCCCCAGTGGCTGTCTACAGTGAATGCACATCCCCAGCCCCTGTCACTCCAAAACCAGACAGTCAATACACAAACAGACAGAGGCAAACAGAATGGTTAAACAAGAAAATGCCTGCAGCCAAGCCCTATTCAGCTCAGCTCTGAGTCATCCAGGAAGGGCCAGGCACTCCTCAACCCCCCCAGTGGCTGTCTACAGTGAATGCACATCCCCAACCCCTGTCACTCCAAAACCAGACAGTCAATACACAAACAGGCAGAGGCAAACAGAATGGTTAAACAAGAAAATGCCTACTTTCTAAAAGTGGCATTTTCAAACATACAATATAAAAACCATCTTTACTAAAAGATGTGTTATTACATTCTGAGTTCAGAGAGCCTAAACTTTATTTCCCTATCTTGTTCCATTGGAAAGCTATAATCATAAGATGTTATAAATAAACTCCCATCCTATCCTATGGGTAGGATAGCCTTTCAATAGTGAAAAATGAAATTGGCAGTATTTCACTATCAGGACATGTCACACACATCAGTAAATGTCCTACCTTTCACGTACACTGCACCCTGCCCAGGGGGATAGCTTGGGTCTACCATAGGGGTGCTTTACATGTAAGAGAAGGGAAGGTTAGGGCCTGGCAAGTGGATGCACTTGCCAAGTCGAAATGGCAGTTAAAACTGCTCACAGGCACTGCAGTGACAGGCCTGAGTTACATTTTCAGAGTTACTGATGTGGGTGGCACAATCAGTGCTGCAGGCCCACTAGTAGCATTTGATTTACAGGCCCTGGCACACTTCAGTGCATTTTACTACGGACTTACCAGTAAATCAAATATGCCAATCAAGGACAACCAATTGTAATAACAATTTACACAGGGAGCACTTGCACTTTGACACTGATCAGCAGTGACAAAGTGCCCAAAGCATCTAAGCCAGCAAAAACAAAATCCAGCACAGCATCAAAAATACAGGAGGTAGAGGCAAAAAGTCAGGGGAACCACGCCAAAGATGCCAAGTCTAACACAGCGTGTTATATGTCTGTTCATGATTGGACTGGGGTAAATCTGCACAGACCAAGATAAATAGTTTATGTGATCCCTGTGTACATCTAAACTAGCAAGTAGTTACCCATGGTCACATCAATGAAGTACTACAATTACCAATCAGTCAATGGTAAGCCTACATGATGTTTCTGTCCCGGAAGTGGGTACTTCCATGCATACTAGCCAGCAAACAACAGTGATGCGAAAACAAAATGGTACAGGGGAGAGTGTGTAAGTGACTGGCATCAGTGTGGCACCCAATACATCCTTGATTAGTCACAATGGTTTGACTTAATCATCCACACATACAAAACATGTAGCATCACTTAAACACAAAGTGCAACATTAGGTTAATACCTGTTCTGGGCTATGTGTCCATTAACAGAAAGAGTGCCACATGCATTGCACATTCATGTTTGAATATCCCTTTAGTGACTCCATTGCAAACTTGAACTGATCTACTCCTTAAGTGCTCCACCGAGTAAAACATGTATACAAACACTGGCAGGAATTCCTCCAGCATGTGCAGTTCGGGCTGGACTGTTCCCATGAGGGCCAGGGTCAAGACTTATTTGCATATGGGTGGGTCTGAATTGGGGTGGCGAAGTGAGCTAAAGAACGATGATGGACTCAACCCAGATCTGTACCTGGGGGTGAGTATCTGAAATGTTTCAGCGCTCCGTTCATCATCTCCTTGTGTTTGCTTTGTTTGCCCAAAGTTGGCAGGGAATGCCCAGACGTGGGTCACTTGCTCACTTTGTCACTGGATTCAAGCTAGCCTGGCTGATGAGGGGTGTTACCCTGAAACCGTTCCCAGGATGCTTGTTTCCGGTCCAGGGAAGACCTGGCTTGGCAGTTCGCGCTGGACTGTTCCCATGAGCGACAGGGTCAAGACTGATTTACATATGGCTGGGTCTGAACTGGGGTGGCGAAGTGAGCTAAATAACAATGATGGATTCAACCCATATCTGTGACCGGTGGTGAGTGTCTGAAAGGTTTCAGCGCTCTGTCCATCATCTCCTTGTGCTTGCTTTAACCCAACCTAAGCAGATATGAAAACTGGCACCTGGCTAATAGGTAAGCAGATGTGGAAGTGCAAAAAATACTTATTTAATACACCATAAAGTTCTTAAAATCTAAAAATAAATACCCTACACTAACTATTCCTATCTAAACTACGTCGAAAACTAGCCTATGCTAAAATGCCTACAATATCCTAACTTAAAACTAACCTCACCTACCAAACCTTAACTTATCCTACGCTGCACATTTACCACAACAGACAGGTTAAACTTTAACCCCCACCGCCTGTTAATACACATTTGCACATGAGACAAACAAACTAAACCTATACACAAACTACCTAAACATTAATACCTAAGCAAATATATATTTGTTTGTGTTTTGGTTTTAGTTTTTTTTTTAACACATATTAAACATTAACCCCCACCCACTTAACAAACTATCCACCCATATCCCCACCTAACAACAGTGAAATATTAAAACCTAAAAAAACACAAAAACTAACCTATACTATGCTAAAACCTATCCTAACTTATAATAAAACTCTACACACTAAAAACAATATGAACTGGGGAGGGGCAGAAATTTGGAGGCAGGGCCTAAAGTTGCTGCTCAGTTCTGTTCACAGATTGTTGCAAGGTGTGCACCAATTTCATTTTTTACGCCCCCTGCAGTTCTATGCCTGCCAGCCTCAACTTTGTGTCCACATTGTCTTTCAGACACTGACTTTCAAACACGGTTTGCAGATCTGGTGTGGCATATGCAGCATCTATACTAGTAAGGAATCATGGTCCCGTATGCCAAGCCTGCTGACATGGCCACCCAAGTCCCTTGAGTCCAAATTTTTACTAGACGCTGAACTACAGGTACATGTATGGAGCCCAGAAAAATTATCTGTTTGAGTGGCATGAATGACTGTCAATCATTTAGACAGTATCAATTTTAGTAGGGTGGAGTAAACGTATTCTGCAGCCATGGGCATGGTATGATGTGTAATATACAGAATGAAAGGGAGGTAGAGGGCTTACAACTAGGTCCGTCCTCCTTAATTTAATGCTCAAAAAGAAAACCCGAGATCACGGGTTTAAGGACCAAGTCGAAGGAAGAGGCTCCCAATCGATATGATCAGAGATTGCCTTCAGGAAAGAAAAATTTCTTTCTTGAGTCCCCTCACTCACCAGGGTTTCCCCACGGTGACATGCTTCATCATTGGGGCCATTCCAGTTCTCTATGAACTGGGGCATGCTGCGACTTGCGGAGAATAAGTAGGAGCACTTTGAGTGGAAGACTATGTGTAGTGCACAGTGTGGTGGAGTGGTATAAAGTGATTAAAAATACCTTTTTAGTGGGCTTAAGTACTTTATTATCGCTCCTAGGTTGGTATATCTAAAAGGGGGTGTTACATGGAGAAAACCTAACTATAATGGTTAGGAGTTCAGTGTAAGATCAACATGTTTCAAGCCTACCCTTCATCAGGACCCCACAGAGACCAGCCCTGTGTTTGCCACTCCTATTAAACCTAAATATGGAAATAAATTATTAATTCAAGAAAACGCTGCAACTAATAAAGCATGCGTGGTTTATACATACGATCACTATGTCATGTATTGTATCTGTAACAGTAAAAAGAAATGGTTAGAGGACAGCCCCCTCTCTCTAGTAGAGTAGGTGGGTACACAATGTAATGTACTTCCATGCTGGTGTGCTCCTTAATGGGGCATGCAGACATCCATGCTCAGAGTGTGGTTGCAGCCTGAAAGGTATAAACATGCCCGCCAAACGTGCTGCGTGGTTGTAGGTACCTTTAAAAACACACATCATACATGAGGTGACATTCACACGACACACATACATAGACAGGGAAAAATGCGTTAAAAACGATTGTAAGCACATACTTTGTTCTAAGCAGAGCTATGCTTCATGGACTCGCGGGGGCGGTGTTTCCCTGAGTAATTATCTGTCAGGTATGAGGAAAAAGAGCGTTGGAAATCGTTAGCGTGTGCAAAAGAAACCCTCGAGTAGTCGGGCTTCTGTCCTGTTATCAGGTTCCTGTGGATGCAAATAGACACTTACTTCAAGTTAGGGAAAACCGCACCAGGACACCTATTCGTCTCCCCGCCAGATCGCATCTTAGCGTGTCTCCGGCAGGGGACTGCATAAATACTTCCGCGTTCTCCCGCGTCTCGGTCTGAAAGGATTAGACCGCGAGAGATGTAGAACAAAATGTCCGCTGCCGATGGCAAAGGTGGTGGCCATGCTGGTAGGATACGTGAGTGGGCTCCGCGTTATCCTCAAGTCATACCCTGTATAAAATTACAGAAATACGAGTGTAAAGTGGGTTGTTTCCAATAATATAACTAGGAAACTGACAAAACTGTTGCTCAACATGGACCTTACAGGTTGTTGTTTTGTAAATAAATTACGTGGGTGATATTTACACATTACAAAGTATAGGTGAGCACACTGACTTTGTGTGGAAGGCACATTGTAACTGCCTGGATATACTAGTGTTACAGGTGTTGACCGATATTGTGGTGGTCTGCAAGGAGTATCCCTCGGTGTCATGACATGGAACATTTTAGTACACTTGCTTTCTGCATAGAGCGAATTTCGTCACCCTCATGCGGTTTGGTAAATGTAGGTACGTAGTCGTGTTGACAAGACAGGGAATATCATGTCTTTTTTACACATGTGATTATGACAAATGGATGGCTAGAAAGTATATCCCGAGTTGTAGTGGGATTAAAAAATATCTATCCTTAATAAAGGGGCTAAGTTTATCAAGCTAGTGTGTGTTTGCAGTTATAATGGGTCTATAAGGTATCTGACTCCGACCTCAGTGGAAACGACCTCCATGGTTTACATCAGGTAGATCGTGGGAAAAGAAAGCAAAACTGTAGATCATTTTTGGCATGTATCGCACCAACAGCCACAGCAGGCCAGTAATCTCCTCCAACAGGTTCTTGGATCTGACCCCGTCTAACATCTCCCTACCCACACTAACCACCCTAAACCCCCAAAAAATAAAAGCTATCCCTTCCGCCTACCCCTAAAACTTCTAATCGCTAAATGGACAAGCACCCAACAATAAAGTAGACAACACTTTAAAAATTACAAAACACAAATGACAGTTTACTTATACAACAGGGACAGCAGAGACACCAACAATACCAAATAACACACCAAATCACAAGAGGTCACAACAAACACCACCAACAGCCAGCACACACAAAAAGACTAAGTGAAAATGGCAGGAAATTCACACATCCTGGTTTGCAGCAAGCTGAGCCATTGCATCATTTCCTGGCTGAATGTGCATATTTCCTAATAAAGCATCACGTTTCCTACTAGAGTGTCACATTTCCTACTAATGCATCACGTTTCCTACTAAAGCATACACCTTAACTACTCAAGTGTCACCTTTACTACTAAAGCATCACCTTTCCTACTAAAGCGTCTAGTTTCCTAAAGCATCACCTCTCCTACTAAAGCATCACCTTTGCTACTAAAGCATCTAATTTTCTAAAGTATCATATTTTCTACTAAAGCGTCACATTTACTACTAAAGCGTCTCGTTACCTAAAGCATCATGTTTCCTACTAAAGCATCACCTTTACTACTAAAGTGCATATTTCCCAAAGTAGAACCTTTCCTACTAAAACGTCACGTTTCCTACTAAAGCATCTCATTTTCTAAAGCATCACCTTTCCTACTAAAGTGTCATCTTTACTACTACAGGGTCTTGTTCCCTAAAGCATTAAGTTTCCTACTAAAGTGTCACCTTTTCAATTAAAGCATCACCTTTGCTACTAAAGAGTCTAATTTCCTAGAGTCCCCTTTACTACTAAAGTGTCACCTTTACTACTAAAGCGTCTTGTTCCTTAAAGCATCACATTTCCTAATTAACCGTCTTGTTTCCTACTACTGTGTTGTTTTTGTCTGACGCCTCACTAGAGAAATGGGCAACGTGTTTGTTTTCATTAAAGCAACTAGCCCTTTGTGTGTGTTACAGTGTATTGATTTTTGCAATGTAGGTAAACACTCCCAGGGATCACTTTTCTTACTCACATTAACTTTGCTGACATGCTTGTAGACTTGGGATGTGCCACATGTGTATGTTAACAGTGCGCATATGTGTGATTCTGCATTGCTGTAAAATCCACAGACATATTATCAAATGTGCATATCTTGATATAATCAATATGTATTACAGTTTGTAGTACGCTTGCCTTGATGTATGTATCTGCGTAGTGGGCCTTTTTTGCACACTGATATTGCACTCCTAAACAAATGATATCCTCATTGTCATACAAGATGATGCTTATACTTGAGGATCGTACTATCTGTCTCAATTACTGATGTGAGAGTATTGATGTTTGCAGTGACTGTTAAATGAAAGTGTTTACAAAAAGTAAGTGTTCATTTATTTACATTTTTAAACCCTTTTTAAAGAAAAACTAAATTTGAATGTATGGTTATCACCATGAATTATGTTTCAGTGAAAAAGCTCTGCACAATGGTGTTCCTTCGCCGAGTCCCAGCAATTGTGCCTACATTTTCCCCTCCATCCTCATCTTCATCCTCATCCTCATCTGTTGCTTACTGCTCCTGATGACACTGGTCCCATGGGACATTTGTCTGCACACCTATTTGCAAAATACCACAAACCATTATAATTTTGCAAACCGTAGGGGGGAGTTTAGCAATCAGCCCCCGGACATGTCAAAACAGCCGAAGCAAGACTTCAGTTCCACGAAAGTCCACTCCACAATACCCCTGGTCTTGTCCAGTGCATTGTTGTAGGTGCAAGCTCCCTCTGTCTGGAAATGTGTAAATGGGGTCACGGCCCATGACTGCAGACCATATACTTGGTCAGCTGAAAACACAAAGGGAGAAAAGTTCACTCAATGCTCATGGTGATTGATCAAGCCGCATTCCAGAACATGTCTGTTATATGTAATGAATGACTTACACATTTCGATCACAATTGTACGCAATTGGTTACATGAAGATTTGGACAATTAATTCCATATTTCTATTCGTGTCCTCTGTATCAGATTGAAACATGGGCATGGCCTGCTACTTTTGTCAGTGCCACAATGGGCCAAACACATTTGGGCTGTGGCTTAGTGTAATAGGTCTTTTGTAGGTTTATTGCCACAGTAGGTGAGAGTATGTAGATCACAAATTGGGATTTGTTGTCATCCATGAGTAGGCTGCACCAGTACAAACCTGTTTTACACCTATATGCCCTTGTGGAACCACTGATGTTCTTGCTGCACTACCTAGCGATGACAGAGCCTTCAAATTGTTAACTTCCTTTTGGAAGTGTAATGTGGTGAGTACATGTGGTGCAAGTTACATTTGGATAAGTGTTGCATTGCTCAGATTCTTCCCACTATTGACAGACACACACCATGGCTTAGCACGTCTTGACACATGTGTCTTGCAGGTTTGTGTTGCACATGTCCCCTGATGAATAGTGTAATTATGAGAACCACCCCTCCTACATATGAACTGTCTCATGGAGCACCCATAGATCTGTCCATTGGGTCATTGATTATTTACTGTTTTTAGGTCTGACATGTACTTCAGATGTACTTACCAACCAGTAGCCCATTCCCATATGTGCAATTCTGGAAGTGCTAACTGATGATGGAGTGCCCAAAGATGTATGAATCATGCACACTTCCAGGGTCAATGGCCAACAAGTTGGCGAACATGTCCTGATTATCCACAATGACCTGGACCTTCACGTACATGTCCTTCCGATTCCTGTACAGATAGGATGTAGCTGCAGGGGGATCAGTTGCATATGTGTACAGTCCATGGCACACAGCACATGTGGGAAAGCAGCGATGGCATTGAAGCCTTGCTTGATCTCCAGATGCAGGCGTTGTGTATTGGGGAAGATTAGGTACTGTGGTGTTAGGTGGATGATGGCATCCAGTACAATGGTTAGGAAAGCTGAGAAAGATGGCTGGGAGATTTCCTGCCACTCTGGCTGCTGTAATCTAGAATGACCCAGATGCCAACATGCGGAGGAATGCCATGAGCATTACCCTGTGGAGGGATGTTAGTGGCCCCCAGAGTTGGTGGCTGGAGCCTTGGTGCTATCTGGTGTAGCAATTGGGCGATGGAATCCCTCCTGAGCTGGTAGTAGGTGATGACCTAACTCTCCCTGAGAACAATGAGAGAAGTCCGCTGTCGATAAATGTGCTCCCTTCTCCTGAATTGCCTTTGTGTTGGAGGGGGGAAGGGGTGGTTTATGGTCATCTTCTTGTAACTCCTAGCTGCAAAATTAGCACCTCCATAGCATAGTTGTGCTTGCCACACTGTCTGGCTTCTCTTTATATACCAAAGCTAATGCGTCATTTCCTACACATGGGTTACCAAGACCCAGGATTTTTTAAGCTTATGGGCCTCTGTGTGGCACTTGCTGGTGATGTGTCACTTTTCAAAAATCTTGTAAATATCAGTGCATCGGTTTTACAGAGGAATATTTATGTGACGCAACTCGTTCAGATCCAGGAACATTTTGATGCATGAGTCAAAAAGGTGAAGCATCGCCCTAAATTTGTCACCTTGCAAATGTGAAGTGGTCACAGTGCCACCAATGCATACAAATTATGAGCATTGGTGGTGCAAGCTTCTTGTAAAAACACCCCTTAGATTTTACAATATCCAAGTCATTTTGAGGGACTTTTCTGGGGAATGCCCTCATACTGAAGGGTAGACTTTTTTTAAACTTAATTGAACTTTAGGGATTAGATGGATAGGGACTCGAACTTTAGGGATTAGATGGATAGGGACTGGATGAAACTGTAGCAGAACACAATTTTTCAAAGCATGTTTTTTTTGTAAAACTGATTCTATACTACAGAATTATTGACAATGTATGAAAGAGTAAATATATACATATGTTTCTTTGAAAACCTTTCTGGATTCAGCATAAGAATTGCATAATATGGGCCTCCTTAGACCGTTAGTTTACCTGAATCAAGGGTAATCCAAAACGCCTTTTATGAACTTTTTGTGGGCACTGGATATACAAAATGAGGGTTAAAAAATGGCAAGTTTATTAGAATTCATAAAATATTTAATGGGAAGAGCTGTGTATCATTTCTCAGTCCAGTTATGGGTTTTATTTGCACAAATACGCTTTCACATTAGATAGAAAATACTAATAAAAATGAACATCTCATTTTATCATGTTAGACAATATAAAATGCTCAACATAGTGATCACACAGAGCACAGGTGTGGGCAGTGGGTTGATATAAAAATACAACTACGGATGACTGGGAAGATTTAAACCAAGTAGTCAGCAAAATAAATCCTTCATAGTGAAAACAATTTGTTTAATCAATCGAATGTCCCTAATCTGCTTGTTAAAAGCACTTTGATCTTGTATGGCAGGCAGTGTGTTCCCTTCTCCTATTGTGATTGGCTCTGTGCTGAGTGTTGGAAAATGGCCCTATCTGCAGAGTCACCCCCAAACCTTTTGCCTTCCTGCTCCACTTTTTTCTGATCTTGTTTTTGTTGGCTTTAGGACTCTGAGCACTTTACCACTGCTAACCAGTGCCAAAGTGCATGTGCTCTCTCCTCTATACATGGTAATATTGATTCATACCCAATTGGCATATTTAATTTACTTACAAGTTCCTAGTTAAGTGCACTACCTGTGCCCAGGGTCTGTAAATTAAATGATTATTGTAGGCCTGCAGCATGGATTGTGCCACCCACGTAAGTAGCCCCTTAGCCATGTCTCAGGCCTGCCACTGCAGATCCTGTTTGTGCAGCTTACACTGCCATGTCAACCTAGCAAAATAACTATTTTGCCAGGCCCAAACCTTTCCTTTGTATACTTATAAGTCACCCTAAGGTAGACCCAGGATAACCCAGAGGAAAGGGTGCAATGTATTTAAAAGGCAGGACATGTACTTATAAGTTTTACACATTCTCGTAGTGAAAAACTCCCAAAGTTGTTTTTCAAAACTACATGGCTTATCTCCCCCATATGATTCCATTGGGATGACCTTCTAGAATTTTATAAGTGTAATTTCCAATTGGGAAGAGATAAGCTCTCCAAGTTTGTTGTCTCTGGAATCACAGTTGAAATCACAAATTATAGTCAAGTCAGATTTTACATTGCAATTCTGAAAATGCCACTTTTAGAAAGTTGCCATTTTCTTACTTTAGCCATTTGGTGCCTGCTGCCTGTCTCTGATCAGTCTGGGATTGGTGACACCTGGGCTTTGTGTAGTACCCCTAGACAGCCACACACAATGGGAGCTTAGGTATGACTTGAGGGGCCATCCTGGGGTGATAGGAGGAAGGAGATGGACCCAGCCTCACTTGTACCTGAATAGGCTGTGTCCTGTGCCCACAAAAAGGGCTGCATACTCCCTTTTAGTTAGCCTGGAGCCAGGGCATGAAGGAGGGACAAGCATTCAAAACATTGACCAAAACATCACAACATATATAATGTACATATAAAAAGTACATATACAAACACAAGTAAGAAAAATTATTTTCTCTTCCACACCGAATCACTTTCTAAATAAGTGTGGCTGTGATATTCCAAAATCAAATAGACGAGAGAGTGTGCCTTGAATTTATCAAAAGAGCACTACTGTAGAATCCAAGTTGGTTTCTTTAGAAAGCCCTCACTCACCAACCTGGTTGGTGACATGCTTCATCATCGGGCCCCACCGGGAGAGGCAGAATGCCACCCCGGTGTGCTAAGACGCCAGAATTACTGCGGAGCTGGTTAGTGAATGGTGTGTGGTGACAGTTTAAAAATGTCTTATTTGTGTCAACAAAAATAATTTTATTGGAAGCCAAACAGACATATATAAAAACAAAGTGTAGGACGTATGGACGTTCAGCCAAGTCAGTTTGGTGTGGTCAACATGTTTCAGCCTATGTGTTATGTTTTAACAGGCATTCGTCAGGACCTTAGATGTATGTGAAACCCCGGCGGTATGGGCGTGCTAAGGACCACCCTAACCTGAGGTTTAGAAGTGTGAAAACAATTTTTAGAATAAAAGAAATTGTGAAAAAATGTTGTAAAAAAGTTGTGGCGGCAGACAGACAAAGACAAACGAAAGAGAAAGACACACATATAAGGATTAAACATGGTCTTGCAGGTTTGTCAATGGTGGACATACAGTAACAGGTGCTCTGCGTGGTGCACTTAAGCGTTAGCGCTGAACATCTGTGCTGTTATGAGATCACAGAGTGCTTACACGCTGTAGACAAAAGTTTAAAGGTGACCGTAAAACATAAACGGGTATAAAGGGCCCAAGAAAAGCACTAGCATTAAGGCAAAGTCATTGTGAAAGAACACTATGCGCAGAGAAGTAAACACACAGTGTCGTTGGGCACTGAGCAAGCATTAGATGTATGATATCTCACTTTGGGTGTAGAAACTCACTACACCATGGGTCTCGGGAGGGGGTTGGAAGCTACAATGGCACACCCTAGGGAGAAGCAGGGAAAAGAGAGAAAAGAAAGGACGAGGGGTAAATATACCATTTGAAAAAGGCAGACTGTGAGGAGGTGGCCTCCATAGCCGGTATACCCTTCCCAACATCACTTGTACAACAGAATGACAATGGTACGAGATGGCTGGGAGGGAATGAGTTAATCCTTTCCACTGACTCTTGTGTGCAGGGAGGAGCTCCATCACCCGGGTTGAGCAGGAACCAATGGAATGCGAGAGAGGCGGGACCCGCCGAGTATGAAGGGAACCCGGAAGAACGCCAACGGTGTGTGGAAATGGCGGAGCAAGGAATACAGCCACACCGAGAGGAAGAGAAGAGCGAAGAAGAACACTCGACCAACAGCCTAGGAGACGAGGAACCGAGGCCGACCGGCGACTCGGAAGAAACACCCCACTCCGGAGAGAGCGAGACCTGGTCCGAGGAGTGGTGGACACCCCCAGGAGGACGCTGACAAGCCGCCGCAACTCCGGAGAGTTGCGGCCAACGCTGTACGTGACACGGGAAGGGGGAGGGATAAGCGGGATTCAGCTAAGAGATCACCGGGGTATACAAAGGTATGGAATCCTGTGGTGAGAACGGTTGTCTGAGCACGCACCTCCCTTTGTATACCTTCACAACCCAGTCGCGTTAGGAGGAGTACTGACCCGCTTGTTTTGACCCCTTTGCCCTTATCCTCTGTAGAGAGTATATTCCAACCTTATTTTTTTTTGTCTCTTTTATGGCACACATACCCTTGGATTCTCGCATACCTCCCTTCTTTCAGCATCCCGGCTCTTTTATTTTGATAGACACCCGACTCCCTTATCCCCGTCCTATGCATAACAGCACACCCGTATTTCTTTTGTCGTGCCTCACAACGGGTGTTTCTTTAATCACTGGTGAAGGGTTCGTATCAGAAAAGCCTGAACCACAAAACTGATCGCCTTCTCTCCTTTCACTTTCCGAGGCAACCTGGGGAGGAGTCCGACCACGACTGGAACCCATCACCAGCCAGAGGACAACGTGGAAGGACCACAACTAGAGAAGACCATCCTACCATCCTAAACCTGTTTTGTGGAACGATTATTTTTATTTGATTAAAATCCAATCACAATTGCTCAACTAATTCGGCCTCCTCGCTTTTCCTTTCGGCCCTCCCTCTCACACGTGGTGTCAGAAGTGGGATCAGAAAGGATGGAGGCCGCAATACAGAAAATGGCGGAAGGTCAGGAAAAGCTAGGTTGTATCATGGAACGCTTCCTAGCCTTAACCGAAGAGGACAGAGAGAAACACCATAAAACCATGTTAGAGCAGAGCCAATCCCAGGAAGCCATTTTCAACCGACTTGCAGACACAATGGGTCAGCAAAGAAACCAAACCACCCTACCATCAGTGGTCCTCCAGAAGTATGTACATGGGGAGGACCCGGATTTCTTTTTTTCTAATTTCGAAAGAATGGCTCGAACAGCAGGGTGGTCTGCAGACAAATGGGGTCAGTATTTAGGACCACTATTGACCGGGGATCTGCAGGCCGCCTATCAGGCTGCTAACCCCTTAGGCCTTACACCGTATGATGACGTAAAGAAAGCAATGCTGGAAAGGTTGGGGATCGACGATGAGACCTATAGACTACGTCTTAGACAAGTAAAAGAAGGTCTCCAGGAAACCCCCAGAGCCCTCTCCTTTCGGATCCGGGATCTAGCCGACCGGTGGTTGAAACCCTTAACTGCCACTAAGGAAGACATCATGGAAAAGATATATCTCGAACAGTTCTTATCCTCCTTACATCCCCCGTACAGAAATGGGTGCGGCAACACACAGGACTGACTTTTGACAGGGCTGTAGAAATCGCTGGGGCATATAACCGTGCCCAGGACTTTCAAAGAGGGAAGGACGAACATACCTGGAAACGGCCTAGTGGAGGAACCGCCAAGACAGTGAGACCAACGGTTCCAAGGAGATCGGACACAGTCACCCTACCACCCGGTCCCCTGCCTATCCCCCTTCGGTCCTCTCCCTCCCCAGGACCCCAGTGTTTTTCGTGTGGAGGTTTCGGTCATATAGCCCGAGTATGCCCCCAAAAAGAAGAGCCCATGGAAATCGGGCACACGCGTTCCTATTATTGTAATCCCGGGGGACAGAAACCTCCCTATCACCACACCGTAAGGGTCAATGGAGAAGAACGACAAGCCTTGATGGACACCGGATGTTTACAGAGTGTCATACAGCATTCTGCAATCCCGGGAGGGGTTACCCAAACCACGGGGACAGTAAACATACAGTGTGTACATGGAGACAATAGGAGGTATCCTGCCACCACTGTCCAAATCCAACACAGTCCCGCTTATGCTCCAGTGCCAGTGAGAGTAGGGTTGATACCTCGGCTACCCGAACCTTTAGTTCTGGGTTCGGACTACCCCTATCTCTCCAAGGTTGTTCCAGAAAACCCCACCGACCGGGATGAGTGGTATTCAACTGCCCCTTTTTCCACGGAACCTCATCTCACTCCACTCCAGGAGAAACCCCAGAAAAGTAGAAACCAAAAGAAAAGAGAGAAAAGGGACTGGAACCGCGTAGCCCTAACCCAGACCAAGGAGGAAGCCATGTGGCAGTACGACCAAGGTTTCTTTGCCGCACAACGAGAGGACGATACGTTGAGGGAAGCCTGGAACAAGGCCACAGAGGAGGAAGACCCTAATCAAGTAGGTCCCCAGTTCCTAGTACGGAAGGGGTTACTATATAGAAAGGGGGGGGCGTAAACAACCCCTACAACTATTAGTCCCAGTCACCTATAGAGAGAAGGTGATATTCCTTGCTCACAGCCATCTCCTAGGGGGACACTTTGGGGAAGAAAAAACAGAAAAGGAGATTCTAAAACAGTTCTTTTGGCCAGGTATATACCATCAAATCCGCAGATACTGTAAGGAGTGCGCCATTTGCCAAAAAAAACAATAGGCGGGTTTTCCCTAGAGTACCCTTGCGACCCCTACCCGTCATTAGCGAACCCTTTGCTCGTGTAGGGATGGACATAATAGGCCCCCTGCTTCCCTCTCGAAGTGGCTGTAGATTTGTGTTGGTCCTCGTTGACTATGCCACTCGATATCCTGAGGCAGTGGCGTTGCGACATCCAAACGCCCAGCATATAGCTAAAGCCATGGTTAACATTTTCTCCCGAGTAGGCTTTCCACGAGAGATAATAACGGACCAGGGGACACCTTTTGTCTCCAAACTCCTAAAACAGGTCTGTGCACAGTTACACATCAAGCAGATCCGAACATCAGCATACCATCCCCAAACCGACGGGTTGGTGGAAAGATATAACGCTACCCTTAAAACCACACTAAAAAAACTGCTTGAGTTGGAAACCCGTCGTTGGGAAGACATGTTGCCTCTTGCTCTTTTTGCTATCCCGATGTAAACCCCAGAGAAGTACCGGATACTCACCGTTCGAACTATTGTACGGCAGACCCCCACGCACCCTACTAGACATGGCAAGGGAGGAATGGGAAGAAATACCCGAGGGAACTAAAACCCCACATAAATATGTGTTGAAACTAAAGACTCACCTCCACGAAATACGTAGTATCTGTAAGACCCACTTGGAACAGGCCCAAGAAGCCCAGAAACAGTACTACGATAAGGGAACCAAAAATAGATCCCTGACTGTGGGTGATTTTGCTTTACTTATGATGCCCTCTTCCGACCACAAACTCCTGGGGCAATGGCAAGGTCCATTCCGAGTCATAGAGGCCGTCACTCCCGTGACTTATCGCCTAGAAATAGACCCCACAAAACCAACTAACACCCAAATCTTCCACATAAATTTACTAAAGAAATGGGAAGGACAGGTACCCCAGTTGGTAGCCGTAACCAAGGACCCTCCCCCTTTTTCCGTGAGCCTAGACCCTGATTTGACAGAGAGACAGAAAGAGAGCCTGCATGACAGGCTACAGCCTTTTCAGGACATCTTCACTACCCTCCCAGGACACACCGTATTAACCGAGCACGCCATTAACACTCTGCCCGGGAGGAGAGTGAAATTACGTCCTTATCGGATACCGGAAGCCCGCAGATTGGCGGTAGAGAGCGAGGAACAACAGATGCTCCATATGGGAGTGATCGAACCTTCAACTAGTGAGTGGAATTCTCCAATAGTTTTAGTGCCGAAACCCGACGGATCCATTCGATTCTGTATCGATTTCCGCGAGGTTAACAAAATATCTCAGTTCGATTCATACCCATTACCCCGGGTTGATGAAATGATTGAGAAGCTTGGTAACGCCCAGTATATTAGTACCCTAGACTTAAGTAAAGGATACTGGCAGGTTCCCCTACGAAAACAGGACAGGGAAAAATACGCCTTTTCAACCCCGGGAGGTCTGTATCACTTTACTGTTTTACCCTTTGGGTTACACGGGGCCCCAGCTACTTTTCAAAGGTTAATGAACACAGTACTGAAACCCGTGCTGCCTACGCCGCCGCCTACATTGACGATATCGTCACATTTAGTGACACCTGGGAACAACATCTGGATCATCTGGTAGCGGTAGTGCAGGCCCTGAAAACCAGCGGTTTAACCATCAATCCTGCTAAAAGTAATTTAGCAGCTAGGTCGGTTAAATATCTAGGGTATCTCTTGGGGGAGGGACTCATAAAACCCCAAAACGAAAAAGTGACCGCAATCGCCAATATACCTTTTCCCCAAACGAAAAAGGAGTTACGAGCATTTCTTGGTATCCTAGGATATTATAGAAGGTTCATTCCAGATTTTTCACAAACAGCCGCCCCGTTGACCGACCTCCTGCAAAAGAACATCAACACCGAGAAAGTGCTACGATCCCCCTCAACCAAACAGCTAGCGGCCTTTCAGACCTTAAAAACAGCCATAACATCGAAGCCAGTGCTGATGAGTCCCGATTATACTAAACCGTTTATCTTGCAAACAGACGCGTCGGATCAAGGACTGGGTGCTGTCCTATCCCAAACCGACGCTCAGAACCAGGAAAGACCTGTATTATACCTCAGCAGGAATTTGTTTCCTAGGGAAACCAAATATGCTGTCATTGAGAAGGAAGCATTGGCCATAAAATGGGCCATAGAGACCCTCCGTTACTATCTGGAAGGAAGAGAATGCACTCTGTATACGGACCATGCTCCCTTACAATGGCTCTCTCGCAACAAAGGGCATAATGACAGAATCATGAGATGGTTTTTAGCCCTGCAGCCTTTTAGGTTTACCACTCTACACCGAAAAGGGAAAGAACATTCCAATGCCGATTTTCTATCTCGCTATCCCCTTGATTCTTTCCTTGCCAGCAAGAAAGTTAGGGAAGGGGGATGTGAGGAGGTGGCCTCCATAGCCGGTATACCCTTCCCAACATCACTTGTACAACAGAATGACAATGGTACGAGACAGCTGGGAGGGAATGAGTTAATCCTTTCCACTGACTCTTGTGTGCAGGGAGGAGCTCCATCACCCGGGTTGAGCAGGAACCAATGGAATGCGAGAGAGGCGGGACCCGCCGAGTATGAAGGGAACCCGGAAGAATGCCAACGGTGTGTGGAAACGGCGGAGCAAGGAATACAGCCACACCGAGAGGAAGAGAAGAGCGAAGAAGAACACTCAACCAACAGCCTAGGAGACGAGGAACCGAGGCCGACCGGCGACTCGGAAGAAACACCCCACTCCGGAGAGAGCGAGACCTGGTCCGAGGAGTGGTGGACACCCCCAGGAGGACGCTGACAAGCCGCCGCAACTCCGGAGAGTTGCGGCCAACGCGGTACGTGACACGGGAAGGGGGAGGGATAGGCGGGGTTCAGCTGAGAGATCACCGGGGTATACAAAGGTATGGAATCCTGCGGTGAGAACGGTTGTCCGAGCACGCACCTCCCTTTGTATACCTTCACAACCCAGCCGCGTTAGGAGGAGTACTGACCCGCTTGTTTTGACCCCTTTGCCCTTATCCTCTGTAGAGAGTATATTCCAACCTTATTTTTTTTTGTCTCTTTTATGGCACACATACCCTTGGATTCTCGCATACCTCCCTTCTTTCAGAGTCCCGGCTCTTTTATTTTGATAGACACCCGACTCCCTTATCCCCGTCCTATGCATAACAGCACACCCGTATTTCTTTTGTCGTGCCTCGCAACGGGTGTTTCTTTAATCACTGGTGAAGGGTTCGTATCAGAAAAGCCTGAACCACAAAACTGATCGCCTTCTCTCCTTTCACTTTCCGGGGCAACCTGGGGAGGAGTCCGACCACGACAGGAACCCATCACCAGCCGGAGGACAACGTGGAAGGACCACAACTAGAGAAGACCATCCTACCATCCTAAACCTGTTTTGTGGAACGATTATTTTTATTTGATTAAAATCCAATCACAATTGCTCAACTAATTCGGCCTCCTCGCTTTTCCTTTCGGCCCTCCCTCTCACACAGACGCTCGTTACTTAGCTGAGATCCTTGCTTGTGATATTCTATAATCTATAGCAGTCCACACTGGAGGTAGTCCAATGGTGAAACACACAGGAGGGAACAACCAGGCCTTCAACAGTCCATGGTGTGTATCCAAATAAAATGCACACTGTAATAATTAATCGGACTATTCCATTCCATAGGGTAGACACATTTTGGCCATTTTATTTGGGCCTCTTCAGGACAAGACCATATCCTTATTCCAGTTTCTGTCATGTATATAGAACGGTCCCACAAGTTGTGGGATGATAGTAGACATATATTTTTACTTCCATGTACCTTTTCTTTCATTTATCTTTATTATTCTTTCACACCGTTTTTTCTGCGAGGGCTGGCTGATTTAGGAGCAATAGACAGCCAGAGCCTTGTTTCCAGAGGCAGACCTGTGGCATCACTTGGCTTCAGATTCAGTGATTCGGTGTAGAAGAGAAACTAAATTTTCTTACTTGTGTTTGTATATGTACTTTTTATATGTAGATTATATATATTGTGATGTTTTGGTCAATGTATTGAATATTTGTCCCCTTGATAAACAATACCTGATATTTGGAATTTGTGTCTGCTCGTACTTTTAGAATTAAACAAATAGACTTTGGTTGGGACAGTGATATCCAGCAATATAGATTAATGTATATATTCTCTTTGAGAATGATTTTGTAATTACCTCCCACTTGTTTTTATATGTTTCACCTTTTGCCCAGGCGTGGTGGGATCAGTAGGCCAAACCCTAGATTTTGGAGTGGGCCCTTGGAATTGTGTCTAAGGAGCTCTGCTTTCTGTGGTAATCAACAGAACTGACGTGAAGCAATGCCAAGCACTGCAAAGCCAAGCCATACAGCTCCCCGCATCACCGGATTCAATGCAGAGCGGCACGAAGCCCCACAAATACTTGCCACACAGCTGCCAGCTCACCATAACTGACAAAATGCAACACCAAGCCCTGCAAAGCCTCGCCGTACATCTCCTCGGGACTGGGGCAGAGTGATGCCAAGCCCCACAAAGCCTCGCTGCACACTGTACTCCCATCTCTTTCAGTTCAAAAGGCTCGCTTGAGTTGATGAACTGACGAGCTCTGATTGATTCACCTGCGCCAAGTGAGTGGTACAGAGACTTAAGAAGACTTTGGGCAGCATTCACAGCACTCTTAAAATGATGTGTTGCTCTCTAATGAAGGACAACTACCCTAAAACGCATGTTTAGAGATGCACACCACTAGTTGCACCAACAAGGGTGTAAAAGTAAATGCTTTCACTGAAGTAAGTGTTATCATGCACTGCATTTACCATATTGTATAGGGTGAGAAAGGAGTGCTGGGATGTGAGACAGCGTGCTCCCACCCTCTTTTTGGTAAGTAAGTATAATATTTTTTTTAATGTAATACACGTTTTTATTTTTCCCTATAATTTACCAAGTGGAGATCTCCATCCAGACTGTGGAATTTTTGTTTTTTTAAGAATTTTACTCACAGATAAATATTAAAAATACTTATGTTGAACATTAATATACATTTTTTTTTAAATATAGCATATAGAACAAAATATACACATTCTGAATGATGAAAATACAAGTTAAGTAGTTTTCTGAAGTTTAAATAAAAAAATGTATTCACACCTAAAGAAATTATTAATTGATTCTTTTTTAATAAAATGTACTGCTAAATTGTTTTTGAAATTCAAATAAGGTTAATAAAAGATTTTATAAATACATCATAAATATGTTTTACTTTTATATATTTTTCACATTAATTTATATTTATTTATAACTATGTTATCATTTTACATAATCTAATTGTATTTAACATTATTTCCTATAGGGATTTGTTTTAAGTTCATACCTTCAATATTTTCTTTTGGAGAGTGTTGCATCACCAGTGACTGGCCACATGTAATGCTGCACTTACTACTGTTTTTTTCTTTTTTCTCGGTGTTTGTGAATACCAAAAAGAATCAAACTAACTCAAAAGTGTAAACGTATTCAAAAGTGTAATCTACCTTTGTTTATCACACCCTAAGTGAGGAAGCCTACAAGAGCTCTAAAAACAACTCCTCTTCAGAGAAGCCTAACAAAGGGCACATCCAACATGCCATCAAGGGCCAAACAAAGAGCAATTTTAAACAGAATCCATAAAGCATCCTTTAGGTTAGACCTTCAAATTACTCCTGAAGCCCCTGGTATCCCTAATGTCAAGTCACAGCACCGAAAGAAAAGAAATGGAAAGCCACAACTGGAGTATATGTATATGTAGGTTTACTTGTAAAGCGCACTGCGACTCCATGGAGTATCCTGGCGCTGAAGACCGCTGGGGTCTGCCCTGCAAGAACTAGATTCACCTCCACACTTCCTGCACTGTAATCACAATTGGAGGATGGCCTAAATGGCCCAGAAGTAATTATAGGAAGCCTCAACCAAAAACCGCCGGTGGTTAATTAACCTCTCAACATCCACGTGAAATCTGTTGCCCCACCAGAGCCTTTAACAATGAGTCAGGAAGCAAAGAAGGTGGGGGGATGAAAAAGTCAGTATGAAGTTTAGCCACATGACACAGAAGGAGACAACAAGAGTTACATCAATAGAGAGGAAATATTGCCACCACTACAGTTCCACCCTCTTGATCTGCAGCAGCAGCCTCAGGATAAGCAAGCCAGGAGTAAATGCAGAACAGGGCAGCTGAAGTCAAGGAAATGAACAGCATCTTTCCCTGCTGAAAATGGTAAACAGAAGGGCATAAGAGAAGCATTCATTCAAGGGTAAACAGGTTCAGCACATAAACCCCCAGCCTCAGGCAGCTGCCTAAATGCCTGGTAAAACTTTAATTTGGAAGTAAACAAACTCAAGCCATCTGCCATCATATTGTTCACTCACCTCATATCCACCTCATATGCACAATCAATCATGAGAAGATATGAGCTTCTTCCCCCACTCACGTCTAGAAAGTCAACTTCACCATACCCTTGTGAACACATCTCCCGTCATAGTGAAGGTAAAACCCTGTAGCTTGATGTTTCAACCAATACTGCATGACCCAAAACAGAGGACTTGAACGCCTTGTGCCAACAGAATAGACAAGTGCTCCTTCGAGTTGAAGGAACGGCCTTAAACCTCCTGGGTGGAGAGTAGGCCTAGGCAGAACTGGCAGTTTCACTCCGTGGAATTCTGCAGTGTTCTAAAAAAAACTACACAAGATTCTGCAGAATTCTATGAAGGGGTGGAAATAGGCACATCGCACTGCTTGCGCTTCGATTTAGCGCCAGGAACTCATTCCACATTGAAAAATCAGTGCGAACGGCACCACCAAGTGTGCCAGAGGATGCAGCTTCTTAAGTTGATATGGCTGCCACTCACGTTGATTTTATACTTGAGCAGCAGCTGTCTGACCGCGAACAGTCACAAATGCCCACGCAGGAGAAATATTACCGGGTGCCCTCCTAGTGACCGAAAATCATGCTAGGGGACACCAAATCTCATTTGCACTCACCAACTTACCATTTTCGAGCCACGCATGAGAAAAAACTCCACCACGCTGTCGTTGGCGGAATTTGGTAAGAACTCTGCATTACAAGGGCAACTCGGACTGGCCAAAATTCCACCAATTCTGCTGGTGGAGCGGAATATATTGCCCACCCCTAGTAAAGAGGCACTGCACTTGCTGACACCCTAGTGTCACACTCCAGGCATAACCGGACACATCCATCATCAAAAAAAGGGAGGTGGATATGTGAACCAACATAGAAGGTTGTCTGGAACTAAGCATCACGTAATGGGTCCACAACCCATTGAAATCACCAGAACCTACAAATCCAAATGTTGAATGACCAATTTCCATCAATGCCATAAGTGACAGGTCAGGAGGCCCAATTGCAGATAAATACAGGGAGCAATGAGCAGTTCAAAACTGAATGACTGGCAGGCAGACAAGGTGAAACTAACCTAATGCCAATTTCAATAAGTTTGCAAGGATCCCGGTCATCATAATCGGGATGTACATTTGAAGGAGACCCACCACATGTTAGGGGATTGCATCTTTCTGAACACCCTGAATGATGCTACAGAGCAGCTCTGATAGAACAATGGCTTTCCAGGACAATATGATGGAAATATGAGGATTTGATGGTTTGGACAACCCAGATGGTTGTATCTGCAAAGTGAAGAGTCAAAAATGGAAAGGTGGGGAGGAGCCTAGCGCGCATCCAAGATGGTCGCGTGAGCACAGGGCTCCCCGGACCCTTTCTGCTCCTCGGAATTTATCCTGAGAATATCCTGACGTGGCTTATGGAATTTGGGAGATGAAGACCAGCTGAGCATATATCTCTTTTCAAAACTCAAATCGGACCTGGGAATCCTGAGTTGTCGTCGTCGGAACTTTTGGGACCCACCCGACGGAGGTGACCGGGGTGACGGTGACCCGAGGGGCCGGGCTGCGATTGAACAACAGCGGCTTCAGCGCGGTGCCAGTTGCCGATCCACCACTTTCGGTTTCGGTTTTGGACTTCAGGAGACCAGCGGGCGGGTGCGCTCGGGGTGGCGAGGTGCTTCCTGGGCCTCTGCACGAGGTTTTCCTCCACCTGCCACTAGAGTGCCTATCGCCTCGGACCCCCTATACCGACATTTTGTGGTCTTCTTGCTGGTGCCCTTACACCTCTTGATTGGAGGTCCCCTTGAGTGACCGTGTTCACATGGGGGGCAGAGGGGGTCCCGAGGGGCGCAAGACCAAGGCTTCCCTCCGCGGGGGAGCTGTCCAGAGCAATAACATGGACCGCTACACCCAGGGCAGGGGGTCCCCTGGCGCTGCTGGCCTCCCCTCGGATACTGCGGGGGGAGGCACGACCGTCTCTACGGAACTATCCCTGCAGGACATTATGGGCGCCATTGATGGCATTAGGGAAACCATCGCGACGCAATACGAGGCCCTGGCCCGTAAGATCGACACTGTCGCGATTGATGTCACCCTGATCCGGGCCGACCTCTCCAAAACTAACGAGAGGGTCCAGGCTCTCGATACACGGACCTCCACCCTCGGTGCGGAGGTGTCGGATCTGCGGGCCGCGCTTGGAGACATCGGGGTGGTCAACGATCATATGGCCCGGCGGCTTGAGGACTTCGAGGGACGGGCCCGACGCAACAACATCCGCATCATAGGTGTACCGGAGTCCTCCGACGGCCGCCCGGTTGACCTCGTGGTCGAGGAACTTATCCTGAAACAGTTGTCCCCGGCTGGCCTAAGTAAGTTCTTCGCCGTGGAGCGGGCCCATCGAGTTCCGGGCGGTCGGCCACGGCCGGGGGCCCCCCCGAGGCCTATCGTGGCCAAACTGTTCCACTACAGGGACCGCGACGCTATTCTGCAGGCCTCACGGACCCACGGCCCGGTTCGTCACGAGAACTCGACCATCAATTTTTATCCGGACTTCACGCAACTGGTCCAGAAACAGCGGATGGGATTCCAAGGAGTGAAGCGTCGTCTTCGCGAGCTGGGCCTAAAGTATTCGATGCTCTACCCTGCAAAACTCCGAGTGGAACATGGGGATCGGACAGCCTTTTTTGACTCTCCTGTGGCCGCAAGTGACTGGCTGGACTCGCTGCCGGACGGAGGTGGCCGTCCCGGACCCTCTGCGGGCACCGCTGGTGACGGGTCCCCTTTAGAATGACTTTTGGTCCTTGATTTTGCCGTTTTGCACTGTACAGTTGGGTCTTATTTCTTTTGTATATTGTGTTTCACCAGGACCAGTGAGGGGGGCGGGCGGGGACGGGTCCCTTACCTCCTCTGGGGTCTTTTCGTAGAATGGGGTTAGAGGGGCGACAGGCACACTGCAAGTTGGGGGGGTTTTTTGGCCCGCAGGGGTGCAGGGTGGGGGGAGTTGGACTTGGGGTGGGGTTGGGGGGGAGGAGGGGTTGTTTTGCTGTGTGTTTTTTGTTTACAGGGCGAGGTACTGATTTTTGTCCACATCTGGGAACTGTGCTGCAGGCTGGGGGACCCTTGATCTATTGGGGGGGATGGGGGGGGACGGGTTGAGGCTTATGTCATGGAACGTCAATGGGTTGGGGGACCGTATCAAGCGGGGTGTAGTACTGCAATATTTGCGTCGTTTGACTCCTGATGTGGTGTTTCTCCAGGAGACGCATCTGGTTGGCAATGTTTGTCATGCAATGAACAGGGGGGGATACCGCCTCGTGGCCCATTCTGGTTTCACAACTGGTTCCAGGGGGGTGGGCATTCTCCTGCGAACCTCACTTCCGGTGGAGATCACTAAGATAGTCTCGGATGACAGAGGGCGCTATGTGTGTTTGATTGGGAGGTGGGAGGGGCAGCCCCTTACCCTGGTTTCAGTTTACGTCCCCCCGGGCCTCCAGAACTCCACCTTCACTGACTTGGGTCGAATGCTGCTTGACCTTCCGGACAGCCTCCTGCTCATTAACGGGGACTTTAATTCTGTGGTTTCGGGTGAACTGGATCGTCACCCACCAAGGACCCTCCCCGCTGCCCAGGCATGGCTGGGTGGGATGCTGGAGACCTTCGGCCTGGTGGATAGTTGGAGATTAATGCATCCGACCCAATGTCAGTTCACCTTTCACTCGGGGGCGCATGGGAGTCTCTCTAGGTTAGACTACTTCCTTATGCCCGCGGCGCAGACTGGTCGGATTCGAGAGGTCAGGCACCTGGCGCGTGGTATCTCCGACCATTCTCCGCTGTGGCTTCTTTTTGACACCGGGTCGCGGTCTGCAGGGCGGATCGCTCCCATTAACCCATGGTACCTGCGAGACCCTACGACTCGTGACAGCCTGGTTAAGGCTATGGACCAATACTTCCTTGATAACGAGGGGTCGGTGTCGTCTGCAATGTCCCTGTGGGAAGCCTTTAAAACCGTGATCCGCGGACACGCCCTCTCCCAGATAGTGGTGGCTAAGAAGGTCAAGAGTGAGGCAGTGGTGAGGCTGGAGACTGACATCTCGGAGCTGGAGTCGGCCTTGGAGGCGAATGTCACTCCGGACGTGCTCCATGCCCTCAGCCTGAAACAGTTTGAATATAGGTCCCTGGTCACTGACGCGGCTAAAACTATGTATAGGGAGCAGCAGGGTCGACTGTACGACGCCGGGGACAAGGCGGGAAGGTTGATCGCGTGGCTGGACAAGAAGGAGAGAGTGAATCGTGTGGTCCCGGAGTTGCGTGCTGCGGATGGTGTGTGTGTGACTGAGCCGGATGAGATTGTGGAATGTTTCGCCGACCACCTCCGGGCTGTGTACTCCCCAGTGACTGACAGGGATGAGGACGACTCTCGCCTTCTACTGAGGGATATTGCCTTGCCCGGCCTCTCCGTTGAGGACCGTGAGCGGCTGGACGCCCCCTTGTCTGCGGATGAAATAGCGACCGCGATCCGCTCCCTTCGCTCGGGCAAGGCTATGGGTCCCAACGGTCTGCCCATTGAGCTATATAAATTGCGCCCTGATAAGCTTGCGCCCTTCCTCAGTCGCATGTTCCGTGAGTCTCTTACGGCGGGTTCCCTTCCGGCCGACCAGCGTTTGGCCACGATAGTCGTGATCCCCAAGGAGGGCAAGCCGCGAGACCGCTGTACTTCTTACCGGCCTATCTCACTGCTAAACGCAGAGCCTAAGATCCTGGCGAAAGTCCTCGCCAATCGTTTGTTGAGCGTCGTGTGCGATCTTATTCATCCGGACCAATGCGGCTTCATCCCGCATCGCAACACCGCTCTTAACCTGCGGCGTCTTCACGGCGCCCTTGCCAGGGCGGAGCTCCTCTCCGAACCGGCCGTGCTGGTTTCTTTGGATGCCACGATGGCTTTTGACACCATCGAGTGGCCATTCCTCTGGGCTGTCTTGGCTAAATTTGGCTTTGGGGAAGGATTTATTGGCTGGGTGAAGCTTCTTTACACGGGACCCATGGCTCAGGTGGTGGTGAATGGGCGGGTCTCTCGGCCCTTTGCCCTCGGCAGGGGCACGAGGCAGGGATGCCCGTTGTCCCCTTTGCTCTTTGCTCTCGCCCTGGAGCCACTCGCTGCTTGGCTCCGCTGGGAGCCCTCGCTTAGAGGGATCCGGTGGGCCCCGGGTTTCGAAGACCGGGTCTCGCTGTATGCGGACGATATTCTCCTGTATCTCACCTCACCGCGGCAGTCGCTCAACGTCCTCTTTGACGTTCTGACTTCCTTTCGGAACAACTCGGGCCTCACGATCAATTGGTCTAAATCCTGCGTCTATCCTATCTCCGGTGGTCCTCCTCTCCTGCCGCCTCGGCTTCCAATCCAAGTATCTCTGAGCGGCTTTAAGTACCTGGGGATATACGTTTCGCTGGACCCGGTGGCTCGCTATGAGCAGAATCTCCTGCGTCCACTTCGGCGTTTGCGAGAGGACACGGCCCGGTGGTGCAGGCTGCCCCTGTCCCCGCTGGGTCGGGCCGCGCTGTTCAAAATGATGTCCCTTCCCAGGTTCCTCTGTGCACTCCAGAACTCCTTCGACGTCATCCCAGTGGCCTACTTTCGGGAGGTGGAGAGCCTGCAGAGGAGACTGGTGTGGGACGGGCGGGCGCGTATTGCTCTTGCTAAGCTTACTCTCCCCTGGTACGACGGGGGCATCACGCTTCCCGACATTCGCAGGTATTATTGGGCCTCGCAGCTTTCGGCTATTAACCATGCCACGTATGCGCCTGGCTTGAATCCGGCGTATGAGATGGACAAGTTCCTGCTTCCCGGCGGGAACTATAACAGGGCACTTTATTCCCGCTCGGCTGGCCGGACCCTTACGGGTCCTACTAAGATTGCGGTGCGGACCTGGAGGGCTGCCACTGCGGCCACGGGCTGGAGTGAGCGACTAACATGTGCTACTCCTTTGTTTGCCTCCGATCGCCTGGGCAGCCTCTGGACTACGAAGGGGTTTGACCAGTGGGACACGATTGGTATCAGCAAAGTGGGAGACCTGTGGCATAAGGGCGCGGTTAAGACTTTCGCGGTGCTTCAGGCCGAATACGAGCTTACGGACAGGGAGTTCTTCCGCTATGCCCAGGTTCGACACGCCCTGCTCTCGGTCTTTGGGGAGGGGACCAAGATCCCGGTTTCCTCGCCCCTCGAGGACCGTATACTTGACGGACATGTCCCTGACAGTACTATTTCTTTAATTTATAAAAAACTGATCAATCATCGGGCAGACCTCTTTGTGCGCCTTCGGGAGGCTTGGACGGGGGATGGGTTGGAATTGGACGACGAGGACTGGCAGTCTGCACTGTCGTCCCCCAAGGAGGTCGCCATTCCGGCCCGTCTCCGGTTGGTACAGCTTAAGATTCTTCACCGGGTGTATGTGACGGGTCCTCGCTTGGTCTCGATGGGATTTTCCGACGATGGGCTCTGTAAGCGGGGTTGTGGGCTCAGCGCCACCTTTCTCCATATCCTGTGGGAGTGCCGCGAGGTGGCGGACTACTGGCGCCGGGTCCATACGGTCATGGGACAGGTCACTGGGGTTGTGCTGCTGCCGGAGGTGCGTCGCTGTGTCCTGAATGTGTGGGAGCCCAATGATTACAGCGCGGCTCAGACTCGGTGGGCGGCCCTGGGGAACATGATTGCCAAGAGAGATATAGCGCAGCTTTGGGGCGCCCAGCGGCCGCCCACCGTGTCAGTATGGAAGGAGAACATGGACTGGTGTATGTTCAGGGAGAAGACTGTGTATGTGGCCCGTGGTAAGCCGGGGTAGAATCTGGGGGCAATGGAATGCGTATCGCGGGGGTATCTGTACGCCTCCCCTGGTGGACACCGATATCGCCATGTCCCCCTGACCCTTGACGGTTCCTGGCACCTTTTGGACTAACTACATATGGACGTTCATTTCCCTTGGCCCCCCCCCCCCCGTCCCCAGCCTCCCGGTACTCCTTCCTTTTGCAGGCTGCTTAATGGTCTGAACTGGAGTTCCCCGGAGGAAGCCTGACCCGCACTGTTTGCCTTTATGCCTCGCCTTTTGTTTTTCTTTTAGTTTTTGTGTCTGTTGGACTTAAGTCTCCTGTTCCTTTAGAACTATCCGGAGCCACTACGGGACTGAGCCCCGGGAACCGACTGCAGCCTTGATAAATGTATATTTCATTCTGTACTTAGCGGCCGGCCCTGGTGGTTGTAGGCCCGTGCTTGTAACCGAATTATTGTTCAATAAAAATTTTTCAAAAAAAAAAAAATGGAAAGGTGACAATTCCTATGATACTGTGTAAAATGGCACACTGAACTGCATACATAATGTCGAGCAGATATGTAAAGGTGCTTACTCACACTGACGAATCTCATACAAATCCAAACAGTATTTTGTTACATTTCAAATTTTGCTTGTTATATCATATTATGGCACTCTGCAACAGATAACTGTCTAAGATCCAGGAGGACGAAAAGAATTCTGAGCATGCAGGTTGTAATGAAAAACCCATGCTTATGCCTCATTTACTAATCTGAGTGAGATCAGTAAGGCGCCGATTACGAGTTCGATGGTCTTACCGCTGTACCACAGCAGCGGCGGTTCCATGAAATTCCGCCTGCTGTATTACGATGCATGAAGCCTGAGCTTATGACGATTGAGTGGATCCTGCCAGCATGTCCAGCAGACTGCAATGATGGGGATGTGTACTCCATCACCATCAGGGCAGCAACTTCCCACAGAGCCAATTATGAAAAAAAAGTTGCACTGGTGATCCCCTGGTGGCAGTTCCTCAACTGCAATAGGCCGTCGCGGTACGCTCTCAGCAAAGCATCAGAACAGTGCCCATTGGATGGATTAAAAAACCAACACAGCTGATATCCATTGGCCAAGTGGACGCACCTGCAAAGCACACTATAAAACACATCCCATCCCAGACCATGATCCTTTGCCTCTCCACTACAGCACAGCAAGACAGATACCACACTTTTTGTTCATATAAGGCAGCCCTTTTTTCCTTATCCCATTTAACAACGTCTACACATTTTTTTCCATTAATTTCTAATATCCCTTGGTGTTTTCTTTTCATTGTCACTCACTTTAATTTACACTTAGATTACATCAAAAAAATCCATGTCATTCAGAGGCTGAGTTGTCAGTTATGGTGGATGAAATCATAAGATCAGTACAAAATAGACCGAGCTCCACTCCCCTTATATGGCGGCCGCTGCACGGCAGTGAGAAGCGACCCTTGACCCTGCCTCCAGGCAGGTCACTCCCCACACCGCGCAGCTCCACCTGACTGCGTGGGGGCTCCCAGCCCAGCTGCTGCCGCTGTGACTAGGGTTCAAAGCCCGCCATAGGCTCTGCTTGTTTTTTGTCTCCAATTGTTTTATTTGTGCTGTGTTTGCTTCTCTGTGCCATTGTATTGTGCCCGCTTTTGTTGCCCTGTAATAGTAACGTTTTCTGCCCCCACTGTTTGCCCCTTTTGCCTTCTGTCTTCCCTCGCCATTCTCTTCCGATTCCCGGTTCCCGGTTCCGTCCTCTGCGGCCCCGCCCCCTCGTCCTCCATTGGCCTCCCCACTCCCGCCTCCCAGCTGCACCTCCCTCCCACCTCCCCTTATATGGCGGCCGCTGCATGGCCGAAGGTGCGCCTAAGGCAAGCCTGTCTGCGCCCGTCTGCGCCTGGACCGTGTCCAGCGCTAGGACCCCTGCCCCCACAAGAGCCACGACACCCGCCTCCGCTATGACCCCAGCACCCTCCATGCACTCAACACCGGACGATCATGCACCTGCTGCCTAGCCGCCTCTAAACGCACCCAAGCACCCTTCTTCTTCCGGGACTGCAGCTTCACCAGCATCCGGCCCGCCAAACCAACTACCAAACAACCCAACCACCTCAGATGCATCCTGCTCAACACCCGCTCCGCCCGCAAACACGCCGTGGAACTCTGGAACCTACTCGACACCGACGCCCCAGATATCGCCTTCCTGACAGAGGCCTAGCTGAATCCCTCCACGGCACCCGACATCGCCATAGCCATCCCGGAAGGCTACAAGATCACCCGCAAGGACTGCACCAACGGAGTTGGAGGAGGAATTGCCATCGTGCACAGGAACACTCAAGATCTCGACAAACACCGACAACACCCTCAGCACCGCCGAACACCTGCACTTCCAGATCCACACTGATCCCAACACCACCCTAAGAGGAACCCTCGTCTACAGAGCCCCCCGGACCCCTTCCACAGTTCAGCGACTCCATTGCCGACTTCGTCAGCACACACGCCCTCGCCCCCATGGACTACATCCTCCTCGGGGACCTGAACTTCCACCTCGAGAACAACAGCGACCCCAACTCTTTCACCCTCATCAACAACCTCGCCAACCTCGGACTCAGACAACTCATCACAACACCCACCCATTCTGCCGGCCACACGCTTGACCCCATCTTCTCAGCAAGCGCCCACGTCTCCTTCAACCACACCACTGAACTCCACTGGACCGATCACCACTGCATCCACTTCACCTTCCGGAAACCCACCACGCACCACCACCCCCAACAGATGCCGCACCGGTGCTGGAGCAAAGTCACCGAAGTCCAGCTGTCCACCACCCTCGCCCGGAAACCACCCACAGACCACACCGTCCCCGACACCGCCGCTTACAACCTCAGAAAGTGGATCAACGACTGCACCAACACCCTCACCCCGCTCAAGAAGCCCTCCAACACCCGCACCAGCAAGAAAGCCAGCTGGTTCACCAAAGACCTCCAGGCCTCCAAGCGAACCTGCCGAAAACTCGAAAAAAACTGGATCCGCGAACAAACACCAGAAAGCTACACAGCCCATAAGAACGCCACCCGCAGACACCACCACCTCATCAGATCCTCATCCTTGGATCCACCCCCTCGGCCTGGGATGACACCTGGTGGCCGACTGCACTAGGAACACCCCCAACACCCACCAACCACGCACGCAACCTAGGGGTCATCCTCAACTCCAAGGAGGACGGTCACCCAGGCACTCGTCAGCAGTAGACTGGACTACGGGAACACCCTCTATGCAGGAGCCTCGGCCAAACTCCTGAGATGGCTCCAACGCATCCAGAACGCCTCCGCGTGCCTGATCCTCGACATCCCTCGCCGCAGCCACATCACACCCCACCTGAGAGACCTGCACTGCCTCCCTGTCAACAAGAGGATAACCATCAAGCTCCTCACCCACAAGGCACTCCACAACACCGGACCAGCATACCTCAACAACCGAGTCGCCACCATTCCCCGCATCCGAAGAGTGACTGCCGGCGGCAGATCATTCTTCCACCTCGCCGCCAAGACATGGAACACCCTCCCCATCCGCCTACGGCAGACCGAAGACCTTCTGACCTTCAGAAAACTTCTCAAGACCTGGCTCTTCAAACAGTAGCAACTCCCCCTCCCCCCTCTGTACAGTGCCCACTGCGTTTTAGCTTGCTTCATGCGATAGTAATACCGCATACATAGATACATGCAAACATAGTTGAGTAAAGTGAGTAGAAAATCATTTACTAAGAAAATATAATAATAAAAAGCATTTAAATACTCGATTAAGAGTAAATCACTACCCAGTCAATGTCAAGGCTCCTCGTTCAAAAAACGAGGGCAGGCATCATGGACCTTATGATGACCTCTATCATAACATGATCACTAATGAGGTAAAGGTTGGAAGGTTTTGCCTTTTCACAGAATGGTGGACATGAACAAAGTATTTTGGAGTAAGTATTGTTACAGTGTTCCGTCTGAAGAGGACGTAGAAAGGATGAAGAGGTAAAGCCATTGAGCAAATGCCTCTGTACACCTGGTGCGGGCAATACTACAGCTCTGACACTGGCTATGCCTTCTAAAGTGAAGATTGGGCATGACCTTAATTGATGCACTTTGTTTACAAATTAAATTATGAGAGTAAATATACGCATGCCTCCACCACTGAAACTCGTTCAATAGTTGAGCATAAAACAAAAGCGCTCTTCATAAAGAACGATGGGGGTCATTATGATGGCGGAAGGCCTGCCCCCGCCAGCCGTGCGGTGGCGAGCCTTCTGCTATTGGACCGCGATTTCCCCCCCGCAACAATACGATGGCGGGGGGATCCAGGGTGCGAGCGTGGCGGACACAAAGACTGTCCGCCATGGAACCGCCACAAGCAATCGTTAGGATTCCCTGGTGGATGGTGAGGTAGGCTAATTTGGTGGCAATCGTTAGGATTGCCTGGTGGATGGTGAGATAGGCTAAAATGGTGGCGGTGCCTAGCAGGCACTGTCAACCAAGTTAGGATGCTGGCTACAGCCAGAATTTCCATTACGGCAAAACCGCATGGAAAGGCTGGCAGGGATTTGTTTTGGTTGCCCGTTGCAGGCCCGTTGCACTGGGGGCACCCATGGCACCCCCCTACATTTCACAGCACTAAGTGGCAGGCACCATGTGATGCCTGCCACTTAGTGCAGTGAATGCACAATCTGCTTTTTTGGCATTGCGGCGTGTGCTACAGTCAGCAGCACCCGCCGCAATGTTAAATGGCAAGTTATAACCGCCATGGTGGCGATCGCATCCTAATTTGTAGTGCGGGACAGCCGCATGCATGGCAGGTGGTCCCGATCCCCACCACGATGGCGGGCAGACTCAGTCCACCCGCCATTGTATTGAACCCCTATGTTACGGAAAAATTAGATGGGTACTTCACAATAGGGCAGATACGTATTCAATGGGAAAATAAAGTGACTTAATACACAGTGTTGGCCGACTACAGGCACCTTTTTCAACATGTTAGTGCAGGGTATGTCCAATACCTTCTTACTATCCAAAGCTACTGCAAGATCTCACATAGTTGGGTCAAGTTTAAACATGGCTGGTCCATATATATCAGATGAGTGCCCTATATGCAGATTTCAAAGAGTGACAAAAGCAGGCTAGTTATGAATTAAAATAAGGATGGACTCTTTCAAATGAGGGTTATATGTGAAATGGACTGGTGAAGGTGGTGTGCCATTTCCTGCACATGCTCTATAGGGCCAATTTTAGAGCAGAAACCATAAATGTTACAGTGAGTGGGTATGCACACGAATGCAGGCGACATCCACAAATTGTGAGTGAGGAGACCTGCAAAGGTATAGGCAGGTAGGAGTTTCACAGTGCTGGCTGTTCTAGTGTTCACCTTCTACTTCACTGTTGTGGCACCAGGTGGAGTGGGATGGGCAAAGTAGGCAATACTGGCATATCCCTAACGCTGTCTATCAATGTCAGACAAGTTTGTAAGTTAATAATGACTACTGTTTTATCTAAATACTGAATTAAGACTGGAAGTGTTGTGTGAAGAATGAATATTTTTCCTAGTTTGATGAACACTGTTTTATACTTGTTTAGCAAGACATTTAGCTATGATGAAAAACACAATTAGGCCTGGGTTTAAATCATGACATTTGACAGGTGGTCCTGAAGGTGTTTTCAATTCCACTTGGAAAAAACTCTACTGAAAATGTATGATCAGACCATCTGATGTAACTTTTAGTCTTCTGGCATGCTGGCCGATAAATGTAAAAACATATGGGTATCCATGAAATACAAGCCTCGATAGCCAACAATAGAGAGCTGAACTTTGGCAGGAGAACTCTCATCTGATTAGGCATTGTTTGGATAAATGCAGGATGACTGACAGTGGTGAGACTTATCAAGTAGAGGTGTCATTTATTCTGAGTCTTTGTCTATTATTTATCCATAGTTTTTGTTTCCTGTCTGACAATGTTTTGGCAATGTTTTGACTTCTTAAATGAGGGTATCTTCTTAAAGTTGTTATTTCTTCTACCCTGTATGCAGGGGTGCAATTAGTTGTGTCCTTGTATTTGAGATACATTAATTGAGGAAAGCCTTACCTTTCTTCAGGAGGCAGTGCTGAAACCATGATGTCTTGATTTCCTTGTGCTAATTGAAAGAGGTCAGTGTTGAAGGTAAGTCCAGATCATTTTTATGTTGAGTATCAGTTTGCGAGTGTAAACCGTCATGCTCATGCTAGTATGACAGGCCTGGCTCTGTTACTGTTCAATGCACGACCAGGAGGAATGCTCTCGGAATGGTTTAGGTCTAGATAAGTCTTCGAAATACAGTTCTAAAATAGATCAAGGCAGCTTTTGATTGACTGAGCTTCATAGTTAGTGGAGATTTTCAGGTACAACTGTGTGCCATCAGTGTGTTGATGTATCTTGACACTTATTTTGTCAAGCTGGCTTGGAGGACTACCATGTAGAAATTTCCTATAATGAGAAAAGATGGATCACTAGGATCGGCAGTAAAAGGTGAGTGTCTGTGATCTAGATGCTCACATCTGGTTCAGTTGATGGTGATTGGAGAGATAGCAAGTGAAGACCTGCAAGCCTGTGCTTGGGAACCCATGCTTGGGGTTCGACTCTGTTAAAGATTACTTTGATTTCTAAAGGGACTAAGAGACAAGGGTCATTCTTCATCTGGAGAGTACAGCCTATAGACTAACAGTTTCTGTGCTGCAGTGCCACTAAAAGTTGATTGACATTTGTGGAGGAAGTTGTCTTTTCTGACCTGTTCTTTGAATTGAATGAAGAATGCTTTCCAATGATTTTTACAATGGATGATAGGTGGGTGATGATGAGATATTTGAAGACATTGTGTGGGTTCAGGGTGACTTTTTTCACCATGGGAAGGATATGTTCTGTTTTGATGCTGTCAAGAAAGTTTACATTATGCAGGAACAACTGAAGATATTGAGAAATGGAACAACTTCATGGAAAGATGTAATTATGAAGGAGGATAGAATATCATATTCACAGGTGTTCTTGAGGGAGTGGAGATATCAGTTAGGACAGAGTGGGATATGTGTTTGAAGGCTGTCATTTGGGGTGGCTTTACATTGGATTGGAGGCATGATGGATGTTGTTGATGTGGGTTCTGGTCTTGTTAGTTTCTTTATTTTGGTGAAGACGCGATTAATAATATTGCACTTAACAACTGAATAGCTGATTAATGGCACTGCACTTGTCAATTGAGGATGGTATGGAAGGTTTGGACATTCAGTTTTATCAACTTAAATACTTCTTAGTTTCTTTTCAAGGCTGTATTGGTTTTGTAGATGGGTGGTTTGATTGAGTGAGGTGAAACAGCTAAAGAGGAGCAGTTTCTTTCCTTGTCAGTTCAGTTCTGCTTATTGTTGATGAGGTCTGGCTAGAGAATGATACGGGTGTGAGAATTTGGCTTCAAAGAACGTTTTCAGCAGTGTGTTGGTGTCCCTGTACTTTTACAGGCTCTTATTGATTATGCTGAGGAATAGGTTGACATTTTTTATTACCCAATGAGTATTGGTGAACTTCCTGTGTCATTCTTGGATACACTTCACATGGAAATCATTGAACTAAATATATTTTTCCTATTTAGATTGGCCTTAGCTGTATAGGTATCTGTGGTTGCTGTACTTTATTTACTTCTATTATCAGTATATGATACATGGGGTTTCTTTAAAATGAAGGTTGAAATCATAATCATGAAATTATGGCTTGGTTTCAATATTTCATTTGTAGTATTTTGTTCATCTGCTAGTTTATACAAATAACATATGATGTTCACCTGGGTCATCTGCACTATTTGCCAACCAGCTAATACTGACCTGCAACACTGAGAAGAGTTTGTGGTGTAGTGGTGATTTGTGAAGGCAAGACTGATCGACCCAGTTGTACTGACTTTAAATAACTACTGAGATTGAATTAAACGTTATATTGTGTACTGACCCTGAGACATTAACCAATGTTAACATTTTTTTTTTAATTTGTTTTAGTTTTTTGCATTACAGCCATCACACATTACAGCTTCAAAAAGAGGTATCATAACATGTAGACATGTAATAGGCTACCACAAGGAGCTATCAATTGTCACAAGTGATACACAAGGTACAAATCACAACGAGCATAATAGGTGTATCTAGTCTGGTTATCACAACTCTTCTGGAGGGGAAAAATCAAACAGCAATATGACAACCAATGTTAACATTTACTTTAAAAGTCAGGGGATGCATTTTATTAATGCAATTCATGTTTTGAAAATGTATGACAAATTTGTTTACACTGAATTCGGTTTTTGGTTTTTACAAATTTTTAAGCACTTCAACATTTTGTGGTGTTAGGGATGGAAGAAGACATTTTTTTTCTCCTTTTACAATTACTGCAAATATATTCTATGTAAATGTAGGGAGGAGTGGTACATAATTTTAGGGATTGATTCAATTGTCTAATTTGATATTGTGGCCATGCCCAGATTATTTAATCCGTGGAGGTCAGATTATGGGAAAGAGGAAGTTCTCACCTACATGTTGTTAGAGTTGGCACCCTTGGCGTAGTTTCCCCTGACTTTTTGCCTCTAACTCCTGTATTTTTGATGCTGTGTTGATTTCGTTTTTGGTGGCTAGATGCTTCGGGCACTTTGTCATTGCTGACCAGTACCAAAGTGCAAGTCCTCCCTACAGAAATTTGTTTTACGATTGATTATCCATGATTGGTATATGTTACTTACTGGTAAGTCCCTAGTAAAGTGCACTAAGTGTACTAAGGGCCTGTAAATCAAATTCTACTACTGATTGTGCCACCCACGTGAGTAGCTCTGCAAAGGTATCTCAGTACTGCCACTCCAGTGTCTGCGTGCAGTTTTAAAACCTGCCATGTCGACCTGGAAAGTGCACCCACTTGCCATGCCCCAATCTTCCTTTTTCTTACATGCAAGGCGCCCCTCAGGTAGGCCCAAGGTACCCCATGGGCAGGGTGCAGTGTATGTGTAAGATAGGACATGTACTAGTGTGTGTTACAGCCTGATAGTGAAATACTGCCAATTTCGCTTTTCACTATTGAAAGGCTATCTGTCCTATAGGCTAACTTGGGAGTTACTGTGTAACATCTTACAAGTATACATTTCCATTGGGACAAGATGGAGAAGTGGAGTTTGGACTCTCTGAGCCTCGAATTTAATAACACATCTTTTTAAGGAGATGGTTTTGAAAGTAGAAAGTAGGCATTTTCTTGTTTAACTATTCTGTGTGCCTCTGCTATTGTGTGTATTGACTGTCTGGTTTTGGAATGACGGGGGCTGGGGATGTGCATTCCCTGTAGACAGTCACAAGTGGGGTTGAGGTGTGCCCTGCCTTTCCTGGGTGACTCATTACTGAGCTGAATAGACCTGGGCTGTATTTAGCATGGTGGGAGAAGTTTCACTTGCATCTGAATAGGCAGTGTCTCCTTTTCACAATGCTGTCTCCACCTCCTCTGGTCATGCTGCACGAGAGAGGACAGAACTGGTTTGGACTGAGGTTAGAGACCCTTGCCACAAAGAGAAGAATGACAAAATGGGGAATAAGTATTGGATTTTAAACCCCAGAGAATTAGATCACTTCTGTACTCAAGAGGAACTTTTTCCATGAAGAATCGCTGGAGAGCAGTAAGGAGGAGTACTGCCCTTTTGCTGTGTGCTTTGCTGGGTTGGCCAGCAGTTGCTGCTTCTGCCAAGGAAAGGACAAAGTCTAGAGCTTTGCTTTGACCCTGATTGAAGAAGAATCTTTAAGGGTTTGTGTCTGCTGGTCTCCTGTTCTGAAGTCTAAGGGACACAAAGACTTCACCTGCAACCCACTGACCAGCACCTGGACTCCTGTGTGAACTCCTGCATTGAAAAGGATGCCAACTCCAGTTTATGGGCCCCAAGAATAGTAAAGTTGGTGCTGCAAAGCAAGAAAAACAACTCAGAAGCTGCCAGTGATGCCCCGACATGAACCGAGGGCAGTCGGCACTGCTCGTGAAGTACACAACGCACCGCCCACCTGCACTGCAGCTCTGATGCCTGCAGTTATCGGCCTTCCCTATGCTAGCACTCACACCGACATCCCGTTATCACGTAGCCAATAACTGACGAGGGTGACTTCACGAACTCTCCGACTTCACATCCCCTAACCGGAACCAACACCTCACCGCGGACTTCCACTGTCCTATATTCAATGCCTCGCCTCCCCATGGCAACCAGGGAACGGACCTCAACCTTGAAACCAATGCCTCACCTCCACACGCTGTGCATCGTCCATAGACTTCGTTTTCCAAGGTACTGTTGTTTGGGGGTCCGTGTGACTCTGTGCCCGAAACAGTGTACATCCCTGCTGGCACCGTACTTTGCATTTATGACTCTGTAATAGCCCCGGGTGGAGCTATTTTGTCTCTACAAGTTCTAAAATCATAGTTTGATACATGTATGTTGGTTTTTTGTCATTTTGGTCTTGTTTTCTAAACTGATGTGGTATCCATTTGTGTTATGTTTTCACTGTGTTACCGTGTGTTTTGAGTACAAATATTTTACACGTTGTACAACTTTAAAAAAGCAATTTAAGAAAAAGGAATCGGCAGAGCTTGTTGAAACATTTGAGTATTTGAGCACTGGGCAGTAGAAAAGATCTACAAAGCCCAAGATTTCACTGAGACCTAACCACTACCACTATTGTAAGGCACTATGGAGGTGCTGAAGGTGACAGAGTGTCTGATATGAATGTCTTAAAGCTGAAGGAGCATACATTCAAACTTATGGGCTAACCTACCAAAAAGATGCATCCATCAATCAATCAATCAAATATTTGTAGAGTGCACTAATCACCTGTGAGGGTTTCAAGGCGCAGGGGGGGGAGAGTGCAGCTACTGCTCGAACAGCCAGGTCTTGAGGCGTCTCCTGAAGGTCAGTAAGTCCTGGGTCTGTCGCAGATGGGTGGGGAGGGTGTTCCATGACTTGGCGGCGAGGTAGGATAATGATCTGCCGCCGGTGATCGTCCTGTGGATGCGTTTAATGGTGGCGAGGGCGAGGTCCACGGAGCGAAGCAGGCGGTTCGGGTGTAGAAGGTAAGTCGTTTGTTGAGGTATGCTGGTCCGGCATTGTGGAGTGCTTTGTGGACGTGGGTGAGGAGCTTGAGGGTGATCCTCTTGTTGACTGGGAGCCAGTGCAGGCCTCTCAACTCGGCTGTGATGTGGGTGTGGCGGGGGATGTTGAGGATGAGGTGGGAGGAGGCGTTCTGTATGCGTTGTAGTCTTTTCTGGAGTTTGGCCGTGGTTCCTGCACAGAGGGCGTTGCTGTAATCCAGTCTGCTGCCGACAAGGGCCCGGGTGACCATTCTTCTGGTTCCTGTGAGGATCCATCTGTAGATCTTGCGAAGCATGCAGAGGGTGTTGAAGCAGGAGGAGGATACGGCGTTAACCTGCTAGGTCATTGAGAGAGAAGAGTCCAGGATGAATCCCAGGTTGCGTGCGTGGTCGGTGGGTGTCGGTGCGGCTCCCAGAGCGGACGGCCACCAGGAGTCATCCCAGGCGGAGGGGGTGGTGGTGAGGTGGAGGGCCTCTGTCTTGTCGGAGTTTAGTTTCAGGTGACTGTTGTTCATCCATTCAGCGGCGGCCTTCATTCCTTCGTGGAGGTTGGTTTTGGCGGTGGCGGGGTCGTTGGTGAGTGAGAGGATCAGCTGGGTGGCATAGGCAATGTTGAGGTTGTGTGATCAGGTGATGTTGGCGAGCGGTGCCTTGTAGACGTTGAAAAGGGTCGGGCTGAGGGATGATCCTTGGGGTAGCCCGCAGGTGATCTTGGGGGGTTCAGAACGAAATGGGGGAGGTGGACCCTGTGAGTTCTGTCAGTGAGGAAGGATGTGAACCATTCCAGGGCTTTGTCGCGGATCCCTGCGTAGCAGAGGTGTGTACGAAGGGTGTGGTGGCAGACGGTTTCGAAGGCAGCCGAGAGGTCCAGGAGGATGAGGGCTGCTGTTTCGCGGTTGTCCAGTAGGGTCCTGATGTCGTCGGTGGCAGCGATGAGGGCGGTTTTGGTGCTGTGATTGCTGCGGAATCCGGATTGGGACGGGTCCAGGATATTGTTCTCTTCGAGGAAGTGGGTCAGTTGCCTGTTGATGATCTTCTCGATGACTTTCGCCGGGAACGGAAGCAGGGAGATGGGCCGGAAGTTCTTGAGGTCTTTTGGGTCCGCTGTGGGTTTCTTGAGTAGGGCGTTGATTTCGGCGTGCTTCCAGCTTTCCAGGAAGGTGGCGGTCTCGAAGGAGCTATTGATGATCTTCCGGAGTTGGGGTGCGACGATGGAGCTTGCTTTGTTGAAGATGTGGTGAGGGCAAGGGTCGGATGGTGAGCCCGAGTGGATGGTGTTCATGGTTTTGATGGTGTCGTTGACGTGGGTCCAGGAGAGCAGGAGGTTGGTGAGGCTGGGGGGTGGTGAGTCTGCGGTGTCGGCGGCTGTCGGGAGGGTCTGGGTGTTGAAGCGGTATTGGATGACTGTGATCTTGTGGTGAAAGAAGGTGCATGACAGGGTGTACACCGTTATTGCTATTCTAGAAAAAATGTCTTTAAAGTCAATAATTAGGGGCTCAATTGTACCATGTGTGCACATTTTCGAACTGGACTACCATCCCTACTAGCATCAACAAAATGTAGTACCAAATGAATATCAGTCCACCCTGGATATTCATCAAAGGCTTTATAGGATTTCAGTTGTTGACAGATGGCTGAAACATAAGAGTGAGGAGGACTCCTATCAGTAACAAGGCCAGGCAAACATAAAATCGGATTTGGCGTTTTACATGCTTACGTTGGAGAAGTTTGGGAAACAGCTCTGAGTAGAATGTAAAAATATTGAAACAGAATTTCTCTCTGCATCATTTAACGCCACACCTGCCAGGTGACAGGAGGTTTTTTAAATGAATTTCCGCAAAGCGTTGGTCTAAAAATAGATATTTATGTGTTGGTATAAAACTGTGTGTGACTGTTTCAAGCATAGGGCAGTGTCCTTAGTTATTCAAGGTGATAGGACCGCATTTAAACAACATGATGGCATGGCTATTTTGAGCTGCTTTTTAAACAGCGAAGTGTCACCGGGCCTGGGATGCTTGTTTTTGGTCCAGGGAGGATCTGGCCTGGAATTCAGGGTGGACTGTTCCCATGAGGAGCAGGGTCAAGACTGATTCACATTTGGCCGGGTCCAAACTGGAATGGCGTGGCAAGCAAAAAAACAATGGATTTATCCCAGATCTGTGATGAGGGGTGAGTGTTTGATTTGTTCAGCATTCCGTCCAGCATCTGTTTTTTTTGCATTTGTCTCTCTAAGTGGGAAGGGTATGCCCAGACGTGGGTCCTGTGCTTGCTATGACACCGGATTCAGGTTAGCCTGGTTGATGAAGGGTGATACCCCGAAACCGATCCTAGGGTCCTTGTTTCTGGTTCAGGGAGGACCTGGCCTGGCAGAGCGGGCTGGACTGTTCACCATGGGGAGTAGGGTCAAGACTGTTATGCATATGGCCGGGTCCAAACTAGAATGGCAAGCAAAAAAAAGGATGGATTTAACCCAGATCTGTGACTGGGGTGAATGTTTGATTTATTCAGCATTCCATTCACCATCTGTTCTTTTTGCACTTTTAGAAAGTTGGCATTTTCTTGTCCTAACCATTAGGCCTGCAGCCTGATTTCTGAGTCACATGCCTAAGGTGTAGTTGACAGCTGGCCTTTGTGTATTCCTCCCAGACAGACACACAATAGAAGGCCTGAGTGTTGGCAAGGGTGGGCCATCTAAGAAATATGGAGGGGGGCACTGTGCACAGCCCTACTTGCACTACAAAGACACTGCCTCAGCTCACACACAAAGAACTTAATACCAGCCTAGTGTGACTGCAGACAGACTGGGACCAAGACAGGAAATATTAAACATCTCTGTGTGGGGGAATACTCCAGAAGCTTCTTCCATTTCAAAGCTAGCTCCAGGGATACAATTAGGACCCTCATACCCATTCTTCTGTATACTCCAGGACCTGTGTATACTACAGCAGGGTTGATCTGCTGCCAGTGGACTGCCCTGCTATCTGAGAAGGAAGACTGCACCACCCCAAGCTAAAGGAACTCCAAGGGTCAGCTGACTGACCTCTTGTTCTGAGCTTCAGGGACACAAGCTCCCGAGGCCTCTCTGCAACTGTCTAGCTGACCTGCTGCACTGGACCTGCACGGGCCCTGCTGGCCTCTGCTGGAGTGAGTTCCTTATCCCCAAGATGTGCTTCCCAGGTCCTGGAACCTTGATTTGGCACCAGTTCTGTTCCTCTTAGGAGAAGAGGAGAAATCCTTAAGTTTTATTCTCTTCGCAACCACGAACAGTTCAGTTTGTGCCAAGATCTTGATGACCACAAACAGCATGCTCCAGTGAACCAGACTTCATGCTACAGCAACAGCCAGCAACAACCGGCAACAGTAGATTTGCACTTTGAGCTACAGCATCGACAGCCTGCGGTGACCGCCAATGCAAAGCTTCAGCAACAACTGTCTTTGACGCCAGACAGGATGTTTGCGCTACAGTTATGACAGTCTGTGATGCCCAGTCTGATGTTCACGCTACGAGATTACCATCAGCGACACTCTCCCTGCTTCTCCCCTACCTCTTCCAACGCAAACTAGACTTCCTACGCTGGACTTTACAAATAACTTTTCAGCTGAAGTAACCTGGTTCCTGTACCTGGCCCGTGCTCCATCGTGTTGGCCCGAACTTGTGACTTTCACCCTGTTCCGCACAATCAGATAACCGTGGATGGCGCTTTGTGGTTTTAGGTGTTATACTTACCCTAAATCTTTAAAATTGCATTTACAGTTTTAAGGATTGAACTTTTGCCATTTTGGTGTCAAATAATTTATTAAATTTTACTCAAGTTTGCTAAATTGGTGTGGGATTTTTCTTGTGTTGTGTTTTCATTTATTTCTGTTTGAGTGCTGCATAAATACTTTATACATTGCCTCAAAGTTAAGCCTGCCTGCTTTTGTGCTGAGTTACCAGAGGGTTGAGCCCTAGTTAATTTGGTGACTGTGGTCGTTCACCCTGACAGGGATTTTGGCTATTGTTTGAGAAGAGTTCACACCACCCCTCCTACAACAACCACATTTCTCACACTCAAACTTTTATACAGAAAATATGTTTCACTGAAAGATTATTAGCAAAGAGAAGATACAAAATAATAAATAAAGGCAGTGTGTCAATTAAAAAATGCAGGTTAAAGTTGAGGGAACAGCCAGTATTATACTGAAAAATAAACCACTAAAATAAGTTGATCCACAATTGATAAATATATTTAGTTAAGTAAATGTTCCAAATAAAAGTGTGATTTAGATCAGGGGTGTACCACATAAATCTTGGACAGGGAACCCATGCCAAATTTAAAGAATGTACACATGAAAGTCTTTTACCTACAGATCATTTACTTAGCTGCAACTTGATTCACAAAATGTGCCCCCGTATAAAATCCTATTTTTGCTCTTGTAGAGCTACTCCTATGTTTGGAGCAAAGTTACAACTTATTGGAAATTCAAAATATATTCTTGGATTACTCCTGAAAAAATTAGAACAATTGCAGATTCCCAGAATTAGACACATGCACAGAATTCCATATGCAGAAATAAACCATTACATTTGCACTTTTTTTTTGGCTGGGTAATTAAATACAATGCGAATTAGACCCGAAGGTATCAGAGTATTTACATGAGCACCAGTTGTGTTACAGATGGACATATTTTTTTTTTCATTCTTAGGCATGGGGAGATGAAGTGATTTGCCCAGAATCTCAGAATGTTTAGCGTCCCCGCCAAAACTCAAACCCAGTTTCACAGCTTCAAGGTCAACTGCCCTAGCCATTAGGCCACATTCTCTCGTAAACCATTTCCAGTTTCTCCAAGGGGAAAAATAATTTTGCCCAACACAAATCCCTTTTCTAACACTCCTTTTAAAGGGGAATTCCCCCTAGATGCTCACCCTTAAAAAAATGCAATTCATACTCATAATAGAATTAGTATGATAGATATTTCAGGGTGCAAACTGACAACAAAAAGTAAGTGAATACCCATAAACCTGGGAATTTTACACCCTTAACAACTTTGTTGGTGGGCCAATACAGGAACGTTCACAAGCTCATTCTTACAACCAGTTTTGCTCAAGTGGAAGTTCCACCCTGTGCATGAAAACTCAGTCTTAGCAAATTTAATTTGCAAAGGCAAAATAACACCATTCCTGATTTTCTTTTTTGTTTTATAGTTGGAAACAGTATTTTGTACTTGAAAAGTTATTTCAATTTAGGGTCTCAAAGGAAAATGTTACTTACCATGTAAGCATCTGTTCATAGCATGTAGGACTATAGATTCACATCCTCTGAAAACTCCTGCCATCTAGTGTAGAACTTAGATGTTTACAAGTTGTTTTTTAGGTCGAGCTAGACAGCGCAGCTGTCTTTTCGAGACCTGCTGTAATGAGTCTGTAGCCATTAAGTCCATCTCCTTTCTTGACATTGCTTTTCATTTGTCTATGTCAGTGTCCTTCAAAAATTCCTGCTTGCTAGTGGTCAGTCCTGCCTCTTTGTCCCTCCTTTCTCTCTTCTGTTCATCCCACAGAGCAGGGTCTCAGTACTGTCTCATTCCATTATGGGTCTTGGTATGTTCTTTGTGGGACTCTTTTTTTGCTTGGATCCCTGCTCTGTTACTGTTTGTCTGTGTTCAACTTCAGCTCCCTATCGGCTTACATTTTAAATATAGCATTCTTACTCCCATCCCCTCTTAATGCCACAGATACCTTACTGCTGCCTCCCCGCCGTGCCTCCCGCTCTATTGCTTATATTTTATTTAGGCTTTTTGCACTTTTTCATGTTCTCCATCAGTTGGACTTTTTTTGGTAGGATATTTTGGTTTGGGCTTCCTTTAAGGTGGGATTGGGCTTGTTTCACAAGTTAACTCCCATGGAGAGTCGCACAGATACCGCTCCAGGCGGAAACAGCATGCAAGCCTTCAACAGCAACTATAACAATCCGGAACTGGAAATTATGCGATAAAATTTGGTCAGCGTTCAAAGACACAAGGAGGTGTAACACTGTAAACATGAGGCTCAAGGATGGTCGAACACGGAAGACGCCATGATTGAGCTGTTGTATTTCCAAAAATGTACTCCTAAACACGTATTTTATGCAGATGTGGCTGCAAACTTTTACTACAAAACATATTTTTATTACCTGTGGTTAATGATTTATCTGTATACACACAGGTGACATTTGATGTAAAATGAGGCATTACAAGATCAAAGCTTCCTGCAATGCAGACTTTTTTTTCAAACAAATGTTGGCCTGGCTGAATTGCTGCCCTCGCTGTTGCAGCTCGCAGCTGGGGTGGAAGTGCGTCAGATTGCAGCAGATTTTTCGGATGCTGCAACAGCTGTTTTTTCGATGAGCACTGTCAGGTAAAGCAGAGTTTGCCAAAGTTATGGACCGGTACCTGCTGTTCCTTACTTGGGAGATTAGACTATAGCTTGCGATTGCCACGACTAGAGGTTTTGGAAATGTTTATCATACGGCATGAACACATTCTGTTAACTGTGGAAATATAATGTACGAGTCAGGGCTAACGCATTGATGTTGATTTATCGTATTTATTGAAGCGTAGATATCCTAACTACATTAGTCTGTTTCAGCCCTTCCAACCAAAGGCCACATTATTTTACCTCATATCAGGATGTTAAATATTGTACAAAACAATATCATATTGTGCAGTTTCTGTAATAAGTTGCAGGCGTTTCTGAAATTAAGGATTCACAGATATTGTGAACTCATGGGTGATCCTGGCGTTCAGCGCGGTTACATGTTAGTCACTGACACCAGCGGTAGACGTGCATTGCAAAAGTGCTGTGCGCAATAGAGGCGGGGGTGAGTGAGCAAGGAGGCAGTGTCAAAGACGTGGCAAAAATAATATATACATATTCTGTCACTTTTTTGGTCTTTCAACTTCAGTAGCTACATATACATGTAATGCACTATTGTACATTATGAAACCTGAAGGCTACAGAGTTGAAACCTGCAGTAGATGCACAGTGGAGAATGGTGACTTGTGTATGTTTAGTGCTACGAGGTCAGTCTGTGACAAAAAGCACTGTGAAATAAAATGTACAAACGTATTAAAATTGAACCACAAACAAATGAGAACAAAACAAACGGCAAGCAGCATATGAATACTTTTTTCAAATTAGAAAAAATATAGAAGGTGCCCTGAGAAAAAACACAAAAATGCTCTTCATAATAACTTTTACATGTGTTTTGCAAGTTAATTTCTTATTTTACATAACCCAAAATGAACACACTCATAGTAACGCCACAGGGAACGAATGTTTAAATTCATTTTTAAAGGTTAATTTTTAGTTTTAAGTTACCTAAAAATAAACAGAAACAGTTATAATAAAAGTGCTGTGTGGCTGTGGGTGTTAGCACAAATGTTATTAGGCATGGTACTAGGACGTTACCTGTGTTCATCCTCCCCCATGCCCTTCCTTCGTGTTCCTTGCCCACCTTCTCCTTTCTCACCCTTCTCTGTTGTCTTTCTCCACTGAATTTGTTCTTTTCATTAATCTCCTATTTTCTATTCATTATTTTATCTCCTCCTCCTTTCTTTCCTTCCTTTCATCTTTTTCCTCCTCTTTCACATTCTCTCCTCTTCCACTGCCTTTCATCTCCTGCTCTTTAATGTTTCTTGTCTTCTTCCTTTTTTTCTCCCTTTAACCTCCTCCTTTCTCCTAGACCCCGGTTTTAACCTCCTAATTTGTCATTCTTCTTCTACTCCTTTCCTTAACTAACTGCTTATTAGTATTTTGGTATTAAGTGGTTCTTAAACGTGCTCGAAATGTACATTCTATTCAATAATTATGTCTCTGACATCTTTCCTCGTCCTCCATGAGACCTATTTGCAAATAGTTTGGAGCGGAATACCACACAATTGGACTGAAAGGGCCCATTGGTTCAGTTTCCAGCAAGAAAGTAATTGCAAGTACAATGAAAATATTAATTTTCAAAGCCAACAGGTCTCGCTTCTGGTGAGTGATTTGCTTTGTCAATACATTGTGGTATTTTGATGTGAGCTAGCATGTGCCTGAATACTGCTGCACAGCTAGCAATTTTGCAACAGGTTTGCTCTTAAAACCCATTCCTTGATTTCGGATGCAAATGATTGCTGACGTGCATGTCATGAATCATTAATACACGTGTCAAGGCCAATGCGTACAACTATGTTGTGACGCCTTGCAATTCTGTTGAATTTACTGTTCTAACATAGATGACAGCCATGTCTATACTAACTATAGAAACAAGCATGTGCAATGCAATAGATCTTGCATTTGCGAGAGTTTGAGCTATTGGCATTGTAAATGACAATGCCTTTTCATTTATGTATATGAAAACCGGCAAGTGGTGAGTAAACACGCACTTTGTACTTATAGTCCTTGCTTATGAGAAGCAAGGCTGGCAGTAAAAGAGACGCAGTTACTGCTAGCCTTGATCTCGTTAGTAAAGTGCGTGAACATTTTAAGGAGTGTTGACTACCAGGAAAGTTTGGCCCAAGTTGGGGCTCTGGGGATGAGAGTCAGAAACGTTTTCTGCATCTTCTCTAGTATGAACTGAAGGAGCGGGAGAGGCAGAAAAACAAAAGCTAATATCCCTGACCAGTTCATCCTTAGTGCATTTCTCAGGGACTGTGTGTGTGAGTACCTGGAGGCAAAGCTTGGGCATTTTGCATTTTTGGGGCAGGCAAAGAGTTCTATTGTGTAGTTCCTCAGCAGGGGAAGTAGCTGTGGAGGCCTTGTGGGTGGAGGTCCCACTTGTGGGCTTTGTGCATCCTATGGAGGAAGTCAGCATGGTCATTGTTCACCCCAGAAAGATACTTTGCCATATGGTGGCAAAGTGACCATTGCAAAATGGTCAGAACTGGCAAGGAGAGGGAAAGAGAATGAGTGCCGCCTTGCTTCTGTAGCTAGTATATGGCAGTCAAGTTTCAATCCGGACTAGTAACACTTTGCCTCAAATGAGTGTAAGGACGGATTTGGGGGAAAGATGGATTATTACCAGCTTGAGGCAGTTCATGTGGTGCCCCTGTTAATGTGGGGCCATACACCCTGCACTACAATGAGACAGTGCTGTACTATCCAGCCAGCTTGAAAGCCATCCGTTGTAATGATGAATTTGCGGGACAGCCTTGCAATAGTTTGTTGCTGTTCCATCACTTCAGAGCGATGTACACTGGCCTTTACCAACACTAGATCATCCAGTAGACACTCTACATGTGAACACTGTGCAGAGAGACTCATGGGGCACCATACAGGTCATGAGGCCATCATGCCGAAGAGGTGCATAACAATTCAGACTGTGAAGAACTAGTTTCGCTGAAAAAGAGGCACTCCTGCTCAAAACCAGGGACCGTTTGTTTGCTGGGATAGGCGTTGCCTGTGACTGAGTTTATTGTTGACTCCAAGAAGGCTTGTATCTGCAGGGTTAACAGATAGGACGTGGTGCCATTGATGGTGAATCTATGGCTGTGGAGTAGTGAGATAGATGCCTGGGTATGCATAAACACTGGGGCTTGCTTGCGTTCTTGAACAGCCAATCGTCCAGGAAGGGGAAGACGGGGAAACCTTACCTACTTAAATGTGAGGCAACCACTGCCTGGCATTTGGTGAAGACCTGTGGGGTGGCAGTCATGCTGAAAGGTAACACTTTTGAACTAGTGATGGGCACTTTCTGTTAATCAAGGTAGTGTTAGTGGGCGACATAGATGGGAATGTAGAATAAGGGGTCCTGGAGGTCTAATACAGTCATGAAGTCATTTTTTCTGCAGCAGAGGGATGACAACCTGCAAGTGTGAAAGTGTTCAGGCAGGATGTACCTCTTGAAGGGCCTGACGGAACTGTCCTTTTATGAATGGGGAAATAAACAGAGTAAACTCCATTTGCTGTGATAATTGGAGGGCTAGTTCTATAGACTAATTTTGAGGGTGTGCTTGGACTTCTTACTCTAGGATGAGCTGCTCTCTGCTGAGGCCATATTTGAATGGTGAGTTGTTGGGAGGAGGTGTGCGAGGTGCTCGGCACCAGCGGTGGCAAATCACTGCTAAGACCCACTTGTCGAATATGATTTTCTGGCAGAGTGGGAGGAAATACTGGAGTCTCCTCCGGACAGGTGCTGTGTGATTGTAGGGGGGAGGTTGATTGAGTCAATGCTTAGTAGAAGGCCCCCATGCCAGAGCGCAATCTGCCCCACCTCTGGTTTTATTCCATTTCAAAGTACCCCTGCAATAGCCTCATGGTGGGTACTGCTGGTAGACCTGCTGCTGTCTCTGACAGGAAAAGGTAGGCTTGGAAGTGGTGGTTTTCAAACCGGCTCTGTATTGATGCCTTTGAAAGGAGCCTCTAAGGAGGAAGTCTAGAGAACAACCATGACCTAGGCAGTGTCAGTCTTTTTTTTAGCATCTGCTCAACCTGGGAGCCAAATATGCATTCCCCATCAAAAGGCAGGTTGAGCAAATGCTGTTGAACTTTGGGCCTGAAGTTAAAGATGCGCAGATTGGGGGCGTGGCCAAGTAGGATGGCTGAGCGGATGTGAACCGCTTCAGCTCCGGACCCCCACGGCTGCCTCGGGTCGTTACCGCCACAGAGAAAGGGCAGAACACCCAGGAGGGATGAGCAGCGGAGCCCCTAATTAACGGGGATGTCAAGTTTGACCCTGAAATTCGTGCGTCAGGCTGGGCACTAGCTCCACAGCGAGGGACTGCGAAGTGAGGCTGCGTGCGGCATGGAGTTGCGGCACTCACGGTATCTGGAATGGCGCCGCAATAGCGCTGTTTTGGCTGCAACCAGGACCTTACCGAGACTGAGACGTCCCAGCGACGAGGGGGATCGGCGCTGAGGCCTCTTGGCGCCCGCTCCTAAGTGGATCCCACATGGTGTGCTTTCGCGGCGGCCCGCGAGTGAGAAGGTGAGGCCTTAGGTTCCGGCGGGCGGTTGCTGCCAATGCGGACGGCGCCTCCACCCAGGAGCACGGAGGGAGAGAGGGGATCTCGCTGCAAGTGGACGCCTCCCCTCGTAAGCCCAGAAATCTGGTGCTGAGGAAGGGGTCGGGATTCGGTTCGGAGGCCTCGCCTGACTCCAAGATGGCGGCGGGCTGGCTGGCGATCCCTGATCCGGTATCCGAGTGGACATTTCAGGAAGGTGTCGAACAGCAAGTGGCGGTAAGACGTGGTGCCTGCGCAGCTCCCATCCTACATGTAGGGAAATGATCTTGAGCCTGGGGGCCAAAATTAGCTAGACGGATGTCGCCTGACCCTAACATGGACGACTCTTGACTGCCTCAGTCTAGTCTGCCCGACTACTGACGGTGCCTGCCGATGTGGGAGGGCTTGCCATTTCCCACCCGGACTCCCACCTCCCATGCAGTGAAGGTTGCAGCTTCTATGCCGCCCAAGAAAACCACAAACAAGGTTTTACGCTACTTCTCGGCCTCTGATAAAGACTCTCCTCTTCTGGACTCCCCTCCAAAGCAGAACATGGCACTCACTCGGGAAGAATTAGTGGCGACTTTGAGAGACTTTAAAGCGAACCTCTACACTGAGATCAAACATGACCTGCGGGCCTCCATGGACCAGCTTAAGGCGGACCTCACCGAGAAGATGGTGTCTCTCCGCCAAGATGTGGACGCGGTGGGCACCAGGGTACTAGAGGTGGAGGAGCGGACGCAGGACCTGGAGACCACAACCTCCACTTTACAGGACGCCCAACGGGTATTGAAGGCCCAACTCCAGCACGCACTGCTGAAGGTGGAAGACCTGGAGAATAGATCCTGGCGGGAGAACGTCCGCATTCGCGACCTGGAGGAGGGCACGGAGGGGTCGGATCTGGAGGCTTCCATCACAGGCCTCTTCTGAGAGAAACTGGCACCCCACCAACTGAAGATTAAAATTGACCAAGCTCACCGTGTGGGGACCATGCACTGTCCTGGTCAAGTTACATACTTTTAAAACAAAGGAGGCCATTGTGAACGCAACGAGGAAAAAGACTGACGTCTCCTTCCAAGGCTACAAATGCTCGATATTTCAGGACCTGGCACCAGCTACTCTCGCTCGCCGGCAGCTGCTGAGACCCATCACCACAAAGTTACGAGATGAGAACATTCGTTATCGCTGGTCGTTTCCATTTGGCTTGGTCTTTGAATACCAAAACAAACCCTACCATGTGACGGAACTAGCTGATGGCCTCTGCATTCTGGGCCTGCCACCATTACAGGAGGAATCTTCGGAGGGCACATCCAGTGGTCAGGAGCAACGGCGGAAGGGTTCCAGATCTTGGCACACGGTTCCTAAATCTAAATGAATCTCCAGAGACTGATCTCATAGGCCTGCCTGTCGGGCGCTGCCTTGTGCCCTGACAGTTTTCGACCAGAGACACTGTTGCAGGCATATACTACGTCGAGAGCGGGAACTCGATCGACTGGGTTAATCGAGGAGGCGTCTGGAGTGAATCCTCCCACTTCTAAAGACACTGAGGTTGTTATTTTTCCTTACTTTCCAGGCTATGTTTTTACTATGCTTTCTGGATGCATGGCAGCCGGGGGGTGCGGGCCTTGTCCGTACCACACAGAATTCTCCCTGGGTTTTTCGGGAGGTTCCCAGCTGCGGGTCTGTTGGCTCACTGTTTTTTTTGGGGGGGGGGGGGGTGGGGTTTACCCTGGTGGTGGTGTCTGGGCTATGTTTTTCATTCTGGTCAAGGCAATGGTGTATGACAAAATGGGGGGCATGGGGGGAGGACGTTGTATCTCAGTGGAGAGCTCACTAGGAGAGGTTTCGGCCACAGATCCGGAGCACGCCTGACTCTCAAGGGGAGGGGCAGTGGTACAGTCCATCAATGGTGTCCATAGCGACCTGGAATTTTAAAGGGATGAACTTCCCCCAAAAATGTCAAAAACTCTGGAAATACCTCACAGATCGAAGGTTCGAGGTGGTGGCTCTACAGGAAACTCATCTTAAAAAGTCAGAGGACACTCGGTTGCACCACAAATCATATCCCCTCATATACAAGTCGTCCTCTAACACGAAGAATAATGGGGTTGCTCTACTCTTCCACAGCTCCACCAAATTCCAGCATGAGGCTACTAAAACAGACAGGGAGGGACAGGTTGTTGTAGTAAAGGGACAGCTCAGGGGCATATTATGTACCTTCGCTTCCAAATATGCTCCCAACTCGGGACAGGCCACCTTTTGTACTAACACCCTTGAGCTGATCTCTGGGTTTGCGGAGGGTCCGATAGTTGTCCTGGGGGACTTTAACTTGGCCTGGCACGAGAGCCTGGACAACTCACATACACATAGATCGACGACATTCACCTTTCCCAAAGAGATCAAGCAAAAAATATCCTCCTTGGGCCTGCGTGATGCTTGGCGGGAGTTGCACCCCTACTCCAGGATTGACTATGTATTTCTTAGTCAGGCCCTAGAGGGTTCTCTCCAGGCAGCGCAGATATTGCCGATCTCCATTTCCGACCATAGCGTGGTCACTATTAATATAAACTGGCCGGGACCCAAGACAGGTGCGCCCTGATGGTATTTCCCGACCCCGATCCTACGGGATCCCGTACTCCGTGAGGAGCGGAGGACCTCTATACTTGATTTCTTTGCCCAGAACTCACCTCAGGACAACTCCGCAATGAATAACTGGGACGCCTTTAAGGCAGTCATCAGGGATACATGTATCCAGCTTAATGTGACAATTAACAAGCAGTGGCAAAAGGAAAGGGTAGAACTCGAACACGAGCTGGAGGTAATTGAGAAGGCACACAGAGCGACCCCCACCCGAGAGTTGCAGCAACAACTTACCGCCGTTTGGGACAAACTCCGCTCGATCTACAACAATAGGGCGGAATATATGCTCTTGAAACTATGACAGACCTCCTATGCTCACTGGGGATAAGGTAGGGCCAGTGGCACGGCGGCTCTGAGTGAAGAGGGAACGGGAATTTATTGGGGGCATCCTGGACCGCCGGGGGCACCTCACCCATACTGACGATCAGTAGGCCAACCTCTTTGGCGATTTTTATGGGGAGCTCTACCAGGGCACGGATCCAGACACGGTCCTACAGCAGCAGTATTTAGATTACGTATCACTTCCCAGGATTTCCCCCGCGACTGCAGAGGCCCTTGATGCCCCTATTTCCTCTGAGGAGGTTCGACTGGCCATAGGAAGACTCAAACTACACAAAGCCCATGGCCCGGACGGCCTAACGGCCCTATTTTACAAAAACTTCACAGCGGAGTTTGCACCCCATCTCACTGAATTATTCCAGGCGATAGCTGCTGATGCGCGCGTCTCCACTTCTATGGCTGAAGCGGTGATCTCAGTGATACCTAAGCCAGGGAAGGACCCCCAACATTGTGCCTCATACAGGCGTATAGCTCTTCTCAATCTTGATGCTAAACTCTACTCCATGATTCTGGCGACGCGCGTGGAGGGGTTGATGGCCGAGCTGATCCACCCGGATCAGTCGGGCTTTATACAGGGGTGACAGACCCATGATAACATCCGTCGCACCATACACCTTATCGAAAAAGCCTCCAAATTCAACTTGCCTGCTATCCTGGTTGGTCTTGATGCAGACAAGGCCTTCGACAGAGTGGACTGATCGTTCCTATTCCTCACCATGCAGCGCTTCGGCTTTGGGATAACTTCGTCCGCATGGTTAAGGCCAATTATCATCTCCCCAGTTTGCGAGTGATGGTGAACGGGCCTCCTTCTCTCCCTTTTATTCTCAGTAGGGGCACGCGACAGGGGTGCCCTCTTTCTCCCCTCTTTCTCCCCTCCTGTTCGCCCTCAGTATAGAGCCCCTTGCTGCACGTTTTCAGGCCAATGAGGAGATAAGGGGAATTAAATGCAGTGGCATTGAGCACAAAGTGTCCCTGTTCGCAGACGATATTCTCCTCACTCTCATAGAGCCTGCCTCATCCCTTCAGGCAGTGCAGAGGGAGCTATTGGGCTTTGAACAAGTGGCAGGCTTTAAGGTAAATCTCTCGAAATCATCCATACTTAACCTCACGCTGCCTGCAGGCGAGGTGACGCGATTGAAGGCCCAAACACCCTTCCAATGGGCCAAGCACTCTCTTCTTTACCTGGGGGTCCATCTCACAGCTAAAGTTGGGGATCTATGTCGGGCTAACTATCCCCCCTTAGTGACGCAGCTGCAACAGGATTTTAAAAGGTGGAAGCCTCTCTACATCTCATGGTTAGGGTGGATCAACGCAGTCAAAATGACAGTCCTTCCCAAGCTCCTCTACTTGTTCCAAGCCCTGCCCATCTCCTTAGAGCATGACCTCTTGCCGCGTGTTTGTTCCCTGGTAAATAATTTTATTTGGCAGGGGGGTCAGGCTCGCCTACCTTACCATGTGCTGAGGAAGCCTAGGAGGGGGACTGGGGGGTGTGGCACTTCCAGATTTCAAATTGTACTATCAAGCAGCCCAGTTGCGTGTGGTGACCGAATGGACAGCATGGGAGTCCGATAAACACTGGCTCCACATGGACCGCTCCATCGTGGGGTGCTCCATATGGGATGTTCTCTGGAAGCCAGAAGGCACCGCCCTGCTAATGCCTACCTAAGCACCCCCACCTGCATGACTTTGCCGATTTGGGACCAGGTAATGAGAAGGGAGGGTTGGACTACATTCCCTTCCCCATTCACCCCCATTCACTTCAATCCAGCATTTCCCCCAGCACTTCAGGAGGGGTCTTTCGACTGTTGGAGGGAGGAGGGCTGTCTTAAACTCTCGGACCTTTTCCACAACTATGACATACGGACATTCGAAAGCTGTCAATGGGAATTTTTGATCCCCTCTAGTGAGCACTAACATTACCCACAGCTTAAACACTGGGTCACGCTTCCACACATAAAAGAGGCAGCCACAAGAGAACTAACAGCAATGGAGTCATTGGCGATCCACAGGGCGTGTTCTATGAAAGGTGCCATCTCCTCGCTCTACCGGCTGCTGCTGTCCACTCTACATGCGCCTCGAGCACGATACATGTCCTTTTGGGAGTGGGTGCTGGGGTGGGATATCACAAAGGAAGAATGGGAGCATTTATGGGGGGGATCCCTCTAGACACAACAAATCTATAGGTCATAGGGAAGCCCACTACAAAACGCTACTGGATTCGTACTTATACCCTACCAAGCTCTGGAGGATCTTCCCCGACACATCCGATCTCTGCTGGCGGGGTTGCGGGGAGAGATGGGGCTTTCGCCACATCTGGTGGGACTGTCCTAGTATTCTGCCTTTTTGGGAGGAAATTCTCTCCCACATCAAAGAGATGCTGGAGTACCCGAGTCCCTCGGATATTGGGGGTGCCCTGTTGGGCCTCCGAGATCCAGAATTAGATCACACTCCAAACTCGAAAAAGGTTATCCTGTGGACTTGTCTGGGGACGGCCAAACTTACAATAGCGGCACCATGGAAGAAACCAGGCACCCCAGCAATCTCATTATGCAAAAAAACAAGCTACGGCTGACCAAAAGTTAAGCACTTCAAATCCCAATTTTTTTTGTTAAAAGTTCAGTTCCTGTGCACAAATCTTCCTGGAGCACGCCGTAGATCGACTCCACTGGAGACCAGTTATGTGAAAGAAGAGCAAAAGAGTAGTTTGTGGTTATTTTTGGGGAATGATTTCTTGCCTTACATATACAAATCAATTCCTCCCAGCCACATACTAGGGATAGGTACCTTAAAATCGGTGCTGACGATGTCTTAATGTTTCGTATGTATATTTCTTTATTATATGCGTGTATGCAGTAATTTTATTGTACAAGAAATATATGATATAAATGTTGTTTTGTGCTTTATTCATTTATGATATAAATGTCGTGATGTTTTTTATTTGGCAAAATTTGTCCTTTTTGTGAGGTTTTTTTCATCCTTTTTTCATCTATTTATATTATCTTTTCAATTGATGTATTTCTTGTCTCTGGTAGTTTTGAAACAATCGACTATCAGATAGAATGTATCGTTGTGTCATGTGATGTTCTGTGGTGTTTTTGGTATTTAAATGTGGTTATGTTGCATGTTTTCAGCCTTGAAGAAGTTCCAGTGTGGAACGAAATGCGTTGGCTGCGAGTCTTTTTACAAGAAAATTAAAAGAATATTTCAAAGATATTGTTTGGACCTGGACTTCTTACTGGTGCACCTTCCTCTTTTGCTCTTCTTACCCCAGCAATCTCACTTTGGCATGCCGGGTTATGGAGACTCCTTTCTATGGAACTGCTGGCAGACACTTTTAGAGACGATTACACGGCCTTTGAACACAAATGGGGGCCCTTAGTTAAGTTCCTTTCACAAGGTCTACTGGCAGCAGTATGTCCTCCCTCGACTAGGGCTATGCACCTTTTAAAACTACGGCAAGGGGAGCCCAGAGGTTTCACGACCTATTGGATGCAGCGTTCTGTAGTCCGCCTTGATATGTTGAGGTGTCGGAGGAAGCCGTGTTACAGTCTTTTTCTTCGTTTGATTATTATTCACCACCACCTATGAGTGGGGGGAGGGGGATGGGGTACCTGGACAGGTGGGAAGGGACGTTGTTTGTAAATGTTTGGTCAGGACAATAAAACTGCCATCTATTTGTTATCGGGGGGGGGTGCCGTACCCACGGATCGCTTGAAACTGAACTCTTCTCAGCGGTTTGAATTTGACCCTGGGACTTGCACGTCCCGCCTGGGTTTTTTTTTTTGCTATGTAATTTGCCTGATGGATGCTCAATAAACAGAACTTTGACAGCAAAAACAATGCGCAGATTAGGATACTGGTGTTGACACCCCCGAGCAGCTGTATCTGCAGCATTAAGGGTACACTGCACACCTGATGGTGTCATTTCAGTTGGCTCTATCTGCCGTCACTAACTCCTCAGCGTGTATCTAAACTTATCAGTAGTATCAGTAGGCGTTTTATGAGCACTCATGTCATCCGAGTGTGCTCTGTTGTAATTAGAGAGTAGGCCATCTCAATTAGCTATTCTCCAATGGACCCTCTTACCTGCAACATCATGTTTTCTGCTCATCATATCAGGCGGAAGAGAATTGCCCGTGCCCTGAGAGTTCGCATACTTACGCATGGTATGGCCCACCTAGGAATCTGGGGTGACCTGACCTCTGAAATACGGAGGATCGATGGGGGAGGGTTTATATTTTGTATCCACCCTAGGCATTAAACACTAGCCTTGCTTGGTTACTTTTTTATTTTTGGTTGGTCTTCGCTTTATTACTGCATTTAACAACAATACATACAGTTGTAGTATTGTGAACACCTTAGTTATATCGAGATACTGCCTAACAGTATCTAATATAACATCATACAGTTATATTGGGGTGTGTCTGGTGTTTGGTATTGTGGTATTGCATCATGGATTGGGTGTTTTTGCCAGGTATGGTTGTCAGGTTAGGTGGTCTGTTCCCATCAAATTTTGCTGGTTCGCATCTGCAGTTACAGGCCTCCACTATCCGTAGGGTGTGTAGTGGGGCGTTCCTCACTCTCGCCCCCCCTTGCCAGAGGGGTATGTCTCTGTCGCTGACTTCAGCATCCCCTTGAGCATGTGCAGAAATGTAATTGTTAGCTCTAATTTAGATAGCGGTTCCACAAAGAAGTCACCATCCACATGGAGGATGTGCATATCCACCTGGTGGAAAGTTTCAGTCCTTTGGATGACCTCATAGTAGGTGGTCATCTGGGGGTGACGATGTAGCTGGATAGTGAACCAAGTCTGGATCTCCGGGGATTAACATCATAGTCATACCACAAGTAATCAGGGGGCACTCTGTGAAACGGTATGTCACTGGGGTCACCTGGGTGAAGGAGGCTGCTCTGTCCATACGAAGAGTGAGGGGAGCTCATTAGTAAGCATGGAAGGGGTGAAGTTTGAGGTGGTGGAGGAGGAGGCGGCCCAGTTGGAATAGGGCTTGGGTCCCTGTCCGTTAGCTTCTTGCATTTGGGCGTCGGGAGAGGCTCCAAGGCAAGTTCCGCCTTAATAGTGAACTTTCGGTTGCGAACCACAGTCAATACCAGTGTTGGAGACAGTCTGGTGGAGATCTTGCTGGTGTGGGGATAAATAACAAGATGTTTTTGTCTTGCATCCGATTTCTCCTGAAGGCGTTGGAGGATAGGCTGTCACCCCAAGTGGAATGGGTATGCCCAGACGTGGGTCCCTAGCTCTCCATACCACTGGATTCAAGCTATCCTGGCTGATGAGAGGAGATACCCCGAAACCGGTCCAAGGATGCTTGTTTCCAGTCCAGGGAGGACCTGGCCTGACAGTTTGGGCTGGACGGCTCCCATTGGGAACAGGGTCATGACTGATTTGCATATGGCTGTGTTTAAACTGGAATGGCATGGAGAGCAAAAAACGATGGATTTGGGCCCAAATCTCTGTACTGGGGTGAATGATTGACACTTCTGCTGTTTCTGCGGGGCCAGGACTACGGGTCCCAGCCTTCCTTGCGGCCCGTTGCTGCCAAAAAGCCACAGCTGCGCCTGGAGGTGCTACAAAAGCCCGACAGCATTCCCGCAGTGTGGGACGCTTCTTATGTGTTTCTGCGGAGGCAGGAGTACGGGTCCCAGCCTTCCTTGCGGCCAGTTGCCACCAACAAGCCACAGCTGCGACTGCAGGCACTACAAAAGCCCGCCAGCACTCCAGCAGTGTGGCCCGTCAGCGACAGGAAGAGGTAGGGCAGGGCCACCTCCCCTTTTAAGTCATCAGTCACATGCGAAGATTAACGAGGTGAGTGCTTGCCAGCCCCAAACTCTTGGCACCATTCTAGCTGCTATGAATTGACCCTAAATACCATAATGGGGAAGCGCATTGGGACATCAACTGCAGGCCCCATCACCAGCAGCATTAATAGCATTCTCAAAAGGGTGGTTAATAGTGTATCAGGGGAGATAGAACTGACGGAGCACCGGCTGTGTCTGGGCAACGAGGGTTCATTGATTAGCTCACACCCTAGAGGGGCACCAACCGATCCAGACACTGCACTGCATTTGAACTGGGACCTGCAATTGCACTGCATTGCCCGCAGTTCCACAGGCCAGGTATCACCAACAACCCGCATGTCAGTGCGAGTTCAACTGGTTGCAACACATCCGAGCCTCAGCCAACCGTTAATACCCACACAAATATGGGAATCCCAGCTGTCAAAGGCAAGACAAAGTGCGGGAAGCCCTTTTGCACCAAAAGGAAACAACCAGTCTGAACCGGTTCTTCCCGTAACTGTCTGTCTGGATGGATGCAGTCATCCTCAAGCATTGGTACCCCTGAGGCAGGGTTAAATTGGAAGTCGCACCGCTCTATTAACTCACCGACTGAGGTGTTACCGGATAATGGGGGGGGCTGTGGACACCTTTGCTACCGACACTGTGTATAAGCAAATCAATGAGTTGTTAGGTTCTAAACTCACTTCTCCTTTGGAACGTTTAGACCATTTCAACACAGCTGTGGGAAAGCTTAGTCTACCGCCGGTACCAGCACAACCTATGGGCGCCCTGGGGGTTGGATTTACTGCTGGTATTGTTCACGGTGACAGTCAATCTCACACCACCATTGCCACTGTCCCTGTTATCCCCCCCACTTATCAGTCCCTCAGTCAGTAGCGCATGCTCTACATGTAGAGAAGTTAGGGAATGTTTTCCATCTAAAGTGAATGTAGCATGGAATCCTAACCCAAAGAGCGTCACAATTTTGCCTCCCGACCCTATACTAGGCCGCACTAATAGATCAGACCACACACATGCTGGAATATTGCCAGTCAATCCAAGCAGCAGTGTAACAGATACTCTAAGTAGACACCAGCCGAGGCCAAACCCAGACGTCTCAAGTTTACCTCCGGCTTGCCCATATGTGCTGGTGTTGGCTGGCATTCCAACCTTTAGGAGGGATCAGAGGGAGTCCTGGGCTGGTCTGCATAATAAATGTGTGGACTGGCTAACAAAAAACAGGAAGTTTCACCCGTCCGACATGAATGAGATTATTATGGCACGCAGAGTCGGGTGGGTTGGTACGTCCCCCAAGATTATAGATGGAGATTGCATCGTGATTAATTTTCGCAGACCATCTGTGGTGCGATCTCTACTGAGAGCCCATGAGACTACACTAAATTACAGCACCAACATCTGTTCCCTACCGCAGGGCTACTTTTATAAACCAATCTCTGGGCCCCCTATAAACGAGTCTCCCTTTCCAATTCTACATAATAGGTTTCAGGCCCTGTCCGAACTCGACACCCAGGACTGACTACTGACGGCACTGGAACTTTCTGATATTCCTCATGGGCTCGCACTCCCCCCTCCCCCCCAGCCCCCAATGCAACTAAGACTGACAAACCATATGCTCCACCTAAGGTCCTGGCCAAACCGGATCAAGGTATCCTGAGCTGGAACGTGGCCGGCCTCCAGTCTAGGTTGAGGGATCCGGATTGGCTAAAACTGGTAAGACAGCAGGACATAGTTATGTTTCAAGAGACATGGGTGACTCAAGAACATATCGACGGGTTCAAATGCCACAATATCGTAGCCCCAATGCCCAAGTCTGGTCGACCCTCGGGGGGCTTGTCAATCTGGATGAACACTGCTGCAGGCGGCAGTGCCAAGGCCCTATGCTCCAAAAGCAACAATTTCCAAGTCATACAAAAGGGGCGTTTCTCTCTATTTAATACGTTTTTATAATAATGATTTTTATTTGAAACCCAATGGAAATTTTATTAATCTATTTGATTTTATTACCAATTTAGAACACCATAAAGAACCTATCAAAATAGCAGGCATCTGGCTGGGAGATTTTTTTAATTCAAAATTATCACACACCACAACCAGCACATGGCCCTGTAGTAGAGTGCAAACCTGTCTCAGGGGCAAGGAATTAGCGGCCCACCTGTACACCCACAACCTTACTAATGTCATGGAAATCGCAGGTGTAACACTAGATAATAACCCTCCTGTGCCGCCATTTAGAGGTAGGGGTTGTGCCTCCACTATAGATTATGTTTTTAATGCTCACATTCTATCTAGAAGATTATTTAGTGAAAGCTGAAGTTATTGCCACAACCCATGGGGACCACAACCCAATTAAAACAGTGCTGAGATTTTCTCCCAGGCCCATGTTCGTTTCAGAATGTGGTGCCAAGAATTTGTCAACCTCCACTGACAACTTAAGACTGCTTTGGCGGTGCATTAACAATACTGAATTGTTTTGTACATTAGTTAAGGATAATTGCACCTCATCAATTCATGTCTATTGGCCCGCGATCCCTGCCCTGAGGTAGTCAATGATTTTATTAAACTCTGTGCGGCTATCAAATCCCTATTATCGAAGCTTATCCCCCCTGTTCAACGTGGATCTAGATGGTCTGATCACGAGTGCTCCGAGGCTAATAGACAGCTAAGTAAGGCATTGTCAACTAGTTCAAGGTGTAACTTCCTAGTAAAATCGGCAAGGCAGAAGTACAAGCTAGCTACCTCAGCGCTAACGCGTAGTTTGATGCTGCTGCTTTGTTTTATGCTATTTTTAATATTGTAATTCGCGCTGCTATCTTTGGCGCTTTGTGCTTTCTGTGCTTTTTGTGGCCTATTATTGGAGGGGATAGCCAGGTCAAACCTGCACTTTAAAAGTTGACAACTCACCTGCATTTTGCGGGATTTAGGTAGACTCTGGGGGACTACTTAGGACGCGATCGCGGTGTTCCGGCCGCCATCTTAGGTGAGGCTAATTGGATCAGGCTGCCTCCGGGTGCCATCTTTGGTGGGTCTAGAGGTGTGTCCTCGCAGGACTACCGCGCGGATTATCGCCACAGCATATAAGGGATGTGTGTACCAGCGCGCAGCGTTGGCGCGCAGCGAGCGCGACGGCGGCGCGCCGGAGGTGCGCCAGAGGTAAGCCCGTTTGCGCCCGTTCGCGCACAGGTCGTGCTGGGAGCCGGGGACCCCGTTCCATTGCCCGGTGCTCGGTTAACATATACTAGGGATATGCTGTTACAACTCAATCCAGGTACGGATATGCACCAGCAGCCTCATGCTATTGAGCGGGGTGCGAAGCCCTTGATGTGCGGTCTGTTGAACGTGAGATCATTGAGTAAACATCATATGGAAATTGCATTACTCATAGAGTCTGGTAAATTAGACGTTCTGTTTATGACAGAAACGTGGACCAGAGCGGACTGTATGGTGGAGTTAGGGTTAGCCTGTCCTCCTGGCTATAAGATCAGACACAACCCGCGGGAGGGAGCTAGAGGAGGTGGTGTGGGCCTTATATATAGGGAATCGCTCGATGTTTCAATGCTTGACACTAAGAGTATTTTGAGCTGTGAGACTGGCCTTTTCTATGAAAGGGCACGGAGGTACTCTTTATTCTGGGCTGCTGTGTTATCGGCCCCCTGCCAGTACTTTGTCAGCAGTATCCAAGCTAATTGATACTATCTTCGAGCTTTCTAACACCCATGCTAGGACTCTGATTCTGGGAGACTTTAATCTTTGTTCTGATGGCCCTACAAGGTCTGCCCTCTCAGATCTGGTTCAGGCTTGTAGTGATATTCATCTGCAGCAGCTGGTACACTCACAGACCCACACTAAGGGCCATACTCTCGACCTGATCTTTGCTGACACTAGACAGGTGGTAGTTCGAGACATCCTCCCTCAGTGTTGGACGGATGATGCCCTGGTCCTTTTTTCCGTTGCACTCCCTTTGGTAACAATTGGGAGCTGAAGTATCGGCACTAGGACTAAGATGGGTAGGCAGTGGTCAAGGCTGCTCAAACAACCTTGCCTGCCATCCTTGTTGGGCGGTGAAATCCCTTTAGGAGATAGTGTGGATGCAAGCTATGAGTGCCTCAGCCGGAAAATCGTTAAATCCTTAGAGGTGATGGCCCCTCTGCGCAAAATCAGGGATAGATCCAAGACCGCTATGCCTTGGTTTACCACTGAGCTACTACAATTGAAGCTTTGCTGTAGACGTGTGGAGCGGGCCTGGAGAAAACACTATCTAGACTCTGATAAAGCCCTCTTTAAACAGGCCTTATTGAATTATAAAACACAGATTAAAGGTGCTAAAGCACGATTCCTAGAGGAGTCGCTCTTAAATGCATCGAATAAAACGCAGGCCTTGTTTAAGATTGTTGGGGACCTCTCTCGACCTGCTTCTGCTGCTAAGGATATCCCTGCCTCCCAAGCTCTGTGTACCTCTCTGGCGCAGGCCTTTGAAGATAAGATTGCTCTGATCTTAAGCAAGCTTGCTTCAACGACTACATCTGTTATTCAGCCTGCACAGGGTCCCGTATTAGTGGCTGCCAGGGAGAGAGAAAGGGTAGTTGGTAGACGGGCACAGTTGGATAGTTTTCCCCTTCCATCCTTTGAGGAGTTCTGCCTGTTGGCTAATAGTGTATCCTCTGGTTCCCCTTTGGATCCACTGCCACACAAATACTGGAAAGTATTCCAGGCGGAGCTTTTTCCTCCGTTGTATGCCATCTGTTGTCAGTCTCTTTCTTTGGCACGTGTCCTGGAGTGTTGGAAATTAGCAGTGGTCTCACCTTTATTAAAGAAGGAAACTTTGGACCCTACCTGCCCAGCGAATTACAGACCTATATCGCTGCTTCCTTTTCCCCATTAAGATTCTGGAGAAACTGGTTACCAAACATCTGTCCAGTTTTATGGAGACCAATTGCTACCTGGACACGTCTCAATTCGGCTTTAGACCAGCACATGGCACGGAGTCTGCCCTGGTGACCGTTTTGGACGACCTTCGTTCGCGAGCCGACACTGCGCGAGCAGCCTTTTTAGTGCTGCTCGACATGTCGGCCACCTTCGACACGGTCAACCACGATATCCTGGTCAGAAGACTTGAGGATGTAGGGGTGAAGGGCTTGGCTCGTGACTGGCTGATCTCCTACCTGGGTGATAGGCACCAGGTAGTAGCTTTGCCACCTTTCCAGTCGGAGATTAAAGCGGTTAAGCAGGGTGTCCCGCAAGGGCTTGCCATTAGCCCCATTTTGTTCAATCTCTATCTCCGCCCTCTGGTGAGTCTGATTAAATCATTCGGCATCTCGGTTATTAACTATGCCGATGATACACAGTTCATCTTTTCCATCGAGGGCAAGGATGCGGTGCCTCTGGAAACTTTTCATCAGTGTATGGCGTCAACTGCAGAATGGTTGATGCAGAACTCTCTGCAGTTCAATGGCTCCAAAACAGAGGTGTTACATTGCTCGCTGGATCGTGTCCCTCGGCCACTGCCCCTTGATTTTTGGCCCACCTCTTTTCAGGACGCTCCCTTGGCAGCGGTTTCTGCCAGAAACCTGGGCGTATTACTTGGGCCTAATCTTCAACTGGACCTTTTTGTAAATAAAACTGTGGCCACTTGTATGATGCTGCTCCGTATGCTGTGGAAGATTCTTCCGCTGCTGCCGGCTCATGTTCGGCCAGAAGTAGTGCGTGGCACCATACTGAGCAGATTGGATTACTGCAACGCACTACTGCTGGGAGCCCCAATTAATCTGGTGGCTAAGCTGCAACGTGTGCAGAACATGGCGGCCAAGTTGGCTCTGTCCCGGCGCCGATCCGATTCCTCTTCTATGGCGCTAGTCGATCTTCATTGGCTACCTGTCCGGCAACGCGTTATCTTTAAAGCACTTTGCTTAGTGTTTAAAGGACTTCATGGGCAAGGACCTGTTCCGCTGCAGGAACTGTTCCAGTGGTATGTTCCCACTCGCTCCCTTCGGTCTTTGTCAGCACATCTTGTGGCAATTCCAAAGGTAATGAGGGCTCGGATGGGCGGGCGAGCTTTTGGATTTGTGGCAGCTAAACACTGGAACACTCTTCCCCTGTCGCTGAGAAGCTCCAGGGACTTCCTCTCTTTTAGGAAGGAATTAAAAACATTTCTCTTTCCTAGGTTTGGCTAACTCTTCTTGATTGCTCTGTGTGGTGTTGGTATAATTGTCTGAAGCGCCAGGATACCCTTCGGGTGACAGTTTTGCGCTATACAAGTACGCCATACATACATACAAACATACATACAAAAGGAAAGAAGAAATTTTAAAAGACTGCTGGGGAGCACTTGCCAAAGCCACCAGCCTAAAAAAGGGGAACAGTTTTTGGGTAGCTGTCAAAGATTTGAGGGCAACGGGACAGCTATTAACCCCTATTAGCTGTACCATAACAAGCGTGACATGGGAAAATCAATTCTCTATGATTTACACTGCCCCCGCACATGAAGAAGATCATTTTAAGCACAGGGCTCCAACTAGGATTTTGATAACGCTGCCTGAGGTTGAGGAAGCTATCCACCAGAGTGTGGGTAACAAAGCCCCAGGCCCTGATGGGCTACCCATCGACCTCATCAAATATAAACCAGTCTTTTGGGCACCTCTCCTTTTAAAAGTTTTTAATAATTTAAGGTATGCTCGGTTACCAAGTACATGGTCAACAAGCATCATTATCCCGATTTTTAAAAAGGGCAACCGATCTCAACCCTGTTGTTACAGACCAATCTCTCTGATAGACAATAACCTAAAAATCCTAGGCAGAGACTTATCTAATAAGATCTCAAACTGGGCCGAGGAAAATTGTATCTCAGAGCCATGCAAACTGGGTTTTAGGAGCAAAGTAGGCACCAATGAACAATGCCTAAACCTCAATTTAGCAATTGGCAAATATACCATAGCTCAGCGCTCGCCAATATACGTGGCCTTTATGAATCTAACCTCTGCGTTCAGGTTTGTCAACAGGTCCCGACTATGGTCCATCCTTTTAGCCTATGATCTGGACGAGGCATTGGTGCATTTTTTGGCGTATCTACATAAAGACCTAAAGGCCCGGGTTCGGATCACCAGTGGGGTGATGTTTCTAATGATATTAAAGTAAGTAGAGGGGTCAGACAGGGGTGTTTCTTAGCCCCTCTCCTTTTTATCATTTACATCAATAGTCTGCATAAATCACTGATCACATTGACTAACGATGTTCCTAGAGTAAATGGTAAAATACTCCCTGTGCTATTATATGCCAATGACGTGGTTTTAATAGGCCGTACACTCAACGCCCTACGCACCTTAGTGCAGGGATTTGTTGACTTTATGGTCAGTTTGGACGCAAGTACTAATTTTAAAAAATCTTTTACAATGTCCTGTGGGCTGAGGAAACACCGATTAAATTCCATATCTGTGGGTAACCAAAAGTTAAAAAGCACTAGCACTTTTCCATACCTTGGGTTGGTCTTTGCGCCAAACAATTCCTGGTATGAACATATGGCGTTTTGCAGGAACAAGTTCTGAAAGGCCTCCAATTCTATTCTCAGCCTTCCCGGTCCCAAGAGAACAGGGGCCATTGTAGTGATTACATTTTTTTTTAAATCCCAGTGCATACCCACAGCCACCTATGGCACAGATGTCTATGGTATTGCAAAGAGTCACAATATTCAACAAGAAGAAAATAGATTCTGTAGGAAATTACGAAGCGTACCAATCTCCACCGCTCAATACGTTTGCCATAGAGAACTCAACCTAAACTACATCAAGGATTTTATAAGGGCCTGCCCTGCCTTATTCTGGCTCACCATATGGAAAAATCCAGCAGTGTCCCTCACAAGAGAGATTATAGGTGATTGCATTAGCTGTGAGAAAGGGCTGGACATCCCATGGCTGGCAAGGGTGAACCAGAGTTTATGCAGCGTTAATGTTGGCAGGCTCTTCCTAAGTCCAAGCACAGCCGAGACTACAAAAAAATGCCCTTAGGACGGCACTCTATAGCACGGAAAGACTGGAGAGGGAATTTTAATTTTATGACCATTGAGCATATTTTGTACCCTCTAGCTATGTACCTTACCCTGCTCATAAGTCAATGGGAGAGGGGTCTCCTCTTCCACTTAAGGGCTGGCACTGTAACATTTCTGCTATGTTTCCCTCTTGGGTATAATGTTAATCTTGATTCCCTATCTTGCCTGTGTGATGGACAGAGTGGTCAAACTATCTTACACTTCTTATTCTTTTGTAAGTTTTATAAAGAGTACGCAAAATGGCTTTTAATCCCATTTTTTAAGAAAAACATGTCCATCAGTCTGGTAAATGCATACAGGAGCATACTCACATTGGCAGACGACGAGTTCGTCTTTCCCGTCGGCTGTGCAGGCCCGCAAAACAATGTGCAACCCTTGAAAAGTCTTCCCTCCCTTTTATACGGATGAGCTTTTACCCAAATCTTTTACACGTGTTATAAAATATTGTGTATTTATGCTCAATGCTACTGAACTTTCATTGTGATTTTGTACTCATGCTCTTAAACTGCTGTGTTGGATGTGCTTTTATGGATATGGTTTTATCCGAATAAAGTATTTTGAACTCTGATTGACATTGTTCAGCATTCTGTCCACCGACTGTTCTTTTTGCAAGAGTTTCGAGAGGCACTCTGGTAGATCATAGACCTCGACACACACACATTTATAAATATCTCATCTCATTGTGTAGAAACTTTGTTAGCACTAGTCATGGAAAGACCATTTCCAGCTAGTCCTTCGAAGGGTGATGTTAATGAGGTATAGCAATAGTAGTCTTTTGAGCATAATGCCAGATAGACCGTAACAGTGGCTTCATACGTTCAAACTAGCTATGTCACAGAAGATGAACATCTAACCAAATACGCTTTTTGATGGCTCCTCAGAATAAAACAGGATATGAATCGAAGAGCTTATGAGGAGCAGTGGAGCAAGAGACCCGACTACGGGAAAAGTAAGATCTACTAACATTAGTGGCCACGTAAATGTTATGAATTTATGGGGTTGCACAGAAAACTCAAAGATTTTTTAACAATATATTAATTGTGATAAAATGTGCCTGTCCAAGATGAGAGTAAATGAATTATGTTAGCAAATATTCGTCACTGGTTTGATTTGTGAAATATCAACGTTTTAACAAAATAATCTTTCTTTGACAGAAGCTATTACAATGCAAAAGGTATCTCTCGATTTCAGCAATGCATACTGGAATTTTGAAACCTACCTGTGCTAGTAGTAGTAGTAGGCTGGACCACTAGGTGTCAGTGTAGGCTGGGTCACTAGCAGTCCTGCAGTGGGCAGGCAAACTACAACATAATAGAAAACAAGCAAGCATTTGCAATGCACCAGGTCTCGCTTTTTTTCTTTTTTTGAGTTGGAGCTATTGGCGTTATAATGGAAATGTTTTTTTACTTATGTGTTTTGGAGTGGATGCATGTGATGACAATTGTATCTTTTACAATAAATGTATAAAGCAGTGTGTTGATGATTTGATGTGGTGGTTGTGGCATGGTAGCTGCTATGTGCACTATTTAAATATATTGTGAGCACTCGTTAAACATATTCTGTGGTGCTGTGCACATTCCAAAAGTGATAAAGATTTACCTGTAGTGAGTATGCAAATGTTACGGCAAGAGGAACAACTGGCAGGCTGCAGCGCTGCGGGTCCTTGTAGTGAATTGATACATGTGGTAAGTATATGCTGTATATCCAAGGAAGCGCGAGGAAGGAGTTAACCTCCATTTAAGACCCTCTTAAGTACCAGAAATAGCTTCCCCCTAATGTAGCTTTGGTGTGCACCTATAGACTGTTTAAAGTGTTTAGTTTTGCGATTTTTTCATGCTAGCAGTTTCATAATTTATTTCAAAGCAACCTGGGAGTACCTGCTTTAACCGGGTAGAAGCAGCAGCGTTTCCTTGAAGCTACGTGTGTAAATTAAATGCACAATTATTATACATTTGTGTTATAAATATATGTTATGTTGCAGTAAAGTTGGGAGCCTGATGGTTGGAAGGCGAGCAGGACAGTTCATGGAAATCCACATCTGGGGCCCCCTCCACCGCTTACAGTCTCCGTGCTTGTAAGCATCCATATTTGCACTGCCAGTATATTAATTAAAAAAACACAGGTCCTGTTTGCCAGGACAATACCAAGAAGTAGCCACAGTATTAACATTTGTACACCCGATTGTAGTGTGAAAGAGCGCAGTTCTTGTGCCAGTGGAAAACAGCACATTGGGGAGACCCACGATTATCATAAAACTTTGAACACCACCCCCTTCTGGCCCACACTCGAGCACGATTGAGAGCTTGGGACCCACCCCACACCCACAGACGATGGTGCATTGAAGCAATGCTCTGCTCTTCAAAAAAGCATGTTGGGAGGCTAAGAAACAAAGCGCTGTTTACAATCACGTACAGTCCATGCAGCACAAGTGCTTTTACGACAACATTCACTGCTCATATTTTATAAAACTCCTTCCTTGCAAATGCGAAACAGAAGCCCCCCTTTACAAACAAGCATTTGCAATGTAATACGTTTTGCATTTGTCAGAGTTAGGGCTATTGGCGTTGTAAATGATAAATTATTTTATCTATGTGTCTTGGTTTGGAGTGTAGTGCATGTATGAATAGAGAAACAGCGGCAGCACTGCCTAGAGGACTTCGAATGAGGAATTACCACTGTGACCAGAGAAGCAGCTGCAGCTTTAACGGACAAGTAGTGTAAATGTAAGCTGTTATAAAAGCCAAGATTATACACCATGAAACCACAGAGCAGGTTCTTTGCTGAATGGGAGATTGAACCGAACGTTTCAGATAACAAGCATTGGCATAGCCAATAGGTCTCGCTTTTGGGACCTTATAAGTGTTTAGTTATGCAACTGTTGCATGGCTAAACACTTATAAGGTCCCAAAGGCAAGACCTATTGGCTATGCCAATGCTTGTTGCTAGTGCTACTAGTTTGCTCACCCTAAGTGCGCTGTAGAATGCCATAGCAAACACGATTTATACAGTGCTGCTTCAAAGCCGAATGTTTCTTGGTCCACTACTGCCAATAAGCGTCAGCCTGTACAACAAGCAGGAAGTGAGATAAGGGAGGGGGTGGCAAATGGCGAGGACTTTCGTGGCCGCTTTGATGATCTCAGTGGCCGCGCGGCTCACTGAGAACATCAAAGCGGCCGCGAAAGTGATCAGGCAGGCTGCCAAATGGTGCGCGCGCCCAGCGCACATGCACTGTATTTGGAGGCCTTAAAAGCACTAGTTTGCACTTCCAAATCCCCCGTTTACTAAAGCTCTTGCCAGAGCAGCGCTAAAGCGCTGGCTCAGGCGAGACCTAAAAAGGAAGTCAGGCTGCAGTGACAAGGTAAGGTATATGTGACTACACATAAATGTTACTTTTCCGGAGGAGGGCAAAATTGGGACAGCTGAGGGAGATGTGGACAGTGGACAATAGATAATATCCAGTTTTGATGCGTTTCGCATAAAGCAACATGGCCATACAGGGAAAATCTATATATTATGGTTATTTGTATAAAGCTTTCTATACCGATTGTGAGGTTTATTTGCACTATTTTGGCTAATCCATATGTATTACTAATTATTTACACTGCTGTAAGTTATCATTTTGCTAAAGAAAGGGTGAAAAGTAATGAGAATAAAGATGTGTACATTCTCAGTATATAAACAGTAGGCAAATCCAACGCTGACGATTATATCCCAAGGACCAATTTAGATTTGAACTAGACAGATTTTGTAGGTTGTGTACTGCTTAGGTGCACTAAAATGTAATAAAATATGGCATGGATGGTTAATATGGGGAAACAGACAGGAGCACCCAAAAGCAAAGATGCACGTGGACTGTTTTGTGAACCGGTAGACTTTGGGAGATGTTAAGGGGGACTCACTGCACTCCAACCCCAGAAGAAGAGTACTTTGGCATTAAATGAACGTGTGAATGGAAATGCGGATCCCGCAATGCACAACATAGCAAAAGTACAAAGCCCTTTGAAGAGAAAAATTCGCACACCTCCTTTGCACACCTCCTTTGCTAGTTTTTATTTGGTGCGCGAGTCAGCTTCACCTATTTTAACAAACATATTTTTAAGTTATATCCAGCATACAAGACACTTTGAAAGAACTTAAAAGCGGATGATCAGCTATCAAGTACTGGGGGAATAGACAACTACTCCACACGCTCCAAAGTGTCTTAACTTGCAAAATCCCATGCCTTATCTGTGTCACCGTTCAAAAGAAAGACACATCTCAAGAGTTGTAAATAATTAGATTGGCAGCAAGATATGGGTAATGTTGCTTTCTCACTGACTTACATTTGAATGGTATAGGATAAAGATAAAATAAACAAGAAATAACGCAGATTTTGAAAAACTGTCTGCTTCTATTAACTAAGTGCTGGTCCCTCTGAAACACAAAAAAGAAACCCCATTGACGCCAAATGTTTTAGGCCCTGGTCGTCCTTGAGCACGTAGAGTAATGGCGAGAGCAAGAAGAGCTTGGGAGCTCTCGAGGACCCGCTGCACCCCCAACCTCTATCAAAGACATCTGCAGCTCTCACCATAATTCAACGGCATTAATAACAACGGCATAATTCAACGGCACAGACATTAACGGCAACGGCATTAATAACAACGGCAAAATTCTACGGCATAGAGACTGCCTCTTAAAACGGAACTACTGGCGCACATCCGCCCATCTCCACAGCAATGTTCAGAAAGGAAGCACAGCGCAGATTGGTTCAGAAACCTGTGAATTAAACTATAAAGCAACAGTCACAGTAAAACCCTACACTGATTTCTTCCAACAATCTAGTATTTTTCGAGAGCATGTAAAACAAGACACATCTTTGAAAACACGCATTGTAAATCAAGAAACACCATTGAAAGCATGCACCGGCAATGAAATAGGTCTTGATGGTAAACATAAAAACGGTGCCGCACTAAAACATAAAGCGCGGCGCCCGTGTATATCAAAAGTTAAGCTTATTGCAGCTCATAAAGCGGGCGCAATGGTGATAAAAAAAAAAATGAAAGCTGGCGCGCTGTGCGCTTGGAGGTGAGGGGGAGGTTAAACAGCCATGGGAAAGACAGCTAAAAAGGGAGCAGCAAAATGAAATCAACCATAAAACACCCACCTCAGCTTCGGAGACCGGAACTGGTGTCCTGCACACACACGAAAGGCATTAATTAACTGAGCTCTGCTGATATTTTTGCACTCTAATTTCGAGCGCTATGAAAGCCATGCACCAGTGGGTAAACAGCACACTGAGCACTTCGGTTTTCGGTTTGTCTTGGGCTGCACGAGAGTGCGGGTGAACATCATTGTTAGAAATGGGGGGTCACTAGTTGGCAGAGGTAGGTACCTTTGACCAAGTAGGGTCCCTTGCTTCTAGTCAGGGAAAGGGAGATACACTCCAGAATAACCCCTGCTCACCCCCTTGGTAGCTTGGCACGAGCAGATAGGCTTATCTCAGAGGCAGTGTGTAAAGCATTTGTGAACACATACAGTAATCCAGTGAAAACACTACAAATGGACACCACACTACTTTGGAAAAATAAGTAATCATTACTTGACTCAACACAAGACCAAACAACAAAAATCCACAATACTGTAATGAAAATATGACTTTAAAATGGTAGAAATAGCTTAGTGCAATGTAGATTGTAAAAGCGACACTTTACTCTCAAAGTACCTTGGATGCGTCACGAAAAACAAACAAAAGGGTCGCAGGGAAGGTGATGCATTGGTTCCTTGCTTCGGGGAGCTGATGCGTCGGTTTCTTACTGCAGCGCAGGGGAGGTGATGCGTCGGTTCCTTACAGGAGAGGAGGTGATGCGTCTGTTTCTTACTGCGTTCCAGTTACGATGCGACAAGATGGCACCTCGATGCGATGTGACGATCTGGTGCGATGCAACAAAATGGCGTCTTTGATGCGACGTGAATGCGATGCGTGAACGCCTGACGGCCGTGAGGCGAAAATCGATGAATTTTGGAGCCGTGACATGCCCTGCGACACGCTTCTCCGGTGATGAAACGGCAACCTCTGCGGGAGCGGCACGCTTCTCAGGTGATACAACACGCTTCCTTGGTGATGCGATGGCGAACAGCTGCGGTGGCGACACGCTTCTTCCTCGTTGTGTCGCGCTTCCAGCTCCCAGCGACACACAGTCTCCAGAGGGCCCAGCACAACAGCAGGCACCTCACTGTAGGTAGAATTTCCAGCAAGGAAATTCAGGGGGAGCTGGTGGTGAAGTCTTTGTGTCCCTGTGACTTCAGAACAGGAGGCAAGGTCAACTTCAAGCCCTTGGAGATCTTCCTCAAGATAGTACAAGTTCACACACAGTTCCTTTTCTCCTTTCCTTGGCAATAAAGTAACCACTGAGGCCAACCCCAAACAGCTCAGGGCAGTAATTTTCCTTCAGCTTCTCTGGCTCTTCTCCTTGGCAAAGGTTCGTCTTGATTCCCCAAAGTGATCTAAAGTTCTGGGCCCCAATATTTATACTGCAAAATCCTTTGTCCTCTGAAGGCAGAGGGTGTCTGTGCCCAGTTAGGCAAGAAAATACCTACTTTCTAAAAGTGGTAATTTCAAACACAGAATGTAAAAGTCACCCAGACTAAAAGATGGATTTTAACATTCTGAGTTCAGGCATACTAAACTTTATGTTCCCATCTTGTTCCTAGGGTCACAATATAACTTTGAACCATGGCAAGGTTACACCCTCGCGCATATCCAAGATCCTATCAGTAGTATGATTCTAAATTAGAGAAATGCTCTAGGGAAACATCAAGAGGGACAGCCACCTATGCCCCAATATTCCTCCGTCACACAGGTGATAAGAAGAAAACACTGAAAACCAAATAGACGTTCCCGAGCAAGAACAAGGCAGTTAAGCCAGTAAGCAACAGTTCTCAATAAGAGTAACAAGAATAATCCAGAGTCCAGTGAATCACACAAACAGGTTTCTTCTTTTATTCCTTTAGTCTTCTGTGTTCTCATTAGCAGCACCAAGATAAGGACAGAGGCCAACACGTGTTTCGTCTCGGGTAAGTTGCCCGGCGACTTCCTCAGGGCTACAACAATAACAATAGAAATCGTTCTATTCAGACTCTTAGCCACTTCTAGTTACATTTCTCACAAAATCAACTAAAATTAGAGACAGACCATTAGTATGATGTAATTCAGATGGAAAAAATAAAAAGCCATGAATTGAGAAAAGCAGAGAGATATTCACCTAGTGAAAAGACAGAAACAGAAGGTGCTAAGCCACACCCGTAACCAAGAAAAGATGCTCACAGCAGAGGACCACCTCGTAAGAAAAGGAAAGCGACTCCAAACTGCACCTCTATTTGGTTCCCAACAATGTGAAATAATAAAGGAGGCCCAACTATTTCTGACATGTCATACAAAGTATATAACATAAGATATCCAGTTACATCCCAAGAAAAATCTCTAAACGTTACTCACCATAAAAGTAAGTCACATACACAGTATATGTTTGTTGATCCGCCACATCTACAATATATTTATATATAATGTGGGTCCATACACTTGCGGTCGCATGTGTTCAAAAAATATATCTAAAAGTTAGGATTCTAAGATGTTATAATCAAACTGCCCATTCCGGCCTATGGGAACAGATAGCCTTGCAATAGTGAACAAGCATTGGCATAGCCAATAGGTCTTGCCTTTTGGATCGTATAAGTGTTAAGTCAGAGCTATTGGCTTTGCCAGTGTATTTAAGCTATGTTGTAGAGTAGTGTGGCTGTTGTGCAGCATGTTGCAAAGTTATCCAGCTGGGGTAAGTAATCCTGCTAGCGAGAGAACTACATCATGTGTGGGAAAATAATCATAAAGCCTTACTATATGAAAGTTGGGCATTCCGTGAATGGATCAGGTAATTAGAAATGCAGCGGTTGGTAAGTAACCTAAAGGTATAGGGAACGAAAAAAACTCAGTGTGCACTAATGAACTGTAGCGTTGTGATGCATGTTGTGCTAAGTCATAATGAGCGGAGTACAACCTCAGGTTGATACGGAGCGGAATGAGATATATATATATGGAGGAATGCACATTGCATGACACACGTCGTACGCGGGGTAAATTGTGTAAACCACAAACATTCATACCAATGGGGCTCTATAACAAATCTGCGCTTTAAAATCAGGGAAGGTTGTCACGTTAGAGAATGATCCGCAAGTAAGAATTGTGATGCGGTTGAATGGACTTGAGAAGACCTGTACCGTGACTAATGTGAAACGCTCTGCCAGGTTACAACCGATTACCAATGCATACCCAAAATAACACTTGCGTGGTGAAAGGCACCAGTCCTATAAACAGGTTCCACATTTGTATATATAACTCAAAAACAGGTAAAAGTTTGAGTTACGTAAACAACTATTCGCGGAATGAAGCCTTCGCCAAGGTAAAGCAAGTTAAAGTTAAAAAACGAGCGGTGTGACTCTCAGCAAAGTACACATGGCTAAACACTTTGTCAGGTTAAAAACAGGAGCAGTGTAACTTAGAACACATTAAATCAATGCACTTTGTCAGTTACATAAACCAAAAACTGTCTATTTAGCCCGGACACGACATGAGACAGGCAAATGTAAACAAGCGCCCGGCCACGCTATTTAGAAACAGATGGCACTTGCACGCCGCTGCTCGCTTCAGCAAGGTGGATGCCGCAACACCCATGAGTGTTGGAAAAGTGCAGATGATTCCAAAAGGTCATCTCCTAGAGCAGCGCATGCGCGCTGCGCTAGGCTCGACCTAAAAACGAAATTGGCTGTAATTCACTATTAGGACATGCCACACACATCAGAGCATGTCCTACCTTTTACATACAATGCACCCTGCACTTCGGCCTACCTTAGGGGGGACTAATATGTAGAAAAGGGAAGGTTTAGGGACTGGCAAGTGTGTGCACTTGTCAAGTCGACATGGCAGTCCCAGACTACACACAGGCTCTGGAATGGCAGGCCTGAGCCACATTTTACAAGCTGCTTCAGTGGGTGGCACAAATAGTGCTGCAAGCCCACCAGCAGCATTTGATTTTCAGGCCCTGGGCACACATGGTGCACTGTACTAGGGTCTGACAGGTAAATCAAATAAGCCAATCATGGAGTCACTAAACCATTACAACAATTTACAAAAGAGAGCATCTGCACGTTGGGCACTTTTTCACTGCTGATCAGTGCTAGAGTCAGAAAACCACCACCAACAGGTCAGAAAAGTCTAGGAGGAAGGCAAAACGCTCAGGGATGACCCTGCAAAAACAGCCAAGTCCAACACAACCCCCTTCCAGCCAAAATGCAGGGTAGACCAATCACTAACTTGATGGGCTTCCTTGCTTTGGGCGATAGAGCATGGACCCTGGCCCGCAACTGCGGGGGCATACTCCAGTTCTACGCCAATCTGAACCCATTTGGATCCCTCTGTCCATACTCTCAGGGCCCACTAAGCTAACCCATGGGGAACCCTTCTCCTCACCTGTGGACACCATCTGTGCAGCACCTAACCTTAGCTTGCTCACAGGTGTGTCCCAACAGACATTACACACATGGCCAACACAGAGGTGTGACCCAGTCCACCCCTGGGGTGTGACTCCGGTACCCCTCCCAGGGGTAAATCTGTCCACCAGGACAGCAAGCCACAGTGGCAACTGACATCCGTCAGTGATGAGAACCAGGCCCCAGGCCTTTCACGGTTCTCCAACCTCCGTGCGCGTCAGAGAGCGGGGGACAGTAGCCCCAGGTGCCTGGCACCCTTGGTCCACTCTCCCTCCTGTCAGGTCAGTTATGACATCCAGACACTGACCCACCAACCCAGGGCCTGTACCCGGTGGCTGGAAGGGAGACTGGGGTGGGCTTTCCCACACCCGGTCCTCCTCGTCCTCAGGGCTCTGTACTCTCCTTCCAGAATTGTCAGGGCACGTGTGGCAGGTGTCCTGCACAACTCACCCACCAGTTCAGGGGTGCTATCCTGCAACTGGGATCACAGTTTAGGGTCTGTACCCTTAGACTGGGCAGAGGTCAGGGGTGAGGCTGCTCTCTCCCCGCCCTCCCTTTACCGAGACACTGCACCCTCCCACATGGAGCAGTGCCCCCAGACGACAAACCGGTAGGTTCACGGATTACAATTTTCCTTCCCTCAAGGTCAGGCAAAACCTGAACCTGGCTTCCCAACCCAGGGACTAACCTCTGCGGCTAAGCACCTGCCCGGCGCACCAGGACTTCCCGAGGGGCACACAGGCCCCCCGAGGGTAACACATAACTCATGTGTTGTGTGACTGGTGCAGATCTCCCAAGTCAGGTCCATCTGACAGTGTGTGAAGATCCCCCAGGACAGAAGTGGTGTCACCATGGTCAGTCCTAGAAGACGGTGCCCTTCTGGCTGGCCCCTGACCCACTGGTTCTTCCACTGGGGACTCTCTCCCACGCTCACCCATCAATCTGGACTTCAGCACCCTCCACTTAGGAGTGGCACTGCCATACACCAGAACTGACGGAGGTCTGCTTACAGACACTCCAAGTTCTCCTGACACTAGGAGATCCCCCTCACATGGACTACTAGTACAGCTTAGGCTCCCTACCTGGTGTTCCCTTAAGGAACCATCCAGGCGCTGAGACTGAGGTTGGGCACTTTCAGGACACATCCCAGTCTCACTTCTTCTCCTAGGAGACAGGACCTGAGGCCCTACAACTGGACCTAGCTGGGCTACTCTGAACCTCTCCCACCACTCAGGGCTGGAAGATACCTGAGCCACTCCTCTTAGGGTCACTCACCAATGCCTCTTCAGGCCTCTGGCAACCACCCAGATGTCTGCCTCCAGTGTGAGCTCCCTGGGGTCAGAGAACTCACACTCCAACAGGTGTTGGTATAGCTCCGGAAAACAGGGACCTACAATATGCTCTACTACAATTGAATCACCCAGCCCCACACAGGTGTTAACCAAACTATCCTTCACCTCAACATCAAGTGCCTCGCACACGTACCCCAAGCCACTCTCCTGAGATTGGCAAGATAGTATCTGACTGTCTCTGTCACTCAACACACTCTTCTGGGTGGTCTTCACACTCACACACCAGGACTTCAACCATGGGGAAACCCCTCTCCCTGCACCTCTCATCTAGAGTCAGTGGAGTGTCCCGCTCGCCATTAGGGCTATGAACCCCTGTGCCAGTTCCCCAATCCACCTCAGGTACACTGCGCACCACTGGAGCTACCCCATTTCCTAGAACCCCCTGGTGTATGTTATCCCCTCCTTCAAGTCAGACGCCACATCTCTGGGTGTGTGTACTGCTCCCTCAACACTTAATAATACAATTTTTCTGCCACCATCTGAGCTGGACTCCACCTCCAACCCACCCAAGCTCACTTCCTGAGCTTCACACATTTCTTCTTCTTGGGTTAAGGCCCTCTTGGCCTCAGCCCTCTCGACCTCCTCATCAAGCTCTCTCAGCCTCTGCTCACAAGCCAGACAACTTTTTCTGTTTCTTCCTCACTTTCAGAGAACTCCTCCTCCTCAGACTCAACTGGTAGTGTTGGCCCCCAGTGGGTTAACTCATAACGAAATAGGGATGCCTCTAGAACCTCCCTGGACCTTCTCCTCACAGGCAGCCCCCTTTCCTTGCAGAACACACGTAGCTCCTCCATTGTGTAGATGAACATGTGCCAGAAGTTAAGTTCCACTTTGCAACAACTAACCAGAGTCTTCGCATCTAAAAAGACTTCCAGGAGGAGACCAGCAAACCAAAAAAATAGTATGCGGTTGTGTTATGGTCTGCACTCACTAGTAGTGTACACCAATTACTGTATATGATTCACAAATGCAAGTCCAAATCCTCACTACTGACCGTCAATGTTAGAAATGGGGGTCTCTAGTTGGCAGAGTAGGGGCCCTTGCTTCTGGTCAGGGAAAGGGGGATACACTTCTGAATAACCCCTGCTCACCCCCTTGGTAGCTTGGCACGAGCAGACAGGCTCATCTCAGAGGCAGTGTGTAAAGCATTTGTGAACACATACAGCAATACAGTGAAAACACTATAAATGGACACCACACCAGTTTAGAAAAATAAGTAATCTTTACTAGACTCAACACAAGAACAAACAAATAAAATCCACAATACTGTAATAAAAATATTACTTTAAAATGGTAGAAATAGCTTAGTTCAATGTAGATGGTAAAAGCGACACTTTACTCTCAAAGAACCTTGGATGCGTCACGCAAAACAAACAAAAGGGTCGCAGGGACGGTGATGCGTCGGTTCCTTGCTTCGTGGGAGGTGATGAGTCGGTTCCTTAATGCAGCACAGGGGAGGTGATGTATCGGTTTCTTACTGCGTTCCAGTTACGATGTGACAAGATGGCGCTTCGGTGCGATGCGACAAAATGGCGTCTTTGATGCGATGCCACAAAGTGGATGCGATGCGTACACGCCCAACGACTGTGCCGCAAAATCAATGAACTATGAAGCCGCGACAGGCCCTGCAACACGATTCTCTGGTGATGTGACGGCAACCTCTGCAGCGGCGGCACACTTCTCTGGTGATGCGACACGCGTCCTTGGCGATGCGACGGCGAACAGCTGTGGCAGCGACAAGCTTCTTCGGCGATGTGATGGCAACAGCTGCAGCGGCAACATGCTTCTTCCTCGTTGCGTCGCGCTTCCAGCTCCCAGCGACACGCTGTCTGCAGATGGCCCAAAACAACAGCAGGCATCACACTCCCAGCAAGGAAATTCAGGGGGTGCTGGTGGTGAAGTATTTGTGTCCTTGAGACTTCAGAACAGGAGACAAGCTCAACTTCAAGCCCTTGGAGATCTTCCTCAAGATAGTAAAAGTTCACACAAAGTTCCTTTTCTCCTTTCCTTGGCAATAAAGTAACCACTGCAGGCCAATCCCAAACAGTAAACAGCTCAGGGGCAGTCATTTTCCTTCAGCTTCTCCGGTTCTTCTCCTGGGCAAAAGTTTGTCTCGATTCCCAGAAGTGATCAAAAGTTCTGGTGTCTGGGCCCCAATATTTATATTGCAAAATCCTTTGTCCTCTGAAGGCAGAGAGTGTCTGTGTGCCCAGACAAAATCAGTTCTGTCCTCCCTGGTGCAGCTTCCTAGCAGGAGGTTAAGACAGCATTGTTTAAAGCAGACCTGGCCCAGGTAGCTGAAAGGAAAACTCCTCCCCCCTACTCTCCATTCTATGAAGGCTCAGGTCAGTGAAAGGAACTTTCCTCCCCCTACTCTCTATTCAATGCAGGTACTATTCAGCCCAGCCCTGACCAATCAGGTTACTGGAGCCAAGGCCCGCTCCAGCCCCTTGTCCCTCACAAACCAGACATGAAATACACAAACCTAGCAGAGGCTTGCTGGATCGTTAGGCAAAAAACATACCTACTTTCTAAAAGTGGTATTTTCAAACACAGAATGTAAAAATAACCCACACTAAAAGATGTATTTTAACATTCAGAGTTCAGGCATACTAAACTTTATTTTCCTATTTTCCTATCTTGTTCCTGGAGTCAGTTAGGATTCGAAGATGTTATAATCAAACTGCCCATTCTGGCCTATGGGAACAGATAGCCTTGTAATAGTGAAAAACAACATTGGCTGTAATTCACTATTAGGACATGCCACACACATCAGGGCATGTCCTACCTTTTACATACAATGCATCCTGCCTTTGGGCCTACCTTAATATGTTGAAAAGGGAAGGTTTAGGGACTGGCAAGTGTGTGCACTTGCCAAGTCGACATGACAGTCCCAGACTGCACACAAGCTCTGCAATGGCAGGCCTGAGCCACATTTTACAAGCTGCTTCTGTGGGTGGTACAATCAGTGCTGCAAGCCCAGCAGCAGAATTTGATTTACAGGCCCTGGGCACACATGGCGCACTGTACTAGTGTCTGACAAGTAAATCAAATAAGCCAATCATGGAGTCATTAATCCATTAGAACAATTTACAAAAGAGTGCATATGCAATTTAGCACTGATCAGCAGTGAAAAAGTGCACAGTCATAAAACCACCAAAAACTGGTCAGAAAAAGTCTAGTAGGGAGACAAAAAGTTCAGGGATGACCCTGTGTTAGACCTGTCATTTCTTGGCGTAATTACCCCTGTATGTTTGCCTCAACCTCCCTAGTAAAGTGCACTATGTGTGGCTAGGGTAATAATGCAAATGCTACTAGTGGGCCTGCTGCACTAATTGTGCCACCCATACAAGTAGCCTTAAAGAGGGAACTCTGGCCTGCCACCGCAGTGCCTGCGCGCAGTTTGTTAAACTGTCATGTTGTCCTGACAAGTGCACCCACTTGCCAGGCCTTACCCTTCTCTATCTATGCACATCAGATACCGCTATGGTAGGCCCACGGTAAGCCCCTGGGCAGGGTGCAGTGTATATGAAAGGTAGAACATGTACTAAGGTGTGTACCATGTCCTAGCACTGAAAAACTCTCCATTTCGGTTTTCACTGTTGAACAGCCATCTTGCCCATAGGACAGAATGGGGAAGGCTGTGTAGTATGTTTCCAGCATATCTCCCCAAAGGCTTAATGGAGAGGTGACGTTTAGTATGCCTGAACTCACAATTCAATAACACATCTTTTGGTGAAGGTGGTTTTTGCATTGTTTGTTTAGAAACCACTCTTTTAGAAGTGGCTGGGTTTTTGTGTTTTAACATTTCTTTGCGTCTCTGCCAGGCTGTGGATTGACTGTCTGGATTTGAATGTGCTAGGCTCTGAGGAATGTCTTGACCCAGGTGAGGAGGTGAGACAGCAACAGGCTAACCTGCATCTGGAGTGTAGGGAGGAGGAGTAGCCCCTGGAGGTGTAGAGGCCTGGGCTGCAGCCATAAACCAATGGCTCCGTCCCCTGTTGAGTGATTAAGGACCCAGACCCCCACTATCAAAGGCAGAAGGTGTCTCTGGCAAGGAGACACCCAGAACTGGTTTAGACAGGGGTCAGTGCCACCCTGAACACAAAGACTTCAAAGACATTTAGGGGTAAAACTATGAGAGCTGAAACCCCTCGACTTTGGAATTGGATTGTTCAAGACTAAACAAGACAAACTACTTTGTGGTCAAGAGAAATCTCTGCCAAGGAAGAAACAGCTGAAGAGACTGAAGGAAAAGACTGACCCTTGCTGTGTGTTCTGGGTCTGGCCTGCAGTTTGATGCTTTAACCAAGGAGAGGCTAAAGGGACTTTGCTGTATGCTGTGTCCCCCTGCTTGAAAGGACTTTGCTGTGGTGTGTCCTGAAGTAACTTAACCCCAAGGGCCCGAGGAGAGCTGGCTCCCTGTTGTGGAAACTCAGGAACACAAAAGTTTCCAGAAGTGTCTCAGCGGCGCTGTGTGTGTGTGCTTTGTGCAGCCTGAGGCCTTCGTAAGAAGTGCTCTGTGATCGTAGGCACCTGGAGTCCAAGCGAGTCTCAGCGAAGCTGTGTGCGTGTGCTTTGTGCAGCCTGAGCCCTTCGTGAGGGTTGTCCTGTGATCGTGTGCACCCAGAGTCAGAGTGAGTTTCAGTGGCGCTGTGCGTGTGCTTTGTGCAGCCTGAGACCTTCGTGAGGATTGCCCTCCGACTGTGCACACTGGAGGTTCAAGAGTGTCTCTGCGACGCTGTGTGCGCGTGCTTTTTGCAGCCTGAGACCCCCCGGAAGATTTTCCCTGTGATCTTAGGCACCAGAAGTTCAAGAGTGTCTCAGCGATGCTGTGTGGGTGAGCTTTTTGCAGCCTGAGACACACAGAAGATTTGCCTGTGATCGCGTGGGGCGCCATGAGTTCAAGTGAGTCTCAGCAATGCTATGTGCGTGTGCTTCGTGCAGCCTGAGACCCTCGTGAGGATTGCCCTGTGACTGTGCACACCCGAGGTTCAAGGGAGTCTCAGCGACTGTGTGTGTGTGTGTGCCTGAGATCTTTGTTATCGTCATCGGCCTGGAATCCACCAAGTGGCATCGGAGGCCCAAGTTGCGAGAGGCGGAGAGGAGAGCGTCGTTGCTCCCCCCAGGTAACATGTGTCGGCAGCAGGTTGCAGGCTCCGAGAGAGACGATCCCAGCCTCTCCCCTTCTGGTAGCGCGAGCCTCCGTTCCAGCTCGTATCGCGGCCCGTACGTGCCAAGGAGTGGCAGTACCGGGGCCCGAGTGGGGAGTTGTACTTTGGTTTACACCAGATCCGTGTTGGGGGTATATGTTGGCAGAAGCTGACCGCGAGTCAGCACGAGTGGCAGAGAGACAATCTAAAGCACCGTGATCGGTGCCGGAGTGCCATGCGCATTGCATTGTCTCTGCATTACGAACTACCAGGTTCTTACATTGCGCATTGCATTGTGTTTGCATTACGAACTACCTGATTGTTACATTGCGCGTTGCATTGTGGTTGCATAACGAACTGCCTGATTATTGCATTACGCATCGCATTAGTTTGCATCATGAACTGCCCGATTGTTGCATTACGCATTTACATTAGTTTGCATTATGAACTGCCTGATTGTTGCATTAGGCATTGCATTATTTTGGTCTTACGATCTGCCGGATTCTTGCATTACGAACTGCATAGCATTGCATTAGGATTGCATTGGATCATCTAAAATTGCTCAATAATACTGTCAGAACCTACAAGGGCTTGCTGGCCTAATAACCAGCAAGGTGAATTATTCCAAGTATGCATATGTTGGTTTTTTATCTTGTGGTCTCATCATATATCTTTTTATATAAACTTATACTTGTTTTTATATGAAACTCGTGACAAGTCCATTTGTGGTGTCATCATTGGGTCACTGGGAGTGTGGTTGCAAATACTTTACACACTTGCCTTGAAGATAAGCCTGGCTGCTCGTGCCAAGCTACCGAGGGGGTGAGCAGGAGCAATCTGAGAAGGTGTCCTTAATTTCTGTGACGTGGAAGCGAGGGTTCCTACTTGGCCTAAGGTACCTACCTCAGCCAACCAGGGATCCCGGTTCTAACACCCTGCAAACAGGGTCAAGTCCAACAATCATCTGTCGCCAATTTTCTCTTTTTACTAACTACTCTGCTGGACTCGAGCAGCTTGCGCTAGGGAAGAGAAACGGCACGGCTGAAGTAATTTGACACAAGCCAGCCACATGTACTCTTGCACTTCCCAGGTCAGAGGTTAGGGGCGGCATACTACAGCCTAATTAATAAATAAATGGAAAATACAATTTAGTAATAAAGATTAAATGGTGAGAAAAGGAGAAGGGAAAAGAAAGGAGAGAAAGGGGGAAAAAGAAGGGAAAAAGAGGGGGGGGAAGAAAAAAAAGGAGAAGGAAAGAGAAAAAAAAAAAATAATAATAATAATTTCTATTGGGGTTCTTAACTAACTCTCAATCGATGGTAGCACATTACTTAGGTTCGTCTTTTTTGTGTATGTATTGGACACTTTTTTTTAGACCTTACCCCTTCAGTAGTGGGATGGGGGGGGGGATCAGCAGAAGCAATGAGACGTAAACATGCGTGAAAGACCGCTTTTGTTTCTGTTGCTGCAGAGAGGGTGGGGGGAGAATGTGGCCTTCTGGCCAACGCTGCCGACTTTGGAGCTGGGGAACCGGGTTTGAGTCTCAGCATCCGCTTAACATCGGAGATTCTGGGCAAATCACTTAATCCCCCCCCGCGTACCTAAAAATGAATGTGACTTGTGTAACATCACTGGTGCTCCTGTAAAGCACTCCAATACCTTCCAGTTGAATTCCCGTTAAATAAAACTGCAACAAAAAAAAGCCTGATATGCAAAGCCAGAGGGGAGGAGGGAAGAAAGGCCATCACATGTGTGATGGCCAACAAAAATGCTCTCTGAGTGAAATCTCCAGAAAGAGAGCTAAACACACAAAGGAGGGACTTCAACAGAATTGCACCAATAAGAAACCAGCATTTCTGAATGCTGCAGCTAATAGCAATGGGTGGGTTTGCTAAAACTACACAGAGAGATACAACAGGCCATCGCTGATGCTCGACCTCAAAACAGGTGTAGATCCTAAAGTCTGTATTTTCGGGCAGTTCCATGATCTCTTTTCTTTCTTAGATCTACTAGGCCAGACCGCTGCAAAACAGAATAGCAAATATTGATTCGGTTTAGCTTATTTCACAAAACCTCTCATGTTAAACTGCATACATGTTGTTTTTAATGACAATTACCAAAGAAGATACAGGTGTAGGTAGAAAATATCCACATTCCTCTTGTAGGTGTGTTACCTTATAAAATCAGTGGCATACACCCAGGCCAATACCTAGGCACTTAGGGAAGATTTGTATGAAGAATACATGAAAATACATTTCTTAACCATTACAGAAGATAGTTTATTGAACACAAAGCACAACAAACACAAAGTTATTAAGGAATCCTTTTTTAAAAAAAGCATATGAATTACACTATTGCCATCATGGAAAAGGCATAATAAAAACGACGAATTGCGATTGGTAGGTATTTATGTCAATAGCTTCTCTTGAAGCTGCTTTAAGATATATCCGACAGGGACCACAATTCTATTAATGAAGCTCAGTCACTTTCCTGTTCAGGTTTTTCCCTAATTATACCCGACAATTACTCAACTGAACGCACATTAACTGCTACGAAAACCAGTTCAAACGATATCGTTCTGGTGAATGCTTTTAAACCGAATCTATGAGTTAAAAATCAAAGAAAAAACAAAAAATTATATACATGAGATAACAAAAGGGTCAACTTATAGATTTAGGTCTGTACCTTTATAATAAGCATTAATAAATTATTTCCCGCCGTCAGTAAGGACCTATCAGGAACCACGTCACTGATATGATTACTCTGTTAGTACAGAGATGGCGTGTGCACAAGCCAGATTTCTAATTTACAACAAAAATCTACAAATGTTACAAAGATAATACAAATGTTATTGTGATGCATTCAAATATGTCCCTTAATTGTGACACAGAATAAAAAGAGTGTTATCAATGTGTTGCTGGAATTAATGAAGGTAGATTTCATTGTGAGCCATCTGTGGCGCTGGAGGATGCACGTCACAAAGCTGTGCGCTGCAGAGATCTGCATGAATGAATATAATCATTATTTTAGAATTAACTACTGCTTAGTAAAATCATTTCAACATTCATTAGATGGCAATACTGGTAAAACGCCGGCCTCTTAATATTTATGTGCTGGACCCAATTTGCACATTGCTTTCTACATAGCAATCTGGCTTTTATGTTCCACACCCTCCCCTCCCTTCCTCCTCCATGAAATAACCCGTTTATTCAATCCGCATTATTAAATGTCAAAGTGGCAGCAATGAAAAACACAAGATGGGCCCGGTTCTTTTATTGTGGTGGGTGAAGAACAGAGAGCAGCTCTGATTGGCCCAGATGGTAAGTGGTGTTTCCTCCACAGTCCACATACTGGTATCCCTCCTGGGATATCTGCTCCGAGTGGCCAAAATATACCGTTGTCACAGTGACTCTGGAAAAGATAAAAGGACAAATGGATATATTACTGCTTATTTGTCTGCAGTCACGTAGGCCACAAATTGCACCGGTCATGAGCAAACTTTTCACTTCCCCCATTACGAATCCCCCGCCCCCATTTTTTAACACACTCGGTAAATACAGATAGGGGAGTGTGAGGAAGTACTTCCGGATGTAGAGTTTCGCCACTTGCAATGGGGAGTAAGGACACGTTCCCCCACAACTGAGAGGTGCAAAACTCTGAATGTTCTCTATTTTTCTCTCCCAAATTCCGCCAGGTTTTATCTGGTGAAATGTGTGCGGGTGGTAAGTGCGGTATTGCACAAGCTGCCATCCTGATAAATTTGCATCAGAACAGTGAGCAGCTCAGACTGACATACATTACTGTACTAAGTTTACATACTTCACACATCAGATTTTCCAAAACACTCTATGCTTTACCTATCTTGGTGTCTGATATTTAGTCATTGATATGCTACATACACTTTAACTGTAACAGAAAATGTTTCCAATTTTTTTGTGCGGACCAATACTAGCAGATTCAGCTTGCCTTCTGAGCCCGAGTAGAGATGTAGGCAGAGTTCGGATCTCAGCAGTGCGTGGCTGAACTCACCGAGCTATCTTACTGATGATCAAAGCGAATGACGCTAGATGTTTCCAGGTTCCAAGCCTGTAGTAAAAGTGCTATTCAAGTAGCCCAGTTCACCTGAGTGTCAGCGGGGCTGGGCCAGGGTTACTGACATGTCGCAAGTGTTCTGATAGACCACTAGGGCGAGAGGGCAGTCAGTGACAAGCCAGGTGTGGCTTCCGAAAGGGCCAGTGAAGCAGCTTCCTTCACTCCGCTGTACCACAGTTTTGAAAAGATTTTGGAGCAAGGGCAGAATGAGGCCCAATGCAGGATGATGGCTACAAAATGCCGAGGAAAATAGGCTGAAGCCTCACATATTGCAAATGTAATTTATGTAGACTTCAATGAAATGTATATAAAAAAAACAAAATACAAAAGAGATATCATACTGTATTGGCACAGTTTCGTTAATGCGGCTAAATGTTATTTTCCTTATTGGTTGGTATCATGATTAACTTTCTTTCAAAAGTAGAAATAAGTAACTAAGTTGATTCTTTCTTGCATTGACCAAAAGAAATCAGACATTTTCCAATGATGGATAATATCTAGGATTTAATTACAGAAAAATGACTGACGGCTTCTCTTAAAACTAAGGGCCTGATATCAATCACTGGGTGCTGGAAAGTGGAAATATTCAAATAAAGAGAAACACTTTAAATTACAATTTAAGTATTCACATATAATTGATGTGCCATGAACACAAATACAATGAAGATATTGTGTACTTTGAGCACCTTTTAAACTTTACACAATTGGAAACTATGCCACCCTAGCATACACAGCCGAGTACAAAACATGGGATATGAAACTGCCTGGAGCTCAGCAGCTTCTTTATCATCCAGACAATAACACGTGAAAAGAATAATTCATACTCACTGCATCATGACAACCATGTTATGGACCTTTATAGATGGCAAGGTGCAGTACTGACTGAAACGAGAAAATACAAAATGTAAGTGCACATATCTTCACATATAAGGGAACAAAAATTCATTTATAAACATGCAAACTCTTATCATGAGAAATCATTAAAATGGGCTCGTTTCTTTTTTTATTGAATAGTTTTTCCATCAAGCAAACCGCAGATCAAACAAACTTTCTCTGCTACCCTAAAAATATGCAGCTCACCATCCTTTAGTTCCCCATCTTCACAAGTGGATCACATCATCCTATATTCAGTTTTGTGCAAGTGAATCAACCTATATATCAATATTGTACAATCATGTTCATTTCCTACTCAAGAAGGGCATTATTCTTCTGCTGTTCCTCATCAGGTATGTAATCCATACTACCATGTTCCAGCTTAATTGTCACTAAGTCCCATTCCAAGGTGTCCCTTGAACCTCCTGCCCGATACTGGAGTCTCTTATGGATGCCACTCTCTCCCGTTTGCTATTTAATCATCTCCAGTAATGACGGGGTTCTGTGTTTGATCCATCGTTCTGCAATATATTTTTAGGCCACTCCAAAGCATAGATGAACTATTTTTGCATACATTTCCATTTTCTTGTCCTTTTTAACCATTTCTAATATACACGAAGGAACATCCAGAGGTACAGCAATAGCAGTTAATTAGCACAACCTTTCCAATACGGTCTCCCAGAAGTTTGCAGTTTCTGCAGATTCCCACCACATGTATATAACACTACCTAAAGCCACTCTACATTTAGGGAAAGCAGCTGTATTTCCAGTCTTCATTCTTTGCAATTGCCGTGGTGTAAAATATGATCTGTCTATACATTTTTAACTGACTTCTTCAACCTGGCAACTTGTGTCACAGCCCAGCAGTTTTAATAAAACACTGCTTCCGTACCAGTTCCTCCCACCTGTCCCTGCGCCAGAGTTCATTGATTAGGGGTGGGCGGTATTTGCGAAAGTGACTTTCTCAAATTATTGCGAAAATGTTACAAATCTCCGCAAACATGCGGAAATATCGCGAAGATGCGGAATTTTTTTTCCCGCCCGTTGGCGGTATTTTCTGCATGGTTGCAGCTCGCCAACTTACCCATGCGGTTGCTTGCGGGCGCGGACATCTTGTTTTCACTCTTCTCGCGGTGCATGATCACGAGAAGAAAGACGTGATCGCGCGACCAATGACATTACTGCGGGCGCGAACTATCGCGAGACAGCGCAAATGGCTACCAACAATCCAACATCTTGTGGAGAACGCGACCGATCGGGAAAACTTGTCGGCGAACGCGGGGATTCAGGTAAGGCGATCGCGCGCACGCGAGAATGTATTATTTTACAGCGCGAGCAAGAACCAAATTATCGCTAAGCTGCGGAATGTGGAAATTTTGACATTTTCGCGCTCTCCGCAGAACGCGAAAATGTCAAATTATCGCAATTTCCGCGAGCGGAACGGAAATTTAGCCCAGGCCTATCATTGATGCGGTCCAGTTTTTAGTCTTCTCACGGAATCAACATTGAATACAGCCTCGATATCAATTTTCCGCCCTCTGTAAAACTTGGCAACACCTGATTAAATTTATGAATAGCTGGTTGCTATTCCTGCATACATCAGAAAATGTGTGTGCCCAATTTCTCACAGAAAGCGGTGAAGCCCAACAGTATGCCCTCTTCGCACAAATCTTTTAAGCCCTGGGGCTTCCCTTCAACCTCTTCCCCCTTCATAAACTCCGGGCTGTAGGAGCAAGCCATTGTGTGCTATGGTATTAACCGCGGTACAAAAGGGGGTGGTGATGGACGGAGCATCAGAACCAATCAAACACTCACACCCAGTCAACAGATCTGGGTTTGATCCATCACCGTTCTTTAGCCCACAATGCCACCCCAGTTCAGACATGGCCATATGCAAATCAGTCTGACCCTGTGCCTCATGGGAACAGTCCAGCCCGAACTGCCAAGCCATGCCTTCCCTGGACCGGAAACAAACTTCCTAGGACCGGTTTCTGGCATTTCAACCGTCTTCAGCCAGGCTTGCTTGAATCCAGTGGCAAAGTCCCTTGCTCACCTTGCCACTGGATTCAAGCAAGCCTGGCTGAAGACGGCTGACATGCCAGAAACCGGTCCTAGGAAGCTTGTTTCGGGTCCAGGGAAGGCATGGCTTGGCAGTTCTCGCTGGACTGTTCCCAAGAGGCACAGGGTCAGACTGATTTGCATATGGCCATGTCTGAACTGGGGTGGCAGAGTGGGCTAAAGAACGGTGATGGATCAAATCCAGATCTGTCGACTGGGTGTGAGTTTTTGACTGGTTCTGATGCTCCGTCCATCACCACCCCCTTTTGTACCGCTTTGTTCGCCATAAGTTGGCAGGGTATGCTCAGACGTGAGTCCCTTGCTCAATTTGCCACTGGATTCAAGCAAGCCTGGCTGAAGACGGCTGAAATGCCAGAAACAGGTCCTAGGAAGCTTGTTTTCGGTCCAGGGAAGGCATGGCTTGGCAGTTCGCGCTGGACTGTTCCCATGAGGCACAGGGTCAGACTGATTTGCATATGGTCATGTCTGAACTGGGGTGGCAGAGTGGGCTAAAGAACGGTGATGGATCAAACCCAGATCTGTTGACTGGGTGTGAGTGTTTGATTGGTTCTGATGCTCCGTCCATCACCACCCCCTTTTGTACCGCTTTGTTCGCCATAAATTGGCAGGGTATGCTCAGACGTGAGTCCCTTGCTCACTTTGCCACTTGATTCAAGCAAGCCTGGCTGAAGACGGCTGAAATGCCAGAAACCAGTCCTAGGAAGCTTGTTTCCGGTCCAGGGAAGGCATGGCTTGGCAGTTCGGGCTCGACTGTTCCCATGAGGCACAGGGTCAGACTGATTTGCATATGGCCATGTCTGAACTGGGGTGGCAGAGTGGGCTAAAGAACGGTGATGGATCAAACCCAGATCTGTTAACTGGGTGTGAGTGTTTGATTGGTTCTGATGCTCCGTCCATCACCACCCCCTTTTGTACCGCTATGGTATTAACCGCAGCATATATACATATTTATGTCCTTCTGACTTTCCTACTGTATTCCATCCTGCTATTGACTGTTTGCAGGTGCGTGGGCATCCATTTGAGTACGCTCTGTGACACCATGACGACTGCCATTAATTCCACTAGTTTTATGAGAATGTGAAGGGTATCACAAACTGGGCCATGTTATGCTCCCTCCAAGCAATCACATGCTGCATCTGTGTAACTTGATAATAGGTCCTGAACTTTGGAGCAGTCATACCTCCTACTCACGGTAACTTGAGGGCGAGACCATGACAAATTTAAAAAGAAATCATGCCCTTTCCTTTACCAGTCTATGGCATAATACTCTATTCAGAGTGAACAATTAAGGCAGCTTCATTTTACTTTAACTGTTCAAGGGACAAGATCTTTCGCATTTAACAGGGGTTTTCTGTGAATTTTGGCCTATCGGCTATGGACAGTTGCTTCGGAGATCGATTTTCATTTTTAGAAAAGAAACAGAAAAGAAGAGCTGCTGATACAAAGATCACACAAAATACAATTAAGGACTAAGGGACACTTATTGGCTAGAGTGATAATGTGTCTCGAATATTCCAGGACAGTCCAGGTTTTCTGCCATCCTTTTCCCAGTAAGTTTCAGTAAATTTAGCACATTTTGCGGATTTCAGAGAGGGTCTTCAGAACACAGAAGGAGGCAAGTTTTTATTAGTTCCATCAGACGCCATGCGTAATGACATCACTGTGTCAGTCAAGAAGAGGGATCTGTGATGAGCAAAGTGAGTGTCAGGTTCTGAAAAGGATGATGCTCGTGTTCAACATGGTACCCTGACCAATGGCAACTAAATGGAGATCCAAAATTCAGCAATTTGTGCAAGCTACTTAACAAATCACTAGATATGAATGAGCAGCATCTGCACACTGGTGTTAAGAGTTACATTTTTGTCTTTACTGAGCTATTCCCCATTAACAAAATGAAAAAAAAGGAGTTAAAAATAGAAAACATTGACTCTTTATGCCTTACTGACTGGAAAATGTAGAAATGTATTGGATAGTCTATAATTTCAACTTGACAAAGTGTCCTGTTTAGGCCTCCCCCAAGAAATAACATCACCAATGTGTCAATAGTGACGTTATAGTATCCTCCTAAAGACCCAATACAAAGCCTTGACGAATCTGGCCAGCATTTTTCTTCTTTCACAACACTTCGGACTGAACACAATATATATTTCGACTGCAGGGCAGCTAGCGGCGTCTGCAAATGAGCCCAGATCACTCTCACACACAGCTAGTGTTGGTCCTCCACACAGGAAAACATTATTACATGGCACCAATAGAAATTTATGTATATAGGTTTAAGTCACATAGATGATGTTCTTGTAGTGAAGGTCTTCGGTCAAACTCTGATCATTTAATTTCTATGGCAGAGCAAATTGAAGGGCTGATCGCTAGTGCTTTAGAACTGGCGTATTAGTATTAAATCCATTCAACAAATTTTTATTTAGATACGGTTCTCTGAACTTGAGGCGTTCTAGTCCTTGTAGCTCTCGTCCTTTATCCAAATGTATGGAAGCCCCTTTAAAAAGAAGCAATGTCTCGCCTATGCGACAGCGATTGGCTCTGTCAATGACTTTTAGTTATGCTGATTAGCAGCATGACTGAAAGCTAGGGGTAAAAAAACGCAATGCGGTGGCCGACACTGGCAGGGCTAGCAGCACAATGCAGGAGGGATGGGGCAAGCTAAACAACAGATTGGGGGAAGGGGAGCAAAATAGAAAAGACAGAAAAATGGGATTAAAAGTGTTCTGTTAGGACTCTTAACATTACTAAAACCGTTAACAAATTTAACAGAGTGACCAAGCAATCAGGATTTGCTGGGGCAAGCCCCATTTGTCATCATTTGTCCTGGCAGATTTGAGTAAATTCATAAGTTGGTGAAATGTTCCAGTTATTGGTTTTTAATCACTGGTCACCCGATATGGAATGTACCTGATGTTACAAAGCCCTGCATGCAATAAACAGGCGCTTCTGACACTTCTTAAAGCTCTCTTTCAGACATTAACGCAGCAGAACTTCAACCCGAGGGGTTAAGAGGCCGTGCATAAGTTTAAAACAAAAATACAGTTTGTGGAAAGAAAACAAATCGAGCAGGCTTGCCTACGTTAAAACACTTCCAAAGGGCTTTCAAAAATACACCAAACACCGAAACATGCGTTAACCAGGTTGAGGCGGCGCGCTTACAACAACAAGTCCTTTACTGTTACGCTTCCTTCGTGAACAGGGCAGAGAAGCGATAAAAAGTGACCCAACATGTAAAGTAGGCGGCAGGAAACGAAACAATGGCGTCCGGTCATTTCCCAACAAAGAACACATCAAATATCCCTGTTGCTTCAGATCATTTCACTCCTGAGCTCACAAACCAATTTAGAGCCTCGCGGTAACAAATGAAGAATCCAAGTGCAGCAACGCCAGAGCAGCCAAAGTGCAGCACGCGGCTGCAGAAAACAAGAGCAGATAATCGCACGAACGAATACAACTAAATCCCGGGGCGAGGTGTCGTGCACGCTGCCCTCACACAATGCCACCACAGGAGGTCAATGTCCAGGCTTGACCCTGCCATCTTTCCTGTGAGGCCGAAACGCGAAGCCAGATCAAAGAAGCAGGGAACGGCACCATGCACGTCTGAACACCAAGGCCCAAAAAAATCCACTGCCCGGGTTTAAACCTGCAAAACATACCTCAACCCTAGTGTTGTTTGACTTGCCTCTGCTAGTTACAAGTTTATCAGTCGGCCAACATCTGTGGCAGGGAACATTTCTACTAGCAGAGACTTCAAACTGGAATGAATTATATAATGGGCAGTGCACTCTGCCAGGGATGACCAGAGCAACTGCTAGTTGGGAAAAATCACCAAATACATAATGAGAGACCAACCCACTAAATAACTTACTTTTTCAGTCAGACGTACATGTGAATAAGTGCACTGTTACCAAACAAAGTCCTAAAGGCAGCACAAATGTCCATAAAGCTAAGGGGGTAAAACAAGTATTTTGTACCGTAATACAAATGTTAATCAGCATTTCCAATGCAAAAGGTCTCACATTTGTGAGTGTTTGAGCTATTGGCATTGTAAATGAATGAATGTATGATTTATCTAGCATTCTGTCCATCATTTGTTTGAGTTGTAAATGATAATGCCTTTTATTTATGTGTTTACGAAACATGCAAGCGGTGTTTACGCAACACATAAATAAAAGGCATCGTCATTTACAATGCCAATAACTCAACCTGTTGCAAATGCGAGACCTTGGTGGCACCCGCGCTTTAGCTTCCAACATTGTAAGCTAAAGCCCAGGTGCCGCGATAGCTTAAAAAGTAAAGAAATAAAAAATAACTTTTTTTCTATTTCTTTTTTTTTGAACCAATTGTGACACCCATGCTTTAGCTTAAGATGTTGAAAGCCAAAGCGCGGGTGCCGAGATTGTAACAAAAGTAAACAAATAGAAAAACAAAAAACTGCGGGTGCACGCTTTCCCACCCATATTTATTTACTTTTGTTACAATGGAGGCACCCGCGCTTTAGCTTTAAGCATCTCAAGCTAAAGCGCGGGTGCTGCGATGGCTTCAAAAGTAAACTATTTGTTTACTTTTAAAGCAATCGCGGCACCCGCTCTTTAGCTTAAGATGCTTAAAGCCAAAGCACCGAGGCTGCCATTGTAAAAAAAAATTGAATAAACAGAAAAAGAAAGGCATGGGGCCACGTTCGGCTAGCACATAACAAAAGCAAAGTGTGGCCGACATTATTCTTTGCAAGGCGTGCTGTGCTGGATACATGAAAAAAAAATAATAAGCGACGTGGGCGAGTGTATCCTGACTGCAACAGCAGGGGACAATGCTATTTAAGAAAACAGCGTTCAGAGGGTGTAATTAAAGCCTACCAAGTAACAACACATTTTACAGGTGTGTCCTCATGGGAGGTTACAAGAAGAGAAAAGGTGGCACTTCGAAGGAACTCCTAAGCCTATTGACCAATGACAAGCCACCATTTACAAAGGACAGGAACAGGAGCCAATTAAAGAAGGACTGAAAGTGGGCAGAGTTTCATGCCCTTATCCTGAATACAGCATGTCTCAAAGTGACAGCGCAAGCGCTGCCTAGTCAAGACCTAAAAAGGAGTTATTGATGTGCAGAATTTCATTTACTGGAATACAATTCAAGTGATCCACACATAAGCATTCTTTCATCTACGTGAAAGATGTGGTTCATAATTTGCGCACAATAGCATTATAGACCTCTGCCAAGGTTCTTAACCCCTTCAGCGCTGGGCGAATTCCGCCGCGGTGCTGAAGGGTTCGAGCGCGGGCGGGCTCATGACGGAACGGTTCCGTCATGAGCACAGCTCAACCGTGGCTCATGACGGAACCGTTCCGTCATGAGCATGGAAGGGGTTAAAGGCCCTGAACCACTGGCGAGGGTGTATAAAGAGGTTGAGTGCCTTTAACAATGGATATAGTCTTGATGCATAAGGGCTATAATGCTATTAGAACATTCCCTCCGCGGAGGATAGAATATTCTAAAATAAAAAGCGAGCAACAGTAAGCAAGCAATGGAATCCTGGAGCAGAATTTATGTACCAGTCATTATTTGCCCAAAGCAACTACTATTCTCCGATGGAGCAATCAACATCCCAATGATCTACTCGGTTATTTTATGCACATTGATGAGAAATCTACCTCTAGACAAATGAAGTGAACAATTATGTTGTTTGCCATTATCGAATTGGGTTTATAAGATCTTTACAAACTTTACTCAGCAAATACATATTAATTTCTTAGGGCCTGATGTATAAAGCTGTTCTTTGGTCACAAAGCCTTCAGTTTACAAAAAGACACGGTTTTCAACTGAAGTACAAATTTGTACAATGTACAAAACTATTTTTGTGAGTCTGGGTGGTCTTTTTAACTTGTAAAAAGGCTTTGTTTGACTGACTGAATTGCAAATACACATAGTATGGAGGTGCTGTCCTTGTCCTATTGGACAGTCACAATGGTGTTGTATGCATCAACGTGCTTGCACACAATGATCAGTTACTGCCACCGAGTTGGGGTGGTAGGTGATTCACTAAGGGGAAGCTGCCCCTGGAGGACTTTTTCCTCTTTGGGACTAGCATCTCGTGGCCTCAGCTGGAACAGACAATGGTACAAAGCACCACTGCAAGGTCCCCCACGTATTTCCTTCAATGGGAATTTTTTTAATTAAAAAAGCACACCGTGTCCCTTAAGTAACACAGGCTGCTCTGAACAACAATTTTCACGCTGAAGTAAAGCAAATGCAATGATGGAGGTTTGTGGTCTCTTTCAGGCATTCACAGGGGGTGACAAAATGCATCATAGCTGTTTATTATTCAAGAACTTTTATGGTCTCAAATTAATAATTTTTCCAAAATATTAAGCAAGTTACAATCAGTGTGCGTAAATTGCATAGACTGGTTCGACATGTTCAATGATCCCTCAGTCCCTAGTGTCCTGTTCTGTAAAAGTTGTTAGGGCCAACTGACCGCCACCTATGGTGGATTATATATTTTAAACGTTTATACAGGACATCGCTTACCTTGCAGTTGTTCGGGGGAGTATAATTTACTCTTCTGACTAGGCGCCCCCCTCGCCTAGGGGAGGGGCGCCCTTAGTCACGCCATGAAAACCGAGCTGCAGTGGCAGAGGCTGGTTTGGGTGATCCGATTTCACGATGACGTGCGAGTACACGTTTGGAAATTGAAACCTATCTAGTTGTTGGTATATAAGGCAGCGTCCCTGGGGTCTCCTCCTCTTTGTCTCCTTGGACCCAGGGAAGCCGCAGGAACGTCGGAAACCGCCCACCCACCCGGAAGGAGAGCAAGGCGGAGCGCTGGCAGTTAACACCAAAGGAGGCATGGGCAGCAATGGAGGTTCAGCAACTGGATGGACCCCAAGAGGGGGTATGATGGAACTGTGTAGTGGATAGGCGGGGAGGGGACTGAACTACTGGTGGTCCTGGACTCTACTGCCAAGGGTAGGCACGGGGATGGGGCTGACCTGCCGGTGGTCCTGTCTCTACCGCCCTATCCCGCAACGTATGGACCGTGTGGACTCTTTGGGAGGCTGCCTGTGTTCAGGTACCTCGGTGGGCCAGTGCGCTATGCGGTGCCCAATATTTCAAGCAATTCAATGTTTGCTGTAGCACGTTGGGGCCTACCGGCACAATGTGCGCAGCGGAGTGGTTCGACCGAGTCGGCCAAAGAATTTAAGTACATGTGTATGGCTAAGCTAAAATCAATTATAATGTTATGCCTAATTTCCATACTGCCTTTGTCATGTGGCAATATTTTCTGTAGCGCGATGGGGCCTGCCGGCACAATGTGCGCAACTGAGTGTGTAGGCCGAGTCGGCCAACAAATTTGTTTACAGGCATATGGAGAAGCTGAAATCAATTATAAAGTTATGCCTAATTTCCTTACTGCCTTTGACATGTGGATGTTGCAAAAGTCTGTTGCTGTGGATCCTGATATATATCCAAGTAGTACTTTACTCCTGTAATGGTTGTGTAGATTTATATGATTTGATGTGAATAAAAGTCTACGCCTTGGACAACATAACCGATGTTTGGATATTCTTGGGCCCAGAGGGCGCTGAGGGGTGTCGGAAGTGAGGGTGAGTGAGTGTTTCATTGTGCGCGTACTATACATTGTCACTTAAAATGTTTCGCAGAGGTCCCAAAATGTTCAAACTGGCAATTTGTACGATCATGTTGAACAGTAGTGTGGTGATGTTTGTTAAGAAATACATTATATATATTATATACATTATATACATTATTATATTTGCTGGATAAAAAAATAGCATGCATAAATCCAGGACTTCTGCTCTACAAGGTAGGATGCGGTAGTTGGGAAAGAGTTTCCAACCGCTCAATGCTAGCGCATCCATTTTTCATAAGAGAGAGTGCAGACACATTGCTCAGAAAAAGGCTGGTCTGGTAAACAAGCATTGAAAATGCAATAGGCCTCTCCCTCGTTTAAGTTAAAGCAATTCTGTTTGTAATTAGGTGGCTTTTTAGCTTTGCTTTTATTAATGTTTTTCAAACTTTCATGTACATAACATGCATATATATGTATATGTATGCATGCATTTATATTTAAATAGATATGCAGATGTATATATATATATATATACACATACATATACATGCATATATATATATATATGCACATATATATATATATATATATATATATGTGTGTGCATATGTGTGCGCGTAGAGAGGTAGAGGTAGAGAGAAGTAGAGGTAGGAGGTAGGTAGAGAGTAGAGAGAGAGTAGTAGAGAGAGTAGTAGAGAGAGTAGCAGAGAGTGAGTAGCAGAGAGTGAGTAGCAGAGAGTGAGTAGCAGAGAGTGAGTAGCAGAGAGTGAGTAGCAGAGAGTAGTAGAGAGTGAGTAGTAGAGAGTGAGTAGTAGAGAGAGTCGTGAGTGAGTAGTAGAGAGTACAGAGTAGTAGAGAGTGAGTAGGAGCGAGTAATAAAGAGTATTAGCGAGTGAGTAGTAGAGAGTGAGTAGTAGAGAGTGTAGTAGAGTGAGTAGTAGAGTGAATAGTAGAGAGTAGTAGAGAGTGAGTAGAGTGAGTAGTAGAGAGTAGTAGTGAATGAGTAGTAGAGTGAGTAGTAGAAAGTGAGCAGTAGAGAGAATAGTAGAGAGTAGCAGAGAGTGAGCAGTGGGGTAGCAGAGAGTGAGTAGTAGAGAGTAGTAGACAGTAGTAGTAGAGGGAGTAGTAGAGGGAGTAGTAGAGGGAGTAGTAGAGAGGAGTAGAGAGGAGTAGAGAGGAGTAGAGAGGAGTAGAGAGGAGTAGTAGAGAGGAGAAGTAGATAGTGAGTAGTAGATAGTGAGTAGTAGATAGTAGTAGAGAGAGTTGTAGAGAGAGAGTAGTAGAGAGAGAGTAGTGGAGAGAGAGTAGTGGAGAGAGAGTAGTGGAGAGAGAGTAGTGGAGAGAGAGTAGTGGAGAGAGAGTAGTGGAGAGAGAGTAGTAGTGAATGAGTAGTAGTTAGTGAGTTAGTAGTGAGTGAGTAGAGAGAGAGTAGTAGAGAGTAGGTAGTGGAGAGTAGTAGAGAGAAGTAGTAGAGAGTGAGTAGTAGAGAGTGAGTAGTAGCGAGTGAGTGGTAGCGAGGGAGTAGTAGCGAGGTAGTAGCGAGGGAGTAGTAGCTAGGGAGTAGTAGCTAGGGAGTAGTAGCTAGGGAGAAGTAGCTAGGGAGAAGTAGCTAGGGAGTAGTAGCTAGGGAGAAGTAGAGCGTGAGTAGTAGAGAGTGAGTAGTAGAGAGTGAGTAGTAGAGAGAGTAGTAGTAGAGAGTAGTAGTAGAGAGTAGTATTAGAGTAGTAGAGAGTGAGTAGGAGAGAGTGAGTAGGAGAGAGTAGCAGAGAGAGTAGCAGAGAGAGCAGTAGTGGAGAGTGAGTAGTGGAGAGTGAGTAGTGGAGAGTGAGTAGTGGAGAGTGAGTAGTGGAGAGTGAGTAGTGGAGAGTGAGTAGTGGAGAGTGAGTAGTGGAGAGTGAGTAGTAGAGAGCAGCAGAGAGCAGTAGAGAGTGAGTAATAGAGAGTAGTAGAGAGAGCAGTAGAGAGTGAGTAGAAGAGAGAGCAGTAGAGAGTGAGTAGTAGAGGGCAGTAGAGAGAATAGTAGAGAGAGAGTGAGGAGTAGATAATAGAGTGAGTAGTAGAGAGTAGTAGAGAGCAGTACAGAGAGTAGTAGAGAGTTAGTAGTAGAGAGTGAGTAGTAGAGAGAGGTAGAGCAGTAGATAGAGAAAGACAGGCTCTGAAGATGAAACCACGCCTGTCTCCGAGGGACATCTGTGTCACTGCAACCGCCTAAACTTCTTTCAGCCCAGATCAAAACCATACAGGGTTCAAGAAAGTCCTGAGGAAAAAACTTCCAAAAAGTGGCCACTATTGTGTTTTACGCAGGGAGCCTCAATCAAGGAATATCAAACAATCAACTACTCCACTGGTCGGAATGGAAGTGATTTTCCATTTTCAACGTTCGAAAAGAACCAGCAGTAGACAGGAATCGTTTAAAACGTGAACAGGTAACTAATACTGGCCATCAGGCGGACTCTTTGGAGGCCCCTATAATTTTGTTTCTTCTTTTCAACTACAGGCAACCTAATTTGCAGTGGTGTGAGCTCATCACAAGATTCACAAACCTGCAGCATAACAGTGAACATATTGGCCCTCTGAAAAGAGGTTGCTTGTAGTTAAGGAACCGTTACTACATGTGGCAACTTATACCTGTGCAACTGCCCGAAATCTGTATCTGAAAGGAAATTGGGGGGGGGGGGGGTTGCTTTTTCAAAAGTAGCACAGCATTTTTGATCTCCTGCATTTGCCAAGGTCTAGTAAGTGCATTGGGGTAATTATGGTCGTACTATACAAGGCTGCTTTGCGAGAACAGTGTTAGTTTACGAAACCGCGCTTAATACGGTAACTTTACCTGAATATAGTAATAACAGGCAACAAACTCCTAAAGGGTGCAGTTTATAGTGAAACCGGTTATCAGGAAAAACAAAATGACGGTCTAACACGCAGTTAGTACAAACTTTCCAGCTTAAGACACCATTGCACTTTCCACGAAACAAGGAATACATTGTAGGACAGCGTCAAGTCAACCCCAGGTGGTTACCGTAAATTATAGTAGCGAGGCATCCACAGCCACCCGCAGTCATGCAGGTCGAACTGACACAGGCGATGTCTAAGGCGGGGAGCAACACCAGACGCAATCCGACGCCATCCTTAGCTATCAGAGCATGACTCAAGAACAACTGCAGGCCCAGAATGAGCTGCAAAATCCCGGGAACACTCTCCCAGTGTTATTAGAGGGCACATTAAAACAAGTGCGGCCGAGGCGGGCCGCGATGTGAAAATGACAAAGAGCACGGTGTCCCTGAAGCGGGCACTGCGCTCCGAAACAAAGCAATAAAATAAAAGTAAATAAACGGAGCGCGGTGTCCCTAAAGCGGGCACCGTGCTCCGAATCAAAGCAATGTGAAAATTACAAACAGCGGGGGGTCCCTGAAGCAGGCACCACGCTCCGAAACAAAGCAATAAAAACAAGCATTGAAAATGCAATAGGTCTCGCCCTCGTTTAAGTTAAAGCAATTCTATTTGTAATTAGGTGGCTTTTTAGCTTTGCTTTTATTAGTGTTTTTCAAACTTTCATGTACATAACATGCATATGTATATGAATGCATTTATATTTGTATTTATATAGATATGCAGATGTATATATATGTTTATATATGTATGTATGTATGTATTACCTACTGGCGGTCGCCAGTACGTAGTTATAGTTAGGACCATGTTTCCATAGGAAGAGCATTTTTTGATTTGCTTATGACTTTGGCGTCGTTTGATGAATCTTCATGAAATTTTCCAAACTAATTCTTTGTTCATATCAGCTCATATGTTGAAAGTTTGGGGGTGATTCGTCAAGGGTGAGGCCAAGAAATAAAGGGGGGTCTCAAAACGTGTTTTCTCCATGCAATTTCCATAAGAAATTTTAGACAAGGCTACAGTTCGAACGGGTGAATAGAATTATCCCAAATTTAGCAGGGCGAAGGGTCTTGGTCTAGAAAGTATGCTTTTGTTTATTTGGTGTGAATCCGTTCAGTAGTTTTGGAGAAATATCGAAACTTACTGTTATCGATATTTGGGAATTCTGCCATCTGATTTGTTGAGGGGTTACGAGCACGAGCTTGCTGCTTATTGGCTGCAAACGGTTGCAACTAGAAAGTGTTGGCAGCCATTTTGTGATTCCGTTGAAGCGAGTAAGGGGGGAAAAGGGTGAAAAAGTAAGAAAGAGTAGGGTAGGAGCGCTGTGAGCTCTGTGGGGTGGTTAGGGTGTGCTATACAGGGAGTGTGAAGCGTATTCATCCTTACCGGTGTGCAAGTGCTGTTTTGCCCAGAGTGGGATGGTGCTGAGGTGAGGTGCCGGTATACTCGGGGATGAAACTGCGAGCGGATTGCTGTAAACTGATGTGCCCTGGGCGCTGTAGCATACTGGCCGCTGTAGCATAGCTTTGCAAGTGGTGTTAGAATGCGTTTAGACTATAGCGCTGTGAGCTCTGTGGGGTGGTTAGGGAGTGCTATACAGGGAGTGTGAAGCGAAGTATTCACCCCTACCGGTGTGAAAGTGCTGTTTTGCCCAGAGTGAGATGGTGCTGAGGTGAGGTGCCGGTACACTCTGGGATGAAACCGTGAGCTGATTGCTGTAAACTGATCTACTCTGGGCGCTGTAGCATACTGGCCGCTGTATCATAGCTGTGCAAGTGGTGTTAGTATGGGTTTAGACTCTAGCGGGAGGGGGAAGCAAACTACTCACCCGTACCAGTCTGAAGACCCAAATCGAGTGTTTTAGCAAGCAGGAATAAAGGAATAATTGTGAAGAATATAATGAAGAATGTTGCAATACCACAGAAGACAAATGGTGAAATCAGGTGTGTTTAAGGAAGTGGCTGTGTGTAATAAAGCGATGGAGTCTGCAAGTTATATAAAAAGTGTCTTTATTTAAGTGCCATAAATGGACCCACTTGTGCAAGAGCTAAGACAACCAGCTGAGGCACACTCCAACCGCTTCTGCTGTATTCAAACCTAAGCTCCTGCATTAGTAAATTCCACATTACATGTTACAGTTCCATGTGACAAACAATACCTATTAGTCATGAATGACTGTAAATTGTATAATGAAAATAAAGGTAGGATACGATTACCACACTGTGCCAACCAGTTCCTACACAATGCCGTGTTTTTTCATATTGATCGCCAGCTCGTGAGCAGAGGCTGAGGATGTGCTAATTTGTGTGAAAGGGCTTTGTGGATAACAGGCAGGCAGAGAGACGTGTGCACAAAGAATAGACATGGTTTCAAAATGGATGACGGGTTTAGCGTATTTGCATAGGCCATATATCACCCATCCCTGGTTAGTCTGGAGACGTAAGAGGCAATAATGAAAATAGAGTTCAAATGCCTAAGCATACTTAGAAAGTTATTATATGAAAATAGTTCAATTGAAGTGTATTAAAAAAATGTATAAGAAAAAGTAAAAAAAGTTGGAAAAAATCAATCCAAGAATAAAGTGAATTTTGTTTTAGAAGTCTTGGAGATTGCAGTCCGAAGTTCTTCAGCGGCTTGAGATGTGTAATGTTCCAAGAGGCGATTGTTGCCATTGTGTGAGAAAAGCGAAGTGATCCAATTCATATCCTTGAAGGGACAGTAATGTTCTTTGAATGTTAGAGCAGCAATTTGAATTGGCAGGCAATCTGCGATGTTGTCAAAGGTCGCACGTTGCAGGAGATCTTTTGCGGCTGCGCAGAAATCCCATTCCGCCAGGATACCTTTTTGCGTTGCATCAGCCATTGCTCCACTGCCCGAACAATCAAGTTCAAGGTTTTCAAGATACTCCATTACCTGCTGGATATCGGGAGCGTTTGCTGGGATGTTGGCAAGGCATAAATCCATTCTCTAGTCGAATGTGCAAGTTTTGCAATAAAAAGATGGCTGCACGCAGATTGCATATGTGTAAATAAATGTCAGGTTGTAGCTGGCTCCAATAATAGATAGAGACAGGCAGTCGAAAAGTTGTACCATTTTTTCACGGTATTGATGTAGCTTCGCGTAGAGGCGTATTCTGTCGGACATGATTGTTACCACAGGGAGTGCAGCCATTTTTTACAAGCAAAAAAAGTAGTAGGATGGCCGCAAACAGAGCGAGAATTATGGGCACTGTTCCTGTTATTCCAGAGATGATCGAATGAATGAAGTCTGGTATTATACCAAAAAGTGTTTGAAAGCCTGTGACAAGGATAGAGTGTTAAAAAAAGTGTGCCAGATCTTAAATGTCAGATGTGTTGAAAATTGTGTAACAATTCACAAAGTGTAATGGGAGGTTCGTATTTAAAAGGGAGTGTATTTTACTTGAAGTTCGTGCTATCTGCACGATAAATTACTTTTGGAGAAGTGAGGGACACTTCTGTTTGAAACAAAAGCACTTTCAGTTTGCTCCGTTTAATAAAATCTGTTTTCAAAGTAGGTATTGAAGGCCAAGTTGAGCTTTGGGAGTTACTTTTTGTGGGTGGGAATAGAGATTGCCACAGAAAGTTACCCGGTTTGAAACAGTAAGGACATACGGTATGCCAGCTCACATTCCGTAGCAGTCCAGGAAGCAGATAACTGCAGTTAGAAAGCTGTGTGAATGTTGGTCTGATTGTAGGAGTTGGCGTGCTTTTAAGAAAGCACGCAAGATTGGGGGCTGTAAGCTTAGAAGCGTCATGCAGTTGGACATTCTTGCATAGACTTGAGTATGCAGAGCACAGACATGTACATGTCAACATACACTGATGATCTATTGAGTGAAGTGGACAGTGGACGCAACCATGATAGTACAGTCAGTAGAGAAGATTACGAAAACATAGGGCATACGTGCCTTTCCCCCCCCCCCCCCCAAATCTTTAGCGTAGTGGGCTGGCTCGGCGTACGCAAGGCAAGCGTAGGGGTATGAATAAAAGGCATGTTTCTCTGGGTCTGGTTCTCTTCTGGAATGGCGAACATGTCTGTCCGGTCTGCGCAGCTTACAGTGCCACGAGGCTGACGCCGTGAGCGACGGTGGCTGCGGGAATAATGCTCTCAGCCTGCTGGTACCCAGAAACCGGCATGGCCGCTGCGACGCACATATGCCCCATAGTTCACCTTTCGACACCGCCGTACGTGAAAGAGGGCCCACCACATGCCAGCGGAAGCTTTTGGGCCAAGGTCTGCGAGCTGGGAAGGCACCTGAGATCAACGCTGGCTACCACGACACAGGCAGACAGCGCCCAGCCTGAGGCCCAGCACCGTGGAGTGCTATGTATACTACTAACACAGTAGTCCAACAGGTACCAACAGTGGAACGGTGTCTTGATCCCACAATGAACGATGTTAGAATGCATCTGAGAGTGGAGATGAAGGTACTCCCTTCGACCAGATGCAACCAACAGTGGAATGGTGTCTTGATCCCAGAATGGACGATGTCTGATATTACCTACTGCTTGAGATGCATCAGACTCTGCATCCGTAGCTAACTGCTGCACATGATTATTGGGCTTGGTTGACTGCAGTCGGTGGAGTACACTGCGGTACAGCAGGTCGGAACAGTGAAACGGGGTCTTGATTCTGTGATTGAGGATGTCAGAAATTAAAGTCTGTGATGATTTGTGTGTACCCCCTCCAATCAGGTGCAACCAACTCCGTGCTTTCGAACCCAACGGCACGTGGCTGTGAGGCCTTTATGACCACTGCCTCTGGCCTAAACTGCGGTCAGCAGGGCTCACAATTCAGATCGAGGGGTGATTGTTTAATTACAGAAACCAGTAGGCAACTAACTACAACGTCTATTGAAATATACACAATATCCTTTTAGTATACTTGCTTGAAGAACTTTTTTTAGATGAGTTATAGGTTTAGTGAAATGACCAAATTCGTCTTGGTAGTGGAAAAGAACATTGAATAACAGTCTACACTGTGGACAGCAGAGATCGCAATTCAAATTGTTTTGATTTATTTATTGCAGAGTTTTTTGTAATTTATGTTGTTGTATTTTGTGAAGAGAAAGTGAGAAAAAGTATTCATGGATGACTGTACCGACTACTGCCTTCAATTTACACTGCAGACAGCAGTGTTCACAATACAGATTGAGTCGCTATTGTAGATGACGCAGTCCTGTAGGCAACAGACATTACTCCAGTGCGTTCTGTCCGCACCACGCAGACGCATCATCGCAGGGTCCGCACACGGTTTTTGTTGCTTCGCGTATGACAAACTGGGCAGTTCAAGTCAACGCTACGTGGCTGTGGGGCCTTGCTGACCGCTCTCTGACCTACTCTGCAGACAGCAGTGTTTACAATTCAGATCGAGTCACTATTGCAGATGAGGCAGTCCTGTAGACAACAGATATTGTTCCTAGTACGGCCCGCCCGCAGCACGCATCATCGCTGGCTGTGCACATGCTGAATGCTTTTGATGTGGCTATCTGAGTGCACTAGACCTGATGGACCCTTTATGATACAATCTTTTTTGTGTATTTTTTCAGATCTACTGCCTGTATCTCTGTATACCACAAGTTATGGTACTTTTACGATAGAATCTTTTCAGTATTATTTCACATCTAGTGTCCCTACCTTACTGCAGCACAAACTATTGACCCTTTTATTATAGAATCTCTGTTTGTGATCCAATGATACTGTTGTAGTTGATGCTAGCAGCAACCATTCCCTGAGGGCTGGTTTACACTCACCCCACATGCATTCAGCACAGACATCTCTGAATATGTGTCCCTGGTAATAAAAAGGAGTCAAGCGCACGTGCCCGTACCCACTTCCACTATCTATCTGTGTCCGTGTGTTCATTATCTATGCATGATACTGCCCCAGGGCCGTACCACATTACATTGTGCTGTGGACTGCGTATGCAACCATGTTACCTCTTGCAGTGGGGAAAACTTCTGGTATGTAACGTTTAGGTGCATGGCTATCACAAGTGGAAGGCTACTTCACAGAGCATGAATATTGATGAAGATGATGGTTGCATGTTGTGTACATAGTAAAAAGTTTTCAAAAACGCTCTCTAAGCAGAAGAGGAATCTCTCATCAAACGCTGTAGAGAGAATGACTAAAATGGGTGGGGTCCTCCAACTGTTACAATGGGAAATGTTTTGAACCAATCAAATGCTTTTCTTTACGGTCACATGACAATCGCGCACAGAGTGCGCAAGGAGGCCGCACCTGACGAGATTTTGAGAAAATATATTTACCATAATATAAGTTTATTACAGTTAGAAATATATAAATGTTTAAAATATTTTACATTATTGCTTGTTCTCATATACACTTAAAACTTATTTAGATATAGTTTTGAGCCCAAAAAAAAAATGAGGGAATGGCGTACCCGGCGACGACACCATACGTCTATGATGTAGCACAGTTTATTACAGTTAGAAATATATAAATGTTTAAAATATTTTAGATTATCGCTTGTTCTCATATACACTTTAAACTTATTTAGATATAGTTTTGAGCCCAAAAAAAAAAATGAGGAAATGGCGTACCCGTCAGCGACACCATACGTCTATGATGTAACACAGGACCTGGCAGAGTGCACTCGTCGCATACTCAAAGCGCAGCGTGCGCGACCCCATATGTACATGACGTAACCCGTGGCTTGGTACTGCGTACCCGCCGCATACCAAATTAGCAGCTGGCGCAACCACATACGTATACATGATATTACGCTGGACGCGGTGCCACGAACACGTTGGATACGAAATGCGCATCCTTTACAAGTTTAGTAATATGGCAGGTAGGGTTCGCGTGCTGAAGGAGCTTGGTACACTACCGGTACGGGACTACAGTTTTCGCACAAAAAAAAAAAAAAAAAAAAAGATATACATACTTTTTTATGAAGATATAAAACATTACACAATTTTTTAAATTTATTAAAAAAAGGATAATAGAGTTGCAAAAAAATATAGGTTTTATAAATATTAAAATATGAAATTAACATTTAAAAAACCTTTGAAATTCACTGAAAAAAACATAGGTTTTACAGACGTTATATTTAGGAATTCGCATTTAAAAAAACCTTTGAAATTCACTAAAAAACCCTACGTTAAAGGGACGTTATAGTTAGTTGGACATTTGACTCATATAAAACAAGAGAAATTCGCCCGTTATAGTTAGTTGCGCTAACAATAACTCGCGCACCTGCAATGCACTGGTGATGACGTCACATATTACATCACTCATGACATGGTCAGTGACATCACTGATGACATCTCAAATTACATCATCCACGTGATAATCTGATGCACATACTGATGGCCTAATATAAAAGTTGATACACGCACTCTAAAATACAGACTACTATTTTTGAAACCATACACACAATAATAATAATAATAATAATAATAATAATCCACATTTGTAAAGTGCGAACAATCACCCGTAAGGGTCTCTAGGCGCTGGGGGCCGTCGGGAAGATTAAGCAAGCTATTGCCCAGAGTCACATGGTGCTGGGCTGATCTGCCTCCGGTGCCGGGGATCGAACCGTGATCCCCAGATTCCGGAGTCAGTCGCCCTGGCCGCGGCGCCACACCTCTTCCCTATGCCAGATACTACATACCACCCACTATTTCCTAGGTCTACAATCACATCCAGTCAATTATACATGCAGTTACTCATCAATACAGTACTATAATATGCACTCATACACCTATATATACAGTGACACTCCGTCACTCATCCATAGAGTAACTCACACACCTAGTTAGTCATGCAAAGAATCAATCACATACCCATTTACTCATGTATACACACCAACTGCGTTATTTATACACACACCACATCACTTATTTATGCAGATACTAACACATACTTACTGTCTTATACATCACTGTTACAAGCAGACACTCATTTATACACCCACTCTTCAAATAACTTACTCTCACGTATAGTCATTTAGATACTCCAACACTCTCATATACTGCCTTAAAACATATGTAGTTACTCACACATATACAAGTGAAACATTCATTCACTTACCAACACACCCATACACACACTAACTCACCCATACAGCCCTTCCCAGATGCACTTTTGAATCCACACAATCAGTGAATCACCCACTCAGGCATCTATGCACAGAGTCACACAAAACAGACACTCAGGCACTCATACAGATACTCAGACAACAAATCAATAACTCATATAGACACTCATGTAGCTACTCACCAACCCATTCAGCCGCTTATACACCAACTGAGAGACTAATACATACTTTCACACAGTTTAGTCACTAACCCATGCATTCAGTAACACACGTTCAATCACTCACTTATACAGTCAGTTACACACCTACTAAATAATCCATTCAGGCACTTGTAAATCCATTCATTCTTCAATACACCTTGGCATAGATATATATGAAAATTATTTAAACTTTACAGAAACATACATTCACTGGATGATGTCATCAGTGATGTCATTTGAGATGTCATCAGTGATGTCATCAGTGATGTCACTGACCACTCATGAGTGATGTAATATGCGATGTCATCACCAGTGCATTGCGGGTGCGCGAGTTATAGTTAGCTCAACTAACTATAACGGGCAAATTTCTCTGGTTTTATATGAGTCAAATGTTCAACTAACTATAACGTCCCTGAAACCTATGTTTTTTTTGTATATTTCAAAGGTTTTTTAAATGCTAATTCCTAACTATAACGTCTGTAAAACCTATGTTTTTTTCAGTGAATATGTATATATAATACATATATACACACACACACACATATATATATATATATATATATATATATATATATATATATTTGTTGAAATGGAAGAACAAACTTTTATTATCGAATGATGAATATGCATACTTGAAAACCGACTTCCCTAGAGTTCCGTTCATCTATTTTATTCCAAAAGTGCATAAGGACATGACCAATCCCCCTGGCAGGCCAATTATATCAGCCAGGGGAGGCCTATTGGAAAAAACCGCTGTATATATTGATTATTTTTTACAGGGCTATGTTAAATCACTTGATTCATATGTTCAAGATACTGGTGATTTTTTATTGAAACTCCAAAAAATTGAATGGAAAACAGGGTATTGGATGTTAGCCCTTGATGTGTCGTCCCTATACACCAGTATAATACACAAGGATGGCCTGGCAGCGATTCATTTTTACTTATCAAAAAGGGATGAAGAGTTTTCTGACCATACCAAAATGCTCTTAGAAATGTTGAAAATTTGTCTTAACAACATATTTATGTTTAATAATTTGGTATATCGACAGCTCCAAGGAGTAGCTATGGGGGCCAGCTTCTCCCCAAGCTATGCATGTTTGCACATGGGGGCCTGGGAGGAGCTGGTCCTCAGAATGGAACATAAGGCTATAATGGACTCCAAAGTTGTAGCTTGGTATCGATATATAGATGATTTGTTTGTGGTATGGGACGGTACTAGGGAAGCTGCTGTTGATTTTGTGGGTCTAATCAATACCAATGATTACAATCTCAATTTAACGGTGAATCTTAGCCAGACTAATGTTACATTTTTGGATACCGAAGTATATATCCACAATGGGATCATTGAAACTAAACTTTACAGAAAGAAAACAGCTGGCAATACTATCCTGCACGCAGCGAGCGCACACCCTCAACATCTCATCATGAGCATACCTTATGGTGAGATGCTTCGGATTCGAAGGGTCTGCAGTAACCAAATTGAATTGGAAGCGGCCCAAGAATCCAGTAAACTTAGATTCTTGCAACGGGGTTACTCCATTAAAACTATTGAGGGGGCCATAGGCAGATCTCTAAAGAAATCTAGACAGGAGCTACTCAATAAATATGACACCACTATGGTCATTCAGTCTTCTAGCCAATCCGAATCTGAACCTCAAAATGTGTTTAGGATCATAACGGGATACAGTAAACAACACGCTGATCTATATCGCATATTTAATCGCAATTGGTCTATCTTGCTAAGTGATCCCATTTTATGTCCAACTTTACCCCCGTAGAGCTACTATAACTTTCAGTCGGGCATCCTCTTTAAAAGACCACATTGTCGATACCAATCCGGAGGTGATGGAAAAAACTGGTTGGCTCCAATCCAATGGAGGTTTTTTTAGATGCAAAACGTGCAAAGCTTGCACACATGGGGTCAACACTAAGTATTTTAAAGATGGGTTCAGTGACAAAAAATACAACATAGAGAAGGTTTTAACTTGCAAAACTGAATACGCCATATATGTGCTTCAATGCACTTGTGCACTTAGGTATGTAGGAAGCACCAAGCTGGAGGTACATAAACGAATCCTTCAGCATCTGAGGGCCATCACAAATCAGGACAATACCTACCCTGTGGCACGACACTTCAAGGAGTGCAATCATTAGTAGTAATGCAATTGAAGTCTGGCCCAAGGATTGGGACTACAATAATCCATTTGTGGTTTTTATTGAGAGGTTATTTTAAAGTGGGAAATTATTTTTACCTTTTTGTAACTTATTTATTGTTTTAAAGGAATAAATAAGTCACCAATCCTTGGGATAATCTAAGCCAGCTTCTTATTTAAAAGATTGCGAAGGAACACATACCACAGCACCAATACATGTTTCCTTGGGCTGCTGTTATAGGGAACCATACTTAACCACCATATCGAATGCACTCGCCCAACTTCTTTAATCAATTTAATTTCTTTAATTACTGCAAGTCCAGGATGACGGATTTTTCCATCACTATGAGTATTAACTGTGATTGTTCAAAAATATTTCATTCTGTATCACAGATTGGGAAGTCAGGTCAAAGGTTAAACAATAAGATTTTGGCAGCTGGGATCAGCCATGGCCATCTTTCCCCACTAGCACTTTCATTGCACTGAGTTGTTTTTAACAAAATTGCCAATGTTTACAAACGTATTTTTATTGGGTTTTATAGGTTGTCATGTATAACAATTTTTAATGCATCATGATTGAGTGTTAAATTATTGAATTTTATGTTAATTTATTAGCACATTTTTTGCACTCAGCTTACTACCTCATACTTGCGCACAATTGCAGGGAGCTGCAGTTAGATGGGTACTAAAATAAAGGTCTTAGGAAGTTTATTTGGAGCATTATGGGGGATTTATCCCGGTATTTGATCAAATGCTATTTTATAAAAAACGGACATTTTTGCGGGTATTTATCCAATTAGTAAATGTGTTTTTGTATATCTAACAAAAATTACAACGCAAATGTTAGTTTGGTTTGTATTAGCACACCAAACACAAGTCTGTCTTCCTTTTCCATGCTCTAAAGATATCACGTGCTATGCAAGGTTCTTCCTACTTAAGGAAGTGATGTATTTTCACTTGTTGTCATGTGATCAAGGCTCAGGGAGAGCCGAAACGTTATGACGACATCGAGCAGTTGAGCAAATAAACTCTTTGCACTACAGAAGGTGGTCCGTGTTTGTGTTGTTGCGCGGGGGCTATGAGGAGGCTGCCCTGCCAGGGATGCAACTGATATATATAATATATATATATATATATATATATATATATATATATATATATATATATATATATATATATATATATTTCACTTAAAAAATCATAGGTTTCACACATGTTATAGTTAGCTGGACATTTCACTCGTAAAAAACCAATGAAATTCCCCCGTTATAGTTAGTGCAGGCAACTATAACTCACGCGACCGCAATCCTCTGCTGATGACGTCAGATATTACATCACTGTATTTAGACACTTATTTACCCATGTCTTCTTCCATTAATCTTTAGCTATACATATATTACAAATATTTATTTTTCATAAAGACACATATGTCATCAGTGATGTAATATCTGACGTCATCAGCAGAGGATTGAGGTCGCGTGAGTTATAGTTGCCTGCACTAACTATAACGGGGGAATTTCATTGGTTTTTTACGAGTGAAATGTCCAGCTAACTATAACATGTGTGAAACCTATGGTTTTTTAAGTGAATTTGCAAGGTTTTTTAAATGCTAATTCGTAACTACAACGTGTGTGAAACCTATGGTTTTTTCAGTGAATTTGTACGGTTTTTTAAATGCTAAGTTATGTATTTATTTATTTTTTCAGGTTTTTCACCGTGCGCGCACCGAGCGCCCACGGTTCGGCATGCACGCAACGTGCGTGCACCTCGCGATTTAAAAAAATAAATATATTGTTTTTTTCGCCCTTGGGGGTCCTTCTGTGACCCCCTGACCAAGGCTAGGGTGTCAGGAACTGTCCACTCTGCCCCCTTTTCAAGTTCTCCACCTTTTATTTTAACCCCCTCAGACTGCGAGAGACAATATGGCGGTCGACACTTCCTGGTTTCGACCGATTCGAATGTTTACCGACATCTAACAACCAATCAGAATTGCGCACGGCAGGGTGCGCGCACAGAGCGCGCACGGTGCGCGCGTATAGATATTGATATGCTTTTAAATGCTATTTTCTCAGGATATACTGAACAGGTTTACACCAGACCTGCAAAAGGCACTTCCTTGACCTTATGGCTACCTCTCTGCCAAATTTCACGTAATTCTGTTCAGCCGTTCGGGCTGTAGCTGCGACTAAAGGTCCTATGGAAAAATGCATGGGGAAAACGCGTTTTGGGACCCCCCCTTTTTCTCGGCCCCCGCGACTTTCAGGGTAGGAGCTGAACGGAGCGCCCCGTTAGTTTTGAAAATTTCGCGAGGATTCGTCAACCGGCGCCAAAGGTATTCAAAATAGAATTTTGAGATTTCCTATGGAAACTAGGTTGTAACTATAACTATCTACTGGCGACTGCCAGTAGATATATATATATATATATATATGCATATGTGTGCGGGTAGTGAGCAGTAGAGGTAGAAGAGTAGAGAGTGAGTAGTAGAGAGTAGTAGAGTGAGTAGAAGAGAGCGAGTAGTAGCGAGAAGTAGAGTGTAGTAGAGAGTGAGTAGTAGAGAGTAGTAGAGAGCGAGTAGTAGAGAGCGAGTAGTAGAGAGTGAGTAGTAGAGAGCGAGTAGTAGAGAGCGAGTAGTAGAGAGTAGTAGAGAGAGAGTAGTAGAGAGAGAGTAGTAGAGAGAGAGTAGTAGAGAGTAGAGAGTACCCATATATGAAAGACATGTCACAACACTTACATTACACGCCACGCATAAACACCACACAGGAACATAAACCACCAATAAAGATCAAAACCACACACACCCAACAAACACACACAGACATACCACGCCCACAGACACACAGCTCATGCACAGATACTACCATACATACAACACAACGGACATGAAACATCAACACAGAACCACAGACACACCACACAGACGAGCAATGATGGCAGATGTGCACATCCTCACGCAAACCACACACACCTTCCCCACACACTCACACAGACACAGTACATATGCATCAGGCACTACAAACACGGGGGACACATAGTCACGCATGTCTCCTGCCGCATCTGTAGTTCCAGTAATCCTGCCATGAACCTTCTGCAGCTGTGGCGGGGGCGGACAAAATGCTGGCAGGGCGAATCCGAGCTGCACATCTGTCCTGACACCGTTCCCCTTCATTAACGGCGCTTATGTGGATCGAATTAGCGTTCCTATTTACATTTTAATGTGATCTTTATTAGATTTATCACCAGCTGGTTTCAGCTTATGCAGGCACTATGCTGCGTGCACAGGCCCAGCTCCCGGCTCGGATTCCTCCCGGATGCCCTTGTCCCGAGCTCGGTCAACCATTCTGCAGATATATTCCACCTCTGTTAATCTCTCTCCTGTCACCTCGGAGCCGTCCCTGTCGAACTCTGCATCCTGCAAGCTGGGCGTGCTTCATCCTTGCTGTCTGTCTCATTCTGCTCCAATCAAACACGGAGGTAGCTCTGTGGGCTGTTCACCCTCTGCGGATCACACATTCAATCCCTACTAGGGCCAACCCAGCTATTCATCCTTCTAAAGCTAATCATACAAACCCCATTGAGTTGGGGGGCATTATTAGCCACCTTGACTTCAGCTGTGCCATTATTTCAATGTATCCACTTTGAGCTCCGGATGCCTCCTTGGTAGTAAAGTTAATCTCTGGGCTCCGAAAGTGTTGTGCCTCCTCCATGTTGCTGATGTCTAGAAGACCCTGCTGATGTCGGCAATATGGAGGAGGCAGAACACTTTCAGAGCCCAGAGATTAACTTTGTTGGGCTGCATGCAGCGGCACCGCAGAAGTCCCCTTGCTCTACTAGGAGAGCCTGCACCACAGAGGGCCACCGGCAAGAAGTTACAGCGTGGCCCTAGAAATCTGAAATACAGTTCCTGTTCATGTGTGGTGAAACCCAGGGCGCCATAGCGCCCCACTCCACTACATTTCCTGGCAAGCCACACTAATACCAAGGAGGCATCCGGAGGCGCGGGGGGTGCTTTTAATGGGGGGGATGCGGTCCACACAGATAAGGGGAGGGGGAGTAAACAGACGCAGCTCAAAGTGGATATTAAAATAATGGCACAGCTGAGTTCCGAGCGGAGCACTGAAAGGCAGACCATCTGTCCTGTGAAGAGCTTGTGACTCGGCTCTGCCATTACGTGAGGAGCAGTCACACAAAAAACATAGAAACAGCACAGCGCTCATGAAATGGGCGCCGTGCTGAATAGTTTAAAGTAATCAGCAGAATTCCACATTTTGCGAGGGTGGGTGGCTGAAGCAGGAGAGGCTGTCCGAGCAGCCATTACAAGCGTGTGGACAGCGCTGAAAATGAGAAAAAAAAACGTGCTTCGAGTCCTTTAAAGGAAAGAGTGTAAATCCGCCCGTAAACGATCCAATCCCGGTGGGCGGGGATCAAAGGAGACAGGGTGGCAACAAACAGTGAGTGACATACCTTCAGTGCAATCATTGCACTGTCTTTGGCATAATTTGGAACGCTAAACGACGCGCACGAATCACAACAGAAGGCGGAGCTGGGACGAGGCTTTTGGAATCGCATCGATTCCAAGAAGCCTTGTAAGACGAGAGCAGCGCATGCGCTGCTTACGTCAGGCTGAGACCTAAAAAGCAGGTGCTTGCATATCCAGCATTGCGGAACTCCAGAATTCATAATGTGTGTACATTCTTAAGCATCTTTTTTAATTAAATTGGGACAATGAGGAAAGAAAGGATATGGAACTCGCCTTATTGGGAGAAGAGTTGGCCTAACGGCTAGGGCAGTCAACCTCGAATCCGTGAAACGGGGTTCGAGTCTCAGCAAGGACGCTGAACATCTTGTGATTCTGGGCAAATCACTTAATCTCCCCGTGCCTAACAAAAATGAATGTGTCCTCATGTAACGCAACTGGTGCTATGTAAAGCGCTCAGATACCCGATACCGGGTCAAGTTCGCGCTATATAAAACTCGGTAAAAATAGAAAAAATCAATCTAGAAAGAACACAAGTCTAACTCTGACAGTCATTTTACAAAAGGTTTAGTAAAAAAAATAGTGAAGATGGGCTAAGACAGAGAACCCCTTTCAATGTACCAAGCTCTAAAGTGGCTAGTACGAAATCTTGCTGTAAACAAAGATCTTTAACAACTACTAAAGATCTGAATAAGAGAAGGTGGACTAAACCTTTCCTAGATAATGGGTTACATAGGCACTTCACTGGATAACAACTGGACATGATGTTTCTAGTTAAGCCTGGTTAAAACACATTGATGATGTATTTGACTCAAAATTGCACTTGAGCATTCGCAGGCTGCACTGATACCTACACAGTCAAAAATATATCATAGGATGAGGCCTCCTCTGAAGAGAGAGATTACTATTAACTCTGTAAATTTAATGAAGTTCCTGAAATACAGAAAGGAGAACTTGGTATTAAAATGCGTCCACTCTCTTTGGTGGCGGATTGCCATTGCAGTGTAGTAAGGTAATAGCCAAGTATTTAATTTTGACTATATCCGAGCCGACACAGATCTATCACTTACAGTATGCTCATTAGGTATGGCTGGAAAGGACGTCCCTTTAATAGCTTTTTTCCTAGATATGAGTAAATCCCACGGTCTTGGCTCCATTTGCAATTTACATTGGATGTGGTCAATGGAAGCAAACTCACATATTTCAATATTTGCAAAACTCCTGTGCTGAATAAAGTTTAATATTTTATATTGACAGGATAAACTACATTTTCTCTGTCATACGGCCAAAGTAATCTTTTCACAGTTGGGGAGTAATGGGGAACCTTGAAGATGAACACTACCAGCACAAAGGCTGCTAGCATAAGAATCCATTGTGCATATGTGATATTTATTGATAACTCCTGGCAAACATAACAATCTGCAAATGTCTGCTCTTTCAGATCAAATGGGTACTCTAACGTGTTTTCCTCTAAAGCATATATTCAGTAATATGCATACATAAAATTTAGCAAACATTTAACCATTTACTGTCAACTTCCTATTAACTTCACTACTATGTCAAGAAATGCAATTCTATGCACAAGTATTGTTACAATAGAAAACGTGCATAAAATTAATTACCCACAATGATAACTTGCCTTAGGTATTAACTTAAAAAGACAGAATATAAAATGGCATATAGACTAAATATACAAAATTAACCAGGCATTCATTTTTCACTGTTTGGCCTCAGTTGGACTGCTCTTTTCTTTTTAGAAGCCTTTAGAAATTGCTGAACCATGCATACATGTATTTGATAGCTTGACCTTAATGTGACTCGCTTAGATTTTGTCATAAACGCAAAATGTGCAGAGTTCATAACATGTATTTCTTTTTCAAGCTACGTATTCTTAATGAACCGAGCTTGACTTCCTATCTATCTCGTGTTCATATAATATTGAATAGAGAATCACAATTTTAACAATAACGTAAACTTATAAAAAATATAAAAAGCCATTACTTAACTAGAGATCTGCCAGCAAATGTTTCTGTCTTTAGCATAGTTAATTGTTACTCAGTGAAACCCTGAATAAATGATAGACTAGACGGTGAAATAGAATTCCCTGGGAACCAAGGGTAGATGTTCCCAGTCACACAAATGTTAGTAATGTCTGTTAATATATTTGATAGTGGACTGTATGTACAGATATTTGCTATGGGAAAAGGAAGAACAAAGCTGCTCAATATCGTAACATGTCTTCTGATTGGCCCAGAGTGACCAGATCCGCAACATTGTTATTAGCATGTTCGCTAGTCTTTTATATTCGTGTGTGTTTCTAGATAGAGAGCACATATAATTCCTCATCCTTTTCTTTTTCCCAGAGAGCTGGCTCATCTTACTCTAATTTGTCTTTGCACCCAGAGCTATTTGCTGTAAGCTACTGCTGATGGCGATTGCTGTTGCCTGACACTTTGTAAGTGAAAATTATTTATCCTTCCTATCCAGATGGGTGTAGATACTGCTGAATCGGGTTCCCAATTTTCCTAATTGAGACATATTTTTTTACAGATTGCTACAGTAGCTTTATGCAGATACTTTTGGAGAATTGAGACTCGGCTGAGTTTTATTAACTACTTTTCATAGGTAGTTTAACTGCTTGATTTGATTATGATTTTGATGCTCCTTTGATCTTGCTTCTTTCCTGACCTCCTTATGGGTTCTATTAGGTTTTTTTTGATTTCACATAGATAGAAAGGGGACTCATTCTTTTCATGGAACATGCTTGCTAATTTGTATAATTGATGACCTTAACCATATTTTTTCTTGATAATTTCTGTAAATAGATTTAGTTCACTTACTAATTGAATACAAAGAAATACAAATAATTTACTAATCTCTTAAAGAGAATAAAGTTTTAAAATCTACTTAAAACTCATAATTGACTAAATTTAAATTATGATGATGACTGACTTTATTTGATATAGGTTCCATTAAAAAAATGGTGGAAAAGCTCTGTTGCTTAGAAGAAGATTTAGCGTGGAGTTGGAGCCCATTCTTGTAAGTTACAGGAGAGTAATTTTTGGACTCTTTCTGCACTATCAGTATCATTCTCTTTAATAAACGTTGAATTTGTCTAGTGTGAAATCAATTACTTTTATATAACTTATTTAATTAGTTAGGAGTTTTGTATAAACAACACACACCTCATAATCCAAGCCTTAGGGCTAGGTAAAAGGGAAAACAAAACGAAAGTATGAATGAGGAAAAACTGAGTCAGAGCAAATTTGAGTCCAGAAAGATACCTAGGATGGCCTCGAATGTGCCAATCTTGAATCATTAATTTGCTGAAGTTGGTCGTTTATTTGAATGCTAGTCTGAAATGTTTGGTTTTCAAGATTTTCCTCAATTGAAAGGCAGTTAGATTTTTTTATGAGCCACATAGTAGCATACTAGTGGACAGTTGTCGTTATTACTGTAATGTCCCTTTGCACATAAATTTATTCTAGCTTTGAAAAAAACGTCTATCAGGAAGGGCCTCCATTATGAAATTAAGGGTACATGGAGAAGGAAAAGCTGGTGGCATACACTTCTAACAGCTCTTTATGTTTTCCTGGGAGCAGATCTAGTGTAGTACTGCTTCTTTAGGTAAACAAGGTAGATGTGTGGTCTCTGGATCTAGTACCACATCTATAAAGAGCACACCCTTATTCGAAAATAACCATTACAGTACAGCTCATGCTGCCATTCCTCCTTTTTAATGCAAACATCACCCACCACCTTCCTAGATACTCTGGGAATTGTCTTTACACAAATAGAAACAAAAATAGAACATACTTCTTTAACAATTCTCATTTTGTGCAATTAAAGGGCACAGAAGCCTAGTTAGAAAATCGGTCACATTGGCCTCAACTCTTCTTAGTCAACATACATCTAGCTCTTTCTATTTTGCAAAATTTTAAAAGAAAGTGTTGTTTTGTTATTGGGAAAAGCAAGTGGGAAACTTGTATCCTTAAGTACATCATTTTGTAAAGATTCCATTTAAACACAGCAAAGAGTTAGGTTTATACTAATAATGACATCATAATTACAAGAATAGACAGTTTAGTACAAACATTTAGGAAAACGATTGAAGAAAAAAAACTAAATGGCTCAATTAACATGTTGTATGATAAGATGCACACAAATTCGATTTAGTCACTTACAACATATAGCTCAATTCATCGCCAAGTGTTGTTGGCACCGTGTAGTCAATCTGCAAATAAAGGGAGGTTATCATTTTAATACAATGGGCTCACAAAGCACAAAACCTATCTAGAACCTTGCATGAGAATACTTTGGAAACGGTATCTAAAAAGACCATTTAGCTCCTTATGCATTATTTCTGTAGACAATATATTCTGTAGATGGAACTAACCATTCTAATTCAAAGTTTAGACTGAAGTACAATATACTAAACACAATGGTAACAAAATATATATTATATATAAAGGAACTTTAGGACTATTAATGGTCGTTCTTATGGAAATACCAAAAGTATTTTGCCATTACGTAGGATGCCATTGTCAACTCTTAAAATAACAAAGCTGCAATGAGGTGTGTGTTCATATTTTCAAATTAGTTCACTCTTTTCATTCTTGTGTCTTACAATTCTAACAGTAAGCAACCAAAAAAACCCAACATCTAATCTAGGAAAGTCTCAACTTTGTAAAGCACATCTTACCTGTTTCTTATCTAGTGGTCCTATACTTGTAACATTGTTTAAGCGTGATTTTCCAATTACCGTTTTGGAAAACTGAACTTGCCCAATGATGTTTGACACGTCCACTGAGTAATAATTGTTGTTTGTTATGTTTAATGTATTCTGTAAAAACAAAAAAATTAAAAATGGATACACATTTAAGGACAACAAACACATTGAACAAAACCATAAAATGCATATATAAGAAATTAAATAAATAAGTTACATTTTGAGCATTCTTCAACTGCATACATTTATAATTAATCTATGGAAGTATTCCCAAACACTAAGGGAATCACTAAAGGAAAAACACTTGCTAGATTTATAATGATGAACTGTGTTAGATTTAATAAAGCTAAAGCAGTGTTTACAAAAGTTGGCATGCAGTATCTTCAAAATTGGTTCAGGAAGGCACTGGATAAACTATTTCCTTGCAGAGCCATCAGGACACAGAGATGCCAAAATGAACATGCATTGGCAAAGACAACCGGGGGGACATTTGTATGCCCTACAGTTTAGGCATGCACATGCCGTACAAAAGTCAGACCTAATGGCTTTTCAAATGCTTGTTTCGGTAGCAGTACCGGGGAGCAAGCACAGACAGTGAAAAAAGGATTCTACAGAAAATATAGCAAAACTTTTTTTCTGTAGCATTCATTTTCGTGTGATTTTTCAGCGCTCTCCTCCCAAAGCTACTGGGCTGCTTGCTGACTTAATTTAGATATGGAATAGTCCCTCTTCATTTCATTGAAGGAGGAAGGATAAACCCAGACAGCCTTTAGAAAAATAGCCAGATTGAAATACTCCTGTGGGCTTTTCAAATATGTTATTGACAATTTCTTGTGTCAGAGTCTGAAAGTTCTGAAGCAAAAGAAGCCAAATGATGAAGGAGACCGACCCACAGTCCCATTTGGCAAAAGCGCCCATACAAATCAAACCTAACAAGTTACTCACAGTAGTAACATCTAACAATCCTAATTCTCTACCCTCCTACCTCTATTTTTGCCTATTTTGCAAACGTTCAGTGTATCGACCGCAGTGATGGGAAGTGAAGCACATGTATGTATGACATTGCATCCAGGCCCAGACTCTGGGTAACCTTCTTCTTTCTTGTCTGTAATTGCTTGGCTGCTCAATTCATTTTCTCACCATAGATCAACATAAAACTCAAAAGCAGACCATAGTAGAGTGGTGGGTTTTCTTTAAGTTATTTGTGAAAATTATGTATATTTGTAAAGTTTATTATTCATGGTCAGAAAATGTAATATGATATAGTGGAGAAAACACCTGACTTGTATTGTGTTTGCTGATAAGCCAATGTGTTTTCGACCTACTGTGGCCTACCAAAACTGGTCTACCACATTTGGAGATGGCCAGCACCTTTTGATTTCACTAAAAATATATAGACAATATTTATAGTGGCTTTCAGCCAAACCTTTTTATCTATTGGTTTGCTGTAGTGTCTGCCAAACCTAAATATGGTGTTCCTCACAGAAACCTATACCCTTAAGTGCCAAAGTTTTAAAGGTACATGTTAATGTTACCAAAAACATTTTGTAACTTAATTTTTTTAATTTTGAAGAAAACTTTGCAAGAGCATGGCAGTTGCTAGACACTCTGACAAGGCCCTCAATGAAGCTATCACTGAGCCGCATCCTGTGGATGACCTGCTACCGGATGCATTCTGTGTGGTTGGGCCTCCAACCCATTCAAAGATGGTCACTCATGCATGCACAAACAGGTGGCTGACTTTGGATGGGCTTCTAACCCAATGACAGAGGGCCAGCCATGCATTTGTAGCACAGACACAGTTGGCCATATTTGCATGTTTTTGTAAAACTTTATTACAATAATATTCAATTATAGCCTCATGTACATGAGCATGCATGTGTAAGCATTGGCGGCCATTTATTTTAATGTTTTGTTAATAATTAGAGAAGCAAGCACTGGCAAAGCCCATATGCTCATGGTCAACGCTAGAAATATTGGCTTTGGCAATGCTTGCTTATTTATGCTATCATTCTCTTCATATTTATTGTTTTCATAATTTGGAATACATGCACATAAGCAGTGCACATATACTAGTGTGAATGTGATTTCATTTATTACTTTAATTCAAGAAAGTGTTTACAAAAATGCTGAATTTAAAAATAAGCTTTAGCAAACACACAAGAAATCATTTACTAGTCTAAAAAGATACAGGACACATTTTTGTGGACCTATTTTCTTATGCATAAATGTATATGAAAAAGTAAAAGCAAAGCAAAAGTAAAGGAACACCGCTTACCACACTTTACACTAAAAAACAAAATATATTTAATCAGCAGAGCTGTTACAAATCAGTATCTTCTGGATCTGGACATTTCTGCCACAGTTACTTATGCTGCCTGTTGCAGGTACAAGTGTAAGGCAGCAGGAAATCCAGGACTTGCTATCCTTCTTCTGGAAGCAAATGTAAATACCCCAAATGCCAAAACTATACTAAAACTAGAACTAAAAGGAAGAAACTTACGAATAGCAGATCTTCAAACTTTTAAGAAGATTGTGAATCTGCACAGTAGTGTACACAACTTATGCTTTCATACCACATCATAATTCACGACTTTTGGAAAATATACTATACGTTTCTTGACATGTAAAGTCACAGTAAAAACACGTACCAATCATTAGCTAAGAGGGGGATGGATTTCTGTTAAAATGGTGAAGAAAGAAATGCAGGATTACCATGAAGTGCAAACAAAAGCCTTGTTTGGTCTGACTTGACTGCTTAAGCAGCCTGCTTGAGCTTTTGCACTAGTCTTCCAAACACATATTGGCGAAGCTAATTGTTTTTACATTTGTACTGCATATGGATTGGGCAAGTGTATGCCATGATTTCAAGCCTAATTCACTTAAGTGCAGACAAAAGCATCTGAAAATATATGCTACACAATATTTGGGTCACTCACAAACTTATTATAAACATGGTGGACATCTTGGAATAGTAAAGCAAAAATAGACTTTTAGTTATTGAATCCCCAATTTTGATTTCCTTTTGCAATTAATAATGTCATTTTCCTAAAGTTTTGTTTGAGGTGGTTCTTTTATTTCATAAACCATGATCACAAGCATGTTAAAAGTTAGAAGTAAGAGGACAGCCAACACGTTTCACCTTGGCATAGAGGCCACAGACAAATTGGTGCAATATGCAAGAGGATAAAAACACAATTACATACTTGCAATACAAATGATTGTTTTTAATGTAGACATTAAGAGGATGTGTATAAAATCAAAGAAAGGGGTTCTTAATAAGGATCTTGACTTAAAAATGTATACCAACTTGCTATTGTGCCAAGTTTTCTTGGTTTGTTACCCCGAAACCAGTCCCAGGATGCTTGTTTCCGGTCCAGAGAAGACCTGACTTGGCAGTGCGGGCTGGACTGTTCCCATGAGGCACCGGGTCAAGACTGATGTGCATATAGCTGGGTCTGAACTGAGGTGGAGAAGTGAGCTAAAGAACGATGATGGAGTCAACCCAGATCTGTGACTGGGGATGAGTGTTTGAAAAGTTTCAGCACACTTCCCGTCATCTCTTTGTGTTTGGGTTCATTATGGCAATACACATGATGTTTCCAAATATCACAAGTCGTACTAAGTCCTTCAGCATACTCGGTGCCTTCCAAACATCCATGCACCGTGTGGCAGGCAACGCATGATGACAGCCACATATTGCATGGATGTTTTAAAAGTGTATATTTTCTAATGAGGCTTGTGCTGCAACCCACAGCACAAACCTCAATAGAAAATATACACTTTCCGACCGCCGTGAAGGCGGTTGCATCATAATAATGGAAGCGGGACCGACTCCTTGTTGGGCGGTCTCCTTTCCGTTGCGATGTCGGATGATGTTGATTGGACGCTCGTATGAATGACATCGTAATGGGCCCTTAAGTGTCAACAGTTTCTGCTTAATGCCGGTTTTAAATAGGGCTGCATCTTTGTTGTGTCATAGGAATGGGTGATTAGATGGCCATAGGACACTTTGTGAATCTTCACCAAGTCAGCATTTCTTGACAGGGACAGCACCAGTTTTTTAAGGATCACTTTGACGGATTGATGTGAAACAAACATTGCAGTTACTGTATCCAAGTTGACATTTAGATTGTTGGTTGCGTTTGTTAAGTATGTTGCCTGTAGTGTCTTACGAGTTAGCAATGAAGGAACCCTTTTGGCTTCTGGTGGACTCCGTAGAGCAGTAATGTAAGTTTTGGAGCGAAATGCAATGAAGGCTGATTTAGAATGTTGAGTTTACAGCTAAACGCAGACGAATAAAGATGTGTAATACTAAGCTCCATGTGTGCCATAGGCATCAGCTGGTACCCAGGCTGGAGAGAATGCTAAATTTGGCGAGGAGACAGTGGATAAGAAAACGGACGATCGACAGTGCTCTCCCCGAGGGTTTGTCGTGGCCCAAGCAAACTACTTGTGCATGCCACATGTGCTGCCACTGAAGTTCGTAATCAACACTTAATGCATGTGGAGACAAAGCACAGCTCCAGCCGCTGTGAAGCAGTTTAAGATAACGAAAGCATTGCAGAGAATCTACACATCGGTGGCTGAGAAAGTGCTAGTCAGGCCATACATAAAGGTGTTGTGCTGCCATTCAATATAAAGTCATATGTTAGACGCAGTGTTGATCCTGAAGGCAGATAAAACCAGGTTTTCAAAGCGCAGTCATTGATAATGGAAAACTGCAAAATAATGCTGCAAACAAAAGTGTTGCAAAGAGATCAACTAGTTGTCAAAGTTGCAAATTGACTTTAAGAAAATTAATAATTGACTTACCGAGCCCATTAAAGAGTCATTGAACTGCTGCACTTGGTGAAGTGGCTCAAGGAGACGCTCAAGGTTGTGCTTACAGAGACGTCCATACCCGAAGTGGCTAATCACCAAAACTGCTGAATGGGGCTCAGAACAACTTCACAGGTCTTTGAAGAATAAAGAGCAGAGAGCTCTCAGGAAAGTGACCTTTTTCAGATGGAAGTGAAGAAAGTCAAGTTTCCAGCTATCATTAAAGATAATCCAGAGGCCAGCACATTGCAAAGTCTCACAGATGAGTTGCATAAACCAAGTTACAGTGATGTCACAGTGATCCACAAGTAGTGTCATCAAGTCCCAAACTGGTCTAAAACGCTGCTGAGCTCCTGAAATCTCCACCACTTTTCAATAACTCAAAAAAACTAAATATTTGTGATAGATGGATTGGATAGGGAGGTTTGAAGAGTTCACGGATGCTCTTGACGTGACTGATAAAAAAAAAGATGATCAAATGCCCCAAAAATCTTGCTGATGATGGTGTACAAGAAGTCATAAGGAAGATGGCACGAGCTGATGAAGAAATCGCATACCGTCAAATTGAAGAAACTTTGAATCTCAAGTCTAATTCAATGCCCAATGTGGATCATAAAAGATACATTTTAAGTCAAGAACGACAGAAAGTTGGAGAAATCATGATGAATTTGTGGAGAGACTGGATATACTCAAACACTGTAAATTCAATTAATTCAATGATGCTATACATCTTCGAGTTATTGATGGATGCTTGTCAGATTCATTTAGATGCCAAATACTGAGAGAAACCTTTAGTCTGGAGCCAGAGCTGCCAGAGTTGAAAAGCGTGCTGACAGAGGAGTTGCTGACATGGAGCCCGGAGGTGTCCAAAATGAATCAGTCATGAGTGTGAAAAGTAAGCCAACACAAAAGACTGAAGGATACAAAGTAATGTCTACATGTAAAAAGAAGTTTTGTTTTAGATGTGGATTTTTGCTTCCACACAAAAGTAAATGTCCCACCATTGGACAGATATGGAAAGGCTGTGGAAAGGAGAACAATTTTGTGATGGTCGCAAAGCGAAGGAAAAAACAAGTGCATCAATGTAAATGTTTTTTTCTGCCTTCGGGGTCCTTCAGGGACCCCCTGACAAACGCTAGTGGGTCAGGAACTCTCTACCCTGCCCCCTATTCACGTTCGCCACCTTCCTTTTCCACTCTCGCACTGAAAACAAACAAAATGGCGGCCGACACTTCCTGATTTCGACCGATTCGAACGTTGACCGACATGTAACAACCAATCAGAATTACGCTCGCGCATGTTAGGGTGCGCGCACGGTGCGCGGCTATAGATATGTATGTGCTTTTAACTGCAATTTTCTCAGGAACTACTGAACATATTGACTCCATATATGCAAAAGGCACATCCCTGACCTGAGGACTACCTCTCTGCCAAATTTCAAGTAATTCTGATCAGCCGTTCGGGCTGTACCTTCGACTAAAGGTCCTATGGGAAAATGCATGGGGAAAACGCGTTTTGGGACCCCCCCCTTTTTTCTCGGCCCCCGCTTGACGAATCCCCCCGAGACTTTCAGGGTAGGAGCTGAGCGGAGCGCCCCATTAGTTTTGAAAATTTCACGAAGATTCGTCAAACGGCGCCAAAGTTATTCAAAATAGAATTTTGAGACTTCCTATGGAAACACTGTCCTAACTATAACTATCTACTGGCGACCGCCAGTAGATAATATGTGTGTGTGTGTATACATTGTGAAACAATAACATTTTTCATTTAATAGAGGGGGAGATGTAGTGTCTTGTGAGTTAGCAAGGATGAAACCTTTTTAGCTCCTGACGGACCCCATTGAGCTGTGACGTAAGTGTAGAGCGGTATGCAATGAAGGCTGATTAATAAAGACGTGTAATACTAAGTTCTGTGTGTGGCGTAGACATTGGCAGGTACCCAGGCTGGGGAGGACACTACATTGCTTATGGACTGCTTAGTGCCCTAAGAACCAACAATTGAGCTATGTTTAATTTCTGGGGTTGGGTGCGGCAACAGAGTGATAATACTTTATAAAGGATGCCTTACATTCTAGGTCTTGCCTAGTCAAGCCAAACTCGTCGCAGCAGTGATTGCAGAGTATAGTTTGGTAGATTGTAAATTCTTCTATAAGCTTTACACTGAAGCTGATCTAAAATGATGGAAACTTTCCCAGGATAGGCTTGACAACCACAGGAGATGGTTCGCAATCACTTTACTAGCACTACTTTATTATCACTGAAGCCGTAGGTCTGTGTAATTTTTTGTTGACTTCACAGAGTGTGAATATCACACCTACGGCTTTTCTTGTCGAACGCTGCAGTTGCGAGTTGGCCTTTCCGGTTTTTATGAACAATACTCCTAGTTAGTTCTAACTGAGCAAATTTCCAATTTTAACTGACCCAGCCTCCTGGGCAGTTTGGGATTGGCTTTATATTTTCTAAAAAACATAACCTTAGTTTTCTTGACATTAACCGTAAGTTTGTTCTTTTCGTTATAAAGGTCTAGGTGATCAAACTCGCTGCACACAATCAATCAATCAATCAATCAAGGCATTTGTAAAGCGCGCTACTCACCCAGAGGGTCTCAAGGCGCTAGGGGGAGGGGGGTCCACTACTGCTCGAACAGCCAGGTCTTGAGTTGCTTCCTGAAGGAGAGGTGGTCTTGGGTCAGACGGAGGTGGATGGGGAGGGAGTTCCAAGTCTTGGCTGCCAGGTAGGAGAAGGATCTTCCTCCCATGGTGGCTCTTCGGATGCGTGGAACGGTGGCGAGGGCGTGGCTGGTCGATCATAGCTGGCGTGTGGGAGTGTAGAAGGTCAGGCGGTTGTTGAGGTATCTGGGGCTCAGGTCGTGGAGGGCCTTGTGTGCGTGGGTGAGGAGTCGGAACGTGATTCTCTGGGTGAGGAGTCGGAACGTGATTCTCTTGCTGACGGGGAGCCAGTGCAGGTTTCTCAGGTGTCCGGAGATGTGGCTGTGTCGGGGGATGTCAAGGATGAGTCGTGCGGAGGCGTTCTGGATGCGTTGGAGTCTTTTCTGTAGTTTGGCTGTGGTTCCGGTGTAGAGGGTGTTTCCGTAGTCCAGTCGGCTGGTGACGAGAGCCTGGGTGACCGTCTTTCTGGTTTCGGTGGGGATCCATCGGAAGATCTTTCGGAGCATGCGCAGGGTGTTGAAGCATGATGATGAGACGGCGTTGACTTGTCTGGTCATCGAGAGGGAGGAGTCCAGGATGAAGCCCAGGTTGCGTGCGTGGTCCGTAGGTTTGGGTGCGCTGCCCAGGGCGGGGGGCCACCAGGAGTCGTCCCAGGCGGAGGGTGATGATCCCAGGATGAGGCCTTCCGTCTTGTCTGAGTTCAGTTTCAGGCAGCTGTATATCATCCACTCGGCTACGTCTTTCATCCCTTTGTGTAGGTTGGTTCTGGCGGTGGCTGGGTCGTTGGTGAGGGAGAGGATCAGCTGAGTGTCGTCGGCGTAGGAGATGATGTTGAGGTTGTGTTAGCGTGCGATGGCTGCGAGGGGGCTCATGTAGACGTTGAAGAGGGTGGGGCTGAGTGATGATCCTTGCGGGACGCCGCAGATGACTTCGGTGGCCTCGGATCTGAACGGGGGGAGGCGGACTCTCTGGGTTCTTCCGGTGAGGAACGAGATGATCCAATCTAGTGCCCTCTCTTGGATTCCGATGTTGCTGAGGCGCTGTACTAGGGTGCGGTGGCAGACAGTATCGAACGCTGCGGAGAGGTCCAGGAGGATGAGGTCCGCTGTTTCCCCCTTGTCGAGCAGGGCTCGGATGTCGTCAGTGGCTGCGATGAGGGCGGTCTCGGTGCTGTGGTTGGCTCGGAAGCCGGACTGCGAGTGGTCGAGGGATCCGTTTGTCTCGAGGAAGGCGGCAAGCTGTCTGTTGACGGTCTTCTCGATGACTTTGGCAGGAAAAGGCAGGAGTGAGATGGGGCGGTAGTTCTTGAGGTCGGAGGGGTCCGCTGATGGCTTCTTCAGGAGGGCGCTGAGTTCGGCGTGCTTCCAGCTCTCCGGGAAGGTGGCGGTGTTGAAGGAGCAGTTGATGATGTCCCGGAGTTGGGGTGCGATGACGGAGTCGGCCTTGTTGAAGACTTGATGTGGGCATGGGTCGGTTGGAGATCCGGAGTGGATGATGTTCATCGTGTGGATGGTGTCTTCGGTGCTGACTGGGGTCCAGGCGCGGAGGGTGGTGGTGGGGGTCGTCGGTTCGGTGGCTGGGTGCGTGGTCTGTGCGCCGAAGCTGTTGTGTATTTCGGCGATCTTGCGGTGAAAGAACGAGGCGAGTGAGTCGCAGAGGTCTTGTGAGCGAGTGATGTAGTTGTTTCCGGCGCTGGGGTTGGAGAGCTCTTTGACGATGCTGAAGAGTTCCTTGCTGTTGTGTGCGTTGTTGTCTAGTCGTTCCTTGAATGCTGTACTCTTGGTGGTGTGGATCAGCTGGTGGTGTTTGTGGGAGGCGTGCTTGAGGGCGGTCATGTTGTCTGTAGTCGGGTTTTTTCGCCAGGCTTTCTCAAAGGTACGGCAGTTCTTCTTGGAGTTTTTGAGGTCGTCGTTGAACCAGGAGGCTTTCTTGCTGCCGGGTCTGCTGGGGTGGTTTTTCAGAGGTGCGAGGTCGTCAGCGCAGTTGGTGATCCACTGTGTGAGGTTGTTGGCTGCTTGGTTGGGGTCCGTTGAGCTGGCGGGAGGGTTCTGGCTCAGTGATGTGGTGAGCTGGTCGGTGGTGATCTGGTTCCAGCTCCTGCGGGGAGCCTGTTGCGGGTGGTGGTGAGTCGTGGTTCTTCTGAAGCTGAAGTGGACGCAGCTTTGGTCTGTCCAGTGGAATCCGTCGGTGTGGCTGAAGGAGATGTACTTGCTGGAGGAGAAGACTAGATCAAGCGTGTGTCCGGCGTAGTGGGTGGGGGAGTTCTCCAGTTGCTTGAGTCAGAGGTTGGCGAGGTTGTCCAGCAGGGTGGTGGTGTTGTTGTCATTGTTGTTCTCCAGGTGGAAGTTGAGGTCCCCTAGGAGGATGTAGTCAGCGGAGGGGAGGGCGTGTGGGCTGATGAAGTCTGCGATGTCTTTGCTGAATTGAGTGCGAAGTCCTGGGGGTCTGTAGATGAGGGTGCCTCTGAGTGTGGTCTTGGGGTCGGTGTGTATCTGGAAGTGAAGGTGTTCGGCAGCTGTGAGGGTGTCGTCGGAGTTGGTCGTGATGCGGATGGTGTTCTTGTGGACGATGGCGAGGCCTCCTCCTGTCTGGTTGACGCGGTCCCTCCGGGTGATCTTGTATCCGTCCGGGATGGCGATGGCGCTGTAGGGTGCTGAGGAGGCGTTCATCCATGTTTCCGTGAGGAAGGCGACGTCTGGAGATGTGGTGTCGAGCAGGTTCCAGAGTTCCACGGCGTGTCTGTGGACGGAGCGGGTGTTGAGCAGGATGCAATACAGGTGGTTGCTGCTGGTGCTCGGCTTGGCGGGTGCGGTACAGGTCCGGATGCAGGAGAACTTGCAGAAATGGCAGCTGAATGGTCCGTGGGTGCGTCTTGGGGTGGCTCTGCAGCAGCCGGGGATCCGGCCGGTGTTGAGTGCGATGAGAGTGGCGGCGTTGTAGGACTTGCGGGTGGGCTGGCATCTGCGGGGGCCAGGGGGTCTGGCGCTGGGCGCGGGCCAGGCGCGGACGGGCGCAGACGGGCTTGCCTTAGGCGCGCCCGCTGCACGCGTCCACTGCGCGGCCTCCATATGAGTGTGAGAGGGAGGGAGGAGCAGCTGGGAGGTGGGAGCGGGGCAGCCAATGGGGTGCGAGGGGGCGGAGCTACGGGACGCGGTGGCGGGAAACGGGTGGCGAGGGGGAGACGCGGTGCGCAGGGGAACAGAAGACAAAAAGGATCACAATCTGGGCAAAAAAGGAGAGGGGAACAATTCAAGGCAGCAAAGGACACGGGTACAATGGGGGCGATTACAGGCACTCACTCGTGGGAACAGAAGAGAAGGAGGAACAATTCCAGGCAGCAACAAGGCACAGGTACAATGGGGGCGTTGCAGGCACTCACTCGTGGGAACAGAAGAGAAGGAGGACACTGGCACTCGAACGCAGGCAGAAACAATGCAGCAGCGGATAGCGGTCACACAGGGGGCTGCGTGGCGGTGAGGGGAGCGACCTGCCTGGTAAACACAAAGTCTTTCCTTTATTTATTAAAGCATAATAAAAGAAAAATAAATGCTGGATAGAAAGACAATCTGTAGCGCCCTAAGAGCTTTTCCATGCTCAATCTTTCATTAAATACGATATCCATCATATTTGCTAAAAGGAGAAAAAAAACAGAAGAATTTGTAAGGATTGAGTGCTGCTTCCTCTAGGCTTCAAAATGGGCTGTTATATGTAAAATGCTATAAGATGACACTGGCAAGGTTCAATATACATGAACAAAGCATGTGCATGTTGAGCTGCTAAATTTACGTAGGGAAAAAACAGAACATGACAGATGGCCCAATCTCTTTCGAGACTGATGCACTGAGGATGGTTAGTCTATAAAACTGGAAGATGGGGAACTTGTTCAATGGTAGGAACTGACAGATGATGCTGAGGGACTTTCTAATACACCCAGTGTGTAGGATAATAGCGGATTCATCATATAACTATGTCATGCATCTAGGTGAGTAATTACATTGATATATTCTTGATAAAAGGATGTTTTAGCAGACAACAGTTAAACAAATTCTCACATCAGGCATTTTTGGTTTCAACTAATGAGCCTTATCAGGAGCCTTGTGGGGACTACCTGTCCCAGCCTGCACCAGGGCGAAGGAGAAGCGCTGCAACACCTGCACCTGATCTTCCAAGTGGTGCCATGGGTAAGATCTTTTCCAGTTTCTTCAATGAGATTTGACTTTTTGTCACATCTTGGCCATTTGTAGAGTTTACTGAGTTGGGATCCATGTTCTTGCATCATACAAGCAGCGTGAGGCACTAGGCACACTATTCAGCATGTGGGCCACCCACAGCCATGCCGAGTACCCATACAAGGAGATCTTTACCTGTCCTTTACACCTCAGGATTTGATAGTATTGTCGCTGCATCCTTTTGGACTGCTGATCAGCGTTGCTCGGGACCTTCATTGCACACCCCCCTCTCCCCTTCTCAGCGTATTGTAATTTTCACCAGGCTTTGCAGATTGCTTCTTCGGGATGGGATCTCTTTTTCCCTTTTACCACTAGTTTAGCCTACTAGCTTTACCAGCTAGCTATATCATTCTACATCAGTGTTTCTCGTTGTTTATTTTACAGTTAGAAGAAGTGGTATCCATTTTCATTTCCGTTTTACGAAGGTCTCTTTTTCTGATTGAGTTTTCAATGCCACGAGCACTTTGCCGCGAGCGCTTTTTCTAACTTGTTGTTCAATTATAAATGAGAAAGCTCCTTTATTGTGCATCTGTCGTTAGAGCTGCTGGCCCGAGAGACTCAGGGCACATGCTTCCTCGTATTGTTTTTAGCTTTTGTCATTTATATATATTTTTTCTTTTTTTGTATGGTGAGACCGTGAACTTATCAAGAAGATATGGGGAAAAGAAAGTGGACTGAAAAACTCCCAGGTAAACCTATTAATACAAAAGCCCCAGATTGCTCCTCCCGGAACTGTACTTTACCAAATAGACAATCTTATTAAGGAAGTGGAAATAATGCTGCATCCGGATGCTCCAAGTAAACCTGGTGCCAAATCAAAAAAAAAAAAAAAACAGTCACTTTATTTGATAAAATGTCCTGCAAATCGAAAACATGTCACATCCGTAAACTTGCCCCAAAGAAAAGGAGAGGGCAGGCGATGTCCAAGCAAATCCGCAACCGTGCACTTTATCTAATCCACCTATTCCCAATGAAACCACAACTGTATGCTTTAACCGCTTTTACCCCCAGCCCTGAGTGCTCAGGCCACCAACGGCTTTTATCCCTCAGCTAGGTGCAAAAGAGGAGGCCTGCAGGCAGATGAAAGAACTTTGGGAGGTCATTCCCTTTGGGCAGAAATAACAGATCTAAAAGGTAAAGTACAACTATGGATGGAACCACAGTCACCTGGGCCCTCGTCTGTAGGTCAAATTAAGAGGGCACGAGCACCCCTACTACTAGGGTGCAATATCCAATTCTGATTATCCATCTATTCTGCCTCATAACCGACCATATTGCGAAGCCCTACTGGTTGCTTTACACTGCCCCAGGGCTAAAAACCGGCAACTTCCTTCCTTTTCTCCCCATAACCAGGTATCAGAATTCCCCCAGGGTTTAGTATGGATCATCAACAAATTCACACAATACATGTTAAAGAGTGGGTCTCGAGAGTCCTACTGCTTCTTATAGTTCATTTCCACAACCAGCCTATTCCTACCACAGTCCCAACCCAGAAACTAGTTTTTTCATCTGTTTAAATATCCATCGACCAATACCAACCATGACACTTTTTCCCAAATTAGGACAATTTACATGAAATGTGCCCCCAAACTTAACTCACATGTTAGGGAAGATGAGGCCTCTTTAACCAACAAAGTGATTAATTGGATCAGGGATGTTAGGAAGCTTTACAGTGTTATCTAGTCCGACATCATCGGGCCACCCACCTACAATCTTCAGACAATTCAGATTACATCAAACTGCAATTTACCCACCCTTCAATCGTATTCTCTCAGCAGAGGGATAAGCAATTCCATTCTTCCTCACCACTATCTCAAGTTGACTGACTGGAGTCTGTAAGGATTCCTTCATCGAACATTAGGCTAGGTCCTAAACTCTGTCCATCTCAAGGGCAGCCAACCGGCACTAGCCCCATTACAACTCTTCCCTTACTGAATTATTCTATCCAGCCCCATTCGATCAGCTTGGAGGTGTAGTCAGATACTGCTGAAAACCATTTGTGTTCTCCTTCCATTTCAGGGATCCCTGGCTTCCCCCTCAACCAGCTCCAATAACAGTCTTATTTTGATTTCCTGGAATATTGCTGTGCTCAGGAGCAAACATACCCAAGAGGATTGGGGGGCCTTTATCGAGAGGGGCGATATAATTATGTTACAGGAAACTTGGGACATTTTGCCATCTCACTGACAAAGCTTTAAAACCTTCCACGTTACAGCTTTTAAATCCGAAGGTGGTAGATCCTCAGGTGGACTCGCTATTAGGTTTAAGATCTCCTTGGGCTGTAAAGTAAGACAGCTACCCATTGATTCCCCCGGTCTACTTGGACTTGAAGTTTCCTGTTTTACATCTTATGAAAACATAATTTCCAAGACCAGGGAGGAGGCAGTCATGATTGTGGATGGGGATTTTAATACGAGGTTCACACCTTTATCACTATTAAGGGAAATAGCAGGAAGGGAAGACCGGTACTGGGGTATACCAGGACCCACAGGTCCCTGCTTAATGACTAAGGTGACCTCACAGTTGCTAGACCTCTGCATTTGCTCCCATTTGAGAGCCAGTAATGCAACAACCAAGCCAGATGCAGAGAGGCGACCCACTTTTAGAAGGACCTCCTATTCGGTGTCATATTGATGATTATATCCTTGTAGACCGCCGGTCTTGTGAATATCTCATTGATATGGAAGTCTTGTCCCAGTTTGAGAGTGACCATTTTCCCCAGCTCCTTACCCTTCGGCACAACCTAGATAGTTTAGGCAGGAACCAACGTTTGCCCTGTGGAGTCCTAATGATCAGTAACAATCGGAGGAAAGTTCGGTGGGAGAGTTTGGTCAATAATGAGGGGGTTTATGCCCAACTATACATGGTCAGATTCCCATCTTCCTTATCCTAGTAAAGACTGAGCTTTCACCCCATAAAATCATGGTTATTCACACTACATAGCTTGAGGAAATTAAATCCTGTTTTTTTTTTGTTTTGTTTTTTTTAATCAAACCTTCTTCCAACAGGAACTTTCCTCCAGCTGTAGATCCCACATGGTTTAATAGGGACTGCAGGGTAGCGAAAGCCATCTAATTAATGCCCTTAAAGGTGGTTGTCCTCAAGAAATCAAGTCTGCTAGAGTACTTCATAAATCCACCCAAAAAACATAAAAATAGCTTGGGATACAGCTATCTGGAATGACATTCAGATCACTTCGTGCTCTTGGAACCAGGCAGTTTTCTGGCATGCTATATCTCATGGTGCTAAGACGACCTGATGGAGGCCAGAATCTTGCATCTTTCACATGATTGGATTAACCACTTCTAATCCTTGTATTGTGAACCTACGTCCTACCCCAACTCCCATGCTTCGGATCCAGCTAAATTAAGAACTGTGTCATCTGTAACACCGCATTCGATTTCCCCAAATTACAACCTACCGAACACTGGTGACTTTTTCACTATGGCAGAAACCAAACAAGCCATCTGCTCTCAGAAGGCTGGGAAGGCCCCTGGGTTAGACAGAATTTTGGAGGACCTATTTATCTCAGAACCTGCCATTTGGGTCCCCTATTTTAACTGTGTTGCCATTACAATTCCTGCATCCTGGAAAGTTGCAGAGATCATCCCTATTTTCAAGAAAGGTCTTAAATCTGACCCATCGATTTATTGGCCAATAAGCCTTATCAACTCAAGCCCAAAAATATTTTGCAAGTTAATTTTAGACAGTATATTAACCTGGATTGATGACAATGAGATGCTGTCCCGGTTTCAGGTAGATTTTCATCCCAAAACTAGTACAGTTGAGTTTTCTACTTATCAGGTGGAAACAGGTTGATATAATTAAGGGTAGCCTTTATAACACTTTTGCAGACCTAAGAGCGGCATTCAACATGGTCCCCAGAGTAAAACTGATATGACTGTACTCATACTGGTCTCTAATGGCATATTGATACCATTCTATTCCACTGTTTGTTGGCTCAGAGTAGTGAACAGTGATTGAGATGAATTCAAACACCACTTTTTAGGTCTCGCCTGAGCCAGCGCATGCGCTGCCTCAAGCGAGACATTTAGTAAGCGGGTTTTGGAAGTGCTACCCAGAAGCTTTTGGCGGCCACCAGCTTGCTGTTACGCGCAGACGCGTGCGCGACGTGCACAGCTGCCATCTGGCTTTCGTCAGCTTTTTTCCCTTTCACTTTCGCGCCGCGCGGCCGTGTCACTTTCACGGCTGTGCGGCCATTGTTTGTCTGCCTTTTGCTTTTAGTCTCACCTTTCTCTCTTGAATGTCCTACCCATGTCTCCCGCTCTCTGTTGCTTTTCTTCCCACGTCCGATTCTGACTTTCCCCGTTCCCCCTTTCCTCTCATCTCCTTTGTCTCTGCGCATCTCTCTCCTGTCTGTTTCCCCTTGAGACGTTTCTTCCGCCCCTTAGCTCTCTCTGCCCCTCTCTGCAGCTCATTCCATGTATCTCCTTTTTACTGATACCCAAGCGGGTGTTCTTTTTTCTCCATCTACGCCCTTTCCCTGGCTCTCTGCCCCCATTGTTCCGTCTCCTTCCATCCACTTTACTCACCCTCTCCCCAAGTCACTCTCTACCTGTCCCCGCCTCGACGCCTGCCCACCCACTTCTCGTCTCCCCTCCGTCTCACACTTCTATCCTCCCATTTGCCTGCTCTGCACGTTCTATACACCACATCACTTTCTACCTCAGGGTATTATCTGCCACCCACCCCATCAGTACGCATGTGCACGTTCCATTCCTTTGCCCCTCACCCTATTTCCATCTGTCCAGAATCACAATCTTCGCTTCCCGTCCTCACTTCGTCTCACCATCTCAGTCTGCTCACTCTTCACTTTTCATCACCCCTTCGTCTGACCTGCTAGTTCGACACCCCTCTTTCCACTTCTGAAGTCTGACCGGTTCTCTCCCCCATCCATCACCCTTCCAGCTTCCCCCCTTCCCCAACACTGTCAGCTCGCCACCCGCACGACTGTCAACCCTCCACATCAATCTTATCTCGCCCTCACCTTATACCACCTTCCTCCTCATGTATAGCGCTTTCTACCCCTAACGACGCCCTAGAGCGAGCCGTAGCCGCCCCATGTTGCGTCTGCCACCTCCATCTACGTCGCCAGGTCATTAACTTTTAAGTCCCGACCATATCCTGTTGGAAATAAATTGTCATGATGTGCTGTAGTCCATTCGGTGCCATTAAAGAAACGATCACCACAGCTCCCAGAACCCACCGGGCTGTCAAATCACATCCCAGGACTAGTGCAGTCTAGCAACCCCACCACTCATTTTGTGCACCATCTCGCCCTGAGGGACAATTCTCGTCTCCAGCTGTACTCTCCCCCCTCATGTTGTACCTCCTGTTGCCATCTTCCTCCTCCTCGCCCCCTCACTTCCTCATGTTCCACATCATCCTACTTCGCCTCTGCTCTCCTGGAATTTGCTTGAATGCCCATGTATTTATCTTTCATCTGCTACAGCCTAGTTTCTTCCCTGGTCTACTTTTTATTTTGTTTCCCTCACGGTCTCTGCCTCTAAACTCTGTGGCTATCTTGGAACACACACGCACGCATCACTCCCGGGCGACTGCTTTCACTTTCGCGGCAGCGAAAGCGGACAATGCTTGTTGTTATTATCATAATATGTCAGACAAACATTGGCAAAACTGACAGCTTTGCTCACATTATGACTGCGCGACTTATTGGCTTTGCCAATCCTTTTTTTAAAATTTTGTTTCCCTCATGGTCTCTGCCTCTGAACTCTGTGGCTATCTTGGAATGGCGTTTTCTCAATCCAACATAGCCAACATGTTTCTTCTAAACATGGCAACCATATTGGAACTTTAAACCAAGGATACACGTGCACCATACTATTGCAGGAGAACTATGTTTATTTTTATTTTTTATTGCAAGCATCGGTCGTTGGTTGCATGTTTCCTTTTTTTCAAATGTGTATTCCTGTAGTTCATATTGCAAATGGTTGTTGAGTTTGTGTGTGTTTTATTAAGAGTGTGTGTTTTATTAAGAGTGGGTAAGTGGGTGAATGCAAGAATAAGTCAGTGAGTGTCTGAGTGAATGATAAGTGCGAGGATAAGCTATAGTGCTTGACCATCTTATCAGAGGTAGTAAGCGCTATATTAAAGCATATACACTACAATACAGAGTGCAATTATAATGCGAGCCCCTAAACTCACCAGTGACTGAAGAGGCCCTTTCAGTTAAAAGTAGACCTATTGGTATTGCCAATGCTTGCCTAGGACATGAACATTTCTCCTCCGCCATGCAGAACCCCTTCATCCTCCGCGCACTGGTTCTTGCTCCATCTCTTACCTGCCTTTAATCTGATCTCTAGATTAAGGCGGTGTTGCAACCGCGGCAGTGCCTGCCTGCCTCCCCTCCCCCCTTTCCCTGGCCGGGTTACCTCATTAGCCGGAAGCCCTGGTAATTAATCGCGGTTCCTGTTATCTCTGCATTACAATGCATCTCCCCTGGGAGCGGCTGTCACCACCCACGTCCCTGGCAGAGGGTGATTAACTGCTGCTATAGATAATTTTATTTGTGTATGACTGACCGGCGCCACGAGAGGCTGCCCCCCCCCCCCCCCGAGAGCAAGGCCCCATGCAGATACCACCAGTGCAACACCATGGCAGAGAGCCCAGGCTAGGGACCAGGGCACGCATGGAGCACACCTTCATATGCTTCCGTGGCACGTGGTGGTAATGAAACTGGATGTTATTGTATGGTGCAGGTGCACACGCTGTCCTTTGCATTCATTTCAGTGTGTTTCGGTAGCCCATACATAGGGCAGTGGTCTTCATACTTTTTAATGCTGCTCCTCCCCCAGTAAAGAAATAAAATGCATCAGGCCCCACCTCAGCTTTTACACAATTATTCTGTTTAACTGACAATGTGTAAATATGTCTGGATTTATTTAAACACGAGACATATTTACACATTGCAGTTAAATTGTGTTAACATTTTTCCAGCTATGGTATAAATAACCTAAAAGCATTTGCATAGCCAATGGGTCTCGCCTTTGGGACCGTTTAAGTGTTTAACCATGCAACTGTTAATGTTGGTGCACCAAGGATATTGTGCTGCATAACTTAATACTTATAAGGTCCCAAAAGCGAGACCTATTGGCCATGCCAATGCTTGTTTGTTGTTCTGTTTAGTTCTATGTTTTTACCTAAGGTAAAAGAGTTAGCCAAGTCTCCATTGAAATTACTGGTGGAACACGGTCACTCCATACCTATGAAGGAAAGGTTTCCCATCATTGCATTACATTTATTGAAAATGACATTTGAAAAATGCACGAATGATCTCAAAGAACACATTTAAAAACACTGCACATGTAATACCTGTAGGTAAATTGTATTACCGTAATATTTAAAAATACGGAGTGCTGGACTTCATCATAAGTGACATAGACTGATTTCACTCCAATATACTCCACGTCAATAGACCGAGGAAACAGGAAGAATACAGCAAGTCCCGAAAGAAGTAAACAAAGGATGACGGAAAATGTCACATAAAGCTTTCTGAAATAAAAGAAAAGAAAATTAAGGATCATCTGAAGTTTCATGTTATGGTGCATAGAAAGCATATGCAACATCATCCACAGTTGAAGTTGTTCATAAAGTCCTGTTCAACACTCCTGGGCAGTTCACAGGATTGTAATGATGAAACAATAATACAGTAATAGTCAAAATAATCTAATTTGCTGTTTCTTCATTACAGACACAGCAGACAGTTAGCTGCCTTCATCTTGGTCAAAATTAAGCACTAAATGTTTATATCCTCATTGTTACTACTGACAACCTGTTTCAGGGAATTCCTATTATGGAGCCATAGATGTAGTGCGGGATCCGGCATTCAAATTTGTATTTCTTTATATACCAGGTATCGTACATCTCAATCCTGTGATACCACGATCACACAACTTTGACCCAATTCCCTTCATCTTTACTCCCCATCAGCATTCAACTGTCGACCTCACAAGCGAATGCTAACTACCGTGACCTTGAGAGTTATCGCTGGAATAACAAGGCATTGGTACCCTTTCAAATGTAGAATTGTTTGGTCTACCTCTTAGCGTCACCTTGCATGCCTCGTTTCCACTCATGCTATTTAGTGTCCCTCAGTGATTAGACTCGAGTCAAATCTTGCTCTCCCCGGGTCATCTCTTTGTGGCACCTTCTTGCCTTTCCCATTACTCAAATGCATCCATTGACACACGTTCATCTCCTACCTATCCATCACTCTACCTTCATTACATCCCTCATTCCACCACCAAACCAGAATCATCAAGTAATGGGTGGTTCCCCACTCTCTCATGCTTATCTATTCATGAGATAAATCATATACTTAGCTGCAAATCCCCATCCTGCTTTTGTTTCTATCTTAATCATCTTCATATGAAATCCCTGCTCCTTCTATCAAAAAAATGTGTGTGAAGGTTGAATTTCTCATGACAGTAACACTTCATCTGCTGACATATTCTAGCTTACACAATTTCTGGAAATTCAGTCTTATCTCCTCTTACTGCTACTACAACTCTATCACTTCTGTCGTATGTGAGATTTAGTAACATTTAACTAATTGGTCTCCCACAGTATTCCTGCTACAGAAGATAAAATTAAGAATTTAGTCAACAAACTGCTGACAAACTCACTAACTATCTCGAATATCACCAAGCTGTGAAGACAAATAGAAGGCATCCCTTTTATTAGGGCACTGCACTTCAATATCCTTAATCACCTGCCCATTCTAAACTATCCTGCACATCTTTCAGAATCAGGTGCTGTGATGACCTAGGAACCGTTCTCTGTAATGCCCTACCCAGGTCAGAAAATAGCCTCTGTTCGTGCAATAAAATCTGCTGTCACACCATACCTCATCAGGTTCTAACTCCTCCCTGGGATGGTCACAACCCACTCCTCAGCTCCTGGCCCTCAGAAGGTAGCTAGACATCTGTTGTAATATCAATATGTTATCAGCAGTATCAGACTGTTCTATTTCTCATTATTTACCACCACCTCTGGATGTTACCATTTTGCGATGCATGTCTTATGTACAAATTACATTTTGTGTATAGTGGTTCTTTTCAAAGCGCTCTGCTTCTATTAAATACAAATAGAAAATGAATAATGGCTAAAGAAAGAAAATATAAGATGAAACATAACTAGACTAGGGTGATTTTGGCAGCATGGAAGATGAAGACAGGATGAATTTATTTTAATTCCTGCTGTGATGACTGTATTGAAAGAGTCAGGAGAAAAGAAGACAGTGAGAGGTACTCTACTGTAGACAGAAGAATGGTGGTGATCTTCAATGGAATGAGCATACAGCAGTAAAACACCATCCACTAACGATGCAGTACTGGAATGAGTTAGAGGGAAAGATGTGTAGAAAGAGATCGGGAGGCCCCTTCAAAAGTTAGGACATTTTAGCCGCAACAAGAATACAATGTCACCCACGAAAGTGATGCGAGAGGAAGAAAGAATAGGTTCAGTAAAATACCTTAAGGCATAGGAAAACGTCTTTAAGGCACAGTGACTGGCAGCAGGATGGAGACAGAATTTTCAGAGCAAGATAAGATGGTTTATGAACAGCCTGTAAGGTAGTAGAACAATGCTTGAACATGCTTCTAATGGAAGATTTCTCTAAGGTCTCAAAAGGGGTGATAAATTGTCCCAAAATGCTGTGAGACTGTGGTATAAAACAAGTTCCGACAGCAGGAATCCTATAATAAGGTTTGAAAGTGCTACCTCTCTGGGTTAAATTGGTTCATCAATAACCCAAAACTAATTGAATTAATCCCCAACAAACCTCCGAGACAAGACTCTTGTAAGGTGTCGTTTTGATGTGGTGCAAATCAGCTAAGCCATTACTTGCATTTTGGGCTGAAAAGGGTACGCACAGTAGATTTTTCAAAATGGAATTTTCTTTTCTTGGTTTCGGTATCTCTTCATCTGCCATTCCAGTTTCACCAAAAAGACAGGCACATATTGTAAACAGCACAAATACTACAGGTTTCCTTCCAAAAGAAGTGTACTGAAATTTCACCCGCGTAGGTACACTTTTAGCAAAATGACGGCCATGTTTTCCTGCTGTTTACTATGAAGACAGAAAATGCAATAGCTAACCACTAAACAGACACGTACATGTATGCAATTTTAAAGTAAGGTTTGCATGTATCAATAGATAGATAGAACATACTTACTAAAAGTTGCTGTCACCCCATACGTTTTTTTATCTACTGGTCTGTTTAGGTGTCTTTCACATTTTTGTTCCGCCCACTACAGAATACTGCATGTGGCACTGTGTAAGCCCACTTTAGCGATTGGCTAATCTCACTGCGAGTGACTGCATTTTACTCTTGCACAAGAAGCACATACACATAAAAAGAAGTTCCCTTCAGTGACAGGGACTACTATGGCAACACTTGCCTTTTGAGATCAAATAATAGTTTTGCTTTTAGTCAACATATTTTTTCATACATTGGCAAGGGCTGCCACCTCATCTAACAATAACATTTTAGAAAACACATGACTACATAAAACCGGCATAGACTAAGCTAAAAGGCAGGAAGCCAACACCGAACCCATTGTCTTTCAGTGCTTGTTCTATTTTAGTTCCTAGTCCACTTGAAGCGAAGGCAGGGTGTCAGACACAGAGCGGTCAGGGTCTACAACTCACACAAAGGATCCAGTTGGCTCTACACCACCCTAGATTGATAGGTCCCATAGAAAGAGCAATCAGGCTTACTGCATCTACCCACAGTACCTTTGGAGACTTTTAAGTCCAGTAAGACCACAAGCATCAAGTTGTTCTGCTCAACAACCACAAGTGGCGCCCTATGTTAGCTAGAAGTAAAATCAAAGTGGTTATTGATAAATGTAGGTGTGTCCTGCCCTGACAGGCTGATCTCTGAAGGGCAAGGGATGGGAGCAACTTGCAAGGATGCGCCTTTTCACTTTGAAACGTGCACTTGGTATAAGTTACTTTGCAACACTTCTAAATAGCATCACTTCAAAAATGAAGCAAGTTTGAATTAAATGAATTGACAGGAGTTCTGCTGTGAACAATAACGGTATTATTTCCAATCAAATAAGATGGCTAAAAGTCATGGTGAGTCCCAAAAATGTATTTTAAAAGAAAACCATGTGCCAAGTAGGAAATGTAAACAGATGATTTTAAACATTTGCAATGTAGCAGGTGTGGGACATCTCTGTTACGAAGAGGGCATAACAGCCCCAGACGTCTTGGTGCAGGACACAGGACTTCACTAAGCAGCAGAGCAACTCCTTAGAAATCGGCGGTTTCCCTAACACATAATGAATTAAAGAGAGTAGCTTATAACAGAAAGGTTTCTTTCACAGAAGAATCAATAAAAAAGACAAAACCCAAGAAAGCGATAGGTCATTTTTATTTTTAGTCTAGCATTACTGATAATTACTGGTAATTAATTATCTTCTTAATAAAATAAAAAATAAAATCACAGAACATGCTTTTATACTATGTACTAGATTTATCCTTTACCATGTTTCTTGAAAATAGAAAGACAACTGGTTCAATTCTATGGATGTGCAATGTTAACTCAAAACCACTTTTGCTTTGTTACCAACTATATAAAGTTGAACGTGCAGTGAATGTTTTAAAACTATATTTTAGTCAAATCTTTTCCAAGCTGGCAGCGAAGGAATGTCTCAAGAGCCCCTTCCTTACACAAACTGGCTATTCAAGTATACAAGTATATCACTACCTGACATAGCCAGTTTTTCTTTTTAGAGGTTACGCCTAGTCTTAAAGTGGAGTGATTTGTGTATAAATTACAATCTGAGAGTACTTCTCGCTTCGAACAGGTTGCGGTTGAGAGAAATCAGGAGACGCATGATGTTGCTGTACCTGAGGCTATCTAGCATCCATGTTCAGGGCTGCATTAAAGAAACAAGACGTGGCTCTGGTATGGGACACCTGTGGATAGGATTCAGTGATAAGCTCATTTCAACAACCCCTTATAGTTTAACCACTGACATTTCCATGTGTCTTTGCACTTAATAATGAGCCCTTCATCACATACAGTCAAGGGATGAGTAAGGTTTCCCTCAGAATCTTCGCTATAGTCTGGTTCAGGAATCCAAGGCGACACTTCTGATATGACTAGAAGAGGTGGTTCCGGTCTGCCGGCTTCGCATACAGTTCCATCTCATACTTGATTCAGAAGTACACACAGCCTTGAAGAGTAGTAATGACTTGACAGTCACTGTGTCCTGGGTCCCACATCCATGGGACATAGGTGTGCTCAATTTTAATCAGAAGTTTCTATTTGGAATGCCAAGAAACTTTTTTTGTGGGGGGGTGGGGGGAGAGAGAATGAGGAAAACTGACCCAAAGAGGGAGTAGAAAAGCAGCAGGGAAATACTGTGACTTGCATTTCTAAAGCGGACGGATCTTGGAAAAGCGGAGTAACAGAATGGCCACCTCCCCAGTGTAGCCATGACAATCATTCACCCCTGATTTGTTTCCTCAGGGAAAAAGGAGCTAGGGCAGGCAAATCCCGCTGCGAATGGCTGGGAGTCAGTCGACTTTGACTGCAGATCTGGCATGGGTTGTAACGGGTGGAGAACTACAAGATCCGTAAAGACCGAAACCCAGATGATGAGGAATCTCACTGCTGATGAGGCCCAAGCCTGCCTACTAATAACTGAGCCATTGGTGCTCTCTTCTGTGATGTAATCTGTTCTTGTAAAGTAATAAAGATAAGGGGAGTGAGATTGTGTAATCCTGGTTCGCTACAAAACAGACAGTCCATGCTTTCCACAGCAGAAAATAGCAGTACCATCGAAAGGGTGACGTTTCCTCCTTGTTGGGAGCAAATATCTCTTGCAAGTGGGAGGAGGATGAGAAGTACAGTGCATACTGCTCTATTACTCTGCTCTCCAGATAACATGATATGGATACAGTTTTATCTGATCTGTGTCACTCTAATCAGGATGTCAGCTACTACCAACAGAATTACCGACGTCTGCCCTCATCAGCAGGAAGAGATATGCAACAATTCACACTGTGGGCCAAGTTTTCTGAATGACTGACTATTTACATTTATATAGTGCTCATTATCAAAAGGCTCTCTATGATCATGGTGTCAGAGCTTTAGAAAACACCTTAAAGATCATAAAATTACTATTAGATGCTCATTGTTTCAGCTGCTGTTTCTCTGGTACATAAACTGCCATAGAACATGGTGTGGTGAATGAATGACAGTAAAGACCCTCAAAATATAGTGGCAAATCTTCTAAATATCTTGGAACATCCGTATCCAAAAGGGAGGAGGTGACTATCATAAATGGCAAAAAGAGTTGATGGCAGCTACCGATTTCCCTATCAAGATGCAATTTCAAGAGCAAAATGGGAACACTGATGGGCAAATTCTCTACAGGTGAAAGCCTTCGGATGGGTGTGAAGAGGGCCAAAAACATATGGCAAAGATGCTGTTATGATAAAGAGATTCTAGGTATCTGTAAGGAAGTAATTTTCAGCGAGAATCCCTGTTTTTTATTTTGCCTATGAAATACGCATATTGGGACCTCTTTTGTCAGCAATTCGCCCAAATGTAGTCGTCCCATATGAGTTACTTCCAAAAATGGATTTCAACTACAATCTCCAGTGCCCACCATTTAATCCAGTGCTCCTCCAGTGCAGCTGGGGCAAAAGGCTCTGTGCATGTTATGTGTAAACAGCCTATAAACAAGCATGTGCAGACTGAGCGAGGAAGGCTGCCGTCTGACTCTGGAAGGCATATGTGCATGGCTAGCACAGTAGTAAACATGACCCAAAGTAAATTGCTTATAGCCTCCTAATGTCTTTTAATTAAATTAGGCAAGAAATAAGAATGATATTTTTTCTTTTGGGCTGATATGTAAATCTGTAGTTTGTAAACCTTGTTTTTAGATTTTAAATAAAGTACGACTACCTATAAATGTGAAATTGGCATAAGAAAGGAAAGTCATAGATGTGTCTTTCCCTACCAATGTCTTCATCACACACACATCTAATGAATTAATTTTAATCTATACGAGATAATTTATACAACACATTTTCCAAGCCATTTAATGGATTTAAGCTTTGGGCTACCCTGTTGAGCAAGTTACTCTCCTGGCCAACAGGCAGTTCAAAGCTCCCCCCATCCTCTCACCTCAGAACAGCAGATATATTACGGAAGTTTACTCGTTTCCTGGCAGAGCAAGAGGGCATGGCGAAAACTCAATAACATAATCAATTTTATCTTTCAACAAGCACTGGCAGGATGTGTTCGCGTGGGATCATGGGAGAGCTAACATTTCTCTGGCTCCAGTCACCACATAGTAGTCCCTTTGATGTCTTGGAGGGAGAAAATCTGACTTGAGTAGTGGAAGCCAGCTTCAGAACTGAGTTGTATTGCAGATGTACCTTCAGTTGAAATCTTGATTCATCCAAGAATGTTGTGAACTTGGACAACCAACGGGCATCTCTCTTTAAGTGTCAGTAAGGAGTGGAGGTGGGATGTGGCATCTTTGCAGTGGATATGGAGTTCCAGCTTCTAGATCTCTCATCCCTTCCCCATTTTTAAACCCATACATAGGGAAGAACCTTTGAGAAGATGAGGAGCAGCTGAAGAAGAAGGACAGACCATCACAGTGGATGAACCTCTGTGTAGGCAGAGAAAACCACCTTGGACTTGTACTTGCGGGACTTTGTTGGACTCTGTTGCCAGAACTAGCTGTACCAGTACCCTGCCCCTTCCAGTAGAGGGTGGATTTGCAAGGGATCCTGAGGGGAGGGGTATTCCTTATCTGGTCTGGGCTATGGGCCAACACACAGGCACCCTTGGGTGCTTTTGGCGTGCAGGCAGGGAAAGTGGTCTGTCTTGAGGACTGTGGTGCTGCAACAGGAAAACCCCACGAGAGAAGACTACCAAGGGGCTGGACAGCAAGGCAGGTCCAGCGCTATTGCAGCCCATAGGAATCAAGGAGGAAACAACTGTGCCCAAAATCTGCGAGGAGCCACCCACAAACGATCATGAAGAGGACTGGATACTATATTAAACAACCTCTGGTGGCTAGAGCAGGGCAATAGGTGCAAAACCAAGAAAACTCATTGTCAATCGCCGGAGAGATATTTTAAAAAGTTAAAGCCATTCATGTGTCATTCTGAAAAATATCTCTGCGAATTTCCGGTGCGCTTGCAAGCACCCGCTTCTTCATTATTTCCCAGGCAGGATCTTGGCAACAGTCCTAAAGACCCCTTGACTATTTGGGTCTTCCAGGGGCAAGGGGGCCTTGAACGCTGTCAAGCTAATTATAAAATATGCCCTTTTAGAAATGGGGGAGGGGACATGTGTCCCTCCATCCCACAGAGAGACGCTGGCATCCGTTCTGTGAGCTCCCACTGGAGGAGGTCCGTTAGGGCCTTGTTCAGATCTCCCGCTCCTGAGGACAGACATGAGAAAACAGGATCCACCAGCTTCCCCACAGGACATCTGAAGAGCAAGTGCCAAGCAGAGGGAATGTTTGCTGGATGACCCAGATACACTACCAGGAGCAAGTTGGGAGCATGGTTGCCATCATAAAACGCCCAAGGGAAATAATAAATCAAAACAGTACACCACATCAAAAGTCTTAAAAAGAACAATTTCGCCACTTCAGCCGTATAAAGAGAGATTACCGCAGGCTGATGACAAACCACATAAGGCATTGGAAAAGCCATAAAGATGTGCATAGTGCAAATGATGGTGCTCCGTAAGTGCAGGGGTGTTTGGATTTTTCTGGGTGGCTGGCAGAAGTTGAGCACGTCCCCCTACAACGGCCCTCGCTTTTTGTAAGAGTGGCAACCTAAGTATATTGGGCCAATGAATTAGCAATGCTGGGGAGGTTTAGGTTTTGCTATGTTTTTTCAAGCACACCCATGGAGGAGAGTTGTCTCAGCATGCATTGGACGCACTGTGTCTCCAAGTGCTGATAGGTTCAATCAAATGTTAACTAGAAGCAGGAGGTATAGCAGGTTAATAAAGAAAGGGAGTAAATGTTCATAATTTAGCCAACATCTTGTGCTGGTTTGTCATGTTTAATAGACTGAGTTAAAGCCTATAGGCATGGTTTGTTAAAAGTGGAATGACTTGCATTGTTTATTGATATTGAAAGACTTATTATTATTTTGCTTGTTTGTATTGTATATCTCTTTTGTGGCCGAATAAAGATTTCTTGAACTGAATTGAAAGACTCATATTTTCAATTTGTTGAATGAAAGCGGAACACTATGGGACAAACACAGCAAGTCAAACTTTTATAAGTGCACACAAGACTGGCTCTAGTCATATCTGGCAGGTATTGTGATTTTAGGGTTAGGGACTACACCTGCGCCTCATCCCTGGTGGCCAGTGGTGGCCTTAGGTACGCTTCGCTTGCTGCCTGTTGCGTTGTGCCTGCCTTGTAACTGTCTGTGCCCCCTGCCCCCCGCTCGCCGCTCTGATTCTATGCCCCTTTTTTTCTGTACCCCTCGCCGCGCCTTGTACCCCTGTGCTGACTTGTGCCTCTGTGCTCCTTGATTTTGTCCCCTTTTCTCTTCTGTATCCCGCGCCGGTCTCCTGTCCACCGTCCCGGCCGCTGCCTCCCCTGCGGGCCGCCCCCTCCGCGCCCATCCGTTCACCCGTCCTCGCCTCCCACCTGCTCCTCCCTCCCACCTCCCTTATATCTCGGCCGCGCGCAGCAGGCGCGCCTAAGGCAAGCTCGTCTGCGCCTGGACCGCGCCCAGAGCCAGAACCCCTGGCCTCCGCGCCAACCACGAAGACCGCCTCCGCTACGACGCCAGCACCCTCGTCACTCTCAACCCAGGAAAATGTAAATTGATACTTGTATAGCGCACTACTCACCCGCAAGGGTCTCAAGGCGCTTGTACGAATACCGCTGTGGAACCCATCCTGGCTTTCCCTGTGAGGCGTCCACTCCTGGGCACCCCCAAGGTGGAGGCCAGGCATCCTTAGCATTGTGGGGGCCGTTGTGGAGATCAAGCAAGCTATTGCCTAGAGTTGCAGAGTGGGACTCCATGATTGGAATAGGCACCGAGGCGAGAATTATCAGGTCCGTGGAATTTTTGAGCCCAAGACCCGCCGAGGCGGGGAATTGAACCCTGGTCCCGGGCTAGACCTCTGCATCAGGGTCTGCCGCTCTAATCATTGAGCCACACTTCTCCAGGAAGAAGAACCCACACCTGCTGCAAGGCCGCCCCGAAGCGCACCCACGGCCCCTTCACCTGCCGGAACTGCAGCTTCTCCTGCCTCGAAAGCGCCAAGACACCTGAAACTCAACCAGCTTAGATGCATCCTGATCAACACCCGCTCCGCACACAAACATACCGTCGAACTCTGGGACCTACTCGACACCACATCACCGGACGTCGCCTTCCTGACCGAGACCTGGATGAACTAAACCTCCTCGCCAGACATCGCAATAGCCATCCCAGACGGGTACAAGATCACCCACAGAGACCGCACCAACAGGCCCGGGGGAGGAATCGCCATCGTTCACAAAAACACCATCAGGGTATCAACAAACACCAACGACACCCTCCGCACCGCCGAACACATGCACTTCCAGATGCACATGGACGCCAAGACCACCCTAAGAGGCACCCTCATCTACAGACCACCAGGACTCCGGACTCAATTCGCCTCCGAGATCATCTGCGGCATCCCTCAAGGATCTTTCCTCAGCCCGGCGCTGTTCAACGTCTACATGGCTCCACTAGCACGCATCGCCTGACAGCACGACCTCAACATAATCTCCTACGCCGACGACACTCAGCTGATCCTCTTCCTCGCCAAGGACCCCCGCACCACCGAATCCAACCTCCACCAGGTAATGAAGGCCGTCGCAGACTGGATGGAGGACAGCCGCCTCAAACTGAACACAGACAAGACGGAAATCCTCATCCTCGGGTCCAACCCCTCCGGCTGGGCCGACTCTTGGTGGCCCACGTCACTGGGGTACCCCCAGCCCCCACCGACAACGCACGCAACCTGGGAGTCATCCTCGACTCGAAACTCTCCATGACCAAACAAGTCAACGCAGTCTCCTCCACCTGTTTCAACACCCTCCGCATGCTCCGCAAGATCTACAGATGGATCCCGACAAACACCCAGGCCCTAGTCAGCAGCAGACTCGACTACGGAAACGCCCTCTACGCCGGAGCCTCGTCCAAGCTCATCAGCAGACTACAGAGAATCCAGAATGCCCCTGCAAGCCTGATACTCGACGTCCCGCGCCGCGACCACATCACCCCCCACCTGAGGAACCTGCACTGGCTCTCCGTCGACAAAAGAATCTCCTTCAAACTCCTGATCCACGCACACAAGGCACTCCACAAAACCGGCCCAGCCTATCTCAACAGTCGACTCTCATTCTACGTACCAAACAGGAAACTCCGCTGACCACGCCCTGGCCACGGTTCCACGTATCCGGAGAACTACTTCCGGAGGCAGATCCTCCTCCCATCGCGCCGCCAGGGCCTGGAATACCCTCCCCCTTTACCTGCGACAGACCGAAAACCTTCAGGAGACAACTCAAGACCTGGCTCTTCGACCAATAGCAACAGCACCCCCCCCCCCAGTGCCATGGAACCCTCACGGGTATGTAGTGCGCTTTACAAGTTATGTGATTGATTGATTGATTGATTGGTGACTTTTCCTTCTTTTTACTCTGTATCCAAATTGCCTTTCAAGCTATGCAGCAAGTTGCCCATAAGGTTTTACTCCACATGGGCCATATTCCCAATCACTGTAGCTAGCTGCTCCAAAGTCTGTCTACGGGAATACCATATTGTGTTTTTATTCCCATACATCTTAGAGCCTTCTCTAAACCACCCATCTTACAACTCTCAAAGGATTCTGTGGGATTTAGTGGTGAAACATTTTTTTTGCAAGAGCAACCTTACTTTATAAACATATATGTAGACAAATATGAACATGGAACAGGAGACATCCTGGGTATTTTGTCATATAGATGACACTACCTTCAGTTCCCCTCTACTCCAACATCCAAACAAGCTATTGTGATTGTGCCATGGGGCACTCAACCAGTTACTACCACCTGTGCTGTTTCACACTCCGTTCAACTAGAGGGAAACCTCTATTCCAAGCAAAGGCTTATACAGACTTTCCCCCGCTTATAGCACCACACCAAAGTGTCTTCACATTTATAGATACCCACATTGTTTACTGTATAACCAAACACGAATTTTGAGCATGATGCTTTGTTTATTCCAGTATTTGGAATCTGTAATGCCTGAATTTTACGAACTCAATAAGGTAAATGAAGAACTTTAAAAACACAAACAAAACATAACCCTATTCTGAACCTCCTTTTTCAATAGCAATTAAAAAGTCTAGAGGAGAAACCATCAACTTGAGAAACTACTGCCATCCTTGTCCTTTACAAACCTATAGGGATCAATGCAACTTACTTTGACCCTTTTCAATTTGAGCATACTTTTTTTTCTCAGTTACACTCAGGGTAATCAGTTTGCCAAAGTTATATAAGTTGCAGAAGTATTTCCAAATAACCATTAATGGGCACCAATTATGAGCATTTCACTTCAAATAATATATATATATATATATATATATATATATATATATATATATATATATATATATATATATATATATATATATATAACCTACTGGCGGTCGCCAGTAGGTAGTTATAGTTAGGACCACGTTTCCATAGGAAAACCTCAACATTCTATTTTGAATAACTTTGGCGCCGGTCGACGAATCCTCGCGAATTTCTCAAAATAGGTGGGGCGCTACGCTCCGCTCCTACCCTGAAAGTCTCGGGGGGATTCGTCAAGCGGGGGCTGAGATAAAAGGGGGGTCCCAAAACGCGTTTTTCCCATGCATTTTTCCATAGGACCTTTAGAACGAGCTACAGCCCGAACGGCTGAACAGAATTACTAGAAATTTGGCAGAGAGGTAGTCCCTAGGTCAAGGAAGTGCCTTTTGTAGGTTTGGTGTAAATCTGTTCAGTAGATTCTGAGAAAATAGCCTTTAAATCAATATATATATCTGAGCCCGCTTACGGTACGCTTACCGTACGCTTACGGTAAGCGTACGGTGGCGTGCGCGAGCGCGATTCTGATTGGCTCTTAGATCTTAGTAAACATTCGAATCGGCAGAAACCAGGAAGCGGCGTCCGCCATTTTGTCTACCGCACTGAGTGTTATGTATCAAACATGATGGCCAAAAACATGTTACGGGGATGTTTTGACAACTCCCTCTCACATAGTCATGTTGAGGGAGTCCCCAAACATCCCCCAAGAGCAAAAACGGCATTATTTTTTTTTCGGCAATTTCGCGGGGTACGCTTACCGTACGCTTACCGTAAGCGTACGGTAAAAAAATAAAAATAAAAAAAACACTATCCACACTTTCTCCACCCCTTGTGCAAATGGTGGCCGAAGGCCACCATTTGTGCATGGCTTATCAGAGCACAGAAATTTCCCAAAAAATTTCAACAGATTACCTATCACAAGGAAGCGCATAATATGTCCTCCATGTGCGCACGGTGCGCGAAGCGCATCGTGCGTACATGGCCCATCTAGCGTAACGTGGGCACGGCACTAACTGCGTAAAGTGGGTGCGCGGTGCGCGAAGCGCACCGCGTGCTCATTGTGCGCGCACGGTGCGCGAAGCGCACCGTGCGCGCACGGAACGAACTGCGTTAAGTGGGCGCGCACGCCACGAATGGCGTAAAGTCACTTAGCATTTAAAAAACCGTACAAATTCACTGAAAAAACCATAGGTTTCACACATGTTATAGTTAGCGGAAATTTTACTGATAAAAAACCAATGAAATTGCCCCGTTATAGTTAGTGCTGGCAACTATAACTCACGCGACCGCAATCTTCTGCTGATGACATATGTGTCTTTATGAAAAAAAAATATTTGTAATATATGTATAGCTAAAAATGTATGGAAGAAGACATGGGCAAATAAGTGTCTAAATACAGTATTAGCATCAGCAGAGGATTGCGGTCGCGTGAGTTATAGTTGCCAGCACTAACTATAACGGGGCAATTTCATTGGTTTTTTATCAGTAAAATTTCCGCTAACTATAACATGTGTGAAACCTATGGTTTTTTCAGTGAATTTTATATATATATACATATACATACTGGAAACTAGAGACTGAACTGAGTTATAAATAGTGACATATAAAGGCAACAAATAACCATCCAATAAATCTAGCAAAAAAGAAATGCCTATTTACTTTTCAAAAGCTCCGCATTTAATCCGTTAGTCAGCTTGCAAGAATCAATATGGGGGGAAGCAATGTCTACCCCTAAATGAATTACAGCCAACTGTATCTAAAAGAGCACAGATATTTGGAAAATAAGTAGAAGGGCAGGAATGGCACTAGTGGCGTTACAGAGGAGTAAATATAGGGTCTGAGACACTTCAAAGTCAACCTTGTTAACTGCAGACCCCTGGACGAAGGACCTCTATTGGTCCGAAATGCACTGGGGATTTTGAATTGCAATATTTCGGACGAGAAATTTGGATAGCACTTTGATATATTTATAATGAATTCATGAGAATAAAAACAGGGAAAACATTTGGGAACTCAATTTACTCAATTGATCATAATTAGATTATAAATGGATTACAAATGGTTTACTCCTCATGAAGACTGAATTTGGATTCAAGGATTAAACTAAGAAACGTACTGGGGACAACAGGTAGTGCCAAAGAGATATACCATCCTAGAAATGATAGTGTGTCAAGATCAATGGGATTTTGGATGAAAAAACTGAATATTAAATTAGGGATACCTGTGGCTACGAGAGGTAGCATGATGCTGGAGATGGCAACTGGATCTAGGGGGAAATGTTGATCATGATAATATAGGTAATGATGGGGGATAAAAGGAGTATACACAGAACAGGTACACAATATGCAAAGGTGTACACACATGAAAGACCTCAAAACTCAGATGTGGTTATGGGATTGCCTCTAAAATTAATGACAAGCGATGGAGAGATTTAAGCAGATCAGAAAAGATCCTGTTATGTGGGATGAGCATAGCGATCGTTATATGGATGATGGATTGTTTGAAGGGTTTTACTGTTGAAAGGGGTAACCTTAGAGTGAAATCAAATGAAATGGGTAAAGGGGGTATCAATGGACGTGAGTGGGCAGGGAATGCAGATTGGGTGGATGCCATTGTGCAGGAAAATGCTTCAAAGAATAACACCGAGAGTGTCCACACCGAGAGCCTCATCAGCGGTCCGTACATCTTATTTTCTGATCTCCAAGTAGGATGTAAATATGAATATTCATCATGATGTTATATGGCAAGGGACTAGTAGCAGGGGAGGGAGGATATAAATTGCAGAAATATGTAGCAAATTAAGCATTTAAGACTGGGCCCGATTAAATAGAACAAAGACAGATGCAACAAGAAATGATACATGAGGAGAGCCCCTTGTAAGGGGATACATTTAACCATTTCAGAAACATAAAATCACACACAAGCCACCCTTAATGACTTGGATAGGAAAAAGAGAAGAAACCGAGAAAAACGTAAATCAGAATAACCTTGAAAAGAGTTTGCTGCGCTGGCTTCTGCCCTCAGGTTCAAGACCCAGCGCCCATGGGCTCAAGGCCCAGCAATGTGCAGCAGAAAGCTCCTACACCACTAAGACATTGATGGCTGGACAGGTGGTTATTCAGCAGATGGGTAAGTGTTGCTGTGGCACTGTATATCCTACAGTGGTTGGGTTCAGAGGTGGTTAGTAAAATAACTTTATGAAGTTACTCAAAGTGTGCTTCTGCAGCAATGTAGCGATTCTTTGAGTCCTGCATTAATCCTGATGTAGAGAGTTTTGTATTTGTGATGAAGCACGCATGGCAGAAACAACAGGATACACCCATCAGGGCCCGAAGGAATTAGCAGAGAAAAAAATATGTATTTGCATGGACAGTCAAAGTTAGGCACTTGACTATAATACTCCAAGTCTAAGATGTGCAGTCAAAATTGAAGCCATTTGTCGGAAAAAACAGGCATTGGAAAACCGGCAACATTAAGCTACGACCCACTACAGTTGTCTGTTGTAACTTGTAAGGATCTCATGTGAGCCCCATCACAGCCATGTCTACCTTTTATCAATGGCCATCGAAGTTACAAGGACTTTAATCAGGGCGTTCACTAAGCACCAAGAGCAAATTTAATCTGGGGTTGTACACAACACCAATCTCATCACCACCACAAGTTCAGGTTTAAAACGTAGCTCACATTTCTGACAGTACTTACGTTCTCCTTGGCTGCAACCTCTGATCACTATATGGAATTAGTGCAACCAACTGATTTTCCTGCCCTGCAAAGACAGAAGGAGAGTAACAGTAATTAAAAAAAATATGTAAGAACATGTGTTTGCGCCAGACCGTCAAGATCATTAGTATCTTATGGGCCTGGCAACTTCATGTAGGTCAAGTGCAGGCTCTGTAATATAGTCAAAACCAGGCAAACACCTTCACAGGTTGGTTTCCTGTCAATCATCCAAAAAGCAATGCAAGAGTTTATAAAATCTCAAACATTGGTCATCTTTTCTCATGAATTTCGGAACACTGGGTCCCAGTTTAAACCACCCTTGCCATTACTTTCTTATTTTTACCACCAAAATCACGTAATTATTTAGTAAACTGAAGATTTATGAATCGAATCCACATATAAATTTGTTTGGTTTTCATTAATTTTTTATCAAATTACATAAACAATGCGCCATTAGTCCTCTATGAAAATAGTCATCTCAGCTTGTTCAATAGGTACCAAATCAAAATTCTGTTATTGATTTTAGTCCCAAAACTGGGACAATAACTAATGAATTACAAGGTCACATAATAAATAACCCTTCCTAATAGATTGCAACGGTGAACTAAAATACCAAATCCATACAATGTCTAAAATCAAGATATATTGTACATTTGGTCAAGTTTGTCAATGTAAAATCCTTCAGATTATGGTAGAAAACCTGAATACCTTCCAAAATCAATACAAATTTGAATGAAAGACTGAGACACATTTATAAAGACCAAAAGGTGTCAAGGCGCTAGAGGCAAAGGATGCACCTAAGCTAGGGCCCGGAAAGCAACCATATATGACCAAGCGGAAGCATTATCAAGTCTGTGGGAAAAAGCCAGGGTTTAAAGGACTTTCTAAAGGCCAGATGATTCTCAAGGCTAGTAAGGTGGCACGGAAGGGTGTTCCTAAGCTTAGCCATGGCCACCGAGAAGGATATTCCTCCCCACATTACCTTCCAAAATTTCGAGGTACTGAGCAGTACGGGGCTTTATGAAATAATACATAAAACCGATTTGCTTGCTAATTGGAAGTCAGAACAGCTTTGCAAGTTCTGCAATAACTGACTGATACTTGAGAATGCATTCTGAGCAGTTTGAAGTTTCTTTAAGTAATACCTGTTGATATTTAGATAGAGTGCATTGCGTAATCGATCCTCGAAGAGATCACTGCCAAAACTGCTGTTTTGCGTGCTGATTGTGGGATGCATGCAAGTAAAACCTTTTAGCAATATTCTGACCATATTAAAAACAGGATGATACTGTCCGGCTCAGCTGTAGATCAAAAGAAAGTACCATGTCCAAGATTTGTTGTAGATCTAACCGGAGGAGGCAGACTTCCCAACTCATCTGGCCACCAGCTGGTGTTCCAGACCGACGGCTGACCTCCAAAGATAATAACCTCAGTTTTATCAGCATTTAACTTAAAGCACTTAGCCCTCATCCAGGCGGAGATTGCCTTCATACAGTTATTAAAATTAATCGCTATTAAGTGCCCATCCTTTGTAATCGACACAATGATCTGAGTATCACCAGTTTAAGAATGCACCTGAAGACCAAAGGATCAGATCAACTTTGATTGGGAGGAAACACAGAATTTGAACAGTGTGGGACTTCGAGAGAACCCCTGTGGTACCCCACAAGGAAGGGAAAAGAGGTTAGATTTCATCCGACCACAAAAAACTTAGTGTTCGGACCGTTAAGAATAACCTTTTTATTTTATTTATTTATTTATAAGGTTTTATATAGTGCCGACTAGATCCTGGAAGGTTATCAGAGCTCTTTAGAAATGTTACATCAATTAGAAAGCGCGATAAACTAGGAACATATATACAAGTAGATAAAGGAAAACATAAATGTTGTCCATGCTCGTTTTAGATACGGAAGGTATTAAAGAGTGCATTAGCCATTCGCACTTCGAGTCAAGCGCAGATCCTGGTTGTGGGCTGCATCTGATTAGTACCTAACGTGCTCAAGAATTGGGATCAGGGTAGAATTTTGTTCATTAAAAGTAGTTTGACCTTTTTTTGAAGGAAATGATTGAGGGGTCTGTGGGTTTCAAATACTAGGTACTAGTCTGAAGAAGGTACGGTTTTATGTATTCTTTTTCCGAAATTTTTGAGGTTTCATTAGCATGGTGCTTCTGGAAGGTCTGCCACCGCCTTATAATTCAAGTATATTGGCTACATACTTTGGTGCGTTGAAGTGCAGGGCTTGTGGGGTCATGCAAGGTATTTTTTGCAGTTTTCTTGCCTCATAAGGGAGCCAGTGCAGTTCCTTTAGATCCGGGGTGATGAGATTGTTCTTTTTGGAGCCGGTGACGAGTCTTGCAGCCACGTTGAGGGAGGCTCCTATTGGAGTCAGTCTGGATCTCGGCAAATCACATAAGGGTGTATTCCCATAGTCTATTCTGGGTATCACTAGAGCTTGCACGGCTGATTTGAGGTGGTCGGTGGTGAGGAAGGGTTTAAGTTTTTTAAGAATGTTCATATGAAAGCTTGCTCCTCTGGTGGCTCGCTGCGCTTATGTATTCCTGCATGGTGAGATTCTTGTTGGATGTTATTCCCAGTGATCTTGTTGATTCTATGATGTGTGGTCTGCAGTTGAAGGCTGTTGAGTGTTTCATCCAATTTTCAATCTCACCCTGTCCTTGTGGTGGGGAAATTAGGAGAAAATCTGTCTTGAGCGCGTTACGTTTGAGGTGGGTTTTCATCAGCAAATTGTGTTTTTTTGCAGAGATGTGTTGAGTAAGCAGATATCATCTGGGGATGATATTTTTAGGTATAGTTGGGTATCATCCGCATGCATGTGGTAATGAACAATGGAGAGCTTCAGAATTTCGGTTAAGGGCTCCATGAATAAATTGAAGAGGGTAAATGATAAAGAAGAACACTGAGTGACTCCCAAAGTGACTGCGATTGGTTAATATTGATTCTTTGAGTTTGATTGTCTAAGAAAGAGGCAAACCACTTTAGGACAGCCCCTGATAAACCCATTCCGTATTCAAGTAAGTCCAGGAGATTTATGTTTGACCGTATCGAAGGCGGAGGATAGGTCTAGGAGGATTAGGAGGCAAGATTCATTTTGATCTAGTATTCTGAGTGCATCTCCAACAATGTGTGTTAGGGCTGTTTCAGCGCTAGGGATCTGCCGGAAGCCTGATTGGAACTGGTCAATGAGGTGAAATTGAGCTATGTGGCTGCATAGTTGGGAATGGACGCATTTCGCCAGTAGTTTTGCTAGGTAGATGCTAGTGGATATTGGACAGTAGTTATCTGGGATTTTGTGGTCCGCTGTAGGTCTTTTTAGAATGGGGGTTACCTGTCCTGCTTTTAGGCAGTTCAGATGGGTTCCTTGCAGTAGTGAGGCATTCACTATCTTTGTCCAGAGGGGTATTAGAGAAGTTTTGATCTTGCTGAAGAAGTTGGCTGGAAGAGGGTCGCAGAAGTGATTTGATGGTTTATGTGCTGTTAAGATCTTAAGGATGGCATTTTCGTCAAAGGTTTTTAAAGTGTTCCAAGACGCTTTGTTTTTTAGGGTAAGTCTGTGTTGGTAAGGGGTTTCTACAGCCCGTGGCATGGGTGATAAGTGGAGGTAACAATGTGTTACACAGAACTACGCACAGGAAAATGGGACCTTGGTGTATAGGGGCTAAGCCTTCCCACCACCTTAGTGCCCACGAACCCCGATCGACTAGCTAAAGGGTCTCACTCGCTCCCCTACTCACAAATGGAGAAACCAATGATTAGACACTCCAGAACACAACACTCCAGTATCTCTCAGGAATTGCGGTAACAAGACACACCTTTTAGCTCACATTCTCGTACATGTCAACAAAAAGATCTGACAGAACACAAAAATATTTGAAAATATTTATTTTAACTACGGTGCTCTAAAATGCAGTATACAAGCCACCACCAGCATCAAAATGCATAATATCAATACAGTTGGCATTGCAGCAAGGCCATATATCACAAAGGGAGATATCATTTTATAAAGACAGTGGATAAAGGACTATAAGGCCTAACCACTCTCCCTTTGGTAAGCAGAAGTATTATTATATAATAGAAGATCTCTGGGCTTTGTCAGCAGACTCCATAGATCGTATTTCAACATTATAGGTGCACATGGCTCTTCTCCCTGGAAAGGTCCCTCTCAAAGTGCCTGTTACTTAAACATGCATCCTCATAATATCAAAGTATGATTCTCCAGCAGAAACGGCTGCATTGGTATGTTATGTCTAAGTGCTAGGGCCTGACCAGAACAGAATAACAAGAGTCAGTGTTTATCGACCTTGCTCACTAAGTTCAGACTAACCTCCAGGAACAGGCAGAGAATGAGCACAGCAGAGAGTTCTCATGATAAAGGCATAAACAGAGTCATGCAAAATAAAGACATGCAGCGTCATGCGCAAAAGCAGCATCATGGCTACTGGGCTCATGCTAACTTAAAGATGTCAACAATGTTTCTAATAACCACGTGACAAATGTGAGTTGTTCCTTTGCTCTTTGGAGTTCATTCTCTATCTTATTAGATTTTTCAAGGAAGTAGGAGGCAAATGTGTTGCAGTTTAGTTGCGAGTTGGGACCTAATGATGAGGCATTGGGTTGTTGAGAGGATTGATGTTTGATAATTTCGAACAGTTTTCTTGGGCGATTTCTAGCATGGTTTAGTTATTCTTCGAAGAAATTTGCTTTTGGTATTACAATATGTTTGTTGTATTTGCTCCTCCTTTATCTTAGTAGTTTAAGGTGCTCAAGGGACGGTGAGGATCTTCATGCTCGTTCCACTAGTCTGAGGTTGTGTCTTTGTTCGTGAAGGCTCCCATTGTAACATGGTTTGGAGTCTTTAGAGGACAGTCTTTTCAGCTGAAAGGGCACAACTGCGTCAAGAATGCTATGCATCGAGTTATTATAGTGGGTTGTGGGGTTGTGGACATCTGTCATGTCCGCTGGTGGCGTCGTTAGTACGTTGCTGCTGAGGGATGTCAAGTTGTTGAGGTTAATGTCGCAAGTGTTTATTTTCCATTGTTTGGGTTTCTTAAGTTGAAGTTTATGTGTCTTTGTTGGTTTGGTGATAAGGAAGGTGATGCAGTGGTGGTCTGTCCAATCACATGGGTCGATCGATTAAAGTTGGATGGAGTTTGTCCTAGCAATGACAAAATCCAGTGTTGCACCCAGGTTGTGCGTTGGCTGTTGCAAATTTGGAGCAGATGGAGGTCAGTTATGAAGGTTTTTAGGCTATTAACTGTGGGGTCATTGTGGCCGTTCCAATGAAGGTTCAAGTCTCCGAGGAAGATTTGGTAGCTGTGTTGCCCCTCGTTGGAATAGATGATTTCCATGATCTGTTCATTGAATGCAGGGTTGTTGCCTTGAGGGTGGTACATCACATGTAATTTACATAGGGGGCTGTTGTTGCTCACAATGTTTATACATAGGTATTTACATGTGGCAAGGTCAAGGTTTTGTGACTGATTCACCGTAAGGTTAATGCGGCGTATACAGGCTATGCCAACCACAGATCTTTTTGGTCTGTCTGCTCTTATAATGCCATAGCTTGGAGGCATTAAAATGTTTAGGATTGGAACAGAATCAAGCCATGTTTCAGTTAGAAGGACTAGGTCAAGAACATGCGTGAGGGTAAAGTTGGCTATGTCGGATGGTGTTTCATGGTTGATCTGCAATTTAGGAGCATGCACTTCTGGTGAGGTTTGGTGTTTGTTGAGGTTTTCTCTGTGATGGGTACTGGTTTGAGGTTGGCCTGGTTTTCCTTACTGGAGTTTAGTCTCTGTTCTCCATGTGGGTTCGAGATAATTATCAAAATGGGATTTAGGCTATGTGGAAGATAATGGTGTGCAGTCCTGTATGTGAGGAGTAGGGCTTGGATGTCATTATCGGATGCAAAGTTCTTGGTCCTGGCCGGTCTAGAGGCTGCGTTGTGGAAGGGAGTGGTTCGCCATTGTGTGACCAAGGTTGTCTGGAAGTTGTATGTGTTTAATAGCAGGTCAAAATGGTGTATAATATTAATAGGGAAAATTGACCTATTACTAGCAGGTATCATGGAGGGCCACTTGGTGTAGGTCCTTAGAAGATTCAAGGCAGTGCGCCTTTAAAGCTCAGTTGAGCTAAACAGGACGTGAGTAAGGCCGGGGACCCGTGTTAAAGGCTGCAAATCTAACAAGATCAATGCTGCAGCCTGATCTGCATCAATCAGCGATCTGATGGTATCTACCACTGAGACCAAGGTGGTTTCTGTACTATGGTCACTACGAAACCCGAAGTTTGAAGGGTCCAGTAACTCATGGCACTCTATGAATGTCATCAGCCACACATCAAATGCTTCTCTAGAATTTTTGCAGGAAGCAGGGATATAGGCTGGTAGTTTAATTTGTCCTAATCCAAATTCATATTTCTTTAAGGGCGGTCTAACTGGTGGTTCTTTCCATGGCTTAGGAAAGCAACCAGTCACGGTGGACTAGTTTATGATAGATGTCAGAGGCCCTGAAATTGTTTGTGTAGTCAGATGGATATTTTTTGGGTGGCAGGGTTCAAAGAGGGGTCCTGATTAGTACTCAAAAGATATTTTTTCATTTCTTCCTCTGACGCAGGTTGAAAAGATGAAAATATAGCTTAATTTACTACATTCTCCTCATTTACCACATTCTCTTCTCTCACTGTGGTATCAACAGACTGTTGCAGGCCTTGCCCTCTAGAGTAATAGATCTCCTCCTGATTACTCGTTTTTGCAAATTCAGCAAGTAGAGTTGTGTAGTGTGATGTAGAGTGCCATAGAGTGCAGTGGAGAAGATTAGAGTACTACAGCGTACAGTAGAGTGGCATGGAGTGCAGTGTTGTAAATTAGAGTGGCTTACAGTGCAGTGGTAGAGTAGAGTGGTAAAGAGTACAATGCCGTAGAGGCCAACATCAGAGCATCAGTTCAAATTCTATGGGGTGCTAAATCTCTGAAGAGAAGTCACTCATGGGTGTAGGTGATATTTCAAGGAGGCACTGCACAGGTGAGCGCTGTATTTTGTACAAAGGACAAAAACGCAGCAGAAACAATGTTTTACTCTGTAAATTATATTTTGGGGGCAAGAAATAATGCTGCAGCGTGCTTTATTTGGAAGGGACAGAGAATGACAGTCAAACTTTACAGTACAAGGATATGCATATTCTGTCCCACAACCATGGACATATTCACTGTCATAGATGAGCTGATTTGCTTACATTGTTGGGCAGGGTGGGCGGGCGGGCGGGAAAAGAAGCAACATGGAAGGGGTGGAAAAGAGGAAAGCTACATGGACGAGGATATGGGATATGGACTGAAACCACAAGCACTTATAGATTAGTAGTGCCTAATATCGACATGTAATCTTTCAAGAAGAAGAATGATTGAATGAATTAATAAAATCAAAATACTTATATTAATATGTGTTTTATATTAATCATAACATGGTAATGATTCAGCGAATTTTCATGTAGGCCTCAGATGCTTTTCTTTCCTTGCTCGAAAGGCACAATCTAGCTGAAGTAGTCACATTAGATGCTGTGAGAACTTTTCATGAAGTTTCCTTTCTGCATCTTATTAACAATGGGCTCACTTTTGATTCAGCAACATGTTTGACAGAAATCTATCAATATTATTGCAAAACCAGAGAGAGAGCCTGAAAACAGATAGACTGAGAGTTAAGCGAAGTTTCTTACTTCAGAGGAAAGGATGGAAATGTAGAATAATTGGAATGGATGAATTTACAAAAGGATTATTTAATGCTGACGGATTTCTTAGTGAGGTATTGATCACACCATGAGCAGCCCACTGTGGACAGCCAAAGGAAATCATATGGGGTGATGGAAAAGATACTTTGTGGACGTAAACCGTAAACTTTTGGATGTAGAATTGCCCCTTGGAGGAGGAGTCATGCATGCTGTCGGACTGAACTTTGATTTCCCTTTAATGCCAAACCATTTAACTGAACTTTCCTAACTGATCTGGAACCTGTACTTAACCTGCTGGTAAAGTGTACAGGAAATAACCCTTCGGCTGAAGGGTTGACTGACCCCTGTCTGTTTTCCCATGTTTCTCTCTCATTCCTTTCCAAGGCAACCAGCAAATGTACTTATTGCATCTGTAGGATATTGTGTGGTTAAATGCACTAATTTACTGATATTAAATGTGATTATGAAAATGCGATTTCATGTCGGACTGTTCAAATTGAGGTTTTAAATAAGGTTGCTCATGGAAATCATTTATCGTATTGGAGTCATTCTTGCAGTAAACTTTCTTGTCTAAGGTTTATGGAATTTTTGGTTAAACAGTGTAATAGTGATGAAATAGGCATGTAATTGGCTTTTCTTTATTCCAGGTCCTCATAAGGAATTGCCTCACGTTCTCTAAATATCCAAGTCTCTGTTAGCTCAACAAAAAGATCAATTGGAGGACCAAGTTTGATTATTAGTAAGATGGTAAATTTGCAAAGGCTGTAAATTAAGATGTTATGGGCCCAGTAGATGAGGATGATGATGAAATTATAAAGGTGAAATACATTTTTTGACCCTGCTTTCCGCTCCATCCTTAAATGGTAAGCTATGGACAGGCTGCAAGTCTACTGTATGTAAACAAAATGTCTCGCAGAGGCGGAGAATGCACTGTGTAGGCAAAGCTTTGAGAGGGGACCCTCAGTCCCACTCTTCAGTACACTCCTGGACCTATGGATACTACAGAAGAACGATGTCCTGCTGCTAGAGGCATACCCTACTTGCTAAAAAGGAAAACTGGGCCTGCACCCTTCATCCCAGGCTGAAGTGACTCACAAGCTAAGTTGTCTGCCCTCCTTTTCTGAGCTACAGGGACACAACATGCTCCAGTGGACTCCCTGCCACTGCCCTCTGACCTGCTGCACTGGACCTGCCTGATCCCTGCTGGCATCTCCTGGAGTGAGTCCCTGATCTCCAAGGAGTGCCCTCCCAGGTCTGGACCATTGACGTGGCATCAGGTGAGCTCCTTCAAGAAAAGGAGAAGTCCTGAAATGTGGAGCTGTTCGCGACTGTGAATAGTCCTGTTTGCGGCAAAATCTTGCAATCATGTAGTTTGTGTGAACCCGACTCCTTGAGTTACAGCGACCGCCAGCGGCGAATGGAAACATGAAGCTCCAGCAAAGGCTGTCCGCAATACCTAACAGGATCTTCACACTACAGTGATGTCCTCTGCGACACCCGGCTTGTTCTTCGTGCAACAGTAATAACCATCCACGACGCTCTCCCTGCTCCTCACATCCTCCTCCACCATGACCAGAACTTTCTGTGCTGGTCTTTAGTCAGTACCTTTTTCTGTGGGACTAACCTGGTCCCCATATCCCACCTACACTCAATCGCGGTTGGCATGAACCTGTGACTTACACCCTGTCTTGCACGACCAAATAGCCGTGAATGGGCCGTTGTGCTATTAGGCCCTATACTTACCTCAAATATTTGAAATTGCATATCTCAGTTTCTAATATGTTTTTTTAAATTGGTGTGGGATTTTTCTTGTTGTTTTTTCACTTTATTACTGTTTGAGTGCTGCATAAATGTGCTTGAGTGCCAATCTACCAGAGGGTTTAGCACAGGTTAATTTAGTGATTTTTTTTGTAGTTCACCTAGACAAGGATTGTGACTGTTACATGAGTAGGGTTTCAGCCCCCCCCCACCCAAAATCCACAACCCAATTTCTCACTTATGCTGCTTGACCTCGCTGCAGCATTTGACACGGTTAATCATCAGACATTACTGCAAGCGCTGGAAGGTGTTGGTATTAGAGGAAGAGCGCTTGATCTGCTAAAATCTTTTCTGTCAGGGCGGCAACAGTTTGCGGCTCTTGCAGAGCACAAGTTGCTGCATTTCACACTGCCATGTGGGTTGCCACAGGGCTCGTCGTTGAGCCCTACCCTTTTTAATGTCTACGTTGCCCCACTGGCAAGGCTAATCAGATCTTTGTGTTTCTCTGCTATTTCGTATGCAGATGACACCCAGATTGTGGTCTCAGTGACAGGCTCTCCAGAAGAAAAGGCGGCCCAGTTCCACACAGGTCTTCGCCAGGTGGGGGACTGGTTGTCCGCTGTCTGAAGCTTAATGCTAGCAAGACTGAAGTCCTACTTTTTGGCAAAAACACTCATTTCTGGAACCTCACGTTTTGGCCTCCAGAGTTTGGCCCGCTTCCCTACCCAAAAGAGAAGGTAAAAAACATGGGGGTGACATTTTACTCTATGCTTTCTTTTGAAGGCCATGCAATCAGGTCACTTCTGTCTCCTTCCATACTTTGAAAATACTAAGAAGGATTCTCCCATTCATTCCAGCTGACTTGAAGAAATTGGTGGTGTCTGCCCTTGTTCTGTCTAGAGCAGACTATTGTAACAGGTTCTTTATGAACCTCTGCAAAAAATGCCTCAACAAGTTGCAGATGGTGCAAAACGCCGCAGAGCGTCTACTGCCAAACTTACCCAAATATTCATCTGTCTCCACAGAGCTCAAAAAGCTGCACTGGTTGCCAGTAAAAAGGCGGATAGAATTTAAGGCGCTCTGCATTGCATTCAAAGCAACACACGATACGGGGCTGCATTTCTTAAAAAGAACCTGCAGCCCTTTGCGCCTGCCCGCCACTTCCGCTCAGCACATTCTCACAACCTGGTAGTTCCCAGGTTTAAAAAGTGTGCTTGGGGTGGAAGGACCTTTTTGGTCAGTACGACCCGGCTTTGGAATTCACTGCCGGTGCAGATTAAGAAGGAGAAGCAACTGTTACCATTCAGAAAGGCTTTAAAGACATGGCTGTTCAATCTTTGAATTGTATCTATCGTTCTTATTGGTCTCCTGCTGAGCTAGCGCCATGATACCTTTGGGTGAATGTTTTGCTCTCTATAAAATTCTTTTTCATTTCATTTCAAGTTAGGGGTTGGTTAGGCACCATCGGTTTGAGCACACAAGGCTGTGGGGGCGTCGTGTGCAGGGGTTCCTTTTGGAGTTGTATCTTCTTACCAGCTACTGGTCGCGGTTAGGGGGGCCTTCTGGATTTAGACTGAAGCCGTCGGCTTGAGGTAGGTCAGGGGTCGCCGGATCTCGGGTCAGGATCGCCAGGGTGACATCCTTGTGGTGTTTGCCCACTCGAGCTTGGACCGAAGACGGTGGGTGCAGAGTGGTGCCGATTTGCGGTTTCCGGCCAAGGCCATAGGTTGCAGATGAACAAATCCGGTGATCACGGGAGACAGTCTTTGTGGATGAAGGAAGGCAGGTCCTCGGGGGTTTTCGAGGTTGCTGGTTGCAGGACACAACGGGATTTCGCAGGAGCAGGTTTGAAGGGGAGACAGGCCGGTAGGGCTGGGGCCAAGTCAGTGGGCGTCTTCCTCTTGTTAGCTGCTGCACAGCTGTTCGGTCCTTCTTTTTGTACTTTCTTGTTGTCTGCAGAAGCAAGTTTCAGGGGTGCCCCTAAATACTAGATTTAGGGGCGTTACAGGTAGGTAAAAGGCAGGGACCAATGGGTCCCTTCCATGGGGGGGGGACGGGGGGGGGGACACCCCATTATGCCACCCTCCAGTGGGAGGGGGGCATGAGCCTGTCCTTGGTTGGCTGAGTCCCCCCATCTTCAAGATGGCATGGACTGAGAGCTGTGCTTCACCTCGCCTCACTCACCTGATGTTGGAGTTGGCAGAGGTGGGCACACCTCTCTTCCTCACTTGTTTTACCCGCCGGTTCTCGAGCTCAAAGTGGGGGTCAGAACCAGTGGGGACCAGTCGCTGAGAGCAGCAAGTGACCTGGAGAAGCTCACAAAGGCGGCAAGCCTTTGAAGCTTCCCCTTCGTGAACCCTGCCCATCCTGGGGGGAGGAGGCTTGGCACCTCGTCCCAGGATGTGCATTGTTTCAGGCCCCCAAAAGCAGCAGGCTCTCGACCCAGGGGTCCAGAAACATGTCTGGTGGTGGCAGCTGAAAGCAGCCACTCAGCCTGGACACTAGTGGTAGGTTAGTTTTCAGGGGGCATCTCTAAGATGCCCTCTGTGTGCATTTTTCATTAAATCCCACACCGGCATCAGTGTGGGTTTAATGTGCTGAGAAGTTTGATACCAAACGTCTCAGTTTACAGTGTAGCCATTATGGTGCTGTGGAGTTCGCAATGACTAACTCCTAGCACCATATACTCTTAATGGCAGCACTGCACTTACAATGTCTGAGAATGGACTTAAGACATTGTAGGGGTACAGGGCTCATGCACCTGTACCCTCACCACTGGTATAGTGCACCCAGCTAGAGGGGTGACTGACCTATGCTAGGGCAGTGGGTTGTAGGCATGGCACACAGAGACGTGTGCCATTTTGACTCTTTACTTTGTTTTGCACCAAAACACGCAGCCTGCAAAGGCAGTGTCTGAGTGTAGAGGTACAGGACCTCTAAGGGTGGCACAATAAGTGCTGCAGCTCTTACAGGCCTTCTCTGGTCACAGTGCCCTGGGTACCTGTGGTACCATTTACCTGGGGCTGACCTGTGGCCAGAGATGCCAATTGGGTTTAGGCTTCAATGCAGGTTTAGGGAAAGAACAAAGGCCCTGTGAACCCGATTAGCAGGAGCCCAGGGCATACTCAGTCAAAGCACATCAGCAATTCAGCAAAAAGTGGGGGCAACCATGCAGAAAGAGGACACTTTCTCACAGTGTGGGAAAAAAACATGTGTTTCTCAATAAATATGTATTATTAATTTTACATGTCTTACCTTAGTTATTTTGTGCACCCATCCAACTCTGTTTTAGGTGACTCACTTTCCAGACTTTTTAAAGTCACTGTGCAAGGGTTCAAATAAAACCCCTCCATTACTTGGGAGTCCCGCCAGTACTGCATTTGCACTCAATCGGCGTTTTAAAAGCTGATAGACGTTGAATACTATAGTTGAATCACCATCTTATTTCCTGTTAAGCAACTAAGGGTGCAAGTCCGAGGAACCCAAAAATATAGTTCAGTGGTTCAAAAATGTGCATCAATAAACTTGTTAAGCAAAATATTATTACACTGGAATTTAAGGATGAGAAATATATTTTGGATGGCATGCTACCTATCCAGGGGACATAGCCATACAAAAGGGGTCTTTGGCCAGGACAAAAAAAGGACAGAGTTTTGATCCACACATGCAGTGTTAATATTATTAAATGATAACATTCAGGAAGCGACATACGTTCATGTGGCAAACAAGTGAGAAAAACACGCACATGTAAAGAATTTGATGTACTAATATTTTCATAAAAACGAGGAAGGTACTTCATTAATTCAACAAATGTCAACAGCTGCTGGAGCAAGTACCTATTTTTAGACGCACGCATTGCTCAACTGAAATTACAGCAAGGACAAAAACAGAGCAAGTGTTGACTAACCATGTGATGCAGGCCAAGACGTGAAAACAAAATGCGCGATCTATTGAGACACCGGAAATAATTGAATATGCATTTATGTAGTGAGCTTTCGAAAGTCAATTCTTCAAATTCGTCATCAAAACAGGGTGGTTCACCCACTTTTCATAGCATGGCAAGCATCTTCGGCAAGGATTAGAAAGTGATCATCAAACTTCCCCCTTCCCACCACACCCCCGCAGGGACGTTTACAATGGTACCTTCGGCTCCACCTGACAATGACAGACTGTGCTATTAAGTCACGTGATACTTGTTCTCGTTATTTAAATTGCAGCACTAAAAATGTTCTGTGACCTGCATTTCAATCTGGCTGCAGGCATTATGACATCACAGTTGAACAGCAATGACTTATTACAGTTTAGGAGCTATGTTATTTCTTTTTTATATGTGACCAGAACACTCACAATTCTACAAGTATATCAGAGGCAGGTGCCCATGTATCATATTTAAATACAAATAAAAATTAAACGGGTACCGCTATGCAACCCTGGTGTATTGTTATGTTATATGACTTTTATATAGCGCAAATCACCTACAGGTCTCTAAGGGCTTCTAGAGAAGAGTGAGTGAGTCACTAGGGCAGAAATAGGATAGCAGCGGCGGAGGCAGAAAGGTTACGCGGTTAACGCCTCTCTAAAGAGGAGAGTTTTTAAACGCTTCCCAAAGATGGGCAGAGCCGGTTCCCTGCGTAGGTACTCCGGCAGATCATTCCAAATCTGCGGGAGAAGAACAGTAAACGCTCTACCCCCTTTAGATTTAGAGATGTTCCTGGGGGGAGCTAACCTGCAAGCCTCAGAAGATCGCGGAGTCCTATTCTAGTTAAATGAATCACTTACAGCTTTATAATGGACTGCAACAGTAAGACTTTCTTTTAGCCTGTCAGAAAGATCCACACAACTGCTAAGAAGGCCAAATATCACATAAAAATACTACAAAGAGGCTAATCGGTACTATCACATATGTTACAGAAGTACACGATGGCTTGATAGTTCTAATCTTTTCCACCTTTGTCAGTGGGCTTTTGGGTTTGCAGAAAAAGGATTAAGGATTGCTGGATGACTTCGCTGGAGCGATTTCATGATTATAATCCTGTGTGCGTAATAATATGAATCAAATTAAATAGAAACAAAAATACTGAGATGTTTCGAAGTGGATCTTCTGGCCCATGCTTAACTAGGCCATGACCCATCTTTAAAAAGATGGCCGAGGTGTCTCACAACAGCCATTGTGTTTATTTCCCTCAATTGGACACCGCATGCCGTAAGATGTGCACTGTTTATTTTGTAGTGAAATAGTGTTCTTGAAGAACTCTGAAGAAGCTTTGAAACATTGAAGGCTCTTCTGGTTTACACAACGTATACTGAACATCTAGAGCTTCCACTGTTTATTGTAACATATTTGTTCAGTTACCTCCGATGACATTAGGTTAGAAGGGGAGTATCAATTTAATGTACTGGGCTGGTTTTGACGCAGTGGGTTTATATGGCATTTTAGAAACATGTTCTGTGATTTGTTAAATGATAAATACATGTGCTCATCGAATGCTGACCATACAAATTGTCATTGCTTTCAATGGTGAAAGGCATTACAGAAGACCCCTGAATTTTTGGGTGAGCAAGATCTTTTTAGTCTCCACTAAGCATGCTGTCCGAATCTCTGTCACTTTGCTGCACATTAGGGACTTAGGCTATTTCTCAGATTTTTACTCATTGCTGCCTTTTATTTCAGTTTGTGATAGCCTTTGTGATAACTGACTTCCTCCATTGTATGAGTGATATTGAACTAAGCTATATTTCGGTCTTCTGTATTTTGACTTATTCATTTGATATGCCTTCATTGATTCTTCCAAATTACTGATCTCGAAATCCCCTTTCGAGTCAGTGTTTTCTTCTTATTGACTGTACTCTTACTATGGTATTTGAAATCTTATCCTTAGGGATGCATTCCCACATCCATTCTTGAAGTTTAAACCGTCCTTGCGGTCTAAGTGATAGTGTCAGAGAGTACTCACAGTTTCAAGTCCATATTGGAATCCCCATGGCATGTTGGCCAAGGCTATTTTTCTCATATACAACTTTTACTTCAAGAAGTAAACAGTTTCCAATATGTTGAATGTTACAGGGTTTTTGGGCAACGCTAAGCAGGATCCACGCTGCTCACTTTTTGAAAAATGGGAATGAATGAATGATACAACTTATAAAGCGCACGAATGCCCGGAGGCGTCCTGGTGCTATGCAGAACAGAGAGGAGCCAACAATGTCCTGGGAAGTATTATACAAGATCACTGGTTAAAAAAACAATTTTTTGATTTTAAAAGCTTGATTGTTTTTTTCAGACACAAAATAAATAAAAGATACAGAACAAAGGGGTAGAAGTACAGGATTCCATCAATGCACCTTGGACAAAGATATATGAATAGTTTTACAAGTATTACAATGCTGTCGGTTAAATAAATTGGCTAACCGATCTGGCGGAGGTACAAATATTGCAAGGTGAGCTAGGCATAGAGTTAATGTCACGTTGGGACCATCAGTTACAGAGTACATAGCCTGGTATGGGAACTCGTATTGGCTTAACAGTTGCATACTAGTGTACAATAGGTCACATATGTTTACGTAGTGAGCGATGATTCGTAGTCCAATTGTATTCAGCCAGACCTTGTTAAAGAAGAAAGAGACATGTGTGCATCCTAGCGTAGGTAGTTCTGTTAAATATCTTTATCCTCTTTTCAGCATGGGGAAAGTCAAGAGAGAAGAAACAATAATACTAATACTATTACTACTAACTGAAAAGATAAGGATAGTAAAGGAGAAAGTAGGAGAGAGTAAGAATAGGAGAAGAGTAAGACTAGGAAAGTAAGATTACGCTCGGGTCAAAGGGCCTGCTTATGAGTTAGCATACTTATGGACTGGTGATGGGAGTTTTATGAAATTTACCTTATTCTGGTAAGGAGCCATCACACAATCCTGGTCGTTTGGGTTTATGTGGTGAGGGGACCACGGTTAAGCGGACTATATCTATTTCTGAGGTTGGTAAATCATGGGGATTTAAAGACCTTAGATGCAGAGTCAAGTGCTTTCCATATCTTCCTGTGCCTAGGTTTCCAAGGGGAAGCATTTAAGGCGATATTATCCGCACCCCTTAAAAAAGTTAGCCATTCTAGCCATTTCTTCAATGAGATTTTCTCAAAACTCTTCCAGTTACACAGCACTATTTTACACGCCATTGTTAGCAATAAGTCAAGCATAATGCGGTCATCCTCCCCCGACAGGTCTGTGTCAAGAAAACCAGCCAGTATGTATGATAGTTCTTTAACCGGTGAAATGTTGAGTGTCTGAGTAATGTAATTGAAGACTTTATTCCAGAAGTTTTCTAACATAGTACACAATATGAGCATATGTGGTAAATCCCCTGATTGAGAGTTGCAGTTCCAGCATTGTGGGGAACTTAAAACCAAGTTTTAAGTTGCTTTCTGAAGATGGGGAGTGAGGGTGCTGTTTTCAATTCAGGTGGCAAGCAGTTCCAATGAAGAGCTGTGTCTCTGAAAAAAGCCTGTCCCCCCCCCCCCCTCACTTACTTGGCAAGTTTGGAGGGAACAACCTTTATGAGTTTGGCTGTGCTGGAGCATAGAGTTCTGCCTGGTATGTACCACACAAGGTTTTTCTTAAAGTAGGGTGGAGCTTCCCCATAAAGTGTTTTATAGGCTAGGCAGAGTGCCTTGCAGGTGATACAATGGCTGACCGAGAGCCAATGCAATCGTCTAATGGAAGCTAGCTGAGTGTGATTGAGGAATTTTTTTAAGAAATCAAGCTGCCACATTTTGAATGGTCTGCAATTTCTTAAGGGGACCATTTGGGAGGCCAATAAAGAGCCTATTACAATAATCCAGTCGTGATAGAACTAGAGAAATGACCACCGTTTTCAGAAGATCAGCTGGAAGAAGTTTTTCCATTTTTTTAATGATTCTGAGCCAGTGAAAGGAGGAGGAGGTGACCTTGTTGACTTGGTCTTTAAACGTCCCTGTCCAACAAGATTCCCAGATTCTTAGCTTTGGGAGTTGGCGTAGGTGCCAGGCCCAAATAAAATGGCCACCAATCTGGGGACCAGATGGGCGGATTATTGCTGAACAGAATGACCTCTGCTTTTGTAGAGGTAAGCTTCAAGCAATTGCTATCCATCCATTTGCTAACTGCGCACATGCATTAATTGACAATGCTACCAGAGAAGATTTCACTTCTCGCAAGTGAAACTATTATTTGTGTGTCATCGGCGCACAGCACCAGGGAAAGGCCAAGACCTTTAATCAAGGAGGCAATCGGTGTAACATACAGATTAAACAGGGTAGGGGATAAGGAGGAGCCCTGAGGGACCCCGCAAGGCAAGGAATATCGATCTGAGTGAAATTCTCCAACGATACAACTTGTCGGCATCCCAAGAGAAAAGTCTTTAGAAGTGCCAGGGCCGAGTCGCTAATCCCCAGTTCCTGCATACAGTCTAGCCGTACTTCGTGGTTAACTGTATTAAAAGCCCCTGAGAGATCCAGCAGGATAAGAATCGCATTGCCCCCTCTATCGAGGGATGTTCTAATTTCCTCAGTGGCTGTAATCAGAGAAGTCTCTGTACTGTGATTTCCTCTAAAACCAAACTGGATATCGTCTAGAAGATGGATATCCTCAACAACAAAAAAAAAGAGTTGGAGATTAATAATATTTTCTGCTAATTTAGCATGGTACAGGAGCCGAGCACTGGGTCAGTAGTAGTTCGGATCCGGAGTATTGAGATTGGACTTCTTTAAAAGAGGGCTTTCAAGGAGGTGGGAAAAGTCCCTATATTGAACATGGTGGACAGAATAACAAAAAGATGGCATGCTGTGACTTTTGGGACCAGAGACTGTTTCAAAGAGTATGCATTCACGGGTCCCATTGGCTCCGGATTGTGTCTGAAAAGGTCCACATTCATCAGATGGCAACTATCAATTACATTGGTTTCAATCGCTCGTCTAATTCTAATAAAAAAAGCAACTTGGAGGAATTTGAACTTAAAATCGCTTCCACTTGATATATTTAAGCTACTTTATGCCTTATTTGTCACTTTTTTATACCTTTCCATCCATTAAGGAACACACAGTCAGGAGTCATTGCAATTATCGACAAGATAAGAAATGTGCTCCAGAGAAACAGAAGTGGTGGTGCTGTGGAACTCGGTCCTGCCACTGACAGTATGGATCATGGGATCCATCTTGAGCAAATGCAACAGACTGGCATTCGACACAAAGTTATTCACTAAATATGACGTCTAGTCAAGAAGGAGCTGCCAGTCACCAAAAGCCTCCTGATGAGAAGATCCATTTCATTCCCAGTGTATTTCTAACACAAATCCAAAGCCACTTTTGGAATTTAAAGGATCATTCGATGTTATTTAGAAAACTTTGAGGAGTTCCAATCTCAGGTTGCAGTTAATGCAGGTATCTGCAGAGTTGAGGCAAAGGTTTACCAGATGCCACGCCATGATTTGGAGGACTGAAGTGCGTACAGGATCAAAACACGTAGGTGCAACCACAGAGGTCATTTTTAAAGACCATTATTCTGGGTTGAAAAGGTGTGGCTTGGTCAACAGGTCTATGTAGCTACTCCAGGCCAGTTCTGTCATTCCTACACAAACTCCAACAGATGAAACGGTGACAAGGCCAACCTAAGTAATGAAAGCAAATCATAGCAGGAAAATGCATCACAAATGCATACTGGGGAGAATAAGCATAGAGGGAGGGGAATTATGATTGAGCTACAGAAATTCAGAGTGAGCAAAGGCACCTCAAACATTCTAATAAGACTTCATTTAGATTGAAAGACACTAGGGACACTGCTGCAGTGAACCCCCTCTTGAGGATTAAAAGGCGCTGGAAACACTTCCACAGTTAACCCCTGCTTGCTTTGGATAAAAACACTGTCAATTAAGGTGTATTAATCCACTTGATCATCTGAAATGAATAATCAAATGACACTGGTATACATACAGCAGCAACACTCTGCAACTATGGCATTAACTCGCCAAGCTATTCCAAAGCAGCTGAAACCGGTCACCTACAAATTAAATACACGCACATGCAGTCGGTGCTAGCACAGTAGCTGGACTTGCCTTACTGCCTGCCTCTTGACAGCCATCATACCCTAGAAAGATATGGGGGGATGGGATTTGTTCCCCCCAAGGCCCACAGCCCAATTCTCAACTTAGCTCACAAATGATGCCAGTTCACATAGGGATGTGAATAAATATTCAAAATCAATTGCAGAGGCACACTGGCTACCATCTTGAATGCGATTTAATGGGTATATTCATCCATATTAGTAGATAATATATGGTGCTGAACCGGAAGCATCATCTGCGGGCCAATGGCAAAGGGGAAAGAGAGAGGCCTTGAAGTCCAAACTAACTTTCATAATTATCCTTTGAAAACAGCCTAATTTCAACGAAGCAGAAAGTGTGGGCATGGTATTTGCATATCCAGATCTGCCTCCGCACTCCCTCTCCTCTCCCCTTCTTTCTGCCCCTATTTGAATTCTGGGGCGAAACCATTTGACAAACAAGCATTTGCAATGCAACAGGTCTCGCATTTACGCGAGTTTGAGCTATTGGCATTGTAAATGACAATGCCTTTTATTTATGTTTTGGTTTTTGAAACATAATTAAAATGCATTGTCATTTGCAATGCCAATAGCTTAAACTCGCGTAAATGCGAGACCTATTGCATTGCAAATGCTTGTTCTAAGTCTATCTTGACCCATATGTACTTCAAGCAATCTTAGTCATATAACATGTTAAGCACTCTGCTACCTTTGGGTCTAGCTAGCGCTATAAGAAATCCAAATAAATAAAAACTAATGAACGAGGATGGGTCGCCTAGCACACATTGGCATGTCACTAACAGTTACATTGACCAAAGTTGAGCTGGATGTAAAGCTCACTTTTAAAAGCAGACCAAATGGAAATTAAATTGTGCCATTCAATGGCAGAGGTGTTCACTGAATAGGTATAGATTTACCACAGTTGTCACATAAACATAATTTGCAGATTTTAACAAACAAAATATTTCTAGCTCAACCAGATGAAAAGTTGCCAAAACTCTGCTACACAAGTATCTGTGTAGTGCAATGGAAGAGTAACTGGATTGCCTTCAGTTGCTGACTGCAATATTTTGTTATTTAATTTACACCAATAAGGTGAAACCTTTGCCCAGACATTGTTAACGTGTACAAATGCCAGAATACTGGAGTCAAACAGCCACAAAATGTTCCACATTGTGCCACAAATTTTGAATAATTTAGTCACCCTGCTGCATAATTTGGTCCTCCCTTTTGCGTAAATCCAATCTCTCTTAGCTTTTCTCGCATGTTGACTGTTTTATTTTGTTTTTGGTAAGTAGTCAAGCAGCACCCCCGCCCTGGTGGGCATCTACAATTGAAGATCTCATCTTAACAAGTCACTTAAATGCAAAAAAAATAACAGCATTTTTTCAGTTTGGCATCTTACCAGGGAAGAATAAATCTTCCTTACAAAATGAACAAAAAGATGCCTGCCTCCATGCCCAATGCAGTAGCAGACCGCCCATGCAATGGAACCCGCCTTTCTACTAAGTGCAGATTTACTAACCGGATCGCCGAGCCTCCATATGACAGAAAGGTGCAGCTTCCCATATCGCGTGACAAGATAAAATGAAGAGGTCTGAATGTCATGTTAATAACATACCAGACTTTTCTCTGGCGTATTCACCAGAGTGTTTGATAGTGTTGCTTTATCTTTAAGTGCCATTGTTCCCTTCAATGGCAAATCCGGGATACATAAAAAACGAGTGAGTAAAGTAAAGAGTCATTTGCAAGCCGGAAGTTTACTTGTGAAAACTGTGTTCAAGAAAAATCAGATTTCCATGAGAAAATGCTTTTTTTTTAGCTAAATGCCATCTCTCGAGCAGCAGCGCTTCAATCAGACCCCTGAAGTTCTTAAAGATACAAGAATATGGTAAATTGTTTTTATTTTGCATGGTGCAGGGACTGAGCATGCGAATACCCTCCACAATACACCAGGGTGGGCTCGTCTTACCATCCATGCACATTTAAACACGATTTACACCAGAGGGTAAATAATGCAGCCTTTGGTGCGTCTCTGCCTCCTGCTGTGGTGAGAATGTCTCCTCAGTACCGACTGAAGAGAATCAGCTAACAATTCAGCTGTGACCCCGCAATTAAGCATTTACCATCGAGCAGTAAACCAGATGACTACCACTCTTTCCCACAAAAGTTAACTTTGCAGCACAAAAGAACAAGCTCTCGCCATTACGCAAAGGCAGCCGCTTGTTTATATTTGGATCGCGCTTTCACTTTAAGTGAAAGCACGATGCAAAAATAAGAACGCGGCCGCCCTTGCCGAAGGCGACAAACAAGCTGTCGCCATTACGCAAAGGCAGCCGCTTGTTTATATTTGGATCGCGCTTTCACTTTAAGTGAAAGCACGATGCAAAAATAAGAACGCGACCGCCCTTGCCGAAGGTGACTGAAACAAGATGTCGCCGTTACGCGAATAATAAAAGCAGACGCTTGTTTATATTTGGATCGCGCTTTTACTTTAAGTGAAAGCACGATGCAAAAATAAGAACACGGCCGCCCTTGCCGAAGGCGACAAACAAGCTGTCGCCATTACGCGAATAATAAAAGCAGACGCTTGTTTATATTTGCAAAAATAAACACGCGGTCTAGCAATGTTGCTGGGAGTTGATATTAGTTGATGTGAAGGTTTTTCTCTTCAAACCCAACTGGAAATTAGAAACATCATCACTGTCTCGGGTTAAGCGAAGAGTGTGCTCTTAGTAACAAGCTGTTGATTTGCGCGAATAAAAAAAAAGTGCTTTACAGACTAATTGAAGGAGATAGTCTAACGCCGCAGGTAAAAGATAGAGTCCGGATGGGCCGTCCAAAAATGGGACTGGGCGATAACAAAGAAACCTCATTTTCAATCACGAGCCAGCGTTTAGCATAAACGATGACGCCAGCTAATAAGAATAATGGGCGGGGCTTCAACTCCACTTTAAAAATCTCCTCAATTACAATAAGCCTCACGGAGCGAGCATCGCATGCGCCCTGCAACGCAGGTCTGCGAGACCTAAAAAGTAGGAGGCTATGCGCTCTGCACACAATCATAACAATGATTTATTTACTACAGCCATAACGCACTCCTCCGTTTTTTATGTATTGCCCTTAAGGCATCAATGTTTTCGCCATTTTCTTTACTCAGAAAATCTTTTGAGATCTTTAAAAGCACGTGGAATGTTTTGCTAGGTTTAGCAAAACAGCATTTTACCAGAAATAAATCCTTTAAAGAAATGAAATTTATAAAAAAAAACTTCCAAGAAGCATACCATCTAGACACGGGCTGCTGCGGCACACTACACAAATAAACATTATTAAGAATATAAAACTGCAGAATGCTCTTGGAATAAAAAAGAAAATGCAAGACGGGCATCTTAATTCTCCTCATCCTACCTCGTGGAATCCGCCCTGTTCCTTGGCATGTGGGGCAGGTGACGCTGTCTCTACCGGTGAACTCCACATAGGGAAACTGAGACACATCTCCGTGCCTTCCGTCCTCGTGGGAGTCTGACGAAACCAGTCCACTGCGGTCAGAGGTGCCATTCGGAGTATAGCCATCGCACGGGTCCTCCTTGGCCAGGCGTGGAGAGAGGTGCGAGAAAGACTTCCCCATGGCTGACGCTAGAAAAGAGAAAATGCGTCTATGAATACAAACAAAGCTACCGAACTGTGCCCATACGAGATTAGGGATATAAACGGCTCAGCTCAAATCACACAGTACCATATTGTATCACTTGTGACATAAAATACTTTAGATTTATATTATACTAGTGATTTATATATTGTAATGGAACGGGCTCTATCAAATCAGTACGACAAACAGTAGTATAAAAAAAATCAACAAAAAAGACAGTTCTCTCATCTCCACTCTCCTCCAAGGAGCAATGTTCAAACTTATCTGCCTGGATTTCCAACCTGAGGAAGTGCCCGAGTGAGATTCATGCCCCGCAGTGCAGGCGTGGACGTCATTTAGAAGTCGCAGCTGTGAAGGCATTAATGTTAAAGGATTTGTGATGTCACTTCGTCTACCCCAGGAATTTTCGTAAATCGACATAAATGTGTGCAAGACTGCTAGCTTTTGTATACAGCCAAACCATGAACTTGCAGAAACATCCGCCTATTTAGGCAAAGGTCTGTGAAGGGGGCACATCGGTCTTCTCTATTGTTCATTTTGCATTTACAATGTTTTCAGCTACAATAAGGTAAGTTTACAGAATCAGGATAGCCGAAAGCAGCTGATATGCATCTATTTAAAAATAAATTGAATAAATAAATAAAAAATCAGCAACTCTTCCAATGTGAGCATTTTGAGAAAAAGACACTCTGGTCCTCAAATTCAATGAACTGTCTTGGCTTTCAGTATCCCACAATAGCTAGTCATGAGTTAAGTGCCAACTAGCCTAAAACTAGCAAAGCCAAATTGACCTACTTAGAGGCTGAAAAGAACAAGTTACGTACTTCGGTAATACTCTTTCTGGTGGATACTCTATACAACCACAGATTCCTCCCCTTGTGAACATCCCCAGGTGCTAGACTGGATCCAAAAATGTAAAGGCAGTATTTCTGTGCACTGCTAGGTGGCACAGTACTGCTTCTCTCCATTGCTGTTCTACTCTAGCAGTGACAAACAGAGCTCTGCATACAAGCACCACCCATGCACACTTAAATCAATGTCTTTCATACGCTTGTCCATACCCTCAGAGACAGAGCCCAAAACCAGTGGACACATTCCTAACTTGGGAACATTTTAGGTAGAAAAGGAGACCATTCCACAGAATGGGGAAATGGGGGGTGGTGAGGAATCTGCAGTTAAAGTACCAGAAAGGGCATTACTGAAGGTAAGTAGCTCGCAATTCTGATACTCTTAACTGCAAGTTCCTCATCTTAAGAATAGATACCAAAACAGTACCTGCCATAGTATTGGGTCCATGGAATGGCTCCGATCAAGACGTCCTGAAGGACCGAACCAGGGAAATGCGTTTCCCATCAGACCTGGCTGTCAAGGCAGAAGTGCAGGGTGAACACGTGCACCGATGCCCATGCAGTAGTCTGACTGATATCCAGGACAGGCACTTTGAATGCCAGTGCAGTGCTAGAAGACTTAGATCTGGTGGAATGAGCCCTCTGGCCTTTTGGAAGCTGCTTCTTAACCAAGGCATAGCAGATATACTGCGAACTATCCATCAAGCGATCATCAGTTTCTGCACCGCCAAGCCCTTTTTTATACCAGAGAACACCCCAAGAGCTTATTATCCACTCAACGTTATTTGGTACATTCAATGTAAAAGATCAGTGCTATCTTGGGGTACAAGCAATGGAGTTTCTCTTCCTCTTTAGTGGGATGAGGCAGAGTACTGTTCTGGTTGTCCGATATGAACAGGTGTCACCAGCTTTTGGAAGAACATTTCTCGATCCAGTAATACCAGTTTGTCCAGAAAAAAGGTGGGTATAAGGAGGCTAGACCAACAGTACCTGAAGCTCATTCATACAGCGTGCCAAAATTACTGCAACCAGAAAGACCGTTTTCAAGGTGAGGAGGTGCAATGGATAATTGTGCATTGGCTTGAAAAGGGCCTGCATGACAAAATTCATGTCCCACCATGGCACCCCAGAGGGCTTTGGCAGATATATACTGAAAATCTTTTACAAAATGCATCACAATGGGGGAATTAAACAAGGACAGGCGGTCTGGTAATAAGGAAAAGGCTCAAAGGTCCAAATAGTAACCTTTAACAGTGCCCAAAGCAAGACCTTGCTAGATCAAAGACAGAACAAACTAAGACATTTGACAGTCTGGCCCTCAACAGGTCAATCTGGTGGGTGCAGTACCAAGCTACAAATTTATCCCAGCATACGCCGATTTCATGGGCGTGCATCTGGCTGCCAGGATTACATCAATGACTTTGGGAGAAAGGTCAAGGGAGCTTAACTGCCCCTGATCAATCTGCATGTATGTTGAGCAGACCCCGGTGTAACACACTGCCCTGCTTGTGCGGCATATGATCATCCTAAAATGGCAGTTTGATCAGAGGACAGATGCTCAGGCTGAAAAGTTGTGTACTACACTTTCCTAGCCCAATATGGAGCCACTACAATGAGTTGGGCCCAGTTGGATTTGATGATCTACAGAACTCTGAGCAGACGTAGCATCAGGAAGGCATACAGGAGTGCGTGCTACACTGCATGCGGAATGCATCGCACAAAGAGAGCCTTCTTAGTAACTCCAGCATGCACAAGTATTGACACTACATTTTCAGTGGTGGTGAAAAGAATCGAGTCAGGGTTCTCCCTATTGCTGGAAGGCACTGTGTTACACATCCGGGTTTAACAGCCATTTGTGATCTAATAAGGTATATAAGCCATTTCTGGTCCACTGGCATCAGATCCTGTGCTCGTCCGAATTGGAACTTAAAGATCCTGCTAGATGGTGTGCCATTACAGATATGCCCTCATGGCTCAGTCAGTTCCACAGGAGCAGATCCTCCGGTGTGAGAAGACCCCACACTGGTCTGCTGCTGCAGTAACACATGATGGTGGTATTGTCTGTGAGAGACAGCCTGCCCTTGAGGGCAAGGAGGAAGACCATCCATGCCAAGAGAATCATCCGCAGCTCCAACAAATTTGTGTGGAGGTGGGACTCTGCCAAAAGCCAGAATACCACAATCTCAACTTCAACCTGGAGCTGGTGTGGAGTCTTGTGGTGTTGTGCCTCGTTGAGCATTCCATTAACAAATTGCCGTGGAATTCATATGGGCACAATCGCCACAGGTTTTGAAGTCGCATGCTGAACTCACAAACCAGAGACCCACCATGAGGCTCTGTCACAGATATCTGTTTGAGACTGATGCCACAAGGCTTAAACCACTTAGTCCTAGGGGGTGACATGTCTCCTTATACAATGGAATATTTTCTAAAGAAAAAATAGCACTTCATATAGTGAAGAAAAAGAGGAGCAGAGCTCTGGATTCACATCTGAAGAGGCAGAAGACAGGAAGTGACGTTAGTGAACATGCCTGGTGTTTATATGCAGCTCTGTTTGTGACTTCCGGAACAGAATGATATCAGCGTGGAGCCGCCTAACGTCACCTACCAGTGCACAAAAGCACTGCATTTGAGCTTCTGGATCCAGTCTAGTATAGAGGAATATTCACAAGGTGAGGAAACTGTTGTTAAAAGTATCTACTAGAAAAGTCAACCTAGTCACTTTACAGAGGAGATGTCTTTTTAGGTCGAGCGTCAGCACGCATGCGCTGTCTGCAAGGACTGTAGTATTTACTAAAAGCACTGTGACCCCACCTGCTACTTACTATAGGTTGATTCCAACGTCCCTCCTCTTTGCTGCCTCCTAATTGGTTTCGGGACCCGCTACGTCACTTCCGTTTCTAACAAAAGAGCACTGCTCAAGTACAGATTAATTTGAGTTGATTAGCACCCCATCGCTGATTCAGGTACTATTTATTATATCCCACCTCAAGTTTCATTTTACTTGTCTGTCGATTCCGCACCATCACTTGTTTTCTCCTGTCGCTTTCAGTAATTTATTTTTACATCTATGCACACTCCGCTGTATTTTTGCCCGTCTGTCCCTTCCGCCCCCTGTCTTGTTTTTTTTATTGCTTTTTCCTCTATTATACACCCACACTCCTTTGCTTGTTTTCACTTTTTTTTTTTTTTTTTTTTTACACTTTGCACCCCCACTATGAAGGTATCTAACTGCTGACTTCAACTCGGTACCACAGCATCAAAGTGCCGCTCCAGCCATTAAGCCATATCCTCTTCATTACCCTTTCTGCTTGGTTCTTCCTTCTCGCACCAATCACAGGCGCTTTTTGAAAAGGTGGTAATGTACCAGAGATTACCATTAAAAAAGAGCGTTCCAAGTCTTTCACAAACAGGGAGTCAGATTTCCTTTGCTGGGGTCCTGCCTTGCAGTTTTGGGACGTGCTCCTTTCCTGGTAGGGGCTTCCAAATGAAAAATGCCATACTGGAGAGTATTGGAAACATCGAGCCTCATTAGGTTCAGCAGCGGGAGCGACCTTCACATCAAAATTGTGTACATTTTTCTACAGAGCATTATTTTTTTCTTTATTAAGGTTCACATTTGAATGAGAACATATTCCGTAAGTATTGTTTTTCTGCGTATTACTTACTATTTAATATTAAGTCTACACAACAGTCCATGGTTCGCAAGGAATCTTTATGGTCTTTTATTGTTTATAACATCGTTTTACAGAAGTTGTCTAATTAATTAGGAAACGAGATAGGCGTGGACGTGTTTTAGAGATTTCATATAGTTGCATGTGAGCATGGTAGGTTACGCTGTGGTTGTTCACGTATTTCTTTTATGTTTATTTAGGATTAGCTTTCACAGTCACGTTGTTAAACTACACAGGGTGTTTGAATGGGTGGGTTTCACCTGCGCGAGTCAGAATGGGTTTAAGAAGGACCAGTGGGTCTGGAGCACAATTGTCTTGGTTTTATTGTGAATAAAAATGCACCTCAGACATGCGAGTAATTCCAACGGGGGGGGGGGGGTAAGAGTGGTGGGGTGGAGAGAAATCCGCACTAGGGTTTCTCAGCTTTCTGTCTTCTGTATTTTTCATCCTTTTCTTTGTTTCACACCTGTTTTTTTCCACTACAAACCTGTATCTGACAAATCCTGAAAGCCAATGCATGGGGGAGACCATCCAGCCAGACACAACTGTGGGGAATAATTTCTGGATAGAAAATTATCTGAGAGGCAAGGTACACCTGAGTGTTGGGCATACAGAATCGCCACACCACACTATAGCTGATGGCTCTTAACAACACACTCACCCTGACAACGGACCTCAACATAGTATCCCTCAACGTCAAAGGCCTGAATCACCCTACTAAACGCTGAAAGATAATAGACTACCTAGCTAAAACTAAAGGCGATATAGTCCTCCTACAGGAAACCAAACTATCCATGGAGGACGCCAAACTAGTCAAAGGCAATTGGATTACACAGATGGCTTGCTCACCAGCCAACAAAAAGAAGTGAGGGGTCCTGACCCTACTATCCAAAAGATCAAACATAACAATAGACTCACATTCCCACGACAATGAGGGTAGACTTCTAGTAACACATCTGAGGGGGGGGGGGGGGGGGGAGGAGCGGAACAACGTAGCAAACATATACGGCCCCAATGCAGACGACCCATCCTTTTGGGCGGAGGTGTCACGCACGCTAGATAGCTTCCCCCAAAACTAACTCATGGTTGTGGCGGGGGATTTTAAAATCGGACAGGCAATCCTCCTGTCAATACCATCCCACTAACTTGCACGCTACACTCCAAAACATCTGCTCCAAGTTCAATCTCAAAGACGCATGGCGTTTAAAACACCCCGATACTAGGAACTACACTTTCTTTTCTAACCCACACAATTCCTACACCAGGATAGACTACATACTTGTCTCGGGAACGCACACACACCTAATCGAACACTCCGAAATAGCGCCAAGATTAGTTTCGGACTACTCATGTATCAGTCTAAAACTGAGCGGGTGCAATAACGAAGCCGTCCCCCGGAGGTGGCGATTCAATAGTGAAGTTTTATCAGACCCCCCCGAGAACAAAATAAAGATTTGGGAGGCCATAACTGACTACTTAAGTCATAACGACTTCCCAGAGACTATCGTCAACACACTCTGGGATGCCCTAAAAACAACTGTCAGAGGCACAATAATTGGAATTAAGTCAAAAATAAACAAGAATACAAACCTGAGATTAAACCAACTCGAGCAGGAGATCAAGAGGTTAGAATCAGCTCATGCAAACGCTACAGAGGACAACAAGCACCTAGCAAGACTAACGCAGAACAAATATGAATACAACAAAATCTTGCGCGAGAGAGCAGGGTTGTGGTTTAACAACTGCAAAGCCCTTTATCTATGCGAAGCCAACAAAGCTGGGAAACTTCTTGCCTCCTACCTAAAACACAAATGCAACCAGTTTGCGGTTTCCTCTATCACAGACACAAACAACAAAACCCATACAAGACACAAAAACATCCTCAAGACATTCCAAGAGTTCTACTCAGAGGTCCACAAAAACGACCAGATCCTCAACCAAGAGGACTGTACAAAATACCTTGACAGAATCGGGCATCCGAAGTTAAGCGGTGAAGACACAATCAGGTTAGGTCAAGAAATTAGCTCCACTGAAATTGAAATGGCAGTCAAATCACTGAAAAAAAATAAAGCCCCGGGGCCAGACAGGTATACAGCCGATTTCTACAAAACCTTCATAAACCAGCTCAAACCAACCATGAAAGAGGTCTATAACCAGGCTGCAGCTAAGGGGGAAGTGCCTCAATCCATGACAGAAGCTAATATAATAGTCATCCCAAAGGAGGGTAAAGATCACCTGTCACCAATAAAACTACAGACTCCTCTGCCACATACTGGAACAAGTGTCCGCTAAACCAGAACTGGCAGTAGCTATAGCATTAGATGCAGAGAAGGCCTTTGACAAAGTCTCCTCAGCCTTCCTAGAGCGCTGCGTGCAATCCTTCAACTTGGGAGAGGGATTCATACGGATGACTATGGTCCTATATCGTGCTCCTTCAGCCCGTATCACAGTTAATGGCACGCTTTCTGACCCCTTTACACTGCAGCAAGGAACCAGACAGGGATGCCCACTGTTGCCGCCGCTATTCTTACTGGCCCTAGAACTCCTCATCCAAGTTATAAAGCTAAACACTAGCATAAATATCAATGGAGTCGAAGTAAAATTAGCCACCTACGCAGACGATATACTGATTGTAACGGAACAGCCGAAGTCCTCAATCGGGACATTGATGACCACGATAGCAGAATACTCCAGTCTATCAGGGTACAAGCTAAACAAGGACAAATCTGAATGTAAACCTCTAAACATTCACTGCGCGAAAGACAGCTTAGGGGACTCGGTGCTGACCTGGCAGACAGAGCAAATCAAGTACCTAGGCATATACTTCGGTAGCGACCTAATAAACACACTATACTACAATGAGAAGTTACTACTAGAAAAAAAGAAAAGAAAATAAATAAATTTAAAAAAAAAAAATCAAGAAACTTCTGGACTCTTGGTCCCCAAAATTCATAACGTGGTGGGGAAGAATCGAAACCATCAAAATGATGATCACCCCAATGATCAACTATCTGATTAGTATGCTCCCACTCCTACTTACAGACGATTTCCAACGGAAAGTCGATATCATGCTCACTAAATTCCTCTGACGCTGTAAGAAGGCAAGGATAAGCATTAGGAAACTAAGATTGAATAAAACCCAAGGAGGGGTAAACCTAGTAGACTTTAGGTTGTTCCAACTAGACTTTCTAGCAAAACAGGGCTCATACTGGGTTTCCCTGCCGACCGACTACATACCAGTATGGCTTCAGGTAGAGAAGGCCCTCCTGAACAATCTAAGCCCACTGGTCCTACTAACAGCAAATACATATCCCCACTCATCCAAACCTATCTTTAAAAACACACAAAAAATTTTTAAAAATAAATAAATAAATAAAATCGCACTTCTTAAAGTAGACAAGAAGTTGGAGGTTAGTATCAAAGGGTCTAAGATAGAATCACTTTGGGCTAATAGCAAAGTTAAGTACACAGGGAAAAGCCTTACCTTCGATACCTGGATAGAGAAAGGTATTTACTACCCGTACCAACTAGAAAATGGGGAATACCCCATTACATTCTCAGACCTCAAATCAAGACATCACCTAAATGCCATCGAACTTTATAAGTTTCTAACAATAAGAGCGGCCTTATCAAAAACGAAATTATCTACCCACCAACCCTCAATCTTCTGATATGTGTCAAACATTAACAAACTAGGACACCAAGTCTCGCAGCTCTACAAACTCTTGCACCCCCAATACCACCAAACTTAATGAAAAAACAGTCACCTACTGGGATAAACAATCTAAAACTCCACTCAACAAACAGGAATGGGCAACACTATGGTCCTCAGCCTCGCGTAACAAGATTACCCCAGTACTAGCACAAACTCAATTTTGGCTGCTTCACAAGGCATTTTGGACCCCAGCGCGACTAAACTCATTAGGCCTCAGTGAGGACGCACTCTGCTGGAATTGTAACAAAGGGAAGGGGGACCTAGCACACCTTATCTTCCCATGCCCAACACTCAAGGTATTCTGGGGGAAAGGCTTCGGTTTCATTAACGATGTGTTTAAGTAGAAACTAGCAATGGAATTCTCCACCCTCACCTCGGCACTTATGCGCACGAAATTGAAAACTGAACAAGATAAGGACCTATTGGACCTTTTACTGACAGCAGCTGTGAAAATGGTCCTAACCAACTGGAAAGACACAGGCAAAACTAGCTACAAAGGCAGGGTCAACTGGATCACGCATCTCAGAGGAGCGGACAATATTGTGCTACATTACTCACCCTGGAAAGTGACCTCGAGAGGGTTGTGGGAGGCTCTGGACACTTACCTAGACTCTTATGAACCCCCATAATCAGCTGGTTTGCACAAACAACGTATCGATCCTCGACCCCAAGAGGTGTTCCCCAATATAGCCCGGTTGGGTCTGCATGCGGACTCCAACATCCTGAAAATGTGTCAGATGTAATGTAGAGTGTACAGCTGATGCCAAATGTAATGTACAGCGATTGTTCCTCTCTCCTTGCCTGTCCTATACCTCTTTTGTTTTCACCACTAATGTTTCTGTCCTTTCCTTCTTGCTTTTCTTTCGCTCTCAAAGTACAGACACAAGGGGCTAGCTATTTAATCACCACTGTAAAAGCGACTACTACTCATTCTTGGCTAACCCTGTAACAGCGGTTGTGATATGCTTGGCTATGGTCCCTATTTTGGCAGTGAAATATGTAAAAGTTTGGGAGCACTGTAAGTTTGTTTAGATTTATTTTTCCGTTTTTTTCCTTTATGTTTGGTATATGTTTCTTTAATTCACAATTGAGTTATTCTTATGGTGGGATTTAGCATGGGGTTTATTGTTTACATGGGGTTAAAGTATGTGTATTTCAGCACTGCATTTTTTAATGCAGTTTAGCTTTAAAACATCACTTGAGATTCTTTGGCAAAGGCACACATTTTTGAGGTGTAAATATTAGTGGCATGTTGGTGTTCATGTATTTATTTTATACACTGCATGTCAATGGTTTAGTTAAGTTGGCATCTTCTGAGATAATGCATGACTGCTAATGGACTTTTTTTCTATACCACAGCTACCCTTGACAAAGGGCTATCAGCCCAAAATGCATTGAGCGAATAGCTAGATGGTGCGTGAGACGTGAATTCTAATGTTCTGATGTATAAGGCCTGGATGGGCTTTGCCTGAGCATTTAAGATTGGAAGTCACGCTGTCTCTCTGTGTGTATACTGGACTAAAGAAATGGATAAACTATGGCTTAAACTGGATTACTTGGATAATAATTGGTTTCATGTTTATTGATTATTCTGTCTTTTTGCTCACATGGTGGTGAAGCTCGTTCACTGGTTCGTGAAGGCGCACCAGGCAGTTATGGAATTCATTCACGTGCATTTGGGGCAGAGCACAAAACAAGGCTGCACACCAAATTCTTACCTATGAGCATTTTTAGGTCTCGCCTGACCCTGCGCATGCGCTGGTCTGTCGAGACTTATTGAGAGGGCTCCAAAAAGTGCTACCAGGCCAGCCTAGAGCTACAGTGCATGTGCGCGGGCGCGCGCGCCGCGCTTTACCGGATTACTTTCACTTTTGCAGCCTCAGGGCCGCTTTGATGTTTGATCGTGATCTCGATCGCGTTCACTTTCGTGGCCATACGGCCGCTTGGCATAGACAGTAGGTCTCGCTTTTGGGACCTTATAATTATTTAGTTATGCAACTGTTGCATGGCTAAACACTTATAAGTTCCCAAAGGCGAGACCTATTGGCTATGCCAATGCTTGTTTAAAATTGTTAATTTAGGAAAATATATGGTGTGCATTCCAAAACTTATATTTTTGGGGGCTTCTACGGTGCCACGTGCAAGTGTCCATGTCCACCCTTTCATGCTTACATTGTGGGAAATTCCCCAAGTAACCTTTTTCTTGAGTCTGACAATGACATAAAAGTGAGGTTTATTTTTCATTTTATATATCTGATGCATAAATCTTTAATGATGGCTGTCTCAGGGAAAGTCTAACTGTGCTCCAACAACACAGAGCAAATGAGGGGGGGAAAAATGCCTGGTCTCACGTAACTGTCTCACAATATTATCTATGCCTGAATCACAGTGCATAAGTTCGCTAATTTGAATATTTTGTAGGTTAGTTAGATGTTACAACTGTTTAAAACTATTATTAAACAGTTCCCTTTACTGTTCTTTGCTCTTCACTTAGTGGGACAGTGGTGATATCAAGTTTTACTATAGCACATGCCCACCATCCTTAACGCCCTCTGAGTTATCAGGTGTGAATTTCTTAGCGATTGGTTAATCCACATAGAGGCTGTTACTATGGGGAAATGTTTTGTGACCCTCAGCCCAGGGCTTTAATTGGGCCGGGTCATAGCGGTGCTCGGCACCAGCAGTTCTACAAAGGAGGTACTGAGACTAGTCCCCATCGGGCTCTCTGAACTTTTGGTTTCTGAACTTTCTTTCTTTGTGAGCCTTCGGCTCCTCTAAATACAAACCTTAGGTTTGCAGCGCATACTTAAGAGTGTACTTTATAGGCACCAACAAAACGTCACTCAGTAGCAGGGCAGCACCATCTCAGCATCTCTCTGCACCACCTCAGCATCACCTCACTGGTACTTGGCAAAAGAACAGCACAAGAACAGCGCACCCCAGCATCAGCACGGGAAACAGCCATAACAACGCATGTCTTACATCGCATGCCTTTACAACGCAGCTGTTACAATGACCGCGTTGTTACAACGTGAACCATTACATTGTAAGTCATTTCAAAGACTTGCAGAAGGGGGCGCACTGGTGTTGGATTTAGAATCCAACACCTTCCCTGCTGTTGCACAAACTGGAGTAGGAATAGTAAATTATACTATTCCTAAATACAGCGCGCCCCCTACAGCAAGTCGTTGAAATGACTTGCGATGTAATAGTTTGCGTTGTTACAATGACCACGTTGTTACAACTGCGTTGTAAAGGCATGCGATGTAACGCATGCGAAGTAAAAGTATATATGCCATCAGCTCACCACCACAGCATCACTCAACAACAGCGCAGCATCTCCTCAGCACCAGCGCAGCATCTCCTCAGCATCACTCAATACTAGCACAGCACCATCTCTGCACCACCTCTGCTTTAATGCACCACAAGCACTGCACCAACACAGCCCCACCACAGCATCAGCTCAGCACCACCTCAGCAGCAACTCTGCTTTCAATGCAGCACCTCTTCAGAATTAGCGCAGCACCAGCTGAGCACACCACTATCAAAGCATCACTCAGCACCACATCCGCACAAGCATACCACCACCTCAGTAACCCTTAGCACCAGTGCATCACCACCACTGCACTACAAAATTCCATTACACTTAATACAATTTAATTAATATCTACATAATTCTACAGCACACCATGCCACATATTTCCACAACACAGCTCCTCACCACACAATTCCACAGCAAACAATTCCAATACAACCCATTCCTCCCTCGCACTACCACTACCCCTTCATCTTGCAATCCCACTGCCCCTCTCATCTCTCCCTCATACTCTCTATCTCCTCTATAATACCTGCTGTACCTCCTTGCGGTGTGCACTAGTCAACCTCTCTTCACCCTCCCCGGGGACCCCTCCCACTCATCTGTCTCTCTTTCTCTCGTTCTTTCTCTCTCGTACCATCTCTCTCACTTGCTCATATACGCTTCCCACCTCTATCATATGGATCACTTCAGGTCTTTGAGCACAAGATCTTTCCTTGCCTTTTCAAATGTTTCTGTCCCTCAAACCCACGCTGTCCTCCTCTTCTACGGGTGTCTTCTGCATACACAAACACTCCCTCTTTATACCTCTGTAGCCTGCTGTTCACTTATCTCTCTTTATCACACACTCTTGCTGATCCTCTGTCTAGAGTTCATTCACCACTTCGTGCACAAACTACCTATCTCCCTCTTGCAAATGGGAGACCTATTGCATTGAAAATGCTTGTTTAAGGATAGCATCAATCAATGATCTCCTGGGCCGGATAACAGAGTTTAGTGGACGTGGAAGAAGGATGCTAGCAGCAGATGGTGGCCTTAGGTGGTCAGAAAAGAAGATACCAGATCCACTATCAATTCACAAACACTACAACCCATCCAACACAGCTTTCAGCCATTGAACAGGGAAATTGTGGCTTATAGAGACCACATACTTAATGCACAGTGATCCCTCGCTTAATTAACTCTTTAACTGGAAAGAGAATCTAACAAGAAATCTGATAATTAAAAAGTTGTACGGTAACAGATTTATGTCAGAACTATAAGTGCAATAGTAAACAATTGGTCACAGCGTCGAGACTTTGATGGGGAGGGGGTGCACTTTATAAGTGCCCTATAACATTACATTGATCTTTTATGTAGAACCTCTACTGAAAAGCGGAATGGGGCCTCTCTTTCGAAGGACAGACCGCATCAGCCTTCCAAAAAATTCAATCACTGGCAAATCACTTAAAATGTCTGCCTTGCAATTATCTGCTGCAAACCAGATCTTATGCTTTTGCCAACATGTGTATATAACCTTAGCAAGGTTGTTCTCACTGTGTGTTTGGCAATTTTAAGCTTTTTAGATCTCGGCTGGCGTAGGCTGCGCGCAGGCACAGTCTCGCTGGCAAGACTTAATGTTTACGGGTATTTTTGGTAAAGGGCTTTAAGCCCCGCCCCTCTTAACCATTGGCTGGCGTCACCGTTTATGGTAAACGATGGCCAGCCATTGGAATAGAGTTGGTGATGGCGTATTTGTTCGGCTTTTTGAGCCGTCCCATTTGGACGGGCTCGCCTGCCTTCCTTCTGCTGCAAAAGGTTTCTAATCTTTATGGGGCCAAACACATGGCCCAATAAAGATAAGAAACCTTTTAGCAGGCAAGGCCGTCCAAGTGGGACGGCAGAAAAAGGCGAAGAAAACGGCATGGCGAGCGCTTGTTAAGAAAGGCAAGAACTTCCGCCCCTGCCTCCATGGTCTGAAGTTACCGAGAGCTGCTGGCACCTAGTTTTTTTTTACTTTAATAAGCGTGGGGCACGCTAGGCACACCGCGCCCATTTTGTGCCCTGTGTTTCTCTGACAGAGACTAATTGTCTGCAGCCCTCTAGTCATCGCACCGCCGGACTGCCCGGACCGTTTTGCCTCTTCCAGCCCTCTACTTCCCTTGGGGCGACTATGACCGCTGCAGCCCGTACATGTTTGTTGCACGCTTGACCGACTCGTGTACGGACTCTGAGAGCCAAGCCCGCCCCTTGGCGCTCGGCATTGTTGATTGGTTGGCTCGCCCGCCTGGTTAGTGAGAGGATGTGGTCCGTCGGCTAGACTGCCGACTTTGGTGCCGGAAACCAGGGTTCGAGCCGCGGGGTCGCTTCCACATCCTGTGATTCTGGGCAAATCACTTAATCTCCCCGTGCCTGAATATGTAATGTAAATACGGTGCTCATGTACAGCGCTCCAACACCTTTGGGTTGAGTTTGCGCTATATAGAAGATGCAAAAAAAAAAAAAACATGGTTGTGTATCCCTCTCAATCAGCACTACGATCAACTATGGAGAAAAGCAAGAGCCAGTCTGTCCTTCCACTTCCATAAAAACATGGCTCTCCTTTAGCTGATAAGATAGCGAAATGAATTTATAGCGTGCCACTCATATCTGCAGTGGTGTGTGGCTTCCGTATGTGCTTTGGCAAGGACACCGCAGCATTCTGTCACCTCATATTGAATCAGGGTACCACTAAATAAATTGAGTGGTAAAACAGGGTGCTTAAATTAATGACATATAATTTAGCCTATTTTATCAAGTGTAGTACTAAATTTGTGAACAAAAAAAAAATAATCTTTATCGGATTAGTGTTAAATGTTGGTTGCTATGGGCTGGAAGTATTCCACAAGCAATTAACAACAATAGCCTGATTCACACAGAAAACGAAGACGCCGCAGGTTCATCAGGACGCCATTGCAGAACTGTCAGCTGAAGGGAATCATTCACTCAGAGCCGAGACGATGAGCCCACCACGGTGAGGAAACTGGGATTCATCAGACACAGACTCCGTTCAGAATATCGGCTTTTTCAGAACGGATATTTTACACAAAAATAAAACTACTCAAACAATTTCAGTTCTACACAAATTCGTTTGGGGTAAAAGTTCTGCCTGCAGTCACTGTATAGTTGCTTCGCAGAGCTGAACATCACAGTATTTGCCGCCGAGGTGACTATCGGTTTGTCATGGTGGGATTCAAACAAGAAATGTGCAACTGACGAGCAACCCGGTGGCCCGTGAATTCATAAATTGACGTTAATTTAGCAGCTTAAAATTAAAAACAAATCCAGGATGAACTTTAGTGGGTAGTGCGCACCTTGCGCATGAAAATATATCGGTCCTTAAAAAATAAACATCCTGAACAAGCTTAAGAAGTGTGCTTTTTTGTGGCCATTTATATCTTTCTCAAAATGTAATCAAGGCAGACTTGTGAGGTGCAGCGTGAAAATGTACCCTAACCTTCCCATTTTCCTACCATCGTCCCCTGCGTTAAAGGGAGGCAGGAACTATCATTTATAATTGGGTTCACTTTAATTCCTTACATCTGAACATATCACAAACAATCCTTTTGTGCTGTCGTCTGTGCGCTCGTAGTGTTCTTTGGGTGAGCACAATCCCTTGCTGGAATATGTTCTCCGAGTGTGCCTGAAGTGATGCTCGTCTCTCCGTGCCCTATGGCAAAGGCCGTGACGCACAGGCCTCGGGGGCAAAGCCTGTGAAGGAGCGGGCAGGGAGGACATTCTGCTCAGTTACTGCCTCCTTCCTAAAAGAAACACACGTCTAAAGCCTTTTTTTAGATCAGGAGCTGAGGAAATGGTTTGTGCATATATTAGATCAGGAAACAAAACGTGATAATGCATGTCAAGGAGGCAAAGTTGAAGATGACCACACGGCCAGACTCTCTACAAATGTAAACAAAGATAAGCACACGCACAAGATTATTGAAACATGTCGCTATTACCAGGACAACAGCCCCTCAGCGAGTAACATACACAGATGCCACACAACTATAACAAGCATTAAAAATGCAATAGGTCTCGCCTTTCATTAAGTTAAAGCCATTTGCGTTGCTATACAATACCATTAGCAAAGCAAATGGCTTTAACTTAATCAAAGGCGAGGCCTATTGCATTTTCAAGGTTTGTTCAGCTGGTACTTGAGGAAGCTGCAGTACAGCATAAAGGGCTAGCCCCGCTTTACGTTGCCCAACTTGCCAGTGACTACTGTGTGAAAGTGGAGCAATTCCCTGTGTTGACCCAGCCCTCTCACCCCCACCCCTTTTTACTAAACATTTTATTTTGACAGTGCAATACTGCGGTCACTGTATGCTTCAAGGATGTGTAAAGCGCTTCGTCACCTTTTAACACACGAGGCAGGCATGACCGGGAGCTCAGTCTGGAGAGAGTGACTGAATATCATCCGCATTCGAGGACACTTTGGATCGTTTCGTTTTCATTTGTTACCGAGGGAAACCTCTGGGAATAATGTCTATTATTTTACTTGTGCCAAGTTCTTGGGTCAAAGCTGACAAAGGGCTCCGTGAGTTGAAGCCCATGGCGGAAAAGGGCATCAATTTAAATACTGACGACAAATACCCACATCTCCCATCCTTCTGAGGTCTGTAATCAGAGTACCATTAAAGTGGATAATAGCAATATCTGTCAAATACATTGCTCAGGCATGGCAGAAATGGGGTATGGAGCAATATATACAAATGCACGTTTCTTCCTGGAAAACCTGGCGCTGGTTGCTGACGGCTCTGCCAGGGTATGGAACAATGGAGGGCAAACCCTGATCTGTCCTTCAAAATCCAAGCTGTTGGCACAAGGTGTGACTCTTCAAACAGAAGGAGTCACCACAACTATTCCAAAGAGACGAAAGTCCGAGCTGCAACTTGAAACATTTTCACTTTTCAGGACCAGGTTTTCCTTGCTGACTAAACAAACCATTAATACAGTGCGGCTGCCACAAATCAGCCAGGCAAGATCACTTAAGATTTCCAAAAAAAAGCAATTCTGAACCCCTGACATGCTTTCAACCGATATTACGAGCACAAATCAAAGAAGAAAAGATACGAGGGAAATCGCATGTTTTTGTTCCATCAAGTAAACCTGGGAAAATACCACATGCAATAAAAAAACTGAACAAAATCCGAAGATTAAATAGATCATCATACTGTTATGCTGCAAAGATAGAAGTGCTGTGGGTAAGGTAGTTTGCCAGTGCTGGTATTGGAATAGCTTTTTTGGGGGGAGACAATGGCTCCCACTGAACTACAGATAGTAATCAATCAATCAATCCGGATTTATAAGCACAGCTAATCACCTTGAGGGTATCCTGGCGCTGAGAACCAATCAGCTTGGTGGCATCAGTTGAATAGCCAGGTCTTGAGTCCCCTTCTGAACTCTTGAAGTGAGGGTGAAGTCCAGAGGGGGGGGGGGGGGGGGAAGGATGTTCCAGGACTTTTCGGTGACGTAGAAGGAGCCTCCTCCGCTGTTGCTTCAGCGGATGTAGGGGGTGCGAGCGATGGAGAAGGAGGCGGATCACAGGTGTCTGGAGGGTTGGTGGAAGCTCAGGTATTTTATTTATTTATTTGATGAGTTTTATATAGCGCTGGCTAGACCCGAAGGTATCAGAGCGCTTTACATAAGGAAGCAAACGAGTTGCAAGGTACTAGAAAAAAAGCTTCACATAAATTACAGAATGAATCACATAGACAAGACAGGAGTTACTGGTGAACACCAGAAATCAAGATCCAAAAAAGACCAAGAGAGCAGGAAGTCCATAGGGAGGAGACAGCAGCGGAGAAAAACGACGAGATATCTGCAGTGGTTAATGCATGCTGGTCCTTGGTTGTGCGGGGCTTTGAAGGCGCGAGTCAGAATCTTGCAATGACCTCTTTTGTGGGAGGGGAGAGGAGTTTGACACTGATTTTAATAACGTGCTTTTAACGGAGGGGTCTATCCAAGGCAGAGCAGCGGAGGAGTCGCCTGAAATCCTCATTGGAGGCTGTCACCAGTGGAAGCGAGTGTAATGCGGGACTGCGAGGACCAGCAGCCCCGTGCCTGAACACAGCTGTGTCCTCTTCCCGTACTCCCGACCTCCCGCCCTGACGCTATAACACTCCTCACGGCCCCCGCTTCGCGGGAGCCGTTCGTGGAAGGAGTTTGACACTGATTTTAATAACGTGCTTTTAACGGAGGGGTCTATCCAAGGCAGAGCAGCGGAGGAGTCGCCTGAAATCCTCATTGGAGGCTGTCACCAGTGGAAGCGAGTGTAATGCGGGACTGCGAGGACCAGCAGCCCCGTGCCTGAACACAGCTGTGTCCTCTTCCCGTACTCCCGCCCTCCCGCCCTGACGCTATAACACTCCTCACGGCCCCCGCTTCGCGGGTGCCGTTCGTGGAAGGAGTTTGACACTGATTTTAATAACGTGCTTTTAACGGAGGGGTCTATCCAAGGCAGAGCAGCGGAGGAGTCGCCTGAAATCCTCATTGGAGGCTGTCACCAGTGGAAGCGAGTGTAATGCGGGACTGCGAGGACCAGCAGCCCCGTGCCTGAACACAGCTGTGTCCTCTTCCCGTACTCCCGCCCTCCCGCCCTGACGCTATAACACTCCTCACGGCCCCCGCTTCGCGGGTGCCGTTCGTGAAAGGAGTTTGACACTGATTTTAATAACGTGCTTTTAACGGAGGGGTCTATCCAAGGCAGAGCAGCGGAGGAGTCGCCTGAAATCCTCATTGGAGGCTGTCACCAGTGGAAGCGAGTGTAATGCGGGACTGCGAGGACCAGCAGCCCGTGCCTGAACACAGCTGTGTCCTCTTCCCGTACTCCCGCCCTCCCGCCCTGACGCTATAACACTCCTCACGGCCCCCGCTTCGCGGGACGCGCGCGGGCGCGCGCCGGGCGAAGCCCGGGCCAAGGGCGGGCCCGTCTGAGCCCGTCCGAGAACGCCAGAGAACGGAACGGGACCCCTCTTTAACACCTGCTGCTTGTAACTCTGGGAGCCTGGTAAGTGCAAGCTTATTACAGCTCCTTTGTAACTCAGAGGGACTTTGTCTTAAAACGTGGTGACCAGATGACAAAAATGGATAAAACGCAGAAAAGGGATGGTCCTACCTTGCAATCGACTGGGGGTGCCCTAATGGGAACATTGGACAATTTCTTGGTGAGAGTGCAGACAGCCCTTGCTAAGGACATTGAATTAACTGAGAAAAGACTTTCATTAGACATTCTCTGTGACAAGAGGTCTTCTTTGGGGAGTATGGTCAACTCAAAATCACCTCCCTGTGGTCAGCCTGTAAGGTTGGATTCTTCGAGCCCAGCATCGCCCGTGTTGGAAGAACAAACTAACGAGTCAATGATTTGCCCCACGTCTTTGATTGAAATAACGGACGATAATGTTGATAATGTTAATATGGGTAATGGGGTCTCCACTTCTGAACCTTTGTTAGGTGTTAAGACTCGCTCAACCAGCAACCTAAATGCGACTTCCGGTAAGCAACAACCACCCACCACCCTGAAAAAAAACTGTAGGGGTAACCAAAAGAAAGCCGCAGGGAAGATCGTTAATATTAAGGCTGGCCAATCCCTAGCCCCAGTTCCACCGAAGGCTATTGCCTCACACCCCAAACCCCAAACAACTGAATCAAGGTCACATCTATTACCATCGTTGGGGACGGTGGATGTGGAAGTGACTGATACAGTATCTTTTTGGGTTAAAATGGAAAGTATTGTTAAGAAATTATGTGATCCCATCTACGAAAGATTAGGCTCTATTGAGAGTAGACTCGTATGTATGGAACTCTCACTTGCATCGGGTAATTCTCGGGGTGGCAAACAAAATCTGAGCTCGTCAAAAGAGCACTCTGGTATAATAGGCCAACGGATTGTGACCAAACCTACTGCTAGTAATTTGGTTAACTCTACACTAGATAATCGACCTATCCCCCATGAGCCTGACCAGGCCCCAGTAGTGGACACTAGGATAGTAGATGAACATCTTTCCCTACACCCGATTCCAACTAGCTCTAGGGAAAGTAGAGAAGGAACTGGCAGGCAGTTTCCAATCATTCAGTCTGGAGCACTGGCCTCTTCAGGCCTAATTGATCTACATCTACCCCCTGAAGCTGCCCCCAACGTGGTGATTTTAACTGGGGTTCCCAACCTGGCGAAGGGGACAAGGGAATCCTATTGGGATTTAAAGAATAAATGCACGCATTGGCTTAATGCCAAACGACCACTGCCGGCTCAGATGAGTGCCGAGATCTTATATGCAAGGCGTGTAAACTGGGTGGGCAGAAATACCAAATCATCTAAGGGGGATTGTGTTGTTATTAATTTTAGGGATAGGCGGTGTGTGGACTACATTTGTTCCTGGCCCCAAAACGCTTCCGCTTCTTCTTCTATGATAAGTACAATGCCACTGTCTTACTTTTATGTATCCAAGCCACAGTTTACAGGTGGGAATACACGCAGGGGCCCCTTGACTAATGGAACCTTTTTTGAGGATATAAGATCGATTAACAGATTCGATGTACTCTCTGGGTTAGCGGACTGTGACTGACTGTTTAATGGTAGTATACACTCTAACGATGTTATACCATGTGTATCCTTATTATCATTAGGTAAATGTGGTAAAACAAATGTGCTCTTAACGGCAGATGAGGGTATGTGTGATGGCGATCCGCCTAATGGTAGTGATGTTAATACAACCCTTGTACAAGTAAATATGATAGGGACCAGTGTACAAGGCATCCCTGTTGAATGTCAGAATGAAATCTTAGGCATTAACCCCAGGCCTTGTCTTGGTCAAGATATAGTCCCTTCCCCTATACCAATCACAGGGAGTATGGAAGGGGGATCCAACTCTGCAAGCCACGTATTGTTTTTATCTTGGAACGTGGCGGGTATAAACTCTAAGCTATCATCTCCCCTTTGGGTGGATTTTATCAGTAAGCACGACATCTGTCTTTTTCAAGAGACATGGTCAGTGGACCCGGTGTTCATGCTGGGATATTTGAACTTTTTTGCTCCGGCAGTGAAAACGCCCAGGGGACGGGCATCAGGAGGCCTGATCATCTGGGTTAAACAGAACCTGGAATGCAAAGTTCAAATAATCCAAACACAGAATCCCGATATATTGGGTATTAGGCTGACCAGTCCGCAAAACCTTAAAATTGACATTTTCAATGTATATGCAAGGGGTTTACCAGGTGGGAAAAAATCTGAGGTGATATCTGCATTAAACATCATTGTAGAATCTAGCCCCTTTGATGTGCTCCCACTTATCGCTGGAGACTTTAATACGACCTTTGAGCCACTCGGGTCTCAAGACATGCTCCTGACAGAGGAAGAGGATGCAAAATGGGGTGTCCCACAGCTTGAGGCAAAGACTGTCGGCAAATGGACTGAGGCGGCCCTGTACCTGAAAGGGTTCTGCCTGGGTAACCAGCTGAGGGCAGCCAATGGCAGAACCAAGTCAGATAGGATGTGTAACAAAACGTATAGCAATGGCACAAGGGCAAGTAATATAGATTACCTCTTAGTCCATTTGAGGATGTGGCATATGTTAGTAGATATGGTGGTTGAGACACGGATTGAAAGCGATCACAATCCCCTAGTAGCTGCGTTTGATTTGAGAATGGGAGCTAGCAAAGATCAAATTCCCGATAAGAATGGTCCAGCGGTAGTTCTATCAAATAACGAACGCCACCTTAAATGGCGTTACATAGTAGAACACCCAGATTTGTTGGATAGTATAGAGTCCCACATTGAAGAGGCACGGTCGTCAATTACGTCAGTAGGTAATTTAGGACAACCCTCAGTAACATTTGAGGAAATCCATGGGAAGTTAGTTGGAAAACTAAAATCTTGTTTTTGCAAACCCCCCGTAGTGCTGAAAGCCCAAAGAAGCAAACAGGAGGGCTGGTATAACGCCTCCTGTAAACATGCTCGTACCGAGCTGGGACTTGCTTTAATATCAAAAGATCCGAGCAAGATTAGATCTGCTCGTAATATTCATAAAAAAGCCCTATGGAAAGCAAAAAAGGATTGGAACGAATGTGAGTGGCAAGACTTAAAAGCAGCATGTGCTTTTAAAGACCAGAAAAAATTCTGGAATATTTTTAAATGGAAAAAGGGCGAAATAGTTGACAGCCCTCATAATCATGTACCACAGAGTTCTTGGGTAGATTTTTTTAAGTCTCAATATTCGATAGGCCCTGAGGAAGCTAGTAAGCCTTCCCAGGCAAGGCCGTTTTATGATACCCCTGTGTTCAGTGTCGGGGATGTTGACATTGCGCTCGATAAGGTCACCCAGGGTCGTGCGCCCGGCATGGACTGTATCCCGGCCGACGTTTTTTTGTACAAAAGAGAGAGGTGGTCATTATATATCATGCACCTAGCAAATGCTATTGCACAGGGAATGCCGATCCCGTACTCTTGGAAAGGTGCGGAAATCGTCCCAATATATAAAAAAGGGGACAAATCGTTGGCTTGTAATTATAGACCCATTAGCCTGATAGATGCTTTACAAAAGATTTTGGGCAGGCTGGTCTTGGGCAAAATCCAGACCTGGATGGAATCAAGTAATGTGCTAAGTCCATTGCAGGCGGGGTTTCGCCCTAAAACCAGCACTATAGACCAGGTCTTTAGGTTTATTGTCCTCTATTGGAGGACAGTGGTCCTGGAAAAAGGGGTTCTGTATGCTGTGTTCGTCGACCTGCGGGCGGCCTTCGACTTGGTCCCACGTGACAAGCTGTGGCAAGTGTTGGAGGGTTTGGGGATGGCTCCGGAGTTATTGGCATTGGTCGTCCGCCTACATGAGGGCAATTTTGCTCGGGTCCGGTGGGGAAGGCAGGGTGAGGTTACGGAGTCTTTCCCCGTGGAGCGAGGAGTGCGGCAAGGCTGTGTCTTGGCACCGACCTTGTTCTCGCTCTTCGTGAACGGGGTGGCCGAGTTCCTCTCCCGGGTCCCCTCAGATGCTCCAGCAATGGCCGGTACCCGCATTCCTGTCCTCATGTTCGCGGACGACACTCTGCTGATTTCGAAAACCCCGAGTGGCCTACAGCTGACCCTCCGGCGCTTTGAAGAATTCTGCTTGCTACGTGGTTTGGAGATTAACGTCTCCAAGACCAAGTTTATGGTTTTAAATGGCCCGAACCCGTGTAGATCGTATAAACCCTTCAGTAGCGTAATTGTAATGAATGGCTCCCCCCTGGAACAGGTGGATGCCTTCACCTATTTGGGAGTAACGTTACAGAAGAATATGTACTGGAAAAGCCAAATAGACTCTTCTATTTTGAAGTTTAAACAGCAGACAGGTTTCCTTCTAAAAAGATTCAAAACCTCGCAGACCCAGCCAATAGCCCCACTCCTTGAGGTCTATACGATGAAGGTACGTAGCTCATCCTTATATGGTTCTGAGCTATGGGGATATGGAAGCAACCCAAAGCGATTGAACGCCATGGAGAGCGAGTTTATAAGGAAAGTCGTTGGCGTACCGCAAAGTACTCCTTTGTTACCCCTTTTCTGGGACCTAGGTTTGAAAACCATACAAGACACTGCCAATTTGCGACCATTGCTTTATTGGCGTAGGATCTGGTCAACTGAGGAGCTAAAGCATTACGCGTTGGGCCTAAAAGAAATAATGGAGAAAGATCACTTCCATAGAATAGACTGGTTGAGGTCCATTAAGGTGTTACTCTACAGATTGGGTTGGAACAACCTTTGGGATGATCCCCTAAATGCTGTTTTCCCCTCAAAGGAAATTGTTAAAACCAAGTACTGGGAATTTATTGCCATTGAATCTGCTGTAAAGGGGTGTACTTCCCAGCTAACAGCTAGATATCTAGAGATCAAGGCTCATCCCAGTCAGGAACGTTATTGGGATTTGATAGAAGCACCAACTGATCGCAAACTTTATTTTCAGTTTAGGTTAGGCACTCTCCCTATTACTTCATTTACATCAAAATGGACAAAAGGGTCCTCGGACAAATGTCCAAAATGTAGGGACAAGATCGAATCTTTGAGCCACTTTGTTTTCTTTTGTCCCCTTTATGAGCTCCCACGGAAAAAATGGGTATTACCTGTCTGTCGCCTCTTAGGCACCCGAAGACATGTAGAGGCATTAAGAATCTTGTGTTCTGATCCAAGCCCACTAATTGCAATTGCAATGGCAAAGTACATAAAGTGGGCCTGGATAATACGTTCCAGACAGACAAATATCAAAAGTGCCAATTTAGTAGCGCTGATTTGAAGTCATGTATAATGTATTTCTTATCTTTTAATTTCGGATTTATCTGTTTAATTTAAATTAAACTAGGAAGTTTTTTCTTTATTAACTGTTTTACCAGATATCATTGTTGTTTATTTAAATTGACGTTCAGTACAGGTGTAAGTCCGAAAATTATGTGTCTGTGGAAATATGTTGTGTATTGTCTTAACTTAAGTTTTAGCATGTGTATGTATCTGGCCAATGTATGATACTTTCATGACTTAATTGTCGAATAAAGTTTATTTAAATCGGGAGGGGAGAGGCAAGAGCAAGGCCGACTTTTGGCACGGGCGAGCTGGGCCCAGGGCGCCTAGGCTTAGAGGGGTGCACACGTGGTTGACTTCCCAGGCTGCCTTGTAAATGCTTTCATTCCAATCAGCCCAGCTTGTTACCTGCTCCTGGCTGTCTATAAAATGGTGTTTTCTTTACTTTCCCTAGTCTCCCTCCGCTTCCCTTTGTCGCCTCAGTCCCTTTGGACTCACCTCCAGTTTTGCAACTGAATACGTGATTCAGGTGAGGGGACAGGGGGTAGATGAGTGTTCACTTCTCAGATATTCAGCAGAACAGGACTTGTGAGCACAAAAGCGCACTCCACGAGGATCTCCAACAGAAAGGTGTGGATGGGGAACGGGTGGAGGAGGCTCAGGAGGGGCAACAAGTTTAGTTTTGCCTGGGGGGCTGTCTGAGGAAAAGCTTGGCCTGGGCAAGAGGTAACAGGGAGGGAAAGCAAGTCGGGAGCAGCATGGACAAAAGGTTAAAACAAAAATAAAGTGCAACATCATAGCACTTCATTTGTATTGCAGGGCAAGAGGCAACAACGGGGGGGGGGCATTGATGGATGGAAGGGGGTCAGGAGGCAACACAGAGAGAAGGAGGGTGTACGGGAAGGGCTGGGAGCAAGCAGTGGAACAACAAATTTGGAGGGAGGGGCTGGGAGCAAGCAGACATCACTGCAAGGAGGTTCTGGGGCAAGCAGGTGGACAACGAAGGGCGGGAGGAAGGGGCAAGCAAAAAAGGGGAGGGAGATGCTGGGGGAAAGCAGACTGACAGCGGAGGGTGTGAGGAATAGGGGGAGGGGGGAAGTGCACGAGGGAGGTAGATGAAAAGCAGGCATTCTCACAGAGTGCTTTAATACAGTGAAAGAAATAGCACCTACAAATTATCAAAAGGACACAAGTAATGCATACATTCTCTAGGGGTGCAACAAACATATAAAGGGGAATGAATACTATGGCAGCTGACCAATAAGAATCAAGCAAATGAGAGTGATAATAAAGCCAACCAATGGTAAGCAATGGCAGCCTCCAACGCTAATATTGGAAAACAAAAGATCTTGCAAGCAACAGCATATGCTCTGCCTTAGACGATACCCAAAGAGACAAAAAAAAATGAAGACCTAATGGGGCGCCCGCACTGCGGGCAAAATAAGCAACCGGTATTTCTTTTTAATGTCTGAATCTAATGTCAAAATAAACAAAACACACTTTGACCCACTAAAGAGAAAATAGCTATTTTAGGTTGCTTTGAACAATGTGCACAGATTTTATACACCTTCCATACCCTGTCGCACCAGTTGATGGAACTCAGATGTACAGAAGGGCCTTACAGTATGACTGGAGCCGGTCCTTTGGCTCCATAGCTTTTACACCATTAAAAATAACATGTTGGTGCCTCAGTGGGTTGGCTACTCACAAAGACCTGTCTTATGGCTTCTAACACACTTACTGTCCACCAATGTGTAACACTATGCATGGGCTCCTTCGAATTGACGGAAGAGGTAGTAATCAAGAGGGGGTGCTCTACAAATACGAGCTTAGAGCACAAAGCCCTGTTTCTAGTGGTGGGGTGGGCAAGTCTATGTGAGATGGTATTGCACATGGCATAAGCAAGTTATGTAGCACACTTTGTGAATGCAACTGCTGCAAGCTAGGTATCCTCTACTACCACCAATGCCAGGGCCCTGCAGAGGCATCTCTCACATCCTGGATGAAGCACATGGCCTCCTCCCTCTGTTAGCCTCATGCTCTGGTGCACATGTAAGGCAATGCAACTACAGGAACGGCGAAACTGCGCACCTATGCTAGCAAAATAGCTCAGTGAGTTAATACACTTGCTGCCTCCATGGCTCTTATTTACAAGCGACTTGCGCCACTCGTGCGTCACTTTTCCCATGTTAAAAATGACGCAAAAGTGGCGCAAGTCGCTTGTAAATAAGCCCCCATGTATATAGGTACCTGGCATACCCTGCCTCTACAACTCTGTTCATGACTTGTCAATGTATACTACAACTATCTAACAGAACAGGGAACCATACCTACAGGGACAGACTATGAGATAGCAGCTCCTGAAGCTATAATTTACTTGAGTGTGACTGCAAAATGCTCCAAAAACAGCTGTAGAAATCGGGGGGGTGTTACACTGAAATAGGGAAATATCCCCTCTTCTGCTCAAGATCTGTGCAAGCAATATGTCCTGGGCGGGGTCCACACACCTAGAATTGTTTAACACTTCTACACCTCTAACCAAGCTTCTCGTAGCGCCTTTTTACTTCAAGATACAGCACAGCAAAACACCGCATATTCATATTTACTATCGATGTGTCTCAACCCAATTAATTCATAACAGGTGGAACATGTGCGATTCCTTAATCTCACACGTTTTCTAGGGATAACAATGTTAAAGAGGCATTGGTAAACCCAAAAGATCTAACTTTCATATGCCAACGCATGTAAACACAAACATTCACAAGTGATGTTCATCGCATTAAAATCTGCCCGAAGACTCTGAAAAAAAATAGAAATAAAGACTGGTGTCTGAATATAATGTATACACATAAAAAATGAATGTCAAACCGTGCGAAGACTGTATGTACTTTTGAGATATAACCAAATGCAATACAGTGAAGTACTCGCCGGAAGGCGGAATGGTGCCCTAAACAACCAACCGCATGAGGTATAAGAGCAGCACTTCACTGGGTGAAGCCAAAGCCTATCTATCTAAATTGTACGCAATTGTTTACAATCTGTTGCCGACAGTTGCGCTGTGTACCCATTCGACAACGAAAGACAAATGACGAATATAAAGACGTGGACTGGCATAAATGTGGGAAGCTGTCAAGTGCTGTGCACTTAAGATCTCGTGATCTGTAAGAGGTTCCCCAGGCGTATTCACAGTCAAGCAAACGCTTCACCTAAAAAACAAAACACCCTGGCAGCTCCATCAAAAACAGAATCAGGCAGGGCCGCCAGAGAGAAGCAGTTGTATGCAAGACACGCTGATTATCCAACAGAGGCAGGCATGCATAATAAGCATTCAGGCAACAACTGGCATGGCAGGATCTGCCTGGAGATAAACACCGAACCACCTCTTCGGAAACATTCACCACAGCCATGTAAATGTAGAAGGCTCTGCAACAACTCTACATACGCCATGATTCCCCGGGGGTAAGGCAGGGACTTTAACGAATTATCTGCCTCCCTGGCGGAAAACAATGAGCTGCGCATACGGGAGGGGTGCCCCCCTGCTCACAGCTGAATGTTTAAAGTTCAATTGCGTTTAACAAAATGGGCACCCTTGTGACTGACAACAAACCTCAGGGGCGGTACGGGCAGACCAGAGTCAGGTGGGAAACCCAGACAAAAAGCCACGGGCTGCCTTTTCACCCCTCTCTCCCCTAGTGCCATCCTCTGATCTTTACACCCCTTCCCCACTCGCCATCGAGAGGCGACCATTGGTAAACGGATGCCGCGCTCCCACACCAGGCCCCCTGCCTCACCAGCGGCCGCTCGCTCCTCGGAGGAAGGCGCGGGGCAGGCGGCAGCTTCTGTCCGCAGCCCTGGCCGGGGGGTGACGGGCTCCTGCTTTCGTGTCCCTGTCTCCCTGTATCGCCGGTGCTGATTGACACTCTCGCACCGCGTCGCGCTGTTCGACTGTACCCAGCCTCCGGTTACCTCATACCAGCCCAGCATCCGTGATCTGAGCATGCCCAGTGCAGGCGACGCGCAGCAGCAGGACTTTCTCGATACAGTGTTTTACTTAACTCACCTGTTTCGGTTGTTGTTCGGGACGGGGTCTAGCAGCAGATATCGGTTTCAAAAAAGAAATAAACAAACAGCCAGTCAATTACGGATGATATCTTTGTTTTCCCCCCCGTCTTTCTTCTGTGTGGTCGCTCTAGTGTTTTGGTGGGTGTAGAAATATGCTAGTGAACTCAGAGGCGCAACTAGAGTGAAATTTCGGGGGGGGGGGGGGCTAATAAAAATGTAGCGGGGGTAAATTCTTCCAGCAATCGGCAGAGTTAAGATGCGGGGGTTCTAAGATGGGGTGAAAGAACAACGAGGACTTGTTAACAAGTAAATGGACTTTTAAAGACCTGTTAAGTGCTCGGGTGCGCTGCAATAAGACGGACGCCAGACCACAACAGCTCAAAAACTAGGTTGGGGGGGGGGGAGGGGGGGCTGGCTGGCTAAAGCCCTTTGAGCCCGATGGGTGCAACTTTGCGCGCCTGTAAGTGGTTGGGTAGAGGGAATTTCCTGCTTCCGATTGCTCAATACTATACGATTACATTATGTTACCGACCTGCCAAGTTTCCATTCTGCTTTTGTTGATCGGTTCTATGTTAAAGACTAAAACGTTTAGTATGCTTTTGTGCAGTGGTAACTCTAAAAGTGAATTTTAAGAGGGTGGTGGGGAGAACAAGGGGCCACATTCCACATATCAAACAGATGGGGTCACGTAGAGCGAACAATCATGAAGATTATGCACACGTATGTAAAATATATATTCCACAACTTCCTGGGCTTGACCTCCCATTGCTGCCAAAGTTTCTTATTGCTTATGTGTTACATTTTTATAATTTCAGTGTAATAATGGGTGACATTTCAACTGATATGAGTGACACTTTCTCGCCAGCAAAATCAAGCAAAGAAAACGAGGGAAACATAAATATCAGAAATTACACCCATTTGAGCAACAAGAAACTCTAAGAAGATCTTAAAACTGCTGCAAAGCACCAGAAATTGAAGGGCACCAACATAGTGCCCTTGTAACCCGATTGTATTGTTAAGCTGGGTGGGACGACCCGGTGCTGGAGAGATCATTGTTTTTTCCGGTGCAGGGCGCCGCAAACAGTTCTATAACCAGGTGAATTGCATACAGCTCTGGTGGGCTAGCACAGCACCTGACCCTCGACTTAGTTGCATTACACTAAAGTGTGCTAACACATCGCTGCTGAAACTGAACAGAGACAGATAGCGTGAATGCACAATTCACAGAATACAGGGGCATGGCAGGCAGCTCAGAATGAAGCACATTTTATAGCAGCTATTACAAGTTAGCAAGTACAACTATAGATCAGGCTTTGAGGCACTGCCCTAAGGGTGCCCCCCTGCAAGGCGCATCGAGGGGCCCCCTCTGGGCTCAATCAGGAGACCTCTGACCAGAGTACTGTGCTGAGGGGGCCCATCGGAGCTTGCGGGCCCCCCACACTGCGAGGGCTGCAACTGGCCTGTGTTGCACCACTGCTTTGAGGGCACTCTTACTTCCTTCGGAGGCGGGAGGACAGCGAGAAAGCCAGCGCTGCAGCAATTGGTGGGCTCTGTGGTGGTGCACTGAGTCGGCGTGGACTCCCACAGCAATTCTGGCTCAGGTGTCAGCTCTCAGCTACACAGCGGCAAGATACCGACTGCAGATGTGTGATGCTGCCAATGCCATACTGTGAGAGGGATGGGCGGAAAAAGAATCGAGGAGATCTTATGCGTGAATCAATGATGGCCTAATTTATTAGGTTTTTTAACAAAAATTAGTTATGGTAATAATGATAAGCAGGGTTGGTGGATGGTTCTCTTTCTTCAGTCTTCCCGTCTTCCAGTCTTCCCGTTGGGTTTCTTCCCTCCAGGTGAGTGGTGGTAACGTCCCCCGAGTACCGAGAAAAAAGAAGAGAGGGTATGCGGTAAGTATTCGGGTTCTTCAGAGGTCTGCATTAAAGAGGGTAGACCGCCACCAAGAGAAAAGGGGTTGAGACACCCTAGTGCACTCACTGGATGAATGTGCGAGGGTAAAACAGGATGGAGAACTCCCCTTCATACTCAACATACACACATCTTGATCACCTTAATCTCCGGTAACCGCTTCTGTACTAGCCACAGCTTTAGAGCAGGGTCTCTTAGCGCAAGGAGAAACAAAAAAAAGAAAAGAAAAAAAAAACAACTCTCCCCAATATGCCCGGACCTGTCTTGTCCTAAATCGGGTGGTAGCTTGTTTCATGAGGTTTATTTGCACTTTAGTACGCGCGTTTACTCTGGCGCCTCTCGCGTTTACGCTTTCCCTTTCCCCCCCCCTTCCCCTTTCTTCCCTTCGTGCGGAGTTTCAATGAGGACAAACAACAAAAAAATCAAACGGGGGGGAAAACAAACACAATCCCTTCCTTCGCCGCCCTCCCTGCCCCTCTCCCCGGTTCACATACAGCGGAAGCCGTAACTCTCCAGAGTTACGGCGGCATGCAGGCGTCCTCAGGGGGCGTCCACCAGTCCTCCGTCCAGGCGTCTGGTTCCGCGTCTTCTTCCTCCGCGTTGTTGGGGTTTCGTCTGTCGGTCCCCCGCTCCTCTCCGTGACGCTCCTTTTCTCCTTCCACTGTCCTGTCCTCTACTTCCTGCTTCCAAAGTTGTTCCTTTTCGTCATGTTCTGGCGTCTGCCTTTTAGGGGCTTGTCCCGCCTCTCGGGCCTCTCCCGATTGGTCCTCCTCCTCTCCGGGCTTTTCCTCTTCCTGTGTGTAAGAGGAATCGGGGTTAGTTAACCCTTGACTGTCTAAAAATGTCGGATCGGCGTGCTTTTGGTATTCTGGGACAGCCAGGTCAGTGACTCCGCTAGGGACGACGGCGGGCTCCTCCTCACACATACTCATTGCCAGACGGCGGGTCAGTGTGTGCCGCCAGCAGCATTAAGCAAGCTGGTCCATGGCGGATTGGGTCCTTCGCGAGAATCGCAGAGATTGGACCCTGATACCGAAACCCGCGGTGCGAGCGGAGCGGAGGGCTGCGCTGCCATCTGCCCCTGAGATGCACTGTGCAGCAGCATTCCAAAACTTTAATAAGAACTGACACCGCGACCCGCCTGCTCGAGCTCGCCGCAGGAGCAGATGGAGCTGCCTATTAGACATCTTGATGTGTCTCACAAACAACTCTCTGTGTTGCCATTTGCCACTGACACTCCCACCATGACACGTGAGGTCAGTGATTGGCATTGCTAATGGTAAATGTTGCACCGGTGTCAGGTGCATAGTGTTACATTGCAGCACTGTGCATGCTGAGATCTAGCAGCTGAGCCAGAGCCCCGAAGCCTGCCTGAGCAGCATGCACCGCACCGCAATGGCACTGTGTGGTGCATTATCATAACAGCTTCCTGGCACTTGACAGCTGAGACAACTGAGGCGGTATAATGCATGACATCGTGTTTCAGGTTGGTGATGTGGACCACCATATTGAAATGCGTTACTGTTAGAACTGGGGTCACCAATTCCGACGTGGTAGCTTGGCGCGAGGTAGGAAGGCACCCGAAGGCAATGTGTAAAGTAGTTGTGTAGCACTCACCCACCTGGACTCAATGACGCACACACAATGAAGGACACCACACCAAGTTGTTTGATAAAACAAGATTCTTTATCTATGTCACGTAGTGATGGATCAACTCATTTCAAGCACAATGCAGGTAACTTCAAAGCCACAACGAATTCATTCAGGCCAATGGATCATTGCTCCCCAAGGTAACAATCAAATCATTCAGGGAAATGAAAGCAATTCGGATGAGCAGCCAATTCATTCAAGTAGCTATCCAGATATTCACAGGACAACTATTAATTCATTCGATTAAATGGTCCAGGGAATTGCAGGCCAACAATCAATTCCTTAGAGTAAATAAATCGATGCATTTCTGGGCAACCATCAATTCATCACAGGCAGTAAACAGAGTATTGCAGTGTAACAAACAATTCAATCTGGTAAGTAAACGCATTTTAAGGTTACAATCACTTCATGACCACCAATGAATTATCAGGGCTCAAACTAGCAATTAATTCCCCTAGGTGTCCAAGTTCTGTGCTGCCCAAAACAGGAATCCCCACTTTACTAGGGCCTCAGGCCCCGGGCAACACGATTCTTTGCAGTGGGGGGTGTTATGGGCGAAACATTCGCAAGTCAAGGCCAGCTCACATGGCTAGGCTCCCACACTGGGGATAATCATCGGCCCCAGCCCGGCCGTTCTATTCTGTGGGTTCAAAGGTGGCCTGCCGGGCCCGGTTCAGTCCTCGGCAGGGGGGGGGGGGGGGCGGGCTGCCTTGCCAGACGATGGGATCTCCTGGGCAGCCCCGCGGTTCACGCAGTCTCTCCGCCCTCCCACAAGGGGGTTTTACCTTTTAGTGGGGTCTCCAGGTCAAGCGGGAGCCCGGGGGCTTCGGGGCCGGCCTCACGCCATCTTCTTCGTCCCGGGCTCACCCTGGGCGCAGATCCCACAGGCCGCACCCGCAGCAGCCAATCCCTGCGCGGCTCGCTGGGGGGTGCAGCAGCTCTGGCCAATAGTTGCCCGCCACTTACGGGCGCATGGCGGGTGACGCGGCCGGCGCTCCCCCGTCACGTGAGCGGGGCTGCGCCGGCTTCGCTGATCCGTTAAAGGCCTCCTCAATACCGCGGCGGCCCTCTACAGGCTTCGGGGCCGCGACGGTGATGGCGCAATAGGCGATCACGGTGGCAGCAAGCTCCCGGGCCGTGGCGGTGATGATGCGCACAGCGCCTCTCCTACGCAGAGCAGGGGCCCACGGCGGTGACTTGGGCTCACAGTGCTTAAGGGGCACAGCGCCTCGAAGGCCCAGCGCTCGGAAGGTACAGCGCCTGAACGGGGCAGCGCTTTAGAGGTACAGCGCTTAGAGGCACAGCAGCAGCTCAGGGGGGGGGGCAAAGCGGTAGCGCCGAGAGGTGACATAGCGTTCTATCACGGTCAGCTTCTTCCTCAGGGCCCAGTTCTGGCGGCACAGTGCTTGGGGGACACAGCGCTTTACCTGCAGTTCCTGTAGGGCCCACCGCGACAGTCCATGTGTCCAGGGCAGCACTTGCCGTAGGGGGCAAGAAGATGGCAGGTCTCCCTGGCAGGCTTAGGAGGGGGATAAGGGGGTTGAGTTGGCAGGCATCAGATGCAGGGTGGGTCCCTGCAGCACACTGGAGATGGTCCCCTGGGTTGCCCTCTCACCAGGCAAGATCAGCAGGCAGGCAGAGTCCCTCATCTAACTTGGGTACAGCAGGGCCCAGACTCAGTCAGTCCCAGTAGTGTAGGTTTCTCCCCTAGGCCCAACCGCCTACGCTCCGGCAGAGGTTCCCCCAGGTCCAGTGGTGCCCCAACTGACTAGTTCAGTTTCCCTCCTTTCCTCTTATACCCCCAGGTCAGGTGACCCTCCTGCAAAGGCGGCAAAGCATAATCCCTCCCAGGGCTGGAAGGTTCTAGGAGCTTCCACATAACAGTGTATGGGACAAAAAGGCGGGATGGTAAAGATACTGTATCTAGATATCCCAGCCTGCTCCTAACCACTAGTGTGTGTATGCAATGGCCACTCCGCAGTAGCAGGGGCTTGTGGCAGCCATGTTGTTAGGGGGAGCACCTGCACCTCAGCACTGTTTAGCAGTGGTAAGGCGCCCAGAGACCTAGGGCCGACAAAAAGATGGCGGCAAAAATGAGGCAACAAGGGCAAAAAAAAACGGGGTAGACCACCCTAGGGCTGACAGGTCTAACAGTTACTCTAATGCCTGATGTGTGGTACTTGGCATGGCTGACCTCCACACTTTTTCAATGCAGAGCTTTTCCCACCTTTGCCTACTGCTTTAGCAAAACCTCTTCCCTCATCAACAAGTCATCGATGACCCTGCCTGTGGATCCAGCCTGCTGTCTTGCCCCACTGAAGACTCTACCTTCATCAGAAGGTAACTCTCTGACCGAGACCAACTTGGTGCTCGTGTCCGACACTCACTCCTTTGCGGTCAGCCTTACCCTGGTCCCAGTCTAGCGCAACCAGTTGCCTGTGGTTGGCATTTTGTACTTTTTGGTGTTATTTTTAACTAAAACTTTCAAAATTCATATCTCTGATTTCCCTTATTGGATTTTTGGCATTTTGATCTCTGAGGAAGAGGCAACCACAGAGTACGAATAAAAAGGGGATGTATCTTAACTTTATTTTTTTAGTGTACCATCCAGGGATGAAAGTGAAGTGGGCTCTGCAGCACAGGCCCTCCTGATCTGAATATTAAGCAGTTGGAGATCAATGACAGGGAATCAGCAAGGGAGATGTCGGCCAAACTGGCAGCCATAGAATTGGAAGTGAAGAAAACAGCACTAGAAAAAAAAATTACCATGTAGAGGAAAAGAAGAGCAGGCTGGGCTTAATGTTGCGTTAAAATTGTGGCAGTAATGATAAGGTTTCTGCAGGGGGAGCACACACCCCTCTCTTGTCCAAGAGTATTTTGCCTAGTTTTGTGGTGAGGGTTGACTTTGACAAATGGTTTGTGTCTTAAGAAAGAGCATTAAGAATGTACAGGGTGGGTCAAGGTCACCGGGGAGCCTTACTGTTGGAGTTAGTACCAACACTAGGAATAGATACACTCCTTACTCTAGAAGAGAGGGCAGCTGAGTCTTACACTCACATGAAAGATGCCCTTGTACAGATGTTTGGTCCAACAAACACTTAACGAGTACCAGAAGAAACTTCGGGATACACAAAGACACATAACAATTCTGGATTGACTTTATAGATGTCTCACTAAAAGCACTAGGGTCTGGGTAAAAGGCAATACGGTTGATACTGATGGTGAGCTACATAATCTGATATTAAAGGAGCACATCTTGAGTAATTGCCATTCAGAACTATGCCACCATCTAGTAGATCCCAATATATCTCACCCTAGACAGCTTAGTAAAGCAGCTGATGAGTGGGGGTGCACCCGTATAGCCAAAAACATCCCAGGGGGTGAGCAGATCCTTGTGCCAGCTCCCCCCATGCTGCCGCATGCAGCTCATCTGCTGCCTTGCCTGCTTCCCATCTGGTTTGCCTTCTCCTGTCTGTCGTGCCACATCTTTTGTTTGTTCACACTGTGTTGTCTCCCTCTGTTCGCCCGCATATTGACTTTGCTCACTACTGTTTTGCTTTACCTTGCTTATTACTGTTTTGCTTTGTCTGCTTCCTACTGTATTTTGCCTCAGACTTGCTCATTATTGTATTGCTTGCTCTGTGCAATATTGTTTCTGGTAAAGACTTGTGTAATTAAAGTTTAGTTTTTTTCCTATTTCTGGTAAAGGTGTTATTAAAGTTTTGTTTTTCCCTGTTCTCTGTGCCTGTGTTTTTTTCCCTTCCACTGCCACTTTCCTGCCCGTTTCGCTTCCTGCCTCCCGCCAGCCATGTCCACTGCCACCCAGGACCCGCCCTCCCCAGGACCTACTTAATGGAGGCCGAAAAGCACGCGCGCAGTGGACACACGCAGTGGCCATGCCAAAGATGTGTCAAAAGCAAACCCGTCTGCATCCCATTCGCATCTAAACTGTGCCCAGCGCCAGGAACCCTGGCACCCACGCTACTCACAGGCACACCACTGCCGTGCTCCACAACCTGGACCCCAGATTCCATAACAACAACTGCTGCTGCACCTCTCTACGATCCACAGAAAGACCTTTTTCCTGCAGACACTCTTTTCTTCTGCAACACTGGAGCACCCGCATGCACAACTACTGCCATGCAGACTATGCCTGCTCCAGAACAACTACACTGGCTCCTACTCAGTGCACAATCACTCTTCAAGCACGCCTCCAAGATCTGGGACACCATCACCTCTCTCACTCCCAACGTCCACTGCCTCACCGAGGCCTGGCTCAACCCTGCATCTGCGTCCGACGTTCCCTCAGGCTTCAAGATTGAATACATAGACCGCATCAACAAGCACAGAGGTAGAATCTCCATCATCCATAAATATACCATCCACTGCTCCACCACCATAGATGACACCACCCGATCATGTAACACCTCACCCTCGCCTACAGAACCCCAGGACCATGGCCCAGAATCTGTGACGCCATCCCCAAATTTATCACCCGCTTGCCATTGACTCCACATGCTACATTTTCCTCGGAAACCCCAATTTTCACCTTGACAACTTTAATGACACCAACACCACCAACTTCCTTGAAAGCATAAACAACATCAGCTTCACCCAACTAGTCACCAGCCCTACACACAACACAGGAAACACACTCGACCCCATCTTCACAGCCAGCGACAGATTCAAGTAAAGCCATGTTACTGGGATCACTTGGACTGAACACGCCATAATCCACTTCACCATCACCGGAGCCCCGGGCACAACCACCAAGCTGCCCTGCACCTCACATCGGAGCTGAAACAAAGTGTCAGAGAGCCAGTGGACCAACGCCCTCAACAGCTCCCATCCAGACACCAACTAACCTAGCATAGACTGTTAAGAATCTCTCTGCGTGGATCACTGAGTGCACTGGCAGAGTCAGCCCCATCAAGCTCACTGTTAGAAATCAGGTCTTAGTTAGCAGAGGTGAGCACCCTGTCCAAGTAGAAACCGCAATTCTAGTTTGGGTAAGTCAGACACACACTTAAATCACCCCATGCTCATCCTCTGGTAGCTTGGCATAGAGCAGTCAGGCTTAACATAAGAGGCAATGTGTAAAGCAGTTGTGGATACAGTAACAGTGAAAGCACCACGATAAACACTCCAGAAAGAGGTATGAAAGTAGCATTTCTCTTACTTCAAAACAAGATAAAAATTATAAGAATCCAATTAAAGCATCCCTGTTATGAATACTTCAAGAATGTACAATGCTGAAAGAGCCCTTGTGCTTTCAAAAGGTACTTTATTGCTACACTGGGGAAATAACAGTGATCCACGCTAAGGATCGGGACCAGACTTTCTCTCTGGGTCAGCACCAAGCACTGCTTCCCAAGGTATTACAGTTAAAACGCAATGTCAAGACTGATCTACTCACTCCAGTCAGGGCCACCCATGAGAGTGCTGGTGGGCAGCAGGGACCTCTTTAAGTTCTGGAGTGCACAGTATCTTTCTCAGGGATTGCAGTGGCACTGTCGGTCTCGGGATTGGGAGCCACGTTCCTGGAGTCTCCCCTTGCTGGATACGATGCCGTGATTGGAGTCATGGAGAGCAGACAGCCATCTTTCCTTGATGCATGCAGAGTGCACCGGGTCACGCTGGACTGCCTTCAGATACTGCAGCATCAGCGAAGTTGACAAACACGATGATCTGTGTTCGAGGAAGCAAGCACAGCTGTTCTTGTTCGGCACACCTCGCTGATGCTTGCGGATGCCCAAAAGTGGCTGCCGACACACTGAAGAGGTCCAGGACTCATTGAGGATAAATCAGGCAGAGTCAGACTCCAGATTAGCAGAGCCTAGCATTGGTTGTTGGTGCAAATGAAATCTTTGAAGGCCCTGAGATTTCCTGAACAGGGACAAATCAACAAGCCCTCAGAGTTAATTAAGTTGCAAAAGGTTGTAGAGAACAGGTCCAGTCCTTCTCGCCGCCCAGGTTAGAGGCAGCAGGCAAACACAGCAGGGCAGGTAGCAAAGTGGCAGTCCGTTCTGTAGCCCAGCAATCAGCAGGCACCAGGCCAACAAAGCAAAGCAGTTAGCAAAGTGGCAGTTCCTCCTGTAGCACAGCTCCTCTTCTTTGTAGAGTCTCCTTAGGACCCCAGAGTGAACTAATGAGCGTGGGGTCATAGACCCAATACTTATACCCAAATGGGTCCTTCAAGTGGAGGTGACTACAAAGCAAAACCTTTATGGTGCACAAGTCTCCTTTCTGCCCAGCTTTGTCTGCCAGCCTATCTGTTAGGGATAAATCAGTGTTTTGTGTGAGGCTAGACCACTACCTATTCAGGTGTACGTGGCAGCTCATCCCCTCCCTCTTTCCCTGGAAGACCCATCAGTATGCAGATGAATCGGAATTTGCCTAGTATCATGACGGTAAGTTCCAATTCTATTAAGGACACGGAGGCGAGGATTATGCTATCTCTCTTCGCTTTATTCCTTACAACAAACTCACAGCAGCCAGAGAGATTTCGTAGGTATCAGTGTAAAAAATAACCATAAAAACTACAACTCCCTACAACCAGGGAGACACACAGTAAACTAGTCCATCATCTGTTTCCACGACATTATCCAAAGTCCTCTGTCAGCTCTCATCCCTCCTCTTTCTTCGCGCAAGTTACGCCATTTTCTTATTGGTCTTGCTTGGATCCATCATTCCTTGAAAGAAACCAAGCAGGGAGGTGAGAACTGTGTGAACAACCGAGAGCATATTATGCAATGGCCATATCACAAAGAACAATCAAACAAAGCAAGAATGTCTAACCAACCATTGGCAAAGAAAAAGAATTACTTACACCCATACGGGGGAGTTCGCACCAAGGGTGCCCCGGGCGGGATAATCCTCGCCTCCATGTCCTTAATAGAATTGGAACTTACCGTCATGATACTAGGCAAATTCCGATTCTACGTCAGGACCTGAGGCTTCGGATTATGCTAGTTCAAAGCTTACTTACCACTAACTGTGCCACATTAAGAACCAGTTTAAAATAAAACCTCTTGAAGGTAGAGTCTGACGACCAGTCCGCTGCCCTAATTAAATCCTCTAAACGCGCACCCAGCGCAAAAGCTTTCGAGGCCATAGCACCTCTGGCAGAATGGGCACCAAACTGTTTCGTGTCAATGCCAGCCTCTTGCATAACCCATCGCACCCACCTAGCTATAGTGGGAGAAGAGACTGCTTTGTGTGGTTTCTTGAGAGCTATCAAGAGTTGCCGTTCGCCCGGCGGGCGGATTTCCTGCGTTAAGTCCTCGTATGTCTTTAAGCAGTCTACCACACATAATTTTGGAGAGTCCCGGAAAGCCAGGTACGTAATTGTTCGTGTATGCGACTTAGTCCTGTGTCCAATCGTAAAAACAACCCCATCCGGGGAAAAAACACGCGCCGAGATGTCTAGTGCGCGAACATCGGAAACTCTCCTGCCTTGGAAGACAATTCTTTCAGTGAAAGATATCGATTAGGCTGCCAAGAGAGAAACAAATTCAAGACCCTGTTGACGTCCCAAAGGACGGAATAACGAGGCTCCGGGGGTAACGATAACCGCACGCCCTGCAGAAGTCTGCAAACCATCGGATGCTCCCCAATAGGCACTCCGTCCAGAGGCTCGTGCCCGGCGGAGACTGCCGATCTGATAGCATTAATGGAGCGATATGCTAGACCATCTGACGCCAAATCAGCGAAAAAGTTTAAGAGGGGAACGATTCCTGCGACCACGGGATCCATATCCCGTCAAAGACACCAACGAACCCACCGTGACCACGCGGATCTATAACGTTTCGTGGTGCTTTCCGCCCATGCCTTTGACAGGAGGGCCTCAGCCTGTCCCGAAAGTCCCGGCAACGACCACCGTCACCTGAAAGCCGCCACGCCATGAGCCGGAGCGTCCCCTGTGTGATCAGGTGGTGAAGATCCCCTTCCGGGTTCCGAAGAAGCTGAGGATACAGGGGGAGTAGGATTGGAGAATCCCAGGAAAGTTCCAGAAGAACTGGAAACCAAACTTGAGACCTCCACAGGGGGGTTACCTGGGTCACCTCTGCGCATTGTCGTCGGATCTGGGCCGTCGCCCTCGTTATCATGGGAAACGGGGGAAACGCATATCCGTTTTCCGCTGTCCAGTCTTGAAGGAAGGCATCCGTGGCCAGAGCCATCGGATCCGGCCTCCAACTGAAGAATCTTGGCACTTGGTTATCCAAGCGGGAGGCAAAAAGATCCGCTGAAAATGGTCCCCAGAGATTGTTCAATCATTGGAAGACCGGGAGATCCAGCTTCCATAGGCTGGAGTCGTAGAGATGACGGGAGTGCCAGTCCGCTACTTGATTGTGCTGGCCCGGGAGGTACTCCGCCGTTACCGATATATGGTGATCCAGGCAGTACCCCCAAAAGTCCTTTGCTAGGTTGGCCAACGCCCGTGAACGGGGCCCTCCCAACCAATTGACGTAACGGACCGCAGAGATGTTGTCCATCTTCAGAAGGACACAAGACTGCACCCTGTCCTTGGTCCAACAGCGCACTGCGAAAGAACCAGCTAGCAGTTCCAAGCAATTGATATGAAAATCTTGCTCGTCTGCTGACCAAACACCTCCGGAGGAAAAATCCCCGCATCGAGCACCCCAACCCAGTATGCTGGCATCGGACTCGATGACCAAATCCGTAACGGATCCAAAAATTGCCCGACCGTTCCATGCCTCCATATGAGTGAGCCACCAAAGAACTTCCTCCTTGGCTTCTGCCGAAAGTAGCACCACGTAATCGTATGACCGACGCCTTCTGAGGTGGTAGGCCTTTAGACGCTGCAAATCTCGATAGTGTAAAGGACCCGGAAAAATTGCCTGGATCGAGGACGACAGAAGGCCCACAATTCTGGCCAGGTGACGGAGGGAAATAGTGGGCTTGGACACCGTCTGGCGCAGTTCGTGCCGAATTTTCGCCATCTTCCGAGACGGAAGACTCAGAGTCGCTTGAACGGAGTCCACCACAAAACCCAGGAAGGTGACTGACTGCGAAGGTTGAAGAATTGATTTCGCTGTGTTGATAACGAATCCTAGGCTCTGTAGAAGAGACACGGTTTGCTGGAGTTGCATCAACAAGAGTTGAGGAGACTGAGCCATCAGAAGAAGGTCGTCCAGATAGACAATCATGCGTATACCCCGCGCCCGGAGAAACTCTACCGCGGGCCGGGTGTAGCACTTTGGTGAAACTCCACGGTGCTGCGGAAAGTCCAAACGGAAGGGCCGTGAATTCGTATACCAGGCCCCCCCAACGAAACTGCAGGAATCGTCGGTGGGGCGGATGCACGGTAATTACGAGGTAGGCATCTTTTAAATCCAGACGCGCCATCCAATCGGAAGGGCGCAGCAGATCGCGCAAGAGATGAACTCCCTCCACTTTGAAATGGCGGCACACTAACCAAACGTTGAACTCCTTGAGATTGATTACGGGACGACGACCTCCGTCTGATTTGTCCAAAAGGAAAATATTGCTGAGAAAACCGTGAGGATACAAAGTTGTGCGACAAATGGCCCCCCTGAGAAGCAAGTCGGCAACCTCTTTGTCGATCAACCGTGCGTCCTGAAGGGTGAACTGTAGTGGACACGGCCGCGTTACCTGACAAGGATTGTCCAGAAACTCCACATGAAAGCCCTGAATCGTCTGAAGGACCCATGCATCGGACGTTAGCGCCGCCCAAGCATCTTGGAAGCACGCCAGTCGCCCCCCTATACGTATCTGACATGCGGGGAGGACACTTACCGTTTGAACTTCCGCCTCCGGAATTGGACTTGTATCCTCCACGGCCTCTGAAACGCTGTCCTCGCGTTGGATAAAAGTTGGTGTAGTTTGCGGTGGAATTATATTGACCACGGCCAGAGCCTTGTCCCCTTGAAGGGTTTTGCTGGAACCCACGGCCGGACGAGCGGCCCCTGCCTCGACCGGCCCCGCATAAAACCCGCTGGGTAAACACTCTTTTAATACCGGACTGGGCCTTGTCCAAGGAGGTGAAAGTAGACACAAACTTCCCCAGTTCCTTAACGAAGGGTTCGCCAAAAAGGACTCCCTGAGCTACAGCTCCGGCCTCAGAAGAAGCCAAATCCCCAAGTTTCGGGTCCAATTTAATCAACAAGGAGCGGCGACGCTCCGTTGAAAGAGCGCAATTTGCGTTCCCCATAAAAATGATGGCACGTTGGGCCCAATTAGATAAGACCTCAGGAGAAATTGTTGAACCTGTCACTTTAGCTTCCTCCGCCATGTCCAAGATCTTTGCCACCGGACAGATGGCGTCAAGGAGCTTGTCTTGACAGGACCGCCAAGACCTATCAATGCCTTTTCGGGGATCTTTTACAAATTGCGCTAAAAAAGTGGCCATTTTCGAGTCCAGTTCCGGTGTAAGCGCGATTTTGTCCGGCAAGGAGGGGCGCCGGCATTCCGCCCTCACACAACTCTGCGCCTCCTTCTCCAGAGGCCTATGAAGGCGGTTGGCAGGAACATCCTGAGACTGACCGCTCGCTGGGATAAGGGGAACACATGGGGTCGTCTTCGCTAAAAACGCCGTCTTAAGGCGCGCAAAGGCGTCCGCATCCCACCGTCCGGACGCTGTTTCTTGGGGGGTAGAGGGGCCCCTTCAATAAGTTCCCCGGGGGGCAGGCGTCGCGCTGCCACGTGCCGCCGCCAATCGGTTGCATTCCTGCACTATTCTATCTGAGAGGCGTTGCTCCATAGGCCCCACTACCTCAATAACTACTCGATAAATTGAGTCATCAACTGCATCGAAGAAATCATCGCTAAAGGGTAAGTATTCTTGAACTTCCTCCTCATAATATTTTGACTGTCTGGCCATTTTTGAGGAAGGTAAGTACCTCCAGGGAACGACAAGGAGTATAAGGTGTAACACACTCAGCAGGTAATAATAATTTTTGAGCAGACCTGAGGCCGCAGAAATTAGGGTAGCCCAGAGGGTTACAATAGGGCTGAGACCCTCCAACGTGCATAAACCCTCAGGAATAACCTGACAGGGTGGCTGCCTCCCTAGCGCGTTGAGACACAGTAATTTAATGCCAATTTAATTGGAAAGTTATGCCCAAATGTCTCCACAAACCGCCCGCGCGATGCATGGGGTTTGACAGGTGCTTACTACTCTGTAACAAACCAGCGCGTTCAACGCGGTTGGGACACCGCAATACGGACCCCCACCAGGGCGTTTTTAAAATTAGGGAAAAATACAGTCCGCGACGCAGACGTTCGTGGTGAGGCAGCAGTGCAAGGCTCCCTGACCGTTAGTCTTGCGGCGCGCTCCTCTTCTGAGGAGACGCGACGCGAGAGCAACGAGGCGATCGAGCGCCCCTAGCGGCATGCAAGGAAGCCGCACCAGCAGGGGAGCCGGCCGCGTAAGGAGCGAGAACGTTCCCGCGGCCGGCAGGGACTCTGCAAAATAAGCAAGATTACATCAAGTAAGAGGGAAATACCCACAATATTAACTTATAGCTCTAATAAGAATGACAACAACAAGAATGACAACAAGAAAACCCTAGAGCACTTAACTGGCTGCGCAGCAGCGAAGAAAGAGGAGGGGAGAGAGCTGACAGAGGACTTTGGATAATGTCATGGAAACAGATGATGGACTAGTTTACTGTGTGTCTCCCTGGTTGTAGGGAGTTGTAGTTTTTATGGTTATTTTTTACACTGATACTTACGAAATCTCTCTGGCTGCTGTGAGTTTGTTGCAAGGAATAAAGCGAAGAGAGATACCATAATCCGAAGCCTCCGGTCCCGACATAGAATTCAGATGCAGCTGACTGTCCTGTACTTTTAGGTGTCTAGAGGAAATGCACAAAGTGTAGTTGTTAACCCACCCCAGACATGTATTGGAGACAGGCTGTAAGGCACACAAGAGAGATGAAAGCTCAGTAATGTCTACTTTCTAAAAGTGTTTTTCTAGATTGGAAATACTAGCTCCAGCTTTACCACTAAAACAGTTTTATCATTACCAATCCAATAATATAAAACATAAAGGAGATACTCCTCTGAAAACAGGAATTACACTTAAAAAGTGTATTTGAGGAATTCCCAATGTTAACCTATGAGAGAAGCAGCCCTCACTGTAGTGAAAATGAACTTGGGTGGTTGTCACTACCATGACATGTAAAGCAAAAGTTAAATGTCCTGCCTATTTACTTACACAGCACCCTGCCCTAGGGCTACCTAGGGCCTACCTTATGGGTGACTGGTATTTAATAAAAGGGTAGTTTAATGCTTGGCAAGTGGTTGAAAATCCCAAGTCGAGGTGGCAGTAAACTGTGCCCACAGGCCCTTCAGTAGCAGTCCTGAGTTGAATGAATGATTTAATTTGGTAAGGTGCACAAATCACCCCAAGCAGGGTATCTCAGCGCATCGTCAGTACAGAGAAGCAAAATGAGATCTAAAACAATGCAGTTTTTCTGCTTTCCTAAATGTGTTATAGTCCTGTCAGGATCTGACAGAAAATGACAGTTTGTTCCAGAGGGTGGGGGCCAAATAAGAAAAAGACCTTCCACCGCACCTAGATCGATGAATACGGGGGACGGACAATATGGTTTGGTTTAAAAGGCTACTTCCATGGCTGGCACAATCAGTCCTGCAGGCCCACTAGTATCATTTGGTTTACAGGCCCTGGCTATGTGGTATACCACTTTACTAGGGACTTATAAGTACACCAATTATACCAATCAAGAATAAACCAATTGTCATCACATTTCAGATAAGAGCACATGCACTTTAGCATTGGTCAGCAGTGTTATAGTGCTCAGAGTTCTAAAGCCAGCAAAAATGAAACTAAAAACAGGACGTCAGAAAGCAAAAAGTCAGGGGAAATCACGCTATAAGATGCAAGTCTAACATGTGTCCCCCTCAGCCAAAAGTGGGAAGAGCTACCCAACCCCTTGGGAGTTCTCTTCACTTAGTCGTAAGAACCTAAAAAAAACCCATCAGCGTTGGGGTGTTCTGCTCCAGGACAGTGTTCCACTATAAAGTCCATTCCCTTTAGGGAGATGGACCACCTGTGAGAAAATGCCCTCTTTCTGCATGGTTGCCCCCACTTTTTGCTGAACTGCTGATGTGCTTTGACTGAGTGTGCCTTGGGCTCCTGCTAATCTGATACCCAGGGCCTATGTTCTTTCCCTAAAACTGCATTAAAACACAAACCCAATTGGCATCCCTGGCCACAGTTCAGCCCCTGGTAAATGGTACCACAGGTACCCAGGGCACTGTGACCAGGGAAGGCCTCTAAGTGCTGCAGCACTTATTGTGCCACCCTTAGAGGTCCTGTACCTCTACACTCACACACTGCCATTGCAAGCTTCATGTCTTGGTTCAGAACAAAGTGAAGAGTTGACATGGCACACATCCCTGTGTGACATGTCTACAACCCACTGCCCTGGCATAGGTCAGTCACCCCTCTAGCTGGGTGCACTGTACCAGTGGTGATGGTACAGGTGCATGAGCCCTGTACCCCTAAGGGTGTCTAAGTCTATTCAAGTCCAGTGCTGCCTTAAAGAATATATGGTGCTGTGAGTTTGTCATTACGAACTTCAAACACAATAATGGCTACACTGAAAACGGAGAAGTTTGGTATCAAACCTCTCAGCACATTAAACCCACACTGATGCCAGTGTGCGATTTAATGAAAAATGCACACAGAGGTCATCTTAGAGATGCCCTCTGAAAAACAACCTACCACTAGTGTCCTGGCTGAGTGGCTGCTTTCAGCTGCCATCACCAAACATGTTTCTGGACTGCTGGGTCAAGAGCCTGCTGCTTTTGGGGGCCTGAAAAAATGCACATCCTGTGACGATGTAACGCCCTGAACGTCTCAGGATCGTTTAACAGACACGACAATGAGGACGCAACCACTTGTGAAGGGTTAGTTCTTTTAATGAAGGCAAATAAAATACAAAGAACAAACAAAAGTTATAGTCACTGGAATCCTCCAGGCTAAGTACGTTACCAGCCCACAGCACGGATGGTCCTAACCGTCCTCTGCATATACGCCGATCCCGGCGTATGCCAACAGAGGGCAGAAATGAAATGGCCGACAATGCCAATCGGTAGGCTGTGAGGGGCACGAAGAGTGTTGGGGAGAATCGAGGAGTCAGGGAAACACCCAGCCGGGGTCTCTACCTGAAGGGAGCAGCCGCTCAACCTCTTCCTCAGACTGCACCGGGACGCGGAGTCACCTCCTGGTGATGCGTCACCGATACCCCAATCACAAGCAAGAAGACTGAACCGAGAGCAGCCGCTCGATCGATCCTGTGGACTTCCGAGTCTGTAACGCGGCAAACACCTCCTGGTGTGCGTTACAGCTGGCAGTCCCTGTGTCTCTGGTCGGGCTGGGAGTTACGACTCCAACCAGCAAAAGCGCCACTGCGCTTGGACTCAGCCGAGTCAAAAAGCGAAGCTCAATGGTTGACCGGTAGAGCTTCCGGGTCCTTCACAGGTGACGATGGGGCAAGACACGGCCCAGGGAGTAACGACTCGACCTACCTCCGTTCTTGCCTTACTGGAGCACCACTCCGGAACACTGCTCTTCACGAAGCAGGTACGTCGGTGTAAACACAATATCCGACAGCCTTGTACCTCCCGGTTCCTCCCTTTATAGGGCGTGTTTTCCTTGAGTTATGTAACAGCTCTCCTGTTTACATAAGGGCGTGTTTCCCTTGAGTTATGTAACAGCTCTCCTGTTTACATAAGGGCGTGTTTCCCTTGAGTTATGTAACAGCTCTCCTGTTTACATAAGGGCGTGTTTCCCTTGAGTTATGTAACAGCTCTCCTGTTTACATAAGGGCGTGTTTCCCTTGTATGACAGGAATTCTTGACAGTACATCCTCCCTCTCAGCACCTCCCCACGGGTCCAGCGCTGGCAGGAAAACGCCGATGGAACAAGGAGACCAAGCGCGGAGCATGAACCCCTTCAGCCGGTTCCCATGAATGCTCCTCCGGGCCATAGCCTTTCCACGCAACCAGGTACCACAGCTTCCCCCTGCGCCATTTGGACGCCCGTATGCCCGACACTTCATACTCCACCTCCGACTCCACGCATACCGGCCTGGGTGTCCCAGACGGCTTGGAGGGTGCTGGTTTGAGCAATGATACATGAAAGACAGGGTGTATCCGCAATGACTGGGGCAAGCACACCTTCACGTTCACGGGACCCATACACTTGGTAATTCGATAGGGGCCCATGTACTTGGGATGGAACACACTGTTCTTTCGAAACCTCATGTTTCTTGTGGATATCCAGACGTAGTCTCCAGTGCGGTACAGTGGCCCGGGCCTTCTCTTCCTATCTGCCGCAGCCTTGTATCTTCTCTTGGCCTCTATTAGGACAGCCCTTGAGCGCATCAACGTGTCTTTTATGTGTGCCACCCTGTCCGCTGTGGCGGGAATCCTGTCCTCTCTGAACGGATGTAGAAATGGCAAGAACCTGGGATGTTGGCCATAGTTGCTATAGAACGGAGATGACTGTGTGGAGCTGTGAGTGGCGTTGTTATAGGCTATCTCTGCAACCCATAGCAAGTCGACCCATTCTTCCCTGCCCTGGTCCACAAAACATCGCAGATACTGTTTGAGCGTTTGGTTCAGGCGCTCGGTTTGGCCGTCCGTTTGAGGGTGGTAGCTGGTGGACAGGGCGGTCTTAACATGCAGCGCAGTGCACCAAGTCTTCCAGAATTGCGCAGTAAACTGCGACCCCCGGTCCGACACGATCACCCCAGGTAATCCATGCAGTCGTACCACATTCTTTAGGAGTAGTGACGCCAATTCCCCGGCCGTAGGGACTCTCTTGCAGGGGATGAAGTGCCCCATTTTCGTCAAGTAATCCACCACCACCAGTATTGCCGTCATCCCCTGGTCTACCGGTAGGCCCACCACGAAGTCCAGTGATATGCTATCCCATGGTCTATCCGGGGTCGGAAGTGGATGTAAGAGCCCTTGGGTTCGGCCATGGTCGGCCTTCATGGTAGCACACGTAGGACACTCCTGTCCCCACCTCCTGACATCCACTCTCATGGTTGGCCACCAGAAATGCCGTCCCATGCTAGCCACCGTTTTTTCAAAGCCCAAATGACCTGCGCATGGAGAGTCATGGCACCAGATGAATGCTTGTTTCCTTAGCCTAGGCGTGGGTATCAATAGGCACCTGCCCTTCAGGGGTATCCCGTCCTTCAGCTGCCATTCTCTGTGACTGAGGAGCCACCTCCGCCATGCGAATGACCTGATCCCTCTCTTTATTCCCCTCAGGAAAGTATCCGGTTGGATAACCCCCAATACCATCCTCGGGGAAATGATGGAACGCTCGGTTGCAGGCAATGGTTCCTTAACTGCAGATTGACGGGACAGGGCGTCCGCCTTCCGGTTTTCCGTCCCCGGCCGATATGTGATGCGGAAGTTGAACCCCGCAAAGAAGATCATCCACCGCAGCTGCCTGGGAGAAAGGTGTCTAGTGGCCGTCATGAACTGTAGGTTCCGATGGTCCGTGTACACCGATACCACATGTCTTGCCCCCATCAACCAATGCCTCCATTCGGTGAAGGCGTCCTTGATTGCGAGAAGCTCCTTCTCCGCAATATGGTAGTTGCGTTCGGCGTCGTTGAGTTTGCGGGACATGTACGCAACGGGATGAAGCACCCCTGTGTCGTGGTTGCGTTGGGACAAGATAGCCCCCAGCGCCACATCCGACGCGTCCGCTTCCACCACGTAGGGGAGATCCGGATCGGGGTGAGCCAACACCGGCGCCTTACCAAAGGCGCTTTTCAGGGCCTCAAAGGCTTTGTTCGCTTCAGGGGACCAGACAAACTCCTTGGACTTCCTCAGTAGCTGTGTGATTGGGGCCACCACTCCTGAAAATCCATCTATAAACCGCCTGTAAAAGTTGGCGAAGCCAATGAAACTTTGGACGTCCTTCACGCTTTGGGGCACCGGCCATTCTTTCACCGCCTTGATCTTTCGTTCTGCCATCTCCTGTCCCTCTGGACTCAGCATCACTCCGAGGAATTCCACGGATGTGACGTGGAAGTCACACTTGCTGAGTTTACAAAACAGCATGTTTTCCCTCAGCTTTTGGAGCACAGCTTTGACGTGGTGTACGTGCTCCTCCACACTGGACGAATAGATGAGGATGTCGTCGATATATACGACCACGTAGATATCCAACTCCTCTCTGAATACCTCATTCAAAAAGTACTGAAAGGCTGCCGGGGCGTTGCACAGACCGAACGGCATGACGAGGTACTCAAAAAGGCCGAACCTGGTCTTAAAGGCGGTCTTCCACTCGTCTCCGTCCCTCATGCGCACCAGATGGTATGCCCCTTTCAAATCCAACTTGGTGTAGATACGAGCTTTCTTGACCTGTTCCAGAAGTACACTGATGAGAGGCAAGGGGTACCGATTTTTTATGGTTATCGCATTCAATGCCCTAAAGTCCACACAGGCTCTCAGCTCCCCATTAGCCTTCGGGATGAAGAAGAGTGGCGAGGCGGCCGGAGACTTGGACGGGCGGATGAATCCTAGCTTGAGGAGTTTATCCAGGTACCCCCGGAGATGCACGTTTTCAGGCTCCGTCAGGGCATACAGCCTGCCGCTGGGAACGCTGGCCCCTGGCACCAGGTCGATCTGGCAGTCAAACTGTCTATGTGGTGGTAGCACTTCCGCCTTCACCTCATCAAATACATCCTCAAAACTGTGATAAGCCTGGGGGAGAGCCACATCTTTTTCTGCCGCTGTAGCCACCGTCTGACTCCCGCTCTCATCTGCGTCAAGGGATTCCGTTCTTATTCCACAATGCAGGATGCAATACGGTGACGTCATTTCGATGCGATGTGTTGGCCAATCCACAAAGGGGTTGTGTTTCTGTAGCCACGGCAATCCCAATATGACGCCATATTGGGGCGCTCGGATGATGTTAAAATCGATTTGTTCCAAATGGTTCCTCCCATATCTCATCGGAAGGACCCCCGTGTGCTGTCCGATGGGCCCCGTCACCAATCGCCTTCCGTCTACCGCATAGACGTCTTCGGGTACTGCTTTGGGAAGAAGCACTAGCCCTAGCCTGCATGCCTCGTTGTGGTCCATAAACATGCCAGTGGCCCCTGAATCCACCATGGCCACAACGGGTATCCACTGGTCATGCACTCCCACGTGCACCGTGATAAACAGGTGTCGTTGTCCCTTAGTGACCGAGTTGGAAAGTGAAGGGATGGATGAGTGACTCCGAGATGCCCCTTCTCTGGTCTTGGAGTCCTCTAGTTTTCCGCCGGTATGTCCACCACGGCTGTTACCGACCGGTTGGCCCGATAACGTGACGTCTTCGGTTTGGCAGGGCATTCACGTACGTAGTGGCCTTTTTTGCCACAATATAGGCACAATCCTTGTTTACGGCGTGACTCTTTCTCCGTGGCTGTGAGGCTCGCTCGTATTGCGCTGATGTCCATGGGTTCTCCCTTGGATGCGGTGGAAGTTTCAGGACTTCCCACCGTCACATAGGATGGAAGGGATTTTCCTTTTCTCCCATGATCCCCCTTTCTTTCACTTAGCCTATGTTCCAGCCGTAATACCAGGTTGATAAGGCCCTCACATGTCTTGGGTTGAGGGTCAATATGAGCCACGGCGTCCTTGAGCTCATCGCACAGCCCTTGATGGAAGAGCGCCATCTGTTTAGCAACAGGCCACTTGGTTTCCGCAACCAGCCTTCGGAACGCGTTGAGATACTGCACCAGGTCGTTGGATCCCTGTCTCAACTCAAGCATTTCACGGTCCGCCGTGTACGAGTCAGCCCTTCTGTCGAATACCTTCAGGAATTCCTCGCGAAAAGCACCCCAATCACATAAGAGGGGGTCGTCCCTGCTCACCAGAGGTACGGCCCATTGTGCCGCGTTTCCAGCCAAATAGGATATAAGGAAAGCCACACGAGCCTGACTCGTGGGGAACGCCTTTGGTTTGCACGATAAATGTAGCGCCACTTGTGTGAGGAATACCTGCACTGTGTTAGGATCCCCACTGTACCTCGCTGGTGTTGCCAAGGGGATGGCTACCGGCATTTCCACTACTGCCGCAGGGGTCTGGTTCGTGAGGGAGGTGCTGGGCGTGAGCGGGTCCAATTGGATAGCATCCAGTCTGGCTTTTACATCGGCTGTTTCTTGCCTAGAGGCAGCCACTTCAACTTGCATGGCCGCTAAAGCAGCCAGCACATCATCAAGTGTTGCCATGTCTGTTATCGACTGGGAGACAGTTAGTGTTATTAAGGTCGGATATTTTGTAACGCCCTGAACGTCTCAGGATCGTTTAACAGACACGACAATGAGGACGCAACCACTTGTGAAGGGTTAGTTCTTTTAATGAAGGCAAATAAAATACAAAGAACAAACAAAAGTTATAGTCACTGGAATCCTCCAGGCTAAGTACGTTACCAGCCCACAGCACGGATGGTCCTAACCGTCCTCTGCATATACGCCGATCCCGGCGTATGCCAACAGAGGGCAGAAATGAAATGGCCGACAATGCCAATCGGTAGGCTGTGAGGGGCACGAAGAGTGTTGGGGAGAATCGAGGAGTCAGGGAAACACCCAGCCGGGGTCTCTACCTGAAGGGAGCAGCCGCTCAACCTCTTCCTCAGACTGCACCGGGACGCGGAGTCACCTCCTGGTGATGCGTCACCGATACCCCAATCACAAGCAAGAAGACTGAACCGAGAGCAGCCGCTCGATCGATCCTGTGGACTTCCGAGTCTGTAACGCGGCAAACACCTCCTGGTGTGCGTTACAGCTGGCAGTCCCTGTGTCTCTGGTCGGGCTGGGAGTTACGACTCCAACCAGCAAAAGCGCCACTGCGCTTGGACTCAGCCGAGTCAAAAAGCGAAGCTCAATGGTTGACCGGTAGAGCTTCCGGGTCCTTCACAGGTGACGATGGGGCAAGACACGGCCCAGGGAGTAACGACTCGACCTACCTCCGTTCTTGCCTTACTGGAGCACCACTCCGGAACACTGCTCTTCACGAAGCAGGTACGTCGGTGTAAACACAATATCCGACAGCCTTGTACCTCCCGGTTCCTCCCTTTATAGGGCGTGTTTTCCTTGAGTTATGTAACAGCTCTCCTGTTTACATAAGGGCGTGTTTCCCTTGAGTTATGTAACAGCTCTCCTGTTTACATAAGGGCGTGTTTCCCTTGAGTTATGTAACAGCTCTCCTGTTTACATAAGGGCGTGTTTCCCTTGAGTTATGTAACAGCTCTCCTGTTTACATAAGGGCGTGTTTCCCTTGTATGACAGGAATTCTTGACAGACGAGGTGCTAAGCCTCCTCCCCCAGGATGGGCAGGGATCATGAAGGGGAAGCTTCAATGGCTTGCCGCCTTTGTGAGCTTCCCCAGGCCACTTGCTGCTTTCAACAACTGGTCCCCACTGGTTCTGACTCCCTCGTTTGGCGGGAGAACCGGCGGGAAAAACAAGTGAGGAACAGAGGTGTGCCCACCTCTGTCAACTCCAACCCTCAGGTGGGTGAGGCGAGGTGAAGCACAACTCTCAGTCCCCGCCATCTTGCAGATGGGGGGACCCACCCAACCAAGGAAAGGCTTATGACCCCCTCCCACTGGAGGGTGGCATAATAGGGGGTTGTACCAACCCCAGGGAAGGAACCCATTGGTCCCAACCTCTTGCCTACCTGTAACACTCCTAAATCTAGTATTTAGGGGCAGCCCTGAACCTTGCTTCCTGAGGCAAGAAACCAGAAGAAGAAAAGAAGAAGAAGGACCGAACAGCCGTGCTGAAGCTAACAAGAGGAAGACGCCTACTGACTTCACCCCAGCCCTACCGGCCTGTCTCCACCTCGAACCTGCTCCTGAGAAATCCCAGTATGTCCTGCAGCCAGCAACCTTGAGAAACCCGGAGGACCTGCCTGCCTTCCATCCCAAAGATTTTGTCTCCCGTGAACACCGTATTTGTTCATCTCCAACCTCTGGCCCCGGCCGGAAACCCCAAATCCACCCCACTCTGCACTGGGCTGCGGGGGGCCTGTGTTGCACCACTGCTTTGAGGGTACTCTTACTTCTTCCGGAGGCGGGAGGCCAGCAAGCAAGTCAGCGAAGCAGCAATTGGTGGGCTCTGTGGTGGTGCACTGAGTCGGCGTGGACTCCCACAGCAATTCTGGCTCAGGTTTCAGCTCTCAGCTACACAGCACACTACACACACTGTTTCAGCCACCTGCACTGGGGTCGGGTCCTTCGGTGGCGAGATACCGACTGCAGATGTGTGATGCTGCCAATGCCATACTCATTGCCAGAGAGCGTGCCAGTGTGTGCCGCCAGCAGCATTAAGCAAGCTGGTCCATGGCGGATTGGGTCCTTCGTCTAATGCCTGATGTGTGGTACTTGGCATGGCTGACCTCCAACTTTTTCAATGCAGAGCTTTTCCCACCTTTTCCTACTGCTTTAGCAAAACCTCTTCCCTCATCAACCCGTCATCGATGACCCCGCCTGTGGATCCAGCCTGCTGTCTTGCCCCACTGAAGACTCTAACTTCGTCAGAAGGTAACTCTCTGACCGAGACCAACTTGGTGCTCGTGTCCGACACTCACTCCTTTGCGGTCAGCCTTACCCTGGTCCCAGTCTAGCACAACCAGTTGCCTGTGGTTGGCACTTTGTACTTTTTGGTGCTGTTGCGTCCCCGAACCTGCAGTTCTTTTGCAAACCGGTGACTCCCCATTAAAATCTACAGGGCTTACGATGCCAAAACAGCACTCTGCACCCGGCTGCCCCAGTGCCGCTGAGGGTGCATCTTTTGAGCTGATCTAAACCCCCATTTGCCCTGAGTTTAAATCCAGGAGCTTTGCTCCCACAACCCAGTGGCCTGCTCATCAGCAGCCACCAACTGGAGGCCCCCTATCCCCCATTGGATAACATTCGGCCTCAGCACCCATCACCCGGCCGCCCTAGTGCCGCTGAGGGGGTAACAACAGTGCATCCTTGACACTGGGGGACCCCTGAGTCTAATCCCAGAATACCAACTCCCACAACAAAGTACTTACCTTTGAACCGTTAACACTATTTTCCCCCATAGAATAACATTGACTGTTTTTCTATTAAAAGTTTCTAAGTATGGAGTTGGAAAACCTAAGAAATCCTTTTAAAAATGTACCAAATAACAAAAATGCATTACTTACCTGTTTTCAGGAAATGTCCCAGTGCAAAATCCAGGTATACTGCACTGTGTAAGGAAATTAATCTAAAGAGTAACTTACCTGTAATTTTACTCCAAAGCCTATACAAAGTCTATGTACTGTATATTCAAAGCATTACATTTCTCAGTAACAGTACTGTAAATCAAAACAAAGTGCATATACAATTACAATCCAAACTGTGTTACAACTGTATATTTACTGCAAAGTATTTATCACTTACCTGTGCCAGGCTTGCTTGATTCTAGAAAATAAAATAACTAAAAGAATATTTTTATACAAAAACAATTGGTCTGAAGTTCAGTCTTTGAATGTGTGAAATAATTTGCTGATTAAGTGTGTACAACAAATGCTTAACACTGTCCTCTGTTACAGCCTTACTGCTGGACCACACCACCCCAAATAGAGATTAAGGTGCTATCTAACTTTGCCTTTGCTTACCTTTGGGGTTCCACTGGACTCTGTGCACACTATGCCTCACTTTGGTATAGTATATACAGAGCCAGCTTCCTACACCACTTCACAAGTTTAGGATTTTCACCCCTCATCTGCATTGATCATCTGAGGGGTCTGTGGTCTGTCTGAACCTAGAAGTGAGTCCCAAACACATAGAGTCTTAGCTTCTTCAGCGCCCAGACCAAAGCAAAGGCTTCCCTTTCTATTGAACTCTACCTCTGTTCACTGGGAAGTAACTTTCTATTAAAAAAGGATCCGGGTTGATCTAGGCACTCTTCATTTAGCTGTGAGAGTACAGCCCCTATGCCATGCTCTGAGGCATCTATCTGCACCACAAATGCTTGGGAGAAGTTGGGGGCCTTGAGCACGGGTGCTGTGCAAATGGCTTCCTTCAAGGTGTCAAAAGCTGTCTAGCACACTTCTGTCCAGATCACCTGACGTGGCTGCTTCTTGGAAGTCAGCTCTGTCAAGTGAGAAACAATGGTGCCATACCCCTTGACAAATCTCCTGGAAGAGCCAGTGAGGCCTAAGAAGGCTCTCACTTCTGTTTGGGTCTTCGAGGGTGCTCAAGAAAGAATGGTGTAAATCTTTGGCTGTGGGGGCTGAACCCTGGCATCCCTACTTGGTGTCCCAAGTAAACCACAGAATCCTGCCCTAGCTGTCACTTACTGGCCCGGATACCCAGGCCTGCACTCTGCAGCACCCACAGCACTTCTTGGAAGTGGTGCAAATGGTCCTCCCAACAGGAGCAAAAGACTGCAATGTTGCCAAGAGAGGTAGCACTGAATTTCTCCAACCCACCCAGGACCTGGATGACCAACATCTGGAAGGTGGCAGGGGCGTTCTTCAACCAAAAGGCATGAAACGGACCTGGTAGTGCCCTTCTGGAATTGAGAACGCTGACCTTTCATGTTCCCCCTCGGTTAAGGCAATCTGCCAGTACCAAGACGTTAGATCAAATATGCTGAGGAACTTGGCAACTCCAAGCCCATCAATGAGCTCATCAGCTCTGAAGATGGGGAGTGCATCAGTCCTAGTGACTGCATTGAGCCCATGGTAGTCCACACACAACCGGAGATCAGGTGTGACACCTGCTGGGGCAGTCTTCTGGGACCCACACCACAGGGCTGGACCAAGGGCTGTTTGAGGGCTCAATAATCCCTAACCTCAACACCTTAGAAACCTCCTCTTTAATACTGGCTCTCACTTTTCAGACAACTTGTAAGTCTTGTGTTTTACCGACAGGCTGTCCTCGGTGTCAATGTCATGAGTGTAAGTGAGAACAGGGAGGCAAATTGTCCCAACAACTGACAACAGTCTCCCTGCTGCTTTTAAGTCAATGTAGGGGAGAGGCTCACCCCCTCTTACTGACCATCCTGCTTCTTAGAAGCTAAGAATTCGGGGAGAGGCTCACTCTCCTCTTCCACCCCACCATCCATCACCAGGAGTATGGTCAACTAAAACCTCTCAAAATGTGGTTTTAGGCGGTTCACATGTAGGACCCTTAAAGAGTTCCTTGGAGTTTTGAAGTCCACCAGGTAGGTGACATTATTCTTCCGCTCCACCACGTCATAAGACCCAGACTAATGGTCTTGCAGAGCCCAGGGTTCCACAGGCTCCAATACACACACTTTTTGTCCAGGATAAACTTAACCAAAATGGCATTCTAGTCATACCAGCGTTTCATGTCCTTCTGGCTAGCTTGCAGATTCTAGTGGGTGGGTTTCTGGAAGCGTGCTGTCTGGTTTCGGAATACTAACATACAGCTCACTACATCCTCGGGTGGCTTCCTAGGAGCTTGCTCCCAGCCCTCTTTCACCAAGCTGAGAGGCCCTCTCACAGGGTGCCCATACAGAAGTTCGAAAGGGCTGAAGCCAACTACCTTCTGCAGTACCTCCCTGTAGGCAAATAAAATACATGGCAGGAGGCTGACCCACTTACGCCTCATCGGTTCACGTATACCCATAATCATGCCTTTAAGGGTCCAGTTGAATCTTTCAACCAGCCTATTAAGTTCGGGGTGGTAAGGAGCAGAGATGTTTTAGATTACCCCACAGTCCTTCCTCATGGCTTTCATGTACAAGGACATCAAGGTAGCACCCTAGTCAGATACCACCTCCTTGGGGAAACCCACGCAGGTAAAGATTCCCATTAGTGCCATGGACACAGAGGTTGCAGTCACAGTCCTCAGAGGGATAGCTCCCGGGTACCGGATGGCATGGTCCACTAACACTAGAACAAATATGTTGCCCATGGCTGTCTTGGGATCCAGAGGTCCCACAGTGTTGATGTTAACCCACTCAAAATGACTGGAAAAGTTTGCATTTGCCGTCAGTCTTGCCACTTTCCTGGTAGGTAGGACAGGACCTGCAGAACACATCTGAAGTCTTCCTCATTTGAGGGCAATAGAAGTGGGGGACACGACGGTGAAAGGTCTTGCCTTGCCCAAATGACCAGCCAGGGTCAGATCATGTGACCCCCCAGTAGGAAGTTCCTGAATTCCTGGGGTACCAGCAACACACGTGTTTCACTGAGTCAGCAGCTTTAGGCTCACTATACAGGAGAACGTTCTCCCAATAGATCAGGTGTTTGCCGGATGTGTCACTAGCTGCCTGGGCCTCAGCTTGCTGTGAAGACCCACAAGGGTAGGGTACTCCTTCTACGCCCTGCAGAAATCCTCCCTGGAGGGAGCTCCATCCTGCTGCTAGTTAGACATCTCAGCCATTACAAAAATGGGGTATCCCAGTAGTCAAGGACCTGGGCGCAGAATTAGTACAAAAAACAATGGTCCTGAACCAATAATTGAAAAATGCGAAAAAATGTTTGCTCACTAAGTTAAATCATTTACTAAGTAACGAGCAGGATTACTTAAGGGGGCTCACAATATTAAATATGAAATTTAGAAAGAGAAAGGAAAAAAGGGGGGCAACATCCAGTACATCAGTTACTATACATTTATTACTTAGAACGTATTCTGATTACAATGTTTTAACGATAAAAACGCATAAGGTTGCTCCTGAGGGAACGTGCAAAAAGCAAGAGGCGCTGGAGGGTGATTTGGTGAGACAGAGAAAGATGAAATATAGTAATGGAAGACTTTTAAATTCACAAAATAAATCGGTTAGAATTCACCGTCAAATTACAATTGAGAAATAGCCTGGCCACAATTCAAATTACAAAATACATTTATGTAATTTAGAAGAAACCAATTAATGGTCTGGCACGAAAAAAGGGGGGGGGGGAGGAAGTTTTTGTGTCCCAGGCGATTAAGGGAGGAGCGTCGACGTTTCGACCCGTCTTGAGGGCCTTGCGGAATTTTAACCCTTGGCCGTGCAGGTCTTCATCAGGACCGGAGGGGCAACCTGAGTGACTCGGAATAATTTGAAAGCCTAAAAATTAATTAAGATAGAGGTAAGGATGTTGTCCTATAATTCATCAAAAAACAAAGGGAAAAACCCAATGAGGCTGTTAACCTGGTAATAATCCAAGGTCCAATTCAATGGGGACGTATACCAATTATTCTTGGAGGTATTAGGCTGAGTATCTGAAAGTTTATGTAAATATGTAATTAGAAAAACGACTAATATGTCGAGATCATAATTATTGCTAGCACAATGGGGGACCCATGTTTACCTGGGAATCTTCAAAGGCCCATTACGTCTAGAGGTTGAGAGATTCAAGGCTGTCAAATAATAATGAAGGGGGATTAGTATTAAATTAAGAGGTAACCGAGTACAACGTCAGTACAGGTCACAAGGGTGATGAAGGATTACCTGGTGACTGAACGAATCAGTAGGAACCCATTATCCCGAATTGGAAGCAGTGCACAATAGAATAGGCACGGGTGCGGGGCCACACACGCCGAACGTCTTAGAGCTGAGGGCTCCCTATCTGTGAAAGATACACGGGACATGACTTAATGAGCCTGCAATGCCACGACAACGAGCAAAAGGCAACGAGCAAGGCTGAAGCAAGGGATAAACCCCGTTTACCTGAGGTCGTGAGGGAAACTGCTTGCGTCTCGTAATAATTGCAGTCTGGGCTGATAAAATAAAAAACACAAGGTATTAGAATAATGGTTTAGGATGTGTGTAATCCAAGGGATTCTAACGAGTTTTAACGAAATTTACCGTTTGTCTGGTGCTGCTCGATCACAGCCCGTCTCGCTGGGTAGCCGCAGTGAATGCGCTAAGGCGCGAAAATTCAATTACCGGGGCAACCGTCAGCATACTAATGACGGTATACGGGAAAGAGTTGAAAGACTACAAGATTCTCCCGGTGACTTCCCAACAGGGACTAATGAATAGCTGTGCAAGGCGGCATGGTGTGGACGTTGTGATGACAAACGCATGGCAGTATTGCATATGAACATCATACAATTTCAGAGGTGCAATTTTGATCAGCGCTTGACAATTGAAACATACATTTATACACAACATATATTGGAGAATATATACATATATTTACAAACACCAAATATTTGAAAACAACCAACTCATCTGTGATGTCAACACGGTAGTGATATCATGTATTTACGTATTTTGGACGTATTCAGATGTACGTAAACGAATGAGGAGGGGTCCATATCTGGATCCTCAGTGTAGAGCCCTACACCAAGGGTGCGTTCCGTACAGTATATACAATGGATTGATAATGATTAAAACGCATTACCCATTATACATAATGGAAACCTGTTTACTAGTTTCCTCAAGCTCGTTTAAACCTCGCGTCACAGTATCTAGGAAATAAATCCATCTGCATTCGCGTTTGTTAAGTATATCAGTAAAGTTTCCACCTCTAGGGTTGGGCTTAACTTTCTCAAGTACCCACCACCTCAGACTGTCGGCACTGTGTTCGAACCTCGTAAAATGTTCCACCAGGGGGGCACCCGATGTCCTACAGCGAATGCGACTACAATGCTGTAGAATACGGCACTTCACCTTCTGGATTGTCTGACCCACGTACATAAAGTCACATGGACAGACAATGACATAAATTACTCCCGATGTGTTGCAGTTACTGTGTTCCTTTAGTGTGTAGGTCTGATTATTATGGGTAAATTCATTGATATTCTTAGTCAGTGGGCATGCTTTGCATGTGCCACACTTGTGGTGTCCACTGACCGGAGTACCCCATAAAGACGTCTGGCCCGATGTACGCGGTGTGGGTAGTAGAGATTTGACCAGATAATCCCTAATGTTCTTGCCTTTTTTGAAGGCGTGTAGTGGAGTCGGGATATTTCCTAGCTCGTCAGCCACCAGATGCCAGTGTTGGTTAATGGCCTTTTTGATAATGTTACTCTTTGTGTTAAATGTGGTCACACATACCAAACGTTCCTCATTGCTCTTTTTCCTTGTTTTCGGGGTCAGAAGGAATTCCCTATGATTATGCCAAGCCCTTTTTCGTGCTTTTTTTAGAAGCCTGATGGGATAGCCACGATCAATGAGTCTGGCTAAAAGTCCTGCTGATTCATTGAAAAAATCTTCCTTTTTCGAACAATTCCTGCGGATCCGCAGGAACTGTCCAAAGGGTAGATTATCCCTGAGGTTGCGGGGATGGTGACTGGAGTAACGCAGTAGAGTATTCCTTTCGCTACTCTTCCTGTAAAGGCTGGTGTATAATTTGCCCAAGTCTGATTTTATTGTGATATCAAGGAAATTAATGGCTTCTCTGCAATACTAAATGGTAAACTGTATGTCTGGTGAGCATGTATTCAGCCAAAGTTGAAATCTTTTGAGATCTTCCTCACAGCCTCGCCAGATAAGTACAACATCATCGATATATCGACGCCATAGCTCTATACATCTACTATATGGATTCAAGTCACCAAAAACAAAATGATGTTCAAATTCACTCATGTAGATGATAGCCAGATTTGGGGCAAAGCTTGCCCCCATAGCCACGCCTTTGGTTTGAACAAAAAATTGGCCCAGGAAGGTAAAGTAGTTTTGAGTCATAGCTATTTGAAGTAGTGTAATAATGAATTCAGTCGGAACTAAATGTGGTGCCGGTCTGGTGTTGAGCGCCATCTCCATACATTTGAGGGCAGCCTGTTGGGGAATGTTAGTGTAGAGGGAAGTTATGTCCATAGTGACTAGTAGATGCATTTCAGGGTCATAAGGGTATTCATCCATGAGTAGTATAGTTTGCATGGTATCCCTGAGATAAGTAGAAGTATTCTCAGCGATAGGTTTCAGAAATACATCAATGTACTTACATAATGGTTCCAGTATTGAACCACAGCCTGAGACTATCGGTCTCCCTGGCGGATTTTGCATCCGCTTATGTATTTTAGGGAGAGTATAGATAGTGGGAAGTCTGGGATGTTTATTGTTAAGGTATTCGTATTCCAACTTACTCAGAAAACCATCTTCTAAAGCCCTTCTGGTCACATTGCTGATACTCTTACTTATGTCTTTTGTGGGATCTTTACACAGTCTCATATAGTTACCTGCCACAGTCAATTGGGACAGGATCTCTTTACTATAATCCTCTACATTTTGTAAAACAATAGCGCACCCCTTATCCGCAGGTTTAATCACGATATTGGTGTTCACTTTGAGGGATTCCAGAGCTGCACGTTCTTGTTTACTAATATTGTATTTCACATACTGTCGGTTAGACAGTATGTGATCAATGTCTCTCATTACCACCTGTTCATATGCAAAGATTTTATGTGACATGAGGTGTACCGGAGGGTTGAACCTGGATGGTGGTCTGAGTCCACTACCAGAAAAAGCCGCATTGTAAGGTATTTTTTGAAAATAGTATTTCAACCTAATTTTTCGAAAAAAGTGATGTAACTCAATTTTAAGGTTGAAATTGTTCGGCAAACTGGTTGGAACACCTCATGTCACATAAAATCTTGGCATATGAACAGGTGGTAATGAGAGACATTGATCACATACTGTCTAACCGACAGTATGTGAAATACAATATTAGTAAACAAGAACGTGCAGCTCTGGAATCCCTCAAAGTGAACACCAATATCGTGATTAAACCTGCGGATAAGGGGGGCGCTATTGTTTTACAAAATGTAGAGGATTATAGTAAAGAGATCCTGTCCCAATTGACTGTGGCAGGTAACTATATGAGACTGTGTAAAGATCCCACAAAAGACATAAGTAAGAGTATCAGCAATGTGACCAGAAGGGCTTTAGAAGATGGTTTTCTGAGTAAGTTGGAATACGAATACCTTAACAATAAACATCCCAGACTTCCCACTATCTATACTCTCCCTAAAATACATAAGCGGATGCAAAATCCGCCAGGGAGACCGATAGTCTCAGGCTGTGGTTCAATACTGGAACCATTATGTAAGTACATTGATGTATTTCTGAAACCTATCGCTGAGAATACTTCTACTTATCTCAGGGATACCATGCAAACTATACTACTCATGGATGAATACCCTTATGACCCTGAAATGCATCTACTAGTCACTATGGACATAACTTCCCTCTATACTAACATTCCCCAACAGGCTGCCCTCAAATGTATGGAGATGGCGCTCAACACCAGACCGGCACCACATTTAGTTCCTACTGAATTCATTATTACACTACTTCAAATAGCTATGACTCAAAACTACTTTACCTTCCTGGGCCAATTTTTTGTTCAAACCAAAGGCGTGGCTATGGGGGCAAGCTTTGCCCCAAATCTGGCTATCATCTATATGAGTGAATTTGAACATCATTTTGTTTTTGGTGACTTGAATCCATATAGTAGATGTATAGAGCTATGGCGTTGATATATCGATGATGTTGTACTTATCTGGCGAGGCTGTGAGGAAGATCTCAAAAGATTTCACCTTTGGCTGAATACATGCTCACCAGACATACAGTTTACCATTGAGTATAGCAGAGAAGCCATTAATTTCCTTGATATCACAATAAAATCAGACTTGGGCAAATTATACACCAGCCTTTACAGGAAGAGTAGCGAAAGGAATACTCTACTGCGTTACTCCAGTCACCATCCCCGCAACCTCAGGGATAATCTACCCTTTGGACAGTTCCTGCGGATCCGCAGGAATTGTTCGAAAAAGGAAGATTTTTTCAATGAATCAGCAGGACTTTTAGCCAGACTCATTGATCGTGGCTATCCCATCAGGCTTCTAAAAAAAGCACGAAAAAGGGCTTGGCATAATCATAGGGAATTCCTTCTGACCCCTAAAACAAGGGAAAAGAGCAATGAGGAACGTTTGGTATGTGTGACCACATTTAACACAAAGAGTAACATTATCAAAAAGGGCATTAACCAACACTGGCATCTGGTGGCTGACGAGCTAGGAAATATCCCGACTCCACTACACACCTTCAAAAAAGGCAAGAACATTAGGGATTATCTGGTCAAATCTCTACTACCCACACCCCGTACATCAGGCCAGACGTCTTTATGGGGTACTCCGGTCAGTGGACACCACAAGTGTGGCACATGCAAAGCATAGCCACTGACTAAGAATATCAATGAATTTACCCATAATAATCAGACCTACACACTAAAGGAACACAGTAACTGCAACACATCGGGAGTAATTTATGTAATTGTCTGTCCATGTGACTTTATGTACGTGGGTCAGACAATCCAGAAGGTGAAGTGCCGTATTCTACAGCATTGTAGTCGCATTCGCTGTAGGACATCGGGTGCCCCCCTGGTGGAACATTTTACGAGGTTCGAACACAGTGCCGACAGTCTGAGGTGGTGGGTACTTGAGAAAGTTAAGCCCAACCCTAGAGGTGGAGACTTTACTGATATACTTAACAAACGCGAATGCAGATGGATTTATTCCCTAGATACTGTGACGCGAGGTTTAAACGAGCTTGAGGAAACTAGTAAACAGGTTTCCATTATGTATAATGGGTAATGCGTTTTAATCATTATCAATCCATTGTATATACTGTACGGAACGCACCCTTGGTGTAGGGCTCTACTCTGAGGATCCAGATATGGACCCCTCCTCATTCATTTTCGTACATCTGAATACGTCCAAAATACGTAAATACATGATATCACTACCGTGTTGACATCACAGATGAGTTGGTTGTTTTCAAATATTTGGTGTTTGTAAATATATGTATGTATTCTCCAATATATGTTGTGTATAAATGTATGTTTAAATTGTCAAGCGCTGATCAAAATTGCACCTCTGAAATTGTATGATGTTCATATGCAATACTGCCATGCGTATGTCATTTTAATTTTATATTTGTATATACGTTCCAATTGTCATCACAACGTCCACACCATGCCGCCTTGCACAGCTATTCATTAGTCCCTGTTGGGAAGTCACCGGGAGAATCTTGTAGTCTTTCAACTCTTTCCCATATACCGTCATTAGTATGCTGACGGTTGCCCCGGTAATTGAATTTTCGCGCCTTAGCGCATTCACTGCGGCTACCCAGCGAGACGGGCTGTGATCGAGCAGCACCAGACAAACGGTAAATTTCGTTAAAACTCGTTAGAATCCCTTGGATTACACACATCCTAAACCATTATTCTAATACCTTGTGTTTTTTATTTTATCAGCCCAGACTGCAATTATTACGAGACGCAAGCAGTTTCCCTCACGACCTCAGGTAAACGGGGTTTATCCCTTGCTTCAGCCTTGCTCGTTGCCTTTTGCTCGTTGTCGTGGCATTGCAGGCTCATTAAGTCATGTCCCGTGTATCTTTCACAGATAGTGAGCCCTCAGCTCTAAGACGTTCGGCGTGTGTGGCCCCGCACCCGTGCCTATTCTATTGTGCACTGCTGCCAATTCGGGATAATGGGTTCTTACTGATTCGTTCAGTCACCAGGTAATCCTTCATCACCCTTGTGACCTGTACTGACGTTGTACTCGGTTACCTCTTAATTGAATACTAATCCCCCTTCATTATTATTTGACAGCCTTGAATCTCTCAACCTCTAGACGTAATGGGCCTTTGAAGATTCCCAGGTAAACATGGGTCCCCAATTGTGCTAGCAATAATTATGATCTCGACATATTAGTCGTTTTTCTAATTACATATTTACATAAACTTTCAGATACTCAGCCTAATACCTCCAAGAATAATTGGTATACGTCCCCATTGAATTGGACCTTGGATTATTACCAGGTAAACAGCCTCATTGGGTTTTTCCCTTTGTTTTTTGATGAATTATAGGACAACATCCTTACCTCTATCTTAATTAATTTTTAGGCTTTCGAATTATTCCGAGTCACTCAGGTTGCCCCTCCGGTCCTGATGAAGACCCGCACGGCCAAGGGTTAAAATTCCTCAAGGCCCTCAAGACGGGTCGAAACGTCGACGCTCCTCCCTTAATCGCCTGGGACACAAAAACTTCCTCCCCCCCCCCCCCCTTTTTTCGTGCCAGACCATTAATTTATTTCTTCTAAATAACATAAATGTATTTTGTAATTTGAATTGTGGCCAGGCTATTTCTCAATTGTAATTTGACGGTGAATTCTAACCGATTTATTTTGTGAATTTAAAAGTCTTCCATTACTATATTTCATCTTTCTCTGTCTCACCAAATCACCCTCCAGCACCTCTTGCTGTTTGCACGTTCCCTCAGGAGCAACCTTATATGTTTTTATTGTGAAAACATTGTAATCAGAATACGTTCTAAGTAATAAATGTATAGTAACTGATGTACTGGATGTTGCCCTCCTTTTTTCCTTTCTCTTTCTAAATTTCATATTTAATATTGTGAGCCCCCTTAAGTAATCCTGCTCGTGACTTAGTAAATGATTTAACTTAGTGAGCAAACATTTTTTCGCATTTTTCAATTATTGGTTCAGGACCATTGTTTTTTGTACTAATACTGCGCCCAGGTTCTTGACTACTGGGATACCCCATTTTTGTAATGGCTACCTTTGTGCAGGCAAGTCTTGCGAGGGTTTTTTGTTAAATGTTTATGGTTAAATTGTTTGTATGTATTGGTCAATGAATCAACCTAGTTAACTGTTAGGCTATCATCTACAATTCAACACGTGTACCTGTATTATGTCGGATAAGGAGACACTATCATACAGTGAAGATTACATTGATAAATTATTACAACAACAAGGTGGCAACACCTTTCTGGGTGGTACAACCACCAGTATAGACTTAACCCTAAATGAAAAAGTCTCCAAATTGGAACGTTTGGAGAAGAAACTGATTAGGACACGGCTACATGGGCACACACTAGCCAAATATCTTCAATCGAATGTAATTCCTGTGGGGCTACAAGTAAGAAATGAACCAGCAATTTTTCTTGATAACCCTAAATTTAAGGAGAACTTTAGTTTTGTGTCCAACAATTGTTCCAGGCACTGGATGGTGCTCGGGATTGAAACAGCAGTAGAAGAAGTTCAACGCTTAACCAAAGAAATCCTTGATCTGAAAAAAGAAATCCTTGAGGATAGGGCGCTACTTAATGCAAAGGAAGCACTAGAAAGACTAGAGAGAACCATTCAGGAGTTTGATATTTATACACAAGCATCAAAGCTGGACAAAGTGGCCAGGGATATCAAATTCTACGATAAAAAGAACACGTACCCTTACCTCCAGGAAGGATATTACATTAGGGAACAACAGGGCACTTTTGCGAGCAGAGGCAGGAGTGGTTTTAGAAGGTATACCACCTTCTCTGGTTCTTCCTTGGGGAGCAGTTCAGATAGCGATATAGAACGCCCGGGACCTAGTGGAGTAACTACCACACCAGGATTAAACCAACAGCCTTTTTTAGTAGAGGAACCATGGTGGGGGCAACGAGGACGAGGACGCCCCTGGGGCAGGCCCAGGGGGAACAGAGCCCAAATGTGGAATCAAGGGAGAGGTCAGACAAGGAAACAGGCACATTTTCAGCAGGAAACACATGGGGAAATCCAGACTCGACGACAGCATTACAGATGGTAATCCATAAACCCGATAACCCTGTAGTTAATCTGTCCAGTCATATCCTCACGCCCAATGAGCAGGGAGTCCTTGAAAAAGGACTGTCCTTTGTTCCAACCAGTATGCCGAACAATTTCAACCTTAAAATTGAGTTACATCACTTTTTTCGAAAAATTAGGTTGAAATACTATTTTCAAAAAATACCTTACAATGCGGTTTTTTCTGGTAGTGGACTCAGACCACCATCCAGGTTCAACCCTCCGGTACACCTCATGTCACATAAAATCTTGGCATATGAACAGGTGGTAATGAGAGACATTGATCACATACTGTCTAACCGACAGTATGTGAAATACAATATTAGTAAACAAGAACGTGCAGCTCTGGAATCCCTCAAAGTGAACACCAATATCGTGATTAAACCTGCGGATAAGGGGGGCGCTATTGTTTTACAAAATGTAGAGGATTATAGTAAAGAGATCCTGTCCCAATTGACTGTGGCAGGTAACTATATGAGACTGTGTAAAGATCCCACAAAAGACATAAGTAAGAGTATCAGCAATGTGACCAGAAGGGCTTTAGAAGATGGTTTTCTGAGTAAGTTGGAATACGAATACCTTAACAATAAACATCCCAGACTTCCCACTATCTATACTCTCCCTAAAATACATAAGCGGATGCAAAATCCGCCAGGGAGACCGATAGTCTCAGGCTGTGGTTCAATACTGGAACCATTATGTAAGTACATTGATGTATTTCTGAAACCTATCGCTGAGAATACTTCTACTTATCTCATGGATACCATGCAAACTATACTACTCATGGATGAATACCCTTATGACCCTGAAATGCATCTACTAGTCACTATGGACATAACTTCCCTCTATACTAACATTCCCCAACAGGCTGCCCTCAAATGTATGGAGATGGCGCTCAACACCAGACCGGCACCACATTTAGTTCTGACTGAATTCATTATTACACTACTTCAAATAGCTATGACTCAAAACTACTTTACCTTCCTGGGCCAATTTTTTGTTCAAACCATAGGCGTGGCTATGGGGGCAAGCTTTGCCCCAAATCTGGCTATCATCTACATGAGTGAATTTGAACATCATTTTATTTTTGGTGACTTGAATCCATATAGTAGATGTATAGAGCTATGGCGTCGATATATCGATGATGTTGTACTTATCAGGCGAGGCTGTAAGGAAGATCTCAAAAGATTTCACCTTTGGCTGAATACATGCTCACCAGACATACAGTTTACCATTGAGTATAGCAGAGAAGCCATTAATTTCCTTGATATCACAATAAAATCAGACTTGGGCAAATTATACACCAGCCTTTACAGGAAGAGTAGCGAAAGGAATACTCTACTGCGTTACTCCAGTCACCATCCCCGCAACCTCAGGGATAATCTACCCTTTGGACAGTTCCTGCGGATCCGCAGGAATTGTTCGAAAAAGGAAGATTTTTTCAATGAATCAGCAGGACTTTTAGCCAGACTCATTGATCGTGGCTATCCCATCAGGCTTCTAAAAAAAGCACGAAAAAGGGCTTGGCATACTCATAGGGAATTCCTTCTGACCCCTAAAACAAGGGAAAAGAGCAATGAGGATTGTTTGGTATGTGTGACCACATTTAACACAAAGAGTAACATTATCAAAAAGGGCATTAACCAACACTGGCATCTGGTGGCTGACGAGCTAGGAAATATCCCGACTCCACTACACGCCTTCAAAAAAGGCAAGAACATTAGGGATTATCTGGTCAAATCTCTACTACCCACACCCCGTACATCGGGCCAGACGTCTTTATGGGGTACTCCGGTCAGTGGACACCACAAGTGTGGCACATGCAAAGCATGCCCACTGACTAAGAATATCAATGAATTTACCCATAATAATCAGACCTACACACTAAAGGAACACAGTAACTGCAACACATCGGGAGTAATTTATGTAATTGTCTGTCCATGTGACTTTATGTACGTGGGTCAGACAATCCAGAAGGTGAAGTGCCGTATTCTACAGCATTGTAGTCGCATTCGCTGTAGGACATCGGGTGCCCCCCTGGTGGAACATTTTACGAGGTTCGAACACAGTGCCGACAGTCTGAGGTGGTGGGTACTTGAGAAAGTTAAGCCCAACCCTAGAGGTGGAGACTTTACTGATATACTTAACAAACGCGAATGCAGATGGATTTATTCCCTAGATACTGTGACGCGAGGTTTAAACGAGCTTGAGGAAACTAGTAAACAGGTTTCCATTATGTATAATGGGTAATGCGTTTTAATCATTATCAATCCATTGTATATACTGTACGGAACGCACCCTTGGTGTAGGGCTCTACACGGAGGATCCAGATATGGACCCCTCCTCATTCGTGTACGTACATCTGAATACGTCCAAAATACGTAAATACATGATATCACTACCGTGTTGACATCACAGATGAGTTGGTTGTTTTCAAATATTTGGTGTTTGTAAATATATGTATATATTCTCCAATATATGTTGTGTATAAATGTATGTTTCAATTGTCAAGCGCTGATCAAAATTGCACCTCTGAAATTGTATGATGTTCATATGCAATACTGCCATGCGTATGTCATTTTAATTTTATATTTGTAAATACGTTCCAATTGTCATCACAACGTCCACACCATGCCGCCTTGCACAGCTATTCATTAGTCCCTGTTGGGAAGTCACCGGGAGAATCTTGTAGTCTTTCAACTCTTTCCCGTATACCGTCATTAGTATGCTGACGGTTGCCCCGGTAATTGAATTTTCGCGCCTTAGCGCATTCACTGCGGCTACCCAGCGAGACGGGCTGTGATCGAGCAGCACCAGACAAACGGTTAATTTCGTTAAAACTCGTTAGAATCCCTTGGATTACACACATCCTAAACCATTATTCTAATACCTTGTGTTTTTTATTTTATCAGCCCAGACTGCAATTATTACGAGATGCAAGCAGTTTCCCTCACGACCTCAGGTAAACGGGGTTTATCCCTTGCTTCAGCCTTGCTCGTTGCCTTTTGCTCGTTGTCGTGGCATTGCAGGCTCATTAAGTCATGTCCCGTGTATCTTTCACAGATAGTGAGCCCTCAGCTCTAAGACGTTCGGCGTGTGTGGCCCCGCACCCGTGCCTATTCTATTGTGCACTGCTGCCAATTCGGGATAATGGGTTCCTACTGATTCGTTCAGTCACCAGGTAATCCTTCATCACCCTTGTGACCTGTACTGACGTTGTACTCGGTTACCTCTTAATTTAATACTAATCCCCCTTCATTATTATTTGACAGCCTTGAATCTCTCAACCTCTAGACGTAATGGGCCTTTGAAGATTCCCAGGTAAACATGGGTCCCCCATTGTGCTAGCAATAATTATGATCTCGACATATTAGTCCAGACCAGTGGAGTGGTGTGGCTCACTGGTTAGAGGCGGCAGACCCAGAAGCAGAGGTCGGTCAGGGACCAGGGTTCGATTCCCGACGCGGCAGGGTCTTGGGCCACGGTCAGCGGACTCGATAATTCTCGCCTCGGTGCCTACTCTAATCATGGATCACACTCAGCAACTCTGGGCAATAGCTTGCTTAATCTCCACTAACGGCCCCATCAGCGCTGGGGATGCTTGGTCTTCACCTTGGAGATGCCCAGTAAGGGACCATCTCACAGGGAAAGCCAGGATGGGTTCCCCAGCGGTATACAGCGCCGGGACGCCCCTTTGCTGGGGCAGCTGTGCGCTTTACAAGTATACAACATTTAACATTTAACATTTAACATTTTTCTAATTACATATTTACATAAACTTTCAGATACTCAGCCTAATACCTCCAAGAATAATTGGTATACGTCCCCATTGAATTGGACCTTGGATTATTACCAGGTAAACAGCCTCATTGGGTTTTTCCCTTTGTTTTTTGATGAATTATAGGACAACATCCTTACCTCTATCTTAATTAATTTGTAGGCTTTCGAATTATTCCGAGTCACTCAGGTTGCCCCTCCGGTCCTGATGAAGACCCGCACGGCCAAGGGTTAAAATTCCGCAAGGCCCTCAAGACGGGTCGAAACGTTGACGCTCCTCCCTTAATCGCCTGGGACACAAAAACTTCCTCCCCCCCCCCTTTTTTTCGTGCCAGACCATTAATTGGTTTCTTCTAAATTACATAAATGTATTTTGTAATTTGAATTGTGGCCAGGCTATTTCTCAATTGTAATTTGACGGTGAATTCTAACCGATTTATTTTGTGAATTTAAAAGTCTTCCATTACTATATTTCATCTTTCTCTGTCTCCCCAAATCACCCTCCAGCACCTCTTGCTTTTTGCACGTTCCCTCAGGAGCAACCTTATGTGTTTTTATTGTTAAAACATTGTAATCAGAATACGTTCTAAGTAATAAATGTATAGTAACTGATGTACTGGATGTTGCCCCCCTTTTTTCCTTTCTCTTTCTAAATTTCATATTTAATATTGTGAGCCCCCTTAAGTAATCCTGCTCGTGACTTAGTAAATGATTTAACTTAGTGAGCAAACATTTTTTCGCATTTTTCAATTATTGGTTCAGGACCATTGTTTTTTGTACTAGTTAGACATCTCAGGCAGTTTAACCACATTGGCCACATCTTCCCCTGCAGGTTCTGGGGCATCCCTTTCAGGGTCAGTCTCCTCCTGGACTGCAGAAATTTCAGGAACGGGTTTCTTGCGTCCCTTGCTCTTTCTCTTTTTGCCAGAACCCTGGGCTACTGTTTCAGGCTCCATGGTCTTCTGATCACCCTCATATGCTGCCAGGCACCTTGTGGTCGGTCAGGCCCTCCCATTCAGGAAAGCCCAACATCTGCAAGTGTGACTTAAGATCCTCCTCCTTCCAGGCAGTATGCCCTTGGTCATTACCCAGCAGACAATCCACAGGCATGGACGGACTCACAGCAACCCCCAAGGAACCTGAGACCCACACCCCATTCAAAGGGAACCAGAGCCACTACATAGTGAGTCTCTTGATTGTAATCAGCAACAACTTGGCGGACCACATTACGAACTACCTGCTCTGAAGATACCAGATGATAATGGACAGTAGTCATGCTAGCTCCTGTGTTTCTCAGAGCCGCCAGCCTTTCCCCATTAATTGTAACCAACTGCCTATATTTCCTAGTATTGTCATGCATGCAGGTTCTCAGTACCATTTCACCGTCACCCAGGGACACTTGAATAACCTCAACTGTCTCCCTGCCACTAGCTGGGACCAGCTCCTCTCCAGTTTGTGTCTGCTTAGGGCACTAGGCATCTCCCTTGGAGTGCCCTTCCTGAGTACATTAAAAACACTTCAGGAGTGCCTTCCCTGCTGTCTTACCTGTAGGGAATCATTTCTTCCTTTCAGCAGAGCGGTTCGGAATCTTTACCCTGGGAATTCGTTTGGGGCCCTTTAGAGAACTCCTTACTCTTTTGTTGTCCCCTTCTTCCTTCTTCTCCTTCTCCCTCCTCTTTTGCTGGGGGCCCTGCCCACTCTTGGCGGGATCTACCCCAGATACTCTCTTGTGGACCCTGATGCTAGCCTAGTGGTCTGCTTCCTTAGCAACCTCCCTGGAGAGTTTACAGTCAATCAAGTGCTAGCACAGCTCTATAAAACAAAAAAAGTGCTCTCTTGCAAATAAATTGTACATCCCTGGGTAATCCTTCGCATCACTGCCCTTCATCCAACTATCCAGTGCCTTGAAAAAAGAATCCACACAATCCACCCAGGATTGTGGGGAACGTTCAGCCCTGTCCCTACACTTCTGCCTATAATTCTGTAGGGTCAACTCATATTTCCTGGTAAGGGTCTCCTTCATGGTGGAATACATCATCCTGTTGCCCCACTCTAGACCCAGTAGGGTGTTCCTCCCTTTGGTTAGTAGATGCTTCCACAAAACAGCCCTCCCAACTCCTCTTTGGGATCTAGTGCATTTGTAAAGTAATCTCATATGCCTCAAACCAGTGGTCTATGTCATCTCCCACTCCATAATCAGGCACCAAACCCTTAGGTATGTGTACTCCCTTCTCAGTGGATATTAAAGAAATGCTGCCACCATCTGCGCTGGACTCAGTCTTCCTGGCTTTTAAGGCTAGCTCTCTTAAGCTCAGCTCCTGAGCTAATACAATCTTTCTTTACTCAATGGCCGATTTCTCCTCCTCCAAAGCTTGCTACTGATTCCGTTTTGTTTTTAGAGTTTTATATAGCGCGAACTAGACCCGAGACATTGGGTATCAGAGCGCTTTACATGAGCACCAGTTTTGTTACAGAAGAACACATTCATTTTTCTTTTAGGCACGGGGAGATTAAGTGATTTGCTCAGAATCACAGGATGTTGAGCGTCGTTGCCGAGACTCAAACCCAGTTCTCCAGCTTCGAGGTTGACCGCTCTAGCCGTAAGGCTACATCCTCTCCCCCAGCTTGACAAGCTCCAATTTGAGCTTCCTTACTTCCCTCCTGTCCTCCATTTCCTTGGGAGACTGAACCTTGGAGGGCACACTGATGCCTGCTCTTGAGGGACCCAGCTCTCCCTGCTGGGTGGACCCTTGTTCTACAGGTAGTCCCAGATTCTCCTCCTCAGAAAAAATCTCATCACCCTGCCATGGGGTCACAGTTGCTGCATCTCCAGATTCTATCCAGGCCCTCAGCACCTTTTGAAGCTCTTCCTTTTTGGTAAGGCCTTTAAAAGAACATTTAAATCATTTCCAAAATCCTTTGAGTTGGTTCACTGTATAGGTGTCTATAGCTTCCAGGTCAAACTCCATTACTGCATATATAGCTGCTGGCTCTCCGGACTAAGACATGAGTTTTGAGAGAATCCACAATCTCCAATCCAAAAAAATAATACTTTGGTTTTGATCTCTATGTGGATAGAAGTGTACACCAAATTATTGTTAGGTATTGCACAATATAAGTCCTATCTCACCCCTTACACACTTAAATCAGCCTGTGCTCACCCTCCGGCAGCTTGACATAGAGCAGTTAGGCTTAACATAAGAGGCAATTTGTAAAGCAGTTGTGCATTCTTGGACACAGGAAGACAGTGAAACTCCACCACAAACAAGACTACACAATGAGGTATGAAAATAGTATCTCTTTTACTCTTCAAAACAAAGTGAAAACAATAAGAATCCAATTAAAGCATCTCCAGTTATGAATACTTCAAGAATGTACAATGCTGAAAGAGCCCATGTGCTTTTAGAAGGTTCTTCACAGTCACGCTGGGGAAATGACAGCGATCCATGCAGTAAATCAGGAACACACTTTCTCCCCTGGTCAGTGCAAAGCAATGCTTCCAATGGTATTACAGTTAGAATGTAATATCAAGTTTGCAGGAGACTGATCTACTCACTCCATTTCGGCCGTAATTCCCAGAGTGCACAATACCTTTCTTGGGGATTGCAGCCGTGCTGTCAGCCTCGGGATCGGGACCCGCTTTGCTGGAGTGTCCCCTTGCTGGATACGATATGGTGATTGAAGCCATGGAGGGCAGACACCTGTCTTTCCTTGATGTGTGCACAGTGCGCCAGGTCGCACTGGAAAGCCTTCGGGCACTGCGGCTCCAGAGAAGCACAATGGTTTGTGCTCAAGCAGGAAGGCACGGTGGTCAGTGCACTGCGCTGATGTGTGTGGATGCCCAAATGCGGCTGCCAACACTCTCAGAAGGCCCAGGACTAGTTAAGGGCAAGTCAGTGAGAGCCAGACTCCGGATTAGCAGAGCCTAGCAGCAGTCATTTGTGTGAATGAAGTCTTTGATGACCCTGGGATTTCCTGAACAGGAGGCAAGGGTACAAGCCCTTGGAATTACTTAGCTTGCAAAAGGTTGTAGAGGACAGGCCCAGTCCATCTCAGCACCCAGGTTAGAGGCAGCAGATAAACACAGCAGAGCAGGTAGCAAAGTGGCTAATCCCTCCTGTAGTCCAGCAATCAGCAGGCCATCACAGCAAAGCAATTAGCAAAGTGGCAGTCCCTACTGTAGCACAGCTTCTCTTCTTGGGAGACCCCAAAGTGAACCAGTGAGAGAGAGTCCTAGACCCAACAGTTATACCCAAATGTGTCCGTGAAGTGGAGGAGACTACAAAGCAAAGCTTTTGTGGTGCACAAGTCTCCTTTCAGCATGCCTCTGTCTGCTAGCCTACATGTGGGGTTAAATCAGTGTTTTGCGTAATCAATCAATCAATCAATCAATCAATCAATCAATCAGTGACACTTATAAAGCGCGCTACATACCCGTAGGGTCTCAAGGCGCTGGGGGGGGGGGGGGGGTGCCGCTACTGCTCGAACAGCCAGGTCTTCAGCTTCTTCCTGAAGGAGAGGTGGTCTTGGGTCAGGCGCAGGTCGGTCGGGAGGGAGTTCCAGGTCTTGGCGGCCAGGTAGGAGAAGGACCTTCCTCCTGTAGTCGCTCTTCGGATGCGGGGGACGGCGGCGAGGGCGTGGTTGGCTGATCGGAGGTGGCGTTTGGGAGCGTAGAAGTTGACTCGGCTGTTGAGGTAGCTCGGGCCTTGGTCGTGTAGGGCTTTGTGTGCGTGGGTGAGGAGGCGGAAGGTGATTCTTTTGTTGACGGGGAGCCAGTGAAGGTCTCTCAGATGTCCGGAGATGTGGCTGGTTCGTGGGATGTCGAGGATGAGTCTGGCTGAGGCGTTCTGGATCCGCTGGAGTCTCTTCTGGAGCTTGGCGGTGGTACCGGCGTAGAGGGCGTTGCCGTAGTCCAGTCGGCTGGTGACGAGGGCCTGGGTGACGGTCTTCCTGGTCTCGGTGGGGATCCACCAGAAGATCTTCCGTAGCATGCGTAGGATGTTGAAGCACGCCGAGGAGACGTTGTTGACTTGCCTGGTCATGGAGAGGGAGGAGTCCAGGATGAAGCCCAGGTTGCGTGCATGGTCTGTCGGTTTGGGTGCGGTGCCCAGGGCGGGAGGCCACCAGGAGTCGTCCCAGGCGGAGGGTGAGGAGCCCAGGATGAGGACCTCCGTCTTGTCCGAGTTCAGTTTCAGGCGGCTGGTCGTCATCCACTCGGCTACCTCTTTCATCCCTTCGTGCAGGTTGGCTCTGGCGGCGGCGGGGTCGTTGGTCAGGGAGAGGATCAGCTGGGTGTCGTCGGCGTAGGAGATTATGCTGAGGTTGTGTTTGCGTACGATGGCCGCGAGGGGGCTCATGTAGACGTTGAAGAGGGTGGGGCTCAGAGATGATCCTTGAGGGACGCCGCAGATGACTTCGGAGGCCTCTGACTTGTACGGTGGTAGGCGGACTCTCTGTGTTCTTCCGTCGAGGAAGGAGATGATCCATTCCAGCGCCTTGTCCTGGATTCCGATGTTGCTGAGGCGCCGTACTAGGGTGCGGTGGCAGACCGTGTCGAATGCCGCGGAGAGGTCTAGGAGGATGAGGGCCGCTGTTTCTCCATTGTCCATCAGGGCTCGGATGTCATCGGTGGCGGCGATGAGGGCGGTCTCGGTGCTGTGATTGGCTCGGAAGCCGGACTGTGAGGGGTCGAGGGATCCGTTCGTCTCGAGGAAGGCGGCCATCTGCTTGTTGACGGTCTTCTCGATGACTTTGGCTGGAAACGGGAGGAGCGAGATGGGGCGGTAGTTCTTGAGGTCGGTGGGGTCCGCTGTTGGTTTCTTGAGTAGAGCGCTGAGTTCGGCGTGTTTCCAGCTCTCAGGGAAGATGGTGGTGTCGAAGGATGTGTTGATGATGTCTCGCAAGTGGGGTGCGATGACAGCGTCGGCCTTGTTGAAGACGTGGTGAGGGCAGGGGTCGGTCGGTGATCCGGAGTGGATGGAGTTCATCGTGCGGATGGTGTCTTCGGTGCTGATCGGGGTCCAGGCGTGGAGGGTGGTGGTGGGGGGTGGTTGTTCGGTCATGGTGTGCGTTGGTTGGTTGTTGAAGCTGTTGTGTATGTCCGCGATCTTGTTGTGGAAGTATGAAGCGAGGGAGTTGCAGAGGTCTTGCGATGGGGTGATGTCGTTGTTTCCTGCGCTGGGGTTGGAAAGCTCTTTCACGATGTTGAAGAGTTCCTTGCAGTTGTGTGCGTTGTTGTCCAACCGGTCCTTGAATGCTGTTTTCTTGGCGGCGCGGATCAGCTGGTGGTGTTTCCGGGTGGCAAGTTTGAAGGAGGTCCTGTTGTCCGGTGTCGGTTCCCTTCTCCAGACTTTCTCGAGGGCTCGGCAGTTCTTCTTGGAGCTCTTGAGTTCGTCGGTGAACCATGGGGCCTTCTTGCTGCCGGGTCTGCTAGGCGGGGTCCTCAGTGGGGCGAGTTCGTCCGCGCAGTTGCTGATCCACTTCGTGAGGTTGTCGGCGGCCTGGCTGGGGTTCGCTGAGCTGGCAGGAGGGTGCTGGCTCAAGGAGGTGGCGAGCTGGTCTGCTGTGATCTTGTTCCAGCTTCTGCGGGCGGCCTGTTGCTGGTGTTGGTGGGTCGTCGTTCTCTTGAAGGTGAAGTGGACGCAGCTGTGGTCCGTCCATTGAAGCTCTGTGGCGTGGCTGAAGACGATGTCTGTGCTGGAAGAGAAGACTGCGTCGAGTGTGTGTCCGGCGAGGTGGGTGGGGGTGGACACCAGTTGCTTGAGTCCAAGGTTGGCGAGGTTGTCGAGCAGGGTGCTGGTGTTGCGGTCGTTGTTGTTCTCCAGATGGAAGTTGAGGTCTCCCAGGAGGATGTAGTCAGCGGAGGGGAGGGCATGCGGGCTGACGAAGTCGGCGATGTCCTCGCTGAATTGTGTGCGTGGTCCAGGGGGTCGGTAGATCAGGGTGCCTCTGAGGGTGGTGTTCGGGTTGGTGTGGATCTGGAAATGCAGGTGTTCGGCGCTGGTCAGGGTGTTGTCGGTGCTGGTCGTGAGACGGATGGTGTTCCTGTGGATGATGGCGATGCCTCCTCCCATCTGGTTGGCGTTTCGGTCCCTCCGGACGATCTTGTAGCCCTCTGGGATAGCGATGGCGATGTCGGGAGCTGAAGAGGCGTTCATCCAGGTCTCCGTGAGGAAGGCAACGTCAGGGGCTGTGGCGTCTAGAAGGTTCCAGAGTTCGATGGCGTGTCTGTGGACGGAGCGGGTGTTGAGCAGGATGCACTTGAGGTGGGTGCTGCTGGTGTTCGACTTGGCGGGTGCTGGTGCGAGGCTGGTCCGGATGCAGGAGAACTTGCAGGCGTGGCAGCTGAAAGGTCCGTGGGTACGTCGTGGAGTGGCTTGATGGCATTCTGGGAGTCGGCCGGTGTTGAGTGCGGTGAGGGTGGCGGCGGAGTACGTCAGGCGGGTCGGTCGGGGTCCTCGTGGGCCAGGGGTCCTGGCACTGGGCGCGGTCCAGGCGCGGACGGGCGCAGACGGGCTTACCTTTGGCGCGCCTTCAGCGCACAATCGGCGCACCCGCTGCGCGTGACCGCTGCGCGTTCGCACGGTCGCCATTTAAGGCGAAGTGCGCGGGTGGGCGGAGCAGCTGGGAGGCGGGAGCGGGGAGGGTACAGAATAGAAAAAGGGGCGGGGAAAAGCGGCGGTGGCGGGAAGGGAGAGCGGAGGGCGGCGAGGTAGGCGGACAACAAGGAAGGAAAACCAAAACACAGGCACAACGAAATAACTAAAAACAGGCACAAATTACAGTAAAAACAAGGCAAAAACAACAACAGCGGAGGCAGCCGGCAGCCGGCAACGAGGCAGGCAGCGAGGCAGAGGGCAGGCAAGGGGCACACGCAGCAGCTGGTGGCCGTGCGGCGCGGGGGTGTCCCACAAGTGGGTCACACTCACCTGCGTCGCACGGTCGCCATTTAAGGCGAAGTGCGCAGGTGGGCGGAGCAGCTGGGAGGCGGGAGCGGGGAGGGTACAGAATAGAAAAAGGGGCGGGGAAAAGCGGCGGTGGCGGGAAGGGAGAGCGGAGGGCGGCGAGGTAGGCGGACAACAAGGAAGGAAAACCAAAACACAGGCACAACGAAATAACTAAAAACAGGCACAAATTACAGTAAAAACAAGGCAAAAACAACAACAGCGGAGGCAGCCGGCAGCCGGCAACGAGGCAGGCAGCGAGGCAGAGGGCAGGCAAGGGGCACACGCAGCAGCTGGTGGCCGTGCGGCGCGGGGGTGTCCCACAAGTGGGTCACACTCACCTGCGTTGCACGGTCGCCATTTAAGGCCAAGTGTGCGAGTGGGCGGAGCAGCTGGGAGGCGGGAGCGGGGAGGGTACAGAATAGAAAAAGGGGCGGGGAAAAGCGGCGGTGGTGGGAAGGGAGAGCGGAGGGCGGCGAGGTAGGCAGACAACAAGGAAGGAAAACCAAAACACAGGCACAACGAAATAACTAAAAACAGGCACAAATTACAGTAAAAACAAGGCAAAAACAACAACAGCGGAGGCAGCCGGCAGCCGGCAACGAGGCAGGCAGCGAGGCAGAGGGCAGGCAAGGGGCACACGCAGCAGCTGGTGGCCGTGCGGCGCGGGGGTGTCCCACAGTCCACTACCTATTCAGGTGTACCTGTCAGCTCCTACCCTCCCTCTTGCCCAGAAAGAACAATTAGTATGCAGATGAATGCAGATGCAGGTGAGTGTCCTGTACATGTGGCTGTCTAGAGGGAATGCACAAAGTGTAGCTGTCACCCCACCCTAGATGTGTATTGGAGATAAGCTGTAAGGCACACAAGAGAGCTAATTACAAAGAAAGTTCACTTTCTAGAAGTGGCAGTTCTGGATTAGTAATACCTGATCCAACTTTACCACTAAAGAGGATTTGTCATTACCAACCCAATCATAAAAAACATAAAACAGCTACTCCTCTGCAATCAGTGTGGGGAAGTACAGGCAATAGCCTAACATCAATGGAATCAAGATAGTCTCTGAAGAATACAAGAGCAAGATTTACCACAATTGTAGAGAGGCGGATTTACCCAGAGCAAATTATAACAGATATCCTCCATAAGGTAGTCAAAAGTGACAAGGAGGTGAAGTTTCATCAGAGGGAGGGGTTACTGGCCCGAAGAAGGTAGCTTTGATCCCTACCATTCAAGTGTAGTGGGTGTTGGTAAATGACCTACAAGTTTCTTTGTCTGAGGTTTAAAGGAAGACACACCAAAATGTTGAGTCTCCCTGAGTAGGTGTGTTAGACCTGGCACCATTGCCGTGGGTCACCCTTCCATTTTTGTCTGTGCCTCAATGTATTTTTGTGCTGGTGTTAGCTGCTCAGGGCACTGTGCCACTGCCATCCAGTGCCACAGTGCAAGTGCTCCCTATGGGAAAATGTATTATGTGAATTTCATTACAAGACCGGAGGCTACCATTAGGCTTACACTTTTAATTGCGTCACCAGGACAGCCGCATACATCACAAAGGAAGTATTCCAAATAGAACATTAACCACAGTAAAAGGCATGAGCCCACAGTAATCTGCCTCTTTTAAATGCGGCTCCAGGCAGATAAGTTATCCCTTACATTTCTTCTCTTGCTATACTTTAACTGTATTGATATTTTATAAATATTTGCTCTTATTCTATGTATCTGTCTCCTTACATACTTCTTTTAGTATTACTGAGATTGTATATATATTTCTGTCGTGTTACGACTGCTTTACATATTTCTCTTAGCATTACTGAAATTGTATACATATTTCTCTTCGTATTATTGATTGTTCTGGTTTTGTTTTCATTTTAACACATTCAACAGACGCTTTCCCTCAACTTAAACTAACGTTTTTTTTTTGGACTCACCCCCATTTCCCTTCCCTTCGTTTCGGTCTTCCTTTCTCCAATTTATGGAGATGGGATGATGATCACGCGTCTTTCCGATCGTTCCCGATCTGTTTAATTTTAAGTTAAGTGCGTTTTCCTTCGCATTTCGACCGTCGCACTGAATTCAAAGGAATGAACCTTGGCAACGCGTCGCTAGCGTCGTCGCGTTGCCAAGGAACATTCCTCTATGCCTCCGGCTGTTCCTGCTTACGCGTTTGACTTCCATGGCAACCAACAAGCAAATATACTTCGGTGATCGCGCTCGAGCGCATTTTAATCACCGGAGGACGACGGTTGACTCGCTGGCACAGTTTTTTCATGTACTCTTACCTGCTTTTAGCAGAAAGACTATTAGGAATATAGGAATAATTACTTTCATTCTCCAATTAATTATCCCAACCCACTAAGTATTAAAAAAAAAAAAAAAGGGGAAGAGAGAGTGAGATTAGATTTATTTGTTAATTTATGTTAAAAAAAAAAAAAAAAAGGGGTATATAATAATTTAATTTTACCATGTCTGACTTTGATTCAGACGAAGCTGAGGCTAGCGCCAAATTTAATAATGAGGCCTTTAAAGACATCATCCACGAGGAGATGAGATCCTGTATGTTGGAAACTCTGTCCAAAGTTATCACTGCTAAAAGATCTTTCCCATCTGACGAGGACAATTCCACGGAACAACATACTAGCGAAGATCTCACTAATGTAAAGGGAAAAAGAGCCAAAAAATGTAATAACATAGAGTTTTTCCCGAAGAGCACTGGAGGTCCTAGTACCTCTACTTTTACAAGAGGCCACCATACCTCCTTTTCCATGGGTGTCCCTAGCGGCACAACATATAAAGGTGTCCCCAGCGGCACAACGCATAAAGGTGTCCTAAGCGGCACACAATATCAAGGTGTCCATCGCGGCACAAAATATCTAAGTGCTCAAAATGACCTCAATGATACTAATAATATTGATGATGATGATCTTTACTTTTATGATGATGCCTCTAATTCACCTGATGAATATGTCTTAGACTTAGACCATGATGATTTAGAATTTAGCTCTCTTGACGACGACCTCGCTCACTCTTCCAAGGATGCCATCCTTGACCCTTTAGGACAAGAAATGTGCTCTCCCCTTAACATCAAGCATCCGAGGAGCTCGGAATGGACCCCTCACGACCATGTGAGTAAATTCATCATTAAGTGGCTTAGAAACCCGCTTGACAGGGACGCTAGAAACCTGCTAAGGGCAGAATGTTGCCGACCCAACATTGGAGATAGAGCTTCTCAGACCCCAAATCTCGACCCAGAACTTATAAAGTACCTTTTCAAGCTGGGAAGAGACCCTAGGAAGGGTATGGAGAGATCTCTAAAAGGCTGCCAAGATAGGGTCCTTGACATCTTGGGCCCCCTGGCAAGAATCATTGATATTTCAGAAGAAAGCCATATTAATGGCATTCCCCTCGACACAGAACTCATTAGAGGTCTTAGTCAAAGAGCCCTCGTCCTCTTAGGTAACGCAAATGCCAGCCTAAATTCTGAGAGGAGAAGAGTGGTCCTCACCAAAATTAGCCCCAAACTCAGTGATCTAGCTGACAAAGAACCTTCTGCCAACCCTAAGGGCTTGCTTTTCGGAGAAGACCTGATTAAGACTCTAGGGAAATACGTTTCTACATTCACAGCCCTAGATAAAGCGCATCAAAATATGAAGAGAGTGTTTAATTCTAATAACCTTTTCGGAAGGGCCGGTAGACGGGGCCAGTCTTCCGGCCGATTCAACAGAAGGCCCTATCCTAGAGGAAGAGGATATGGCGGAAGGGGCTTCTTCAACCCAAACACTCCCCAATTCTTTCCGCAAAGAGGAAGAGGTTTTCGCTCTAGAAGCTTCAGATCCCGCGGAGCGCCTACCGACAACAACAACCAGAGTGAGTACAATTTCTCTCTCTTCTCCTTCCACCCCTTTCCCCAAAGTGGGTGGGAGACTCAAGCTCTTTTTCAACAACTGGAAGTTGATAACACAGGACCCATGGGTTTTAAATACCGTCAGGGGTTTCATGATAGATTTTACACAAACCCCTTACCAATCTTCTTTCCCAAAAGAAATGCCTCTTTCCCTAGATCAGGAAAAGATTATAGAAGAGGAGATCTCTTCCATGCTTCAGAAAGGTGCTATAGTAGAAGTCCCCTTAGGAATGCTAAAATTCATCAGCACCCTTTTCCTGGTCAAGAAGAAAGACAAAGGGTGGAGACCCGTCATAAATCTAAGAGCCCTCAACAAATTCCTTGTTTACAGACATTTCAAGATGGAGGGCATTCATCTTCTCAGGGATTTACTTCTAAAAGACGACTGGCTTGTAAAGTTAGACCTAAAAGACGCCTACTTCACGATTCCTATGGCCAAAACCCACCAACCCTTCCTTCAATTTCTTTGGAAAAACCGTCTTTTCCAATTCAAAGCTCTCCCCTTCGGACTTTCTTCAGCCCCCTGGTGTTTCACCAAGGTAATGAGATCAATCGCTTCATACTTAAGGGAAAAAGGTATTCGCATGATACTTTATCTAGACGATATCCTCATCCTCTCTCAGGACCATTGTCAAATTCTCCAAGATCTAAATACTGTGATGGACCTTTTGGAAAACCTGGGGTTTATTATAAACAGAGAAAAATCCATCCTTTCACCTTCAAAAAAACTGGAATTCCTTGGTTTTTCAGTAGATACCACAAGTTGTCTTCTACTTCTTCCTCCAAAAAAGATATCCAAAATAAAAAAAGAAATAAGACATATCCTAAAACTTCAGAGTTTTCCCCTAAGGGAACTAGCCCGATTACTAGGTCTCCTTTCCTCTTCGATTCAAGCCATCTTCCCAGGTCCTCTAAATTATCGTGCACTTCAGAGGGTGAAAGCGAGGGCCCTTCAATCGGGCCTCTGGTACGGAGACCTTATCTCGCTAGACCAGGAGGCCAAGGTAGAACTGACCTGGTGGTTAGACAACCTAGAGGCATGGAATGGGAAAGCAATTTTTGGATCAACTCCCGAATTCGTTTTAGAATCAGATGCCAGCCTTCATGGCTGGGGAGCATGCTTTCAAGGCCAGAACACTGGTGGAATTTGGTCTCTGGAAGAATCCTTACATCATATAAATTTTCTGGAATTGACAGCTGGTCTTTACGCCCTGATGAGCTTCAAACAATTCATCCAGGGCAGGTCTATCATCCTAAAAATGGACAATATCTCCGCCGTCGCCTACATAAATCGGCTAGGTGGAACCAAATCTGCCGACCTATCCAATCTTGCCAAGAAACTTTGGATGTTCTGCTTGGAACACAAAATCGCCTTAAGAGCCGAATATCTCCCAGGCAAATCCAATGTATCGGCAGACTGGAACTCAAGATTCCTTTTGGACTTCAGCGATTGGAAACTCAACGTCTCCGTTTTCAATTCCCTCAACTTCTACTGGGGACCTCTAGATTTAGACCTCTTTGCCAGCAGACTAACCTTCCAAATCGTGAATTATTACAGTTGGATGCAAGACCCGGGTGCTCTGGCAGTGAATGCCTTCCTCCAACCTTGGCAAGGCAGAAACAGCTACGCCTTTCCCCCCTTTTCCATGATTCAAAGAGTGCTTCAGAAAGTCAGACTCCACCAATGCTCAATCGTGTTAATCACTCCCTTTTGGCCCTCTCAAGCCTGGTTCCCAACGGCCCTAGAGATGAGTTACGACTTCCCATTCCTAATTCCCTTCCTTGCGGACCTTCTTACAGACATAGACGGTCATCTTCACCCCATGGTTCAATCAGGGAAACTGAACCTTCTTGCCTGGAGAGTGTCAGGAGATCCAATGACCTCTCAGGACTTTCGTCAACAGCTTCAACTCTCCTCGGCGAATCTTGGGCCCCTGGCACACACTACCGATACAACAACATTTGGAAATCTTGGGTTCGTTGGTGCTTGGAAAGGAATCTGGATTCCGTACAGGCACCTATCGTTGACATAGTCAATTTTCTGGTCGAACAATTTGAAAGAGGCCTTAGTTATAGATCTATCAATTGTTATAGATCTGCCATCTCCGCTGGTCACTCCCTTATTAACGGTAAAACTATTGGTAAAAACGCAATTGTTTGCAGGGTTCTTAAAAGTATAAGACTCAGAAGACCTCCTAAACCCAGATATCAATCCCTCTGGGACGTGAACCTGATCCTTGACCTTTTTTCTAATTGGCCTATTAATTCACTCTTAGACAATAAAAAACTTTCTATTAAACTGGCTACTTTACTTTGCTTAATTTCCTGTCGTAGAGTCTCTGATGTCAAAGCCTTAGAGATATCTAATAGATCCTATACCATGTTTGGAGTTAACTTTGAACTCTTCAGGAGAACAAAGACCATGTCCAATTCTATCTTTTATCCTCGTTTCGATGATTATCCCAAACTCTGCGTGGTTGATTGTATGAAAGAATACGATTCTAGAATGAATTCTCTTCGACCTCTTAATGCGACACAGTTGCTCATTTCTTTCGTAAGACCACACAAACCGGTTTCTTCTAGTTCTATCTCTAGATGGGTTAAGATTGTGTTAAACCTAGCAGGTATCGACCTTAATATTTTTAAACCACACTCTATCAGAGGTGCTATGGCCAGTAAGTCTTTCTGGTCCGGAGGTAAGTTGGATGATATCCTCAAGGCTGCTGATTGGTCTAATGCTCGGACCTTTGCTCATCATTACTGTAAACCTATCCCGCATGTGTCTGACGTAGTATTACAAAGCTACCAACAAGCATAATGGTAGCCTCCGGTCTTGTAATGAAATTGCGATTCTCCTATTAACATGACCAGAGAATGTGGATTTCATTAAAGACACGGAGGCTAACATTATCCCTCCCTCCTCTTTCCCTTTGGAGGTTGTTATGTTTCTATAGAAGTTATTCTAATGTTTATTGTTCAATTCTATAGATTTTGGTTGACTTGACTTATGTTTTTTCATACATTGTTGTTTGACATCAGTCTTTTGCTCTTGTCATACTTGCACTAATTTTCTCTTTTTTGCAGATGCTCTCTAAAGAATTTTGGATTAGAGTTTCTTCCTTCTTCTCCATCTTCGGTGTCCTTCCTTCTGTGACTTCCTACGTTTCATCATCAAGACGTTTTCTCTTCACTTACTAAGTTCAAAGGATTTTATCGAACTTATCCTGTTTTCTTCGCGATTTAAAAGAGGCAGATTACTGTGGGCTCATGCCTTTTACTGTGGTTAATGTTCTATTTGGAATACTTCCTTTGTGATGTATGCGGCTGTCCTGGTGACGCAATTAAAAGTGTAAGCATAATGTTAGCCTCCGTGTCTTTAATGAAATCCAGATTCTCTGGTCATGTTAATAGGAGAATCGCAATTGACTTCCATGTTTGGCTTATTTGGTTTACTATCAGTCCCTAGTAGAGTGCACCAGGGGTGCCAAGGGCTTGTATATCCAAATGCTGCTAGTGGGCTTGCAGCACTGGTTGTGCCACCCACAGAAGCAGCCGGGTAAAATATGTCTAAGGTCTGCCATTGCAGAACCTACATACAGTCTGGTACTGTTATGCTGACTGGGCAAAGTGTCCCCACTTGCCAGTCCCTAAACCTTCCCTTACCTTCATGTTAGTCACCCCTATGGTAGGCCCTAGGGCAGGGTGCATTGTAAGGATAAGGTAGGACGTGCCCTGAAGTGTGTGGCATGTCCTAATAGTGAATCACAGCCATTTTCGTTTTTCACTATTGTAAGGCAACCTGCTCTCCATAGGCCAGAATGGGCTGCTAGATTATAACACTCTATAATCCTAGCAGGCTCAGGAAGCATGGTAGAAATTCATGTTTAGTATGCCTGAACTCGGAATAATAAAATACATCTTTTAGCAAAGGTTATTTTAATATCCTGGGTTTGCAAATGCTACTTTTAGAAAGTTAGCCTTTGCGTGCCTAACCATTTCAGTCCGCCTCTGGAGGGGGAGCTATTTTCTTTGTGTGTAGCTTGAGTGACAGGGATGGGAAGTTCCAGGAGACAGGCTGGGGCTGCCAGGTGGTGAATAGAGAGATTACACCAGGATGGGTGGGAGGAGTGCACCTTGACTCTGAATAGGGCCGTGCTCTGCCACCACAATGCTGGCTCCACCCCCTGGGGAGTGTCTGATGTCTCTGCCCTGCCTGCTGAAAGAAGAAGCCAGAGTCTCAACAACAAAGTGCTCCTCACTGAAAAGAACTGGACTGGGATTATGCAAAGGCCCCCCTGGCCTGTAAAGACAAAAGAAACTTGGTATAAATGTAGGAGCCCTGATCCTAAGAAATCAGATCCTGATTGAACCACGAAGAAACTCTGCCTGACTAGAAGCACCTGGAAGAAGCTGAAGGAGGAGTAACTTTCCCTGACCTGGGGGATTGGCCTGCAGTTGGCACCTTGCTGAGAAAGGAGAGGAAAAGACTGAAAGAGACTTTGCAACTTTGTTTCAACAATCTCCAAGGGCTTGGAAGAGAGCTTGCCCCCTGAACTGAGTCCCAGGACCATTGGACTCATCTGCCTTCCAAAACTGAGTTGCCTGGACAATTCTTGCTTGTTTCCCACTGGATTTGGCCCCAGTATGACTCGTACCCCATCCGCCGCGAAGCCGTGTCTTTGCCGACTGGCACCGTGTGTCTACGCTGATTTAAAAGCGTTAGTACGCACCGTATCCCTCCCGGCCGCATCGCACCTAACCTTCCCCGCCGATTCAAGACGTACAACCCTGGCTGCCTAATCCTGTACGCCGGACCCAAGCTTCGTTGTCCCGCAGGTACGGTCCGTACGCTGCTAGACGTACTGCACTGTGCCGTGCTCAGAGCCGAGACACCGCATCACACCGATCCTCCCCATACGCTGTACGGCGCCGAGAAGTGTCGCCGCCTATCCACACCGAAGGTACGGCTTGAACGCCGAACGCTACGGACTCTGCAAGCCGATCCGGGCCATCCGCAACGTATCCCTGAAGGTCCCGTATCAACACCGCGTACTGACGCCGCGACCCAACCAGCATCCGAATACGCTGCCGGGCTACGACCCGGACCCATCGACTTGTCCCGCACTGTCCGTCGCGGACCCCACGAACTTAAGGTACTTTGTTCTGTTCGCACCGCAGCGTGCACTCCACGGACCCCAGAGTCCGCAACGATTGTTTGACTCGTACTTTCCTTGTTTTTAATGCCAATGAGTCGCACTTCCAGGTACGAACCGTACAGAGCCTGAAAAGAAGCATAATTGACTAAAAGAAGCCTATTTTTGTATTTTAAGCCTTTCTACAAGAACATTGAACTTTGAAATAATACTGTGGTCATTTCTTTTTTTAATCATTTTTTTTATTTTTTGCAAAACAACACAGTATCCCCCCACCCCCCGGACCATCACTCGGGGAACAAGTAATTCATATATTTAACCAACAGAGAGCAGATTTTTACATAAGAGAAAACAAAAAAAAAAAAAAACAAGACCTGGAAGGCAAACAGAATTTTGCGATATACGACATATCAATATCCATTTTTCGCAATCAATTTTCTTGCGTCCAGGCAATCAATGGTGCCCAGATCTTCATACCCCTCTTCCTCTTGTCCCTCCCTTTGTTCTTATAAATGGCAACCTCTAGACTGCAGGTCGCCAATAGTCGAGCTCTCCATTCGAAGAATGATGGGGTTATTGGATCTATCCAGGCAGAGGCGATACACATCCTGAAGATGGCCATACCAACAAATATTAGCCCCTGTTGCTCGCTTGGACGGCCGTTGTTGGAAACCCCCAACAATACTTCTGTATTTGCAATATTAATCTTACAATGTAGAATCCTTGATAGAAAGTCGGATATTTCAGATAGAACTTTAGTTAAGACGGGGCATGAAGCAAACATATGCGTTAAATCGGCTGCCGGAAGAGCACATCTTGGACAAAGCGTTCCATTCCCCGTCCCCCATTTTGCGAGTCTTTCAGGAGTGTAATAAAGTGAGAAAAATGTTTTGAAAAATTGTGCCTGAAGTTTCATAGACATTAAATGAGTTAATGACATATCATAGGCCTCGCAAGGGATTTGGGATATAACCCCCAGTCTGGTCTGCCATGTCGTCAGGTGTTTGTTCATATCATCGGGTAATAGAGCATTTAGTCCAGCATATAACTCTCCAATTCTAGGGGTCTTAACTAGTCTCAATTTTTCTATAATATCACACCGATGAAATTTGATAGGGCCACTCGTTTTCCTATTTAAAAAATCTCTCACCTGGAGAAATTTAAAAAAATCCTGATTTGTCAGGTGGAACTCAATTTTTAATTCATTGAATGATTTTATTCCCCTATCAGAAAAGAAACAACCTAGTCATTTAACACCTAGTTCAGCCCATCTTTGTATATATATATATCATGAAATATTTCTGGAAGATCCACGTTCTGAAGTACGGGGGTATAATATGAATATCGACCTAGACCGATTAGTTTTTTTATATTACGCCATACTTTGAAAATGCTGGAAATAGTTTTGAATTTTACTTTTTTGAAGTAGTCATCGTTCATATGGCGCCACAGACAACCAATACTGTCTTCACCCAAGATTAGTTCTTGCGGGGTGGGTGTAATATGACCCATTGGGTTCTCCATTCAAGAGACTATTGCTGTATTTTAGTACAGTGGCCCAATAGTATAGTTTAAAGTTTGGTAGTGACCATCCCCCACGTTCTCTAGGTAAAGTGATCCATCTAAGTGCTGTACGTGATTTATTATATCCCCAAATAAAATGTGAAAACATAGAATCAATATTTTTAAAAATTAGTGGGGAAAATTCAAGACAGATGGCTCTAAAAAAATATAAGAATTTAGGAAAGAATAACATTTTAACCACATTACATCTTCCACCAATAGTTAAATGTAGATTGTGTAGCGAGATAATTCTTTGTTAGTTTGAATTATTAGGGGTAGAATGTTATCTTCCACAATGTTTTCGATTTTAGCACTAATGCTTACTCCGAGATATGTTGCTTTATCAACAATCCTCATATCATTCATAATGATTTTCTTATTTACTACTATCTGGGCTTTGCCGGAATTCAATTTATATCCAGAGATTTGGCCGAAATCTAATGCCTCTAGCTCTATATGTTTCATCGCTTCGATAGGATCACTTGTAACAATAGCTATGTCATCTGCGTAGCCCAAGCATTTTATTTCTAAATTGCGAATTTTAATGGGAAGTATTGAAGTTTTAAATTTTAATCTTTGTATAAATACATCAATATAGATGGCAAACAAGAGGGGTGAACAAGGGCATCCCTGTCTTGTACCCCTATGAATGGTAAAGCTGTCAGACAATATGCCATTTATCAAGACTCGGGCAGTGGGGTTTATATAGAGTTGTTTAGTTGCCTGTATATATTTTGCTCCAATCCTGCAGTTTGCCATTGCTGCTCATAAAAATTTCCAAGATACCCTTTCAAATGCTTTTTCTGCATCCAACAGTATAAGCGACATAGGGTCACCTGTCACTCCTGTGTAGTCAAAAAGGGAAATGACTCTTTGTATATGATCGGTTGTGGATCTCCCAGGAATAAAGCCGTGTTGTTCTTCCAAGACAATTTTATGAATAATGGGTGCCAATCGGGCTGCTAAGATTTTAGAGTAAATTTTTTAATCCCCATTAATCAAAGTAATCGGACGATAAGAGCCCATTTCTTTAGCGTCTTTATTTTTCTTCGGGAATACAATAATTTTAGCGTTTGACCAAGATTTTGGTGGGTTCCCTCCATGAAAAATATGTTGAAAAAGTAGTGTTAGAATGTTTTTTAGTTGAGGGGCAAATTTAGCATAAAATTCAGTAGGGATTCCGTCCATGCCTGAAGCTTTTCCCTTAGATAGGCCAGTAATTGCCATTAATATTTCTTCCCAGGAAATTGGGCTATCTAGGAATTCCTGGTCATCTGATTGCAAGCGTTCAGGGATTGACAGATCTAAATAAGTTTTGGGGTCCCCGCTATCGTTATCATCTTCATGGTATAGTTCCCTATAAAACTTCTGAAAAGCCATCCTTATTTCCGCGGGTTCAGATCTTAGGCCCATATCTGGATCTCTAATTTCTTTGATTAAAGCGGATGAAGTTTCTTCTCGAGTTCTAACAGCTAGCTGATGCCCCACTGTTTTGTTAAACTCGTATATTTTTTTCATATTGGCGTTAGCCCGAGCAATAGCTTTTCCGACAAATATTTCGGAGATATAATTTTTAGCTATTGTCACTTTACCCATCTCATTATCTATCGTCCTGCCTTCCTGTAATGCTTTAGTTAGATCCTCTTCAGCTCTTCGTAGATCTTGCTCTAATAATGCCATGTTTTGTTTTTCCCTTTTATTATTTTTTAATGAGAATTTCAAAGTTTCACCCCTGACTCAAGCCTTCAAGGTATCCCATACTACATCGATTGAAGTAGATCCAACATTTTCTTCAAGGAAAACCGGGATTCATGTACACATTTGTTGACAATATGCTTCATTATAGAGTAATGCTCTTTCAAATGTCCATATATTAATTTTGGATCTTGTTGGAGAAATCATGAGGCTAAGCATTAAAGGATTATGGTCCGACAGAACCCTAGCTAATTTGTCGATATAATAATTTGATCTCAGAGAATTGGACATAAGCATATAATCAAGACGTACTCGTTTTAAATGAGGGAATGAGAAAAAAGTATATCCAGGATCTGTAGGATATTTAGTTGCCCACCCATCAACTAAACCATGAAGCAGGCACATTTCTTTTAAAGCATTAAAAACTTTATTTTTCCTACCCTGATATATAAATCTTTTATCCGAAGCCATCCGTTAGGTAAATGGATGTTTAGATCTCCACAGATAATCATGGGTAGAGGCCGATGTGTTAACTCATTAGAGATCTGGATCAATACCTCTGGATCGTGGCTATTACTTCCATATATTGTGCATATAGTTAGTTTTTCTTCCCCATTATTAATATGGCATTCGGCTATTACGAATCGTGCAAGTGTATCTACAACAGTTCGAGGGAATTGCACTTCCCCCCCTTCGCTAAGATAGTTACCCCTTTTGTGCGTGTTCCCTGAGTTGTGGCGGCAATCATTCGATATCCGAGTGTTTTTAGTAAATGATGTTGAGCCCCCTCGATATGTGTCTCTTGAAGACAAACAATAGCAGCCCCAGTAGCTTTAAGACCTTCTGAAACTTTCTGTCTTTTCTTTAGATCGTTAAGACCACAGATATTCATAGATAATATGTTGAGTCTAGCCATTATAGTTTTTTATTCTCCCGACACGTTTAGATTTACTGGATTTTTCTTTTTTAATAATCTCTAAATGATAACTATATAGTTTGTGATAGTATTGAATCATGCTCTACTTCCCTTTAAGTGAATCCTTGTTCCCCCCCTCTCCCCTCCTCCTTCTCCCCACCCCACCACCCCCTCCCTCCCAGCCAACAAATGAGGCATCCTAGGTGCCGAGGTACCCAAGTGTGGGCGTCTGAGTGATTCACCCGATTCAGCCCCCAGGTGGCCCACTCCTGTGTCCCATGAAAAAGCAGGTGATGACAAATTTAATAGATCATCTCTATAGACTAACTAAGTTTGTTCTATTAAAATCTGGATTCATAGATTGTTACGATAGCGGTCCCCTTGGGCCTTTTCACTCCAATATTTCAAGCGCTCAGAATTAAGGTATTTTTTTTTTTTACACAAATATCATTTTCTATCTACAATTTTTTTTCCTTTGGAAGGATTATCAGAATATCTTGGTTCAGGTTCAGATATTTCCTTTAAATATTCTTGTGCTTGGATATCACTTATAAAGCTTCTCGTAGTGCCTTTATAGATTATTTTTAGTCTCGCTGGATTTTGAAGGTAAACAGTTGCACCCATTTTTTCAAAGGGTGTAAATAACTGTCGCATCTTCCACCGTCTCTCTATGGTGGAGTGTGCGAAATCTGGTCGAACAAAGAATTTAAATCCTTTATATTCTCTTTGAGATGTTGGTCTGGCTAATTTATAAATGGATTCACGAAGGAGGAAGTTCCCAAAGTTAATTAGTATTGCTCTAGGGTATTGTTGAGGTTTCTGAGAATGTTTAGATAACATCAAAGGAAATCGATGAGCTCTCTGTATTTCCTTGTCCAGATCCCAACCTTCAAGTTCCGGGAAGGTGGATTTAAGAAGCATGATCATGAAACCTCTTGCATCATTTCCTTCGGATCCTTCGGGAATTCCAAGAAACCGCAGATTGTTTCTTCTCGATCTGTTTTCATAATCCTCGATTTTAAACATAAGGTCCTTTATGATCCCGTCATGTTCTATTTCTTTTTTGCGAACATCGATAACATCGGTTTCCAAATATTCTGTACGTGTTTCTACAGAGACCAATCTGTCTAAGATCTCAATGCATGTATTACCAATTTTCTTAATTGCACCTTGCAGTTTTTCGATGGCATCATGATTTCTTTGGTTGTCTTCCTTAAGATATTTGTGGAGATAATTAATTGAGCTCAGGATTTCACCAAGTGATGGTTCCACTCTTGAACCAGAATTTTTCAGATTGAAGTTCCCCCCTTTCATCTCTTCCAAATCTGAACATTGTTGTTTCATATCATCCCTACTCTGTAAGAGGGGATTTCCCCATGTAGAGCGTATTTTTCTTTTGACCATGTCAGTTCCGATACCGGGATCATTAATTTCATCGTGAATTGCTTTGTTATGTCTTTGATGTTTAGATCTTTTTTTCCCTAATCTTTTCCTAGGAGTTGTACCTGAAGTGTTTTTGCCAGATTTTTGAGATTCAGGGGAGTTTAAATTATCGTCAATTTGTCCAGAGCTCAAATCGCTTGAATCCGTAATAGCACTAGGTTCGCTTGATATAGACAATCCAGTTTCGTATATATCGGAGTCCAAGTCTTCCTCAGTAGTTGCTTTATTTGCGGACAGTTTTTGATTCTCACCTGAGGCATGATCAGAGGCAAGTTCCTGTAGTATTGATCTTATCGGCTGATCCTTGTTGCTATTGTTTGGTACTAGATGTTTAATTCTTGTTTTGTGTTCGATTAGTGTAATCTTTGCCCCTTCTTTTTTCTGAGTAGGTACAGGGATAAATCTGCGGGAGGCAGAATGTTGATCAATATCTTTCTCAGAATTTAAAGATCCAAGATCCATAGTGACAGCACATCCCGGGAGTTAATCTCCGGCACTGTTCATATCGCTATTTGGACCACTAGGATTGTTGTCATGTATCTCGTAATCTCTTTTACTAAGACAATCCTTTGGTAGAGGGCTAAAAATAGTAAATATTCTAGGTTGGGAGGTTATCGGTTGTCCAGTAATTTTAGCAGTAGCTTTTAGGTTTTTGATTGTTTGGAGTCGTTGTGCTTTCTTAACTGACAATTCCATGTCAGAAATATCCTCTTGCCTTTTCTCATCCGTAGATTCATTTTGTTTTATTTTCGCCTTTACCTTTTCATTTTCATTCTCTTTTTGTAGGTTTTTTTCCTTTTCTTTACTTTTCTCTTTCCGTTTATTGCGCTCTTGAGTTTCTTGAACCTTAAGTCTTGTATTCCTTTCAACATTATTCTCTTTAGCCTTAAACCCTCTTGTTTCCGGTCCTTTTAGCCGCCCATTATTTTTTTGCGATATTGGTGATATTCGCAACTGTTGAGTAATCGTAGAGTTCCCTAAGTCATGTGCATCATGTATATTGTGAGCATCTTCTATGTTATTCAGATTTTTTTAGTATTTGCAGATAATTGTATATCTACCTCTCTTTGTTTCTGCTGTGAATTCTGTGAATTCTGCTCACCGCCCTTCAAATGAATAACCGGTACAGGGACATGTTTCTCATGATTCTCATGATTCTCATGATTCTCATGTTTCTCAGCGGATGCTGTAAGTCCACGTTGCATCAGAGCGTTTGGATCATCTTCTACTGCTGCTGTTGCCATGTCTCGTACTATCCGTGTCTGTATCTGTATCTTAATCTGTATCTGTATCTGTATCTGATTGGATCTGCTATTCTGTATCTGTAATTTACTGGCACGGTTTATTGGTATTTTCACAGCCCCCGTTGTCTTCTTTGTCCCTTCTCTCGTTTTTATCTGTACGATTGCCCAGTATAGCCAGGCTTTCTTTTTCCTTTTCTTTTTTTTCTGTTTACTTGTTTTATGTACTATAACAGAGTTCAAATTACTTATATTGTGTCTGTTTGTTGTCACCGTGTGTTCAAAGGACTCAAAGAGTTCAACAGGGTCATAAGATTCAGCTCCTAGCTTTCGCAGACCAGCTCTTTCCCTCGTTGTCTCTCTCCCATTCCCTGGGTGTGTCGTGTTTGTCGAGAGCATTCAAAGGCACTCTAAATCACCTGGAGGCCGAGGGGTTTCCTTGACGACGAAATGCAATACCAGGAAATTCTCAGATGTGCGAGCGTGCGTGCGTGCGTAGCACGTGACACGTGATACGCAGCTGACACAGAAATAAATACGGGCGCTTCGAGTCTGCTGATGACGCCCACGAGAAAGAAACTGGCAACAGCATGAGCGCAATGCCACAAACAAAATGCGACCACGCTCAATATCGGGAGACCCCAAGAGCTGCAGAGTTTGAGAGAAAATCCCACACAGACGCTCTAACAATCCTCCGCACGATGAAAGTTTATCATTGTGCCAGTAAGTACTTCCTCTGTTTTTTTTTTTAAGTTAAGAGAATCGTATCCCGTAGCCCCACTGTGTTGCCCCTTTAATGTCTTTCAATGACTCACTCTACACATATCGTCTTGCTTTCAAAAGCCTGCCATATTTTACCGAACACCCGGACACCCGGGATCCCAGTGCAGTCACAGTCACAAGCAGTTGCAGATGGTAAGCGATATATAAATAGCAGATGGTAGAGACTAGTAAATACTAGTAAATGTTGGATGTTGATGATATACAGCAAGAGGCAGACAATAATTGGCAATCTCAAACGGGACCGATGCCAGGCAGACAGATGGGCGGGCAGTTAGATTAGGTTGGACTCAGGCTCAGAAACATGTTCAGGAGCGTAGGTAAGCAAATTTCAACTTAATATAAACAGTTTAGCAGGTCGCTCGCTGCCGGTCGTAATCCTTACTACATTCGTTTCTCTCCTCTTGGTCAGCCCATCCTTTTCCACATCTCATTTTTCTCTCGTCCACACCTTCTCCTTCACCTTCGCCTTCGCCTTCTCACATTCTGCACACAGGAGCGAGGCACACAAGGTGAGACTGAACCGACCTCTCACTCAGGCGCCATCTTGCCTCGAAAGGAGTACTGTGGTCATTTCTAATCGTTATTCTGGTCTTGTGCTAAGCCTTATATAAAGAAAACTATTTTTATACAACCTTGACTGGTGTCCATTTGTGGTGTGTCATTGTATTACTGTATGTGTTCACAAATGCTTAACCTATGACGCCCTGAGAATAGTCTTGACTGCTTGCGCCACACTACCTAAAGGGTGAGCAGGGGTTATTTGAAAGGGTGATCCCCTTATCCTGACTTAGAAGTAAGAGTCCCTGCTTGTCACCGGTGCATACCTGTGCCAACCAGAGATTTCCAATTCTAACATTGGTGGTCAGCGGTGAGGATTTGAATTTGCATTTGTGAGTCATGTACAGTGATTGAGTGAACACCACGTAGTGAGTTCAGATCGATAACGCAGCCACACAGTATTGATTTTTGTTTTTGCTGAAGAATCTCCACTTTAAGAAACCATGCCTAGCTCAGTCAATGGAGGCAGAACGGCCTCTATATTCTCTGGGGTTGATGACATAGATTGGGAGGAGAGAGCACTGCTGAGGTGCACAGGTGAAGTCTTGAAAGGATACCTCTCCAAGTACAGAATTAACCAAACTGGATTGAAAAACAAGGAGCAGTATACCAAGGCGCTGAGGGCCTGGTACGAATGCAAGTTCCCAGAGAATGTGCTGGAGGTGATACCCCCAGAAGGTGCTTCTGAGCCTGGCCGAGGCCTGTCACCAGAGGAGATGGCCGACAGGATGGCTGCAAGAGCACATGAAGTGGAGATGGCAAAGCTTCAAATGGAAATGGAAAGACAAAGGCTGGCCATGGAGCATGAAGTAAAAATGAGGGAGTTGGATCTCAAGGCCAAGAGTTTAGACCGCTCTCCCTCTGGTGGCAGCAATTTAACAGAGTCAAGGGTGCACATTCCTAAAGATGTGGTGAAAGAGTATTACAAGCAGGATGATATTGGGCAGTGGTTCAGGGCCTACGAAGTAGCCATGTCCTCCCAGCGAGTCCCTGAGAGAGATTGAGGAGCGGGGTTGTGGGGAAGGTTCCTGAGTGAGGGGCGGGACACACTGCTTGATCTCCCCTCTGATGTCACCACATCCTATCCACACATGAAGGAAGCTCTGATGACAAGGTATGGGTTAACTCCTGAATTGTACAGGCAGAGATTTAGGGAATGCACCAAGAATCCTGGTACCACTTATGTAGAATATGTGACTTTTTTTTCCAGAGCGCTAGATGGTTGGGTGAAGGGTAGCAAAGTGAATGATTACCAAGGGCTGTTTGATCTAATTGCATGGGAGCACTTGTCTGATAATTGTTTTCCTGAGCTACGCCAGCACCTGATCGATAGCAAGCTAACTAACCCTAGGAAGCTTGCTGAGGAGGCGGACCGCTGGATCAGCACCAGGGTCCACAAGGGTCCTGTGGGAGGCCCCGCCAAAGGTGGTCAGGGTCCCCAGCAGAAGAGTGGGGGGGGACAAGGGTAAACAGAGGGAGTTCTACAGATGGCCCCAAAGTAATTCCCAGGGGAACCAAGGGAAAGGTTCTCAGCCACCCCCACCCCCGAAGCAGACCGGGTCCCCAACACGTAACCCTGTTCAAAGAGGGCCCCCCAGATGTTACAAGTGTAACAACCTGGGGCACTATTCCATGGATCCCAAGTGCCCCATGTTTGGTAAACCAGCACCCCCTGGTGCTCCACCCCCCAAGCAGGTGGCTAGTGTAGCCTTTGGGAGGGAGGGAGATGTCCAAGGGGAGGGGGATCCCGTACAGATGACCCTAGTCTCATTAGGAGACAGTGAGATGGTCGCTGAGGCCCAACTGCCCCCCAATACTCAAAAGTATGGGCAGTGGGTGACCATAAATGGCCAAAGGGTGGGGGCTCTTAGAGATACAGGAGCCAGTGTGACTGCTGTCAAGCAACACCTGGTGTCTCAAGAGCAGGTTGTCCCACACGCATTCTGCCGTGTTGTCAACGCCGACAACACAGAGAGTTAGTGTCCAATGGCTCAGGTTCCCTTTGAGTGTGGGGGGGTCTCTGGTACTCTGCAAGTGGCTGTGAGAGCGGCCATGCCTCTTGATTGTCTATTAGGTAATGATTTGGAGAGCTCCCCTTGGGAAAAGGTGGAGAAGACGACTCACCTGCGGATGGTGGGTTTACCTGATTGGGCGTGCGTGACCACCCGGTCGATGGCAGCCAGTAGGGGTATTGAAGGGACCCTGGAGCCTATAGGAGAGGCCCAGGAACCGGCCTTAGGGAGAGGGCGCAGGAGGCACGGGGAAACCGGCTCCTAACGTTCCCACGGCCCAGGAGGAAGCAGACCTTGAGGGGGATGCCCTGGAGCCTACAGGGGAACAGATAGCCAAACTGGGGGACGTGTCTGAGCTGACCCATTGGCAGCAAGAAGGAGGCCCCACCAGGGAGGAATTCTGCAGGGAGCAGAAGGAGTGCCCCTCTCTAGTGGGTATGCGGTAGCAGGCTGCAGCCCATGCCAATGGTGATCAGTCCGGTACTCACTTAATCTACTGGGAGAACGACCTCCTGTACTCAAAGCCTAAAGTTGCTGAACCTGGGTCAACCTGTGCACTGGTGGTACCCCAGAAGTTCAGAGCCTTCCTACTGGGGCTGGCTCACGACGTTCCGTTAGCAGGGCATTTGGGGCAGGACAAGACCTTCGAAAGGCTTGTCACCCACTTTTATTGGCCTCAAATGCGCAAGAGTTCTGACACTCACTGCAGGACATGCCAGACTTGCCAGGCAAGTGGTAAGAGTGGAAGGAAGCTGAAGGCTCCACTCCAACCGTTCCCTGAGGTCAGTACTCAATTCCAGCGAGTGGGGATTGATATTGTGGGGCCACTGGACCCCAAGACAGCCATGGGCAACAGGTTTATCCTGGTCTTGGTGGACCATGCCACCCGGGAACCCTGAAGCCATCCCTCTGAGGACAGTGACGGCCCCCATGGTGGAACGGGCACTGATGGGAATTTTCTCACGAGTAGGATTCCCTCTAGAGGTGGTGTCTGACAGGGGGACCAATTTCATATCGAAATATATGAAATCCCTTTGGCAAGAGTGTGGTGTGACGTACAAGTTCACCACCCCTTACCATCCCCAAGGAAACGGGTTGGTTGAGCGCTTCAACCGAACCCTAAAAGGCATGATTATGGGTCTTGAGGAACCCATGAGGCGTAAGTGGGACGTCCTCTTACCATGCCTTCTCATTGCGTACCGTGAGGTGCCACAAAAGTCTCTGGGGTTCAGTTCCTTTGAGCTTTTGTATGGCCACCCAGTACGAGGACCTCTTAGTCTGGTCAAGGAAGGCTGGGAGCAATCTCCCAGGAAACCTCCCCAGAATGTATACAGTTACATGCTGGCTCTCCAGAACCAGACTAGGCGTTTCAGGCAACTTGCTGAGGCAAACCTGGAAGCCAGCCAGGAGGAGATGAAGCGGTGGTACGACCAGAATGCCACTCTGGTTGAGCTTCAACCTGGTCAAAAGGTATGGGTCCTGGCCCCTGTGGAGCCCTGTGCACTCCAGGACAAGTGGACAGGACCCTTTGAGATTGTGGAGCGCAAGAGTTCTGTCACCTACTTGGTGGACTTGCAGTCTCCGAGGAACCCCTTGAGGGTCCTCCATGTCAATCGACTGAAGCCCTACTTGGAGAGGTCCGAAGTGGGCATGCTCTTGGCCACAGATGATGGGACGGAGGAGGAGTCTGAGCCTCTTCCTGACCTCCTGGTAGCCTCAGAGCGAGACGGGTCAGTGGATGGAGTTAACCTCTCACCCACCCTGACCCCCGAGCAACAGGATGACTGCCGCCAGCTGCTGGAGCAGTTTCCTGACCGGTTCTCCCTGGTTCCTGGTATCACAGATTGGTGCGTCCATGATGTGGATGCAGGAGACAGCTTACCTGTGAAGCACAAGGCTTACAGGGTAACTGACAGGGTCAGAGCCTGCATCAAAGAGGAGGTCTCAATGATGCTTGCTCTAGGGGTGGTTGAGTCCTCCAGCAGTCCTTGGGCCAGCCCAGTGGTCTTGGTCCCAAAGGCTGCAGCGCCGGGTGCCACACCCAAACTCCGGTTCTGTGTGGACTACAGAGGACTCAATTCAGTCACGAAGATTGACGCGCACCCCATCCCCAGAGCTGATGAGCTCATCGATCGGTTAGGGGCTGCACGGTACCTCAGCACGTTCGATTTAACGTCTGGGTACTGGCAGATCGCCTTGACTGATGGGGCCAAAGAGAGGTCCGCATTCTCCACACCAGATGGGCATTTCCAGTTCCGGGTTATGCCATTTGGGATGAAGAATGCTCCTGCCACCTTCCAGAGGTTGGTCAACCAGGTGTTGGCTGGGCTGACCGGGTTCAGCGCCGCATTCCTGGATGACATCGCAGTGTTCAGTGGCACATGGAAAGAACACCTGCAACACCTCTGGGAAGAGTTGATGGCACTGCGCAAGGCAGGCCTCACGATCAAGGCAAGCAAGTGTCAGATCGGGCAGGGTTCAGTGGTGTACTTGGGACACCAAGTAGGGAGCGGCCAGGTGGCGCCCCTACAACCCAAGATTGAAACCATCAAAGCCCCCAAAGACCCAGACAGAGGTGAGGGCCTTTTTAGGACTCACAGGGTACTACAGGAGGTTTGTCAAGGGGTATGGCAGCATTGTTGCCCCCTTGACAGAGCTGACTTCGAAGAAGCATCCCAGAAAAGTGATATGGACTGACACCTGTCAGTAGGCTTTTGACACCCTGAAAACTGCCATGTGCCCGTGATCTTGGCTCCTGACTTCTCCAAAGAATTCCTTGTGCAGACAGATGCATCAGAGCATGGTGTAGGGGCTGTTCTCGCACAGATCACTGAGGAGGGCTTTGACCAACCCGTAGCCTTTATTAGTAGGAGGTTACTTCCCCGGGAACAAAAGTGGAGTGCGATTGAGCGAGAAGCATTTGCTGTGGTCTGGGCATTGAAGAAGCTAAGACCCTACTTGTTTGGGTCTCACTTCCAGGTTCAAACAGACCACAGGCCCCTCAGGTGGTTGATGCAGATGAGGGGTGAGAATCCTAAGTTGTTGAGGTGGTCCATTTCCCTACAGTGGATGGATTTCATGGTGGAACATCGCCCCGGTACAGACCACGCCAACGCTGATGGGCTTTCCAGATTTTTCCGCCTTAGTGATGATAACTCCCTGGGGTAGGGTAGTTCTCCCCACATTTCAGCTGGAGGGGACACGTGTTAGACCTGGCACCATTGGCGTGGGTCACCCTTCCATTTTTGTCTGTGCCTCAATGTATTTATGTGCTGGAGTTAGCTGCTCAGGGCACTGTGCCACTGCCATCCAGTGCCACAGTGCAAGTGCTCCCTATGGGAAAATGTATTATGTGAATTGACTTCCATGTTTGGCTTATTTGGTTTACTATCAGTCCCTAGTAGAGTGCACCAGGGGTGCCAAGGGCTTGTATATCCAAATGCTGCTAGTGGGCTTGCAGCACTGGTTGTGCCACCCACAGAAGCAGCCGGGTAAAATGTGTCTAAGGTCTGCCATTGCAGAACCTACATACAGTCTGGTACTGTTATGCTGACTGGGCAAAGTGTCCCCACTTGCCAGTCCCTAAACCTTCCCTTACCTTCATGTTAGTCACCCCTATGGTAGGGCCTAGGGCAGGGTGCATTGTAAGGATAAGGTAGGACATGCCCTGAAGTGTGTGGCATGTCCTAATAGTGAATCACAGCCATTTTCGTTTTTCACTATTGTAAGGCTACCTGCTCTCCATAGGCCAGAATGGGCTGCTAGATTATAACACTCTATAATCCTAGCAGGCTCAGGAAGCATGGTAGAAATTCATGTTTAGTATGCCTGAACTCGGAATAATAAAATACATATTTTAGCAAAGGTTATTTTAATATCCTGGGTTTGCATATGCTACTTTTAGAAAGTTAGCCTTTGCGTGCCTAACCATTTCAGTCCGCCTCTGGAGGTGGGGGGGGGGGGGCTATCTTCTTTGTGTGTAGCTTGAGTGACAGGGCTGGGAAGTTCCACGAGACAGGCTGGGGCTGCCAGGTGGTGAATAGAGAGATTACACCAGGATGGGTGGGAGGAGTGCACCTTGACTCTGAATAGGGCCGTGCTCTGCCACCACAATGCTGGCTCCACCCCTGGGGAGCGTCTGATGTCTCTGCCCTGCCTGCTGAAAGAAGAAGCCAGAGTCTCAACAACAAAGTGCTCCTCACTGAAAAGAACTGGACTGGGATTATGCAAAGGCCCCCCTGGCCTGTAAAGACAAAAGAATCTTGGTTTAAATGTAGGAGCCCTGCTCCTAAGAAATCAGATCCTGATTGAACCACGAAGAAACTCTGCCTGACTAGAAGGACCTGGAAGAAGCTGAAGGAGGAGTAACTTTCCCTGACCTTGGGGATTGGCCTGCAGTTGGTGCCTTGCTGAGAAAGGAGAGGAAAAGACTGAAAGAGACTTTGCAACTTTGTTTCAATAATCTCCAAGGGCTTGGAAGAGAGCTTGCCCCCTGAACCCCTGAGTCCAATGGTCCCAGGACCATTGGACTCATCTGCCTTCCAAAACTGAGTTGCCTGTACAATTCTTGCTTGTTTCCCACTGGATTTGGCCCCAGTACGACTCGTACCCCATCCGCCGCGAAGCCGTGTCTTTGCCGCCCGGCACCGTGTGTCTACGCTGATTTAAAAGCGTTAGTACGCACCGTATCCCTCCCGGCCGCATCACACCTAACCTTCCCCGCCGATTCGAGACGTACAACCCTGGCTGCCTAATCCTGTACGCTGGACCCAAGCTTCGTTGTCCTGCAGGTACGGTCCGTACGCTGCTAGACGTACTGCACTGTGCCGTGCTCAGAGCCAAGACGCCGCATCACACCGATCCTCCCCGTACGCTGTATGGTGCCGAGAAGTGTCGCCGCCTATCCGCACCAAAGGTACGGCTCGAACGCCGAACGCCACGGACTCTGCAAGCCGATCCGGGCCATCCGCGACGTATCCCTGAAGGTCCCGTATCAACGCCGCGTACTGACGCCGCGACCCGACCAGCATCCGAATACGCTGCCGAGCTACGACCCGGACCCATCAACTTGTCCCACACTGTCTGTCGCGGACCCCACGAACTTAAGGTACTTTATTCTGTTCGCACCGCAGCGTGCACGCCACGGACCACGGAGTCCGCAATGATTGTTTGACTCGTACTTTCCTTGTTTTTAATGCCAACGAGTTGCACATCCAGGTACGAACCGTACAGAGCCTGAAAAGAAGCATAAGTGACTAAAAGAAGCCTATTTTTGTATTTTAAGCCTTTCTACAAGAACATTGAACTTTGAAATAATACTGTGGTTATTTCTAATCGTTATTCTGGTCTTGTGCTAAGCCTTATATAAAGAAAACTATTTTTATACAACCTTGACTGGTGTCCATTTGTGGTGTGTCATTGTATTACTGTATGTGTTCACAAATGCTTAACCTATGACGCCCTGAGAAAAGTCTTGACTGCTTGCGCCACACTACCTAAAGGATGAGCAGGGGTTATTTGAAAGGGTGATCTCCTTATCCTGACTTAGAAGTAAGAGTCCCTGCTTGTCACCGGTGCATACCTGTGCCAACCAGAGATTCCCAATTCTAACAAGGTGGGTGTAGCTACCAGGGCCTAGGCAGCACGTCAGGGGAGGAAAGGGAGCCTGGAGTCTGAAACAATGTCCTACGTGTCCACAATCAAGAGTAAGGGCAAGAGGTCTGAGACACCAGTCTCAAACGTTCCTATGGCCATGAAGATTCTCAATCCCCAGGAAAGAATCTGGGACCTAACAGAGAAGAACTTCTGCAGAGAGACCTGCCCCAGAGCTTGGTGAGAACCAAGGGATAAAATGACCCTCCAGGGAAGAGTTCTGCAAAGAGCAGAAAACACACCTGCCCCACTGTTGAAAGCCTTAGATGGAACCCACAGGAGCTACTGTGAGAAAGTTGTCCTGTATAGTGAGGCTAGGGACCAAAACCTGGAGCATCCAGGAGATTGGTGGTCCTCCAATGTCCTACTAAACATATCCCATGTCATTCTATTGGCTGGGTTTTTGGTGCAGATCAAAGTCTGGTTAGGCTGGTCATCCAATTTTACTTGCCACAGATGTCTGAGAAGGTGAAGATGTTCTGTTGCTCATGCACTACCTATCAAGCAAGTGACAAGACAGAAGGGCAACCAAATGTTTCCTTAATTCCACTACCTGTGGTTGGGATGACTTTTGAGAAGGGGGGGATTGACATTGTTGTTTCTGAGGACCCTCTAATTGCTTCAAGAAATAGGTGCAATTTAGCGATGATGGGTCATGCCACAAGGCATCATGAAGGAATAACTATGTGGACATTGACTGCGTTCTCAGAGGCAAGAGCCTTCCTTGGTGTTTTCAACAAAGTAGGGTTACCCAAAGAGATAATATCTGTTTGGGGCACAAACTTCTTTTTCGTGAGCTTGAAAGCTATGTGGGATGAATGTGGAGTGGCTTACAAGGTCACCACCCCATATCAGCCCCAAAACTATTAGTCTTGTGGAGATATTCAACAAGACCTTAAACAGCATGATTATGGGGTTGTCTGAGATTGAGCCCTCTTGTAGACTCTGGGCCAGGCCTGCGGTGCTAGTGCCCAAGACCAACCCAAAAGGGTGTACCCGAGCAAATATGAGTAATGCTGCAGCAATTTTCCAGAATATCATGTACCATATCTTTTCCGACATAATCAATATCTAGTAGTCTATCTCAACAATATTTTATTATTTTCCAAGCATCCTTTTTGCATCATCAACATGTTAGTCAAGTGTTAACCAGAATCTGTCAGAACGAACTTTTATACAAACCTGAGGAATGCAAGTTTAACCAATCCAAAGTAGAATATCTTTGATTTTAACTGAATAGTACAGGACTAATTATGGATCCATGAAAGGTTTCTGCAATTGTGATTGGCCAACCCCTTCTAATGTCAAAGAGTCCCAATGTTTCCTGGGGTTTGCCAACTTCTACCTACCATTTATTAGCAACTTTGCTTAAACTAACCAGTAACATCACTTGTGTTAAAGAAGGAAAGACTGATCAATGGATTTCACTGGGACTCCCTTGCTGAGGGGGCATTTAAAGAATTAAAACTGGCCTTAATTCTACGACATCCATATCCAATTAACAAATGCATATTTGGAACCGATGCATTGGATTGTGCCATTGGTGCGGTACTTCTACAGTGGCAAGAGGACGACGGCCTTGAACATCCAATTTTTAATCTGTCTCACACTTTATCTGCTTCTGAAAGGAATTACTTAGTCTTAAAGAGAGACATTTTAGCCATGAAAATGGCCCTTTCTGAGCAGAGACATTTTCTGATGGGCGACCAGAAGCCTTTTGTAATCCTTACAGACGACTGTAACCTACACTGCCATCGAAATAAACAATGAAGGAATAGCCAACAAGCATATTTTTCAATTAATATGAGTTCTTCATCACCTTTATTCTAGGTTCCAAAAACATTCTGTCCGATGCCCTTCCCCATATGTTCCCGGAGCACCCTTCAATTTTTGGTCGAAATATTCTCTCTCCGCAAAGAAGTTGATGCAACTCAATCTTTTCTTGAATGGATCAAAGCCAGTAATTCCCGGGTTCATGGAAAAGAATAGAAAGACTCTGGGGAAATCTTTTTAATCAAAGGAAATCAATGTTTAAAGGAAAGGCCTTATTTATCCTTCCTTTGAGTTAAGGATTGAGGTCCTCAAGATGTTTCACAATTCTCCAGTAGCTGGTAATAGCAGAGTTCGATCTACTCTTGAACTCATTCTCTGTTCATTTTGTTGACCCTCCGTTCAAGGTGACACTGAGTTATATTTTGGCTCATGCCCAGTCTGGGCTCAGAATGAAACTTTCCACTCTCAACCTGCTGTTTTTTTATGTCCTTTACTAGTACTTCCAGAACCTTGACATTGTGTCCCTACTGATTTAATCGTAGCCTTACCTCCATGAGGCAGAAATTAGGAAACTGTGGTCACCATTGATTCCTTCCTTAAGATGCCCCACATCACTGCCCTTAAAGGATTACCTTTTGCTAAAACCTCCAGGCAAATATTTTTGACTGACGCCTCTGCTGACACTGTTTGCCCCAGGTTATTGTTTTGGACTGAAGTCCTCGGTTCATTTCCCGTTTCTGTAGATCTGCTTGTAATGCTTTCCACATTGATGTGGCACTCTCCTCTGCCTTTCACCCTCAAACCAATGGTCAGATGGAATGGCTCAAACAGGTGAACAATGCCTTTGGGGCTCTTGTAATACATCTCTAAGTGACTGGTCCTTCTTTTTTTCCCTGAATGAGTTTTCGTATCACACCTTTGTCCATTGCGCCACCCCATCCTCACTTTTATTTTGTCTTCTGGGGCTCCATTCCAGGTGTTTGCCACTGGTAGCCTTGGCTTAGGCAGGGTCCCTGCTGCTTCTATTTTCTCCAGCAGTTACAAATGAGCAGACACTAAATTTCTCTAAATCTCCAACTATTAAGGACAAGAATCCAGTTCTTTGCTGATGTTCAGCACAGTAGGACTTCTGAATATAAAGTAGGTGATACGATTTGGATGGCTTCCATTTTATCGACTTCCCACCTTTCCCTTAACAAGTTCAAACTCTAATTCTATGGACCTTTCAAGATTATGCACATTTTATTTCCTGTTGACCTTAAACTACAGTTAAAGCAAAAACCAAAGGAAATGATGGACGGAGTGTTGAACATTGCAAACACTCACCCCCAGTCAACTGATCTGGGTTTAATCCATCACTGTTCTTTAGCCCACTCTGCCACCCCAGTTCAGACATGGCCATATGCAAATCAGTCTGACCCTGTGCCTCATGGGAACAGTCCAGCCCGAACTGCCAAGCCATGTCTTCCCTGGACCGGAAACAAGCTTCCTAGGACCGGTTTCTGGCATTTCAGCCGTCTTCAGCCAGGCTTGCTTGAATCCAGTGGCAAAGTGAGCAAGGGACTCACGTCTGAGCATACCCTGCCAACTTATGGCGAACAAAGCAAAAACCAAAGGAAATGATGGACGGAGTGTTGAACATTGCAAACACTCACCCCCAGTCAACTGATCTGGGTTTAATCCATCACTGTTCTTTAGCCCACTCTGCCACCCCAGTTCAGACATGGCCATATGCAAATCAGTCTGACCCTGTGCCTCATGGGAACAGTCCAGCCCGAACTGCCAAGCCATGTCTTCCCTGGACCGGAAACAAGCTTCCTAGGACCGGTTTCTGGCATTTCAGCCGTCTTCAGCCAGGCTTGCTTGAATCCAGTGGCAAAGTGAGCAAGGGACTCACGTCTGAGCATACCCTGCCAACTTATGGCGAACAAAGCAAAAACCAAAGGAAATGATGGACGGAGTGTTGAACATTGCAAACACTCACCCCCAGTCAACTGATCTGGGTTTAATCCATCACTGTTCTTTAGCCCACTCTGCCACCCCAGTTCAGACATGGCCATATGCAAATCAGTCTGACCCTGTGCCTCATGGGAACAGTCCAGCCCGAACTGCCAAGCCATGTCTTCCCTGGACCGGAAACAAGCTTCCTAGGACCGGTTTCTGGCATTTCAGCCGTCTTCAGCCAGGCTTGCTTGAATCCAGTGGCAAAGTGAGCAAGGGACTCACGTCTGAGCATACCCTGCCAACTTATGGCGAACAAAGCAAAAACCAAAGGAAATGATGGACGGAGTGTTGAACATTGCAAACACTCACCCCCAGTCAACTGATCTGGGTTTAATCCATCACTGTTCTTTAGCCCACTCTGCCACCCCAGTTCAGACATGGCCATATGCAAATCAGTCTGACCCTGTGCCTCATGGGAACAGTCCAGCCCGAACTGCCAAGCCATGTCTTCCCTGGACCGGAAACAAGCTTCCTAGGACCGGTTTCTGGCATTTCAGCCGTCTTCAGCCAGGCTTGCTTGAATCCAGTGGCAAAGTGAGCAAGGGACTCACGTCTGAGCATACCCTGCCAACTTATGGCGAACAAAGCAAAAACCAAAGGAAATGATGGACGGAGTGTTGAACATTGCAAACACTCACCCCCAGTCAACTGATCTGGGTTTAATCCATCACTGTTCTTTAGCCCACTCTGCCACCCCAGTTCAGACATGGCCATATGCAAATCAGTCTGACCCTGTGCCTCATGGGAACAGTCCAGCCCGAACTGCCAAGCCATGTCTTCCCTGGACCGGAAACAAGCTTCCTAGGACCGGTTTCTGGCATTTCAGCCGTCTTCAGCCAGGCTTGCTTGAATCCAGTGGCAAAGTGAGCAAGGGACTCACGTCTGAGCATACCCTGCCAACTTATGGCGAACAAAGCAAAAACCAAAGGAAATGATGGACGGAGTGTTGAACATTGCAAACACTCACCCCCAGTCAACTGATCTGGGTTTAATCCATCACTGTTCTTTAGCCCACTCTGCCACCCCAGTTCAGACATGGCCATATGCAAATCAGTCTGACCCTGTGCCTCATGGGAACAGTCCAGCCCGAACTGCCAAGCCATGTCTTCCCTGGACCGGAAACAAGCTTCCTAGGACCGGTTTCTGGCATTTCAGCCGTCTTCAGCCAGGCTTGCTTGAATCCAGTGGCAAAGTGAGCAAGGGACTCACGTCTGAGCATACCCTGCCAACTTATGGCGAACAAAGCAAAAACCAAAGGAAATGATGGACGGAGTGTTGAACATTGCAAACACTCACCCCCAGTCAACTGATCTGGGTTTAATCCATCACTGTTCTTTAGCCCACTCTGCCACCCCAGTTCAGACATGGCCATATGCAAATCAGTCTGACCCTGTGCCTCATGGGAACAGTCCAGCCCGAACTGCCAAGCCATGTCTTCCCTGGACCGGAAACAAGCTTCCTAGGACCTGTTTCTGGCATTTCAGCCGTCTTCAGTTGCCACTAAACAGGAAGGTCAATTCTGTATTTCACTCCTTTCATTTTAAGCCTTAATCAGGCTGATCTTTTTTAAATTCCTTTCCTATCCATTTTTCTGTTTTGGTGAATGATATACCTGTATTTAAAGTAAAGGAGATTTGTGACTCTCATCCTTTTAGAGGAAGATTGTAGTTTTTGATGCATTGGAAAGGATATCCACATTGTGAAAGGTCTTGGGAGAATATTTCTGCTGTCCATGCCCCAGTATTGGTCTATTGTGTTTTTCAGGCAGTTTCCAAATAAGCCCAGAGCTTCAGGAGGGGTGGTGGGGGACGGGGGCATACAATAGTGCTCCTACCATGACTTGTGTCCCACCTGGGTGTTCTTCCTTGGCCTTGATCAGGTGGACCAGACACGTCCTCTGCAGGTGTGGGTGCAGCCAGCAGGCTCCCACACTTTACAATTACCTTACAGTATCGGACTGTGTGATCCCGGCTCACGCCGCTCCATGTCTAGGAGGGAATCTTTGCAGAGACAACGGCAGCGTCTCCATCGCAGGCCTCCTCTTCCTTTCCCAAAGTAGTCTGTGACTTTAGACATACCTGTTAAAAGATGGCCACCATGCACTGCTTCTCTATGGCCTTTTCCCCCACCTAAGATGGTGGCATCGAGCCTTGATGTAACTTCCTGCATTTTTTTCCCTAAAAAAGGAGATGAAATCCATGTGCTCCTTGGAGGCGGAGCTTGCCAGGCTCTAAGATGGCCGCAGGAATCATATGAAGTATCAACAAAGCAACCAACAGCCGACCATGGTCAAGCACTTAAATTCCATTAATCATATGTGTCAAAGTGAGTGCAACATCTCCCAGTATCTGCTGTTGAAAGATACTAATTTAACATAAAAGTCCACAAGAAAAAAGGAAGGTGCACTCTGTCAAAAGTCATAAACGACCAACACTTGTGCTTCAGAATTGTTTTTTCTTCTTTTTATTTGAAGATGCTTGATAAAATACAGGCACACAGCCAACGCGTTTCGTTCCCTAGTGCCTTGGGAACTTCGTCAGGGCTATACAGTTGCAAATCGTACTCGCAGAAAAAACCATCAGGACATATAGTGAAAATCCTTACTTCAAAGAAATCTTGGGGTACAAATCGGACCCACAATAAAGACCTTAATAAGTATAGAACACACATCCAATGTATAAACGCCTCGGTGATTTAGTAGCCACGAGCGTATGGGAACAATCCCCAATAGATATCTACATTTCGATACGTATCACCCAGCCGGTACAGTTGCTGTTTTCCAGAAAGCAATATCAGTAAACAGGATGGCTGCATTTGAGTTAGCTCCCGTAACCCGGTACAACAATCCTTAATAATCCTGCAGTATCAGGTGACAAAAAGTAGCTGCTTACCACTCAGGAAGGTGTTGTCCTCATTCTGATTGCGGCACCTGCGTTTGCCCATCATCAAGAGCCCTGAGAAGCGGTGATGACAGACCCTGGCTGGTGGCCGAGGCGAGGCCTACGCAGCCTAGCGGAGGGCGTGGCGGATGAGGAGAGGTCTGTTATGTGCCTGCTGAGATCCCGAACAGCGGCCTGTGAGACCTGCGGTGGTGAGACGCGACTGCCAGAGACCCTGACCTGCTGCTGCCTGAGAGGTGATAAAGGCCTGCCTGCCTTCGTAGGGACTGCGGAGGCGTTGCAAACTGGGCCGTGGCTGGGTAGGAGTTATGGCCTTGGTGAAGGTAGGAGATTGCGGCCTGACGGGTGCGTCCCTGGTACCCCTGGGGCAGTGTAATCGGCCCTGCTTGAGACCTGCCCTAAGATTAAACATTCAACCCGTTATGGGTCGCCTGGGTGCATGTAGCAGCTGGGGCGTCTGGACTGGGTAAAAGCAAATTTGCTTTCTGCCTCAGGCAACGCAGGTCAAGGCTGGGGCACTCCTAATTCAACGACGTGGTCCCCCCCGCTGGGGTGACTTCTGAGATAGACATGAGACCTGAACTCTTCGTAACTAAGCCGTGGGAAAACCACAAATTGATCGGTTTACCACCCACTGGTAGAGCGCCACGATCCGGAAGTTATTCGGTGACTCCTGAGGCCTGGACTTTGACAGCCAGATAGGGCAGAGCACAGAAACAGCGCGTTGCTGCCATCTCTTGATCCCTCATTGCTATAGTACCTCCTGGCTGCTGGTGGTGCTGACGACGGGGCACCATGGGGAAATCCTACAAGTCGCAACCCAGTTTGAGCCGCGAATGTCTGGCTCGGAGGCTGGGGAGACGGCAGAAGACCGTGATTTAAAACAAATCATAGCATCGATGCAGAGAAGCCTGACCAAGATAGATGGAAAAATAGATGCTTTATCGTTCTGCATGGACAGAATGTCAAAACGCTTAGATAAGCACACAGAAAGGCTTGACCATGTGAAGAGACGAGTGTCAGATGTTGAGGATATCCTGTCCACCAGCTCTCTGGCGCATGGTAAAATGGATAAACTACTGCAGGCGGTCCTGGCCAAAGCCGAAGATTTGGAGGCGAGATCTGGTCGCAGTAATATAAGACTGGTGAGAATTGTGGAATCGACTAATATCCCCAATATGGAACTCTTTGTGGGACAGTTACTGGTCTCAATTCTGGGCAGAGAAACATTTTCAGACATGTTCATTGTGGAGCGTGCTCATCGCTCCCTGGCACCTAGACCAGTTCTGGGAGCCCTTCCGAGACCCATTATTCCAAAGCTGCTTAACTATCGGGTTCGGGACACTACCTTGCGCAAAGCCAGGGATCTGCACACGCTGTGACATGAGGGCATGGATATCTCCCTATACCCTGATTTTACACAGCAGGTTAAGGAAGCAAGTTGGCTCTTTCTCCCCGTTAAGTGAAAACTTAACTACTTGACTACTACATGATGTATCCGGTTAAATTGTGTATACAAGCAGATGGGACAGCCTTTCTTTTTTCTGATCAGGAGCAGGTGCAGCAATTCATAAAAAGGCTAGAGGGAAATGGATCCCGCCGGGATAGTCCAGCTTTCCCGCATCCTGGAGGGATGGTGCCCGAGCCAGAGGAACAGTGACTTTAGCTGGACAAAACCTGACAGTGCTAAATTGTGGCTCCTTAAAGCTGTGGTGAGGTGGGATTAGCCGCTTGGTTGAATACCATAAGGGCCGCTGGTCCCTTTTAAATGGAAACGTGATGACAATCTCTGTGTTCAATCAGACCTCTCAATTACCCTGCTGGGTTGTCAACTAGCTTCATGCATAAATAACATGTTGAACCACTCTTGATAATAAGTACATGTTCAATGAATCAATCGAAATGGCACTTCTAGATTTATTCTATAGCTGTGTCCAATCATAAGTCATGATTCAAATAATCTGGGTAGAGCACCAGAGGGATAGCATCTTAGACATTTTCAGGTTCATGAAGCTGGATGCCGAAATATGTTAGGTGCCGGTAACATCTGCCCCTATGTGTTACCCACTCTTTGCTAATGTTTCTGTGTTTGGGTGGGGGAGGTTGATCCAGGGTTCGTTTATTTGGAGGAGGGTGGGGAATTTCTCGACTATGCCAAGTTGGGGTAGGCATAGCGTGGGGGAGGGGTGTTCAGAGTACAAGTACACGGACAAAGAAAACTGTTCCGATTTCATGGTGCCGGCCTATAATGAATGGAATTAAAATGTTGAGCATGCCGCCATGACAAATCCATCTTCTGTAACTGATGTAATGCCTAACTTGCTAAACAGAGTTCGATTAATGTTTTAGAATGTGAGGAGGTTGAACAACTTTAGGAAAATATGTAAAATAGTGGCATACCTCAGGCACCATCAGGTTGACATAGCACTCATTCATGTTTACACTCAGACGACTGCAGGGCAAATGTAATGCAACAGGGTTCCCTTCACATGCTAGGGATGTACTCATGTGGGTTGAATCCAAATCTGGAATTAATATACAAGAACTGGATGTGGATCCAGGAGGTAGATTTGTCATCTCTAGATGCTTCAAAGAAAGGCTGAATATCAAAACAGTTAACGTATATGGCCCGAATTATGACGACCCTCTCTTCTACCATACAGTAGCTTTACGCATCCTCACAGGGCCTGATCTACCACTGATTTAGGGCGGTGATTTTAATTGCATGCTGGATCCGGCCTGAGATCGTTCTAAGGTCCTGCCTCGGGAGCCTTCAGCAGCAGCCAGAGTTATACACGACATTACTGAGCAGTTAGACCTGCTGGATGTTTGGTGCTGGCACTCTCCTGATGCCTCAGGGTTCTCTCATTACTCTGCTCCGCATGATATTCATACCAGTATTGACTTCTGGCTTGTCTCCAAATTACTCTGTTCTAATGTAAGTGACTGTGTACCACTCCCTTGCACTTACCCAGACCACTCCACTATCGTTCTAGACCTGACTTTACCCCCCAGAGGCGGCGCACCTTTCACTTGGAGGTTTCCCCTAAATCTTTATTGGCTGACCTAGCTTCCGCCACTGAAAAATTCTTTGCCAACAACATAGGTTCAGTGGACAAGTTTACCACAATCTGGGAAACATTTAAGGTTTTTATTCGAGGGGTGGCCATATCTAAACATTCTGGGGTCCTTAGATCGATTAGAGATAGACTCGCTGCTTTGGAGAAGAGACTGGTTGGACTAGAGCAGGCTTATCAACAGAGGGAAGAGCTCCACACGCTTGAGGAAATTAAAGTTACTTTAGGAGAATATCAGGAGACAGCAGATAGCGAAGTAAAACATATGGTCAAGTATGCCGTAGCCAGAGTGTACAGCGAGAGAGATCGCCCTGATGTGGTACTAGCAGCTATGCAGCGTCGCAATAGGGAAGCTACCACTATGACCGAGATACTGGGAGAAGATGGGAGTTCGATACATGGAACGGCGCTTGTTGAGGAGAGATTTAGTAGATACTATACTGAATTGTATAGTTTTAAATAAGACCCGTATGAGGAGAGCATAAAGGACTATTTGGTGCATATCCAACTACCATGGCCCACTAACTCGCATAGAGAGCACCTTATGGCGCCCCTGGAGCCTGGGGAAATACGCAGAGCTCTGCAGTCAATGAGAGATGGCAGCGCCCCGGGCTCCGACAGTCTGACTGTAACCTTTTATAAAATATTCACGGACATGCTAATACTGCGCTTCGTCACCCTATATGAGGAGATGGTAGAGGTGGACAGGATGCCACCTACTATGAGGGAGGCCCTGATAATTGCTATTCTTAAGCCGGGGAAACTGGCAAACGAATGCTCCTCCTACAGGCCTTTATCACTACTAAATGTAGATACTAAACTGTTTGCCAAAATACTGGCAAGTCGTTTGCCCCGCCCCCCCTTGTGGCCATTCTGGTAGGGCCTGAACAGGCTGGTTTTGTTCCGGGGCGGTGCCTCACTTATAACTTTATAACAGTTTTTGGAGCTGTCCAAAACAGCAACCCAAGGGTCAAAGCAGCTGCTCTCTTTTTGGACGCAGAAAAAGCGTTTGACTCTGTGGAATGGGCATTTATGAGCGCACTGCTCAGACGTTTCCTGGTTGGAGATGGTTTTCTGCGCCTAATGGGGGTCATGTATAGCGCTCCGGTGGTCAGGGTTGGCAATGTGGTAACTCCTACCATTACAATATCCAGAGGTACCAGGCAGGGGTGCCCATTGTCACCTCTACTCTACGCCCTAGTGGCTGAACCCTTGGCCAGTGCCTTGAGGGAGTACCACAGACACAGGGGGCTGCGATTCCCGGATATCAGCTGATAATTGCTGCCTATGCGGATGACATGCTTTTATATGTCCGGAACCCAGGGAATATTTTAGACCAGTGCTTACGGAGGTCGTGACTTTCGGGGCTACATCGGGCCTTAAGGTCAACTGGTCAAAATCTATTACTTTTCCGTTGACACCAACCGTTACTCCTGTGGAGCTTGACTTCCCTTTACAATGGACCACGGAGCTGGTGCGATACCTGGGTATACAGGTGCATACTGACCCTAATGTCGTTTTCTCTGAGAATTATGGGAGGGCTATTGCTAAACTGAAGGATGATGTATCGAGGTGGATCCGCCTACCTCTCTCATTGAGAGGACGCATTTCTTTAATGAAAATTATTGTACTCCGAGATGTTTGTTCTTGTTTTTGAATATCCCGATGATTCTCCCCAGTCGGACATAGGCAGTTCTCCGCTCATTACATATTAAACTTGCCTGGGCTGGGAAACAACGAAGGGTAAAGTTGGATACACTTATTTTACCCCACTCACTGGGAGGTCTTATTGTGCCAGACTTGGACCTGTACTACAGAGTGGTGCAAAGCTTGCATGCTCGATACTGGATTCAAGAGTCACAGAACTTGCCACACTTACATATTGAGGCAGTAGCTGCTAACCCCTTCTCGCTTCCCCAGATGTAATTCCAGACATCTGCCAGAAAAGCGGGTATATTGGATACCGTAAACACTACAGTCCATGCTTGAACAACCTGTTAAACAGACAGGCAGGTGCCCTTTTTGTACTCTCCTCGGATCCCCATCAAATGGTGTCATTGGGTCTAAACCGGTCATAAGAAAGAGGCAGCTGCCACACTGAAATGATTAGGTATTCTGCGGATGGGCGACCTGTTCCATGACGGAGTGGCATGCAAGTGGGAAAACATAGTTATGGAGGAGCATGTACCATCCCCCTTAAAGCAATATCACTTCCATAGAGCTAGGCATGCACTGCGTGACCTCCTTGGGGAAGACTTGCCAGAACCCATGGAGATCCTATCACTCACTTGTATCCTGCGATCCCCCCCCACTAAGATAGACACTGTTATTTATAATAAGACACAAGACTCAAGGAAATCGACACAGAATAGGCCCTGACGGGACTGGCAAAGCGACTTAGACATGATAATTGACGATGGTGTTTGGAGATACTGCTGCAAGCTGACTAAGCGTATCTCACTTAATGGTAAACTTCGACTTATCCATTTTAAATACCTTAATAGAGTTTACAACACTCCAGAAAGACTGAAGCGATATGCGAGGTTTCTACAAGTGGCATGGCTGTGCCCCCGTGTTGCTGAATTCTGGGCAAGGTGTTCTGCACAATAAACAAAATCAAGGCCTTTTGCTGGCTCCAGATCCACTGCTTGCCCTACTGGGTTACAGTAAAAACTTACGTAAACAGGCCAGACAACTGGTGGATATGGGACTGCTTCTTGCTAAGCGAAGGGTGCCTATGCGCTGGGCCACGGGTCCGATCCCGACCAAAGCCGAATGGGAGAGGGATATGCTGTATTGCAACACTCAATCACACACCTATAGTGAGCTCCTGCCCCTGCAGAGCCGGCCCGCAGGCTTTTGGGGCTTATACCAGCAATACCTTCTGGGACAAAAATAGGCGAGCCTGAGGGAAGTTAGGTCTATTAAGAGTTGATGTGTGATCCAGCCTGCTGCATACGGGCATGTATTATAGCCAGACTGGAGAGCTGCCTATGTCGACTTGATATGACTATATGCGCTTGGGGTATGCATAATAATGCTTGTTTTCTGCTTATAACCCCTAGAAATGTAATTTACTCTGAATGGCATATATAAATGTACTGTATAAGATTACTGCTGATTAGTCTTCTGGCCAGCCAATGCAATTATGTACTGTATTGGGTCTCTGCACTTTTATGTAAAAGTTATTAAATATACAATTAAAAAAATCCATCTGCTCCTTGCGTTGCAATGTTTCAAGCAATTGATTTGTCGTGTTCCTCGCTCTTGGTGATTTTCTCCCGTGTTGATGACAGTCTTCTTCCCTGTTTTTTCCAGCGCAGATTCTATTTTTTCCTGCACCTTTTCCCAGCAATCTTGCCATCATTAGCTGTGAAGTATCTCGGGTCCTAGAATTCTCTTCGAATGCACTGATGTTTCCCATGTCACTGTGTCTCCATATCCTGAAGCCCGCCTTCACAATCTAAGTTTCTCCACAGGGGCTCCTTCCTGAGGGCAAGACTTCCTTTGCGTTCACATGATCGACGGCAATGTGGTTTCTAGAAGAGGTCACCGATATCTCAAGCAGTCCAGGAGGATGAAGTCCAACTCATCCAGAACAGAAGACAGCATGAAAAGATCAATCAGATTTCCTCTGAGTGACAAAATCATACCAGAGTCTTCTTGGATCTGACAGGTTACTAAAGAAGTCTTGTCAAGGGGTATGGCACCATTGTAGCCCCCCTGACAGAGCTCACTTTAAAGATACATCCTAAAAGGTCATATGGACCGTGGAGTGTTAGAAGGCCTTTGACTTCCTGAAAGAGGCATGGTGCACAGGACTATACTCAAAGCACCCAACTTCAAGGCCTCCAAACCTGCACCTACAGCCTGGGTATGCAGCTTTAAAGCTGCCATTTCAACGTGGCAAAATAAGCCTCTTCCCATGCCTAAGCCTTCCTTTTTAGGTCTCGCCTACGCAGCGCGCAAGCTCTGCATAGGAAAAAGACCTATTGAAATCGCTTAGGCTTTTCAGCCAAAAACGTGCACGCATTGCATTGCTTACAATGGCAATGCGTGCATGTGTGGCGATTTCCGTGTGGGAGCGAGCTTTTGCAACATATGTTTGCTCGCTCCCGCAAGGGAATCACTGTGTGTTCTCTCCCACTCCCCCCACCCCTCCCACTACAGTAGTTTCACTTTCGCGTCTGCGGGGCCGCGTTTGTGTTTCAGCGCACGCTTGTTGTGTTTTGCGACCAGCAGTTTAGGAAGCAGTGACCTTTCGTGAATAGACTCTCCAGTCCCAGGCAATTTTAGCATCACGGAGTTCGGCGTTATCATCACACTTCCTTCCGATTCCAAATCCCGGGCCCCTTGTGACCGCTCGCCGTTTCCTCTCTTGCTTTATTTGGTGGCATTCTGGGATTTTTTGATTTCCTCGTCATTCCATTTTTTATTCGTCGCCTATCAGGAAATGAAGGGGAACGCCTGCTGGAAGCGGACCAGGCACGTGCTTTCTTGAGGTAAGAGGCGAGATAAGGAGGCATGTCGCTGGTTCTTGTGGGATGCTCCGGGCTGTGGGAGCGGTGACACCGCAGACCCGACTCGGGCACTGGCCATGCCTTAAGGGAAAGGCTGGGGCGGTGCGCAGAATGGTGCAGGTGACAAGCAATTCCAGCAGCCTGCCTGCTAACGAGATGTGAATGATGGGTCCAGCAGCGGCTTCCTGAGGAAACACTGTATGCTGTTAAGCGTGTTGTTGTCACTGGGCTGCTGCGGGAATTTCCGAGCATGAGCTAACTGTGCAGTGCACTGCAGATGTTCATACTATAAGATTCACTTTCATCATCATTTTGGGCACGTGCGCCTGGATGCCCTGTGTTATGTTTTTTCTCAATCGTGTTCCTCCTCTGCTGCTGGTATTCTTTTCCTGTTTTCGAAACCGCTTCCCTTTTCGTTGCTTGTCATTAAAGAGCGTGCCAAAATAGAGGCAGTTGAAATTCCCTCCCCCCGGGTTTACACAGGATTTAAGAAACATGATCATAACAAGCATTGACATAGCCAATAGGTCTCGCTTTTGGGACCTTATAAGTATTTAGTTATGCAGCACAATATCCTTAGTGCAACAACAACTGTTGCATGGCTAAACACTTATAAGGTCCCAAAGGCGAGACCTCTTGGCTATGCCAATGCTTGTTTCAGGATGAAAATGAGTACAAGAATAGTATGCGATAAACCACAAACCTTCAGGCCACTAACGTCCTGTAATGCCACTCACTCACCCTACCTTTCTAATGCCGTCCAGGAATTTACAAAGCAATCAAATCAGGTGTCAAAATATGTATTTGTGCGGAGAACTCCACCACCAGTAGAGAGTTCTCCACGCTTGTAAATTCTAGTCAAGAAGTAGGGCACTCCAAGCTGTGCTCACCTTTGTAATGTCCACTAACATGTACAATTGTCTGTTTTCACAAACCCTTTTCAATTGCATTTCCGCTTTGGTAAGCATTGAATTTTTACCCCAACCAAGCCATTTCTAAAGGAGTTTCTCCAGACGGAAAAATATTTTCTCCTAAAAAAAAAAAAAATTGAATTTGCACAGAGTATCTTATTCACCTGGTTCAGAGCTCTGTACTGTGGAGAACTTCCTGCCATAAGAATAGGATCTCACCGGGAATGTCATGTGACCTCCCAGAGTACGCCTGGAAACGTGTCTGGTACAGCTTTCCAGGCACACTCCTAGAAACGTTTGTGAATTCCAAAAAGTAGAAAAGCTAAGTACGGAGGTCCTTTCCATCCTTTCTTTGTAAATGGGGGCTATGTGTGCAAATTGAACTTAAACGCGAAAATGACTTGGCGAATTGGTCCTCTAACAGTTTTCCAGGTGCAGGGGGAGAATCACTACAGGGTCGAATGTTGCCCCTGCCCAGGATTGAGGTGCTATAGGATGTATAAAGACATGCTGCATAGAGCCAGACATTGTTGAATAAGCATGGAGAACCATCACTGCAGGTGTGAAATAGACCACTGCTTCATGCGAGATCTCAATAGGAGAAATAAAACAGATGCCCAGCTTGGTGCTGCGGCTGCAGGTGGAAGATGACGCAAGACGTCAGGCGGTCACGAAAGTAGGAGCGGACACCAATGCACAGGGTGCAGTCACTATCAGAGCAGTGGGTGCTGTGCTCTCCGAGAATGCAAGACAAGCACAAGACTGAGGCACTACAGGGCGACCAGGGACTGAGGCGCAGGGTGCAGTCAATGCGGGAGTAGATGCTGATGCAAAGGATGAAGTACTCTAGGAGAAAGCAAAACATGTATAGAGTAGAGAGTGAGTACAGGGTGAATGATACAGATGGAGTAGTTTAAGATTAATAGGACCAGAGGGCAAGTCATGGAACGCAGTCACAATAAGAGAAATAAATACAGTTTGAGATGACTGAGTCGCTCTAGGCTGAATAGAGGTTGATGCAAAGGATCCAAACACAGTAGAAGGAATGGCCCCGGGGACATGGTGCTGGTGCTGCTACTATAACAGGAAGCAAAAGCAATGTCCAGGAAGAACCCGTGGTCAAAATGCAGTCACTTTCGAAAGCACAGAGACTGATCTGAAGGGTGCTGTCACAAGAGAAACAGACTAACGGAAAGGGTACTGTCAAAACTGGATGAACAGAGACCGACAATGCACAGTGTGCAGTCAGTAAAGGAGTAAAAAGACAAGCGACAGATGTCAGCCGCTGTTAACAAAGACGAGAACAGGATGCAGTCTCTGTAAAATGCCAAACACTGCTGATCGTGAAGTGACAATGGGGGAAGGGGTCAAATGACAGGAGGACAGACACCAGTGCACATGGAGGAGGCACTGTTGAGCAGGCGAGAGAGAGACAAGCGCCCCCTGGCTAGCCTCACATACAGGAAGGGGCCGCGAGATGCGCTCTGTGGTGGGGGAGGGGGAGGAGCGAGACCTAAAAAATGAATAGGTTTTGTAAAGTAATGCATGCGTGAGAGTCCCTCGGAGAAACGTGTCCCTGTTCATTTGGGGCACAGGGGCGTAACAAACACCCCCGCAGCCCCCGCGGTGCGGGGGGGCCCCCAGTCTCCACTAGATGAAGGGGGGCCCCTCAGCTCTTCGGTAGAGAGCTGTGTGTGTCTCTCTAAAGCAGCTGCAGCAGTCTGCAGCCTGCCCTGAGCTCCTCGCGCTCCTGACCTAGGACTGAAGAGAAACAAAGTTTCAACTTACATTGTTTCTCTTCAGTCAGAGCCCGGCCGGAAAAAGGATGGGAGTGGGGGCCCTGGTGTCAATGTGCAGCCCACGTTTTGTCCATTTGATTGAGAGGAAATATGCCCTCACGATTCTGCTCTGCTGCCCTTGGGCATTTCAGCCCAGCGAGGGCCACATGGCAGGAAAGAGGATTACGTTTTCTCCACAATCATATATTTAGTGAAATCTAGTAAATGCTGCCTGCCCATACGGACCTTATTATAAGAAGAGAAATGCAGCGTCGCGCTAGCTATAAGGCATTATCAAGGCCGGACTAGGCTCTGGTCCAGACACCCCACCCTCCTTGATGGCCGAGAGGGGGCCCTCTCCCATTAAATGTATTGCCGGGGCTTTGAGAAGCGCAGATACTATTCCTTTTAAATGAAGAAGTGCAGGCACTCCGAACCGGACCGTAGCTGCCCATTTAAAGCACTGATCATCACACAGTGAAGTGCAACAGCTTTTGCCTCTTCTTGTTAAAAGAGCTCACAGACAAGCAGGGAAAGCGTTTAAGAACGGGTATCCACTTCACACCGAGGATTTTACAGAATTGCAAACTTAAAGGTAAACTGTTTACCTACAACCGTTACACCTAAAGGTAGGACCTAACGTTGAACCCCTTGCAGTTTTCTATCCCAGGCTTTCATAAGCCTCACACTTCCAAGGGCATGTATCTAGGAGTGTTAAGGTTCCAGCTGAGAAGAGACATTCTCTGGAGCAAACATTTTAAGCAGTGAGCACCTGCACTTTCACATTGTCATTTAAAGCGCTGCTTCCAGTTATGCCTCTCTTTAAGTTGCTTAAGACACATGCCACATAACATACACGTGTTTGTGTTTGACTATGTGTCTTGGGTAAAACTTTTAACAATAACACTTTAATACTTGAAATGTTTAACCCAAGGAGATCTTCCTCTTTAGGGATGGAGCTGTTACCTGCTAGGATATCCTGACAACATCCTATAGGCCCGTCACTGAATAAGATGTATATTTATGTGGACGCTGCCTGCCACAGACAGCACTGTAACCCAGTGGCGGCTCTTCCGCTAAGGCGGAGGAGCGTCACCCAACTGCTTGAACTGTAGGCTGAATACAAAAAATAAAATGATATTAACATTCATTCTCATTTTGTTTTCTATATTCAGCTTACCGCTGAAGCCAGGGGAGAGTGGGGGGGTACCCGCATCACAGGAGGAGGAGTGGTGAAAGAACCTAAAGTACGCATGATGGCTTTGCCGACCGTCTCGGGATGGCCAAAGTGTCATGCGCACTCGGCATTTCCTCCTCCTTGGAGAACATGCGCAGCCTGCCAGCCCCTGTCTGAGCACCGAACCACAGTGCTCAGACCAATCACAACGCTGCTGTTAGGCAGGGTTTTGATTGGTCAGGGGATTCTGGGAAGCTATGTGCTTCCTGGGGTAGGAGGATGGAGGATGGAGAAGAAGTGGCGGCTGACGGCGCTATATGTGAGTGCTTTTTTTTTTTTATTCCTCCCTCCCTCTATCCCCCCATATAACCACCCCTGTTCAGTAGCAGCCGCTACTGCTGTAACCCGCACCTTCAGTACACGCACACTCAGAGTTGATTTTGGGCCTGCTGCTTACTCATGACTGAATAGGTTGCTTGCCTATTTCAGCTCATGCTGCTGATTGGATGGATTTCTTCTCTATTCTTGTTTCTGCCCCACCCAGCAGGGCATTTTGTTTTCAGCATATTTTCAGTGGATGATTTGTATCGCAAACAGCTGACATCAAGGAACAGTTTTTTCATTTTCCTAGTTTTCATAGCATATAACTTTACTTAGTGGAAGTACCTGACTGCCCTTGATCTCTTGATCTCTCCCCTCCCTCTTTACACATGTCTCTCGCACTGTTTGAGGCTTTCTTCCTTGCTCCATTAGCAGTCAGTCTCTCTCTCTCTCTCTCTCTCTCTCTCTCTCTCACTCTCTCACTCTCTCTCTCACTCTCTCACTCACTCTCACTCTCTCTCTCATCTATTCTCTCATATCCACACCCCCCCCAGTTTCTGTCATTTCCACTTCCTACACAGGTCAATTTGTTTTTTCAGCAAATTGTCAGTTGAAAACTGGGATTCATGGTTCGGTTTCACCTCACTCCACTACCCCACACTCAGTTCCGACATCGTTGCTGCCCCACTCTCTCTCTACCTGCCCCACTCTCTGCCTGTGTTTTCCTGCTCCATCGAGACTCATTCCACCACTGTTGATATTGACTTAGCCAGTGCTTGTAGAATTACAAACCCGACAGCAGAGAGAATGGAATGTTATTTTTTTAGACTTACTTAATACTCTTTTTACTCCGGTCGCTTCAGACATTAGTTTCCCCAACAACATGGGATGCAACTCAAACTACATACCTTCTTTGCAGTCAAAAAAGTGTATAGTACAAAGTGTATTCCTGACTTTTGCAGACAGGTCCACCTTGAAAACAAGATGGTCAACTCATAAGTATCTTTTGAACTAAGTTAGATCAAACTACACCACAATATATCCCACTTAACCAAATGGCTGCAACTGCCTCATGCAGGGTTTTTTGGCAAGGACAGCAAACCGTTTACATTATGGGCCAGATTTATCAAAAATTCATGCAACCAAAGCAGCAAGCCATCTTTCTGCGCTGTATGAAAGAGAAACCGCAGGAATGCGCCGTAGTTAACATTATACAGTGCATTCCTCCACTCTGCCTCTGCTGGTGCACAAACTGCTGCCCAGCACCAATGCAGGCACCCTTGCCCCATGGTGCAAGGGTGCCTGAGTTGTAGTCAGGATTGTTTTTGTGCAGGAAGGGGCACCTTCCTGTACAAAACCAATCCCCTGAGACATTTTCATATTTCTATGTGTGCTGCAGAATGAGGCAGACGCGCAAAGAGGGAGAGGATGAGGCTAAATGGCTAGAGTGCATGGTTTTGAAGCTGGGGAACCAGGTTCAAGTCTGGCAGGAAGCTCAAACATCCTGTGAATCTGGGCCAATCACTTAGACTCCCTGTGTCTAAAAATAAATGTGTCCATCTGTAATGCAACTGGTGCACTTTTAAAGTGCTCTAATACCTTTGGGTCGAGTTTGCACTATATAAATCTGCAAAAAAAATTGAGGAGACATATACAAATTTCTCGTCGTCATGCCTCCCCGGGGGGAGTTAGAATTTTGATGCATTGCGCCAAAATCCACGGGTGGACGAGTGGGAACACCCACGATCCACCCTTGGAATGCCCCCCCTCGGGCAGGGAACCGCAAGGCAGCAAATTGCGCTGCCTTGCGTTACTTGAGATTTACTAAGCAATGCAGAGCCACCTTGCGTAGTTTCTAGTTCAAACAAATAAAAAGTTGCTAAAATGCAGCAAAATGTGTTGCCATGTGGTGGTAGACTTTTTGCAAAAGTTGATTGATTACCTTTCAGTTTCTTTTTGCTGGAATAGATGTTAAACTGGTACTAATGAGATGAAACCTTTTCCGGGATAGTGTTAAAGTGTTAAATAATTAATACTATCATAAAAGATGCTGCATTACGCCGCATAATTAGTTTTTCCTTGACGCATACTTTGGTGAACCCTGCCACACAATTTGGTCTTCCTCTGCCGCATAATTCCAGTGGACCTGCATATAATGACTCCAATGTGTCTAATTTTTAAAGCTCAATGGTTGCCTGAAGGTGTCCTAAGCTGGACTTTTAATCGCAGTTTGCTAATAAAGGGAGGACTGCAGGCCAGAAAAACTGAGTTTTTTGTTAAATCAAAGATGATTACTAGTAATGCAGAAAAAAAGAATGTGCATGTTCTATCATCTGGACGAGGCAAGCTCATCTGGTGTGGATGAGAATTAAGAGTGACTGAGAAGCAGAGTGAGTGAAGGCTCGTGGTGGAACATAAGGAGTAAACCTATTTTGAAGATAGACCGGGCTTTGTGCATTGCCATTTCGATGTACCAGCAAAAATTGATTCTTTCTATCACTAGAAGTCAGTGTTTTTATCTCACTCTTGCATGTTTTATTTCATCCCTGTTTTCCCCTTTGTCACTGTTCTCCTATTGCTTTCTTTCTCTTCCTACTCCCTTTTCTGACCTACTCTCTGTTTCTCTGTGTCAAAGTCTGATGATGAAAAATAAATCCTGGTCCCCAAAAACGAGGGCCATGCCACCTCAAATCTGGCACATATTCAGCACCAGCACCTGCTACAAAAATTAGTTATACAATCCCAGGATAAAGGCCGTAGTCATAATTTAAAAGGGAGAAAATGCCTAGTTGTGTTACAAACTGTCAAGCTTCAAAAGAAAGTAAAGAGAGACTTTTCCTTATAGTATATGGAAGAAGAACACATGTGCCAGCTACTGTAGCAGAGAAGAAAATGGTGGTATCAAACAAATGACAAGATGTCTTACTGAGTTAACTGGGGTGAAAAGCAAACCTAGTTTGGTTGTGCCACAAGTCAGAGATCCACTGCTAATGGGGGCTGCCAAGAATCAAGGCTTCTGTCTTGCTAAAATTAAGCTTAACGGTGTCATTGGCCATCCCACTGAAGATGAAGATCATGCAAGATGGGAAGTTACTAGAATCAGTACTTTGGGCTCTGCCAAAGCAAAGGAGAATGTGTTTAGCCATCAACATGAGCACAGAAGTGGAACCCACAGGATCTAATGACAGCCTAAAGATGGGCCACAATGGCACTGAAAAGAGAGGGTCTTTTTGGATCTCATAACATAACGCTAAAAATTCAGACCTAATCTGGGATAGAGATACCTCCTGAACCATGCCAGTCAAAAAAGATGTAATCAATTTTCGAGTGTTGTGAATCATGATAAAACAGGAGAGGAATGCTCAAAGTGTAACAAAGTCAAAAGTTCAGGAGAGAGTTGGTAAAATAAAGATAGTGACAACACCATCATCCAGCCTCATTCGATTGATATCCAGAGCTGCTGTCAGCACCGTCTCAGTCCTATGGGTGGTGAAAAACGGGGTCCTAAAGTATGCAAGGACTAAAAAAAAACAGGAGCATTGAAAATTGATTGCTTTCTCCAAGTTTTTAGCTGAGAAGAGGGCCACAGGAGTTATGATGGATTTATACGGCATCAAGAGGATCAACAGAGGGTTTTTGCGCAGTGATACTACAATGGGATTTCTTTAAAGAAGGTACAATGCTTAAGGAAGTGAAGGGTTAAGATTGCTGCATGGGGAAGAAAGATTTTTGGGTGGTCAAAGGATCTAAGGGGTATCCACAAGAAATATAAAGTAATCTGTTTGTGACATTATCAAGGGAAATTGAGACGAAGGAATCTAGGTGACTAAGACAAATTGCTAGGAAGCATGGTCAGGCAATATAGAGTAAATCACTTAACTGTGGAACAGTGGATAGTGAGTTAAGAATGAATTCTATTTTAGAAATGAAAAAGTCCAAAGATGGAATAACAATAGTTTTGGTGCTGGTAGGATTACTGAGCTCTTTACCAACTCAAAAAATTATCTTTTGTGGTAGGTAAGTTTGAAAATAATAAATACCGCAAATTTTAAAGACCTCTAGCTAGTAATCAACACGGAAGTCATATATATACTAGTTATAGTTAGGTCAGCTGTTAAATAGGAAAACACGTTTTTTTGAGTTGCTAATAACTTTGGCTTCGTTTGACGGATCTCCATGAAACTTTCCAAAATGGTGCTACTTTTTCCCCAGTTTGGGCATGGTAGGTTTTGGGGTGAATTTCAAGTGGGGGACAAGAAAAAAGGGGTGTCCCAAAACACAAAATCCCCATGCATTTTGCATAGACTTCTTTAAGAAGGGGTACAGGAAAAACTGCTGAACGGAATATAACCAAATTTGGCAAAAATCTAGATCTTGGTGCTCAGATTGGTCTTTTTAAGATTTGGTGTAATTCCATTTAGGGGTTTTGTTTAGAACTTAAAGCTAAAAAATATTTGAATATCTGGATGGTGGGGTCCACGAGAGGCTTAAGAGACTCTCTCAGGAGCGCCAAATCAAATATAGACTTTTTTGATTAAACTACCACAGGGGCATTGGGGAGGGCAGCAGCTGAAAGGCTCTCTTTACTGGTAGGCAGTGGTTATATGGGGACTGGCCATCAGTCTTTCTGTCAATGGTGGACAGGGAAGCAGTGGGCGGAAGTCACAGGTTCACAGTGACATCCGAGGGGTGGTTTAAAGGCGGGCGTAAAAGCATAACTGCGGATTTCGTAGAAGTGAGAGTAGAGTGTAATGGATGTGTTAGTAGCAGGCACGACAGCAGTGGACTGTGTTTGGTGGTTATTAACTAAGCGGGCTTCGCTTGGAGGTGGGTCATCAAGTAGGAGGATGTGTTTGGTGGGCCGGCTGAAGGTAGTGGTATGTAACTTTGCTGGAGGGCGCAGCAGCAGTATTTACTGATGTATGAAAATCACCCGATGAGAGGGCGGATGTGACCAATGGAGGAACCAGTATCCTTTTTTTTATGGCTGGGGTGAGCCCATGCAGTATGGCGGTCGCTGGCCTGAGAGCTCATGACTGCCGCGGAGAATGGGGAGCCCCCTCCATGTACTTTGCAGGGGGGCCCCCTCAAGTTTCGTTACGCCACTGTTGGGGCACAGAGTAAGGAAGACGGCTAGTCTAGGGAGCACGTTTTGCAAACGCTTTATCTCTCACGGCAGGTGTTTTTCTGCTATGGTTTCTGTTTTCCTGTTTATGTGAAAGCCCTGCTGACCTGCAGCCCGGAATTTATTTTAGGTGAACAGAGGGGCTTTGCCAAGGACAAGCAAGTGGGCAACTGGATTTTTGATCTGTTTCTTTCAATGTGATTTGCGTACATAGAGGGGAAAGGGGCAATGTTCTTCTCTCCACACCCCAGGAAAATGTTCCCCCCCCCATATTTGTAAAACGGACCCAGAGTAAGGACCCAGAAATAACTTTTTAGTATGTTAAGGTTTGGGTGTTCTGCAATGTAAAGTGTACCATACCGCGTGTTGCAATGGGAGTGTGCTAGGAGATGAGACTAGAAGCCCCTCACTCAATGTCTTCTGTGTTTATATTGTTGTCGTTCACACAATTTACAAGTAAGCATAATTATGCATGTATGTATCGGGTTCCTAAAGAGTGAATCTAGCTACAAAGTATCAGACTTTTGCATATGTAAAATATTTTGTTATTTACTGCATCTCAAAGGTAATCATTTGCAAATGAGAAACCAAGATGTTTGCCCCTTGCTACAACTCGTTATATACACTAGTTACCCTTTGGTGGACTTGTATGTATTCCAACAAAATCTCTAATATTCAGGAGACCATTTTATTAAGGAGTCCAAACAGAATAAGACTTTGAAGCCTGAAAATTTCATATTTCGTAGTCTCCATAAACCAATTTCTCCCTTATTTTTGTATTTTATCTATAATGAGTCATTCCTACTATTAGTTGTTATAGCCAGCACATGTTTACCAAATATACAGCTTTCTAGATAACAAATATCTTTTGTGCATTAAATGGAAATATAGAAGTGCAGGAACTCACTATTTAGAGTACATGTGTGCTTCTGGGAAGTGGTGTACTCTTGCATTAAAGGTATTACTTCAGTGCTGTAAAGTGCAAGTCCCTTTCAAATTGAAGAATTGCAGGTATTCAGTACGGGGAGGACCTGCCCATTTGAAGCACTGAACATCTCCACACTTCATCATGTATTATCAAAGTGCTCCCTTCAAATATACTGGTCTTTTCTTTTACAATACATCTTTTAACAGGACTATACACTCACATCGTTTGCTGTATTTGTCAATAATAACATATTATGAATATTGATTGTGATAGAACCACTCTTGTCAATCTACCACACAGTGACCCTCAGCTAGGTTATATCAAAATATCTCATCGTCAGCTTGTGTGTTTAGAGTTGACACCGGCTGTTAACACTAGGATATCCCATGTGACCTGATTTGCCACAGCATTACTCGATTAGAACTACCTACTTAATGACCTGTAAACCAAGTAATTGTCCCTTCTTAACTTTCATAGTAGTATAGCTAAGATTAAACTCTCCTAAAGGATTTCACAGAAGTTTGGGACCAACATGATGTGTATCCTTTTACTCTCTCACTTAGAGCCACTCCAGCTCGTCTAATATACTCACTATATGATATCCCCATAATAAACAATAACATGGGAATCAGAAAAAATTGAAAGATATATTTTTCATTACTTTCACTAGATTTATTTATTTATAAAGTTTTATATAGCGCTAGCTAGACCCGTGGGTATCAGAGCGCTTTACATACACAAAGGAAAAGAAAAGATGCATAACATTGCAGGACATGAGGATGCATAAAGATAAAAGCAAAGACATAATACTAATGTAGATTCTGTTACCTAAGGTGGAAAAAAAAGTTCTCTACAATAACATTATAAGATATTTATGCATCTCTCCATCATAAAGGGTATCTGCAAAAAAATTGTAAAAGCGCCTAATTTCAGACTTATACATAATGGTTTTAGAAGTTTGTGCCAATTTCTTAATTTAGTTAGCGACAAGTTACTATCACTCACTTAACTCACTAGATGGAATCTTTTTCAACAGCGTGCCCATAATCTAATAACTTGTAAAAAACCGCCGCCATTTTGTCTGCCCTTTTTAAACCCTATTGATTTCCCACTAAACAGGTCGTATAATAGAGCACGCATAGCTAAACCACGCCTGTCTCTACCATGCAGCCTGAACCATGAATGCGTCTTAACCACCCTGCATTCCTTTACCAAACATGCCTTTACCACGCAATGTCGTGGTAAAGGCATGAATGATAAAGGGGTATGCATGGCTAAGGTCGCGACCTTACTTTCCCCCGCCCTAAGATACAAACCCCCTACCTGCTCCCCCAACCTGAGATCCAAATAGCCCGACCCCTCCCACCCCCCACTCTGTCCCAACCCCTTCCACTGCCCTTGGGCCTAAAACCCTAACCCCTATTGCAACAAGCATTGGCACAGCCGATAGGTCTCGCCTTTGGGACATTATAAGTGTTTAGCCATGCAACAGTTGATGTTGCACCAAGGATATTGTGCTGCATAATTAAATACTTATAAGGTCCCAAAGGCGAGACCTATTGGCTATGCCAATGCTTGTTAATACTTACAAGTTCCACCTAGGGTAGTCCCTGAATGCCCTGAGGGGAGGGTGCATGGTATTTAAAAAGTTAGACATGTATATTTTTATATTTCACACGTCCTGGCAGCAAAAAACCTCCAAAATAATTTTTCACTGTGACAAGGTTGGCTCTCCCATAGAAAAGCACTGAGTTACATCATACCACTGTATAGTGCCATAATTCAGCCTGGGAGTAGCTAGTAAAATGATGCAATTACTTATTTTAATAGTAATTTAAAATCCAACTTAATGTTCAAGTTGGATTTTATACTACTATTTTGAAAATCACACTTTTAGAAATTTGTCATTTTCCTACCTTTACCAAATGTGCCTTTCTGTCAGTGTTCACTGTCACCTTGGAGCTGAACGACTTCCTGATTAGGTGTGAAGTGGCTCCCAGGCTGGAGGCAAAGGGAGACCTTCCCCTGAAACGATGGCCAACTGGTCATTCTATTGTCATGTAAGTCAGCCAGGGACCACCTCTAGTGGGAGAGGAGCTGCCTCCAGAACTGGTGTTGAGTTGCCGCAAGGGGGTTAGCCCATTATCATAGCCATACATCTGGGTGTGAACGGGGAGCTGTGTCCAAGGGAAGAACGGTTCTGCCATCCTTGTTTTAGATAGGCAAGATCACTGACGGATAGTTATAGTAAAACAAACAGTGCTTCAAAAGTGTGCAGGGTCATGCCTGGGAACTTTCACCTCATTGGTTAGGGAGTGGCCAGGAGACTAGTCTCACCCACCCACAGGCTGGCACAGGGCATACCGGTGGCAAACCCAGTACACTTTTCAGAACATTGCTAGACCTATGGAAAGCAGAAGAAGGACCGCACCTGCACTGGCTCCCCGTCAACAAGAGGATCACGTTCAGACTCCTCACCCACGCACACAAGGCCCTCCACGACATGGGCCCGAAGTACCTCAACAGCCGCCTCTCGTTCCACACACCCACCCGCCAGCTCCGCTCCGCCAGCCTCGCCCTCGCCTCCGTTCCACGCATTCGCAAGACCACCGCCGGGAGAAGGTCCTTCTCCTACCTGGCGGCCAAAACGTGGAACTACCCAACACACGACCATCTCTCCTTCAGGAAACAGCTCAAGACCTGGCTGTTCGAGCAGTAGCGATCCCCCCCCCCAGCGCCTTGAGACCCTTGCGGGTGAGTAGCGCGCTATACAAATTCGCTGATTGATTGATTGATTGATTGCTAGTGTGACCTTTGAGGATAACTCTAAGGGCTGGATCTGCTCCCACTTGCACCAAGGACCAAGAAGTGGACTCCAACAGTCAGTTGGCTGACCTCCTGTTAAGCTACAAGGACACAAAAGCTGCAAGAAGCCCACGTTCCCGAAGAGCTCAGCTGACCACTTCCAATTGAACTTGTTCTGGATGCTGCTGATCGCTTTCACTAGAGTGAGTCTTGACCCCTAAGTGGTGCCTCTAAGGTCCTGGTGCCCTTAGATAAGGGTCAGAGTTCACTCTTTGTACTCATACTGCAAACCTCTGAGACGTAGAATGTTTTTACCAATCTATTCTTTGAAGAAACAGCTTGAGACCAAGACCACCATCAAGCCAAAGCCATCAACGTCAAATCGCCAGTCAGAATCAACTTACAGGTCTGCTCCACTGAAAGAGATTTGACTTCCAGAAATGTTTCACATAAAGGGCTTCATCGAGAGTGACACTCAGTTGAAGCTGATCGTCTGCAAGACCTTGCTAGGCACAGATGCCAGACTTCACCCACTCTGAGCTTTCCCATCTTCTTTGATGACTGCACCTGTCGTGTAGTTCCCTCTAATCTGTAGGACCTGTGCATCTGTTGGATAACATAAACTTTGGGTGAGGTGCCTAGATTGATACTGGGCACCCCACAGGATATGTTGGCTTAGAGACCAGTTAGCTCACAGTACCACTGTAAGCACCACTAACCTTACCAGGGAGCGACTGGTTTCTGGCAACCACTGAACATGACAACCCTGACCCCTCATCATTTAAGAATGTTAGCTGTACACCACTCTGAAATGCAGAAGTTAGTAAGGAGACTCTACTATGTAAACCTCCTGCATTATGTTTAAGGGACATGAACACAGCTCTTTTGCATGGTTCTGTATTAGATGTACAGAACGTTTGTGATGATATACAGTTCCGTTTTTTTGGTTCAGAAGAGAGGTGTAGAGAAACTGAGAGTTTGATAAGTGTAGGTGTTGAACAACACAAGAAAGAGATTAGTATTGATGAGTTTGCAGAAGTTTAACAGTTTCGTCTGAAAAAACAAACTATATTTGTATTTGTTGTTGACGTACTCACTATAGAAGTCAAACTAGAAATGTTAATTTATATTTAAAAAGTGAAAAAGAAAATAATGATAAGTGGCAGCAATTTTGTCTTCATTTTTTGTAGAAATTCATTTTGATTTGGATAGTGATCAAGTAATTTGTTAGTATTGTTACAACAAATTAGAAGAAACCAAAATGCCAGCTAGGGCAGTACATAACAACTTTGGGGTCGATTCCGATCTGGGTCGGACAGCTCTCGGAGAGCTGTTCGTAGCCTTACCTTGCGACCGACTCGTACCCGGAGCCAATCCGACCAGGCGATGAAGGACAATGGCGTGGGCAAAAACCAAGAGAGTTTGTTAAAAGAACTCTCACTCACCGACCTGGTTGGTGACATGCTTCATCATCGGGTACCCACCAAGGAGGCCGAGTGCCTCCCTGGTGTGCTGCGACGCCTGGTTTACAGCGGAGCTGGTTTTTGATGGAAGGGTGGATGTGAATTTTTAAAAAGTTCGTGGTTTTAACCTATAACAAATTTAATCTAGGTAAACCAAAAACCATTAAAACAAGTGAGACGGGCTGAAACTGGTTGGTTAGGATAACCAAAGTCAGTCCGATTTAGATCAGTGAGAAGAAAATGGTCGACATGTTTCAGCTTATCATGCCAACTTGGCTATGCATGCTTCAGGACCAGGTGGCAAACCACGGCGGTATGCGCACGCTAAGGGGCACCCTAACCAGTGGAATGAAAGTGGTAAAACTTACGGTTCTACCAATAAGCCTCCTTGCTATTTCAGGGCTAATAAAATCTGTAAGGAAGGAAAAACAGACAAACACCCATAAACATATACATGTGACCTGTTGGTTATTTCTATCTGTTAGACTTGGGGGTCTCTGGTTGGCGCAAGGTTTCCCTTGTGTCAAGCAGGAACCCTTTCCTCTACGTCAGGGCGCAGGATAACCCCTCGTGAATGACCCTTGCTCACCCTCTAGGTGCGTGGCGTGAGCAGCCAAGGCGATTCCTCAGGCGTTGTTGGTTAAGCACTTACAATCATACACACAGTAAATACATCAATCCCCCCAGAAACGGACACCAGACTTGGATATGTAGAAAAATACGCTTCTTTATGTAAAAATAGGTATATATCTCAGCAGACTTATCACAAGACCAATAACGTTTTCGCTATGCCACCAGGTTGTAAAGCAGGCAAATGTTCTCTGTTCGTAGCTTCAAATGAATACTTTGTAGTCTCTTGCAAATGTTACTTGTGGTTCCAGTACTCACAGAGATCGGCTCCTGCGAACGGGGAAATAAGGCGTTGCGGGCCCCGAGCCCGATACTGGAACTTCTTTCGTGACGTGGAGAGCCGGCACAGGTCGGTGCGACTCTCAGCTTGGGAAGTGTCTTGGGTCCTCGATCAACGGGTGTGGGCAGGTAGGCAGGCGCGGCCAGCGACCCTCAGCACGGCGGTGCAGGGGGGGTCTCCCCAACGGGGGCGGCGCGGCCTGAGTTGTCCGGGGATAGCGAAGCGGGGTCACAGGGCACGGTCAGTGCAGCTGGATGACCCGGCGTAGATCACAGTCGTTGGACGGTTTCCGGCGGGAGGGGTGATAGCGCGTTCAGCGCGCTCCAGTGGCAGGCAGTGACAGGGGTGCAGGCAACCTAGCCCGGGGACAGAGAGCGGCTCCGGACGGAGCGAGGCTCTCACGGGGTTGAGGCAGGCAAGCTCCTGAGTGTCACGGCCCTAGGAGGGGCGATGAGGGGCGCAGTCTCTTTCCAGCGGGATGCACACACGGCTCGAATCGGAGGACGAGCAAAAGCACAGAGAACCCACTGGTCCTGGGGTTCAGTTCAGGGGGCAAGCTCAGATCAAGCCCTTGGAGAATGTTTAAAGCACAAAGTAGCAAAGTCTTTTCAGTAGTCTCTTCCTCTCCTTTCTCAGCAAGGCAAGCAGCAGGCCAGCTCCTCCAGCGTCTTCTTCTCCTTCTAGTCGGGCAGAGGTTCTTTGTGGTAAAACAGGATTCTGATTTCTTAGGAGCCAGGCTCCTACTTTTATACCATGATTCTTTTGTTCTTTAGCGCCAGGGGGCCTGGGCCTGGCTCAGTCCAGTTCTGGAGCACTTTGTTATGGTGACTCTGCTCTTTCCTTTCAGCAGCAGGGCAGAGACATCAGCCGCTCCACAGGGGGCGGCGCCGGCTTTGTGGTGGCAGAGCACAGGTCTATTCAAGAGTCAAGGTGTACTCCTCCCACCCATCCTGGTGTCACCTCTCTACCCACCACCTGGCAGCCAACCTGTCTCTGGGGATTCCCCAACCCTGCTCCTTACTGTTGCTAGGCAGAACACACACACACAGCAGAGGCGGACTGAAATGGCCAGGTCAGTAAATACTAACTTTCTAAAAGTAGTATTTACAAACCCAGGATATTGAAATAAACTTGACTACAAGAAGTATTTTATTATTCTGAGTTCAGGCATACTAAACTTGACATTCTACCATGCTCTCTGAGTCCACTGGGGTCACAGCGTGTAGTGACTCCAGCAGCCCATTCTGGCCTATGGAGAGCAGGTAGCCTTCAATAGTGAAAAACGAAAATGGCTGTAATTCACTACTAAGACATGTCACACACATCAGGGCATGTCCTACCTTATGCCTACAATGCACCCTGCCCTTGGGCCTACCAGAGGGGTGGCTAATATGTAGGTAAAGGAAGGTTTAGGGACTGGCAAGTGGGGGCACTTGCGTAGTCAGTGCGACGGTCCCAGACCGCGCACAGGGTCTGCGGTGGCAGACCCTAGACACATTTTACAAGGCCGCTTTCTGTGGGTGGCGCAACCAGCGCTGCAAGCCCACCAGCAGCATTGGCATTCACAAGCCCTGGCACCCCTGGTGCACTTTACTGGGGACTGACAGTGAATCCAATAAACCAATCATGAACATCAATTACAGGTACACTTTACCGAGGGAGCACTTGCACTGCGGCGCGGATTAGCCGTGGCACAGTGCCCTGAGCGGACAACACCAGCAAAACAATCGAGGCACACCATCAAAAAGTGGAAGGGAAACTCACGCCAAGGTGCCAGGTCTAACACGTGTCCCCTCCAGCTGAAATGTGGGGAGATCTACCCTTGCCCAGGGGGTTCCTCGTCACTAAGGCGGAAATACCTGGACAGACCGTCAGCGTTGGCGTGATCTGTACCAGGACGGTGTTCCACCGTAAAGTCCATACCCTGTAGGGAGATGGACCACCTCAACAGCTTCGGGTTCTCACCCCTCATTTGCATCAACCATCTGAGGGGCCTGTGGTCCGTCTGAACCCGGAAGTGAGACCCAAACAAGTAGGGTCTTAGCTTCTTCAGCGCCCAGACCACAGCAAATGCTTCTCGCTCAATTGCACTCCACCTACTTTCCCGTGGAAGTAACCTCCTACTGATGAAGGCTACGGGTTGGTCCCAGCCCTCCTCAGTCATCTGTGAGAGAACAGCCCCTACACCATGCTCTGAAGCGTCTGTCTGCACTAGGAATTCCTTGGAGAAGTCAGGGGCCAAAAGCACGGGCGCCGTGCACATGGCAGTCTTCAGGGTGTCGAAAGCTTTCTGACAGGTGTCAGTCCAGATCACGTTCCTGGGCTGCTCCTTGGAAGTCAGCTCTGTCAAGGGGGCAACGATCGTTCCATAGCCCTTGACAAACCTCCTGTAGTATCCAGTGAGCCCCAGGAAGGCCCTCACTGCGGTCTGCGTCTTGGGGGGTTCCCAAGCCAGGATGGTCTCAATTTTGGGTTGCAAGGGTGCCACCTTGCCACTCCCCACTTGGTGTCCCAAGTACACCACGGAACCCTGCCCGATCTGGCACTTGCTTGCCTTGATCGTGAGGCCTGCTCGGCGCAGAGCCATCAACACTTCCCAGAGGTGGCGCAGGTGTTCGGGCCAGGTGGCACTGAACACTGCGATGTCATCCAGGTAGGCGGCACTGAACGCATCCAGCCCAACCAGTACCTGGTTGGCCAACCTCTGAAAGGTGGCAGGGGCATTCTTCATTCCAAATGGCATGACTCGGAACTGGAAGTGCCCATCTGGTGTAGAGAATGCTGACCTCTCTTTGGCCCCATCGGTCAAGGCGATCTGCCAGTACCGAGACGTTAAATCAAACGTGCTGAGGAACCGGGCAGCCCCCAGCCGATCAATGAGCTCATCAGCTCTGGGGATGGGGTGCGCGTCAGTCTTAGTTACTGAATTGAGTCCTCTGTAGTCCACACAGAACCGGAGTTCAGGTGTGGCTCTCGGCGCAGCAGCTTTGGGGACCAAGACCACGGGGCTGGACCAAGGACTGCTGGAGGACTCAACCACCCCTAGCGCAAGCATCTTGGAGACCTCCTCCTTGATGCAAGCTCTGACCCTGTCAGTTATCCTGTAAGCCTTGTGCTTCACAGGTAAGCTGTCTCCTGTGTCCACATCATGGACGCACCAATCTGTGACACCAGGAACCAGGGAGAACCTATCTGGAAACTGCCCCAGCAAGTGGCGGCAATCTTCCTGTTGTTCGGGCGTCAGGGTGGGTGAGAGGTTAACTCCATCCACTGACCCATCTTTCTCAGAGGCTACTAAGAGGTCAGGAAGAGGCTCGGTCTCCTCTTCCATTCCGTCATCAGTGGCCAGCAGCATGCCCACTTCGGTCCTCTCTAAGTGGGGCTTAAGGCGGTTAACATGTAGGACCCTCAAAGGGTTCCTGGGAGACTGCATGTCCACCAAGTAGGTGATAGGACTTTTGCGCTCCACAACCTCAAATGGACCTGTCCACTTATCCTGAAGTGCACAAGGCTCCACTGGGGCCAAGACCCACACCTTTTGTCCAGGTTGAAGCTCTACCAGAGTGGCATTCTGGTCGTACCACCGCTTCATCTCCTCCTGGCTGGCTTCCAGATTTGCCTCAGCAAGTTGCCTGAAACGCCTAGTCTGGTTTCGGAAGGCCAGCATGTAACTGTATACATTCTGGGGAGGTTTCCTGGGAGATTGCTCCCAGCCTTCCTTTACCAAACTCAGAGGTCCTCTTACCGGGTGACCATACAGAAGCTCAAAGGGGCTGAACCCTAGAGACTTCTGTGGCACCTCTCGGTAAGCGAAGAGCAGGCATGGCAAGAGGACGTCCCACTTACGCCTCATTGGACCGTCCAGGCCCATGATCATGCCTTTGAGGGTTCGGTTGAATCTCTCAACCAACCCGTTTCCTTGGGGGTGGTAAGGAGTGGTGAACTTGTAAGTTACCCCACACTCCTTCCACAGGGATTTCCTATATGTGGATATGAAATTGGTCCCCCTGTCGCTCACCACCTCTAGAGGGAATCCCACTCGGGAGAAAATTCCCATCAATGCTCGTCCCACCACGGGGGCCGTCACTGTCCTCAGAGGGATGGCTTCAGGGTACCGGGTGGCATGGTCCACCAAGACCAGGATGAACCTGTTGCCCAGGGCTGTCTTGGGGTCCAGAGGCCCCACAATATCAATACCCACTCGCTGGAATGGCGTACCGACCACGGGGAAGGGCTGCAGAGGAGCCTTGTGCTTCCCTCCGCTCTTACCACTTGCCTGGCAAGTCTGACAGGTTCTGCAGTAGGAATCTGAATTCTTGTGCATTTGGGGCCAGTAAAAGTGGGTGACAAGCCTGTCATAGGTCTTGTCCATCCCCAAATGTCCTGCTAAAGGCACATCATGAGCCAGCCCCAGTAGGAAGGTTCTGAACCTCTGGGGTACCACCAGCACACGGGCTGACCCAGGTTCAGCAGCCTTAGGCTCGGAATACAGGAGGTCACTCTCCCAGTACACGTAGTGTGTTTTGGCCTGAACACCATTGGCCTGGTCTGCAGCCTGTTGCCGCATACCCACGAGAGAAGGGCATTCTTTCTGCTCCCTGCAGAATTCCTCCCTGGAGGGACCTCCTTCTTGCTGCCAATGGGTCAGCTCAGGCAGGTCTCCCAGTTCGGCAATCTGTTCCCCGGTAGGCTCCAGAGCATCCCCCTCAGGGTCTACTTCCTCCTGGGCCTTGGGAACTTCGGGGTCTGGTTTCCCACGCCTCCTGCGCCTTCTCCCTAAGGCCGGTTCCTGGACCTCTCCCTCAGGCTCCAGGACCCTCTCAACACCCCTACTGGCTGCCATGGACCGGGTGGTCACGCACGCCCAGTCGGGCAGACCCACCATCCTCAGATGCGTGGTCTTCTCCACCTTTTCCCAAGGGGAGCTCTCCAGGTCGTTCCCTAGCAGACAGTCTACAGGCATGTCAGTTCTCACAGCGACTTGTAGAGTACCAGAGACCTCCCCCCACTCAAAGGGAACTTGAGCCATTGGACAACGACTCTCTATGTTGTCAGCGTTGACAACCCTACAGTAGGCATTGGGTACAATCTGCTCTTGAGACACCAGGTGTTGCCTCACCGAGGTCACGCTGGCTCCTGTATCTCTAAGAGCCTCAACCTTCTTTCCATTGATGGTCACTACTTGCCCATATTTCTTAGTGTTAGAGGGTAAGTAGGTTTCAGGGACCATCTCACTGTCTCCTAGCGAGACTAGGGTCATCTGCCCAGGACCCCCACCCTCCTGGACTGCTACCTACTCCCCAAAGTTAATATTAGCTACTTGCCGGGGTGGAGCACCAGTGGGTGCGGTCTTACCAAACAGGCGACACTTAGGATCAGAGGCAATGTGACCCGGGTCACCACACCTGTAACAATTGAAGGGCCCCTTTGGAACAGGTCTACCTGTCGGGGCCCCGTTCTGCTGCGGGGGTGGGGGAGGCTGAGAACCCTTCTGCTGGTTCCCTTGGGGATTACTTTGGGGGACTTTTTGGAACCCCTTCTGTTTACCCCTGTCCCCCCCACTCTTCTGCTGGGGACCCTGCCCACCTTTGGCGGAGTCTCCCACTTGACCCTTGTGGACCCTGGTGCTGAGCCAGCGGTCCGCCTCCTCAGCAAGCTTCCTCGGGTTGGACAGCTTGCTATCAATCAGGTGCTGGCGTAGCTCAGGAAAACATTGACTGGACAAGTGCTCCCATGCAATTAAATCAAGCAGCCCTTGATAATCATTAACTTTGCTACCCTTCACCCAACCATCCAGTGCTCTGCAGAAAAAAGTTACATACTCCACATACGTACTCTCAGGGATCTTCTTAGTCTCCCTGAACCTCTGTCTATATAGCTCAGGAGTTAACCCATACCTGGTCATTAAAGCTTCCTTCATATGGGGGTATGAGGCTTGGAGATCTAAGGGTAAATCTAACAGTGTGTCACGCCCTTCAGCAAGGAACCTTCCCCACAACCCCGCTCCCCAGTCTTTCTCAGGGACCCGGTGTGAAGACATGGCCACCTCATAGGCTCTAAACCACTGCCCTATGTCATCCTTTCTAAAATACTCCTTTACTACATCTTTGGGGATGTACACCTTGGACTCTACCTGCACCGGTGGAGTGCTGCCACCAGAAGGAGCGGTGTCCAAACTTTTCGCCTTCAGCTCCAACTCCTTCAATCTTATATCATGATCCATTCGGCGTTGTTGTGCCTCCAGGGCCAACTTCTGCTTTTCCATTTCCATTTGTCCTGCCAACTTTGCCATCTCCATTGCATGTGCCCTGTCTGCGGCCCTGTCTGCCAGCTCCTCTGGCGACCGGACTCTGCTGGGCTCCTCAAGGTTGTCGGGTGGAACGATGTCCCCCGCATTCTGTGGATCTCTTGACTCCTTCCAGGCTCTCAACGCCTTGGTGTACTGGACCCTCCTCTTGAATCCAGCATGGGGAACTCTGAATTTTACACTGTAGCCTCTCAATTGCTCTACCGTGTAGCCTTCCAGTCCCTCCCAATCCACCTCATCCATTCCAGAAATCACAGAGTGTGCTCTTCCAGCAGAGAGTGAGCCAGGCATGGTTGCAAAAATGGCAGATGTCTCAACAAAGTTCAAAAATGAAAACCTGTGGCTGCGTTACTTGGTCTGCTCTCACTATCTGGTGATTAATAATTCACTGTATGCAAATTACAAATGCAAATCCGAAATCCCAGCCGCTGCCACCAATGTTAGACTTGGGGGTCTCTGGTTAGCGCAAGGTTGCCCTTGTGTCAAGCAGGAACCCTCTCCTCTACGTCAGGGCGCAGGATAACCCCTCGTGAATACCCTTGCTCACCCTCTAGGTGCGTGGCGTGAGCAGCCAAGGCGATTCCTCAGGCGTTGTTGGTTAAGCACTTACAATCATACACACAGTAAATATATCAATCCCCCCAGAAACGGACACCAGACTTGGATATGAAGAAAAATACGCTTCTTTATGTAAAAATAGGTATATATCTCAGCAGACTTATGACAAGACCAATAACGTTTTCGCTATGCCACCAGGTTGTAAAGCAGGCAAATGTTCTCTGTTCGTAGCTTCAAATGGATACTTTGTAGTCTCTTGCAAATGTTACTTGTGGTTCCAGTACTCACAGAGATCGGCTCCTGCGAACGGGGAAATAAGGCGTTGCGGGCCCCGAGCCCGATACTGGAACTTCTTTCGTGACGTGGAGAGCCGGCACAGGTCGGTGCGACTCTCAGCTTGGGAAGTGTCTTGGGTCCTCGATCAACGGGTGTGGGCAGGTAGCCAGGCGCGGCCAGCGACCCTCAGCACGGCGGTGCAGGGGGGGTCTCCACTACGGGGGCGGCGCGGCCTGAGATGTCCAGGGATAGCGAAGCGGGGTCACAGGGCACGGTCAGTGCAGCTGGATGACCTGGCGTAGATCACAGTCGTCGGACGGTTTCCGGCGGGAAGGGTGATAGCGCGTTCAGCGCGCTCCAGTGGCAGGCGGTGACAGGGGTGCAGGCAACCTAGCCCGGGGACAGAGAGCGGCTCCGGACGGAGCGAGGCTCTCACGGGGTTGAGGCAGGCAAGCTCCTGAGTGTCACGGCCCTAGGAGGGGCGATGAGGGGTGCAGTCTCTTTCCAGCGGGATGCACACACGGCTCGAATCGGAGGACGAGCAAAAGCACAGAGAACCCACTGGTCCTGGGGTTCAGTTCAGGGGGCAAGCTCAGATCAAGCCCTTGGAGAATGTTTAAAGCACAAAGTAGCAAAGTCTTTTCAGTAGTCTCTTCCTCTCCTTTCTCAGCAAGGCAAGCAGCAGGCCAGCTCCTCCAGCGTCTTCTTCTCCTTCTAGTCGGGCAGAGGTTCTTTGTGGTAAAACAGGATTCTGATTTCTTAGGAGCCAGGCTCCTACTTTTATACCATGATTCTTTTGTTCTTTAGCGCCAGGGGGCCTGGGCCTGGCTCAGTCCAGTTCTGGAGCACTTTGTTATGGTGACTCTGCTCTTTCCTTTCAGCAGCAGGGCAGAGACATCAGCCGCTCCACAGGGGGCGGCGCCGGCTTTGTGGTGGCAGAGCACAGGTCTATTCAAGAGTCAAGGTGTACTCCTCCCACCCATCCTGGTGTCACCTCTCTACCCACCACCTGGCAGCCAACCTGTCTCTGGGGATTCCCCAACCCTGCTCCTTACTGTTGCTAGGCAGAACACACACACACAGCAGAGGCGGACTGAAATGGCCAGGTCAGTAAATACTAACTTTCTAAAAGTAGTATTTACAAACCCAGGATATTGAAATAAACTTGACTACAAGAAGTATTTTATTATTCTGAGTTCAGGCATACTAAACTTGGCATTCTACCATGCTCTCTGAGTCCACTGGGGTCACAGCGTGTAGTGACTCCAGCAGCCCATTCTGGCCTATGGAGAGCAGGTAGCCTTCAATAGTGAAAAACGAAAATGGCTGTAATTCACTACTAAGACATGCCACACACATCAGGGCATGTCCTACCTTATGCCTACAATGCACCCTGCCCTTGGGCCTACCAGAGGGGTGGCTAATATGTAGGTAAGGGAAGGTTTAGGGACTGGCAAGTGGGGGCACTTGCGTAGTCAGCGCGACGGTCCCAGACCGCGCACAGGGTCTGCGGTGGCAGACCCTAGACACATTTTACAAGGCCGCTTTCTGTGGGTGGCACAACCAGCGCTGCAAGCCCACCAGCAGCATTGGCATTCACAAGCCCTGGCACCCCTGGTGCACTTTACTGGGGACTGACAGTGAATCCAATAAACCAATCATGAACATCAATTACAGGTACACTTTACCGAGGGAGCACTTGCACTGCGGCACGGATTAGCCGTGGCGCAGTGCCCTGAGCGGACAACACCAGCAAAACAATCGAGGCACACCATCAAAAAGTGGAAGGGAAACTCACGCCAAGGTGCCAGGTCTAACACTATCCTTAGTGAAATTGAGTGAACAAACAATTTGGTAATCCCGTTCTGTGGAGCGGGAGTGGGTGTGTTTAGCAAATTCGGCCACTACTGCCCGGGTGCGAGCAATGCTCGTCTGGAATGAGCCTATAAAACACCGGAGGTGTTTTTTAGTGAGCTCGGCATCTATATAGTGCCTGCGTCAGTTAACAGTAATCTGTAAATCCGGCAAAAATTGTGCCTATGTAGTGGCTATTAGCCGCTGTGTAAATAATGAGAGCTGACTCGTGAAAGTGTCTTGCATGCTGATTTTAAGGCGCCCGTGGTTGTTGCCATGCGTCGTTGCTCCAAAGCATGCATAACAGAAGTATAATAAAACAGTAGCATGGAGAAGGAATGGTCCGCTTACTCGTATGCAATGTACGACTGACATCATGGGTCCGAGAGGGGGGTAGTGAGCTATAGTATCTGGAATGGTGACAAAAAGGAGTTAATATGTCTTGTTGGGCTGAAAGACAATGTTCCAATAGCTAGGGGGACATGGTTCCTAAAAAGGGGTTCCCCGAACTTACTTCCATGCCCGCACACTCCCGCTGTAGACCTGGTTCAGTCCTGCTCAGCCCGGATGTTAATGGGTGCTGAGTAAACACGGAAGTAAATAGTCCGTGACGCCGGTCATGTGATGCCCAATACGTGCCTGTGACGTCAGGGGTGGGGGCGTGAACTAAAAGTAAACTATTGAACAAACGAACTTTAATAAGTCCTTGGGACCGACAAACCAAGCAGTAATACATCTGATTCAGTAAGGACAACAGTTAAAGGACATCGAATCCGAATTGCCGGTGTGAATTGCTATATTGGAATGCTAAATAACTGTTCCCAAACGAAGTACTCGTTTATTTTGTAACGTGCTAGAAGGACAGTGAATTGAATGTCCTCTATTAACACCAATATCAGGGTGACCAAAAGAACTGAAAAAAGGGGGGGGGGAGTTAAAAAAGGGGCTATATACATAGGCAATGAATCCCCTAAAAAACAGACCATATTATAAGAGTGTTTTAGACAATGTCCGGCACTAGTCAAATTCAGCTGATCAGAGGCTAGAACGGCCACTAAGTAAACAGTTCATCGCTTCAGTACTGAACTCCAAGGAATGTTATCATTCAATCCTGATTGGTGTGTGGATAAGCAGTAAATCCAGTGTTGTTCTTTCCCAAAAAGAGACTGTTGGGTGTTTGGACCTGGGTTGAGTTTCTCAATGACTGTCCATCTCAAGTCATTCGTGGTGTGGTTCTTCAGTAGAAAGTGTTCAGTGAGTTTAGTACTCACTTTACGACAGCGGATGGTACTGCGGTGCTCACAGATGCGCTGCTTGATTTTTCTACTTGTCATGCCAACATATCTTAGCCCGCAGGGGCAAGTTATTAAGGAGACCAAATCTGTGGAGTTGCAGTTGGTGTGCATTTTCTGTACCCATTGTTTTCCTGGTTCAAGCGCTAGGTGTTTAGAGGTAGAAGTCAAATGGCAAACGCTGCATGATCCACAAGGATAGTGCCTAACCACTGGGGGAAGGCCCCACGTATCAAGAACAGATTACTGTTAACTGACGCAGGCACTATATAGATGCCGAGCTCACTAAAAAACACCTCCGGTGTTTTATAGGCTCATTCCAGACGAGCATTGCTCGCACCCGGGCAGTAGTGGCCGAATTTTCTAAACACTCCCACTCCCGCTCCACAGCACGGGATTGTTCACTCAATTTCACTAAAGATAGAAATAACCAACAGGTCACATGTATATGTTTATGTGTGTTTGTCTGTTTTTCCTTCCTTACAGATTTTATTAGCCCTGGAATAGCAAGGAGGCTTATCGGTAGAACCGTAAGTTTTACCACTTTCATTCCACTGGTTAGGGTGCGCCTTAGCGTGCGCATACCGTCGTGGTTTGCCACCTGGTCCTGAAGAATGCTTAGCCAAGTTGGCATGATAAGCTGAAACATGTCGACCATTTTCTTCTCACTGATCTAAATCGGACTGACTTTGGTTATCCTAACCAACCAGTTCCAGCCCGTCTCACTTGTTTTAATGGTTTTTGGTTTACCTAGATTAAATTTGTTATAGGTTAAAACCACAAACTTTTTAAAAATTCACATCCACCCCTCCATCAAAAACCAGCTCCGCTGTAAACCAGGTGTCGCAGCACACCAGGGAGGCACTCGGCCTCCTTGGTGGGAACCCGATGATGAAGCATGTCACCAACCAGGTTGGTGAGTGAGGGTTCTTTTAACAAACTCTCTTGGTTTTTGCCCACGCTGTTGTTCTTGTTCCTTATTCACTCTTCCGTTGTTTACTAAAGTTACCAGGGGGAACAAGAGTGATTCTCTCCCTCACCCTCTCTTTGTTGTTGTGATGAAGTACAATGCGCATAACTGACAAAAATTCGACCGACACGTAGGGTGTGATTCAAGCTTCATTCTCCGCCTGAGCCGTAACTCCGAACGCCGAACCGAGTATCCCGGAAGCAGTATCCATAGCAGTTTCCGGCCAGACAAGTACAATGCGCACATCATACGTGCCGGACGGGTCGCCACATTCGGCACGTCACAGCATCCGTAAAAGAAGCATATCAGGTACGATTTGCGCCAGAACTCAATCCACGGCTACAAGACGGACCAGCTTGCAACGGGTACGAGACGGAGCAACAAGCAGCGTGTACGAGACGAACACATCATGAATCCCATTGCGCAGGTCATATCAGTACTGTACATCTATGACCAGATCTGGAACAGACGCGGACGGCACAGACGGTAAGTCAGATACCCACCACACAAACAAACGACACGTACCCGCAAAATGTCACACACACACAGGGGATCCATATCCTGGCCACTAGCAACAGGCCACCATAGGGGTTGCGTGGCCAGCACCACTACCATCCCCACTCATAGGCCCTATGTTGCCCATCACTACTGCCACCCCCACCCATTGTGGACCTGTTGCCTATCACTACTGCCACCCCACCCATAGGGGACCTGTTGCCCATCACTACTGCCACCCCCACCCATAGGGGGCCTGTTGCCCATCACTACTGCCACCCCCACTCATAGGGCTTATGTTGTCCATCACTACTGCCACCCCCACCCATAGGGGACCTGTTGCCCATCACTCCTGCCACCCCCACCCATAGGGGACCTGTTGTCCATCACTACTGCCACCCCCACACATAGGGCTTATGTTGCCCAGCACTCCTGCCACCTCCACCCATAGGGGACCTGTTGCCCATCACTACTGCCACCCCCATCCATAGGGGAGCTGTTGCCCATCACTACTGCCACCCCCACCCATAGGGCTTATGTTTCCCAGCACTCCTGCCACCCTCGCCCATAGGGGACCTGTTGCCCATCACTACTGCCACCCCCACCCATAGGGGACATGTTGCCCATCACTACTGCCACCCCCACCCATAGGGGACCTGTTGCCCATCACTACTGCCACCCCCACTCATAGGGCTAATGTTGCCCATCACTACTGCCACTCCCACCCATAGGGGACCTGTTGCTCATCACTATTGCCACCCCCACCCATAGGGGACCTGTTGCCCATCACTACTGCTACCCCAACCATAGGGGACCTGTTGCCCATCACTACTGCCACCCCCACTCATAGGGCTTATGTTGCCCAGCACTCCTGCCACCCCCACCCATAGGGCTTATGTTGCTTAGCACTCCTGCTACCCCCACCCATAGGGCTTATGTTGCCCATCACTACTGCCACCCCCACCCATAGGGGACCTCTTGCCCATCACTACTGCCACCCCCACCAATAGGGGACCTGTTGCCCATCACTACTGCCATCCTCCACCCATAGGGCATATGTTGCCCATCACTATTGCCACCCCCACTCATAGGGCTAATGTTGCCCATCACTACTGCCACCCCCACCCATAGGGGACCTGTTGCCCATCACTACTGCCAACCCCACCCATAGGGGACCTGTTGCCCATCACTACTGCCACCCCCACCCATAGGGCTTATGTTGCCCATCACCACTGCCACCCCCACCCATAGGGGACCTGTTGCCCAGCACTACTGCCACCCTCGACTCATAGGATGGGTGATGCGCCACAAATCCATCATACAACAACATTAGGTATGTCAGCAAAATACATCCCCCCTAACATTATGACAACAGTGTGTAGTCTGTAACAAATGTCCACAACAGTGATTATGGCTTCGAACATACAATGTAACTACCATCACATGTATGACCAAAAACTGATTGTGGCCTACACAAGGCAAGCATCACTAGCACTGTGTCACTGTAAAATAACACCCCCTCACTGTGTAGAACAAAAGATAAGTGTGTGGTTCCAAACTGCATCAAATGTTGAGCATTGTGGTGATGGGGTCGAAAACCCCCTGATCACAGTGACCAAAAGGTAAGTGCCATCATGGTCAAAGCTGCAAATGCCAAACAGCTTGTATGATTTCTGGTCCCAACACATGAAACACTTTTGGGGGAAAGTAGTAGTAGTGTCCCATACCCACAGAGATGTGGTAAGGCTAACAGTGCTGTGAAAACCTAACATTCTCTCGGCCATGTGCAGACAAGCGCCACCCATGGGGGCTGACAATGCATACATTGTACAATGACACAAAAGCAGAAGTGACCATCACAAAGCAAACACACATCTCGAAAATAGACACACAAATCAAAACAACCTGTGTAGACTGTAGGTGTCAGGTCACAAACTCACATTCCATGCCAGCAATGGGACCTAACAACCAGGATGAATGTGCAGAATGATATGATATGACTCACAGGGACAGCAGGGTAAATCACAAAAAAAACATCCAGACAATGGCTCACAACAGCAATACCAATGCACTGGTGCAGATGCACAAACACAAACAGGATACCTCACACTGCACATCTGACACAACATGTGTGTGTGTGTCTCAGTATCCCCAGGCAACTACACAACACATGGGGGGGGGATGAACCACAGTGAGACAGATGTGGACACTGTGCCATACAAAAGTAAACCATCAATGGGCCCCCCTTAGTGGGCAATCAGGCATTTTGAGATGAGAGGGAGCACAACAGACACATGTGACACAAGCTGGAAAGAACAGCAACTAACACAGCAAGAGACTGACACCTGGATAGGTGACATTGCACATGCAACCATGACAAACACAGTAATGTTGGGCGGAACTAAGGTGCACAGACTCATCACACAAGGACAGTGTACAACCCTGGTGAATGACAGACATACTGCACAGTATGTGGTATATGGCCATGACGTCAAAGCTCACATAACCTTCTGAATACCTGCCACAGTCCCAGGACAATGCAGAAGCCAAGGAGAACCACAAGGCACACATGCTGACACCTGCAAACATTGCAGCCCTCAACTGGACAAGTGGGATCACTCACACACATACACATGTCTCAATCACTGAAAGGTACCACCTAGGGACAACTACATGATATTGCGAACAAACAAGTGCCTTGGGGACCCCTGACTGTGTTCCATCTGCATCTGACCACATTATCACCACTCAGAACAGACAAATCCCAATGATGAAACACCAATTAACAGTAGTGTGTCATGCACCCACACATCTGATAGCCCATGGCAAAGTTGTGGGATGAACACAGTACTACTCAGCAAGCATCAACAACAGGAACATATCAAGGGAACACTTCCTGTGTATGAAAAGGGATGTGTACACACACACACATGCCCACACAACACACAACATGGGCCCAGGCAATGCCACGGAACAACACGCTTACTTGAGGGGACTCAACTCCCGTGGAAGCTCAGCTGTGCCAAACATAGTCACAGCAGGTCTCAGTCATGTCAGCAGAATACTTGGTCAGTCAGCCATCAGTTACCACCAAATGAAGGCTCTGGTCACAACAGCCTGGGTACGGGAGACTCCCTTAAGTCATCTGCACATACTCAATACATATGTCCAGCAAGTTGCACAGAGGACCCAGTTGCTCCTACCCCAATGATGCTCACACTGACATGTCCAGTGGAGATGCGCCCACAGTCAGGGAAATAGACAAATTGGACAATGGGAAGCACATCATATGTGCATGTTTGCAAGCCACAGATGTGACGATGCAAATGAAATGTTTACAGAGGTGCCCACAAATTGTGAATCATGACACACCCATTTAGCAGCAAAGGATGATATGGATAACGACCAGAATAGGTTACATATCTCATGGACCACATGGAGTACATCACATCAACACCTCAGTATTCAACATTTGAAATCCAGCATTACAACTGCAAGGTCATGCTAAACATCATCAACATAATGTATAGCTAAATCAAATTCACAAGGAGAAAGAAAAAAGCTTTATTCAGCAATTTTAAAATTCAAAGTCCTTCCAAAACTAAGGCCAATGGCCAGTTCATACCCAAATGACAAAAAGTTAACTTGAGTGACAACTGTCACACGTTGCTTGCCTGCACTGGTAAGGACAGGGGACATCCCCTCGGAGGGGCATACATGGGGGCAGGCCAGGCACCGCAGGGACAGGATCAGGGCGCAGCAGAAGGAGGCAGTGAAGGGGTGGTGGATGCTGGAGAGTCACTGGCAACTGCAGTGGAGCTGACTGAAGTAGTGGGTGCAGTCACAACGGTGGGGCACAAGTCAGATGGGGTGTGTGCCGGCACAACTGCAGTGGGCAGGTCAGATGGAGTGGACTGTGTCCCCACTGCAGTGCCCAAGTCAGACGGGGTGGTCGTGGACTCCACTGCAGTGCCTAACTCAATGGGAGCGGAATGGGGTTCAGGTGAGGTTGGCAGGACAGAGGGGGGACACGGTCCCCACATCAGTGGCACAAACTGTCTGATGGGGGTGGAAGAGCAAGTGGTAGGGGGGGAGGGTCTCAGCATTTTGGGGATGGTGTATCTGTGGGTGGGGGAACCTGGGGAAGGGTGTTGCAGGGGAACCTCTGGAGTGGTGGCCTGGGGGATGGAGGACGGAAACTTCGTTGTGGAGCTGCGGGTGGTGGTGGGGTCTTGCTCCTCTGGCTCCTGGGGAACTTGCGGGTGGGTGCCTCAGTCTGACTATGCCTGGGGGAGGGTGTCCGTGTGTGAGGGGCACTCCCCTCTGTGTGTGGGGACTTCCTCTTCCCCTTGTAAGAAGGATCTGCTGGGTCGGTGGGTAAGAGGCCAAGGTCATAGAGGAAGAGCTTCTGTGGAGATGGGGTTGCAGGTGAGGCAAGGGAAGGGGGCTGGGAGGGAGAGGTATCGGAGGACTGCGGAGTGGTTGTGGGTGACTGTGTGCGTGTCTGCAAACCATCCCCTGTAAGTGTGGTATCAGTCCCCTGTACTTGTTTGCGTGCACGTATATCCCTTGGTTTGGGTGTTTGTGTGCTGCCCGTGTCTGTGGTTTTGTGAGAATGTGCAAGTGTGTGTGTGCTTGGGACAGGTAGGGTGCTAGGAATCATGGGTGGTGCAGGGGTAGGAGGGGTTCGGGACTGTTGGAGGAGGGATACTGCTGCCATCAGGGAGGAGGCCGTGGACTGATTGGTCCTCTGTAGGGCAGACATGCCCGATGAAATGCCCTTATGAATGACACCAGTTGTGTCAACAGACTTGTGTGTGCATGGAGGACACTCAGCATTGATGTCTGCCCTACATGGATCTGTCGAAGCAAGTCCACAGACTCCTCAATCAGGGCAGCAGGGGACACAGGGGCAGGGGGTGCGGTGCCTGGCACAAAGGAGAGATGCTCCCGAACACGGGAGCCTCCACGGACCTCTGAGATGGGAGCCGATGGGAGGGTGGTGATGGTGGTGGTGGGGGCAGTGGCAGGGACAGCCTCACTAGCTGGGGTTTGGTGGCTGCTGACACCTGCCTCTACAAGGGAGTCATACTCCGAGCTGCTGTGGCCCTCAGCTGGGGTGGATGGTGTTGAGGACTCCTAGTGTGGCTCCACTCATCCTCTGTGCCACTGGGTCCCTCCGACTCCTCGCCTTCTGTCCCAGTCAGGCTCTGTGGCTCCTCCTGGTTCGTGGAGCTGTCCCCTCCTGTGGCCGTGGATGTATCTGGATATGATTAGGAAAAAAGAAAACATCATTAGTCACCTGCACTGACTGCACACACCACAGTGAGTACAACACATCACAGGGCAAGCCCTGGCATCATCATACCCCACATCATACAAAACAGACATATGAGTCTCGGCGAACACAACTCCCTGTACATTAGCTCATCACAGTCTGCTGTGCATGTAACACAGGTGCCTGAAGTGCTCAGTTGCATACACCATTGTGCACTGTCAGGTGATCACACACCTATATGTCACACAGGTCTTGTCTCTCATAATCACATCTCAGATGTCCTGCTTACCCGCAAACTCATGAACACCACAGTTGTACGGAAAAGGAAGCCACACCACAATGACACAGAGGCAGGCACCTGAAGGCACATGTCACTAAGCACAACCTGTAAGTTGATGCACAGGATTGGGATTAGAGAGTGTTTCTAAATGCCCTTGAGTAGGCATGACTGCCCAGGTCTACGTGAAACAGTGTTTAGCCCTGGACAGTAGTCAGGTGGCTATGCACTTGATATACATACTCCTGAGGCACACAAATTGGAGTCCAATGCTGCATGTGTTTGTTTGAAATACACCAGCCACATGTGGCGAGTCAGATCAGCAATTGTAACACATATCAAGGGCACAAACAGATCACATGTCAGATCTCAGGCATTGTGTAAACATTTGACCCACCCATGATACACACAACAGAGTCACGGTAACAGATGCTGTCCGCAGGCTGAAGCATAGCTGACTGCAGGGACACAGTGCCCTAGTGACACAAGCAACAGACAGTAGGGTCCACACCTGTGGATCAGATGAGGAGGGTGCATCAACGAATTGAGGGACATGAGTATTGGACTACACGACCTACGTACTGTGGAAGTGTGACCAGGCCAAAAAACTGCAATTAGCATGTCAGACATAGTACACAGATTAGGCATGGATTTACCCCCTCCTTGCTGCTGTCTGGCCTTCAGCTGTCCATCCAGGTCTGGGAAGACCACCGGCAGGATCCTGTGCATGTGGGGGGTCAGGGTCCAGTGTCCACCCCTCCTGCGAGGAGACGACAGCTTCAGCTGGACCCTTGCAATCCTCCGGGTCCAGCCCCGAAGGTCCTGCCACCTCTTCTGGCAGTTGCTGATCCGGCGCTTGTAGACTCCCTCCGATCGAACTGCCCGGGCGATGGTCAGCCATATCTCCTGCTTCTGGTGGGCTACAACCTGTGAGGATGACAAAGTTAAAAGTCCATTAACACACATGGCCCATATTTGTGCTGCACACAGTTGGATATACATGTCGTCATCACAAAAGAAAATGAGTTACACAGGTAGTGCACCCATGGAAAAGGACAAATGCCCTGCATGTCTGACATGTTAACAATGCCTGGGAAGTTGAAGCTTGCACAAATGCACTTTAGCTGCAGAACACCTGTTCATTACATGTACCTACACACTTTGGGGGATGAAAGTACTCAGTGAGTATGCTTGACACTGGTGTGCACACTGCTAGTACTGCTAGTCAGATAACATGCACAATTAGGAAGGCAGTGGACTGCACACTCACCTGCTCCCCTGGTTTCCCATACAGCTTGCTGTACTGTGGAAGGAGCCCGTCCAGCAGGGCCTGGTTCTCCTCCTCAGTGAAGGCTGGGACCCTCTCCAGAGTACGTGCCATAGCAGTAGCCAGAGGATGCAGAGACAGCAGCAGTGGTAGCAGGGATGCGGTCCAGTAGCATGTAGTGCAGGCAAGTGAGCCCCCTGGGGGCCAGCCTTATATCTGTGCTGCAGAGGCAGACTCTGTGCCATGTGTCCCAAGTGATAGGTCCAACACGGTTGCATTCTATGAATCTGGCCAATCCATGGAAATGTACGACTCGTACACGTCTTCCACATCGTTCAAATCTTCACCTTCATGAAACCCTAGTAATTGCAGCATTGTTGTAGGCATCCAACTGAATTTCCAGCGCACGACTCGTACAAGTTTTGAATCTGCATCCGTCTCCATGACAGTCCAGAGCCAATGGGTTCACCCAGCTCGGTCAACTGACTGTACAACGCATAGTTTGAAAATACACATGCACCCGTCTCCATACGATTCAATGGCCAAGGCGTACGCCGGTCTCGGACCATGCCTGCCCGACGCGTACGCATTGTCACCCACGTCGAACCTCATTGCAGTCAATGGCTAAGCGTACGCATGGCTCGGTCCTGAACTGTGCAATGCGTACGCATTGTCACCCACGTCGGACCTCATTGCAGTCAATGGCTAAGCGTACGCACGGCTCGGTCCTGAACTGTGCAATGCGTATGCATTGTCACCCGCATTGGACCTCATTGCAGTCAATGGCTAAGCGTACGCACGGCTCCGTCCTGAACTGTGCAATGAGTACGCATTGTCACCCACATCGGGCCTCATTCGTGTGACTATTTGACGGCTTCAACACACAATTACTTGCCAGGGACTTAGGTGCACACCTACCAAACTACAGCATTGGCCACACAGTGTCCCATGGCATGTAAGGCTGCATTCCCTGTGTGTTTGAGGGGGCAACATTTGGTTTGTTGTGTGGCACTTTTGTGCAGCCACTCCCAGGCTGTGCACATGTTCATGGGGACAGAATCCTTTGTGTGTTGTGCACATTACCACTGTGATGTGCAACTCGACAGTTATGGGCATGAGTCATGGACACAGATTCATGTTGGATATGTTTAGGACATGTCACATACACCCTGAGTCCTGGGGGTGATGGCATGTACGTCACAGTGAGACCTGTAGCCACAAGTCTGATGTACACCCACAGTCTGTGTGCATGTTGTGTCTCAGATGTGGCTGATCAAATGTACCCAATGGGAGACAGTCTCCACAACCATGTGGTTTGTGCATCAACATTGATGTTGTGTGTGTGTCTACGAGATGTACATGTAGGGCCTACAAAGACAACAGTGGCCACTACCTGTGGGACTCATGGTTGCCTTGTGGCGTGTACATGATACGCCATGTCATGCCAGTGTCCATGTGGAAATACAGGGAGCCTGGGTATCTGCATGGCAAAGATCTGTGATGCCTGGGAGACATCAGGCCTCACTTGTCACTGTGGTGTGTGTTTATAACGTCACAGCAGTATATAGGTAGGGTGACACAGCCCAATGATTGGCCATTGAACTACATGGGACTTATGTGGACATGTGGACTTGAGATGTGAGGTGATGGGCATGTAGGTGACATATGTGTCCATGCCCAACAGCACACACCTCAGTACATTGTGTATTGTCATGATGTATCATGTCATATTTTGCTTGGTCCTAGCCGCATGGGTGGATGAACCGACAATCTTCCTTTGTGCCTCTCCGTTATGCAGGGCACCAGCTGTCCATAGACCGTTCCCAGACCTTGAAACCATGCAGGAACGCAACTGCATCTGATGGTACCGCTTCACCAGGCCACTGTTTGAGGAGTTGGCGGAGCAGTTGGCACCACATCTGCTACCTGGCCGGAAATACCCTACAGCACTGACCCCAGAGGTGAAGGTGATGGCAGCCCTGCACTTCTTTGCTACTGGTACCTTCCAGTACACTGTGGCTACTGCTGGTGGTATGTCGCAAACTATGTTTAGTCGTGTGCTACCCGATGTCTTGGAGGGGATGTTGCATTTCTTTGACCTGTACATCAAGTTTCCTAGCCCAGGTCAACTCACAGAAATAAAGAAGGCTTTTTATACACTAGGGAGGATGCCGAACGTCATCAGATCTATTGATGGTACACATGTGGCCCTGATACCACCAAAGGCACATGAGCAGGCATACCGGAACAGGAAACATTTCCACTCCATCAATGCTCTGGTGGTATGTCTTGCAGACATGTGTATCACACATGTGTGTGCACGTTTCCCCGGTTCTGCGCACGATGCCTACATCGTGAGGAGTAGTCGCATTGCAACGATGATGTCACAGATGCTAGAACAGCATGCTTGGCTTGTCGGTGTGTACTGACTGTTTACCATTGTGTGTGTTTGGCAATGTTGTATTCCGCCCTCCTTCAAAACTCTGCTAATTATTCAATTGTTTGTGTGTAGGTGACTCCGGATACCCCAACATGCCGTGGTTGCTGACATCCCTCAGGAACCCTGTGACACCAGCCAAGATGCGCTACAATGAGGCACATGGTTGGAGCAGGAGTGTGATTGAGCGGACAATTGGTCTCCTGAAATCCCGCTTCTGCTGCCTGGACAAGACCGGAGGGGCCCTCCCATATGAGCCTGCAAAGGTGTGCAAAATGATCCTTGTATGCTGCATGCTACACAACATTGCAGTGCGGAAGAAGTTGCCTCTCATCCAGGATGACGATGACAGACCTCCGCCACCTGAGGAGGATCCAGGCTTGGGACACGATGCCAGTGATGATGATGATGAGGGTGACATCCGCAAACAGCTCAGCAACAACTTCTTCACCTGAATGTGAGTTTACAGGGTTGTTATGTCAATGTATGGAGTTAGCCTGCAATGTGTTGTGGCTGCTCTGTTGCTGTTTGAGTGTGTCTGTGTGCCACTTGACTGGATGCGTGCAGTGATGTGTCCATTCAGGTGGTCTGTACTCCACAATAGTGTAGAACTGCTAACTTGTTTCTGTGTAGGTTTCTTGTGACATGTTTTGTGCATGTGTATTGTATTTCTCTCCTGTTCTGCTGTGCTTTTGACTGTGTCTTGTGTCTGTCCTTCCCAGTGTACTTTGCCTGTTGTTTGGTCAACACTGACCCCCAACACCCAGAATCCAACACCGTTGTGGGAGTTGTCAATTCCCATCAAGTGATGTGCCACACACCCCTGGACTTCAATTCTCCGACACTTTGTGACCGTGTGTCCACTGTAACGTGCAATTACCTTGCAACTATTGTGAAATAAACATGTTGCTGATGTGTAATGAACCTGTGCTATGCTTTGTTAGGTGTGTTGTCTGTCTTCCCACATCTGAGTGACATTTGCTTACCTCACCTGTGGACTTGTTACCACTGACTGTGGATAGGTATTGTGTCTGTGCATACCAATGTATTTCAGGACAACATCATTGTGTGGGATGAGTTACATGGACATGGTGAGTATGTGTTGTGGTGCCATAGTGGTGTGTCTCCCTCACATGTGTCACATCACCATGACTCACATAACGGTGGCAACATTGTTGTAGTATTTGGCATGCACTGTGTTGTTTAGCAGATCAACATCTCCATGACACATGACAAGTTGGAATCACAACAGAGGCAAGTATGGTGTACTGGTGAGTTTATTTACAAACATGTGTGAGGATAGTGAACAGGATGGTGGATGCTGTACATTAGGTTTTGAATCCAAAGTTCACAGTAGAGTTGGAAGTGTTGGTAGCTGAAATGTCCAGAGTAAAGTCTACAGTCATCTGCTACATTGGACAAACATGAACCCTTCATGTCATGTAGGCGAGGTTTAGAGGCCCTGGGGGATGTGCAGGGACATCTGCGTCTCACATGTCCTTCTTCGGACGACCCCTCTTCTTCTTGGGGGGGGGGGATCCTCAGGTGCAGGCGTCTGCGGTGCAGGGGACTCTCCGCCAGAGTCATCCTCCCTCCCTGTGGCACTGGCAGATTGTGTGGCAACAGATGTTGTGGCCACACAGGGAGGGGTGGACATGTTTGTGCTTATCTAGCGGAGACATAGGAGTATGTCCTGATTCACCGCAGTAAGTGCATCCCACTTTGCATCCATGCCGGCATGGTGGGCAGCCTGCTCCTGTTGAATGTCCTTGAGGATCCCCACTACCTGGCCAAATCCTCAGGTGCTATCCTGGTACGCATCTATGATGCGTGCCAGTTGGGGGTCATCATGCATTCCAGACTCCTCTGCAAGGCGCGCCCTCTGCCTCCCACCCCTCCCAGCACCCCTATCCACACGGGCAGGACCAGCTGCGACACGCACAGGTGACACTGGGACTCCTTGGGTGGTGTTGCTGCTGGTGTTGTCTGTAGCTTCCTGGGGGTCCTGTGTCCCTGTGCTGTCGGTGTTCTGTGGCCTTGGCCTGTTCGTGTTGGCGAAGGTGCCCTATCTGTTTCCAGATGCTGGAGGCTGCATGATAACTCACACCGGAGGTGCCAGGTTGTTAGTCGTCATCCGAAGAGGACAGAGACAGATTCAAACCAGAGAGTTGAGGGTCCACCAGAGTCTGGGACCCGGACTGCTCTTCATTTGGTGCTGTGTCCCCAGCACCACCTGTGTTTGGAAGAGACACACAATGTAAGTTAGGTTTCTACAGGCATCAATGGTTCACATACATGACATTTTCTACTGTACGTCCGGATGCCTGCCTGTACACTGCTTTGTCCAGGGTTGTCACGGACAGATATTGATATTGTTGTTGCACATTGCCCAGCCAAAATGAAACATTTCAATGTGCATGTCGAAGTGTGTGCATGCCCAGCTCATGTATAGATTTGTCTGTACATAACCATTACTACTCAAGGACCATCACGTTGCTGACATAGGTGTGTCATCCCTGTACACATGTGAGCTTTAATAAGGACATACGTGCTATTCCACTGGGGATATGTTGTACTGTTGGGGCATGTGTGGTAGCAGAGTTTGCTAGTCTTTGTGGGCCACATTGGTGTGTTGGTACGACATGGTCACAGTCCGGTATGCCTGTGATCTCTTTGGAGGAAGTGTTTTTTTACAGTGTTCCTAGTTCCCATGACAATTCATACAAGTGATGATGTCACCATCGTTAATGAGTTTGGTGTTGAGTCTGGTGCTGAATTTTGTACGTGCATATGTGATTTGACTGGTCAATGCTCTCCATGGTGACATGGATTGGGTAAGGTAGCACTCTTGCTTTTCAATGCTCATGACAGTGAGAGCTGGTGGTGTGTGTGTTGCATTTTTGCTGCTGTGAGTAGCATGTCTCCTCCAATGGAGTCCATGTGGGACCTTGTGTCTACAGTGTCTATGTCAGTGAGTGGTGTGTTGTGTGAAGGATGCATATGTTTCAGCACGATGTAGGAGTGGAATGCAGCTCACAACAGCACCAAGTGTGAATGAGACCATGCTATGGTGTCGGCTATATTGGTGTGTCCATTCCATTCACTGTCACATGTCCCCTGTCAATGATGTATATGTGAGTTCCTGTGTGTTTTGTGCAACGTACCATATATGGCTCTCCACACTTGTCATCTGCAAGACACACCTGCCCGGCCAGGTGCCACCCCTGGACACTGCATCCTCAGACGATGAGTTTGAACTTTTGGTTGCAATGGCTGTGTGTGCGATAGTGTTATGTTTGGCCAGTGAATATGTGTCAGCCACATCATTTCTCCGGCCCACGTGTCAGACATCTTGCCCGGGCATCATCTTTGTGAGTGACTGGTACCACGTGTGCAATGTGTTTTAGCATAGAAGGTGTGTGTATGCCCAGCATTGATGTTATTTGTTTACAAGTCAGGGCCTCCTTCTCTCCCAGGCCAATTAACCCATCATGAAGCGTGCCAACATTGCAGTGGGTGCAGCTTAACTTTCAGGATGTCAGTCAGTGCAGTCCTGGTGTTTGTTGGTGCCCAGTTCCCAGCATGGCATTGTGCTCCCCACAACAGAGCCCAGTGTCAGACATCTTATCTTGTCAGTCCATTCCCACTCCCTGTGGGGCGAGCATGGTTCAGTGTGAGCTTGCTGGGCCATGTTGGTGCGTGGGGAATGTCTGTGACTGCAACTCCCATCATGCTCTTGGCTACACCCTCCTTCCCAGCATGCCCATACTTCCTTTCTTTTGACTCTGCTTCCCTCTGAAGGCGTGTGACAGCAAGGGCAAGATGGCTGACTGTAGGGTCCTGGTGTTTGTTGTTGGCCAGTTCCCAGCATGGCCTTGTGCTTCCCACAACAGAGCCCAGTGTCAGACATCTTGTCAGTCCATTCCCACTCCCTGTGAGGCGAGCATGGTTCAGTGTGAGCTTGCTGTGCCATGTGGGTGAGTAGGGAATGTCTGTGACTGCAACTCTCATCATGCTATTGGCTGCACCCTCTTTCTCAGCATGCCCATACTTCCTTCCTTTTGACTCTGCTTCCCTGTGAGGGGGTGAGACAACAAGGGCAAGATGGCTGACTGTGCAGTCCTGGTGTTTGTTGTTGCCCAGTTCCCAGCATGGCCTTGTGCTCCCCACAACAGAGCCCAGTGTTAGACATCTTGTCAGTCTATTCCCACTCCCTGTGAGGCGAGCATGGTTCAGTGTGAGCTTGCTGGGCTATGTGGGTGAGTGGGGAATGTCTGTGAATGCAACTCCCATCATGCTCTTGGCTACACCCCCCTTCCCGGTATGCCCATACTTCCTTCCTTTTGCCATTCCAAGAGATGGAAGAGAGAAGAGCTTGAGACAACAAGTTTTACTGTTTCAAAGTCATAGATGTGGGAAATACTGCAGACGGAAATATAAATGTAAAGGGAAATTTTATACAAAATGTTGTTTTGGATTCTCACATCCTATAGGGCCATATCAGCAATATAATTATCGCTGGCCGTGCTTAGCGATAATTTTCTTATCTCTGCTTGTTATCGCCCTGGTAGCGTGTAATCATCAAAGTGCTGCTCCAGGGCGATAAAAATTCCAGAGATAGCGATGTTATCGCCTTTTTGCAGGGAACATCGCTGGTTTTCCAGCGATGTTCCCTGCAAAAGGGCAATAACCTTGCTGATACAACCCTGTGGTCGTATCAGCATAATCCACCCCCAATGTTAGGGGTGGCTTAGTCAGGATTTTAGCAGACGTTCGTTTTTGGAGAAAACAGCAGTTTTCTCCAAAAACTAACATCTGCTAAAATGCAAGGGCATCCTTACTGATAGCGCAAAGACGCGTTATTGCTCTCCTGACATGAGGGGATATCAGGAACGCCCACTTTGCATCTCAGTAGAGATACAAAGGTAGGCATAGTGTAAAAGGGTGCTAACATGCGAATATGCATGTTAGCACCCTCTTGCTGATAGGGCGTTGGTTTTATCTCCGCTTTTCTGGCTTTTAAAGCCAGAAAAGCGGAGATAAAGCCTTTGATGATATGCCCCTACATTTCTAAAGGAAGAGTAAATAGTTTTTTCTAAGCAGTAAGGCATACCATAACTCGGAAATCTCCCAAGAAATACATACAACTTGAAAAGAATAGAAGCTTCAGTATGTTGCAGATAATTCTATTGTTGTTGCTCGTTATGTTACATCATATATTTCCAAATCTGAAAAGTCAGAGATGAAGGAAGAAATTTCAGCAGAAAAGAGTCTTAGCAACAAATTGTACAGCTTCGGCTAGAAAAATGCTTTTCCATAGAGAGATTGGATCCTATGAATGTTCGGATCAGTTGGGCTCAGCCAGTTTATATTCTAAGTCAAGAGGAATAATTTGATCAAGTCTAGGTATTGCCTCCACACGAAACAGAGTATTGAAGTCTTTACAAGAAATCAAATACTTAGCACAATATGAGCCAGAAAGTACTGATATTCTCAAAACTAATATTATACATACTATTCCAAAAGGAGTCCACATCTTGAAAACCTATGTCTGTATGAAATGTGATGGATGTTTAGTGAAACATTAGTAAAACATGTGAAAGGGAATCTTTTTAACCATAGAAAACTGAGTTGTGAAACTGCAGATAAGAGAGAATTTTTCTATTTAGCTCTTCTGCAACTGTTCAAGCCTTAGCGTAGTGAAACCGAATTACTTGCAGATTTTGACTGCTAAGAAGATTCTTTTAGTGCAACTACCTACAAATGTTAAATGATGACATAGAACAAGAAGGCACAATTGCACCTGAAATAGCTTGAGAAAGTTCACAAAGTAGTGAAAGTTCTGGTCCACTGACTGAAGATCCACTGGGACAATCAATTATTGAAAATGAAGCAGCAATAGTCATGAATGAGGTAGAAACTGCAATGCAGCAAGCACAACAGGATATTATTCAGTTTAAAAAGTTAGAGGAACAACTAATTATTGAACAAAAAGAAATATATCTATAAGTCAAACAACAGATAGAACATGGTTTGCTTCATGAAAAAAAGAATGTCAATGTTCATCAGTTAAGCCTACCCTATTGTACATTAGTGGTCAAGCTGGAACAGGAAAACGTTTCTTAATTAAAGTTTTGGGTAGTTATCTACACAAAACTACACAATCACAATTATCTTGTGTCGTAACAGCTCCAACTGGATTAGCAGCACACAACATGAAAGGTATTACTTTACATTGATTACTTTTGCTTCCAGTTGAACATGATAATAAACTACAATATTAGCAGCTATCTGGAGAGGCTTGCTATAAAGTCTCAAGAGTACTGAAGAAACGGAAACTTTTAATCATTGATGAAGTGAGCATGGTCTCACACTTAATGCTTGCCTTTGTGCACTTGAAAATGTGATGATGTGTTTGGAGGACAACATTTAATTGTATTTGGAGACCTACTACAACTTACTACTTAGTTTGCCTAATGCCTACACTACAACAGTGTTCTAAATTTAATCACGAAATTCAAGCTATTGACAAAATCGAACATCAAGAAGTAATAATTCTTCTTACTGAGAAACTACAGACTAAATTGGATTCTTTTGAAAAGTCTGTATCTAAAACTGCAGGATTAGAAAAGATTTTATGTGTATGTAAAAACTGTCAAGTAATTGTGCTTCGTAATTTGAATGTAGAGGAAGGATTAGTAAATGGAGCAATGGGAAAAGTGGTTGATTTTGTCAATTTTCTAAATAGAGATGGAATAGAATTTATGATTATAAAATTTGACCAGATTGATGAGGTAAGACAAATTGGGCATTGTGTTGTACATTTTTTGCTTGGAAAAGACTTGTATGTACGTAGACAACAGTTCCCTCTCTCTCTGTCATATGCAGTAACTATTCATAAATCTCAAGGTTTAAGTATAGACAGAACTTTTGTAAATATTGGAAGTACGGTGTTCAAAGAGGGAATGGCATACGTTGCATTGTCTCAAATAAGAACATTGTATGGTATGGATTTGATAGGTTTTGATGAGAAAAAGATTAGTGCTGATGTAAATTGTGTTAGAGAGTACAATCATTTAAGAAGACTTTATGCTCGTCATTTAGGTGAATATCTAATATATGAGAAACGTATACAGTGTCCAAAACGGAAATACATCAAACATTTAATTGAAGCTGAAAATAAGAAAATAATTGAAGAGAAAGTTGGAGGCATAAAGAAAAAAAAATGAAAAGTGATAATGAGATTGTAGGATACCAGTTGGAAAATTGTTCATGTATCAACTGTTATGCTAATGTGATGCTGAATGTTGTGTTTCATTTACTACATCTTCATCATGAAATCATGGAAAATTGTGGAATCTTGTGGATTTAGAAGGCTGCGCACCCTGGTCACCTTCACTTGCATTCAGTCGTGATAGTTCAGCTCCTGCAAGACGCATCGTCTTGAGGTGTTTGTACTACCGCAAGAATATTTTTTCTCAGATCCCGGAGACAGCACTTTTTTGCAGATGTTGCAGGTCACCTTCTGTGCGTTCACCTTTTTCTGGCCCTCCGGAATGGTGATAAATTCCCACGACACACTCTCCTTCTTCATCCGTGGTGGCTCCTCTACCTCTTCCAAAATGGTCTGCTCCTCCTCCTCCTCCTGCAAGTCCTGTGGTGTTGCCTTTTTACTTTTTCAAAGAAAAAATCTAGAAAGCACCAAGACACCTCCAAAATAGATTCTTCCTGAATGAGTTTGATTGCTGCCAACCACACCCAAAATGAGAAGAAAGAGGGTGGGTTCTAGATAAGTTAAGGATGACAGGATCTTAAACCATGCAAATCTCTTTTTTTTGTGCCACATGGGGCATAAAAAGTTATTATATTTTTAAAAAAAAATAACATTCTATTATTAATATGCAAGTTTATTTACTGTTGTAGGAGAACTGTAACCTTGAACTTAAGGTTAGTATTCTCTATATATATGTATTAATTTTAGTTGGGTCGGGGTCGCGATTCCACATTTACATTTTCGAAAAAACAAGGAGATTTAATTTAAACCAAAATTTTTAAGTAATATTCAATAATAAATTATACATTATGTGAAATATAATTGTTAAAAATCACGCTGGAGCCACAGTTCGTACACTGTTTCGGAAATAAGGCCTGGTAGTGTGAGCTAGAGATTCGCGAACCAACAAAATACCTAAATTTAATGTTTAATTACAGTTTAGTATAACTACATAGTCATTATATTACTGTACAATTAAACTACTACCTCTCTAACATATACATAAAGGATTAATTCAGTATATTTTACACTTCTAAATAAATAAATGGGTTTGTATACAGAACGTGAAGCGCTGCATCCGGTACGCGACTCCATTTTTATATTTTTTTTAAAAAGTGTTTGAAACACACACACACACACACACATATATGTATATATTTTTATATAAATATATAAAAAAAGTTCTAAACAATTTTAAAATATATATAAGTTATATATGTATATGCATAAATATATATAGTTACTAGGAAAAAAGTTTCAGGGACGTTATAGTTAGAAGTTAGCATTTAAAAAACCTTAGGAATTCCTTTAAAAAAACACAGGTTTCAGGGACGTTATAGTTAGGAATTAGCATTTTAAAAACCTTAAAAAAAATCACTGATAAAACCACAGGTTTCAGGCATGTTATAGTTAGGAATTAGCATTTAAAACAAGCATTGGCATAGCCAATAGGTCCCGCCTTTGGGACCTTATAAGTGTTTAGCTATGCACCTCCCCTCCAACCATCAAAGACCCTGAGCATCACTACGTCTAGAAATAACAGTTAATTCCTCCAACCTCTACTCGCTACATCTGAATTATATTGACCATCTATCTAGTCCACCCTCTTGTATATTACTATGTATGCCTACTATTTTTCTTGTGTATTCCTTGTAAATGATGTCTGTGCAAGCTTTGTAAAGTGCTCTGGTACCCTCGGTTCAAGTTTACACTATATCTAATTTGAAAAATGAATACAAATGGATAACTCTTTATAACAAACATTCAGGATGTTACAGGGTGCAAGAGGAGGAAGGTTGAGTTTAAGGTTTTAAGCATAGACAAAACAGAAGTACCTTTCATTTTGAGAAAATAGCTCCATAGGTCATGGAAAGAAGCCTACAAAGCTCTCTTGCCTCAGGTGACCACCAAGGTGAATATAGCAATTTTTTTTTTTAAGTATTGGCGGTGGTCACAATCTTTAGCAAGGTTTAACGTTTTTGCAGGCCACAGGCTAACATGCCCAAACTGGTTTGATCCAGCGGGGTTCACAACATGCTTCCTTCCATATTGCGCTAATACTTGTTTTGGAGTGTTATTTGTGTGATGGGTGAAAAAGTTGAGTACAAGGGCAACCTAGAAAAAACAACACACCACACAGACCAATTACAAAATTACACAAGTGATGTGGGGGTAAGGTGTATATTTCCCAGGGAGCAATGAAAATTAATGAGTGAATGCATTCATACCTCTTGAATGCAGTGACTCACAGGTAATGAATAAAATAAAGCACAGGAGTGCGCTGAAGGAGATGAGTGCTAGCGAACACGGACTAAATTTTAGGTTATTTAAGACAAAAAAACACATTTATCAATTAATGGGGGGATGACTTAAGGAATTGAAATGAATCCCGCATTTTTTATTATGCTAAAAAGATGACAGTTTTTGCACAGAGAAGGAATGCTCCATGGACCCGTACAGTTTCCCAATTAAGTGACACGGAGTGCGGGGCATGGCCATTTAACCAGAAAACAGACGATATATATATACCCCCTCCCCCTTTTATTGGTCATTTTGTCGCACAAGCATGTTTACTGCGTGCCTATGGATATGGTGTTGCCTGCCACACAGAAAGCTGCACCGGTTCCTCTCATGCACAACAGCAAAAGGGGGGGCAAAAGTGTAGCAATTACGTACAATGCCCTACACCACACAAAATTGCACTCTTCACCAAATGGAGATTAACGCACTCACCTAAAATGATTACAGTGCTTGTGAGGTACCTTTAATGAAGGCTCTTAGAAGCAGTCAGCATATGCCGCTGCAGCCTGGTTTTCATCCCCCTGAAACAGCCAACTGAAAAGGGCTGAACACCGCCACCAAAGCCCCGCCAAAACAAGATTGATTGCACTTGCGCATAACAGACTTAGAGCCCTTTACTTGTTACGTGGGATCTGGGTGAGGTATTTATTTATATTAAGTATGCAGGGGTGGCATTGTTTCCTACCGGTTCACCGAATGGCTCTAAAAATAAGGCAAATCATGAGGGAAAGAAAATATATTAACAAGCCAGCTGCCATAAGTTAAATTTAAACACACATCCACTTTAGTTAGAACGGGCCTTACACTGCAAAAATTGTATCTCACATTCTGTACAGTTTTTGTAGAAGGACTTTCAGTTTTATGAGTGATTAGGTCTGCTTTAAACCCTATAAATGAAGTGTGTGGTGGTTTAAGTCAAATAAGTCTATCCACTCATGTTTGTAGAAAGCACTTGCTAAGTTTGCACAGATTCTTTGAGGATAACATTGCACTAAGGGACGTTTATGTTAATGTGCAAGGAAGCCCTGGGAATGTGCGCAGAGTGTAATTGCATCAGGAGACAACACTGAGCATTGCTAGATTATTACATGTGTTTTGCTCTCCCATTTTACGGAAGTTTGTGTTCTGACAATGTGCATCTGTGGATGGAGGTCTGTCTTTTTGCAGACGTGTGTGTATTTTTGCGAGTTTTGTGAATGTTTCTGACTGTAAACTGATCTGCATGAGCCCAGGTAATCTACTAAGGCAGTAAATGAAGCCTCGAGTGGGTACATTTCAGGGCAGTGACTGGATTTCCCCAACGATTGATAAGGAAATTCCGCAGCTCTAACCAGGGCAGAGAAAGGAGCCCTGGATGACAATATCGCCAAGAGGAAATCCCTGTGCTCGTCCCGGGAGATGAGGATTAATAAAGTCACTGCATGCATGCCGAAGCAAAGTCATTCGGCTGCGTAGAGGAACAAAAGCAGCAGCTTTGGCAGAATGTTGTTAGGCTACCAGAGTAGGGGGAGTGTGGGGGCAATGTCAGGGCCTTGAAAACAAAGACGTGTTGCTAATGTATACCACTGGAATGGTTTGGTAAATAAAAGAATTAAAGGAAGAACCATCAGATTTGCAAAGCTGTGTGGGCGACATACCCTGGATGAAATGCTGATGCAGGGACAGACAAACTGTATTTAACACGTTTTAAAGTTCTATTGAATGAGTGAAACACTTTAATCTATGCACCTGTGCTCGTCCCAGGAGTTGAGGATAAATAATGGCACCACATGCATGCCGTGGCAAAGTAATTTGTCTGCATAGGGGGATAAAAGCAGCAGCTGTGGAAGACGCGTTTTTAGGCAACAAAACAAGCAATGGCATGGAGATGAGGTAGAGAGCAGGAGGTGAGCCCGCGAGTGGTGGGCGTGTGCTTGGGAGAGCAGTCTTCACTTTTCAAGCACTGCACTCATGCTTGTGGCGCACCAATGCTAGCTCCCGCAAGGTGGATGCCACCACAAGCATGAGTGCAGTGCTTGAAAAGTGAAGACCGATGGCTAAAGGCCCTCCTAGGGCAGCGCATGCGCGCTGCCTAGGCGAGACCTAAAATCCATAGAAATTCACGGAAAAAACAAAGGTTACAGAGACGTTATAGTTAGGCTGACATTTCAATCGTCCAAAACCCGAGAAATTCAGCCATTATAGTTAGCCGAGCTAACTATAACTCGTCCCCTCATAATGCACTGCTGATGATGTCACATATTACATTACTTATTACATGGTCAGTGACATCACTCATGACATCTCAAATAATATTGCTGATAACATTACTGATGACATCATCCACATACTCTCTGATGCACCTACTCACACCCCAATATAACCTTTCATACACCCACTCTAGATTTCAGACTACCATTTTTTAAACCATTGACACACCAATACCAGTACGTACATATCCACTCACTGATTCATAGGTCTACATACACATCCACTCACTCACCCATACAGGCACTCATACAGCCAGTCACTCACCAATACAGCAGTTGATATATCCAGTCATATACCCATACAGCCACTCATATACCATCAATCACCCATAGAGCTACTCACATACCTACTTACTCACCCAAATACTGAATCAAACAACCACTTACTCCTGATACAGAAACACACACTCACACAGATACTAACAAATATTACTCTCCCATACAGTTGCTGACACAGGCACACACTCACCCATACAGCCACTCTCATAATCACTCAGTCACACATACAGCCACGTATATACTCCAACACTTACATATACTGCCTTTCACATTTGAGGATAGTCACCCATATACCACTGAGACATCCATTCACTCATCAACACAGCCATACACACACACACTCACCTATTACGTCCCTCACAGATACACTTGTGAACCCATACACCCAGTGATTTACCCACTCATACATCTATGCAGGGAGTCACACACACCCTCACCCACCCATGCATATACTCAGGCACCCATACAGGTACTCTGACAACTAATCAATAACCCAAATAGACACTCATGTACCTACTCACCAACCCATGCAGCCACTTACACACCAACTGATAGACTGATACACACATTCACACAGATTAGTCACTAACCCATACATTCACTAAGACACATTTAATCACTCACTTATACAGCCAGTCAGGCACCCACTAAATCATCCATACAGATACTCATACAACCACTCATTCTTCAATACACCTTGGCATATGTATATATATAACATTCTTAACCTTTTTAGAAACACTCACTCACTAGATGATGTCATGAGTGATGTCATCAGTGATGTCATTTGAGATGTCATCAGTGATGTCATCTGTGATGTCACTGACCATGTCATGAGTGATGTAATACGTGATGTCATCAGCAGTGCATTGCGGGGGCGCGAGTTATAGTTAGCTCAGCTAACTATAACGGCTGAATGTCTCTTGTTTTGTATGAATGAAATGTCAGCCTAACTATAATGTCTCTGTAACTTTTGTTTTTTTCCATGAAAATATAAAGATATAGCTATATATACACACACATATAGACTATATATATATATATATATATCGTGGAGTCTGCACGAAGGATTGAGGACACTGTTATATGCGGGGGCCCACTTCGGGCTTTATATGGCAGAAATAAGTGCACCTTTAACTTTGATGGAATAACCGGGACTACAGCTCCCACAAGTCTTCATTGAGCCCATTGGGGCGGGACTATGAATAAATTGAGGGAGCTGCCCACCACAGCACGATCTTTCCGATAGCCTGTGAAAAAGAGGAAACTCGAAACGCGTCGGCGTTTCGGAAAAATGCTGATCCAGCCTGCTAATGACGAGTGTCCATACCTTTAATAAAGGCTGGTAACCTTGTGCAGAACTGTGTGCGTCTCGAGTGAGTTACCATGTGTTTAAATATGAAGGCGGAGGCTCATCCGCCGAGGCAGCACCAGCCCAGGATCTCAAGGGCGCCACGTGGAGGGGATTTGCCGTCCACATCGTGGAGTCTGCACGAAGGATTGAGGACAATGTTCTATGCGGGGGCCCACTTCGGGCTTTATATGGCAGAAATAAGTGCACCTTTAACTTTGATGGAATAACCGGGACTACAGCTCCCACAAGTCTTGATTGAGCCCATTGGGGCGGGACTATGTATAAATTGAGGGAGCTGCCCATGACAGCACGATCTTTCCGATAGCCTGTGAAAAAGAGGAAACTCGAAACGCGTCGGCGTTTCGGAAAGCTACTGATCCAGCCTGCTAATGACGAGTGTCCATACCTTTAATAAAGGCTGGTAACCTTGTGCAGAACTGTGTGCGTCTCGAGTGAGTTACCATGTGTTTAAATATGAAGGCGGAGGCTCATCCGCCAAGGCAGCACCAGCCCAGGATCTCAAGAGCACCACGTGGAGGGGATTTGCAGTCCACATCGTGGAGTCTGCACGAAGGATTGAGGACACTGTTATATGCGGGGGCCCACTTCGGGCTTTATATGGCAGAAATAAGTGCACCTTTAACTTTGATGGAATAACCGGGACTACAGCTCCCACAAGTCTTCATTGAGCCCATTGGGGCGGGACTATGCATAAATTGAGGGAGCTGCCCACCACAGCACGATCTTTCCGATAGCCTGTGAAAAAGAGGAAACTCGAAACGCGTCGGAGTTTCGGAAAAATGCTGATCCAGCCTGCTAATGACGAGTGTCCATACCTTTAATAAAGGCTGGTAACCTTGTGCAGAACTGTGTGCGTCTCGAGTGAGTTACCATGTGTTTAAATATGAAGGCGGAGGCACATCCGCCGAGGCAGCACCAGCCCAGGATCTCAAGGGCGCCACGTGGAGGGGATTTGCCGTCCACATCGTGGAGTCTGCACGAAGGATTGAGGACACTGTTATATGCAGGGGCCCACTTCGGGCTTTATATGGCAGAAATAAGTGCACCTTTAACTTTGATGGAATAACCGGGACTACAGCTCCCACAAGTCTTGATTGAGCCCATTGGGGCGGGACTATGTATAAATTGAGGGAGCTGCCCACGACAGCACGATCTTTCCGATAGCCTGTGAAAAAGAGGAAACTCGAAACGCGTCGGCGTTTCGGAAAGCTACTGATCCAGCCTGCTAATGACGAGTGTCCATACCTTTAATAAAGGCTGGTAACCTTGTGCAGAACTGTGTGCGTCTCGAGTGAGTTACCATGTGTTTAAATATGAAGGCGGAGGCTCACCCGCCAAGGCAGCACCAGCCCAGGATCTCAAGAGCACCACGTGGAGGGGATTTGCAGTCCACATCGTGGAGTCTGCACGAAGGATTGAGGACACTGTTGTATGCGGGGGCCCACTTCGGGCTTTATATGGCAGAAATAAGTGCACCTTTAACTTTGATGGAATAACCGGGATTACAGCTCCCACAAGTCTTCATTGAGCCCATTGGGGCGGGACTATGTATAAATTGAGGGAGCTGCCCACCACAGCACGATCTTTCCGATAGCCTGTGAAAAAGAGGAAACTCGAAACGCGTCGGCGTTTCGGAAAAATGCTGATCCAGCCTGCTAATGACGAGTGTCCATACCTTTAATAAAGGCTGGTAACCTTGTGCAGAACTGTGTGCGTCTCGAGTGAGTTACCATGTGTTTAAATATGAAGGCGGAGGCTCATCCGCCGAGGCAGCACCAGCCCAGGATCTCAAGGGCGCCACGTGGAGGGGATTTGCCGTCCACATCGTGGAGTCTGCACGAAGGATTGAGGACACTGTTATATGCAGGGGCCCACTTCGGGCTTTATATGGCAGAAATAAGTGCACCTTTAACTTTGATGGAATAACCGGGACTACAGCTCCCACAAGTCTTCATTGAGCCCATTGGGGCGGGACTATGTATAAATTGAGGGAGCTGCCCACCACAGCACGATCTTTCCGATAGCCTGTGAAAAAGAGGAAACTAGAAACGCGTCGGCGTTTCGGAAAGCTGCTGATCCAGCCTGCTAATGACGAGTGTCCATACCTTTAATAAAGGCTGGTAACCTTGTGCAGAACTGTGTGCGTCTCGAGTGAGTTACCATGTGTTTAAATATGAAGGCGGAGGCTCATCCACCGAGGCAGCACCAGCCCAGGATCTCAAGGGCATCACGTGGAGGGGAATTGCCGTCCACATCGTGGAGTCTGCACGAAGGAATGAGGACACTGTTATATGCGGGGGCCCACTTTGGGCTTTATATGGCAGAAATAAGTGCACCTTTAACTTTGATGGAATAACCGGGACTACAGCTCCCACAAGTCTTCATTGAGCCCATTGGGGCGGGACTATGTATAAATTGAGGGAGCTGCCCACCACAGCACGATCTTTCCGATAGCCTGTGAAAAATAGGAAACTCGAAACGCGTCGGCGTTTCGGAAAGCTGCTGATCCAGCCTGCTAATGACTGGGGTCCATCCCTTTAATAAAGGCTGGTAACCTTGTGCAGAACTGTGTGCGTCTCGAGTGAGTTACCATGTGTTTAAATATATATATATATATATATTTATATATATATAATATATATATATATATTATATATATATATATATATATATATATATATATATATATATATAAATATATCCACTAATCACTTTCTCATTCCGCGTGCTCTCAGAAATCAGGGACCCAAAGCTGATAAGTTAAACTGCTGTTTATTCACACACAACGCGTTTCGCCGAAAGGCTTGATCACGTGTATATGCCGTCACACTATTGCGCAGCGTTATAAGTGGAAACAGTCATGAGCATAGAAAGAGGATCGTAACAGAACAAAATCACAAAATTGTGAATATGTAACGTGAATCGAATACATCAACTTAAATAGAATGTATTATCTGATAAATGCAGAAGAAATTACATTACAGTTTGTACACATGCAAAATATAAACGTAGATGCATAGCGTTTACCAACGAATGTTGAATAATAAACACAAACAACGGACATGCTGAAATGGATCCTAGGGTCAAACAAAATATTAGATGTACCCCAAACTTGTGCCACACAATACAGCACTAAAGCAATGTCCAAACTCATTACAAACTTTGAGCTAAGTAGCAGTTCTCCTCATTGTTAAATCACGAAGATCTCTCACATGTATCAGATGTCAAATGATCACAGTCTAAGATTTGCTAAAGTTCTGAATGAGTCGCATATAAAATAAATGACTCATCTCCATGAAAAGCAACTAGTAGATCAAAAATGAACATATCATAAAGAACGTGATAGAACATATGTATTGGTTAGAATAACTCAGCCACATTCAGTATGTTTCATAAAACTTACAGAAATGACAAATAAAGTTGCACCTTTGTAAAAAAGTTCATATTCAAAAGAGAAAATAAACGCAAAGTGTGAAGCTCAACATTGGTTCCAAGGTTGTTCAATATAAAGCACTATTTTTACCCTTGCGTAGTCCCCTAATGGAGCACCAAAAATACTTATGATATGTCCGACACATTACCATCAGTTAAATCTGTTCCTAGGATGTGTTAATAAAGTTACTCAATGTGTCAGCAGTCTCACAGCTACTAGCAAGTGCCATACTATGAACACAGAACCAAATAGCAAAAATTGCAAAAAATTGCAGAAAATTAATTAACGTCTCCACCACAGCGTTTTGCATGTAAGAGGCATATTCTCTCATTAAGTGTGAATGAAAAAAGTGTGAAAAAAGAGAATAAAAGTGAAGTGAACACAAATAAAGAAGTAAAGAAAGGAAGAAGAGTAGCACTCATATGCTGCCCGTGTAGATAATATTCAGGTGAATCGGTCCAATTACTTTCTTCCTGTGAGATAAAATAGAACAATGATTTGAATTAAAACACATAGAAAAATTAGATACATAAATTAACCATCAATTGGTGGTATTTTTTCAACACAATATCAAGCACAGCCATGAACATATGAGGAAAACTGTATAGTACGTCAGCAACAAATAGCTATATCTCATTCTCTTAAATGTACAGATAATTCTTCCTCTTGATTTAACCCACCAGGGGTCTTTGTCTGGAAATCTATGATGTATTTAGATTCACGTTGTCTTAGTTTGAGAGTTCTGTTCCCACCCCTGGGGTTTCTCTCTATTTGTTCTAATAGAATGTAGCGCAAATCTTTGGTATTGGAAAAGTGTTTATCAATGAAATGACGTGCCACAGGGTATTTATGGTCAAAATTAGCAATAGCCCTGCAATGTTCTAGAATGCGTTTTTTCGCCATGCAGGTGGTACTCCCAATGTACCATAATTTGCAAGTACACTCTATAATATAAATTACAAATACAGAGCTGCACGTCAAAAACTGGGTGATGTTTTTACTGATACCATTGTATGACACTTTCTTTGAGATATGCTATTTTTACAGGCCTTGCAGTGGCCACATGGGTAGAAGCCTTCAAAGATACCAAAGACTTTCTTCAGAAAATTGAAAGTCTAGTATGGGACACGGACAGCATTTTCATTACCTTGGATGTACATAGTTTGTACACTATTATCAATCACAAACAAGGGTTAGAAGCTTGCAAACATTATCTCATGAACAGAGCAATAAGATTCCGAGAACATACACACATGCTCCTCACTATGTTGGAATACTGCTTAACAAATAATATCTTTTTGTTTAATGGTGTTCTCTATAAACGGTCAACGGGACTGCGATGGGATCATGCTTCGCTCCCAGCTTTGCCAATCTCTTCATGGGGAGCTGGGAGGAAGGCATTCAATCCCATCCTTCCCTTCAACAAGATTGGAAACGTGTGTCGATGTGGCTACGCCACATCGACAACCTATTCATTGTGTGGAAAGGGTCATCAGAAGAAGCACATTATTTTATTAAAAAATTGAACGATAATGACCTCAACATCATCCTTAGTGGCACCATCAGTAGGACTGAAGTAGTATACCTAGATGTTAAACTAGAAATAAGGGAGAACAAGGTACATACATCGTTATACCGGAAGAGCACAGCAGGAAACAGTGTTCTGCATGCCCTCAGCAGCCATCCAGATACCCTTAAATGGAGTATCCCTTATGGGGAGCTGCTGAGGGCAAAAAGGAACTGCAACACGGAAGAGACATATAAGTTGGAAAGTTATTGTATCATTGACAGGTTCAGGGAGAGGGGGTACCCGGATTGGGTACTTAACCTCTTCGATGCGGCGCCGATTCCCGCTCAGCGCTGACCGTTTCTTGCGCGGGCGGGGTCATGACGGAACGGTTCCGTCATGAGCACAGCTCAACCGACGCTCATGACGGAACCGTTCCGTCATGAGCACCGAAAAGGTTAAAAAAGCACGGCTCAGAGCAGCAGGTGTAGAAAGGGCTACTACCATCTGTGATTCCTTATTAGATTGCACTAAGGAAGACAACACCACTAGAGTTATAATGACATACGGATCAGACTCGAAAGCCATCAAGAGAATCATTACCAAGAATTGGGACATTCTTAAAAACGATAGTGTAATAGGTGCAAGTATTCCCGATAGACCTAGCATCACATATCGAAGAAATAGGAACATCAGCGATATGCTAGTGCATAGTGATGTAACCATGTACCCCCCTAATAACATCCAGGGACTTGAAGGCTTCTACCCATGTGGCCACTGCAAGGCCTGTAAAAATAGCATATCTCAAAAGAAAGTGTCATACAATGGTATCAGTAAAAACATCACCCAGTTTTTGACGTGCAGCTCTGTATTTGTAATTTATATTATAGAGTGTACTTGCAAATTATGGTACATTGGGAGTACCACCTGCATGGCGAAAAAACGCATTCTAGAACATTGCAGGGCTATTACTAATTTTGACCATAAATACCCTGTGGCACGTCATTTCAGTGATAAACACTTTTCCAATACCAAAGATTTGCGCTACATTCTATTAGAACAAATAGAGAGAAACCCCAGGGGGGGAACAGAACTCTCAAACTAAGACAACGTGAATCTAAAAACATCATAGATTTCCGGACAAAGACCCCTGGTGGGTTAAATCAAGAGGAAGAATTATCTGTACATTTAAGAGAATGAGATATAGCTATTTGTTGCTGACGTACTATACAGTTTTCCTCATATGTTCATGGCTGTGCTTGATATTGTGTTGAAAAAATACCACCAATTGATGGTTAATTTATGTATCTAATTTTTCTATGTGTTTTAATTCAAATCATTGTTCTATTTTATCTCACAGGAAGAAAGTAATTGGGCCGATTCACCTGAATATTATCTACACGGGCAGCATATGAGTGCTACTTTTCTTCCTTTCTTTACTTCTTTATTTGTGTTCACTTCACTTTTATTCTCTTTTTTTCACACTTTTTTCATTCACACTTAATGAGAGAATATGCCTCTTACATGCAAAACGCTGTGGTGGAGACGTTAATTAATTTTCTGCAATTTTTTGCAATTTTTGCTATTTGGTTCTGTGTTCACAGTATGGCACTTGCTAGTAGCTGTGAGACTGCTGACACATTGAGTAACTTTATTAACACATCCTAGGAACAGATTTAACTGATGGTAATGTGTCGGACATATCATAAATATTTTTGGTGCTCCATTAGGGGACTATGCAAGGGTCAAAATAGTGCTTTATATTGAACAACCTTGGAACCAATGTTGGGCTTCACACTTTGCGTTTATTTTCGCTTTTGAATATGAACTTTTTTACAAAGGTGCAACTTTATTTGTCATTTCTGTAAGTTTTATGAAACATACTGAATGTGGCTGAGTTATTCTAACCAATACATATGTTCTATCACGTTCTTTATGATATGTTCATTTTTGATCTACTAGTTGCTTTTCATGGAGATGTGTCATTTATTTTATATGCGACTCATTCAGAACTTTAGCAAATCTTAGACTGTGATCATTTGACATCCGATACATGTGAGAGATCTTCGTGATTTAACAATGAGGAGAACTGCTACTTAGCTCAAAGTTTGTAATGAGTTTGGACATTGCTTTAGTGCTGTATTGTGTGGCACAAGTTTGGGGTATATCTAATATTTTGTTTGACCCTAGGATCCATTTCAGCATGTCCGTTGTTTGTGTTTATTATTCAACATTCGTTGGTAAACGCTATGCATCTACGTTTATATTTTGAATGTGTCCAAACTGTAATGTAATTTCTTCTGCATTTATCAGATAATACATTCTATTTAAGTTGATGTATTCGATTCACGTTACATATTCACAATTTTGTGATTTTGTTCTGTTACGATCCTCTTTCTATGCTCATTACTGTTTCCACTTATAACGCTGCGCAATAGTGTGACGGCATATACACGTGATCAAGCCTTTCGGCGAAACGCGTTGTGTGTGAATAAACAGCAGTTTAACTTATCAGCTTTGGGTCCCTGATTTCTGAGAGCACGCAGAATGAGAAAGTGATTTGTGGATTAAAGAGCCTTTTCTCCGCCGGCATGCATGCCACTCTCCATGGGTCTTTTCAAATCCGGAAGGAGCTGTTGACGATATATATATATATATATATATATATATATATATATATATATATATATATATATATATATATATATATATATATATATATATATATATATTCACTTAAAAAACCATAGGTTTCACACATGTTATAGTTAGGTGGACATTTCAGATAACTATAACTAGCGCGACCGCCACTCTATCACAAGGGTGATGTCATCAGTGATGTCATGAGTGATGCCACTGACCATGTCATGAGTGATGTAATATGTGACATCATGAGCAGTGGATTGCGGGCGCGCGAGTTATAGTTATCTGAACTAACTATAACGGGGGAATTTCATTGGTTTTTTACGAGTGAAATGTCCACCTAACTATAACATGTGTGAAACCTATGGTTTTTTAAGTGAATTTGCAAGGTTTTTTAAATGCTAATTTCTAACTATAACGTGTGTGAAACCTATGGTTTTTTAAGTGAATATATATATATATATATATATATATATATATATATATATATATATATATATATATATATATATATATATATATATATATATATATATATATGTAAAAAAGAAGTTTACCGCTCCGGAGGGATGCACTCGCTGGTGGTGAAGGCCAGAAAGCAGAGCTCTTCCCCTGAAGCATTTCCCCATATGCCTTGTCGACGCGTTTCGGGAATCTCCCTTCATCTGGACAGTTGTTCGGCAAAGAAAGGCAGACAACAGCATACCAGGTTATTCCCTCTTTTATTTCCATTTCATTTTAAATCCGCTCAGGTGAGCAACGCTTTGACTCATGGGACTGGTAGTCTCTTGATCACCAAGTAGGCGCTGTCTTTAAAAATGCTAAAAAACGAAATTAATTTATGGGACAAACAATGTTCCAATGGGGGCGCCCTGCACATGAATGGCCCCACCAGCTCCGCTGAAGACTGTGCCAGTGCACTGTAGCGGACCCGCTCGGGTCTTGTGATGGTGCTTCCCGTGGCCTGGGCTTGGCCACAAAAATGTAAAAAAGAAGTTTACCGCTCCGGAGGGATGCACTCGCTGGTGGTGAAGGCCAGAAAGCAGAGCTCTTCCCCTGAAGCATTTCCCCATATGCCTTGTCGACGCGTTTCGGGAATCTCCCTTCATCTGGACAGTTGTTCGGCAAAGAAAGGCAGACAACAGCATACCAGGTTATTCCCTCTTTTATTTCCATTTCATTTTAAATCCGCTCAGGTGAGCAACGCTTTGACTCATGGGACTGGTAGTCTCTTGATCACCAAGTAGGCGCTGTCTTTAAAAATGCCAAAAAACGAAATTAATTTATGGGACAAACAATGTTCCAATGGGGGCGCCCTGCACATGAATGGCCCCACCAGCTCCGCTGAAGACTGTGCCAGTGCACTGTAGCGGACCCGCTCGGGTCTTGCGATGGTGCTTCCCGTGGCCTGGGCTTGGCCACAAAAATGTAAAAAAGAAGTTTACCGCTCCGGAGGGATGCACTCGCTGGTGGTGAAGGCCAGAAAGCAGAGCTCTTCCCCTGAAGCATTTCCCCATATGCCTTGTCGACGCGTTTCGGGAATCTCCCTTCATCTGGACAGTTGTTCGGCAAAGAAAGGCAGACAACAGCATACCAGGTTATTCCCTCTTTTATTTCCATTTCATTTTAAATCCGCTCAGGTGAGCAACGCTTTGACTCATGGGACTGGTAGTCTCTTGATCACCAAGTAGGCGCTGTCTTTAAAAATGCCAAAAAACGAAATTAATTTATGGGACAAACAATGTTCCAATGGGGGCGCCCTGCACATGAATGGCCCCACCAGCTCCGCTGAAGACTGTGCCAGTGCACTGTAGCGGACCCGCTCGGGTCTTGCGATGGTGCTTCCCGTGGCCTGGGCTTGGCCACAAAAATGTAAAAAAGAAGTTTACCGCTCCGGAGGGATGCACTCGCTGGTGGTGAAGGCCAGAAAGCAGAGCTCTTCCCCTGAAGCATTTCCCCATATGCCTTGTCGACGCGTTTCGGGAATCTCCATTCATCTGGACAGTTGTTCGGCAAAGAAAGGCAGACAACAGCATACCAGGTTATTCCCTCTTTTATTTCCATTTCATTTTAAATCCGCTCAGGTGAGCAACGCTTTGACTCATGGGACTGGTAGTCTCTTGATCACCAAGTAGGCGCTGTCTTTAAAAATGCCAAAAAACGAAATTAATTTATGGGACAAACAATGTTACAATGGGGGCGCCCTGCACATGAATGGCCCCACCAGCTCCGCTGAAGACTGTGCCAGTGCACTGTAGCGGACCCGCTCGGGTCTTGCGATGGTGCTTCCCGTGGCCTGGGCTTGGCCACAAAAATGTAAAAAAGAAGTTTACCGCTCCGGAGGGATGCACTCGCTGGTGGTGAAGGCCAGAAAGCAGAGCTCTTCCCCTGAAGCATTTCCCCATATGCCTTGTCGACGCGTTTCGGGAATCTCCCTTCATCTGGACAGTTGTTCGGCAAAGAAAGGCAGACAACAGCATACCAGGTTATTCCCTCTTTTATTTCCATTTCATTTTAAATCCGCTCAGGTGAGCAACGCTTTGACTCATGGGACTGGTAGTCTCTTGATCACCAAGTAGGCGCTGTCTTTAAAAATGCCAAAAAACGAAATTAATTTATGGGACAAACAATGTTCCAATGGGGGCGCCCTGCACATGAATGGCCCCACCAGCTCCGCTGAAGACTGTGCCAGTGCACTGTAGCGGACCCGCTCGGGTCTTGCGATGGTGCTTCCCGTGGCCTGGGCTTGGCCACAAAAATGTAAAAAAGAAGTTTACCGCTCCGGAGGGATGCACTCGCTGGTGGTGAAGGCCAGAAAGCAGAGCTGGTAGTCTCTTGATCACCAAGTAGGCGCTGTCTTTAAAAATGCCAAAAAACGAAATTGTGCACTGGCACAGTCTTCAGCGGAGCTGGTGGGGCCATTCATGTGCAGGGCGCCCCCATTGGAACATTGTTTGTCCCATAAATTAATTTCGTTTTTTGGCATTTTTAAAGACAGCGCCTACTTGGTAAACTTCTTTTTTACATATATATATATATATATATATATATTCCAAAAAGGCGCTCCTTCCGATTGCTGGGACCCAAGGGAGCTGGCGCACACGCCGGCGGAGCACACCGGAAATTAAGTATTCCAAAACGTTAAGATGCCGTCTCAAGCATGGAAATTGCCACTTGCATGTTGTCCAAATGCGGCATAGTAATCAAATTATCAACAACTCTTGTAAAAAATAATAGCTCACACACGGTATAGTATCATAATACCTGGCAAGTGCCTATGGCGTGTTGTTCAAACCACCCCATGCAACTCCAATTGGAGGGACAGATATAATGTACGAAGGCAGAGATCTTAACCCGTGGCACTTGCCAGGTATTATGATACTATACCGTGTGTGAGCTAATATTTTTTACAAGAGTTGTTGATAATTTGATTGCTATGCCGCATTTGGACAACATGCAAGTGGCAATTTCCATGCTTGAGATGGTAATTTGACCACTCTAAGATGGCTGCTGCATTGGGATGCTTTATTGTTACCATGTCTTTTTGGTCCTTTGTTTGTATTCACAGCTCTTTTACTCTATTTAGTTTGTTATCACTGTAGCACTGATATTCACGTGATCAAGACTTGTGAAAGTCGAAACGCGTTGTGAATAAACACCCGTTTCTCCGCTATCTGTGTTGAACTTTTCTGTTCCTGAGAGCGCACGGCATCTTAACGTTTTGGAATATATATATATATATATTCACTGAAAAAACCATAGGTTTCACACACGTTATAGTTAGGAATTAGCATTTAAAAAACCTTAGAAATTCAGTGAAAAAACCATAGGTTTCACACATGTTATAGTTAGCTGGACATTTTACTCGTAAAAAACCAATGAAATTGCCCCGTTATAGTTAGTTCAGCTAACTATAACTCGCGCGCCCGCAATGCACTGCTGATGACGTCACATATTACATCACTCATGACATGGTCAGTGACATCACTCATGACATCACTGATGACATCTCAAATGACATCACTGATGACCTCACTGATGACATCATCCAGTGAATGTGTGTTTTTCTGAAAATTAAATATGTTTTATATATGTATATCTCAAGGTCAATGGAAGAATAAATGGGTATATAAGTGTCTAAATGGATGATTTGTTTTTGAAAAATTGATTGTGTAACTGACTGATTAAGTGTATCTCTCACTTTGTGTATAAGTGGCTGCATGGGTTGGTGAGTAGCTACATGGGTGTCTATATAGGTTATTAGTTGTTTTTTTGAGTATCAGTCTGAGTGTCTGTATGGTACGGTGGGGGGTATTACGTAGTGCATAGATGCATGAATGAGTGACTCACTGTTTGTATGTGTTGAAGACAGCATGTGTGCAGGACTGTATGGGTGGATGAGTGTGTGTATGGGTGTGTTAGTGAGTGAATGACTGTCTCAATAGTGTCTTCAGGAGTAACTACATATGTTTTAAACTAGTATATGTGACTATTGGTGTATATATGTGAGTATATGTGAGAGGGAGAGATTGAAAGAGTTCCTGTATGAATAAGTATGTGTTTCTATAAGTGATTGTTTAAAAGACTAAGTATGTGTAAGTTTCCGTAGAAGTAAGTATGGTGGTGTGTGTATTACTGTATATGCAAGTAAATGTATGTTTTATTCTTTATTAGCATGAGTGACTATGTGTGTGAGTAACTCTATGGATGAGTGGCATTGTGTAACAGGATGTATAGATGTATGAGTACATATGATGAGTGAGTACATGTATGAGTGACTGTATAGGACTGTTGGTGAATGAGTGGATGTGTATGTGGATCTTAGAATTACTGAAGAGGTTGTTGTAACTGGTATTGGTATGTCCATTGTTTTGAAATTTTTAGTCTCTATTTTTGAATGTGTGTATCAAAGCTTATATTAAGGTGAGAGGAGGTCTGCCACTCTATCACAAGGATGATGTCATCAGTGAGGTCATCAGTGATGTCATTTGAGATGTCATCAGTGATGTCATGAGTGATGTCACTGACCATGTCATGAGTGATGTAATATGTGACGTCATCAGCAGTGCATTGCGGGCGCGCGAGTTATAGTTAGCTGAACTAACTATAACGGGGCAATTTCATTGGTTTTTTACGAGTAAAATGTCCAGCTAACTATAACATGTGTGAAACCTATGGTTTTTTCACTGAATTTCTAAGGTTTTTTAAATGCTAATTCCTAACTATAACGTGTGTGAAACCTATGGTTTTTTCAGTGAATTTCTAAGGTTTTTTAAATGCTAATTCCTAACTATAACGTGTGTGAAACCCATGGTTTTTTCAGTGAATTTGCAAGGTTTTTTAAATGCTAATTCCTAACTATAACGTGTGTGAAACCCATGGTTTTTTCAGTGAATTTGCAAGGTTTTTTAAATGCTATTTTTTTTTTATATTCTTCATTTTTTTCAAACATATTTTTATTTTAATTTTCTTATCTTTTATAAAGACTATGCTTTAATTTTTAAAATCCTTAAATATTTTTTTTATATATATTTTTTAAAATAAACATGTAAAATTTATTTCCAGATTTTTTTTTTTTTTTTTTTTTTTTTTATAGTACGCGTACCGTAAGCTCACGGTAAGCGTACGGTTTACGCAACGTCCGTAATCTATCTACGCTGCTTGCGCATAGTTACGTACTTTGCGTAGCCGCGCGTACTGCGCGTGGGACGCGTGCGCGCTTACGCAACACGCGCACGTTACGCGGAAGTGCCGGGAAATGACTGTTATGCGCATGCGCGCAAGCGCGTGTCTTTTTTACGCGCACGCGTACTTTTTGCCGTAAGCGCTCCGTAAGCGTACCGTAAGCGTACGGTAGGTCATGTGATCATGAAACACAACTTTTGATTGGTGGAAACTACTTTCAGTTCTAGAACTCTCCTACACCACACCCATTCCCCTCATTTCTGCTTGTGATCCCTTGGAAGAAGGAGCTGGTTTGTCTTTGGGATACGATGGCAGAACAGCAGAGCCCTTCTGAGAGTGAGGCTAGCACCAGCAGCACTGTCTTGAGGCAGAGAGCGAGGAAAGTAAAGCCTTCTTATGTTTGGGATTATTTTACTTTTCCAGAAGGCCAGCAAAAGGTGAATGCACCCTTAGTTACTTGCAAGCTGTGTAAGCGTGTACTTTCTAGAGGTAATCCTAACAGGAAGTATTCCTTTGGGAATCACACCATGATGAGGCACCTCCAGGATGTACACAGAAGGACACATGGTCATCTTTTTGGAGGTAACTCTTCAGAAAGACGAGCCAGTACATCCACAGCAGCTCAGCCTGGACCATCATCTGCAGGGCTGACTCCTTCTTCTGCAGGTCAGGTGAGCCCTTCATCTGTGGGGGGAGAATCTCCTTTTGCTGGCCCTCTGGAAATTAATCCTCGGTTTGCGAGGGTTGAAGTACGGTGCGCCACTTGTCACGATCTAATTACTTATAGGGAGACCAGTGTTTCCCTGGTGAACAGTAAAATAGATCAGCACACTTGTCGTACTGTCTAATATTCCCAATCTTTCTTTCCTCTGTCCCTGCATGAACACAACGGTTCTTTTAAGAGCCAACCTTATCTTTCATCTTTTTTTTACATGTTTTTAAAAACTTTTTTTATTTTTTTTTTACCGTACGCGTACGGTACGCGTAATTTTTTTTTTTTTTTTTAAAAAAACACTAAAAATAATTTATCACATTACAAGGTCTTTGAGAGACTACAATTATTACTATTGACTTACCATACTCACTCAAAGAAATATTTATTCATTTGTTTTTTTAAAAAATAGTTTTTAAAATGGTTGTAGTTTTCGAAAATTTTCTATATCGATCTGGAAAAAAAGAAAAAAGTATTAATATTTTTATAACAATTTATAATACAGTACACATATTTACATTTTTTACCAAAAAATAATTTTTGCCTTATTTTTGCTGTTTTCAGAATATATTGCATTTCACTATAAATTGTGAAAGCAATTGCATTCATCATTTTACAGCGGGCAAAAAAAATTAACAATCTCAAAGATTGTATTAAAAAAGCCCAGAATCTCTTCTCATTTAAACTTATCATTACAGAAATGCATATTAGTCTAAAAAAATGTCATCAAAAAACAATACTTTTTTCTTTAAAATACCGTCTGATATTTTTGTTTCAGAAGTACATTCACAATATTATATCTCAAATAACTCCAAAATACATCTGATTTTATTTCCTTTAGGCCAAATAGTATTTTTTATTCTTTCCCTGGAATAAATTTCCAAGGGAAAACCATTAAAATTCTAAAGTTTAATCTGTCCAGATCTCACCGATTCTCTGTAACATTTTGGTTCACGAAAATTTTTTGAATAATTTATTTAATCCACAATAGAATTGCTTACTTTTCCACATGGCCAAATAGTAATTTTTTAAATCATTTTTGAAAAAATTTCCAATGGCAGTCCAATAACATTCCAAAATTTAAAATGTGCAGAAGTTACCGATAAGCTCTAAATTATTGGTTTTTCAAAATTGCATTAAAAATTTAAAAAGTCCACATTACAATTGGTTATCTTTCCTTTAGGCCAAATGATAATTTTAAAAATCTTTTTTCTACAAAATTGCAATGGTAATCCTGTAAAATGGTAAAATTATTTTGTCCAGATCTTGCCAAGTCTCTCTAAAATTTAGGTTTCAGGAAGATTAGATAGGAATTTGCTAAATCAAAAGGCAAACGTTGTTTGAAAATCAATTGGGAATCATTACACAGTGTCCAGCCTTTTTCACATTTTAGATAAACTGTGTAATGTCCAGAAGTAACAGTAGGTCCATCATGGAAAATTATTGCAACAGTTACAAAAGTTTTTCCTGAAATTGATAATTGCTGTCCTGTAAACTTCTTTATTAAAGTATCCAATTTTGATCCATCAGCTCTACATCGTTGCATCATTAAAATTACATACTGTCCGTATTCCCTTAAAATTAATGTTGATAACATGTCAGAATTACACTCACCACATTTCATGCTATGATTAGCATCTTTAACTAAGTTTGCAAAAGTGACTGTTTTACTCTCTGGCAATGTCAAATAAATAAACCTTTCATTATCAACAATAGAACCACTTATATTATAACAATTATCACAACTATGTTCCCATTTATAAGAGAGACCAAAAAAAATGTCAATGGGAACTCCTTCTTCTTCCACTACCTGAAGAAAATACATCAAAAATTCGTGAGCATCTTGCTGTTCATTTTGAGAAAACTGTGTTCGTCCTGAACATACATCTAAAAGTTTTCTAATATCAGTAGCACTTTCTATTTGAGTTTTATCTTTACTCAGCTTTTGAAAAAGGAGACTGAGCTCTGAACAGAATCTTTTTCCCTGATTTATTATTATCTGCTCTTGCAAACTTTCCAGATAAAATGCAACATTCAGCACTACATTTGCGTAGCAGTTGACACCAGAGCTATTTTCAAAATGACATCCTACAACCTGTTCTTCATTTTCCTTATTCTTTCTGCTTGCAATTACATCACTCCTCTTTTTTTTCCTCCTCTCTACATCTTCATTACAGATATTCTCATTTCTCCTTTTACGAGAAACTACACGTTTCTCCAACACAGGATACTGACCTAAATGAGGAGCATAGCTTCTTCTTAATCTATTATACTCCTTTACACAGTTTGTATCAGCACTAACTTTTGAGTCATCGAAGTCTATCATGAATAAACCTGATAATGTTTTGACTCGTGACAAAGCAACATATGCCATACCTTCTTTGAACACACTAGATCCAATGTTCACAAATGCACAATCTACAGTCAATCCTTGAGACTTGTGAATAGTTACAGCATATGCTAGTGAAAACGGAAACTGCTTCCTACGTACATATAAGTCTTTCACAAGCATGAAACGAACTGAACAACGACAAATGTCTTTAACTTCCTCTATCTGATCAAATTTTATTTTTAACCATTCAATTCCATCTTTTTTCTGATAATTAATAAAACCCACAACTCTTCCCATCGCTCCATTTACTAAGCCTTTTTCAACATCCAAATTTCTCCTTAAAAACACTCTACAGTTCATGCAAACATATAGATTTTTTTCTAATCCTGCTGTTTTGGAGATGTTCTTCTCTAGTGAGTCCAATTTATTTTTCAGTTTGCCTGTTACTGTGACAGTAATTCTTCCATCCTCAATTTTGTCCACTGCTTCCAATTTCCTGATCTCTTCCTTTTCCAATTTCAAAAGCTCCTCATTAAATATTGAGCATTCACGTAGAGTTGGCATTAAGCAGATGACACTTTTGTTTTCTGCAATATTCTTGTATATTTTCTCTGCAACTATTTCTTTATTTGGAAATAAGTTATGTAACAGCCGACTCTGTAATGCTTTTTTCCCAACTTCTGTGAGTAGTCCAATCCTGATATCTTTCAGAATACTTCCATATTCTTCATCGTTTGCTTGCCTCATATTAGTTGTAAGTTCCTTGTACTCAAAGAAGGACCAAATATTTGTATTTCCAATGCTTCCCAATGACTTCTTCGTGTCTTCATGTGTCACAGTATTAAACACTGGTTGTCCTTTAACCGGAGTAAGTTGCAAAAGATCCCCAAAAACTATGACGTGTTTTCCACCAAATAACACGTCATAGTCTGTCTTCAAAATTTGCTGCATTCTTAAATGCACAAAGGCAAGCATTAAGTTTGATACCATGCTCACCTCATCAATAATGAGAACTTGCATCTTCTTCAATACTCTTGAAACTTCCAAGCATGCTTCTCCAGTTAGCTTGTTGAATTGTATTTTGTTCTCATGCTCCACTGGTAACATTAGCAAACGATGTAAGGTGATTCCTTTTATGTTATATGCTGCTAACCCAGTTGGAGCAGTAACCACACAAGACAAAGTAGAATCCGTTTTTTGCTTTAGGTAGCTTCTGATGACTTTAATTAGGAAACTTTTTCCAGTGCCAGCTTGTCCGCTTACATACATCCTGATTGGATGAAATGATGTGCATGAGCACTCTTTTTTTTCATGTAGAAATCCGTGATCAATTTTGTTTTTGATCTCTTCATAAATTTGTTGCTGCTCTTGATTCAGTTGTCTTTCCAAATTTTCTAAGTCTATAAATTCTTCTTGAGCTTGATTCATAGCCGTTTCCACTTCATTCATGGCTATTGATGCTTCATTTTCAACGATTGGTTGTCCTAGGGGATCTTGACTGTATGTTCCTGAACTTTGGCTGTCCTGAGAACTGTCTCTAGCTATTTCTGCTGCAATTGTAGTTTCCTGTTCAATTTCTTCATTTAACATTTGCAGATAAGTTGAGAATGTACTGCATTGTATGCTGTCTTTGCAAGCATTAAAAGAATCTTCATAGCTCTGGAATTCTCCCAGTAGTTCATCCTCTGAACGCCATGGTTTAAACAACTGTAAAAGAGCCAAGTAGTAAAATTCTTTCTTGTCGGTAGTGTCGCAACTCAGCTTCCGGTGATTTATCAAACTTCCTTTGGTTTGCTTCACCAAACACCCTTCTTCACCAACGACTTTATATTTTCCATTATTGATGTCTTCTGCAGCTTTCCGTGAATAAATGTAGTTCTGCAGCACTTCATAGAGACACATGTTCTCCAGATGATGACTTCTCTTGGGATAATATGTGTCCAACATGTTTGTTTTCAATATATCTGTACTTTCAGGTTCGAACTGTGCCAAATATTCAATTTCTCCAACAGATTTCAGTACCCGATTTCTCATTGCTGCAAGGCCTAAACTTGCCCAAATTATTCTTCTTGACTTCGAGTAGAGACTTGCAGAAGATAATCTATCTGAACATTCGTAGGATCCAATTTCTCGATGCGATAACATCTTCAAACTGAAACTGTACAGCTTCTTACTGACAGTCTTCTCGTGAGAAATCTCTTCCCACATTTCCTTCAATTCTGTTTTTTCTGATTTCGTAATGTAAGACGTTACATATCGAGCAACAGCAATGGAATTGTCAGCAACATACTGTATATCCATGTTAGCGTTCCACATGGATAAAATGACTGGGTTGTAGTCATTTATATTTTTTGATTCTTCTTTTCTTTTAAGGTTGTAGGTATTCTTAGGTGATTTTCTTGTGATAGTATGTCTCACAGCTGACATAAAACTGTTGACTCTTCCATTTGTAAGAACAGGTCTAGGAAATCCAAATCGACATTTAGTGTAGTATTTTTCTTTGCTCTTGTATTTCCGTCGACAGTATTTTCCACACCGATGACTTTGGAAACGTAGAACTTGCTCCTTTAACTTTTTTTCTTCTGTGCTTTTAGGTATAGCACATGTTGCATATTCTTCAATGTAAGATAACACTGCTTCATCAGTATCTGTTCCAAACTTTGGGGCATCCTTGATCCACAGCAGCATATGAATATGAGGAGCACCTCTTGCCTGGTACTCTTTTCTCCAAAAGAAATCCACTACTTCTCCAAGGGGTGGATTTTTTTTATTGCAGATGAAGGACATCATAGCCTCAAATCTATGATTGAAATATCTGCAAACATTAACCGGATCCAATGAGCACAGTTCTCCTGCTGTCTTGTATTCGATGTTTTCAATGTTTGAATTGGCCTCTCGTAGAAAATCCAGTAAATCATCCCAAGCGTACTCGGCGCAGCTTAGGGTAAGGAACCATGTTGGTGTTCCTAAATTGCGTAACATGCATTTTAGTTCACCATGGCGTCGGTACCAATATTCATTTGTCCCACGCTGACAAGCCATCAGATTGATCAGTTGTGTTTCCAAATGATCATCTCGGTGCTGCACTTTCTCCATAAAATCCTTAGCAGACACATTTTGTAAATGTACTCCACTTTTTAAAATGTGATTTACTGCATAAGACAGTGCAGACAAGTCGCTTTCAAATAAAAGATGGAACAAATAAGGGATACTTTGTCGAAATCTGGGATCTTCAGCATATAGTCTTGTAGTCCGATACTCTGAAGCTGGAATCTGTTCTGGACGTTCATCGTATCGTCCTCCTTTTCCTTTAGGAAACAGCTGGGGAAAACATCGAGCTTCCAAGCTCTCCTCCCATACACTCACGGGATTTCCTTTTGCTTTCTTCATCTGAAAGAGATCAATATTGTCTCCCATAACTTCTTTCGAATGGAGAGGATGTATGCTAAAATGTTCATAAATTTCTTCTTCCTTTGACTTGTCCACTTTTTCAATTTGTCCACTTGGTGTTTCTGTATCTCCTTGTAAATCTTCTTCTTCTTCTTCTTCTACTATATAAATTGATTCATACCATTTGTTATTTTTTTTCAAATACAAATTTGCTCTTTGTACTTTCCGCACATCTACCAGCTCCTGCCAAATCTTCTTATTCTTTGTAGGTACACCATTAACCAGAATAATTAATGGTTCAGTTTCCAAAGTATCCGCATCAATAGTTTCCATATTTTTTTTCAAATCCAAGGGCAAATACACCACTCTACCTTTTAAACCTCTCAGTAAATCTGAAGGAGGTAATTTACCAGTTTTGGGCTCCATACGTACTATGGTCTGGAACGGATGAACACATTGAATGAGTATAGACTCATATGTATTTAATTCAGAAAGTTCAGCAGGAATAGCATCCAATTCTAAATTATTATGTACAGCTCTGGTCGGCATTCTATTTTCCTCTAACTTGTTGTAGCAGTATTTACAAATACGCTGATCTTCACCCAATTCAAAACAATTTTCAAGAAATATATATGTTGCAAAATCCATCCACTTATAATTATCTTCATTTTCACTCTTTCTGTAGAGATCAACATTCCTAGTTTGTTTTCTATAATGAGTTCTGCGGCAACAAATACAAGTAACATTTGGTCTTTCATTAGAGACTATTGCAAATTTTGTTATGTGATCATTACATGTCTTACTTACACAAGGTTCTACATTCTCTTCCACTTCTGCCTCATTTACTGTGTCCTTCTCTGCACTGTTTTGTTCAGGACCAAAGTAACAAAACTGAATTTCATCAACAACCTTCTCTACATCTGATACCGTTCCTCGGAACAGAGCCCTATTCAATTCATTTAACTTTATTGCTGGACTTTTGGCAAAATACAACCGTCTCACAAACTTTCTCATTTCAGTATGATGAACAGCCAGCATCCTAAAATGATGGAAAACACTATTGCACACTTTTCTAGATAGACAAGCAAGAGAATGACCCTGCAAACCAGTATTCTCTCTCACTCTGCATGGATCCAGACTTTGAAGCACCTTAATCTTTTGTTTTACACTTTTTTTACTATATTCTCTTAGAAACTCTCGAAATCTGTCAATAGATTCCTGACGCACAGTGCAAATACTACTACAATTCCAAGTGTACACTGGGGCTTTAGGACGTCTCCCCATTGCCTCATCTGCCATCACTTGTACCTCATCTCTTGGAACCATTATCTCCTTCTCCATTATGCAACCATTTTTTACTTCGTATGAACGACCTCTGGTGTCAACTGCATGCAGCAAACTATTACTTTGAAAATAGCTCTCTTCATTAAAAAAAGGTTCACTACTTGAGCTATGCATCCACTTTCCTAAAAACACTTTACAAAAGTTTGTTCTGTTCACTACTCTTTTGCTTTTGCTTTGTGATTTCAGTACATTAACCATTTTATCTAATGTACGCATCCTATTCAAAATTAAAATGAATAGTTTCCTTTTTAATTCTAATGCTTTTGCTGCAATGGCTTCAATTTCTTTTTTTCTCTTGTAATATTTAGCCTTTTGCTTATATTTCTTTATATCCTTTATCAAATTGGACATAACTCTTCTCTGAAACATTTTTCTACGTATCTCTTTAAATGCTGTTTTTCTGTTTATGTTAAACTTTTCAATTGCAGAAGGTATATTTGCATTAACTAAATCCTCAATTTTTTGCTGTTCTGTAGGTTTTTTTACATTTTTCCGACAACAGACATTTTGTACATTTTTCTTTGTTTTGAATCATTTGTTTATAAATTGTTTTTTTTGCTTACCAGAAGATTTTTTCTTTTTCCCTACATCAGCATCTTCTACTAACTTTGGTCCTCCAGTTGTCTTCAAATATAGTTTTTTTTTTAGCGTTTTTTGAACTCGAGATTTTGTAGGCATCTTAAATTTTGTTCACTGTTCTTCAGCAATACCTGCAAAAAAACTAAAAAAAAAATCCTTTATTGTATTTAAATATATTACTACATTTCTTTTCACAATAGTCACAAAACGAAATTTCTTTGCCAATTTGAATGCACACAAACTCCTCTTTTTTTTGGGGCAAGTGAAAATCTGTATAACAAACTGTCACATTATGAAACCAAGCTGTTTTTTTTTCAGACCACCACCGTGTGTATTCTCTGTGACTGCCTACACTCCAGCAGGGGCAACCAGCCTTAGTGATGCTGAATGTATTTGCATTACAGACTTAAACCTGAAAACCCCACTCGCTTCTAATTACTGTGCATGACTATACATGGCAAGCACATGGGTGTGTGCTAAACCTCTGCTTCTTCCCCCAAAAATTCGCTCCTCTTTTCCATCTACTGCAACTGTGAAATCACCAGAGCAAGACGCAATACATTTCTGCCTATAATTCTTCTATGCACACAGAGTCATGTTTTCACATTAGTGCCAAAACGAAATTTCTTTGCCAATTTGAAAGCACACTTACTGCTCTTTTTTTTTCGGGCCAAGTGAAAATCTCTTTTTACACTTTGAAATCACTTTTACAGACTGACACATTCTGAAACCTTTTTTTTAAATTTATTTAAATGCACATGTCCAAGCTGTTTTTTTTTCAGACCACCACCGTGTGTATTCTCTGTGACTGCCTACACTCCAGCAGGGGCAACCAGCCTTAGTGATGCTGAATGTATTTGCATTACAGACTTAAACCTGAAAACCCCACTCGCTTCTAATTACTGTGCATGACTATACATGGCAAGCACATGGGTGTGTGCTAAACCTCTGCTTCTTCCCCCAAAAATTCGCTCCTCTTTTCCATCTACTGCAACTGTGAAATCACCAGAGCAAGACGCAATACATTTCTGCCTATAATTCTTCTATGCACACAGAGTCATGTTTTCACATTAGTGCCAAAACGAAATTTCTTTGCCAATTTGAAAGCACACTTACTGCTCTTTTTTTTTCGGGCCAAGTGAAAATCTCTTTTTACACTTTGAAATCACTTTTACAGACTGACACATTCTGAAACCTTTTTTTAAAATTTATTTAAATGCACATGTCCAAGCTGTTTTTTTTTCAGACCACCACCGTGTGTATTCTCTGTGACTGCCTACACTCCAGCAGGGGCAACCAGCCTTAGTGATGCTGAATGTATTTGCATTACAGACTTAAACCTGAAAACCCCACTCGCTTCTAATTACTGTGCATGACTATACATGGCAAGCACATGGGTGTGTGCTAAACCTCTGCTTCTTCCCCCAAAAATTCGCTCCTCTTTTCCATCTACTGCAACTGTGAAATCACCAGAGCAAGACGCAATACATTTCTGCCTATAATTCCTCTATGCACACAGAGTCATGTTTTCACATTAGTGCCAAAACGAAATTTCTTTGCCAATTTGAAAGCACACTTACTGCTCTTTTTTTTTCGGGCCAAGTGAAAATCTCTTTTTACACTTTGAAATCACTTTTACAGACTGACACATTCTGAAACCTTTTTTTTAAATTTATTTAAATGCACATGTCCAAGCTGTTTTTTTTTCAGACCACCACCGTGTGTATTCTCTGTGACTGCCTACACTCCAGCAGGGGCAACCAGCCTTAGTGATGCTGAATGTATTTGCATTACAGACTTAAACCTGAAAACCCCACTCGCTTCTAATTACTGTGCATGACTATACATGGCAAGCACATGGGTGTGTGCTAAACCTCTGCTTCTTCCCCCAAAAATTCGCTCCTCTTTTCCATCTACTGCAACTGTGAAATCACCAGAGCAAGACGCAATACATTTCTGCCTATAATTCTTCTATGCACACAGAGTCATGTTTTCACATTAGTGCCAAAACGAAATTTCTTTGCCAATTTGAAAGCACACTTACTGCTCTTTTTTTTTCGGGCCAAGTGAAAATCTCTTTTTACACTTTGAAATCACTTTTACAGACTGACACATTCTGAAACCTTTTTTTTTAAATTTATTTAAATGCACATGTCCAAGTTGTTTTTTTTTCAGACCACCACCGTGTGTATTCTCTGTGACTGCCTACACTCCAGCAGGGGCAACCAGCCTTAGTGATGCTGAATGTATTTGCATTACAGACTTAAACCTGAAAACCCCACTCGCTTCTAATTACTGTGCATGACTATACATGGCAAGCACATGGGTGTGTGCTAAACCTCTGCTTCTTCCCCCAAAAATTCGCTCCTCTTTTCCATCTACTGCAACTGTGAAATCACCAGAGCAAGACGCAATACATTTCTGCCTATAATTCTTCTATGCACACAGAGTCATGTTTTCACATTAGTGCCAAAACGAAATTTCTTTGCCAATTTGAAAGCACACTTACTGCTCTTTTTTTTTCGGGCCAAGTGAAAATCTCTTTTTACACTTTGAAATCACTTTTACAGACTGACACATTCTGAAACCTTTTTTTTTAAATTTATTTAAATGCACATGTCCAAGCTGTTTTTTTTTCAGACCACCACCGTGTGTATTCTCTGTGACTGCCTACACTCCAGCAGGGGCAACCAGCCTTAGTGATGCTGAATGTATTTGCATTACAGACTTAAACCTGAAAACCCCACTCGCTTCTAATTACTGTGCATGACTATACATGGCAAGCACATGGGTGTGTGCTAAACCTCTGCTTCTTCCCCCAAAAATTCGCTCCTCTTTTCCATCTACTGCAACTGTGAAATCACCAGAGCAAGACGCAATACATTTCTGCCTATAATTCTTCTATGCACACAGAGTCATGTTTTCACATTAGTGCCAAAACGAAATTTCTTTGCCAATTTGAAAGCACACTTACTGCTCTTTTTTTTTCGGGCCAAGTGAAAATCTCTTTTTACACTTTGAAATCACTTTTACAGACTGACACATTCTGAAACCTTTTTTTTTAAATTTATTTAAATGCACATGTCCAAGCTGTTTTTTTTTCAGACCACCACCGTGTGTATTCTCTGTGACTGCCTACACTCCAGCAGGGGCAACCAGCCTTAGTGATGCTGAATGTATTTGCATTACAGACTTAAACCTGAAAACCCCACTCGCTTCTAATTACTGTGCATGACTATACATGGCAAGCACATGGGTGTGTGCTAAACCTCTGCTTCTTCCCCCAAAAATTCGCTCCTCTTTTCCATCTACTGCAACTGTGAAATCACCAGAGCAAGACGCAATACATTTCTGCCTATAATTCCTCTATGCACACAGAGTCATGTTTTCACATTAGTGCCAAAACGAAATTTCTTTGCCAATTTGAAAGCACACTTACTGCTCTTTTTTTTTCGGGCCAAGTGAAAATCTCTTTTTACACTTTGAAATCACTTTTACAGACTGACACATTCTGAAACCTTTTTTTTAAAATTTATTTAAATGCACATGTCCAAGTTGTTTTTTTTTCAGACCACCACCGTGTGTATTCTCTGTGACTGCCTACACTCCAGCAGGGGCAACCAGCCTTAGTGATGCTGAATGTATTTGCATTACAGACTTAAACCTGAAAACCCCACTCGCTTCTAATTACTGTGCATGACTATACATGGCAAGCACATGGGTGTGTGCTAAACCTCTGCTTCTTCCCCCAAAAATTCGCTCCTCTTTTCCATCTACTGCAACTGTGAAATCACCAGAGCAAGACGCAATACATTTCTGCCTATAATTCTTCTATGCACACAGAGTCATGTTTTCACATTAGTGCCAAAACGAAATTTCTTTGCCAATTTGAAAGCACACTTACTGCTCTTTTTTTTTCGGGCCAAGTGAAAATCTCTTTTTACACTTTGAAATCACTTTTACAGACTGACACATTCTGAAACCTTTTTTTTTAAATTTATTTAAATGCACATGTCCAAGCTGTTTTTTTTTCAGACCACCACCGTGTGTATTCTCTGTGACTGCCTACACTCCAGCAGGGGCAACCAGCCTTAGTGATGCTGAATGTATTTGCATTACAGACTTAAACCTGAAAACCCCACTCGCTTCTAATTACTGTGCATGACTATACATGGCAAGCACATGGGTGTGTGCTAAACCTCTGCTTCTTCCCCCAAAAATTCGCTCCTCTTTTCCATCTACTGCAACTGTGAAATCACCAGAGCAAGACGCAATACATTTCTGCCTATAATTCTTCTATGCACACAGAGTCATGTTTTCACATTAGTGCCAAAACGAAATTTCTTTGCCAATTTGAAAGCACACTTACTGCTCTTTTTTTTTCGGGGGCAAGTGTATATCTCTTTTTTCAATTTGAAATCACTTTTACAGACTGACACATTATGTAACTACAACAAAAACAATTCCCATTTCTATTATTCATTTCTTAAGTTACCACATACATCCCCTCTCAAACTGTAAACTCACCTTTTAAATTAGTTAGTTGTGAAAGAAATGTGGCACTCAAACAGCAGATTATCAGAGCCAGGATCTCTGTTGTGTTCACCTCTCTCCTCTCAGCAGAACCAGATAATGGCAAACTTTCCCTCTATTTTTCCACACATATACATGTAAGTTTCAAATCTCAGTGCTTCCCCCTTTTTTTTCACATGTAATCACACATTTCTATTGGTTGAAAACCAACCCTTTTCCAACAGTACCCTTCCCCCAACTTGACTTCTGCCTAGTACCCTTCCCCCAACTTGACTTCTGCCTGCTACCATAGCAACAGCTCATGGAACACTGCTGTGTGCAGTTAGGTCAGAAGTTCGACACACAATGTTTCAATTCCACAGAGCAAGAGGGCTTGACTTTTCAAACCTAACAGCAAATCCAAAGTACTGTTCTTTGGTTACACATTTTTTTGTACCAATTAAAAACATGTTTCTATTAATTTTCACATACAGCCTAGTTTTTATTCTGGAATGGTATGAAACAGCCAATCAGTTCTTTTTGTTTTAAAAAAATATGTATGCCTCCATTTCCAAACTGTCTTTCTTTTCATATTGCCATTCTACTGAAAGACACCTCCTGAGTGCATCCAGTTCTCCTTTGAAGATGTTCACAGTGTGGATTGTAGGGCACAGCTATGTCTTCTGGAGTGAAAAGTTTGCAGAGAAAACAGATATGGTGAGAGACCTTGCTTTGCCAAATGTAGACATTAAATGGATTGGTCAGAGAGGGTTAAAGTGGCACCAATTGATGCCATTGGTGAAATCCTTCATTCAAATCCAACACCCTGACCTCATAATAGTGCACTGTGGTGGCAATGACCTAGGCACTTTGACTGGGGTAGGTCTGGAAATGCTTATGAAGGACACCTTTGCACAACTGTTTACACTTTTCCCTAAAACTGCCTTTGTGTTTTCCAACATATGCCAAAGGCAAAAATGGAACTGGTCCAATCATTTCTGTCCACAGATTGACAAAGCAAGAAAGCACGTCAACAAATCTGTTTCTGCTTTCCTCCGTGACTATGGTATGGGTGCCATTTACCACAACAACTTGCGTTACAACATGCAAGACATTTATAGAGGAGATGGTGTGCACTTCAATGATGAAGGGAACAGAGTCTTCCTCTTGAACCTTAGACTCTGCATCGGTACTTACTTGTAGGTACCACTAAAAAAATGACTCCATAAACACAACAGCTCTTTTTAGAGCTCCCTAATTTCTAAACTCTTAAATCTGATTTTCATTTATTTATTATTTTTTTTTTTTACCGTACGCTTACCGTAAGCGTACCCCGTGATTTTTTTTAAAATCAATTAATGTTTTTTTTGTACTTTTCTGTCCTTCTTTGACCCCCTTACAAATGTTAGGGGGTCTGTAACTCTCCTCATTGCCCCCTTTTCTTCTTTTCACTCTTTTTTTTTTCAGAGTGAAACAGAAAATGGCGGCCGCCGCTTCCTGGTTTCGGCCGATTCGAATGTTTACTAAGATCTAAGAGCCAATCAGAATCGCGCTCGCGCACGCCACCGTACGCTTACCGTAAGCGTACCCCGTGTTTTTTTAAAAAATCAATTAATGTTTTTTTTGTACTTTTCTGTCCTTCTTTGACCCCCTTACAAATGTTAGGGGGTCTGTAACTCTCCTCATTGCCCCCTTTTCTTCTTTTCACTCTTTTTTTTTCAGAGTGAAACAGAAAATGGCGGCCGCCGCTTCCTGGTTTCGGCTGATTCGAATGTTTACTAAGATCTAAGAGCCAATCAGAATCGCGCTCGCGCACGCCACCGTACGCTTACCGTAAGCGTACGGTAAGCGTACCGTAAGCTGGCTCAGATATATATATTGATTTAAAGGCTATTTTCTCAGAATCTACTGAACAGATTTACACCAAACCTACAAAAGGCACTTCCTTGACCTAGGGACTACCTCTCTGCCAAATTTTGAGTAATTCTGTTCAGCCGTTCGGGCTGTAGCTCGTTCTAAAGGTCCTATGGAAAAATGCATGGGAAAAACGCGTTTTGGGACCCCCCTTTTATCTCTGCCCCCGCTTGACGGATCCCCCCGAGACTTTCAGGGTAGGAGCGGAGCGTAGCGCCCCACCTATTTTGAGAAATTCGCGAGGATTCATCGACCGGCGCCAAAGTTATTCAAAATAGAATGTTGAGGTTTTCCTATGGAAACGTGGTCCTAACTATAACTACCTACTGGCGACCGCCAGTAGGTAATATATATATATATATATATATATATAAAAGCGGTCCCTGACACTTCGTTGAAAGGATCCCACAGCACTCCGGTAGAAGTTTTTAATATGCTTATTTATTTAAGGAGAGGCACAAACGCCAATGCATTTTGACTTTCGATGCTTACAAAGCACCTTGGTCACGACGCTGACCATGTTGGCTCAAGCTTTTTTTATACAATCGTGTTTCAATCAGGACAAGACTCTTAGTAAACATCGTCGATGGACTTCATTAATGCATTTTACCCTGGCAGCCATCTTGGAGTGTAAAATATATGGTGCTCTCAATAGGCTTTAAACAATATATCAGTTCACATTCCTCTGTGCAAGTCTGTATTTCATACATTGTTAATTCATATTAAACTGTATTTTTACCCCAACAATATTAATCAATTTATCAAATTCATCTGTGCAACAAATAATTAAACTATTCTAACTCATCGGTGTGATGATAATAGGGTTCACATTTCATTGCCATAACAAATTATAATTCTCTTCACGTCAAATAATTTGTAATCAAAGTCACACCCCAGGGGGCCTATTTGCACTATATAGACATTTTTGCTACTTGCTGCTCTGTAGTCTTGTGACTCTCTCTTGCTGCTCTCAACAAGAGTAGAAGACTTCTATCCTCACTGCACTGGTGATGCATCTCTATTGTTGTTCCACCAGTGAACAAAATACATCCAACAACATTATTACAACCCTTATCGCCTGAACAGTATAACAACATATAACATCGAACTCGGACATCAAAAATTCTTTTTTTTAGCTTTACATGATCATGGAGATAGTAACTTGTTAAATGTTTTAGAGGTGTACATAGAGCTCTTCATCTATATTCAAACCTGTCGGTTCTCTGCTGTCTATCTCTAAGATGTGGAACCAAAGGGGATGATGGACAGAGTGCCCCTGGATTCAAGCTAGTCTGGTTGATGATGGCTGATTAGCCAGAAACCCGTCCCAGGATGCTTGTTTCCGGTCCAGGGAAGACATGGCTTGGCAGTTCGGGCTGGACTGTTCCCATGAGGCACAGGGTCAGACTGATTTGCATATGGCCATGTCTGAACTGGGGTGGCGGAGTGAGCTAAAGAATGCTGATGGATTAAACCCAGATCAGTTGACTGGGGGTGAGTGCTTGCAATGTTCAACACTCCGTCGATCATCCCCTTTGGTTTTGCTTTGTTCGCCCTAAGTTGGCAGGGTATGCCCAGACATGGGTCCTTTGCTCACTTTGCCACTGGATTCAAGCTAGCCTGGCTGATGATGGCTGATTAGCCAGAAACCGGTCCCAGGATGCTTGTTTCCGGTCCAGGGAAGACATGGCTTTGCAGCTCGGGCTGGACTGTTCCCATGAGGCACAGGATCAGACTGATTCACATATGGCCATGTCTGAACTGGGGTGGCGGAGTGAGCTAAAGAATGATGAAGGATTAAACCCAGATCAGTTGACTGGGGGTGAGTGCTTGCAATGTTCAACACTCCGTCCATCATTCCCTAGGATGTACCTTGATTCTAGTCTTCTGAGCTCTCTCTCCCTGTCACCATCCCTGTTTCCTTTTGGCACACTGTCTATCGCACTATATTTTAATCGTTTATGATCTCCCCCATGGGTTTTGTGGAAATGTCAAGCTACGGTATAACTTGGGTCATTGTTTTTTATAGCTGTTTGGTGTTGTAAACTTCGTTTGGGTACCGGTAGTATGGTACTGCCCACGTACTATTTGGAGCATGGGCACTTAAGTGTATACACTGCGTATTCCGTCTTAAATGTTAGGTGAACAAAGTGCCCAATACAGTCCCCTTTTCTTTTTTTAAATGTTTTTTTGGGACATTGTTCAAGCCGAGTCCCAAGATGGCTGCCACTCTTCCTGGTTTAAAGGGTTGGCAGCCAATCAGATCTCAGCATGAGATTGAAGGGGTCTCTGATCCTCAGCGTCCCTATACATACAACTGGAGATTTCTTTAAATTTCTCCACAGCTACTGAAAGGATTTACACCAAATCCCTAGAGGGACCCCAGGAGCAAGTCTAGGGGGTCAGGGTATTCCTACCCTGCCCCCTTTGCTTTTTTAACATTTTTTGTGGGACTCGGCTTCAAACTGAGTCCCAAGATGGCTGCCAACACTTCCTGATTGAAATGTTGGCAGCCAATCCCATTTCACCACGGGGACTGCTGGATCCTCAGACGATCCACATCCCTATGTATCAATATTTATATATGTTTATAATATTTCAAACACGAATGAACAGATTTACACCAAAAAGGCACTTCCATGGACCAACAGCTACCTTCCTGCCAAAACTGGTGTAATTCCGTTCAGCAATTTGGGCTGTAGCCATTTCTAAAGTTCCTATGGAAATGAACATTGGAAAAATGCATTTTTGGGCACCCCCTTTTTGTCGGCCCCCGCTTGACAGATCACCCCGAAATGTTCAAGACAGCAGCTAAAGTGAGGTACAAACTACTTTTGAAAAGTTCAAGAGGATTCATCAAATGACGCCAAAGTTATTGGCAAATGAAGAAACACTCTTCCTACTGGCGACCGTTTCTCATGCATCTAGAGAAATAGTCCTTCAAACATGGGTGATACCTACTAGTGCAGACTCTGTCTGTGCACTGTTACTGCAAGCTTAACTGGGCATGTAGTAGGTGTTTGTCAGGTGTCAAGCCCACGTTTTAATACACCTAAGTCAGCTCCGAGATAAACTGTAGTTGCTTTGGAGCACATGCATCAAGATAAGGAATTGCGATTCCTTAATAGTGATTTTTAATGAATCGCTACTTAGGAGTCGCAATTCCTTATGCATGTAGGAATCGCAAAGAAAATATCGATTCCTACACATTCCCAAATAGCAAATCGCAAATTATTAGGGAATGCATTCCTATTCATTCCTATCTGCCTAGAGGCCCATAGAAAGAAATGGGAAAGCATTTGCAATTTGCGATTACCAAATAGGTAATCACAAATTGCAAATGCAATTTCAAGGGGGCTAGGGGGCCTAAGGCCCCCCTGATACCTCCCAAAACAGGTAAGTGTGCACATGTGGCGCACAGACATGCCATAAGGGCATGTGTGTGCGCCACATAGCACTTTGAAAAATGCAATATTTCTATGGATTTGCAAGTTACCATCAACTTGAAGTTGATGGTAATTTGCAACTCCTTAATGCAAAGTAACATTTTTCAAATGCTTCATGCATCGCATTTAGGGAATCGCAAATTGCGATTTCCTAAATGCCTTTCCAAAATAGGTAAGCACAAAAGTTGCGATTACCTGTTTTGCGAATGCATTTTGTTTTGATGCATCGGAAATGCCTTTTTACCGGTTGCAAATGGGCCGATTCTGCGAATCGCCTTGTTTGCGACCGGTAAAAATCTTGATGCATGTGCCTCTTTGTGTTTAACCCCTTCGCTGCTAGGCCTTTTCCCCCTGTGCTAAGCCTTTTTTTTGCTATTTAGGGCAGTTTGCACTTAGGCCCCTGTAACGTTTTGACCACATAAGGTAACCACGCCAAATTTGCGTCCTTTTCTTCCAACATCATGGGGATTATAAAGGTACCCAGGGTTTATGGATTCTCCTGAAGGGAACCCAGAAATTAGCCAAAATACAACAATTTCTTTTTTTTTTTTAAATGGGGAAAAAATTGTTGCGAATGAAACCGTCTATTTTTTTCCCTGCAAAATGTTTTAACAAAGTTTTTGTGGGGCTGAAATCACAATTTTCCCAGCTTTTAGGAACTGACAGACTTTTATCAGAAAACCAAAATTATTTACACAGTTTTAGCATTTTACAGGGATATAGACTATTTTTGCTATTTTTTGTGCTTTCAACCTTCTTCCAGTTAATGATAGAAATGGGTATGAAAGCAATAATGGATCCTGGAAATCTATACATTTTAGTAAAGTAGAAACAATTTTGAATCCAGAAAGGGGTCATTTGTGTAGATCTTTCAAGGATTCTTTATAGAAACTAACTGTTGAATATAGAAACAATTGAAAATTAGTTGAAAAAAACAGCTATTTGTGCCAACGTTTTCACCTGTAACTTTTTCTAATTGTGACAGCTGTTTGAAAGCAATATAACGTTACATCTGCTGGACCTTTCCGGTTGTGTGGATATATAGGACTTGTAGGTTCACCAAGAACCCGACGAACTCAGAGCCAATAACTATCCAGCTTCTTGCAATGGTTTTTCATTATGTACCGGGTATATAGCAATTAATTTGGGAAAATATATACATGGAAAAATCGGTATGAAAGACAACTAAGTATTTCTGAAATTGGAACAAAATATAGAGTTTAGAAACAGTAGTTATTTGCACATTTCCGAAATTGTGAGTACCCATAGTAGCATGAGAATTATAGATCATTTTTCAAAATGACTTCTTTTTTACACTTGTCTTTCATTTGGAAGGCAGAAATGCATTGAAAGTCAATAGGTAATAACAGTTGCTTTACAATTATGTGTTACCCTAAGTCTCCCGATAAAAATGGTATGTCACTTGTGTGGGTAGGCCTAGTGCCCGTCACAGGAAACTGCCCAAAACGCAACGTTGACACACCACATTTTCACAATGAAAACTGACCCTTTGTTTGCAAAGTGCTTAGCTGTATATTTTAAACCCTCGCTCTGCTGGCACTAAGGGAAACCTACCAAACCTATACATTTTTAAAAAGTAGACAGCCAGGGGAATCCAGGATGTGGTTACTTGACTGGCTCTCACCAGGTTTTGTTACCCAGAATCCCTTGCAAACCTAAAAATTGGTTAAGAAACCCCACATTTTCCTCACATTTCTGTGGTAGAAAGTTCTGGAATCTGCGTGGCTCCACAAAATCCCACCCACCCCGCGTTCCCCAAAGTCTTCTGAGAAAAATAGTACCTCACTTGTGTGGGTAGACCTAGTTCCCGCGACAGGAAACGGCCCAAAACGCAACATGGACACACCACATTTTCACAGTGAAACAGACCCTTTTTTTGCAAAGTGCCTAGCTGTAGATTTTGAACCCTAGCTCTGCCGGCACCTCGGAAAACCTAGCAAACCTATACATTTTTGAAACCTAGATACCCAGGGAAATCCAGGATGGGGCGACTTGACTGGCTCTCACCAGGTTCTGTTACTCAGAATCCCTTGCAAACCTAAAATGTTTTCAAAATAAACACATTTTCCTCACATTTCTGTGATAGAAAGTTCTCGAATCTGCCTGGATCCACAAAATTCTACCCACCCCGCGTTCCCCAAAGTCTCCCGAGAAAAATGGTACCTCACTTGTGTGGGTAGGCCTAGTGCCTGTGACAGGAAACGGCCCAAAACGCAACATGGACACACCACATTTTCACAGTGAAAACCGACCCTTTTTTGCAAAGTGCCTAGCTGTAGATTTTGAACCCTAGCTCTGCCGGCATCTAGGGAAACCTAGCAAACCTATACATTTTTGAAAACAAGACACACAGGGGAATACAGGATAGGGTGACTTGACTGGCTCTCACCAAGTTCTGCTACCCAGAATCCCTTGCAAACCTAAAATTTTGTTTAAAAAAACACATATTCCACACATTTCTGTGGTGGAGAGTTCTGGAATCTGTGTTGATCCACAAATTTCCTCCCACCCAGCTTTCCCCTAGGTCTCCAGATAAAAATGGTACCTCACTCGCATGGGTGGGTCAAGTACCCGCGACAGTCAAGGGCCAAAACCCTATTTAGGCGGCATCAAAATTACCCGTCGCAAAACAACCTGGTTTTGCAAGGGGGTCCCATGAGTTTTTGGCCCCGGGCTCGGCGGCCATCTAGGAAAACCTACCAAACCTGCACATTTCTGCAAACTAGATACCCGGGGGAGTCCAGTGAGGTATGGCTTGCGTGGGTTCCCCAACATTTTCCCCCCTGCAAACCTCAAAATCACTTTTTTCTCAAATTTCTGTGTTGAAAAGTTCTGGAATCTGCTTGGATCCACAAATTTCCTCCCACCCAGCATTTCCCCAGGTCTCCCGATAAAAATGGTACCTCACTTGTGTGGGTAGGCATAGTGGCTGGAACAGGAAATGGCCTAAATCATACTGTGAAGACTTCAAAATGACCTATAACAAAACTACCTGGTTTTGGGGGGGCACCTGGGGTTCTGGCCCCGGGCTCGCCGCCATCTGTGGAAACGTACCAAACCCTCACATTTCTTAAAACTAGACACTCTGGGGAGTCCAATGAGGTTTGGCTTGCGTGGATCCCCCAACGTTTCCCTACCCAGAATGCCCTGCAAGCCTCAAATTTAGCAGAACAAAAACACATTTTCCACATATTTCTGGGTGGAATCACAGTGCCGGCACAAATGTCCTACCCCACATCATTCCCCTCAGTCTTCCGAGTAAAATTATACCTCACTTGTGTGGGTGGGGCAAGGGTCTGTGACTGGGAAGAGCCCAAAACATAGGGATTAATGAGTATAACACCGAGAATTCTAAGCGCCAAAACCCCAGCTGCCTTCCCAAAAACCAGGTAGTTTTGTCATAAGAAATGTTGAAGTTTCCACAGTACGATCTGGGCCATTTCCTGTTGCAGCCACTATGCCTACCCACACAAGTGAGGTACCATTTTTATCGGGAGGCCTGTGGAAACGCTGGGTGGGAGGAAATTTGTGTATTCACACAGATTACAGAACTTTCCCACACAGAAATTTGAGAAAAAAGTGATTTTTTCAGCTAAATTTGAGGTTTGCAGGGGATTCTGCGTAGGAAAATATTGGGGGTCCCACGCAAGCCACACCTTGCTGGACTGCCCCAGGTGTCTAGTTTTCAGAAATGTGTGGGTTTGGTAGGTTTCCCTAGATGGCCACCGATCCTGGGGCCAAAAACTCATGGGACCCCCCTTGCAAAACCAGGTTATTTTGCGATGGGTAATTTTGATGTCACCTCAATTGGTTTTGGGCCCTTGCCTGTCGCGGTTACTTGACCAACCCATGCGAGTGAGGTACCATTTTTATCACAAGACTTGGGGGAACTCTGGGTGGGATGATATTTGTGGATCCACGCAGATTCCAGAACTTTCCCACACAGAAATTTGAGAAAAAAGTGATTTATTCAGCTAAATTTGAGGTTTGCAGGGGATTCTGGGTATGAAAATGTTGGGGGACCCACGCAAGCCATAGCTTGCTGGACTCCGCCGGGGATCTAGGTTTCAGAAATGTGTGGGTTTGGTAGGTTTCCCAAGATGGCCACCGAGTCCGGGGCCAAAACCTCATGGGACCCCCCTTGCCAAACCAGGCGTTTGACTAGCAGAGTGTGTAATAACCAGCAGCAAGTCACTACTAACACACTGCCAGCCAAATGCCAGCCCAAGCACACCAACAGCCAAGCACCATCCCAGCCCCACTGCCAGCCAAGCTCCATTCCATGCACACCGCCAGCCAAGCGCCAGTCCACACACACCGCCAGCCAAGCGCCAGTCCACGCACACTGCCAGCCAAGTGCCAGTCCACGCACACCACCAGCCAAGTGCCAGACCATGCACACTGACAGCCAAGCGCCAGTCAATGCACACTGCCAGCAAAGCACCAATCCATGCACACCGCCAGCCAAGCGCCAGTCCACGCACACCATCATTAAATTATTTTTAACAAGAAAGAAAACACAAACCAATTGCAATTAGATACAAAACTATAACTACAAAAACAACAGAAGTAACTAAAGACATCTTTCTATTGCCAAATGTGAAACTGAACAACGACTATATAAAACCTTACACACCAGCCAGTACATTATGTAGTGAGGATATGGGATTCACCGTGTACATTGCTAAGTTAGCTTAAGTTAGTATAAGCTTGGTTGCCATGTTGCCGCTTTTGCACACGTTTTTACATGACATTGTTTTCGCAGATCCTCTGCTTGTGCTCGCTCACATGAGAACCGTCTACCTTTCACGTTTCTTGCTGTACTCTTTGGTCTTCGTCTGCACAGCGTGTTCAAGGTCGAAAAACAATGTGCTCCATTAATCTGCTTTGGTCAGTCCCATGCATGTTAGACATATTACAACCACAGCTGTACTACTGAAAACCGAGGGCTTTTAATATGGCATTGCAGGCATGTTAGGCACTTGGAGAAAACCTTTCCGAAGAGAAAGCTCTGTTTGTCCGGAGATGTAAATCTTTGCATCTAAACTTGGAGGTATGGGGTCCCCCTGACAAAGCCCAGAGGTCTTCTATAATTATTATAAACTAGTTCCTAGCATGGGGAGGGTGGCAAGGCACGTTAGGCCTTTTTCCACTAGCTTTATAAAATGATATCCCCGTTCATATTTTATGGAATTGTAACAATGTTCACTATATTGAGTTTATGCATTTTGCTGCTAGTAGTGGCTCGGTCACTACATTATAGAGCACGTTAGTTAAAATAAACATTTTAAACTATACTGTGTGTCTGATTACTTACGATGTGGACAAGTATGAGTGAGTTGGCGAAAGAGTGTTCTTGCTCCCGCGATTACTGAGAGAGTCTGAGTTACATGTTCTAGGATGTCTAATCATTGGTAGCTTTGCTGTAGTACGGAGAACAAATGAGAAACTTTAGCTAGTCGGATTGGGGTTCTGGGCACTAAGGTGGGCAGTTGGTGTACCACTATACACTGAGGTCCTGGTTTCTTGTGCGTAGTTCTGTATATGTGAGAATCCCTGCAACAACTATTAGACTCACGCTTGCTCCCAATAACTCTTTTGAGTGTTATACAATCGGAAACATGTGGGCACACGCAGCCTAGGATTAGAAGGACAATCGCCACAGAGCATACAACTCTCCTTCCACATACCTCTTTGCAAGCAGATTCTACATCTCTTACAGGGATTGGTTTTTTTGGGCGTGGGAGGAATTAAATAAGGAAAGTGGCGATCTTTCAATCTAGCCACATCCTCCACCACTCCAACTCTAGGAACACTTGCCTATTCCACAACAACATGGTTGCCTATCACAAACTCCTGAAACTGAACAAAAGTCATCTTTGATGCAGGAGAACACTCCTTTAACACAGCAAAAGCATTGAAAGTTGCTAAATTGAAGAGATGGATGGACAACTTCTTATACCAAATGTAAGCCTTATTAACAGCAGTGTAAGTTTCCAACCTCTGATCTACTCTATCAACACCACCCTTGTGCTTATTGTAGGCTACAATGCACACAGGTTTGTGTATTTCAGCAACCTGACCCCAAACAGTCACAGGTGAAGTACTCTCATCATGAATGGTAGTCAGCATGTACACATCCCTCCTGTCTACAAATGTCACAGCTAGCAGATCTTCACTACGCAAGGCACTTCACTGTCCCCTCAGAAGCTTTTTGCAAACAAGCTCTTTTGGGTAACCTTTACGGTTAGAGCAGATTGTACCATAAGCAAAAGTCTCCACTTTAAACAATCCCTTAAACAATTTCACAGCAGTGTAGATGTTATTAAGGTACACATGGTGGCCTCTGTTAAACTGTCCTCTAGCAAGATCCCACACAATTTTCTCTAAAACTCCAAAAGTGGACGGACAACCAGGGGGGGTCAATAGTGGAATCCCTACCATTGTACACCCGGAAATTATGGACTTATCCTGCCTACTCTCAGACAACAGATACATCTTAATTCCATAACATGCCCTCTTGCTAGGAATGTACTGCCTAAAAACCAAATGACCCTTGAACAGGACCAAAGACTCATCAACAGCTATTTCTTTCCCTGGAGTATAGATCTCTGAAAATCGATCCACAAAATGATCATGAACAGGCCAAATCTTAAAAAGACGGTCACAGTCAGGGTGATCTCGTGGCAACGCCAAAGCATTATCAACAAAATGCAGCATCCGAGGCAAAAGTAAATACCGATCACGACTCATAATTGCAAGATATATGGCCGTTGCCATCAAGGGACTGGTAGACCAATATGAAGCCATGGACGGCTTCCTTATCAAGCCCATCAAAAAAGTCAACTACAAAAACTTCTTCATCTCATCCAGATTTGTGAGAGTCCACCGGGTAGCTCTAGAGCGGGGCCTATGTCTGGCTCTATTGTCCCTCAAAAACTGCTCAGCATGCAAATTAGTCTGCAAAACAATCTCAGCCAAAAATACATCATCCATGAACAACTGAAAAAACTGTATAGGCAAAAGATTTTCACAATCCACTCTACACCCTGCATCACCAGTAAAGGCAGGCAACACCGGCTGCACCATGTTTGGATCAACCCAGAGTCCAGCACTTCCAGTAGAAAGCCTTGGATGCTCAGGCTTCAATACCAATGTCTCTTGCGGCACCATCGACACATCAGTGTCCTCCTCTAAAACAGGCACTTCATCCACACTGAGAGTAGCTTCATCTGCACTGAGAGTAGCTTCATCATCAGATGATTCCTTGTGGACAGAAAACTCACTGCCAGAATCTTGCACTACCTCCTCTCCCTCAGACACACTGTCAGTCTCATAATTCTGTAGAGGAAGATTCAAAAAGCATACCAACCACCTGCCGAGCAGTAATTCTACGGCTAGCCATAATCCTTACTAATAAAGGTAACTTGTCAAACAAGTCAACAACAACACTTTGTAAAATAAGCAATAAACAAGATGTGTCTTTATCACAAAGACCTATATACTCCAAAACTATAACACTCACTTGACAGAAGCAGCCAGACTCACCACCACCTACTCCGCACAGACACAGTAAGGATCAACAATATCCCACTAAAAAAGAAAAAGAATAAAGAAAATTACACATAAGACAATGCAAAACACATCGCAAAGAATTTCATTCTCAGAAGACTAACTAAATATGCTGCCATTGTGACACCACTAACAAAAAAATTCATTCATGCATGACAATAATACTCATTTGGAGTACACACAACAAAAATGTTTTTCTTACCAAATAAATGCAATTACGCAAAACTGCAGAACAACCACTGCCGAACCCGCAAACAAGATTCAAAAGCTTTACAATAGAATAAAAAGGAGAAAAAAACATTACAATCACGGATGCAAATAATGCACCAGTCCACACACAATCCACCAACCAAGCTAAGGGGTAGGTGGGCTTAAGAGTATAACTAAAATATTCTCCCCTGTAAAAGGGGAGCAACCCTTGCCCGAGAGGCCACTCCCAACACCAAAATTTAAAAAAACCCTGGTGTCTAGTGGCTTCTTGGGGGCAGAGGGGCATAAAAACATACTGCTGATCTGCCACCCAAAGAGGGCAGAAATAGCCCCAATCATTCTCCCATAAAGGGGAGTGACCCTTGCCCAAGGGGCCACTCCCCAACATAACAAAAAAAATGCCTGGTGGCCTAGTGGCCATTTAAAAAAAAAAAAAAAAGCCGATCTGCCCTCCAGGGGGGCATAAACGGCCAAATGAATGCTTCCCAAAGAGGAGTGAACCACTCCCCACAAATAAGTACCTGGTGGTCTAGTGGGCCAATTTTAAAAAAATGGTGAGCAGCCAAAACATTGCCCCCAAAGGGGAGCGACCCTTGCCCAAGGGGCCACTCCCCACAAATTAATCCCTGGTGGTCTACTGGGCAACTACAAAAAAAAACATGGCGAGATTTGCCCCCCAGCCAAAAACATTGTCCCCAAGGGGGAGCAACCCTTGCCCTAGGAGCCACTCCCCACAAATTAATCCCTGGTGGTCTAGTGGGCCACTAAATAAAAAAAAAATGACAAGATCTGCCCCCCCAGTGGGCAGACACCCAAAAACATTGCCCCCACGGGGGAGCGACCCTTGCCCAAGGGGCCACTCCCCACAAATCAATTCCTGGTGGTGTAGTGGGCAACTACATAAAAAAAGTGCAAGATCTGCCCCCCTAGGGGGACGCAGACAGCCAAAAACATTGCCCCAAGGGGGAGCGACCCTTGCCCAAGGGGCCACTCCTCACAAAGTAATCCCAGGTAGTCTAGTCGGACACTAAATAAATAAAATTGGTGAGATCTGCCCCCCCCAGGGGGCAGACAGCCAAAAACAATGCCCCCAAGGGGGAGTGAACTTGCCCAAGAGGCCACTTCCCATAAATGTATCCCTGGTGGTCTAGTGGGCCACTTTAATTAAATAAATGGCCCGATCTGCCCCCTAGGGGGCAGATACAGCCAAAACATTTTGTCCCAAAACAGGGGAGCGAACCTTGCCTAAGGAGCCGCTCCCCCTAAACAGGTAATCAGTTTTTACATAAAAAAAAATCCCTGGTGTCTAGTGGGCATTCCTGCTGCATGATCGCACAATCGTGCAGCAGGAATGCTCAAAAGAGGCATCAGGGGAAAGGAAAACCCTTTCCCCTGATGCCTCTTTTTTAAAATCCCCCCTCCCACGAGAAGAAACGTGCCTACTCTATTCCCGATGCGCTGGAAGCAAATGGCTTCCAGATCGTTGGGAAGCCCCTAATGACGTCAGCGTGCCTCGCGCACTGACGTCATTAGATGACGCGGAGAGGGAAAAGGGGGAGGCAGGGGAAGGGCTTCCCCTGCCATCCCTGGTGGGGGCACCATAAAGGGCGGCCCACGGGGGGAGCGCCAGTGCTTCCACCATGGGTTGGTGCTAAGACGGCCGGGAGTCGTCCTGCGCACATGCCCACCGTGACGTCGGATGGCTCCCTGCCGTCCGACGCACGGAAGGGGTTAAAAGATTGAGAGATGGCCTTTTGAATCAAATAAGTTACTTATGCATTTTCAGGCCCGTATGCCAAATGCTACCTAGAGTATCCCTCCCCTGCAACTGACATACATGTGTACAAAACAATACAGTCTCTCTCTCACCTAGTCAGGCAACTACAGAAGCACATATACATTCACTCACTCACCAAAAACGAATTAGGCAAGCAGCAGAGTCAAAGCATGAAGCAGAGTCAATTAACTTGCAGTCACATCTACATAGCTCCCTATTCCCTAAGACAGGCACTAAAGTATTTGTGCAGCCACTTGCATACATATTTCTGACAGCCATAGAGGTATTACAACAGGCAGTTACATGCCAGCACATTTACATATACATGTCATGTCACTGAGACAGGTGTACTTCTACACTCACTAACATATGTTAGAAAGTAGTGACAAAACCTTCTCAACCATGCAGATAAATAGTCCTTCAAACACGAATGATGGCTACTAGTGCAGACCCTGTTTCTGCACTCTCACTCCAAGCTTCACTTGGCATGTTATAGGTCTTTCTCAAGTGCCAAACCCATGTTTTAGTGCACATAACACACATCTAAGACATGCTGTCGGTATGCCATAAAGGATGCTGTTTTGTACTTTAGAGATTGAGAGATGTCCGAATAAGTTAGTTGTGCACTTGCCGGCCCCTATCTCAAGTAGTAGATAGAGCATACCACCCCTAAAGCAATTGACATACATGTTGACAAAAGTATGGTGCTTCTGTTTCAGCTCCAGAGACAGCTACAGAAGCACTTATACATTTAGCCACTAGGCCACATTTAGTCACTCAACAAAAACGGGAAACCTGCTCTGGCTTCCAAAATCCAAAGCTTATTGCTTTTCCACACGGGCAGCTGCATGTCAGCAGATCCCCGTGTGGAAAAGCAATGCCGGCTCCCGCAGGACGCGGGAAGCAGGCGGGACCGTGGGGGCATTGGGGCTCTCCCCACGGTCCCCAACAGTGAAGCCAGGCTCCGGGGGAGGAAGTCCTCAGGGTGGAATTGGCCATGGGAGGGGGGCCGACGTGGCCCTCTTCTTGTTTGTTTTTTGCGCAGCTCTCAGCAAGGCACTCGAGTACTTCTTAACTCTTTCAAACACTGAGGGGTATATTCTGAAGGACACATCACCGAGTTAATGGCACTTTATCACAACCAAAATGGTGATACATTTAACGCACCATTCACAAGCTGGAGCAAACAGCCCATATCACCAGTTTACCAGCGATAGCAGCCTCAAAAAGCATTGTCACGGATGACCTCGGCAAATATTGCGAATGAGATGTAGAGTAGGCGTACCCGTGCAAATAGCAGCGAACACATCACTTCGCAAGTTTCTCAGCCACCAGCAAGATCGTCGAAGAGAGTTCAAAACAGGCGATAAGGTGTGTTAGTAGTAGGAAGTTTACACCTGCTCTGAGCTGGTGTAAAATCGGACTACCACCTGCAACATGAAAGGAAGCCCAGCCCAGAGCCACACGTGAATGACAACAGATGCAATGGAGCCAACGATCATGCAGCTCGGACACCCTACACTGCTCCGACACCCCCCGCCACTAGCCCCTTGTCCGCCATTCCCCCTCACCGTGTGAGAGCATCCTTAGTAAATCTGGAACGTAACAAATTGGCTGATGTCGCACAATTAGAATTAAGAAAATGCATGTGAGGTTGGACAAATAAGAATCTCAGTCATCCATGGATTTACATAAAAAACATTTTATTTAAACAAAACAACAAAATAAAAGTAGGTACAGGCATGGCGTGTCATCCCTCAACAATTCGTGAATAACAGCTTGCAAGACAAAAAGAAAGATAAGATTGTGCGTCATGCATCCATCAAAGGAGAGAGAGAAAGAGTGAGAGAGAGAGGAAGACAGAGAAAGAGAGCAAGAGTGAGAGAGAAAGGAAGAGAGAGAAAGAGAGATAGAGTGAGATACAAGGAAGAGAGAGAAACAGTGTGAGAGAGAGGAAGAGAGAGAGAGAAAGAGTGAGAGAGAGAGGAAGAGACAGAGAAAGAATGTGAAAGAGAGAAAGGAAGAGATAGAGAGAGAGAAAGAGTTGAGTGACAGAAAGGAAGAGATGAAGAGGGAGATTGAGTGTTGACACTGTGGAGAAAATCCTCACAGCTCACCTTTCTGCCACCGGTGTGTCTCCAACCATGTGCCGAGACACAGTGCAGCCCTCAAGTTTAGTCATCTGAAACATAGTATAGAATCAGTAATGACTGAGTACATACAACTGCACACGCATAATTCTCTGTTTCACCCTTGCGCACCCAGGCTGCTGCACCCCATCGACTCCTGCTGCCCAGAGGTGTCTGTCTGCCCTGTGCACTCAGGCTGCTGCACCCCATTGACTCCGGCCGCCTAGAGATGTCTGCCTGCCTCTGCACACCCAGGCTGCTGTAACCTATCCACTCCCACTGCCCAGAGGTGTCTGCCTGCTGCTGTGCAAACAGGCTGCTGCACCCCATCCACTCCCAGTGCCCAGAGGTGACTGCCTGTTCCTGCACATCCAGACTGCTGCACCCCATCCACTCACACTGCCTAGAGGTGTCTGCCCGCTCCTGTGCAACCAGGCTGCTGCACCCCATCCACTCCCACTGCTCGAAGGTGTCTGCCCGCTCTTGTGCACCCAGGCTGCTGCACACTATCCACTCCCACCGCCCAGAGGTGACTGCCCCCTGCTGCGGAAACAAGCCTCTCTGCTCACCTTCCGCCACCGGCGTTTGTGTAAGAGGGCCGACCACATGCCGAAGCAACCTCCTCAGCCGTTGTGTACAAACGGTCAAGCCGAGCTCCCAATTCAGAGTGGGTGTTGATTGCCAGGATGGCCACACATTATCGCAGGCCTGTTGGACAAAAATCAAGATAAGATTGTCCCTCATGCGTCCATCAAAGGAGAGAGAGAGAGAAAGAGTGAGAGAGAGGAAGAGAGAGAGAAAAAAATAAAGAGTGAGAGGAAGACAGAGAAAAAGAGAGAAAGAGTGAGAGAGAGAGGAAGAGAGAGAGAAACAGTGAGAGGAAGAGAGAGAGAAAGAGAGAGACAGTGTGAGAAAGAGGAAGAGAGAAACAGAGGAAGAGTGAGAGAGAGAGAGAGAGAGAGAGAAAGAGTGAAAGAGAGGAAGAGAGAGAGAAAGAGAGAAACAGTGTGAGAGAGGAAGAGAGAGAGAAAGAGTGTGAGGGAGAGAAAGGAAGAGATAGAGAGAGACAGTGAGTGACCACTCTGTGGACAAAACCCTCACAGCTCACCTTTCTGCCACCAATGTGTCTTCAACCATGTGACGGGAAATAGTGGAGCCCTCAAGCTCACTCATCTGAAACATAGTACAGAATCAGTAATGGCAGAGTACATACGACTGTGCATGCCTAAATCGCTGTCCTGCCTTTGTGCATCCAGGCTGCTGCACCCCATCCACTTCCACTGCCCAGAGGTGACTGCCCACAGCTGTGCACCCAGGCTGCTGCACCCCATCCACTCCCTCTGCCCAGAGGTGTCTGCCCGCCCCTGCACACCCAGGCCTCACTGCTCACCTTTCCGCAGACAGGACACCCTCCACATCATGCAGCCCCGCTCCGCAGGCAACCAGGTCTCACATTTGGTGCTGCGTCTTGATTTTACCATGGCAGAGGACATACCAGTGCACCTGCCATCATTGCAGGTTGCATACCCGCTCAGCCCTAGCAGTGGCACTAACTCTGTGACCAGAGAGGCCACACCACGTGGCGGTAGACCCCCGCTGGTCGATGGCTCAGGCCTACACTGCGGTCCAGCAGGGCACACAAAACCTGACCTGTCCAGACCACCGGGACGGGACATCATCGCAGGCTGCACACCCGCTCAGCACTTACAGTGCCCCTACCTCAGTGCACCAAAAGTCACCGTCCCGTGGTGGTGTGCCTGTGCCGGCCGCAATGCATCTGGTGCACCAAGTCTGAAATGGAAATGGCGTGAAGCACGTGCTCCCGGTTCTTTTTATTGGCAGGGTCACGTGTCCTGTGACGCCTGTACTTGATGGGTGTGGTGTGGGTGTAAACCAGCCATCAGGGAGTGTCTGAGGCGTACTGACAACTAGACCTGAGAGCAGCAGATCACTACAATGAAAATCTGGGCCATGTAGAGTTGTTGTCCCTCCCTGTATGCGTAAGCGGATTGGGTGGGCCTGGTATATGCCAGTCCTGCGTGAGGTTGTGAACAATGACTCTGGAGCTCTGAGCGTGGTTCCGTCCGGGGCTGTATGAGGAATCAACTGATGCAGGTGTCACTGTTGTAGTGCTGCCACCACCCGGCCCGCAAGCGCCAATGTGTCACCCTGTGACCCAAGTCCTAAAACATGGCTAACATGGAGGGTAGGGGGAATCACTGACCCTACATTCATCCATATTTCCACACATGAAAGATCGTGCACATGACATATCTGTGTGGATATGAATGTTTATTGTACATTCAGTGGAGTATTGCAGCTGTAGCAATACAGGGCAATGCAAAGTCCAAATTTCAGTTTTTGGGACATGGAGGGCAGCCAATTAGAGACAAGCTCGTTGTTGGAGGTAGGCTGCGCCAACCTATGTACTTATACAATCACTCCGCCAATCCCCACGCACTTATAAATTCACTATACACTCTCCTTGCAGCACTCTAATCATCCAGTCTCTACGTACGTACTTGTACAATGACCGAGACAAAGTTACATAACCAAAGATTTCTCCCACTGTCAAAGGTAAGTTGGTTGCATACGCTGTCCCGAGCACAATGCAATGTGATAGGGCCCAGGGGCAGCATGTTGCATACATAATGAACACACGGATACAGATAGATAGTGGAACTAGGTACGGGCACGTGCGCTTGACTCTTTTTTATTACCAGTGTCACATGTCCAGTGACGTCTGTGCCGGATGCGTGTGGGGTGAGTGTAAGCCAGCCCTCGGGGCATGGTTGGCACTAGTAACAAGTACAACAGTAATCATCGGATCACACACAGAGATTCAATAATAAAGGGTCCATGACTTGTACTGCACTAAGTTTAGGGCACCATATGTGAAATAATACACAAAAGATTCTATTGTAAAGGGTTCATGACTTGTGGTACACTGAGGTAGGGGCAGCAGATCTGAAATCATGCACAAAAGATTCTGTCATAAAGTGCCCGTGAGTTGTGGTGCACTGAGGTAGGGGCAGCAGAAGCATTCCGTGTGTGCACAGCTAGCGATGATGCGTGGTCTGGGAGGGCCGCACTGGTAGCAATGTCTGTTGCCTACTGGACTGGACTGCGTCATCTGCAATCGCAACTCGATCTGAATTGTGAGCCCTGCAGTCCACAATGTAGATGGAAGGCAGTAGTCAGCACAGACATCGAGGAATGCTTTTTGTCACTTCCTCCTGACAAAATCCGAGGACATAGAGTACAATTCTGTCTGCAATTAATAAATAATGTCTCAATGTAAATTGTGAGCTTTGCTGACCGTAGTGTAGGTAACAAAAGGTGAAATATGTATGGAATACATTGTCGAAATGTGTAGGTTTCGAGGACATTATAGTTAGTTGCCTACTATACTCTGAAATTAATGAATCAAGACTGAATTTGAATTGTGAGCCCTGCTGACCACAGTGTTTGGCGGAGGCAGCGGTCAGCAAAGGCCCACAGCCATGTAGCGTTGACTTTAGCTGCACAGATTGGGAGCATTTGGTTTTCTTAACCGATTATACTCTTTTACACAATTTGCATCGGTACTAATCATGAATTGTGAGCCCTGCTGACCGCAGTGTAGACCGAAGGCAGTGGTCAGGAAGGGCCCACAGCCACATGGTGTTGACTTGAGCTGTATACAGTTAGTGGTAGGTGTGGCGCTCAGCGTGTGCACAGCCAGCGATGATGTGTGGTGTGGGCGGGCCGCACTGGGAGCAATGTCTCTTGCCTACTGGACTGCGTCATCTGCAATCGTGACTCCATATGAATTGTGACCCTGCTGTCCGCAGTGTAGATCGTAGGCAGTAGTCAGTACAGATATCGAGGAATGCTTGTTGTGACTTCCTCTTGAGAAAATCCAACAACATAGAATACAGTTCACTCTGCAATAAATAAATCAAAACTTAATTGGTACTGTGAGCTCTGCTGTCCTCAATGTAGACTGCCATTCAATGTTCCTTTGGACTTGCAAGATGAATTTGGTCATAGTACTAAAGCTATAATTGATATCAAAAAAGTTCTTGAAGCAAGGATACTAACAGGATATTATGTAGGTTTCAAAGATGTTGTAGTTAGTTGCCTACTGGACTCTGTAATTAATGAATCAAGACTCAATTTTAATTGTGAGCCCTGCTGACCGCAGTGTAGGCCGGAGGCAGCGGTCAGCAAGCGCCCACAGCCACGTGACATTGAGTTGAGCTCCACAGTTAGAGGCACCTGAAGCAACCAGCATTTGGGGAGCCTGCGATGATGCGTGATCCGGGCGGGCTGCAATGGTAGCAATGTCTTTTGTCTAATGAATTCTGCCTTAATAAGGCCAATTGGCGTTGACTTGTGGTGCACTGAGTTAGTGGCACTCAGCGTGTGCGCAGCCTGCGATGATGCGTGGTCCGGGCGGGCCGCACTGGGAGCAATGTTTCTTGCCTACTGGACTGCGTCATCTGCAATCGCCACTCCATCTCAATTGTGAGCCCTGCTGTCCGCAGTCTAGATCGAAGGCAGTAGTCAGTACAGACATAAGTCTGCGGTGCTGTGCAGCTGTGTTCAAAGGGGGCCTGTGTCGAGTAAGCTGGTGGTCATGGCGGCAGCCACGTGGCAGGGTGAGGGCCACTGCTTTGGCAGACGCGTTAGGCTTCACACAAGTGAACCACGCCCAGAGCCCCGGCCTATTTATTCACACTTCTACACTGGTGTGGCATACGTTGGACCAGCCCACTGCGCTTCCGCTTACAGGGGACGACAATACAGGTACATGACCGAGATCTTCCCCACAGCCTGAGGTAACATGGTTGCGTCCACTGTCCACAACACTACAAGCACCAGCAGTATATATACACATGGAGAGGTTTGGGCTCTGCATAGTGAGGTCTGTCCAGCACATCACCGCTACACTTGGTATTGTGTGCATTATTATTAGTGGGTGACTAGTGTCCTTCACACATGTTTGTTTGCTACATCTCGCAACATTCAGCTATCGTGTAGCTGAGGGGCCATGCCGGTTTTTGGAAGGTTCGCTGTCCTGTTGTGCGCTGGCTCGGTGGTAGTGGGGGGGGGGTGGTCCGGGGGGGAGGTCCTGAGGGTGCTGGCGGTGGGTTTTGTGTCCTTCTTGGGTGTGGGAGGTGCATGATCAGTAGCTCTATGGCATGAGTTGGTCTTCAGATGTGATTCTGGGCTGGGCTCCCTTTCATACTTTATGTAGTCGTCCTACTTTACACCAGTAAAAGGCAGATGCTACATTCCTACTGCTAACGCAGCTTATCACCTGTTTTATTACTATTATTAGCGTTAGTTGTTGCTCTCATTTGTGGCGATTTTTTTTTGCGGAAGCTATTGCTGGAAAACTGGCGATATCGGCTGTTTTCACCAGGTTGAGAATGGAATTATAATTTTAAATCACTGAAAAAACCATAGGTTTAATGAACATTATAATTAGAAGTTAGCATTTAAAAAACTTTGGAAATTCACTAAAAAAACATAGGTTTCAGGGACTTTATAGTTACAAATTATCATTTTAAAAACCTTTGAAATTCAAAGGAAAAACCATAGGTTTCAGGGACGTTATAGTTAGAAATTAGCATTTAAAAAAACTTTGAAATTTACTGAAAAAAACATAGGTTTCAGGGGCGTTATAGTTAGTTGCACATTTCACTCGTACAAAACCATAGAAATTTGGTCGTTATAGTTAGTTGAGCTAACTATAACTCACGCCCCCGCAATGCACTGCTGATGACGTCACATATTACATCATTCATGACATGGTCAGTGACATTTTAAATGTCATCACTGATTACATCACTGATGACATCATCCACGTGAAAATCTGATGCACCTTCTCATACCTTAATAAAACCTTTGATACACCAACTCTAAAATACAGACTACCATTTTCAAAACAATAGAGACACCAATACCAGTTACTACGTATGCACGCACTGATTCCTAGGTCTATAAACACATCCACTCAGTCACCCATACAGTCACTCATACATGCAGTGACTCATTGTTAGACCTGGGGATTTCTGGTTCGCTAAGGCTTGCGCCAAAGTCAGGCAGAAACCACCACTCTAGTCAGGGCAAGGAAGTTACACGCCAAAGATAACCCCTGCTCACCCCCTTGGTAGCTTGGCACGAGCAGTCCGGCTTATCTCTGAGGCAAGGTGTAAAGCGTTTGCGCGCGCACCCAGCAACAACACCCAAGGCCCACCACAAAGGAAACTCCACACAAGGTATTCTATAACAATTGCCTTTGTATTATACACAACACATTAGATAAAAACATACACTTTACAATGTGCCAACAGGCACGGGCAGAATTTACAAGGGATTATATGTACAGGGGACAGGGCCACATGGACCACTGTCAGGAATTAGCACTTTTTAGAAATACACTTAGAACATAGGAATAAAATTACTGTAGTACAAAATAACATAAAGCACACAACCAGTACTTACTGGTGTCAGGGAAGTACCACCTACGCAACCCTAACCACCTTAGGAGAATGTCATGCAGGGAACTAGAACCTCACTAGCACCACCTGTACTAGGAGAAAACAAACAACCACCTAAGTATCACAATACCTGTAGGGGTAAACGCACATTACACATGATGCCTGAAACATTCAGAGGTGTGGGGAAGGAAAACACATGATGCATAAAATACATTCAGCGGTGTAAGAACAAGGCACATGACGCATCAAAACACATTCAGAGGTGCAGGTTGGAACAACAGCGCAAAACTCCACATGAGCCACCACCTGTGGCAGTCCCTGGGCCAACTGGCCTGGTAGGGGCTAGGAAGCCCTGTGTTCAGCAAAGTCAGGGGCAAGACTGCGCAGGAGGCACAGTCCAAAACTCAGAGGGCCACAACCTAAACGTGGCAGCTGCCCACTAAGTGCTGGGCAGCTGTGGAACGAACTCAGGCACCGGCGTGCCTCTGGAGCCCTCTCTGGGCTCTGTCCACCCAAAATGTCCCCTCGAGCCTCGCAGGCTCTAAACAATAATGCTCCCCTTCGTTGGAGCGCTCAGGGCGCTCTGAGCAACCAATGCGGGCCTCGTAGGAGCCTCTCGGGGCTCGGAAACACTGCCCCCGTCGTCGGAGTCACACTGGACTCTGAAGAAATACAATGCGCCTCGTTGGAGCCTCAACCGGCTCTGAACACCAGACAATGCCCCCTTCACTACATGCGCGGAGTCCCCCAGCCCTCTGCACTTACTGGGCTGCTCTCCGGGGACTCCCGCGTCGTCTTCTCTCTCTCCGCTCTGGGGGGGGGGGGGGAGGCTTCCGAGGCTTCTCCTGCACCGCGGAGGGGCAGGCACCGACAACGTGCCTCGCGCCCCCTCCACACAAGCTCTGGCCACACTCCTACTCACGGTCCAGCGCGGGGTGGGCTCCCGCCTGGATCTTCACTTCTCCGACCAGGCTGCAACCGCGACTCTCGGTAGGAGGCGGGGTAGGCTCCCGCCCTCCTTCTCTAAGTTCCGGTTGTCCTGGAGGCCCGCCCTCGGCCTGCCTGACTTCCGGCCCAAGCCCGGCCGCGGCGGTGATTTCCTCGGCAAGGAGAGGGGTAGGCACCCTCGCAAATGAGCACAACGGCGGGGTGGGCACCCGCCGAACCTGGCGGACACCGGCAAAATCGCGGGGTGGGCACCCGCTATCAGAATCCAGGCGCTCACAGCGCTATACAGCAAAACAGCGCTCCCAGCGCTCTAAAGCCCATAAAGCGCTCCCAGGCGCTGCAAGTCAAAAAGGTCCAGCAGAAAGTCCTCCAAGAGCAGGGGGGCAAAGACTGGGCCCAGAGCCAGCTCACAGGGCCCTCCAGCAGGGAGGCAGTCCCCAGTGGCGGTCTCTCCTGGCGCCCAGCAGCAGCAGGCCCCCCCTCAAGTGGATCCTGCAAGAGAACACCCCATGTAAGGGGACACAGCCCCTTTTTATACAGTACAAGGCTTTGTCTAAGGTGCAGGGAAGGGGCGAACCAGTTCCAACAGGTTCCTGAGCACTTTGTTTTGCTCAGCCCCTCTCCCTATTCACTGGCAGGGCTAGGGTCATTAGACGCACCACAGGGGCCGGCGCCAGCATTGTGTGGGGAAAGCCCTGTCCTATTCAGGACCCAGGTACACTCCTCTCCAGCCATCAACATGCTAACTCCCCATTCACCACTGGGTGACTCCTCCTGACTCTGGGGATTTCCCAAGTCCGTCACATGACCTCCACCAGCCAATCGCCAGACAAGCCACACATTTCATACTGCACACTGAAGTGCCCACTTCTAGAAGTGGCACTTCCACACTAGGTACATGCACGCCGCACACATCAACGCGCAGCATTCACTCACACGAGTCCGCACATACCAAACACGGGCCTGCACACCCCACGCATCAGGAACTACCAGGACACATACATTCCCCCATGCATTCCTATGGGAGGGCAGGCCAACCTCACAACACGCACGCACTTTACCCTGGGACACAGCAGTAAAGTGCGCAGAAACCCAAAAGTACTACACCAAGTCACCAATAAAAAGCAAAACGTCTCGGGGGTGAACCTGCCAGAAGGGCCAAGTCCAACACTCATCGATACAACACTATTATAGGGACTCATACACCTATACAAACACTCACACATCGCCACTCATCCAGAGTTACTCACACATCTAGTTAGTCATGCAAAGAATCAATCACACTTCTATTTACTCAGCTATACAGTTATTACACACACAACCTCACTTATTCATACTGATACTAACATATACTTACGCTCTTATACAATCACTGACACAATTACACACTCATCCATACAGCACTCTCATAATCAATGACTCTCACGTATAGTCAGTTATATACTCAAACTCTCTCATGCACTGTGTTTTAGATATATGTAGTTACTTGGACATGTAGCACTGAGATATCCATTCACTCACCAACACACCCATACACACACTCACCCACCCATACAGCTGTTTCCACATGCAGTCTTGAACCCATACACCCAGTGAATAAAGAACTCACACATATATGCACAATGTCACATACCTCCCACCCACCCACACACACACTAAGGCACCCATACAAATACTCAGGCAACCAATCAACAACCCATATAGACACTCATGTAGCTACTCATCAACCAATGCAGCAGCTTACAGAGCAATAGACAGACTGATATAGACATTCACACAGTTTAGTCACCAACCCATGACTTCAGTAAGACACATTTAATCACTTACTTATACAGTCAGTTACGCAACTACTAAATCCTCCATCCACACACTTATACACCCACTCATTCTTCAATATACCTTGGCCAATATATTTATAAAACATATTTAAACTTTACAGAAACACAGAGTCACTGGATGATGTCATCAGTGATGTCATCTGTGATGTCATTTGAGAAGTCATCAGTGATGTCATCAGTGATGTCACTGACCATGTCATGAATGATGTAATATGTGACGTCATCAGCAGTGCATTGCAGGGGCGTGAGTTATAGTTAGCTCAACTAACTATAACGGCCGAATTTCTATGGTTTTGTACGAGTGAAATGTGCAACTAACTATAACGTCCCTGAAACCTATGTTTTTTTCAGTGAATTTCAAAGGTTTTTAAATGCTATATATATATTCACTTAAAAAACCATAGGTTTCACACATGTTATAGTTAGGTGGATATTTCACTCGTAAAAAACCAATGAAATTCCCCCGTTATAGTTAGTTCAGATAACTATAACTCGCGCGCCCGCAATCCACTGCTGATGACGTCACATATTACATCACTCATGACATGGTCAGTGGCATCACTCATGACATCACTGATGACATCATCCTTGTGATAGAGTGGCGGCCGCGCGAGTTATAGTTATCTGAACTAACTATAACGAGGGAATTTCATTGTTTTTTTACGAGTGAAATATCCACCTAACTATAACATGTGTGAAACCTATGGTTTTTTAAGTGAATTTGCAAGATCTTTTAAATGCTAATTCCTAACTATAACGTGTGTGAAACCTATGTTTTTTTCAGTGAATTTGTACAGTTTTTTAAATGCTAAGTTATGTATGTATTATTATTTTTTTTATATATTTATTTTACAATAAACTACGTATTAAAACGTGCGCGCACGGTGCGCGCACCCCCGCGATTTTATTTAAAAAAAATGTAAATGTTTTTTTCTGCCTTCGGGGTCCTTCAGGGACCCCCTGACAAAGGCTAGGGGATCAGGAACTCTCTACCCTGCCCCCTTTTCACGTTCGCCACCTTCCTTTTTCACTCTCGCACTGAAAACAAACAAAATGGCGGCCGACACTTCCTGATTTCGACCGATTCGAACGTTGACTAACATGCAACCACCAATCAGAATTATGCTCACGCACGTTAGGGTGCTCGCACGGTGCGCGCACGGTGCGCGGCTATAGATATGTATGTGCTTTTAACTGCAATGTTCTCAGGAACTACTGAACAGATTGACTCCATATATGCAAAAGGCACATCCCTGAGCGGAGGACTACCTCTCTGCCAAATTTCAAGTAATTCTGTTCAGCCGTTTGGGCTGTACCTTGGACTAAAGGTCCCTATAGAAAATTGCATGGGGAAAACGCGTTTTGGGACCCCCCTTTTTTCTCAGCCCCTGCTTGACGAATCCTCCCGGAGACTTTCAGGGTAGGAGCAGAGCGGAGCGCCCCACCTATTTTGAAAATTTTGCGAGGATTTGTCAACCGGTGCCAAAGTTATTCCAAATAGAATGTTGCGGATTTCCTATGGAAACACGGTCCTAACTATAACTATCTACTGGCGACCGCCAGTAGATAATATATATATATATATGTTCTATCATAAATTAAAACTATTTAAAAATCTTCAAACTTAAATTTCCTACTCGAGTCAGTTCAACAGTAGGTAAAGTGTTGGATAGCGGAGGGGGTAAAAATTACTCTTCCCACTCCAGTGAGTGTAACGGTAGGGAAAGTATTGGATAGTGAAGGGTTAAAAATTACTATTCCCACACCAGTCAGTGCAACAGTAGGGAAAGTATAGCGGAGGGGTAAAAATTACTATTTCCACTCCAGTGAGTGCAACAGTAGGGAAAGTGTTGGATAGTAGCGGGATAAAATGTACTTTTCCCACTCCAATCAGTGCAACAGTAGCGAAAGTGTTGGATAGCGTAGGGGTAAAATTTACTATTCCCACTCCATTGAGTGTAACATTAGGGAAAGTGTTGGATAGCGGAGGGTTAAACATTACTATTCCCACTCCATTGAGTGTAACAGTAGGGAAAATGTTGGATAGCGGAGGGGTAAAAATTACTATTCCCACTCCAGTCTGTGCAACTGTAGGGAAAGTGTTGGATAGCGGAACAGGAAAAAATGACTATTCCCACTCCAGTGAGTTTATCAGTAGGGAAAGTGTTGGATAGCGAAGTGCTAAAAATTACTATTCCCACACCAGTCAGTGCAACAGTAGGGAAAGTGGTGGATAGCGGAGGGGTAAAAATTACAATTCCCACTTCAGTGAGTGCAACAGTAGGGAAAGTGTTGGATAGTAGCGGGATAAAATTTACTTTTCCTACTCCAATCAGTGCAACAGTAGCGAAAGTGTTGAATAGCGTAGGGGTAAAAATTACTATTCCCACTCCATTGAGTGTAACAGTAGAGAAAGTGTTGGATAGTGGTGGGATAAAATTTAACTATTCCCACTCCAATCAGTTCAACAGTAGGCAAAGTGTTGGATAGTGGTGGGATAACATTTACTATTCCCACTCCAATCAGTTCAACAGTAGGGAAAGTGTTGGATTGCAGAGGGGTAATTTCTCACTCCAGTCAGTTCAAAATTAAAAACAAACAAAATATTAACAACTAAAATATTTAAACATCAAAATAAATAAAAAATATATAAATATGTGAAAAATTTAAATACAAATATATTTAAGATTAACATTTTTAAAAATGTATAATAATGTTAAATACATATGAAAAATGCCTACAAATATTATATTAAATACATTAAAAAATATTTTTCAAACAAATACATATTTTTAATGAGAAATTATTCAAAAACATTATTGTTACAAAAATTGACTTTTTTATTTCCTACCCTATAACAGCACATAATTCACAAACCACATCTAAATAAAAAAAGTTACTTCTATAACTAACATAATTAATTACCAATCAAAAAAGTATTAATTAAAAAACAAATCAAAACTCATAAAAATTAATAACCTTCCCACACTTTACCCTTACAGTCCCCACAACCCACAGCTAAAATGAAATTGAAAAAAAATGTATTACATAATTAAAACTTATTTTCAATTTTGAAAAACTAATAGTATTTAACAATTAATTATAATGTAAGTAAATTCACATCCCACCCGTTACCTCTATAAAAGTAAATCCAGCACACAAAAAGTTTAACAGTTACCCTAATTATATCAATGAATTCAATAATATTAATGATCAACTAATTGTTCATTAATTAAACATAAATTACTTCCCACACTTTACCCCTATAACTCCACAACCCGCGCCTAAAAATAATGACACAATTTTCATGATTAATTTACAATGAATTAATTAATATTAATTAACAACTAATTATTAATTAATTAAAAATAAATTACTTCCCACCCATTACCCCGATAAACCTCACAACCCACTCCTAAAAAAATGTACACAATTGCCATAATTAATTGTCAATTAATTAATTAATATTAATTAATGATCAATTCATACATGATAACTAATTACAAATTAATTACTTCCCACAATTAACACTATAAAATCGTATTTAAATAAATATTAATTAATAAAACATCATCATTAATTTATAAAAATTAAATTACTTCCCACCCTATTCCCCTACAAACCCACAACCCGCTACGGAACTAAAACATGCAAACTTTAAATAAAATAAAATCGATAACTACTAAAAATGTAACACATGTATTAAAAAAGATAAACAATACTTATACAAAAAACATACATCACTTAGATTTAAAACATAAACTAAACTACATAACACATTTAAAAATCGATATTTTAAACAAATATATTTTTGCAAATGATACTACTGACTTTTATATTTTTGAAAACGATATTTCTTACCTTAAATTTGATATTCTTGACCACAATATTCTTGCTGTCGATATTTTTGTGTCACAATATTTCCAATTCAATATTTGTGTAAGTCGACATTTCCAACTCAATATTCCGTTTTAATACCTCGAGAGCCAGGGTGTCATAAAGATAATGACATATGTAGCAAAGTACTGAGACACTCCCGTCATGTATGTAGCCAAGTACTCACTTAAACATGGGTAGATATATAGGAATACAGTAGTGGATCTAAAACGATACTCAATAAGAGTGTAATATACACAGTATTTATTTATTTAATTTATTTATATGTTTTTTATAGCGCTAGCTAGACACGAAGGTATCAGAGCGCTTTACATATAATGAGAGATCATTAGATTGAAATATATGCAAAAAAACAGACAAGGAAAATCATTCGGCTGCAGCGACAGTTACAGTATGCAGACATAGGAACCGCTTGAGCTAAAAAATGTACAAGACATAGTGGACCGCTGAAACACTAATTTAACTGCTACAACTGGTCAAGGCAGAGTGGCTGTGAGCTTTGGGAACATAGCTCAGTTAGGGTGTGTATTAAAATATTTGTTGAGGAGTAGGTGTTTAAGGTCCCATTTGAAACAGGAAAATGAGGGGTAGCAGCCCTAGGGAGTGAGTTCCATATCGTGGGAGCATTTCCAGAGAAAGAACGTGTCTGGGAGAATGTCTTTTTCATTTTGGGAGGTATGAGAAGAAGTGCGTTGGAGCTCCTTAGAGATCTGGCTCTACCAGCTTTCGAAAGTTTGTTCTCCAGATAGTTGGGGTTATGTGTGTGAAGGGCTTTGTGGGTGATGCAAGCGGTCTTGTCGAAACATCTTCCCTCGATTGGGAGCCAATTGAGGCTCCTGAGGACCGGTGTGGTGTGCTCAAACCGATTGCAACCTGTTATTAGTCGGGCTGCCCTGTTCAGAACTGAACTTAAGGGGGCCAGGTGAGTTCCTGTGAAGATGGCGTTACCATAATTCAGTTTTGAGAGGACAAGTGATTGCACTACCATCTTAAAATCTTCAGGGGGAATGAAAGGTTGGATTTTTTTGAGGTGTTTTAGAGTGAGGAGTGCTCCTTTGGCTGAGTTGTTGATGTGGGTTTTCAATGACATGTTTCTGTCCAGGGTGATACCTAAGGACTTAACGGTGTTGGACAGTGTTAGAGAACAGTTTAGAGTGTCCAAATTCTTGAGCCATACTTGGATTGGTAGCAGCTTCTTTTTCAGGGAGAAAAGTAGTAGTTCAGTTTTGTTGGGGTTCAGCTTTAAGTGGTTGATATTAAGCCAAGTTTGTATCTTGATTAGTGTGGTATTCAGATGTAAGATGTCATTGGGTGATTTAACTTTGTAATAGAGTTGTGTTTCATCAGCATATAGGTGATATTTGACCCCTGCTTGGTTCAGGATAACCGTAAGGGGTTCCATGAAGAGATTAAAAAGGGCCGGAGATAGAGTTGAGCCTTGGGGTACACCATGAGGAAATAGTGTTGGTTTTGAGAAACAGTTGCTGATTTTTATTTGTTGTGAGCAATGTTGCAGGTGAGATGTGAACCATCTTAGGACTGTGCCATTGATCTCAGTACGGCTCTTGAGTGCCTCAAGTAAAGCAGGGTGATTTACGGTATCGAAGGCAGCCGATAGGTCAATTGGGATTAGGAGGCATGCATCACCTTCATCCAAGGATCTTCAAATGTCATCCGAGACATTGAGCACAGCCTTTCCTGAATCCCGATTGGAAGGTGTCACGGAGGTTGAATTCTTCTATGTGTTGGTTTGGTTGTTGTAGGAAGCACTTCTCTAGTGTTTTGGCTAGAAAGGGAAGGTTGGTGATAGGTCTGAGGTTATTGAGGTCATGGGGGTGGCCTAGTTGGAGGCAGTCAGGAACACTGCCTGAGGAGAGAGATGAGTTGATGATTTTAGTCCAGACGGGGCAATGATACAGTTGAGGTTTTGAACTATTGTGGAAGGCATAGGATCCGAAGTGTGGTATGTGGGCTTCAACTTCTCAATTATATTGAAGACTTCACTTTCAGTCATAGGTTCAAAATCGGAACAATTCACTTTGTTTTTCAGTTGAAGGAGATCAAGGTTGAAATTAGTTTTTATTGAGGCCATACGGTCCTTGGTTACATCAAGAGGGGGTTCTGCCATGTATGGGAGTGACGCAGAGGGGAAAGTTGGTAGGGGTGTCAGATTTGTGACTTGGATGAGGGATTGTTCAATTTTTGCAACTTTATCAGTGAAGAAGTTGGCAATTTCTTCACAGCGTTCAGTGGTGGCTTTTGTTTCGTGTGGGGAGGAAAGGGTAGTTTTCCGTTTAATAATGTTGAAGACCTCTCTGGGTCTGTTCTTAGCATGGTCAAGTTGGTTGTGAAAGAATGTAGCTTTTTCTCTGAAGATGTGTCTCTTGTAGGAAAGCCATGCCGTTCTTAGGAGTGAGAGGTTCACTGTAGAGGGGTTTTGTCTCCATAACCTTTCTGACTGTCTTAGTTATCTTCTCACGTTGTTAAGATCTGAGTTGAACCAAGATTTAGATTGGATAGATCTAGACTGCTTCAGTTTGCGCTGTGCCATTTGTTCCAGAACAGCAGATACCGCTGTGTTGTACTGGGCAGTGAGGTCACCAACTGTGTGAGTGGGAGGATGGTGCTGTAGTTGGGCACAGAACCTGGTCTCCAGTTCTGTCATTGAGATTTGCTTTAAGTTCCTGCCCCAGGGCTTGGGACTGTCGGAGGGGGTTATTTGGGATCTGAGGTATATTAAACAGTATGAGATGGAGGTCCGACCAGTCAATGGGTGCGATGGATCGGAGTAAGACAAGATCATTTTTGGTGATAATCGCATCTAGAGTGGCACCTTTGATATGGGTCGGTTCATTGCAAAGTTGGTTGAGATCGTTAATTTCACAAATGTTAGTCAGATTGCGTACTGTGGTATCTTCAGCATTGTTCCAGTGAATGTTGAAGTTGCCCAAGAAGACATCCTTCAAGTCAGCTAGGGAGAACCGTGTCAGTAGGTCAGTTATTACCTCTAAGAAGAGGGTGCGATCACCAGGAGGGTGGTAGATGGTGTGAAATTTGATTGGAGTGGAGCCTTTAGCAGTGAGTTCTACTCCAAGGTATTCGAAAGTCAAGTATTTTTTGGTCTTGAAAGTGGAGAGATTGATTCCATCTTTGTGGATGATTGGTAGCCCGCCACCTTTCCTCTTTTGTCTGTCCTGTCTAATGATGGAGGATCCAGGAAGTGCTAGCAGGTCAAGTATAGGGGTTGAGTGTTCATTAAGCCATGACTCTGTGATGAATGCGAAGTCTATTTCTTTATCAAGAATAGATTTGGCAATATCTGTGGCATGTTAAACTGCTGATCTGCAGTTAAGGAGCATGCAAGTTAGAGACCTAGGACCATTAATAGTGGTATCAATTGTCTGAATAGTGGTGTATTGAGCTGATGGTCTGGGTAAGGTGATCATTCGAGGGATTCTATTAGGTCCCACGATAACTGGAATTGTAGACAGAAGCTTGTAGCCCATTTTCTAGTTCATTGTAATGTAGGATTCGCAGAGTGCATCAGCTTCACAAGCTGATACGGGGCTAAGGACTCGGTGGGGTCTGTGGGAAGATCGACTCAAGTGAATAGAGGTCCAGTAGGTATGTTGGCTGACAACTGGAGAGCCTATAAGGGGAGACAACGTCTCCATGCCCGGGCTTTGGTAGTGGGTACACCTGGCCTGGATCGCGAGGTCTGTCTTTACTTGCGAGAAGTCTTTGGCTAGGGAATCAAGTTTTTGTTCTAGTCATTTCAGGAGCTGGGTGATTCTGCCAGTGAAGGTTTCAGTTCTGAAAGTGGACTGATAAGCGTTGGGTCATGTGCTAAAGGAAGGTGAGTGAGCTATGCTATAGGGAAGGTCAGTGCCATTGAGATTGGAATGGCAGTCAGTTTGTGTGGGCTGAGTCGTGTCTGCGTTATGAGAGAGGACTGAGTACAAAGGGGACTCCGTTGTGGAAGGTCTTGAATTGGGGTTGGTGGCAACTGGCTCATGGAGTGAGTAAGCACGTTGAGTTGCTGTGTGTTCGTTGTTTAAGGTGGGCTCAATTGAAGTTATTTTAGATAAGACTTGTTGAAGACACATGTCCAGGGGGCCAGTCACGTTGCTCATCTTGTCAGAAGGTGCAGCAGTGGTGCATAGCGAGTCAGCGAGTTTAGTTCGTGCATACTTTGTTCTGATCACTATTTTGTTTTTACTGTGTCTATGCCACTCGGTCACACAGTCTTCTTTTTATGCCTATGGTGTCTCCCAGACATTATTTGTTACCCTTTGTCTCGTGGTCGTACACTGTGATCTACACTCTTTGGACTTTATTGTACAACCATTGTTTACACACATTTTTTCTTTGCCGTCATGTTGTGCGTGCTTCTTACACCGCGGTGTGGGCGCATTTTTGGATTTTCACTACACCCTTTGTTACGTAGTCCTCTTTCTATCTTCACAACTTTTCTTCCGACATCACGTGATCACGCGTTCATTGATTTTACTCTCTGGCTGTACACACTCGTGTTGCTTTCTTTTCTGGTGGTCCACAGCAGTCTGAATCATTCTGTCGTTTCACCTCACGCCTTGATGGTAAGTCTCTGTCAGTTTTTTCCAGTTATTCTCGCCCGTGATTCAACTTGAACTCGATGGCCTCAGTTTTTGCGTTTTCTCTTTTTTCTTCCTTGTTTCAGTCCCTGCATCATACTTAGTACGCGGTTGACCCTTGCTCAGGTACTGCATCTTTGTTTTCTCGCATGCACTCTCTTGTCAACACGGTTGTTATCCTCACCTTTATCTGCACTTCTACATTTCATTTTCAGAGCAGTGATAATTCTGCCACACTGTCCCGCAGTATTCTACTATCTTATTGACCAGCTTCTTTGGATTGTTTCTAGTAAGTCTCTGCTTTCACTCCTCTCCCTGCAACGGAATTGCTCTTTTCTGGTTTTGGGCTACAATTGTGTTTCTTCAGTGTTTCAGCGTACTTCTCTTGAAGCTTCCTATTCACTTGATAGACACTGTGAACTCCGTGTTTATATGAACATCTTTGCCCGTCTTTTCATATCCAGTAAGAGTCTGTTGAGTTTTTGCGTCTTGCACAGTTGTTAGCATGACGGTTTACTACTAACGCACAGCAGTTATTCTTCACATTTATTTGAACTTTTTTTTTTGTCCTTTTGTGTCACTTCGCGCACGTTTTTAATCTCTCTTACTCTCCTTAACACGATGGGTTTGTTTTCACTCCACACACACGTTCACTGTCTGTTCTAATCCCTTCCGTTCTTGATACAGTTTGCACGTTGAATTGTCTCGGCTTGACTCAGATCAGGCGCTCACCCCCATGGTTCTAGCCACGATGCATCTTGTAACTGCTTGAGTGTTTTTTACACAGTTTCTTCGCAGTGCATAAAGTTTCAATGTAATTTCCTCTTTTCCACAGCTTCCCCTGAAGAAGGGATGCTTCTCATCCCGAAATGCATTGGGCACCTCCCCATGAATTGACGACCAATTTCATTGCCATTGCGCAGTTTTTACATTGAATGTATTCATGCAATCTTATTTTCCATGTCACTTCAACATTATTGCTATGTGCAATTTTTTTGTTGCCTTCTGATTGATTCATAAAAAGAGTTTCTCTCAAATGCTTTTGTTTTCATTGTGTAGCAGATATCTGTTCAAGAGAGTTTAAACTCACGTTAATTCTATTCTACTTTTCTTGAAAGTGATACAATTGTCTCCTGCATTGTCTTCAGCTGTGCACTCAGTATACTGGTGTCGGTTCACCAGCAATTTATATGTTTTGTTGCGAGGTGGGCTTCCTCGTTTCTGAGTTGCACGCTTCATGTTTCTAATTGTGTTAATCGTTATTTGTTATTATATTAGTTGGTGTGCGCTAACTTACATACATAAGTTCATTATCTTTGCCAGCCCGGCCTTAGCTAGCAGCACCCCCTAAACTTGACCTTAAAATGTCTTTTGAGAGCATTGCTAATCTCACTGATAACAGAGCTGATACCCTCACGTACTCATCATCACAGGTTAATGACATTTATTCACTCATACAAGATGCACCGTCATTCAACGCTCAAAATGGCTCTGTGTCACAACAGATTCGTCAACTCGAATTTGTCACCCGTAGGGCTTTAAGCCAAAGACTCCACGCATCTACACTCATCCAGTATCACAAAGTTCAGCGCATTCCACGTAGACTTAGGTTGCCCATTAAACCACTGTTATATAAGTTCCAATTCAATAAAGCTTTTATGGAGAAGTGGCAAGCTGTGCTGAATAAATGCTCACTCGACCTTATCTTATTACTCATTGAAGAACTTGCTCGAACAATCCGAGAACTCGATGAAGAAATAGTTTCTTTAAAATCTGACCTTTCAACACGCTGTGAGGCTGATTACTGGAAATTGACTCTGGATGACATCAACAACAAACTTGAGACGTACGGAAAAGAATTGCAAGAACGCAAACTACGCAAGTTTCGTCGAGACACAATAGACTATAAGCTCAATGAGGTTTACACCTGGGCGGAGGTATATGCCCGCAGAAGACCATTCCAGAAACCCAATACCTCATCTCAAGAATCTGTTGTCTCAGACCGCGAGCTTGATGCTACACGTACACCAGTCTCTCTTCCAGATGAGATACCAACTACAAGTTCTCAACCCATGGATAAGGATACAAATGTTCAATCAACCTCTTCTTCTTTTTTAGCCAGCGGCCCATCCTCCAGTCGACCACCGGATCCAAAAAAATCAGGAGGAGCAAAAGAAAAGGAATTAGAAGCTCGGAATCTAAGGAGCAAAGGCAAACCTTTACCATAAACATCTCGTCTGTTTCTTTATCTCCAGCACAAGAAAAAGTTCTCAACAAAGGCTTGTCCTTTGTCCCAGTCTATCACACCAATCCTTTAGATGTCGAGGTTTCCGTTTTCAAATTCATGAGAAATCTCAGATTGAAACATTTCTTTTCTAACATTGCGCCCTCTCAAGAGTCTACTGATGGACAAACTGAGGACCTGAGTGCAGAAATGCAACGATTCAAACCCAAATCTACCTTCATGTCACCAGTTTCTCACAAAATCCTCGACTCGTTTGAAATGCTTATCCGCAGTGACCTTTCTAAATTGAAATTTCGTCCATCGTTTCCCGCTAATTTGAAAAAACATGAAGTTGCCATTATCAACAAACTAGCCAAGGATGACAGACTTACATTGCAACCTGCAGATAAAGGCGGTGCCTTGGTCATTATGGATCGTACATTCTATGAACAGAAAGTCTATCTCCACTTGCAAGATACTACCACCTACACAAAACTTGACCAAGATCCCACTACTTTATTCCAAAACACTTTGGCTCACATTCTCGATCATGCGGAAGAAATGGCTTGGATCACTCAAAAAATCCGAAGTTTTTTGACTGTATCTTATCCTAGACGACCCAAACTCTATATGCTGCCGAAGATACACAAAAATCTGCAATATCCGCCATTCAGACCCATCGTTTCTGGGTGTGATTCTATTTTCATGCCAGCGGGTCAATTTGTTGATTACTTTCTTCAAAAGTTTGTACAGACGTGGAGAAGTTTCATTAAGGACACCACTCACTTTTTATCCCTTCTGAGTCAAGTTAACAACAATTTCTCAGAATCATGGTTGCTGTGCTCGATTGATGTTACATCTTTATATACATCGATCCCACTGTCTGAGGGCATTGAAGCCAGCGAATGGGCTCTACTCCAATTACCAGAAATTGCCACAGAAAAAGTTTTTGTCCTTGAGCTCCTCACTTTTTGCCTTCAACATAGTTATCTACAATGGAAAGACGATTTCTATCTGCAGATAAGCGGTACATCTATGGGTTTTTCTGGTGCACCTGCCTACGCAAACACGTTCATGGCCAAGTTTGAACACGATCACATCTTTTCCAACACCACATGGAGTGACAACTTTGCAATCTATGTAAGATTCATTGATGACATCTTTTTGATTTGGCAGAACTCTGAAGCTTTATTGGTCAAACAAATTGGTGATTTAAACCTCAAAAACCCACGCATCCAGTTCACGTATAACATCAGCACTGAGCAGTTGTCGTTCCTGGATGTATTGATTACAAAAAAATCCAACACTCTGTCCACGTTAGTCTACTCTAAACCTACCAACAGAAACAACCTTTTGTTGCATTCTAGTTTTCATCCTCCGTCTCTCATTCGCAATTTGCCGTATTCCCAGCTCATTAGGATTAAGAGAATTGTCTCTGAGAGCCAGCATTTGGACCCAGCGCTCCAAAGACAAGTTAGTAAATTCAAAGAGCGGGGTTATCCTGAGACTGTCCTTGAGTCTGCCATATCCAGAACTTCCACCAAAACGCGTACACAACTTCTTATTCCTTCAGTGAAAAATGCCCACATCCGTCATGTCTTTGTATCTACATTTTCTACCAGCTCCCGTCGTATTCGCCAAATCATCAAAAACAGATGGGACATTCTCAAACATGAACCAGATTTTAATGGGTTGTTCTCTCCAGATCCCGTTTTTGCATACACTCGTAGCAAAAACATTAAAGATATGCTGTCAGTCACTTCTACAGTTAATCCTGACCAGTTCAAAGGCATGCAGAAATGCTACAATTGTGTTAACTGTCATAATGTCATCACTGGCAATTCCATTCACCACCCACGTTCAGGTAAAATTATCAACCTCAGATACACTGGCACCTGTGACAGTACCAATGTCATTTACACCATCAAATGCCCTTGTGGCCTACTGTACGTCGGTAAAACCTTGCGCAAAGTGAAAGTCAGGATTTCTGAACACAAAAGTTCAATCCGCACCAAAAGCCTCAAATCTCCCTTGACTACACACTGGTTAGAACACCATCACACCATTGCACAATTGAGATTCACTATTCTTGTAATGGTGCCTTGCAACACGCAAATCAACATTGAGAGGCTATTAGCGCAGAGAGAAGTTTGGTGGACCAAGTTCTTACAAACCTTGTTACCCCTTGGGCTCAATGACAAATTAGAAATGCACTGTTTTCTGTAACATGTTTGTGTGTCATTTTGTCTTATCTTCCCTCATTCCTCTTAGATTGTACGTCTGTTTCAGTCCGAGCAATTCAACACTGTCTTTCCTCTTACCAGCCTCGATTTTCTGTTTCTTCCACTAGTTATATCATTCTTACCATCACAATATTCTTCCTCCTTCTTTACGTCTGCGGTCGGCTCACGGTTTTGTCGTTTGTTAGTTTCTCTCGCATTATTTACGTTTTTATCTTTCATTTACAGTCTTTTTGCATTACGCTTTTCTGAACTATCTCTATCTTGTTTCTGTTTTTATTCCTCTGGCGTGTTCCTTCCTTTCATTTATATATGCTCTATAGACGACTTCAATGTCCTTGTCACCCTCTGTCACCGGCCGTTCTACTCACTTTTACATTCCTGTTTCTGTCTCCCCAATCACAATCCCATTTGCAATTCTCCTTGTGTTTTCACTTATGTTCGTCCCTTGTCTTCTTCACTATGTGAGCACATCGTCTATTTGGATCACTTTAAGTCTTAAGTTATTTTGCTCTCATGACACCTCATTTTTTTAGTTTGTGCATACTTTGTTCTGATCACTATTTTGTTTTTACTGTGTCTATGCCACTCGGTCACACAGTCTTCTTTTTATGCCTATGGTGTCTCCCAGACATTATTTGTTACCCTTTGTCCCGTGGTCGTACACTGTGATCTACACTCTTTGGACTTTATTGTACAACCATTGTTTACACACATTTTTTCTTTGCCGTCATGTTGTGCGTGCTTCTTACACCGCGGTGTGGGCGCATTTTGGGATTTTCACTACGCCCTTTGTTACGTAGTCCTCTTTCTATCTTCACAACTTTTCTTCCAACATCACGTGATCACGCATTCATTGATTTTACTCGCTGGCTGTACCCGCTTGTGTCGCTTTCTTTTCTGGTGGTCCACAGCAGTCTGAATTATTCTGTCTTTTCACCTCACGCCTTGATGGTAAGTCTCTGGCAGTTTTTTCCAGTTATTCTCGCCCGTGATTCAACTTGAACTCGATGGCCTCAGTTGTTGCGTTTTCTCTTTTTTCTTCCTTGTTTCACTCCCTGCATCATACTTAGTACGCGGTTGACCCTTGCTCAGGTACTGCATCTTTGTTTTCTCGCATGCACTCTCTTGTCAACACGGTTGTTATCCTCACCTTTATCTGCACTTCTACATTTCGTTTTCAGAGCAGTGATAATTCTGCCACGCTGTCCCGCAGTATTCTACTATCTTATTGACCAGCTTCTTTGGATTGTTTCTAGTAAGTCTCTGCTTTCACTCCTCTCCCTGCAACGGAATTGCTCTTTTCTGGTTTTGGGCTACAATTGTGTTTCTTCTGTGTTTCAGCGTACTTCTCTTGAAGCCTTCTATCCACTTGATAGACACTGTGAACTCCGTGTTTATAGAACATCTTTGCCCGTCTTTTCATATCCAGTCAGAGTCTGTTGAGTTTTTTGCGTCTTGCACAGTTGTTAGCATGACGGTTTACTACTAACGCTCAGCAGTTATTCTTCACGTTTATTTGAACTTTTTTTTGAGTCATTTTGTGTCACTTCGCGCACGTTTTTAATCTCTCTTACTCTCCTTTTTCTATTTTCTATTTTCTAGATTTGGTAGAGCGCAACAGCTACCCCAGCAATGGGGTGTCCCGGCGCTAGCAACAAGCAAACTCCTACTGAACGGGGGAGGGAAGGCCAAGAACCCTAGAGAGCGGGGAAGAGGTGGGTCTTGATAGCTTTGCGAAAGACTGGGAGACAGTCTATGGAGCGGATGCTGGGGGGGAGATCGTTCCATAGTTTGGGCCCTAGGACACTAAAGGAACGGCCACCAATGCGACTAAGTCTGACTCTGGGAACTGTCAGAAGAAGTTGATTAGAGGAGCGAAGGTCACGGCCAGGGACATAGAGTCGGGCCAGCTTTCGCAACAGAGGGGGATTTCCCTGTTTGACGATCTTGAAGATCGTGATAAGAGCTTTGAATTTCACTCTCTGTTCTACGGGCAGCCAGTGCAGTTTGCGGATGGTGGCTCTGGCTGAGCATCTACGTGGGAGACCGACCAGAGTTCTGGCCGCCGTGTTCTGGATACGTTGGAACCTGGCCGTTTCAGCTTTATTTGCTCCCAATAGAAGGACGTTGGCATAGTCCAGGCGAGACAAGATGGTTGCCTGGATAATTAGCTGGCGAGCTTTAGAGTCAAATAGCCCGAGTATAGGCCGGAGGTTTCTTAGGAGCCCTATACAGGTGGCAGCCACCTTTTTAGTATGTGACTGGAAGCTGAGGTTGGCATCCATCCAAACTCCCAAATTTTTTACACAGTTTTTAGGGGATGGAATGGTGCCAAGGGATGACGGCCACCAGTGCTCATTCCATAGGCAGGTGTTTCGGCCGAGGAGTAGCACCTCGGTTTTCCCGGCATTAAGCTGGAGGTAGTTGTCCGTCATCCATTGAGCCACTGATGCCATGCCCTCTTTAAACTTGGATGCCGCGGTGGACGGGCTATCAGAGAGGGTGACGACAAGCTGGGTGTCGTCGGCGTATGAGACCAGCGTGAGCCCCCACTCTTTGGCCACATCAGCAAGCGGCTGGACGTATAAGTTAAAGAGGGAGGGGCTCAGCGCTGAACCCTGGGGGACTCCTTGGGCTATGGGATGAGATTTAGAAAGAAATGGGGGGGCTGACACCTTGAAGGATCTGTCTTTTAGGAAGGATTGGAACCATGAAAGAGCAAGGCCTGTCACACCGGCCTCCTCTAGACGTTCCAAAAGGATGTCGTGGGACACCGTGTCAAAGGCTGCGCTGAGGTCTAATAGAATCAGCGCAGCACTTTGTCCGGAGTCCAGGATCGTCCTGAGATGTTCGGTGGTGGCCAATAAGGCAGACTCAGTGCTATGGCCCGCTCGAAAGCCATTTTGGGAAGGATCCAGAATACCGTGACGGTCCACATGTTTCGAGAGAATGCCGTTGACATGGGCCTCTGCTATCTTGGATAGCCAGGGTAGAAGGGATATTGGACGGTAGCTTTCTGGTTTGGAAGGGTCGAGGGAGGGTTTTTTAATTATTGGTGATACCCACGCTTGTTTCCAGGTAATGGGTACAGAGCCCGAGGAAAAGGAAAGGTTGAGGATGTCCAACATGGGAGATAAAAAAAGATCCAGTGAGTCCAGGAAGTGAGAGGGGCTCATAGGGTCAGCGGGGGAACCAGACTTCACCTTCCTGCAAAGTTTGTTCAGTTCGGCACGATGGGTTTGTTTTCGCTCCACACACGTTCACTGTCTGTTCTAATCCCTTCCGTTCTTGATACAGTTTGCACGTTGAATTGTCTCGGCTTGACTCAGATCAGGCGCTCACCCCCATGGTTCTAGCCACGATGCATCTTGTAACTGCTTCAGTGTTTTTTACACAGTTTCTTCGCAGTGCATAAAGTTTCAATGTAATTTCCTCTTTTCCACAGCTGCCCCTGAAGAAGGGATGCTTCTCATCCCGAAATGCATTGGGCACCTCCCCATGAATTGACGACCAATTTCATTGCCATTGCGCAGTTTTTACATTGAATGTATTCATGCAATCTTATTTTCCATGTCACTTCAACATTATTGCTATGTGCAATTTTTTTGTTGCCTTCTGATTGATTCATAAAAAGAGTTTCTCTCAAATACTTTTGTTTTCATTGTGTAGCAGATTGCTGTTCAAGAGAGTTTAAACTCACGTTAATTCTATTCTACTTTTCTTGAAAGTGATACAATTGTCTCCTGCATTGTCTTCAGCTGTGCACTCAGTATACTGGTGTCGGTTCACCAGCAGTTTATATATATAGAGATCCCAAGATGGCCACCGTGATGACCAGGATGACGGTAGCCACCAATCAGCCCCAGGCAAGAACACCAATATCCTTTTCCTCCCGCAACCCACCTCCCATCGACAAGCCGGGTAAGCGGTAGGAAGGGTAATGGCGTAGAAGCTTGTCGCAAAGAGACCGCCAGGTGGGTGGGGGAGGTAGGTATACCTGGTCCCCTCGCCCACTGTCGCTCCGGAAATTATGTGAGGCGAGGCGACCCCTAGAGGGTCTCAAACACTCAGGTGGTAATGATGTGCCATCCTGTGGCACTAAAGTGGTTGCCCTCTTATAGAGGCCCCCAGCATGGGCGCGGGCAGCCACACAGTGCCAATATCAACAACACACTCCCCCCATACACACAGCAATCTCCTAAATAAAGAAACAGACCAGACACATTGTTTGTGGAGAAACATTGCTGCAGGTTTATTTGCATACTGAAATATGACAACATGGTGGGTCAACTTACGGGCGATCCAAGGGCAGGCAGCGGAGACACGCCTAAGCTGCCCTGCCCGCCTGAAGAGCCAAGTTGCACTGTGGCCCTAACCAATCGGTGCTCACCAATTTTGGGGGTTACCCCTCATCACCTGTGGACCACCAGTCCACCTATTTACTCACGCCCCTTGAGGGGGCGGATCATATCCAGACAAGCCCCCAGTTGCTCCTGTTTCAACCGCCCGTAGGACTAACGGGTCGCTGTCGTTCCTCCAGAGTCCTGCCGTAAGGACTTCCTGGGGCTATTTCGCATTTGCACCCTTGTTGAGCTCCTGAAGAGGGTACCCCTGTGTACCATTCAACCTCTGGATCGCCCTGTAACTCCACCACAGCTCTGGGTGTGGCCCCCCTCACACCCAGGGCCCCCCACCAAGGCAGGCCTTCCTACTTGAACCCTGCTGATTCCAGGGTGTTGCCCAAGTCCAACAAGAAAAGCTCCATGCCCACTCTAGACAGGTGGACCCCATCCTCATCGATGCACCCCGTGGGCCTGGCATGTAACAGCCTGTGCCTAATGAAACCAAAATCCTCTGTTCGGTTGAATTTCTGCATGGCACTCCCTCCCCAGACAGGGCCCCCTGCCACACTAAACGTGGGGTAATCTCTGACCACCATTATTCGCATGTCCCCAGTTGGTTACTTAACTTACACATAGAGGATTTCATCTCTTGCAGTAGGGCCTTCCTACCCAGGAAAGTCAAATCATTGCCTCCCAAGTGTATGACCACAATGTTATGAGGTGTGTCCCCTCCCCCTAGTCTGTGCCGCAGCTTCTCCAGCAAGCTGTGCCAACGCATGCCTAGGAAACCCAACCAAGTTATCTCAGTGGCGGTAAACCCGTGCCTCCATTTCCTGCTTTCCGCCCATCGTGCCAGTCTCGAGATGTAAGAATGGCCAATCACTCAGACCTTTGATCCTGGCAAAATAAAGAAATGAATGGTTGCAAAACACATTTATTGAAACACTGCACACAAATCTATACAACTACGCAAGATTGCACACAGTTCACAGCAATACACACTGTACCCAACCAACCTCTGTTGAGTTCCACGGTTTCCATTTGGGGTACTCAAAGTTCTCATTGCACCCCATATAATTATACCTGCCCTTCACTTCGATAGCTTAAGGACAGATGTACCGTTTGAAACATTGGGACTCCCATCACCCCACCTGCATGATGCTGTCTGCTGACATGCCTGCTTTAAAAGCTGAAGTCGCTGCCCCTATCCTGAAAGAGTGGCTGCAAAAGTGCTTGCCCGGGACCGCATTATTAAGCATGACTTCATTACCTGCTCAAACTGAAATTTAGTCAGAGGCGTGCTGTCAGCATGGATCAGTAAATAGCCCTTTCCTGAAGGGCATAAAGCCAGGTACGAAGTAACTAAAAAGAATGGGCAATAACTCTCATCCCCCAGTTGGTGCAACCAGATCATCCTCCCTTTCCCCGCCTGGTCCGTTTTTGATCTTCTCACTAGGATTCTGAGAGCTGAACCTGAGAGCACTGCATCCTGTACCCGTAATGCTGCTCCTGATGTAGTTGTTTTGGCTGTAGCCACCAATTCACCAATTTTCATCTCCCCGAAAAAGGCCAGGCTGAATGCTGCCGAGAAAAAAGCACAGGAGGTTGCCCTGCTTATAGTGTCAATCATGTTCTGCAGTGTCTTGAAGTCAATAGGGGACCGAGTATCCGGGGACTGGGGTTCTTCCTTCGCCCAGCCTTTAAGTGCCGCTCTGATAAGAGAAGACTTAATCAGATCAGCCTGGCCCCTCAATTTGGCAAAATGGCTTACCGCAGCCAAGTGGTCCGAGATCCAAGAGTGGCTCTTGCCCTGTTCTTTAGCCCACACGATGAAGGTTTGTACCCTGTGCTCTAAGGATGTTGACCCTTTTTCCCAGGCCCCCACCACTGTGCAGAACCTCCCCTCACAAGCCTCGTAACGCTTCCTGGTCCTGGGTGCAAAGGCAAGTTCGCCTAAGTCCCTTAGTCATTGTTCCACTTGAAAAGGAACTAGAGGTGCGGTGGGAAAGGGGTCTCCTCTCATGCTCTCGGCCACGCCTCCCAGAAACAACGCCACTGAAAACGAGAGAGAGCATCAGCTGCTACATTTCGAACACCTTGGATATGTCTTTCCCTGCATTCCACATTGTTGTATAAACAAGCCCGCACCAGTTCCCGCAACAAACACATAATCCAGGGACAATTCGCCATTTGTGTTAATGGCCTGCACCACCGCCATTTTGTCCGACCAAAAAAGAACCCTTTTTGCTGAGAGTACCTTGGGCCAGAGATGAAAAGCAACCACTATCGGAAACAATTCGAAGAGCGTTATATTTGCCGAATTTGGCCATCTTTCAGCGCACCACTCGCTCCCCAGGATTGCACCAAAGTCCTCCCTTCCAGCTGCATCTGTAAAGAGGGAGAGAGCAGGACTGCCCACCCAGGGGGCCCTCCAAATGACTGAACCATTGAAATTGTCTAAGAATTCTGCCCACATGCTGAGATCTTTCTTCATGCATTTACTCAATTTGACCATATGATGCTTCTTCCTGACTTTGGCCGTGGCCCTGGCTAACCTCCTTGCAAAAACCCTGCCCGCTGGTATTACTCTAGCCGCAAAATTCAATTTTCCCAGCAAGCTCTGGATTAAACCCAGTGTAACCTTGTCCTGTCCCATGGCTTCCCAAATGTGCTGAGCTAACTCCTGGACCTTTTCTGCTGGCAGCCTAGATTCACCTGCAATGGTATCCAATTCTATCCCTAGGAAGGTCAAGACCTGCACCGGACCCTCAGTCTTCCCTGGTACAAGTGGAACCCCCAAGTGATGGGATAGTTTTCAAAATCTCTGAGACCATTCCTACAGTCCTTCGTGCCCTCACCCCCAACAAAAAGAAAATCATTCATGTAGTGGGTCACTCCCTTCACATTGTATGTCACCTGGAATGCCCACTGCAGGAAGCAGCCGAAGGCCTCGAAATATGCACAGGAGACTGCAGAACCCATGGGCATGCATTTGTCATAATAGTACATGCCTAGTAGCCTAGTAGGTGGTGACTGCTCGGGTGGCCTGGTAACAAGCGGAAAGCGGATTCGATATCAGCTTTGGCTAGCCATGCACCCTTCCCTGTCCTCCTGACCAAATCTAATGCCGCATCCAGGGTGCAATAAGTCACAGAGCAGGTGGCCTCCTCTAGCCCATGGTTCACAGATTCACCTTCCGGGTATAACAGGTGGTGTATCAACCTGAATGACCCAGGGTCCTTCTTAGGAACAAAGTTGTCTAGAGGTGGTGGGGGGAGGGGCCAGCAACCCTACCTAGGGCCTGTTCTTTTTCAACCTTGTCCTGCACTACCGCCAGGCGCTCCTGTGCAGATTTGAGGTTGTCAGCTTCCCTGCTTACCAGCGGGCAGGCGTAGGGGATTTTAAAACCTTCTGAAAAACCCACCAGCAGCAGCTGACCATCCCGCCTGTTGAGATACCACATGAGTAATGGCGTGAGGTTGTCCAATTCTACTGGAGAAGGACCCCTGACTGCACTCCTGGCTGCTGAGATGCTGCCTAAATTGAATTGGGGACAAGCCAGATTAAGAGGAAAGGAAAGGTCAGGGGCAGAGCTGTGTAGTGGCACTGGGAGGGGGCGTATTTTTACCCTGACCAGATAACCCTCAATTCTCTTGCTTGTTCTTGCCAGGTGGTTGCTGCTCCTGCTTGCTATAACAGGACGCTGCCGGGTGGGGAGCACCACACTTGTTGCAGGTATTTGTGAACTTACATGTTTTGCCCTAGGAGCAGGAGCCGACATTGAACAATCTGCAAGTCCCTGGAAGCGTGCGTCTGAAACCTCCCCTCTGGCACCCTCTCCTGTACCCCCCGAAAGGGCTACTTGAAGTTGCTCCTCCCTGCCTGATATGAACCTCTTCCAAATTAGTTCCCACCCATGTATTTGGTGTTGTACTCCTTGCTCTGCTGAGTGTGTTTACCCATGTGTTCCATTCATTATTGTACCTCTTTCTGGTCCCAACCCATCTCAGGGCACATGGGCATCTTTTTGCGGAACTCCCTGTCGTAGTGGTACCAACCCAGTCCTCCCCACTTCATGGCTTTGTTGTGAATGGTCATAGAATACTGGATCAAACCCTGGCCCAATTCAGGGTTCTTCTCCAATATGACTGCCGACAGTATTGAGAATGCCTCAAGCCAGTTCTCTATTATTTTTTCCGGCCAGGTTTGGTACTTAAACTTCTTACCAGCATCTTACCCCCCCATTTTCCTTGTGTCCAGCCCATCTTGCCCATGCATTAATAGGGTAAAGAAAGATATCGATGAAGTCGCGCCGCCAATTCCCTTCCTTGGCCACCAGGATTCACAGTAATTCAGAGAAATACAGATGAAAATCAATAGAGTAATGTTAGCAATATTACAATAACATAACTGTTTATATTGGTACCTCAGTATCTGATACTACATAATGAAAATCTAAATATAGTTATTTCTTTCTTTTTTCAACATCAATTTCTACTTAACTACAGACAGTTACAATGCCATCCAAAAGTGAGAAAATGAAGAAACTAAGACAAGGATAATATGTTCTAACAACCGAGAAACAAAAGAGACAAAATGAGGAAAAAGTGTTGAAAGAGAAAAGAGCTGCTGAAGATATTTCTTAAATTTGTATCTTCACACCTGGAAAGAGTGGAACAGAAAGTAAATAAAAAACGAAGTGAAAAAATTAATGATATGAAGAGTACAAAATCGTACAAAAAAGCCCAGAGTTTAACCAGAAGGCAGATTCACTTTAAGGAAATCACAGTTAGAATGTTTCATAGTAGAGTAATTCAAAACCTATTGGACACTATGAATAAATATAAAAGAGGAAGAGAAGCTGTAAGACAAAAGGAACGTCTTGAGGGTGTACTTCATAAAGAATTTGCTCTGAAGAAGAAGAAGCTATTTGTTTTGATTGTAAACAGAATGAAGAGACACTGGATAAAATAGTGTTGAGTATGAGGAGAAGAAGCCAAAAGAAAAGGCTTATCAATAGAAGTATCTTTTGTAAAGTTTTCATTGGTGAATGAAGACATACTTCTAGTACTGAGCCTTTCTTTGATGAAGAAAGCTACTTGCAACAGAAAACAATAGTGCATGCAGTTGAGGAATCTGAACAAAGTTATAAGATGAAGAATGGTTCCCCTATTCAAAAAAGGGTAACGGTAGCTAGAAATGTAGAGGTAGTGATAGCTGAAGAGGTACAGGGAAGGCGTAGCAGGCCCATGTATATATAAAAACGGGGCTATAGCAGTATTTGCTTTGCAGTTTTTGGCAGGAATCTATTGATATATTGAGATATTTCCTATGAAAGTTTCCAAACAGAAGTCTAAAACAGAAGCTTGTAGTTTTTCAAGGATTAGATCCATGCAAGAAAAGAAAGTATAGACATTTACAGCAACATTCCCTAGCATGTCTATCAAAGAAAGTCTGCCAAAGCAGCTTTCTCATTTCAGAATGTTAGCTGTACACCCCTCGCAAATGCGAACATTAGTTAGGAGGCTTTACTATGTCAAAACTCCTGCCCTATGTTTGGGAGAAATGAATAGAGCTCTTTTGCATGGTACAGTAGCAGATGTAGAAAAAGTTTGTGATGATGTGCAGTTTAATTTCTTTGGTCCTGAAGAGGAGTGAAGGGAAAATGAAGACCTGGGGCCATATGTATCACAATGTTCTTTTGCTATTCTCAAATAGCGATTTTTTGCGAATCGCTATTTGAGAATCGCAAAACGCTATGTATGTAGGATTTTCAAATAATTTTGCGAATCCTACATATTCCTTAATTGCGAATTGCAAATTGGGATTCGCAATTAAGGAATACCTCCCCATTCATTCCTATGGGCCTAGAGGCCCAAAGGAATGAATGGGAAGACATTCTCAATTTGCGATTCTCAATTAGAGAATCGCAGATTCAAGGGTGCCAGGGTGTCAAAAGGACACCCTGTTGCACCCATGAAATGTGCATGAGTGCAAATGTGGCACACATACGTGTTTATTACATTGCATTTCAGGAATAGCAATTTGCGATTCCTTAAATGCAATCGCAAAATAGGGAATTGCAAATTTTGCGATTCCTTATTTTGCGAGGCAGTTTTTGCTTTAATAGATACCACTGAGCCCAATTGCGATCGCAAACGCCGAAATTCGCAGAATTTCGGCGTATGCGATCAAAATGTGGAATGATACATATGCCCTTGGTATCTGCAGGTGTTGCGGTACAGGAGACAGATCTTACCGTTGATATCTTTCAAGAAGAGATTAGAAAGTTTATCAGAATCTCTTCAGATAAACCACACTGTGTTTGTATATGTTGTTGATGCACTCACTACAAAAGTCAAACTCGTTATGTTACTGTGTCAACAAAAACTGATCAAGACAACACTGATATGTGGCTAGGATTTTCAGCTTATTAATTTGTGAAAGAATGTTTTAATTGTTCCACACGACAAATTATATGTAAGTTCTGTTATTTTTTATTGTCATTCAAACAGATTTTATTGGGTTTCTCAAATTGCACAATTCCGTGTAATGAAGTGCATATACAATATAAGAGAGCACATTTGGCCACATTTGGTAACAACACGCTGTGAATTTGGTATGAGTCCGCATCTAGTACAACAGTAAGAACACATTGACAAGTATAATGTTTGCACATTCGTGGTTGCCTCTAATTACCAACCCAGTTTAGTAAGGTAACAATTAAATGTGACTAATACAAAATGAAAACCCCTTTCCCCCCAGTAACAGGTGCATCCGGTAAACTCTGATTCTGCTTAGGCGATATTTCCCAAAAATTGGGGGGTTGCATAGGTTCCCATTTATTCAAATTCTTGGGATGGTGGACATCGGGAAGATGTTGCTGTAACCCATTGGGTTTGCAACATTGTGCATGGTAGCAATGAGGATGAGGGGGGCAAAGTAGATAGACCAAAAAAAATGGCCAAGACATAATCCAACTTGGTCAAGAGCTGTCAGGATATAATAGTGACCTGTCACAGGGTAGTAAATGTGTCTGAAGCTTTGAGGGATTCCAGTATGAGGTCACAGCTCATCGCTATGGGTCTTTTCCATAGGCTGCAGCTCTCTTCCCTGCATAGAGCACCACTCTCTGCTAGTCCCCAGTGTTCTACGTCTTCTTTCCATGCCAAAGCCCTAGGTGGGGCAGCAGATTTCCCTCTCCTGGTGATGCTATGTTTAGCCAAAATAAGCAACAGGTCCACAAATCTGGCCTGGACTCCGTAACCCTTTTTCCATGGGTAGAGGCCTAGAAGGCAACTTTCAGCCGTGTGCCATGTTGTGCCCCCTACTACCCCCTTCAGGGCTGCCGTAACCTGGCTCTAATAGATGAGCAGGGAGGGGCAGGCCTAGAGCATATGAATTAAATTGGTATCTTGCTCGGGGCTCCTGGGACAGGCCACTGGGGTGTTGGGGAAAATGGAGTGTATCCTACGTGGTGTTAGGTATGCACGCCATGTTATCATGTATTGTATGAATTTATGACAGGAGTTGTGGGATACCCACTTGGGGTATTCTAATGTAGTCTTCCACTCTTTGTCTAGGAGTGTTCTATTGATATCTCTCTCCCAATTATACCGTACTGGTAAGAGAGGTGAAGGTTAGTGAGTGTGGATACCTCGATAAAACCAACGGATCAGGTGTCTGCCAGTCGCCATCAAGTATAGTGAATGAACCAGTTAATTTGTGTCGGGTTCAATCCCGTCCGGTGCTTAATGTCACTTGATGTATCACACCAGACCTGCATGCATTTTGAAAAGCCCCACATGAGCCCCTGTTCATGTACAAGTCTGTGTGGTTGAGTAGGGTCCCATCCCTGAACAGTGCCCCCACCTCAGACACATTTGCTTGTTCCCATTGGGAAACGCCATGTTGCGTTAGTGTGCCCATGGGGGTGGGGAGGCCGAGGAGTGGTTTATTGGAAGTATAGGCAGTGGTGTGTGCAGTGTATTTTAGGGCTTGTTTCAAGTAAGTAAGTGCAGTCTTGAGTACCACTGGGGCAGATGTTGGGGCTGATATCCCTGGACACAACAGTCTATGAAGCTTCCCAGATCAATCATCCGGGTGTGTAAGCTATCTCCTGCAGATTCCATCCCGCCAACCAGTATGAGAACCATTGTAATTGCCCTGCCAGACATTATGCACCAAAATCAGGTGCCCTTATCCCTCCAGCATTGGATGGAAGCTTTCATTTCGCCTAGCTAATACGACGCCAACCTGCGCCCCATATTAAATTCACCAGAAGCGTTTGCAATGTACGAAAAGTTGATCTAGGGATTACTACTGGTAAAGTAGTAAAGAAGTAAAGGATTCACAGAAGCATCACCATTTTAGAGATTGCCAGCCGGCCTGCAACCGAAAGGGGAAGTGATGTCCAGAAAATGACCTGAGAACGCAGCAAGACCCTTACCTGCTGGAAATTCCTGTCCAGTAAATCCCCATGGTCTTTGTATATATGTATCCCCAGATACCGGAAAGTAGTGGGGGCCACGACTATCTCCTAATCGCCGAATGGAATGGCTTGTAGGTGAAAATCGTCCCTAAAGGGAAATGCATATGATTTCCCAAAATTTATGGCAAGGCCCGTGAGGGATTCAAACTGGGCAAATGTGCGAACTACTGTGTTTATGTTTTCTGGCAGATCTTTAGAGTAGATCATTATATCATCAGTGACAATGCATGGATCGTATGGTCAATAGGAATACCCCATTCCACTGATATGGGCATAAATGATATGTGGGGGGTTCGAGCTCGAGCACGAGCATGAATAACATAGGTGAGAGGGGGCATTCCTGTCTCGTGCCTTTTGTATATTATAGGCCTGCGATATATGTCCTGCCTTGGCTGTGGAAGAAGTGTACATTAATTTAACTCACTGAAGAAACTTAAAGGGGATACCAAACCTCCGGATGGTGACAAACATGTATTCCCAACTCAGTGTATCGAAGGCCTGACGAAGGCTCACCAATAATCAACCCGCCCCAGGAAAGTCCCCGGACAGGCGGTAATGACATGGTAAATATTGCATATATTTAGTAAGGTACTTCGTGCAGGAACAAAACCGCATTGATTGAAGTGTATTAATATCGGTGAAAGAGGGAGGAGTGACCAGCAAGTATTCTGCTGAGTATTTTGTATTCCGTATTAAGCAATGAGAGAGGCCTATACGCAGAGATGTGAGTATGGTCTCTGCCAGGTTTTGGCAGCGAGGTCACCAGGGTCTGCACTGTGGAGGGAGGTAGTGACTTTGCTAGTAAAGATTCCCGATATAGCCTCCTTAGTTGAGGAGCCAGCAGTGTGGTGAAAACAGTGTAAAACTCCAACAGGAGGCTATCTAGGCCTGGGGTCTTGTTATAGGGGAGTTCCCTAATGGCGGTACGAATTTCAGCAATTGTTATTGCCCCTGCAAGCAACACCTTGTAATTTACCGTCATTTGGAGTAGGCACACTGTGTCCAGGAAACTTTCAATTGCCTGTGGGTCCACCTGGTGTGAGGTTGAGTAAGGAGATTTATAGTAGTCATGAAAGACCTCATTAATTTAGTTCTGAGTAGTTACACAGATTTGCGTTGGGGTGACCATCTCAAGTATAGATAAAGGGGGGGGAAACATTTCAAATCAGGTGTGCTAACAGAGTACCCGGTCTATCTGCTTTGGTGTGAACTTTCTGGGTATATGCGCACAAATCTATGACACACAGCTGCTCAAGAAGTTCTGCATATTATATGTGGGAGTCCTGAAGCTCCCTTGCCTTGTCCGTACTCAGAGTCGCTTCATGCTCAAGTGCACCCAGGCTCTCCTCTACCCACTTCATGTCCCGGCAAACAGTTTAGTGTGCACCCACCACCGACCCAATCGCTGTCCCGCTTATGACTACTTTGAATGCTTCCAATTCTATCATTGCAGAGGAGGCTGTATCTGTATTATTTGAGAAAAAGTGTCAATGGTTGAGGGTATGGTGTATCGAAAGTAAATGTCTTCTAGGAGATGGGGATCAAGTCTCCAAGTGGGGATTGGAGTGGAAACTTGTCCCCAGGAGAGAATGACTTAATTAATTATAATCAGAGTGTGTTTTACCGATATAGGTCTTGTGTGTGATTTGCATAAGTAATGATAGACTGCATAGTATGCATAATATGCAGTCTATCCGTGTATGTATCTCATGTGTCGGGGAATAGTAAGAATATTCGTGAATACCTATGTTTTGACTTCGCCATGCATCCCTCAGTGCCCATCCGTGGGAACACATCTGTAGGGCTCTAGCATGTCAGATTGAGGTTGCACCTGGCAGTGGGGGGTGAGAATGATCCAAGTTAGTATCCAGGACTGCATTAACGTCCCCACCCACTATCCAGAGGTATATGGACCAATCTGCAAGTGGCTTCCCACCTGGGTAAGAAAAGTGCCTTGATCCATGTTCAGGGCATAGAGCCTCCCAAGCACCACTGGAATACCATCCAGGGTGCCCCGGATCAGGGTGTACCTGCCATGATTGTCAATATGAGTGTCTTGTGCAATGAAAGGGACCCCCACCCTGCTCCAAATTGCAGATCTGCATGCAAACGCTGAGTATGTTGTGTGGAATATCTGTCCCCTCCATTTCTTTTGGAGGTTAGTCGCCTCCAAGGCAGATGGATGGATCTCCTGTAGAAATACTATATGTGCCTTACGCCTAGTCAATTGTGCACGTATTCTGTGACGTTTATGAATAGATCCCATCCCTCGAACATTCCAGTGGTAAAGTTTTAGTGTTGGATTGCTATCATGTGCGCCTCCTATGTGTGTTACAGTATCTGTGCATTTGCCCAAGTCAAGTCTGTTGTGTCGAAGCGATAGCAATCTAGCACCTATCATTAACCCCTGAGAACTCCCCAATACAAGGTCCAACTGAGGAACATTGTTCGACCAAACATATATAACAACACAACCATTTTGTTGAGTAACGTACAGCTTCAAATGGGGCCATGTAGGCACAACAATCAGCGGTGACACAAAGAAAGTCTTAGTGCGCTCACCCAAGTGGGCATTGCTGCCCAGCCCCAGCCAACCTACACATAAACAACAATATAAAGCAACAGTAGTTACACCCATCTGCTTCTGGCCCATCTAAGTGACATGCCTGCTCGTGTATATTATGTGAGATCCAGGGACACTTACCCTCCACAGGAGATTGTGTCCCTGCACGTACCTCATTAATCCACCAACACTAAAGCAAGGAAGAGTTAGTAAAATGCTGTAATATCCCTCCAAAGCATTCAACCTGCATCTCCTCAGCCCAGTAAGTCATTTGCCATCTGTGGTGTCATGGAGGGGAAGAGCGGCTGGCTATTGTCTGTATCCCAATGAACCATGCCGCCTGACAAGGATTCTTCGTCTGTAAGTTGACATGCTTCCCGAAGAGTAGCTGCAGATAGTATGGTTGCTTGTTGAACCTCCAACATCTGTTCAGGAGTGGGCAATAGGACCTCCTCACGGCGTCTTGGCCTTCTGCACCCGAACTTTGTCTGCGGCCTCTGTGCAATCTGTGAGGCAGAATGCTTGAGGACCTCAGCAATAGTGTCCATTCCCTCGCCTTTGCAGGAGTGTCTAAGAAGGTGCATTTTTGTTTGTGGATGATTTTTAGCCGGGCGATTAGCGCATATTTCAAATTAAGGAATTGAAGGTGTTGTTCGATCCCGGGGCACACTGTTTCTGAGCATGTAATGTGTAGTCAGGAAACAAGAAGACACGTGCATTGTCTTGTTTGATCAGTGCTTTTGCATGTGCAATATGGAGAATCATGTCATGATCCCTGTAATTGAGTATTCGGGCTACTATAAGGCGAGGGGGCACCCCTAGTGCCCTCATCCTTGCAAGGACCCTGTGCGCTCGCTCTACACATAACAGTTCCGAGAGTCCCTCTGGGGTCACCACCATGCGCTGCCAAGTTTCTATGAATTAGATGGCATTGGGGCCCTCGTATTCTCTGGCAACCCAATTACACCGACATTGCTCCGTCGTGAGTGCCCCTCAGCGTCCTCCACCCTGTCTTGCAACACAGAGACCTGATGCTGGATCTGTTCCACAATTTCAGACTGTTCCTTCTGCCAAGGGGTCAGATCTTGTAGTGCCACTGTGTTGGCATTCACTTTGTCTATGAGTACCTTATGGTCCGCTCTGAGTAGATTAACCTCATTGGCAAGGGACCCTAATTGCTGTACCAACACCATGCAAAACTCCCTAATTTTCTTCAATATAACATCCAATTTGTACTGAGGAGGGCCCAATGTGGTGAAGGGTATTAGATCATCTTCTGTGCCCACTGGGGAGGTGTCCACTTCAGTGTGCAGTGTTCACTTTGGGTCCCTCACATCCACCTGCTTCCCTTTGGTGCGTCCCATGATGCCATGAGTAGCTCCCCTGGGGAGAGGTGTATCCCACACTTTATTGTGAGGTGTACTCCTGATGCTCTAAATCACTGGATTGACACCTATAGCCCTGCACATCCTCAAGTGGGCTTTATAGGGCGCCTTCCAGTCAGGCCGCTAAGCACAGATCCCTGAGCCTGTCAGGGTCACAGGATGGTTCTGTACCCATACATAAAGGGACCCATCGGGCAGCATGCACTCGCCGCCTCTGCACTCTCCACACTGTGAGGCACTGCTGTGTTTGAAGGGCTGTCAGTATTTGTGCAAGCAAGATAGGCCTAACTCCGACTGGGACCCAGCCCTTTTCACTAGCGCCACACACTGCACTCAGTCTGCACCGCCGCAAGTCGCGGCCCGTACAGTTCCAGGTTTGAATGTGATTGAACAGGCACCCAACAGCACACAGTCCACTACAGTGCATGTCCGGACCCAGCCTGATTTCACCTTCTCCTATCCCTGTGAGTACCGGGGCTGCCTCTAGAATCGTCTGGACCGATGCTGTAGTCACCACCAAGTCCTGCAGACCAACAGTGAGTGCTGTGGGGGGAAGGTCCGCCATTTTACATCAAGACCAAGGGAGCAGAGGGTTAAACTGCCTCTTGGCGATGACATGGCACAGGAACAGGACTAAAACATGCCCCGATGCCTGAAGTACTTCTCACTAGGGAAATTGGGCGGATAGGCCATTGAGGGTGTTGATGCTACAGGAAAGCCAGGCTCCGACTCGGGAGCTCGTCCCTCATGTGACCACCATATGTGGCAGTTGGCCACGCCCCCATTTAAGTTTGGTTATAATAAGTTGGAGGACAATAAAATGCCAGCTAGGGCAGCCCACAACAAGATAGAATTATTTCCAGTCCCTCAAAAAATACAAGATTTATATGTTATTGAATCAAATCTAATATAGTGTATACACCAGTTCTAAGCTATAGTCCGTATGGAGCCAAAGACAGGGACAGTACCTGCAACAGAATTACAGAAAGGTCTTGAAAGTAGAGTTGCGTACTTGCCATTAGATTTCAAGCAGAATGTTGAAACTGTCTGGATGCAGAAATATTTGAAAGAAGCATTTATTATTGTAGTCAATGGTGTCCCACAAACAGCAAAACAAATGACAAGAGCTAGTAGATGTCTGGAAAGTAAAAAATGCAACATTCAATCTGGTACAAAATAATAATTATTATTAAGATGTAGATGATCTTCAAAATGTAGCACATATGGAGGATGACACATCAACATCAAGAGGTCAGATTGAAAAGATGGATCGATCCCGATCAGAAGAAATTTATGAACACAAGAGTATCCACCCTCTGCAAAAATATTATTGGTGATGCAATTGATCTCTTTCAAATTAAAGAAGCAAGAGGAGATCCCATGAGTGTGTGGGAGAAAAGATTAGAAGCTCGATGATTTCCGTATTTCTTCCTCACAGGAATGGGTGGTAGGTATGATGACCCACCTGCACAGATCCCAGCAGCTGAGTGCAAATCAACTAGACTATACTCAGAGGATCCTAGATTTCGCCAGTGTATTCCCTATATATATATATCCCCTTTTATTTGAGAGCAACTAGTCAGGTCTCTCTTATGCAGTAAACCACATTCTGAAGACAGGAGTGAATCAGCAAAATATCACTACAAGGGAATTCATGAACAAAGTTGAAGGAAAAGATGAGAATCTTGAATACAACTTGATTAATTTGATGGTGTGCCAACATGGTACCAATGAATATTGGTACTGTCGTCACGGTGAGCTCAAATGCATAGCACAAACTTTGTTCCTAACACTGAGTTGTGCTGAGTATGTATGGAATGATCTCTTTGAATTCCTGTGAGAAGCAAACTCAAATATAAAAGTCATCAATATGAAGACACCAGGAGGACTTTGCTCGCTGCATCCTGCAAACGTTTCCAGATATTATAACCACAGGTTTCAAGTGATTATGGCTTTTATCTGCAACAAAACTAATCCTCCTCTTGGACAAGTAACTGATTTCTTTTGCCACAAGGAGTACCAAGCTAGAGGTGCTCCACATATTTACATGCTGTTATAGGTAAGAGAAGCTCCAAAATTTGGAACAGACACTGATGAGTCTGTCTTGTCTTATATACAACAATATGTAACCTGCTACATCCCAAAAGACAGTGCAGATAAGGGCTTGAGACAACAAGTTCTCCGGTTTCAAACACATAGATATGGAAAGTACTGTCGTTGAAAATACAGATGCAAAGGAAAGTTTTACACAGTATGTCATTTTGGATTCCCATGACCAGTTATTTCAGAAGAAAGAGTCAACAGCTTTTTGTCTGCAGTCGGACACACCCTTACATAGAAATCACCCAAAAATATGTATGACCTGAGAAGAACAGATGCTTCCAAACATATCAATGACTACAACCCTGTGATTCCGAAGATGGGGAATGCACATATGGATCTACAGTTCGTTGCTGACAACTCCATCACTGTTGCTTGCTACGTGACTTCATGAATAACAAACTCAGAAAAAACAGAGATGAAAGAGATGTGGGAGGAGATTTCTGCAGAAAAGAGTCTTACCAAGAAATTGTACAGCTTCATCTTGAAAATTCTTTCCCACAGTGCAATGGGTTCTTATGAATGCTCACACAGGTTGAGCTTAGCTAGCTTGTTCTCCAAGTCAAGAGGAATTATGTGGGTAAGACTAGACCTTGCAACCAGTCGAAATAGAGTAGTAAAGACTTTCCCAGAAATACAGTATCTTGCAGAATTCTATCCAGAAAGTAGAAATATTTTGAAAAATAACATGCTGGATGCATTTTACCCAAGAAGGAGTCCTCATCTTCAATACATATGTGTCTCTATGAAGTATTTCTGCACTACACGTATAGAAGTAATATAACTGAGAACATAGAAGAAGGAAGATATGGAGTACGTGAATGTGATAGTTGTTTGGTGAGACACAACAAAGGGAATCTAATTAACCACCAAAAGCTTAGTTGCCAAACCTCAGAGAGAAGAGAATTTTTCTACTGGCACTTTTGCAGTTGTTCAAGCCATGGCATGGTGAATCAGAGTTACTTGGACACAATGACTGTTATGAAGACTCTTTTAACGCTGCACAATAGAGCATTGAGTGTTCCCTCTTTCCAACCTACTTGCAAATGTTGATAGATGAGATTGAACAGGAAGAAACCATTGCTGCTGAAATAGCCAAGGAAAGTTTACAAAGCAGCCAAAGTTTCAATTATTCAAAATGAATCAGCTATAGCTATGAATGAGGTGGAGATTGCAATGCAGCAAGCACGAGAGGAAACTGTGGATTTCGAACACTTAGTACAACAACTGAACAGTGAGCAAAATAAAATGCACTGCGAAGTTAAAGGCAAAATAAAGCATGGATTTCTCTGAGAGGAAACAGTGTGATTGTTCTTCATACAAACTAATATTATTGTGCATCAGTAGTAGGGGTGGGCGGAATTTGCGAAATTAACTTTCGCAAATTATCGTGAAAATGTTTAAAATTATCGCAAACAAGCGGAAATATCGCGAAGATGCGGAAGTTTTTTTCCGGCATGTTCGCGAGATTTTCTGCATTGTTGCGGGTCGCCAACTTACCCATGTGGTTGCTTGCGGGCGCGGCCATCTTGTTTTAAGTTGTCTCGCGGTGCATGATCGCGAGAAGAAAGACGTGATCGCGCGATGCATGACGTCACTGCGGGCGCGAACTGTCGCGAGACAGCGCAAATGGCTAAAAGCAATACAACATCTCATGGAGAACGCGACCGGATCAAGAAAACTTGTCGGCGAACGCAGGGATTCAGGTAAGGCGATCGCGCGAGCGCGAGAATGTATTATTTTACTGCGCGAGCAAGAAGCAAATTATCGCCAAGCTGCGGAAACCGGAATTTTTGACATTTTCGCGCTCTCCGCGGAACGCGAAAATGTCAAATTATCGCAATTTCCGCGAACGGAACGAAATTTTCGCCCAGGCCTAATCAGTAGTCAAGCTGACACAGGAAAAAAGCTTTCTAAGTTCTCATAAGCTATCTACAGATAACTGCAGAATCAAATTTGCCATGTGTAGTAACAGCACCAACAGGATTAGCTACACATAACATTAAAGGAATTACTTTACATTGGTTACTAATGTTACCAGTTGAACATGCCAATAAACTGGAATACCAGAAACTATCTGGTGAAGCTTGCCATGAGGTATCAAGAGTACTGAAGAAACTCAAGCTTTTAATAATTGATGAGGTCAGTATAGTATCCAACTTAATGCTTGTTTTCATACACTTAAGAATGCAGCAGATTTTGAGAACAAACTATGATGTACTCTTTGAAGGAAATAATTTAATGGTATTTGATGACCTACTGCAATTCACTCCCATAGAAGGACAACCTGTTTTCAAAACACTTGTGCATAATGAAACAAGAAGTTCTCTGGAGAGTATTGGCAATGTCAATATTTGGTTTAACTTTGAATGCAAGGAACTAGTGAAAGGTATGCAGCAAACATCCGATGTAAATTATGCAGCTATACTAAAGGACTTTAGAATAGGCATTTTAACAAAAGAGGGGAAACGTACTTTGGAAACTCGTCTTATCAAGAAACTATGTCCATGCAATATTCCAGCAGCTGAACTAATGCACAATTTCATTGAAGATCAGAAGTCTATAGATTGTGTAATGCCAACACTTCAAGAGTACTCCAACTTTAATGAACAATTACTACAACTGGAGAAAGAAGTTATTTTGGAAATTACAGCTATTGATAAAATGGAACATCAGGGAGTCACAATACTACTCACAGATAAACTACAAGCCAAATTGGATGCTTTGGAGAAGTCTGTATCCAAAACTGCAGGATAAGAAAGGCTTTTATGTGTCAGCAAAAACTGTTGAGTAATTTTGTGCCATAATTTAAATGTTGAGGAAGGTTTAGTAAATGGTGCAATAGGTAAAGTAATTGATTTTATTAATATCCCTAACAGAGATGAGGTTGAATACTTGGTCATAAAATTTGATCAGATAGTTGGCGTGAAGCATATTGGCTGTTGTGTTGTACGTTTTTTGCTAGTGAAAGACTTATATGTGCGGCACCAACAGTTTCCACTCTTTCTAGCATATGCTGTTACTGTCCATGAATAACAAGGTTTAAGTGTAGGTGCAGCTTTTGTTAATATCAGAAGTAATGTATTTAAAGACGGAATGTCATATGTAGCCTTGTCGTGAGTTAGAACATTATCTTGTTTGTTTTTGATGAAAGATGGTTAGTGCTGATGCAAGCTGTGTAATAGAGTACAATCAGTTAAGAAGTGTATATGCTCCTCGTTTAGGTCAATACCCGGTTTATGAGAAACAGATAATCTGTCCGAAGCAGAAGATTACAAAAGAGCGTATAGATGATGAAAAACAGAAAGGACAGAAGGACAAAGTAGAAGTTGGTGAGAAGAGCAAACTGGAAAATAATGGATATATTGTAGGTTACCGGTCGGAAAACAGTTCAGATGTCAACTGGTATGCAAATGTTGCTCTCAAGGTAACGTTTTATTTACCACATTTAGTGAACCAAATCAAAAAAAAGATAAGAGATTGTGTGTTGCACTGTATCACTTACTCCAATGTTTAATGAGTGACTGAACTATGACACCTTCTGCTACAGGTATTCGAGACCATTTAGGTATATGTAATGGATCAGTAATGTTTACTCACAACAGTCAACAAGATGCGCAAGAATTTATTATGGTTGTGTTGGGAGTTTTAGAAGAAGATGGAAATATTGATGATTTATTTGGACTGAGTTACACATGGAACCATGTGTGTGAAGATTGTGATTACTCTCCTACCACTAAAGTAGATTCTGGGCATTTTCTGTATTTACTATTACAAGATTTCAATACTGTGCCTTTTGAGGAATTGTTGAAGAATGCTAACAAAATATGATCTGCCCAAAGTGTAGATCAGATATTTTCTCTAAGTTGTTCCTAACAAGAAGTGGAACATACCTTATAGTAATGCTTCAATGATGTAGAGGAGTGGTTTCCAAATTGGAAACTCATACTTTGTATTTATTTGTAATACTGTACCAGATATAATAATTTTAGAATTATTTTTAACTTATGTTTGTTTATATTACTGAAGTAACTGTAGAAAAAGTAATTAATTAAAGAATTGTAGTGAGTGCAATTCACACCTTCACTTAACCATAGCGTTGTATTGTGCGTGTTGTTTTTCTTATAATCCATTTATTGTTTTCTTACCAGCTTTTTGAAGATGATACTTCATACAGGCCACTGTGTATGGTGAAGATGTATGAAAGTTGAGAGCAGCAAAAAAGGCAAGATTATTTTTTAACTATGTTGTAATATAATGTTTCATTATATAAATATTATATGTTGGTGTGATTCTATAATAATAAAGATCAAATACTGACATATCTTTATGTTCTTTTTCTTTTTCCACATAAGGTGCTGTTGAATGTCATTAGACTTCTCAGAACATTTTTCCTATCACATACATTTTGCTTATACATAACCATTAAAAGTGTTTTGAAATGTAAACTGCCCTTGTGCTAATTTCCTATTAGTTTGTTTTCCCTATTTAATAAGAAAACATATTCTCACATCAACTCCTCACTCACACAGTCACTCACACAGTCACTCGCTCCCCCATACAACTATTCACTCAGCCACCTATTCACTCATACAGCCACTCAAATATCCATTCAGTTACCAAAAGTTAACTGCAAACACTACCACTCAGTTACCAATAGCTCATACAGCCACCCACATGAGCATTCACTGATATATATACCCACTCACAGAAGTGGTCACTCACCCATATGGCCACTCACAGAGCTACTCACTGATCAATACATCCACTGATACTAGCACACAATTAACCATACAGCCACTTATACATGCACTCACTCACTTATGCAACCAGTCACACTCCCATTCACTCACTAATATAGCCACTGGTACTAGTACTCACTCACACATAAACATACTCAAACAGACACTCTTGCATAGAGCCACTCACACAGGCAGTTACACACCCATATAACCACTAAAAAAACCACTCACTTGTCTATACAGCAAGTCAAAGAGTTACTTACTCATCTATACAGTCACTGACAAACCCATTCACTCACCCATACAGCCCCTCACACACTTACTCACACAACAATTCACACACCCATTCACTCACCCATAAAGCTGCTGATACCTGCAGTAACTCACTCATGCAGCCACTTGCACAACTATTTACTCACCTATACATCCACTACCACAAACACTCACTATCTCATATGGCCACTCACGCAGTCACTCACTCATTCATATAGCCACTGAGTCACTCACTCATACACACACTAATACAGTAGCTAACTGACCCATACGCACACTCATGCATTCTGTCACTCACTCATATACCACCCATGCACTCACACATATACACACTCATGCACTCACTGACCAATACACTCACTCATGAACTCAATCACTCATATACCACTCATGCACTAACTCACCGATATATGCACTCATGTACTTAGTCACTCACCAGTACATGCACTCATGTACTTAATCATTCACCCTAATACCACTCATGCACTCATTTAATCACCCATGTATACACTCATGCACTCAATCACTCACCCATACACACATTCATACAGATACTATCTCACCCATTCAGCCACTCACACAACCATTTCAAAAACCCATACAACTAATCACACAGCCACTGTGTCACACATACAGTCTCTCACTCTAGCAGTCAGTCACCCATAGAACCACTCACACTAGCACTCATTCACCGATACATCGACTCAAACAACTACTCACTCCCTCATACAGCCACTCACACACCCATTCACTGACCTATACCATTAACCACACACCATTCATTCATTCATTCATTCATTCATTCATTCATTCATTCATTCATTCATTCATTCATTCATTCATTCATTCATTCATTCATTCACACAACCGCTCACATAATCACTCAGTCACATAGAAGGCCAGCCAGATACCTTCTCACTAACCCATACAGCATACTTTATCCTTTTTTTAACCTTGAAAGGTGGTTCTAACAGAACCTTTTTTATGTTTTTTTCGAACTATATTTTTGTGTGATTTTCTAACATTTTGGGGCCGACTACGATGCGGACTGGACAGGCTGCATTGTAATCGGCTGCTCGGTTTAGTTTCTGACAGCTGCATTACAATGTGGGGGGTGGGAAACTAAACTGCCCAGTCTTTCTGGCTGGCTTCCGACAGGCTCAAGAAGCCCATCCGCCGGACCTAACCAGCTCATAAACCCTTGGCCCTTGGGGTTACGATGCACAGTTTCCAGCATGGTTTCCATGCCGACCTATCTGACATGGAAACCATGTTGAAAAGCGTGTTTGCTGGTGCCCAGCAGGCTCCCTTGGATGCGTGCCCACCGGTTGGGGACCGAAGGGGCATCTATGGTGCCCCCTTTTGATCTCTGCTCCACATGGTAGGCAACTTGAGGTGCCTGCCACGGGGTGCAGAAATGAACAGAACTTCTCATTTCCCTATGGTAGCATGCATTACGGGTAGTTTACAGCCGTAATGCATGCTCCCATAAGGAAATGCAGGAATGTGACTGAAAAGTGTTCGGTTGCATCCTGATGAGGCTGTCGGCCTCATCAGTCCGGGACCGAGACGGTGTCAGGCGGACTTAAGTCCACCCGACATTGCAATTAGCCCCTTTGTGTTTGTTTGGGTATTTTATTAAAATAAAACACCGACAATGGGGCAGAAAAAACTGGAAAAAGTAGCACAACAATAGTGCAAACATTAGGATAACTGAAACAAAATTACATTTGTGCTGTTTGGAAGCTTGAAGGCTGGCATCAATGGACTGCTCTCCAGCTGTGATGGTTGTATTGCACTTCATACTGTACATGCCCTTAGATCTTAATTCAGGACCAATGCCAGAACAACACCTTTCAACTTCTGAAGGGACTCTGTCCTGAAACAGATGGTGCAGAAGAGGATGTTGAGGATCACACACCTTATCTCTGCTTCCTTGCACTTTTCAACTGGGTCCAATGGTATGTTTTGGGATGGTATAACATCAATGTAGTACCACACAAGTATTTTTTTATCAAATACTCTTAAGATGGTCTTGCCGCAGAGACAACATTTAACAAATGTGGCTTCCATCTTTGACTCTCCTGAATGAATTGAGAAGATGTCCCATGCAATACCGCCCTTCTTTGGCCCAGACCCTTCATTATTGGAGTCATCCTCTTCCAGCTCCTGCTCTGGCTGCTGTGGCACCTCATCTTCCTGGCTACCTCCTGTTGCCATTTTGCCTTTAAAAAATAGCAAATATGAAATTCTAAAGAGAGTGCTGCAGAAAAATAACATGCAGCTGCTGAGAAAAATGGTAGAATCAATGGAAGATTCATGAATAATAAAAGGGTGGACACTTCCTACAAAGATACCTAAACACAGTCATGTCCAATCATATCTCTTTATTTTCAAGAGACGAGATGTTAGCTATTACCGACATTATTGCTACAGCTGACATCATCATGGAAACCGGAAACATGATTTAAAAGTGGTTTTCTTTGAAAATGACTACAGACAGGAAAGTTTAAATAGTATCTTAGTAATCCACTACTGCCAGACATTGTTTAAAATATCTCTTTACATGTGTTTTACACTTTTCAAAAAACATGCAGTCTACGCAACTTTTCAGCAAAACACGGGAATAAGTATCGCGATGACGTAACAATGACATGGAGGTGATTTTGCGACAATGAAAAAAGAACACAATTAATAATGCATTAAAGATAAGACAAGTAGCAACACAGAGAAATAATACAATAAGTGGGCTATAATGCTTGTATATTGCCCCGGTGACAGACTATCAACTTGTTTCCCAGTACAAAGTAACATAGATGAATACACAATTTCTAAAAAACTGTAGACTCTTCTTAAAAAATTACAATTTGAATCAGATGGTCATGCACATTTTGCATAAATTAAACCCACTTACAGACCTACTCAGAAAGTCAATTATCCACTTGCAAACCTGCACATGGGCACATACAGCCACTTAGAGACCCACTCAGATGCTCATGCACCCACTCTCAGACCCAGTCAAACAGTAATGCACCCAATCGCACACTCATGAACTCACTCACAGACCCACTCAGAGACTTATGCATCCACTCACACCCACTCAGAGACATGTACCCAGTCAAAAACTCATGCACCCTGTCACAGATCCACTCAGACTCACGCACCTACTCACATACGCACTCACAGACTGATGCAGTCAGTGACAGACCCACTCAGAAATGTATGCATTCATTTACAGACCCACTCAGAGACTCATACACTCACTCACACCCACTCAGATACTCTCTCAGACACTCATGCCCCCACTCAAACAGTCACAGACTTACTCAGAGTCACGCACCCACTTCCACACCCAGTAAGACACTTATGCAGCCTCTCCCAGACCCTCTCTGTTACTCACACACCCACTCACACACCAACTGAGACACTCACACACTCACTCACACACCCACTCTCAAAGGGTAAAGGTTGCACTTAGGTATTTAAATGAAAAAACATTAGCAATTCACTGAAAAAAACAAAGGTACAGGGACAATATAGTTAGGAAATAGAATCTTAAAAATCGTAGAAATTCACTGAAAAAACAAAGGTTACAGGAATGTTATAGTTGGGAAATTGAAATAAAAAAAGTATTAGAAATTCACTGAAATAAACAAGGGTTACAGGGGCGTTATAGTTAGGCTCACATTTCATTTGTACAAAACCAGAAAAATTCAGCAGTTATAGTTACCTGAGCTAACTATAACTTACTCCCGCGCAATGCACTTCTTATAACTGCACATATCATATTAGGCATGACATGGTCAGTGACAACACTGACGACATCTCAAATAACATCACTGATTAAATCATCCACAGAACCACTGACACACTGACCTACACCACCATACATCTCATACACCCACTCCCACACCCACACAACCAATGACATACACATTCACAGACCCATACAAACACTCACACACCAACTCGCTGATCATTTGAGCAACTCACACATCAACTCACCCAAACAGCCACTAATGCAACCAGTAACTCACATATACAGCCACTCATGCACCTACTCACTGACCAATTGAACCACTTACACAGTCAGACATATAGACATAGACACACTTACACACCCACTCATACACCCATACATCCCCTCAAACACTGAATCAGTCATACATACAGCTACTCACATACCTAGTCACTCACCCATACACTCTCTCACACAGCCACTCTCTCACCCCTACAGTTACTCAGACACCCACTCACTTACTTATACATACACTAACACATAAACTCACTCATCTATACAGTCACTGAGACAAGCACATACTCTCCCATATAACCTCTCTCACACTCACTTACCCATGCAGCCATTCACACACCCATTCACTCACCCATACAGCCATTCACACACACATTCACTCACTCACACATGCATTACACACCCACTCATGCACCCATACAGCCATTCATGTACCCTCTTGCTCACCCATACATACACATATGTACCTGCTCAGTCACCCTTACAGCCACTCACACACCCTCTCATTCACCAATTACAGCCACTAAGACACCCGCACACTCAATCATACAGCTACTCATTCACCCTCTAATTCACCATTATAGCCACTTACCAATGCACTGACTCACCCATAATTATACTGGCTCACACAGTCACTCGCTCATGTATACAGTCTCTCATATACCCACTCTCTCTTATATACAACACTTACACACCCAATCACTCACCCATACAGGCACTCCAATAGCCAATTACCTTAGTATATGTGTTTAACACTCTGTGACTTTTCAAAAACACTCACAATCACTGGATGATGTAATTTGCAGTGGCAGCTCCTCCGCTAAGGCAGAGGAGCGTCACCCCACTGCCAGGAGCAGCAAAGAAAGGAAAAAATAAAATTATAATAATGGAATGTTATTAATTTTTTATTTTTTCCTCCTGCTGTGGCAGTCCGTGAGGGGATGGTGCAACGCTGGAGGGGAGAAGTGGTAGACACTCCTCTTCTGTGTACAATGACTGTTTGGTTGGCCCTATCAGGCTGCCCAAAACAGTCATGTGCACTCCCCTGTTCTCAATGCAGGCTGCATTACAGCCTGCATGGAGAACATGCCCACCTCTACAGCCCCTGGCTGAACACTGTGTCATGGTGCTCAAGCCAATCACAATGCTCCATTAGAGCATTGGGATTGGCTTAGGGGCGGAAGCCTGGCTACCTGCTTCGTGTTCTTACCTGGAGTTGGACACAGGTGAGCAGGAGAAAAGACACAGGACCCAGCAGCGGCAAGGTACGATTTTTTATTATTATTATTTTTAAAGCCAAGCCCCCCCACACACCCTCCCCCATGCTTGCCACCCCTGGTGATTTGAGATCTCATCAGTGATGTCATTTTAGATGTGATCAGTGATGTCATGATCGATGTCATTGACCATGTCATGAGTGATTTAATATGTTTGGTCATAAGTAGTGCATTGCGGGGGCGTAAGTTATAGGTAGCTCAGTTAACTATAACTGCTAAAATTCTCTGGTTTTGTATGAATTAAATGTGAACCTAACTCTAAAGTCCCTGAACCCTTATTTTTTTCAATACATTTCAAAGTATATATATATATATATATAGTCACTGAAAAAACCATAGGTTTCAGGCACGTTATAGTTAGGAATTAGCATTTAAAAAACCTTAGAAATTCACTGAAAAAACTATAGGTTTCAGGGGCGTTATAGTTAGCTGGACTTTTCACTCGTACAAAACCATTGAAATCCCCCCTGTTATAGTTAGTTCAGCTAACTATAACTTGCGCGCCCGCAATGCACTGCTGATGACGTCACATATTACATCACTCATGACATGGTCAGTGACATCACAGATGACATCTCAAATGACATCACAGATGACATCACTGATGACATCATCCAGTGAATGTGTGTTTTTCTGAAAATTACATATGTTTTATATATGTATATCTCAAGGTCGATGGAAGAATAAATGGGTATATAAGTGTCTAAATGGATGATTTCTTTATGAAAAATTGATTGTATAACTGACTGATTAAGTGTATCTTAGTGAATACATGGCTTAGTGCGTAATGTTTAAATATGTAAATATCTGTATCAGTCTCTCACTTTGTGTATGAGTGGCTGCATGGGTTGGTAAGTAGCTACATGAGTGTTTATATAGGTTATTAGTTGGTTTTTCGAGTATCAGTATGAGTGTCTGAGTGTCTGTATGGTTCGGTGGGGGGTATTACGTAGTGCATAGGTGCATTAATGAGTGACTCACTGTTTGTATGTGTTGAAGACAGCATGTGTGCAGGACTGTATGGGTGGATGAGTGTGTGCATGGGTGTGTTAGTGAGTGAATGACTGTCTCAATAGTGTCTTTATGAGTAACTACATATGTTTTAAACTTGTATATGTGACTATTGGTGTATATAAGTGAGTATATGTGAGAGTGAGAGATTGAAAGAGTTCCTGTATGAATAAGTATGTGTTTCTATAAGTGTTTGTTGAAAAGACTAAGTATGTGTAAGTTTCTGGAGAAGTAAGTGTGGTGGTATTTGTATAACTGTATATGCAAGTAAATGGATGTTTGATTCTTTATTAGCATGAGTGACTATGTGTGTGAGTAACTCTATGGATGAGTGGCGTTGTGTAACAGGATGTATAGGTGTATGAGTACATATGATGAGTGAGTACATGTATGAGTGACTGTATAGGACTGTTGGTGAATGAGTGGATGTGTATGTGGATCTTAGAATTACAGAATAGGTTGTTGTAACTGATATTGGTATGTCCATTGTTTTGAAATTTTTAGTTTCTATTTTTGAATGTGTGTATCAAAGGTTATATTAGGGGGAGAGGAGGTCTGCCTCTCAATCACAAGGATGATGTCATCAGTGATGTCATTTGAGATGTCATCAGTGATGTCATGAGTGATGTCACTGACCATGTCATGAGTGATGTAATATGTGACGTCATCAGCAGTGCATTGCGGGTGCACGAGTTATAGTTAGCTGAACTAACTATAACGGGGGAATTTCAATGGTTTTGTACGAGTGAAAGGTCCAGCTAACTATAACGCCCCTGAAACCTATGGTTTTTCCAGTGAATTTCTAAGGTTTTTTTAAATGCTAATTCCTAACTGTAACGTGCCTGAAACCTATGGTTTTTTCAGTGAATTTCAAAGGTTTTTTAAATGCTAATTTCTAACTATGCCTACAGAGATAGGACATGTGAAGAAAGAAGAAAAAACGCACAGAAAGAAAAAAAAGAAATGCAGAAAGAAGCAACAGAAGTCCTCAAAGACGAAGAAAAGTGCAGGAAGAAGGATAACGTGCAGAAAGAACAAACAGAAGAGCAGAAAGAAGCCTTGTTGCAAAATCATCCTGTACCCTCAACTTTTTCAGTCGGATACTGGTGGTAACTGAATCTGACTAACCAGTCCTAGAGCCAGTGCTATGTTAAAAGACACTCAGAATACAGTGAAAACACCTACATACACTAGGGAACACTATGCGTTGGGGTCCCCCTGTGATCAGCATGACCTCCTCTGTAAGCCCCTAGTATATAATAGGGCAGGGGATTAAAACTACCTCTTAAAACGCGCCACAGGGCGTGTTTGCACACATCCCCTCAGGCCCCGTCCCCTCACTTCCCCACTGTATAAACACGCCCTGTGGCCGTTTTAAGTTGGGAGATTAAGTCCCCTTGAATCCTGAGGGTCCCTAGGGTCCAACTAGACCACTAGATACCTCCAGTAAGCGCCACAGAGCTGCGTTGCAGAGAGATGTAAAAAGGGGCACGGCCTAGACCACCTCTCTGCAATGCAGCGCAGTCGCGCTTACTGGAAGCACCTGGTGGGCTAGTTGGCCCCCAGGGTCCCTCAGGATTGAAGGGGAATTATTTCCCCAACTTAAAACGCACCACAGGGCTTGTTTACACACGTTAACTCAGGACCCGTCCCCTCCCTTCACCACTGTGTAAACATTATTATTTTATTTTTTTCAGAAGGATGGCTGTGTGGCCCCCCCTTCTTTTTCTAATTTACTGGCCCTGGGGACCCCATCCCCCAGGGCCTGCACCCTAATCTTTTTTGTTGAAAAAATTAATTTGGCCCTCCCAAGGAATTAATCGGCCCCGGGGACCCCAACCCCCGGGTCATGGCCTTTTTTTTTTTTATTCTTTAGGAGGGGAGCTGCGTTGCCCCCCTCCTCAGGCCACTTATGGCCTCGGAGACCCTATCCTCCGGGGCCAGCCTTTGTTTTTTATTATTTAAAAAATGTATATATTTATAGAAATACCTAGGACATGCTGGACAAACCGTATTTACCTATCACCATGACGATTTGCGTGATATTCATTAAAAGGCGACTATGCATAGAATGAATCCACATGGAATGTATTTACACCGCTAGTGAAGCTCTGACGTGTCTGACGCCCTACCGTGCCTAATCCCGGCGCCCCCACCGGTGGGTACTCTCCAAGTAGACACCCTTATTGTTTATTTATACAAACATGGGTAGCTATTGACGGGCACATTTAATATACACGCACACCAAGCCATTCAAAGGGGATTCAACAAAAATTCGACCAGACTATGCAAGAAACCCCCTCACGGTTAATAAAACACACATCCACCGCCGGATGTGTAATACTTTTTATTTTACGCTCTGGAAAGGAGACGAACCTCGCTTGAGAGTCACAGCGTGCTCCTGGCTGAGCCCAATGCTGTGTTACACCCACCAGTGCCCGCCGAGTGCCTCACACCTCTGTGTTGTATTCCACCAGCTAGTGCGTGTGCTCTGACACTCTCTAGCCCATGTGCACTGTAACACCACCCCGTGAATATGTCATGCCACACTTGCCTTCGCACGGGTTGTATTGCCCCATCTAACGTGCCTTCCTCGATGCCTATGATACAACGTACAGCGCTATGCCATACATAATACAATCTGGGATCCATATCTTTGTCACAGTGCATATGCAACGTTACACTCCCCGGCACATATTTTATATTACAACTTTAGAGACTAGTTAGGTTACACAACACTGCCCTGTGCATATTACACTCCAAGGCGCATATCGCATAGCACGCGCTAGTGCCTGTGCTATCTCGCGCTCTCCAATGAATCTGTCATTGCGCACAATGTATTGCGTATTATATTTCACGCCCAGGTTCATCTTATATCACACTTTTTGGTGCATAGTTTATATCTTGTTTTCATTTTCAATCGTGCTCTCAGGACTATGTTCTATACAACACTGCGTCCACCTACCCTTTTCACGGGCATTACATTTTGCGATTGGGGGGTGGAGGGTCAGGGGGTGTTTCTGCCAAGTGAGCCCGGAGTCACAGTCACAAACGTCCTCTTCTTCCTGAATAAAAGTGAGATTATGCTGCATACTTGTTCATATTTTAAGTAGTTCGCACAGACACACATTTTAAAAACAATAAAGTTCCTAATACCCACCTTCTCTGAACAGTTAGCTTGCTGCCCCATCCAGCTCCTCCCTATCCTCTGTTGTCTGAATCCATGGACTAGCCTCCTCCCTCCTGCCATGCATGGTCTGATGTGCTGCCACTGCCCTCCATTTAGCATGATGTACCAGTCCACTCCTCCTGCCCTTCATTGCCCAATTCTATGGCCCATCATTGACCTCCTGCTTAGCCTCTGTGCTTAGCTTGTTGCCCCTATTCTCCTTCCCCGTGCCCTCCGATGTCTTTGTGCATGCCCCTGCTCCATCCTTTTTGCCCACCATGTTCCATGGACCTGCCACTCCTATCTACTCTGAGTGTCCTGTTGAGCTGCCACTCCCCTCCCACCTGCCTAGCATTGTCAGATGACTGTAACCTGTCCCTGCCACCTCCACCCTGCCTGTCCACATGCCATGCCCCTATCCCCTTCCTCCTGTCCTCCATGGTCCATTTTACTTCCACACCCTTCTGCCCTCCCTGGTCTGTTGTGCTGCAACTGCTCCTCTTGCCTGCCCCGCGCGGTCTGTTGTGAGGCCCCTTCCCCTGAACTCTCTTGTCTGTGCCCAGGTCCTGACCCTCCCTTCTATCCTATTGGTCCTTTTTGCATGCCCCTGCACCTTCATTCTTCCCCATCATAGCCATTGTGCTGCCACTAACCCTCCTGCTTGCCATGCATGGTCTTCTGTGTTGCCATGGCCCTTCCCACCTTCCCTGTGTGGTCAGCTAGCTGCCCCTGACCCCCTCCCACCTTCCCTCCATGGTCTGTGTGTATGCCATCATAGTCTCATTGTTGCTCTCCATGTGTGTCTTTTTACTAGTGCTCAACCTGCCTGACCCTCATGGTCATCTTGCTGCTCCTGCCCTGCCCCCTTGCCCCCAGCCCTCTGTTTCCATGTGCAGACCCCTATTCCCTCCCTCCTGGCTTGTCTGTTCCATTGTAATGCCCCTGATCCGTCCCTCCTGCCCTTTATGGTCTGTTATGCTGCAGCTTTCTCTCCTGTCTGTCCATTATGGTCAGCTAGCTACCATTGCCTCTTTCCCCTCTGTTCTCTGTTGTCCATGTGCATGGTCCTGTCCCCTCCCTATTGCTTTCTATGGATTGTTGTGCTGCACTCCCGTCCCGCATGCGCTGTGTGGTGTATTGTGCTGCTGCAAACCCTGATGCCTGCCCTGTAGGGTCAGTTTGGTGCACCTCTCCATGTCCCTCCTGTCCTCTGTTATCCAAGTCCATGTCCCTACCCCAATTCCTCCTGCCCACCATGATCCAATGTACCATACGTGCGAACATTTTGAACTTGGTAAGAGGGAGATTGTGAAAAAAACTGGGGTATTGATTTTCCCCTTTGAGTTACATTGAAAAAGAGGAGATTGTAGACAGGAGACAGATCAAATAAAGCCCATTTGAGCTTAAAAACATTGGACGTTTCCTGACTGAAACAGGTCTGTTGGCATGTATGGTTGTACTACAACTGCCTCTTCCTTCTGCCCACAATGGTCTATTATATTGCCACAGCCTCTCTTGCCAGTCCTATATTGTTGGTTTGTTGCCCCTGCCCCCCTTTCCACTGCCCTCCATAGTCTGTTGTGCTGCCACTGCCCTTCCTGCCTGCCCAGTGTGGTCAAATTGTTGAATCTGCACTCTCCTACCTGCCTTCAATTTTCAGAGTCCGTGCCCCTGGCCTCTGCCTCTCAACAGTATCCCAATGAACCACTAGATTGCTAACATTCTATATTTATTACAAAAGTGTGGAATGCCTGACGTCATCTTGATGTAATCAAAACTGTAATACCTAGAGTATTTCCTTTAGAAATTACATATATGAGAGGGTCTTATTTGCATCAAAATTATGGTTAGTGCTCTAAAAAACTAAAATGAGGACATATTTTCTGAGTTTTCAAATAGCGACAAAGAACTTTTATATTATTTGTAATCTTTATGTTTTTTTATCCAGTTGACCACTTGATTAAATGTTGCACCTAGGAGAGAGGATGTGGTGTTACTTCCAGAGCTGCAGACTTTGCAATTGGGGAACCAGGTTGGAGTTTCTGCTTCAGCTCAACATTCTGTGATTCTGGTCAAATCACTTAATCTCCCCATGTCTACAACCAAAATGAATTTGATCTTGTGTGATGTAACCAATGATCATGTAAAGCACTCCAATACCTGACAAGTCTGCACTATATAAAACTGCAAATACACAAACAATAAGTGTTTTGCACACTTCTGTCATTGGGCTACATGTGGGTTACATCTGGGTGATATTTGTGCTGCATTTGGGCTCTTTTGTCTCTGGTGGCCATCTTGGGAGATTTATTTGTTATGAAGTTTCCTAATTTCCACATTTACTGCAGTCTCCTCAGTGGGAATACTTTCAGTTTTTTATTTTGGTTCCATCAAGAAGGCATTCAGATGTGTCACACATTTGCCATAAATTCTGAATGCTAGCGCTCTAGTTGCTCATTAGATCACTGTAGTAAAACTACTGCTCACCAGGGAAGTCTGCTGCTGGTATTCAAAGTGCATGTTTCAGTCTGCATGTCAGAATTTTTTCATGAAATAGAAGAGGATTTGAGAAGTCAAAATGTGCCCTAATTTTTCTTTCTGCAGAACTAATCATAATTTCTTTGGCAAAATGGACCCCCTCATTTTGTTCCTTTGTAAATTAAATGTTTTACGTGTTACCACTTTATTCCAATCAAGATGGCTTCAGGTGTACCATACTTTTGTCATAAGTAAGACTGTTAGCGCTCTAGTTGTTCTCTAGTTGTTCGTTAGAACACTCTGGGACATTCAGTCATTGGGCTATACTTGGGCTACATCTGGGTGATATTTGGGCTACATTTGGGCTCTTTTGTCTCTGGTGGCCATCTTGGGAGATTTATTTGTTATGACGTTTCCTAATTTCCTGCAGTATCCTCAGTAGGAAATACTTTCAGTTTTTTACTTTAGTTCCATCTAGAAGGCATTCAGATGTGTCACACATTTGCCATAAATTCTGAATGTTAGCACTCTAGATGCTCATTAAATCACTGTAGTAAAGCTACTGCTCACCAGGGAAGTCTGCTGCTGGTATTCAAAGTGCATGTTTCTGTCTGCATGTCAGAATTTTTTAATGAAATGGAAGAGGATTTGAGAAGTCACTCAAAATGTGCCCTAATTTTTCTTTCTGCAGCACTAATCATACTTTCTATGGCAAAATGAACCCCCTCATTTTGTTTCTTTTTAAATTAAATGTTTTAAGAGTTACCACTTTATTCCAACCAAGATGGCTTCAGGTGTGCCGTACGTTTGTCATAAGTAGGACTGTTAGCGCTCTAGTTGTTCTTTAGAACACTCTGGGACGCTGCAGTAGAACAAAAAGGAATCAACTGACAGTCTCTGCCCTTGTTGGATGTACATGTTTTACTGAGAATGTCAGACTTCATTCTCACAAGACTGAGAAAGATAATGTGAATGTTATCAGTGATGTCACTGACCATGTCATGAATGATGTAATATGTGACATCATCAGCAGTGGATTGCGGGCGCGCGAGATGTAGTTTATTACAACTAACTATATCGGAGGAATTTCAATGGTTTTGTACGAGTAAAATGTCCAGCTAACTATAACACCCCTAACACCTATGTTTTTTTCAGTGAATTTCTAAGGTTTTTTAAATGCTAATTCCTAACTATATCACGCCTGAAACCGATGGTATTTTCAGTGAATTTCAAAGGTTTTTTAAATGCTAATTCCAAACTATATCAGGCCTGAAACCTATGGTTTTTTCAGTGAATTTCAAAGGTTTTGTAAATGACAATTTTTAAATGTATTAATTTTTATATTTATTTTTTTATACTGATTTACTACATTTTTTCAACTATTTATTTTTAGATATTTTATTTTTTTAATTACATTATAATTACATTATACATTACATTACAAAATATACTTTCTCAGAATGAATTACTTTAGTTTAAATACTTTACAAATAGGCAATAGACTTTTAAGTACAGTAGTTACAGTTGTTGCAATGGGCAACACAATTTCAAACACAATGCAACATTGAGCTCAATGTGAATTTCTAGCTAAATGCAATTAGTTACTTTATGGATTACTTTTCTAACCACAGGACTGGATCCTAGATTCAGTCCTTGGACATCTCCTATAAACTGTTGAGTAAAAGCGTTTTGGTTACAGTAGTGATTTTTAAGGAATATTATTGTATTTTAAAAGTTGACACTAAATTTTTTTTCACATAGAATCACCAATGTTATCCTATGGCAGAAAATTCACTTAGCAGGTAAGTAGTGTTATCGTTACTTTTCCTTACTCAGTGGTGGATCCTGGATCCACCACTGGTGAATCTCCTGTAAATAGTTGAAAGAATGCGTTTAAGTCATACAGGTGCTTTTTAGGAATATTTTTAGTTTGTGAAAATAGACACTCCGAAACTTTTCTGGTGAAAACCAGACAATGGATTCCTATGGAAGGAAATACAAATTACTGGTAAGTACGGTTAGAATTACTTTTCAGGGTCAGTGCTGGCCTAAATGCTGCAGCACTGGGTTCTCTCCTGATAACAGGTGAGTAAATCGGAATTCGTTGTTCAGATGATTTTAGGTGAATATTTTAAAGTTCCAAAACTCCACATTTAGAAGAATTTCCAAGTGAAACTAGTCAATGTTAGCCTATGGATGGAAATTACTGGTAAGTACGGTTAGAATTACTTTTCAGGGTCAGTGCTGGGCTAAATGCTGCAGCACTGGGTTCTCTCCTGATAACAGGTGAGTAAATCGGAATTCGTTGTTCAGATGATTTTAGGTGAATATTTAAAAGTTCCAAAACTCCACACTTAGAAGAATTTCCAAGTGAAACCAGTCGATGTTAGCCTATGGAAGGAAATTCAAGTTACTGGTAAGTATGGTTAGAATTACTTTTCAGGATCAGTACTGGGCTCAAAGATGCAGCACTGAGGTCTCTCCTGATAACAGATGAGTAAATCAGAATTTGTAGTACATCCAGTAAGCGCCACAGAGCTGAGTAGCAGAGAGATGTAAAAAGGGGCACGGCCTGCACCACCTCTCTGCAACGCAGCGCAGTGGTGCTTCCTGGAAGCACCTGGTGGGCTACTTGGCCCCCATGGTCCCTCAGGTTTGAAGTGGAAATTTTTCCCCAACCTAAAAAAGGGCGTGTTTGCACACATCACGTCAGGCCCCGTCCCCTCCTTTCACCACTGTGTAAACGCGCCCTGTCACCGTTCTAAGTTGAGAGATTAAGTCCACTTCAATCCTAAGGGTCCCGAGGGTCAAACTAGCCCACTAGGTGCCTCCAGTAAGCACCACAGAGCTGCGTTGTAGAGAGGTGTAAAAAGGGGCGTGGCCTCTGAACACCTGTCTGCAACGAAGCTCCCTGGTGCATACTGGAGATACCTGTTGGGCTATTTGGCCCGCAGGGACCCTCAGTATTGAAAGAGAATTAATTCCCCAACTGAAAACGTGCCACGGTGCGTGTTTGCACAGTAGTGAAGGAAGGGGGCGTGGCCTGAGGTGACATGTCTGCAAACACGCCCTGTGGCGCATTTTGAGTTAGAGAATTCATTTCTCCTCAATCCTGTGGGTCCCTGGGGGCCAACTAGCACACCAGGTACCTCCAGTGTGCGCCAGGAGTCTGCGTTGCAGAGAGGTGTTCAGAGGCCACGCCCCTTTTTACAAAACTCTGCAACGCAGCTCCGTGGCGCTTACTGGAGGTACCTGGTGGGCTAGTTTGCCCCCAGGGACCCTCAGAATTGACCAGGAATTAATTCCCCAACTTAAACCGTGCCACAGGGTGCGTTTGCACACATGTGAACTCAGGCCCCACCCCCTCCCTTCACCACTGTGCAAACGTGCCCCGTGGCGCGTTTTAAGTTGGGGGATTAACTCCCCTTGAATACTAAGGGTACCTGGAGTCCAACTAGCCCACCAGCTACCTCCACTAAGCGCCACAGAGCTGCGTTGCAGAGAGGTGTAAAAATGGGTCATGGCCTCAGAACACCTCTGTGCAATGCAGCCCCCTGGCGCATACTGGAGGTTCTGGTGGGCTAGTTGGCCTCCAGGGACCCCCAGTATTCAAGGGGAATTCGTTCCCCATCTGCAAACGTGCCAGGGGGCGCGTTTGCAGAGTGCAGCAAGGAGGGGGCGTGGCCTCCGGCGCAATGCGGTATTTCTTTTTTTAAGAACGGGGGCTGTGTAGCCCCCCTTCTTTTTCTAATTTTTGGGCCCTGGGGACCCCATCCCCCAGGGCCTGCCCCCTAAGTTTTTTAAACAAATTTAAAAAATTGGGAAGGGGGCCGCGCGGCCCCCCTCCCGAGGCCTTAGTCAGCCTCGGGGACCCCATCCACCGGGGCATGGCCCTTTTTTTTATATTATATTTTAGGCGCGGGGCTGCCTTGCCGCCTTCCTTATGGCCCCGGGGACCCCATCCCCCAGGGCTAGCCTTTGTTTTTTAAAAAGAAAATTATAATTTGAGGAGGGGGCCACGTGGTGCCCCTCCCGGGCCACTAATAGTCCCAGGGACCCCATCCTCTGGGGCTGGCCCTCTCCGTTGGGGACCGTGGGGGGGTCCCCAATCCCCCCACGGTCCCGCCGGCTTCCCGCCTCCTGCGGGAGCCGGCATTGCTTTTCCACACGGGTAGCAGCTAACATGCTGCTCCCCCTGTGGAAAAGCAATCTGCTTTACTATTTGGAAGAGAGAGCAGGTTTCCCTGCTCCCTCTTCCAAATAGCAAAGCAGTTTGCTATGGCAGGGTGGGACCCGCGAGGCTCCCGCCCTGCCAGAGCAAACTACAGTGTCCCGGGGGTGAGCACCCCGGGACACTGCAGGAGCCGGCACTAGGGGGTGACGGTCCCCAGGGCCCTCGGGGGCTCCAGGAGGGGGGCCACGTGGCCCCCCTCCCACCTTCTTCAAAGCCCTGGGGGTGGTGGTCCCCAGGGCTGGGGGGTCCATCATGGATCCCCCAATTTACATATATAGAGCCCCAGGGAGGTGGCGGTCTCCGGGGCTTGTGGGGGGGTTCAAGCCCCCACCACTCAGGAAATTCGCGCTGGTTGCACAGATGTTGCAGATTTTTTTTTTTTTTAATGCTTTTTTTGGTCCTGGTTGTCCTTGTAGGACCCACTGAGCAGGCCTAGGGGGTCAGGGTGTTTCTACCCAGCCCCCTTTTCGCGTTTTGAGCGTTTGTTTCTTAGGTTTCTTGTGCCTCTGTTCTACCGAGGCACAAGATGGCTGCCAACACGTCCTGATTTGGAGTGTTGACAGCCAATTAGAATACAGCTCGTGAACGGCAGGGTGAGCTTAGGCTGCGCTTAGGGTACGCGGACCCTCCAAAGCCATAGATATATATGTACTTTCAAATGTCATTTTCTCAGGAACTACTGAACGGATTTACACCATTTAAGCAAAAGGCACGAGTCTGAACTAAGGACTACCTCTTTGCCAAATTTGGGTTAATTCCGTTCAGCAGTTCAGGCTGTAGCTGCGGCTAAAGGTCCTATGGGAAATTGCATGGGGAAAACACGTTTTGGGATCCCTTTTTTTCTCGGCCCCCGCTTGATGAATCACTGTGAAACTTTCAGGATAGGAGCGGACCGGAGCTGGCCAAAAGTTTTGAAAATGTTGTGAAGATTCGTCAATCGGCGCCAAAGTAGAATGTTGCAGATTTCCTATGGAAAATAGGTCCTAACTATATCTACCTACTGGCGGCCACCAGTAGGTAATATATAAATACATATATACATATATATATATAGAGAGAGAGAGAGAGAGATAGATACATATATAATAGATAGTTAAAAATGAGTACATAAAGGCAATGACTGCCATCTAGTGGTGTTTCAGTGAATTACCATCTTAAATATTCTCGTCTCTATTATTAAAGAGCCAATCGTTTCGTCTTGTGGGATATTTTAAAAACGTTTCCAAGCCTGAGTAATACAAACGGGAGGTGTTTCTTTCACACAGGGAATTTTCAGCTAAATATAATGAACCAACTGTATGCATGGCTGCGATTCATCCAATGACTGTCCTTGTTGTGTTACGGTAGCTGGCGTTGCTATTACTGCACATTGAACCGCAGTGTATGCTCCTCCTCCCCCAACAACCGCACACAACAAGCAACACACGGGCATTAGCAGTGGAAGGTTCCCTTGTACCCAGAGTACAGGAACACACACGGGCATCTGCAGTGCAGGCTTCCATTCCCCTCACAGGGAGCAGACATATTGGCTGACGGCATTGCAGTAGCTTAGTAACATTAGCCCCCGCAGCCCCAGCGGTGAGTGGTCCCCTAGCTCCAGGGGCCCCCCTCTAGCACGTGTGACGAGCCCCTGGCCTGGGAGCTCCTGACTGGGGCTCCTCCATGTACTTTGTAGTGTGTCCCTTAGAGTTTGGTTTGGCCACTGGGGCATATTAGGGAGAGCAGAATCTGCAAATCACACAGCACATACAACAGAATCAAAACCCCCTTAACATAGAACACACACATCAAGCCTCCTTAACATAGAACACACACATCGACACACAAAGAACGGGCGCCATGTGTCATTAGTAGTGTGCCACATTTTAAACAAAATAAGTACGAGAACGCGAAGTTTTTTGAACATCAAGGCTGCCTAATCATCATTTTATCTCTTCTCCTTCGACTAACCTTACTATATCTCTTTATATCAGTCTTTCAGGTCCGATTTCATCCCTTCATTCTCCCCGTTTCATGTCTTTTCTATCGGACACTGCCTCCTTCTCGCTTTTCTGTATTTCTATCTCTTTCTCTGGATCGCATTGGGTGATTCATAGCAGAAAACAGCGCTAACCGCATCCACACACATTCCAACCGCACCTGCAGGCTTTTATACAGATAGTTCAGTGAAAGGCGGTGCTTATAGCCAGATGAAAATGGCATTGGCCCTGAAGGAGGCTAAGATGCGCAAATAATGCTCGTTCATAACATGCGCAGCTTTTATCACTAGGGGCGCGGGCTTAGGCCTAATTGTTCTAACTTAAAATAATGTCAAAATATCGGCAGTCATTAATATCACTTTATTGTGATCATGGAATATTTTATATCAGGTAAGAATATCATATTTTTCTTATTTTCTAATGTTGTAGTTAATACCAGGTTTTTAAACATTGTATACAAACGTTTTATTATTATTATTAACTTTTTTTTATCACTGTATAATGTATGTTATTATATTATTTCGTAATATTTTAGGAGTGTTTTGTATGGTTAGTGGGTAAAGTGGAAAAATTGTTCAACGTTTTTTGTTTTTTAGATTGTTTTTTTAAATGTTACATTATTTTATAATTGGTGTCTTTAATTACATGTTTGTCATCTATACATATTAATAACAAATGGTTTATATCGTTTTAAATTATATATTTTAAATTCATGTTGATTGATCTTTTTAAAAGGCTATCCTTTTTAATTTGTATTTCCAATTAAACAATTTAACAATAAGTAAAGATCCACTACTCAAACAAAGCACAGCGAAAAACAAATCGTTTGAGTTGTCAGTATAATAATTAATTATGAACACGTTATTTTATCAGAGCAAACCCCCCAGAGTATTTGTAAACCTGAATGATTTGTGGGCAGAGAAAAGATTAGTAAATTGCAAGTTATATGTGTGAAAATCATCAAACTTTCACTTGCTCTTCCTCTTGTAGGTCTAAAGGCTGGGACACACAAAGTCTGATAACTGTCCAAAATAATATGTTCCATACACCAAATTTCCTGCAGCAATATAAAATCTATTTTTTTTCTCACAAAGGAAAGCTAGTCCTCATCTTCAAATTTAGATAGCAAACCTGATATTCAAATCCCAGTCGTCGCCACTTTTGTAATGAAGACTCTCGTGTTGCTTGTTGGAAACATGTAGTTTAATTAGGACTGACATCCATCTTAGAAGGGGCCTCAGGAGCAACTGACTCCTTTAGAATCCAGCAGCTACCATCAGCACTCTAATTCCATGAGCTCATCACATTCCATTACACAGCATAGAGAAACACCTTACCACAGGAATGTATCAAGCTTAATATCTAACCTTGAAGAATAACTTTAATGGGACTCCTGAACTACAGTCTCTTGAGGAACTGGATTTGGTGGTGGGCATTGCCCGGTTGTCAGGCTGTGAGGCCCCTTTTAAGGAGAACCCAGCAGAGGATAGAGCGGCAGTGATACCAAGTACTGTAGAAACTGACTGAGGTCTGTCAGTAAGGGGTTCGATCCAGTTGTTAGCATTTATCAAATCCCTTCAGCCCCAATCGAGTCAGTCCATATCCAAATGATTAGCCAGTGGCGGCTCCTCTGCTATGGTGGAGGAGTGCCAAGTAGAAACAGAAAATGATAATAACTTAGTTATTATCATTTTATGCTTCGTGTCCTGCTTCTTTGTGGGCAGGTGGGCAGGGCTGCTCCGCTGTCGGAGCAGGGGAGGAGTGATTTGCCAACTCCTAAGTGCACAATGACTGCTTGGTCGGCCCTCTAGGGCCGCCCAAACCAGTTATGCACACTTTCCCTGTTCTCCATGCAGGCTGCATTACAGCCTGCATGGAGAACATGCCCACCCCTCCAGCCCCTGGCTGAGCGCCGTGTCACGGTGCTCAGACCAAACACAAGTCTGCATTGCAGCATTGTGATTGGCTTCGGAGCCTGGCTGCCTGCTTCCTGTTCCTGGAGTCTGAGGCAGGAGAGCAGGAGCAGAGACGCAGGACCCGGCCTCAAGGTAAGTACATTTTTTTGTTATCCACCCATGGGACCCCTACAACTCCTGCCACAGTGACCCTCCACACCCGCCCCGCCACGCCACTGATAGCAGTGAATACTATGTCCTTTCGTGCAGGGCATTAGCCTGAGACTTGAACTGAGAATTTAGAGCCTGACGCTTTATTAGATGTGTGCAAAAGAAGCCTATAGGCAAAAGACATATATTTCTCTATACCAGATGACTGACGATGCATGGAGAGCAACCATCTGACTAGGATCGGCTGTCTGACGTTTATAATGGCACAATCACCTCGAAATAGCTTTGTTGTTGGCCCAATCCAGTCTACTCTTCACACCAGGAGAATGTTATTATAGTCCTAGACATTAAAAATTGTCTGTCTTATAAGCTACATTTACTGAAATATGGCACTCTCCTCCCCTCTTCCTAGCGCTGGCGCTGAAATTAGCTGCCGTGTACCACAGAGAAACCTTTGCGCCTTAGTGCAAGGGTATCTCTGTGAGTCAAGCATAGGTTTTGTACTGAAAGGACACCCTTCCAGTACAAAATACTATGCTTATACTAATTTTAAACATGTTCCCAATTTGTATGTGAGCTGTACAGTGCAGCACACATGCGAAGTTGGAAAATAAAGGAGAAAAAAAGCATTTCTCCTTCATAGCACCTGGTTGAAGGGTGTGCTATTTTCTGATGCTTAACCCTGTCTACAGTATTTACTAAATTGAGTTAAGCATCAGAAACCTTGGGTGGTTGCATGGGAACGCCCATACACCACCCAAGGTACGCCCCCTTGGCGCTAAGTAATGCAAAGCAGCGCTATGTGCTGCTTCGCGTTACTTTCACAAAAATCAGATACAAATATTTTGTGCCAATTTGCATCACTTTTGTGATGCAAATACGTTGTAAAATCTTAGTAAATCTTTCCCTTTGTTTTTTAGCTGGGTAACAGACTCCTATTTTGATTCTTCTAGCTTCAGCACACTGGTCAGAACAACAACAGAAGGGCAACTTTCTGGGGGAAGGTTTCTGCCTGGCAGGGAATGATGAAGTCTAGAGCTGGGTGTAGAGCTCGGTTAAGTAGAATCAGATGCAGTGGGTGATCTGGCGACAGCATCAGGTATAGAGACCCTCACAGCAGACCTACAACAAGATTTCCAAGAGTATTCGATGCTTGAACAGAAGAGCTCTTCAGCATATTTGGCTTTAACATAGACCATGTCAAAGAAGCAGGTGCACTAGAGGAGGACACCTCTGTGGGAGGTGGACTAATATGATGTTAGCAGAATTTGGTAATTTTTGCAATATCGACTTTGAATTTGTTCAGTTTAGCTAGTAGAGGTGAAAATCATTTATCAAAGGCAGGGCCCACATTGAATTGTCAAAAGTATGAGAGGGGTGTGGATTGCCTTCACGACCAAAGTCACCGAGAGACTCGTAAACGCCCTGCTGACTGCCTTCGTCAAAGAGAACTACATCGTATAGTCCTCCCAGTCGGGATTTTGCAGCAACCACAGCACCGAGACTGCCCTCCTAGCCGCCAGGGATGACATCCGCATGCTACTGGACCAGGGACACACGGCGGTCCTCATCCAGCTAGACCTCACCGCGGCCTTCGACACTGTTTCTTATCGCACACTCACAGCCAGACTTCACGACGCAGGGATACAAGGAACTGCCCTCGAAAGGATCCAATCTTTCTTCTCCAGCCGAACCCAGAGGATCAGATTCCCTCCCTTCCACTCCGAACCCACCGATATCAACTTCGGAGTACCACAGGGATCATCTCTCAGCCCTACACTCTTCAACATCTACATGGCCCCCCTCGCCGCCATTGTCAGACAGCACGAGCTCAGCATCGTATCCTAAGCCGACAACACTCAGCTCATCCTCTCCCTCACGAAAAATCCCGAAGACACCAGACTCTGCTTCCAAGAAGGAATGAAAAATGTGGCAGCCTGGATGAAGGACAGCTGTCTGAAGCTCAACTCAGAGAAGACTGAGGTCCTCATCCTCGAACCCTACTCCACTGCCTGGGACAACACAGGTGGCCGTCGGCCCTCGGGAGCCCACCCAACCCCACCAACCACGCCCGGAACATTGGCATCATCCTCGACTCCTCCCTCTCCATGAACCGCCAGATCAACGCCGTCGCCTCCACCAGTTTCAACTGCCTTTGCATCCTCCGTAAGACCTTCAAATGGATCCCCTCCAACTGCAGAAGGACTGTCACCCACGCACTCATAACCAGAAGACTTGACTACGGCAACACCCTCTACGCCGGAATCAACAGAACTCTTCTACACAGACTTCAAACCATCCAGAACGCCACAGCCAGACTCATCCTCGGAACTCCACCGTGCAAGCACATGACCCAACAGCTACGCGGCCTCCAATGGCTCCCCGTAGAGAAGAGAGTCACTTTCAAACTCCTCACCCACGCCTACAAAGCCCTCAACAACATCAGACCCAAATACCTCGAGAGAGTCTCGTTCCACTCACCCAAGAGAAACCTCCACTCCACCGACTTCGCCCTGGCAGAGGTCCCCCGCATCTGCAGAAACTAAACCGGAGGAGGAGCCTTCTTCTACATTACGGCCAAGACCTGGAACGAGCTCCCGGTGAACATCAGACGCTACCTGGCCCTGCGCACATTCAGCGAAGGACCTCAAGACCTGGCCCTTTGACTGATCCGGAGCCGTCTCCCCCCCCCAAGCGCCTTGAGATCCTCATGGGTGAGTAGCACGCTATATAAACCCCTGATTGATTGATTGATTGATTGAATGGTAAAGAGAAGTACTGCCACATACTACATTCATATATGCTGTGAATCCGCCTCATAGGATACCCAGTACCCCCTGCCCATCAGATGCCCCATAGCTCACCATGTTGTAGATTTAATACACAGTAATAGCTGTTTCTGAAAAGAAAAGGAAAGTCAGTGGCTCAGGTAATCTGTTTACCCAAGAAGATGAGGTTCACGAAAATGTTGCCCATGTTCATCCTCGACAGGGGGCAAGTATATGACATGGCAACTTGTGGTTACAGATATGACCTTGGGGTGTCAAAAGTATTTAGTAGATTGTTTTGACAGTTCTGAGAGACGTTCTGCTCAACCCATAGCAGCTATGACACCAGCGAAAGACAATCCTCAGAGAGGGGCTTGTTAAGGTCAAGCAGTACCAAAAACTTTAAAGAAAACAACACAACTAAACCAATTTAGGAAAATAGAAGAAACTGTAATGAACCAAAAGACCCAAGATCATTAAGAGTGGTGAAGGGGAACCAAAAAAAACGTAATTTTTAAGGGAAATAGTAGCCAAGAATCAGTAAAGCACAATTGTGGTTGATCAGGAGCCAGGCATGATTTCAGGCCGACCACAATGGAGTAGAGGTCAGATAAAGAGCGGGTCATCATGATCAAAGATTTTTCCTTCTTACTTAGTATCTGGAATGGGAGTCAAAATCCTTCAGGGGGTAAGGTCCAAGGCTGAAGCCCCTGTGGGTCCCTAGAAGTGAGATATGTCATTGTCAAGATCCTGCTGACACTGCTGATTTTGGCATCTAAATGTCCGAGTGGGACAAAGCTGTATTTCATAACTGCTGAGCCTGCATCAGAGGTTAGATAGATTTGACTCCTTGCCCCGATCCAAAGTTTACCTTCTGGACTTTTGGTTCTCAGATTCACTCAGTACTAGAAGCTGTTGATGTGAAAGACCTCCATGTGGCTGGAAACATTTACAGCGAAGTTCAGCTGATCTTATTTCAATGTGTCAAAAACAAAATGAGAGGGAGAACCCTGGTAATCTTGCACATCTTTGGTGCGACCTCTCTGGGCCAGCCTCCACACCTTTTCCCAGTCCTCTAGAAGATGAGAAATGACTAAGGCTCACTTTTCACCAACTGCTGAGAAAGTTTCTTGTAGTCAGAGCTTCAGCCCCTTGCACGTCAGGGTAAGCTTCTAGTCTCATATGACCAGAAATACATGGGATTTTGTGATTGTCATCTCTTAGATTAAAAAAAAAAATTGCTTAGTTTGTAACCACAAAATGCCTTTTGTTCATTTACTAAACATATTTTACGAGTCAGAAAAGGTTTTCCATGTCAAATGATAGGTTTTACAACCGTTCTGAACTGCAATTTGGTAGGGCCTTAGTGGGAGCACTCTTCCAAATTATTTTTGGAAGGCATCACATGAGTCGCCAATCTTTCAAGACAGTTATAACACTTATTTCACATTATATCTGAATTCAGTCACCTTGTGGCTCCCAATCCAGTTTGCGTTCTTCGCAGCCACTCTGTAATGCTTTATCTTGTTTGTTTACAAAGATGATAAAAAGCATAAGAGATAATATTTCACAAGACAACATATCCTCAGGATCATGTTTGTCCCTAAAGGTTCTTGAAAATACTCTAAAACTCCTTCTAAAATAAATTCCTTTCAGTTTTTAACAGCTCTCTGGCTTATGGCCTAGATCCCACAGTAGGAGTTTGCAGTTATGATCCTCTACACAACAAACCCTTTCACAACCCGATGACTTCAGCATCGTTTAATATAGCTCTATTTTGCATCATCTAGGAACATTGTTGGAAAAAGCGTCTTTTATCAGTCACTAAAAGATGCAGAAAACAGTGAGGAAGAAGACCACTTTCTGTCATGGTCCCCCATTTTATCCTGTCTGATTTTGCTGGCTTTAGAACTCGGTGCAGTTTACCACCCCAACTATTTTGGGCATGATTTTATGATAAAGATCTTTATCAAAAACATCCATATCAATCAGGTGATATCTACATATTTTTCCATTATGAGGATGTTAAAAAAATTGATCTCTTCATTCGGAGTGGAAAATAGTTATTCAAGCAATAATAGTCTCTTGACTGGATTTGTATAACACCCTTGATTTGGCATTATGTGTGAGATTGTAAATCGCTCAGAATGCGGTGTCAAGATTAAAGCTAGGAATTCCTAATCATCATTGCTTTTCAGAAGCACTTACGGAACTGCACTGGCCTGTAAGTGATCTATGTATAAGACCCTCTACATAATTCACAAGACCAGCATTATTTAAATGTATGTTCATCTGGTACAGTTACAAAAAGACATCTTGGGTCAGCAGATGGTGCCCAGAATGCATTGATGTAGATGAGGTGGCAGATCCTTCTCTCTGCTGTCAGCCAAGCTCTGGAATTCTCACCCAAAGGTCATCAAGGTTTTGGAGAATAACACACGGTTCAGGACGCTTGTTTAAACCTGCCTTTTTCCACAGTAAAATATATCCTTTATTCAGACTTTTGCCTGACTAGACTGTCGAGCACAAAAAAGCCTCCGGATGAATAAGAGCTATAGAATCTATTTTCATTTATTTTCATTTAATTTAATTTAATTTAATTTACCAACTCTAAACAGTAGTAAAGCACCTGCATTACCCCCTAAAACAGGTGTGGTACATTGCAATCCCCTCTCTGGTATATCTAACGTTCCAATAGGTTAATTGTAAAGAGTTAAGACAATATTCCTATGCCATGGAGAGTTAAATGTCACATATGCTCTGCAGTCTGCAATACACCATCCACATATGTGACTCAAAACTGTGCTGTGGCAGAGCTGCAATTTAAATACACTGCAGTGATACATGGCAGGTAAATTCACTAAGTAACCTCCTTTTATATATATATTATGAAGCTTTTTTAGATTCTTCATAGACAATGTTGTCCTTGAGGTTTGCACTTGTGGTCTGCACTTGTAATACATTGGCATCCTTTAGAAATATGCATTTAGTTTATGGTGTGCACCAAATATGCATTTTTTACTCCAGTCACTGAGTCAGTCATCTATAAAATAAGAAATAAATATAGTTGCCAGGGAATAACATTTGTATGTGATATATTTTGAATAATGAATTTGTCGTCTCTAAAACCACAATGCAAAGTTTTATTAAAGCTCTGCATTTACATTTGAATTGAATCAGATGAAGGTCTCTTGTTCGAAAGAAAAGTTCAATGAAACCTGGTTGTGTGAAGTTGAAAGAATATTTTTGCATAGGAATTACCTCTCTGTGTTGCTCCAAAAGATATGACTAATGGGTTTTAAAGGTGATTCGAAAAAACTGTGCTTTACTACAGATGGAATATATTGTTCTTGATAATAACATTGCTCAGTTGAATACATCTGTAAGGAAAATGTATCTATTTGCTTTTCTGACGTCAGATGTGTCCAAATGTTGTGGGACAGTAATGACTGAAAATCAATAGGTGACAATTATTTTTGATTGTAGCTGACCATTAAATTTGCTTAGTTTGTATGACTTTTATGTGGCTCCATGTTTTGTCTGTTCCACTGGGCAATATAAAGTATGATGCATCCTCTGCCTGGTAGAAAAACATGTGGAACTTATAACTTGTTTATCAATTTAACAGCTTCGGAGTCATTTGGGAAACAATCATTGCCTAGACAATAGCTTGGGCCTTTCTAAGTGTGTATGGAAATATGTTCCATACATGGACTGAAGATAAAGGCACCAAGGGTTTGAGATTTGTGCAACATATTTATCTAATTTAGTGGAGAAGAATTTGTCATCCTTGTAGTAGTTCCTTCTGGTGAAAATATGGTTGATGTTGCCAAAGGGGGTTCATATTATTAACACAATTTTTTTCTAGCTCCTCTCTTCTGAGGAGCCTTAAATTAAATTGCATTCGGAAATTTACTACATCTGTTTTCTATAAAAATGCAAGTTATTTGCTATAATCCACGAAAAATATGAATTTAATCCTATTAATTCCAATTTAAGGAAGTGGATTGATTATAAATGATTGTTGGTTATTTCAGTTTAGCATCAGCCGGATCTCAGCACTTCAGATACACACTTGTAGGTGACATCGGCTATTCACTGCTGGCTTGAAGAGATTTTCATTTTTAAGGGTGGCCCAACATTCTATACATACAAACAACTAAAAGTTGACCAAACTGCCTGTTCTTTCAATAATTAGAAGAGACTAATGATCCTTTCTGAAGTTGTATCAATCACAGGTGCTGTAAAGAAGTTTGCAGCATGCAGCAATCACAACTGTTTCCCTAAACTGTGTCCAATTTGACCTGTTTGTTGAGGCATCTGGGGAAGTAGCACCTCTCCTTTCGGATCTGCTTTGCTACTTATAAACAACCTATTTCAACATTAACCAAGGCCTTATGGTCTAGCCTTTCACCACCTTTATTCATGGTTTGCTTTAAGCATGAATTCCTCATTCACACAGACACAACAACAGCGTTGTTATTGTTTACAGAAGGGGTCATCCACTTTCACTCAGTAAAGGTGTAAGCCATCTTGAAATATGCAAATTTTAAACTGACACCATAAACATGTTTAGAAGAATTTATAGGAAAAATGTATTGAAACATGAATATTTGGCCCTTTCCAATTTTGGGAAACATTTGAAAAATATTCATATATAAAAGAAAACATGTTTATGTATGTTTACTAAAATTGTCCAAAATACTTTAGAATTTTCATCCATGATGAGGAAAGGTGGATGCAGAAGGGTCATGGTGAAGTCAGACACATCCATTTTGACTGTGGTGTCTTTGGTCGCCAATGCGCTATAGGTGGAGGCAGGGGATAGCACCTTTTGATGCCATTCCGAATCAGGTAATGAATGTGTCAGATATTTTCAATTTAAAGAGCTTCAGTGCCCACTGGGCTAAGGTTGGGTTCTATCAAAACCTCAAAAATTAATTTGATTGGTACTATATAGTACAAAATATTTCAAAGGGCTTCGGGGCAGAAAGATATAAAGCTATCATAATAAATTCTGACTTGACTTTTATTTTAACATAAAGCATTTGAAAACAGTATGCTGCCTGTGCCACCAGCTGTTGTATTGGAGTACTTGGGTAGTCCCATGGTATGAGATGTGTCTGCAGTGGCCATTCCAGCACAGAGCTCATTTCAGGTTGGTTTGTGGTAAAGGCATTCTATTGCAGTCTTCTAGGAAGGATGGGGGCTTTGGCATCCCTCCCTGGAATTAAGTGTGCAGCATTCTGGTTGGATGGCCCATTGGCAGAGTCTGGCTGAAAACACTAGTGTGGTGCACAAGTGCACGGTTTGGTGTCTGGGTATGCATCAATGTGGGTGCTGTAGTAGTGGGAGGTGCATTAGGGCTGAGGTTGATTGGAGGACCTGCGTTTAGGTCCAGGGATTGAAGGATCGACTGGTGGGTGGTGCAATAGAACAAGGCTTGAGTGCACTGGTAGAGCAGTATGTGGATCTTTGCACAGGGCTCTGTTACATTGGTGGAATAGTGTATTGTGATGGTGGGCATAGTTTCAGGTTCGAGATGTATTGCCACATTGTGTGTTTGCCTCGGCACAGGGTCTTGGATGGGACAGTGTTCAGGAGCACTGGGGCAACCACAAATGGGCTTGGGCACTATTGTGGTTGGGTGTTGTTGCAGGGTTGCAGTGCATCAGGTGAAGTGTTTGTGAGCAGGCACTGAAAAATTGGCATGTGTGGGTTGGAGGTGTAATTGGGGAACAGCGTATGCTCAGTATAGCAGGCCTGTGTTGGATGTAGTGACAAGCCAATGATCAAGGCTGTAGGCTTGATCTAGATATTGTGAGGAGTTAAGGCAAAGGCAATACTTCTCACTCGTTTATTGTGAACATCGTGTGTTAAAGAAACAGGCCACTATGGGTGGATTGTTATTACATTATTTTATGGCTTTTAGAGAGATATTTTGTTGCAGAGTATTACTACAGTAGAAAAGGCTTTTGGTGTTGGCTTATTTCATGGTTCATCCTAATGGTCCTACAAATGTAATGGAAACACACTAGACACAAGATAATTTACCCTAGGTATATAAGAATGTCTTCACAAGTGGAACTTTCAGAAGTCGTAAAAAGCCCTGTGCTACACATGTTGCCAAGTGCAGCATGGTATTTATGGGTCACTTATCTGCATGATTGCAGTCAGAAAATCTCATTTTTAAGCAGATGACAAAATCATACTGTACACAGCACCGAAAAAAGAAGGACCCATGTGGATTTCAAGTCGAGCAGATGGCATTATACATTGACAGTGAAACAACAACATTATTTTATACTGTCTGTATTAACAATTTGGTGTCTGAAAGTATATTTTTGGAAGGCCTGTTGCCTTTGACAATGAAGGTCCTCTTCAACCCACATTCAGTGTCTGTCACCAAAAATGTTATTGGTTATTGACACATAATACAGTTAAGACTTTTTAAAATGTATTTCACTTCCTAAATGCACAATAGAGTTATTTCTTTTATCATGGCTTTTAATACAACACTTTCTGCGGAGCAGTGCACACTACATTCAGACATTAGTACAGTATTACCATAATATACAGCACCAGTAAAAGACACAGAGGAAGACACAATTGACACTGTTTTACGAAAAGCTATGTACCAGCTTAAAATATGAAATATATTGTCAGCTCAAAGAGGATTTAATTAATGATTCAGATTCTGCTTTCTAACAATTTGTCGATCAAGTAGGAGATACTATTCAAAATGAGTACAAAGAAATTCAACTTTGTTCTGATCAAACTGATACCACAGATGAATCATTAACTATTTTTGAAGGTTTCAACAGATGTTTAGGGTTGGTTATACTATTGTTTTGTTGCTTCATTATTTGCTTTCCTGTGAGCGATGAGGTAGCTGCCGTTATGCTAAATCTCATCTATTTGCTCTTACCATGTGATAATAGAATGATCAGAGCATTGTATAACCTCCACAAATATATTTTAGAAAGTGTTACGGTGCCTAATAATAATTACTATCGTGCCAATAATTTGGACTTTCTTAAATCCATCATATAGCGATCTTGCACATCTGGAAGGTGGATTGTTATTTAATGATCGCAACAATTGTAATTTCCATTGCCACACTATAAGACTGCCAGTCACATGCAATTTACCAGCTCGCTGTCATGTTTCAAACATCACACAGTTTAATAGTAAGTTTGGGTGCTGGCATTATCTACAAGAGTGTGAAGTCATTGTTTTGGGTCAAGGTCACCAGGGAGTATCTTCTCATAAATGATCAAAACACAAAATGTCCACCAAGGACACTAGAAACTATTAAATCTGACTTAAACGGTGCAGTAGTTAATATTGAGAGTGGATGTTCTGTTTACAGTGTAATAGGCATCAAAGGTCCCAAGCGATTCATATTTTTGAAGCATTTTTTGTAAGCAAAGGATTTGTGATTGATTACATACATGATTTCTGTGGTGGCACTATGAAATTGTTTCTGACCATCTGGTTCACTAAAAGATATAAGCATCATGTATACCCTTTCTTATGAAAAAGTCATAGTAGTTAATGTCTATATGAGATGGATAAATCCCACACAGGACGTTGGTCGGATTCCAAGGTATAATGATGAATTACCATGCTGGAAAGCTTCAGTGTTTCATAACTTTCTTTTATTTTGAAGAATACCTGTGTTAGATAAGGTTTTAAATAAACCACGCTATATTTGTGCAAATGTAAACGCATTTCGTAAGCTGTCAGATGACAATATTACCAAGGAAGATTTAAATTTAGCGGAACAGTGTTTACTTCTATATGTGTAACAGTTTAGTGATTCATACGAATAATGATTTTTGACAATGATGGCCTGATTCATTAAGATAAAACTTAGACTTTATTGGAAGTTTATGATTGGTTGCTAATAACAAAGGTATTTTACAACTAGTATTTTTTATTTACGCAGTTTTATTTAGCACGAACTTGACCCAAATCGGGTATCAGAGCGCCTTACATAGCACCAGTTGCGTTACAGGAGGACACTTTTATTGTTTGTTAGGCACGGGGAGATTAAGTGAATTGCCCAGAATCACAGGATGTTCAGCGTCATTGCCGAGATTCGAACTCAGTCCCCCAGATTCAAGGTCGACTACCCTAGCCCTTAAAGACTGTGGAGTCTTCGCACATAAAATGAGAGGACTGTCGTATCTTTATATGTGCAGACACTCATAAGTCGTAAAGATAACATTATTAAAATACCTTTGTGAATAGCAAAGAATTTTAACTTTACACAAAAGTATAAGTTTACTTTTGTGAATTAGGCCCTGAATGTTTATCAGCTGATCCACTTAGCAGACAGTGCAAGAACAGCAGGACCTCTGGTTACTGCTGATAGTTTTGTAATTGAAGATCTTAATGGTTTGATTTTACATTATATGAATGGTACAACAGGTATAGAAAACTGTTTCCAGATGAAGTAAAACATGATGCAAGGAACACCAGTGCTGCTGGAAAATTATTTGCCTCCTGATAGTGTTTGTGTAACAGAAAATAATACATAAAAAATAGAAAATTGCATTTTCAGCATTGGGTCTACATACCCTTAAATCTTAACAGAGAATGAATATATAGCAGTGACTCTGATTGCTCACAGGTTCTGATATAGTAGCATATAACAAAATATTTTTAGAACAAACCAATCTTGCTTCCAGATCATAATACAATCATATTAAGAGGAGAGACCAAAGTGTAATGAAGACGTAACCAAAGCTGGAATGTATGCATATGGCAGGGACACCAGATTCAATCAGTGTAACCAGGCAGATGTATTTTTCAGCTATCAATCCACTTAAGTGTGAATACCATGATATCAAGGGCCCAGTTCATATGGTAGTAGTAGTAGATAACACCATTCACAGCTATCAGGATATAAATGATAAAATGTGTTTGCTTTACATTCAGCTAGAAAATTAATCATTTTGAAGTGAAATGTCAAATCGATTCTAAATAGATTTAGTCAAAGTATGTCTCTTGATACACAGCATTTGATTTGAAATCATATTATGTCACATCATCTGGATACTGAGTGAGATCTTTAAAAACTGTGGTAAGAAATTAAATTAAATAGATGTGCATTCTCTTAATTCAACAGTACTTTCATATTCTGAAAATGTGGTCTCTTTATTGGATTAGTATTGACTTTATTATGATCTCATTCAAAATTGGAGGAGTGAGCATGAACAGTACTAAAGAAGACATCTATGTGACTCAATGAGTGACAAACCATATATAATATACTCAACAAAACAAATCTTCAGTGCAAATGCACTCAGATGTGGCCACAAGTGACTTAGGCATCTAGTTTGGCTTGGGGAAAAAGCACTAGCAATCCCCCAGTATCATTGTCCTGTCACAGCGTCTTGCACCTTAACTACTGAGGTGGCCATTGGCATGGCAGTGATGGACATCAATAAGGCAGTGAAATCTGTTCCACCCAGTGGCCATTAACGGCCAGTTTATCTCCAACTGGGCTGGTGTAATAGTCAAATGTACAGCAATAATGTTTTGTCAACTAGCCTTTGGCACCCTTCTGCACTATTTGAACACAGGTTTTGAATTTGCTAAGTTTGGGAAGGTTTTATTGGAAACTCACCCAGAAGGACTATAATTCACTATGTTTCTAGTCAGGACCAGGCATATGCCACACTAACTAGATCGATCATATCCCTCTGAATTCTTATTCGCCCTTTTCAAAGCAATGTTTAAACATAAATAATAACTAGGCTTGGAAACAATTCGGAACCATCAAGCCATGGAGAGTAAAAGGTGAAACTAGTTTGACGATCCACCTATGATATTCCATTTTCTAGTGTGTAAAAACTATTATGGTATATAAGCTCATACATTTGTCTCAGAAAGTGCTATGAGTTTATTGTGTGTTATTTAATGTCTCAGGGTGTACCTGCATCATCTCCTAGAATATGCCCTGACTGCTCCACTTTGGTACCACTGTAGAGTCAAATAAGACCGCAAAGAAGTATGCACACGTAGGTTTCTTTCTTTTTTGTTGAGAACAACCTCATATATGATTTAGACACACTGTTTACTATGGGCGGTAGAATGGCAATAGTTTTGGAAAGCAATGATGAAGCCAAAAAGTCTGGATTTTGATTAATCACAATGCTTAGAAATCTATGGGTGAGTTACTGTGGGGTTATATGTAAGGCTGGGTGAGCCAATGAATGCAGGGATGTGAGTGAGTGGGAAGAAAGGGTGAGTAATTGAATGCAGGGATGGATGAATGGGTGAGTGCAGCAGAAGAAAAGCATTTTGTCACATAAAATACATAAAAACATTAAAATGTCTATTCATGCACTCTCTCGTCATTGTACCCGATCATAAATCAATGCATTATGTTACATCTTGGGCTTCTGGTTGGTAGAGATATGGACCCTGTCCAGCAGGAACCACAATCCTTGTCAGGGTAAGTCATTAACACAATTTAAATCAACCTGTGCTCATCCTCTGGTAGCTTGGCACAGAGCCGTCAAGCTTATCTTAAAAGGCAATGTGTACTTGTGCAACACATCAAACAGTAACACAGTGAAAACACAACCAAAAAGACTGTTGTGAAAAATAGAGAATAATTTTACAAATAAAAAAAGACCAGAACACAAATAATCAAATAAGTAGAAGTGGAGATATGGATTTTTAAGGATGAAATGCAAAAATAACTCTTAGAAGCAGTAAGCACTTAAAAAGTTAATTAGTCACACCGGACTGGCACAAAGTCAAGCATTCAGGCCAACAGCGATGGAGCGTAAGCCGGATACAGCACCTAATCAGGGACCTATGAGCAAAAGCACCTCGATCCTGGTCGCAAACAATAGTGGGTGTCGGTGATCCCCATGCTGTTGGGGTGATACACCGGAATTTCTCACTACAACTGCGGTGATGCGTCGGTTCTGTGGGTGATGTGGGTGATGTGCCAGTTCCAAGGTGTGGTGGTTCTGAATGCAATAAGCTGGGTCCACACATTGTAGATCTTTTCCATGCAGTGGCAGCGATGCGTCAGTTCAGAGGCGATGCGGCGATTCCAAGTGTGATGCGTTGATCTGGTTCCCACAGCAGAGGGGATGCGTCAGTTCTGTTTAGCGCAACGATGTTGATGCATCTGGCATATGAAACACTTTAAGCTCACTTCCAAGGGACCAGAACTGGATTGGCAGCACTTGGCAGAGCAAGACTCACAGCTGACAGAGTCCATGTGCTGTTTGCAGGTTTAAAAGGGAAGTCTTTGATATCCCTGAGACTTCAGAAACAGGAGGCAAGCCAACAAACCCCTGGAGATACTTAGGTTCTGGGATGTAGAGATGCAGATTCAGTCCTTCTCAGTCCCAGGCAAGAGGGCAACAGGCAGCAAACCAACACAACAAAGAAGTATAGCAAAGTGGTATTCCCTCCAGTAGCACAGCAGTCGTACTTCCTCGGAGAATGCCCTCAGTTCCAGAAGTATTCTGATTTGGTGGTGTCAGAGGTCCAGTACTTATACCCAGTGGGCCCTTTAAGGTGAGGGAGACTTCAAAGTAATGCTTTGAAGTACACAGAGTCCCTATCTTTCCTGCCCCGGCTCCAGAAACACTATAGGGTGGTAGGCAACCCTTTGTGTGGGGACAGGACACAGCACTTTCAGGTGTGGGTGTCAGTTTCTCCTTTCCAACCTGCTCAGGATGACTTATCAGCATACAGATGTCAAACCTACCCTTCCTTTGTGTGAGGCTGACTAGACGGAATGCTGGAAGCCAGCTGTCACCCACCTTAGACATGTATTCCAGAGACAGACAGAAGAAACCAAATGGGCGCAGTAAGAAACTGCCAACTTTCTTAAATGTGGCATTTTCAGAATAGCAATTTAAAAACTAACTTCACCATGAGTTGTCCTTTAAACTGTGATTTCAGAGAAACCAAATTTGGGGGTCTCATCTTTTCCTAATTGGAAAATGGCACTTAAAAGGGGTAATTAGGTAATCTCAATGTTAACCTATGGGAGAGATAGACATTGCAGTAGTGAAAAACAAATGTAAGAGTTTTTCACTACCTGGACATGTAAAACTTAAACGTGCATGTCTAATCTTTTAAATATAGTGCACCCTGCCCATGGGCTATTCAGGGCCTACCTTAGGGTGACCTATATGTAATAACAAGCATTTGCAATGCAATAGGTCTCGCATTTGTGAAAGTTAGAGCTAATTGCGCTGTAAATGGTATTGTTTTTTATTATGTTTTTTGTTTGTAGCGGAGGGAATGTGTGTTGTTTGTAGCGGAATTATGTGGATTGAATTTGAATTGTTAGTTGTGGAATTGTGTGGTGTGTAGTGTATTTGTGTATTTTTGGAATATATGGAATGGTGAATAGATAGGGGTGAGAGTTGTATAAAATAGATAGAAAGTAAGATTGAGAGTGATAAGTAGTTTGTGTATGAAGTGGTGAATGAACTGTAGATAGAGTAGTAGAAAGAGTATGTGAGAAAGAGAGAATGAATGGGAGAGAAGGTTAAAGGGGCATAAGGAGTCTGCGCTTATGTACACAGAAGACACCGAAAGAGGAGGAGGAGAGTTGCGGTTTGAATTTTTAAAAAGGTTTTAGTAAAGAAACTGTGCTGAAAGGCCTGAAGTGAACCAAGATGAGAAATGCTGGATCACTGTGTGCATGTTCAGTGGAATTATGTGGATAGTGAATATGTGGACTTATGTGTAGTGGCATTGTGTGTCGTGGAGTGGCATATAATGAGTGGAATTATGTGGTGTGGTGTTGAATTATGTGATATGATGCGGAGTTCTGTGGTGTGGACTGGATGTATGTGGTGTGTAGTGGGCTGTAGAATAGAATTGTGTGAAGTTGAAATGTGTGACATTGAGTGAAATTATGTTGAGCAGAATTATGTGGCATGGTGTGGAGTGTATTTATGTGGAGTGTTGCTATGTGGCATGGAGTAGATTTATGTGAAATGGAATTATGTGGTGTGGAGTGTAATTATGTTGTGTGGTATGGAATTGTATGGCATTGAATTGTGTGGTGTGGCATTGGGTGGATTTGTGTGGCATGGGGTGGAATTATGTTGAGTGTAAACATGGGGCACGTTGCAGAGCTGAATTTTGTTGAGAGTAATTATGTGTTTTGGAGCAGAGTGGATATATGTGGAGTGTAATTATGTGGCATGAAGTGGAATTATGTATTTTGGAGTGTAATTATGTGCTGTGGAATTATTTGCAGTTGAACTGTGTTGTGTGGAGTGCAATACAATGATGGTGCATGGAGTGGTATTATGTGAAGTGGAAATATGTGGCATGGAGAGGAGTGGAAATGTGTGGAGTTCAATATGATAGATTGTCATTATGTGGCATGTAGTGGAATGATGTGGAGTTGAATCGAGTGGTGTGAAATTATGAGCTATTAGTAACTATGTGGCATCACCAAGTAACAGGCAGGTTGCAAAATGATGCATAGTTTGTACCCACTATTTGAGACCTGCCTCTAACTTCATCAGTCCCCTAATCCTTGTTTCTCAGAGAAAGAAAATGGTCATTTTATACACATTGCTTTCCCTCAGTTGTCAGTCTTGTAAGTGCTTGGACAGAGGCAGTATTAAGTGCATCCCAGCATCAGCCAGTGTGGTTTCAGGTGCCTGGTAGGTAAACCTGACTCAGTAACTGAAACTCTGATGGCATTTATGTTTTTTGAAGTTGTATAAAGTACTGCAAACCACCCTGAGGCAGCCTCGGAGCACTCTAGGATAAGATGCAAGCCATGGTATGGTTGCAGACTATTGCAAGAAAAGTAGACGCCTGGAGTAGCACCCCAGGGGTTAACAGTCCAGCACCTCTGGGCAAATATCTATTAAGCCGGGAGGGGTGGGGGCAAAACGTTGCTCAGACCTTTGCTTTCTGCGCTATGGTTTCTGAAGGTTTACTTTCCACCTCACATTCCAAATTATGGAAAAGTAAACAGGAATATGTATTGAACTGAAACAGCATATGGTGCTGGCGTCCAATCAGACGCCATGGCTACTGCTATGCAACAATTAACCCACACACCACACTGAGTCATAGTACAAGCAGTTTTAGGGCTGCCAGACAGGCAACAAAAGGTCATTGTCGCTCACCGTCAAAGTACCTGAAACAAAAAACACAAACTATAGAAAACAAATGAACGATTAAAATATCCAGGCAAGAAGTGAAAGATGTATACTTTTACCTAAAATGTGCTCTGGACAGCGACGGGTTCAGTCCCGATAACTTCTCTAGTGCATTTAGTTATTCAGAGATTGTTACATTGAGCAGTAACATTAACTCCTAATTTTCACACGCAATTATTTACTATCGCTCACCACTAGAGAGTGTTTTCCATGAAGAGTATTCACATTATACACAATCATGCCACAGAAATGGCAGCTATCATTTTACCCCTAGAAAATACATTCCTCTCAAGCTGACAAGCATTTACAAAAAAATGGAAAGGATCGTCAACGTGTCTAAACCCGAGAGGGGTTTTGTTTTTCCCAGTCCTATCCAAATTAGGGTGGGTCTTTCGAATTACTTTTAGGGGGAGGCTGCGCTGCTCCTGCAGCTCCCCCCGAACTCCTAGATCCTTTTGCTGGTGACTCCGTTCTCCGGAGGCCACTAGAAAGCCAAAACGAGTATTTTTTAATGAAATAAATGCCAGCAAACTCAGTATGGCATTATGGGTGCCCCTTGCACTCTGGCGTGAATTTTAGAGCAGCGGCTCTCCAGGTGCACTGGGGAGAGCCGCGTCCCATTCTTATTTGTTGCAACTGCGGACTCCACAGCCTACGAGTCAGAAACGGTTCCTATTGCTGTTTAATACAAAGCTTTTGTGTGCCATTATCGCGCGTGAAAACATACATTGTATGCGGTAAAGCTCAATCTCCGGATTTAATGATTGCTCTTGCCAAATCCCTTTGGTTTAAAAAAAATAAGAGCCAATCGGAGTATCTTTCTGTCCCATAGCACTGGGGAAACCTTATGGATAAACCGTAACAGTGACAATAACAACAAGGAAAAGGTGCAGTAACACAGGCGTCCCTGTGCTTGCAGTGCCTTATGTTCATAATAGAGGTTTGTTTATAACGCCACAGGGACACCTAGTAACAGCCTGTGGTAATGCACCCTTTGCTTGCTTTGTGGATGGGGGAGACAGCGCCGAAGCCGAAGGAGTTGTGTGCGTGGGAGCATACATTTAGTAATAGCGAAAGATAATGCATTTGAGAAAATGAGAGACAAGGCTGATGGCAGCAGTGGGATGTCAGGAGGGCTTCGGTATGCTTTTGCCTGACAGATCCGGTATTCTGGTAGTTGGCAATGTCTTTCTATGTAATAAAAGTGCGCCGCAGTCATCCTCATGAGCTGCCTGCAGCTGTGTTACCGAGAAATCTGCAATCACGAAGTCTGTGTGCTCAGGTGTTTTGTGCGTTAGTGCGCTAACTTCTTTTGGGTCAGGGTGCTTTGACTTAGAGCAAGGGGGAAGCTGCAGGTAGTTGGACGGACACACACGAACCACCATCTTGTGCTGCAGTCATTATGTTCTCGGCTAGGACACCGTTCATTACGCACCTGGACTCCGGAGCATGTATCACACAACACAAGCCCACTTTATCAACCCACAACAGGCATGCGGGTAGCGTGAGTGAAGGGTCCGTTTTATTAATTTAAAAAAACAACACTTTAATTGCGGAGAAGTGGAAAAACAAAGAAACAATTAACAGCGCTATTGAGGAGCGCCGTACTCATTATGTATGCAAATAAGTATGTTATGCTACAGAGCAGCGCTATTGAGGAGTGCCGTACTCATTATGTATGCAAATAAGTATGTTATGCTGCAACTCAGCATTCTGGGCTGCAAAAAACGTAAAAGAAAGTTCACCTTAAACACACATAAAGCACAAATGCGGACGAAAACAGTAGTTAGGCGCTGCTGCTTCCGGACTACACGGAAGAAAACGGAAGTGACGTATCGGACCACCAGCCAACAATAAGAGAGATAAGGAGAGCAATGCCAGATTTAACCAATGGCAAGTGAAAAAACAAAAAGAAGCGCAATGGGTGGAGTTTCACCACTACTACTAATTACTTAATGCCTCGTAGAGGCAGCGCATGCGCTGCCCTATGCGAGACCTAAAAAAGAAAGTTTGGATTTGGTAAGTAGGTTATCGTGCCAGGTTGAAATAGTAGTATAAAAATGCACATACAGGCTCTGCAGTGGCAGGCCTGAGACATGTTTAAAGAGCTATGTAAGAAGCAGCACAATCAGTGTTGCAGGCCTACTAGTAGCATGTGATTTACAGGCCTGGGGTACATGTAGTGCACTTTATTAGGGACTTTGAAATAAATCAGATATGCCAATTGTGGATAAACCACCATGTTTTCAGTAAAGAGCATGTGCACTTTAGCACTGATTAGCAGTGGTAAAGTGCCCAGAAAAACAAAGTCAGCAAAACAGCCAAAAACAGGAGGTCAGATGGAAAAAGTCAGGGAAAATCACGTGAAGGCTGGCAGGTCTAACACATTCACTTACGCATTCTTACATCAATGTACTTATCTATTCCTTCAGACATGTATTCTTGTATTCACTCACTTGTCCGTGCACTCCTCCATGCTCTCAATGTTATATTATCCTATGATATGTTATATTAGGTTATATCTTATACCTGTTTGCATGGTGGGCTTATTACCCGGAAGAGTATCCAGGTGCCATAGAACGCGGATGCATGCCTGTTTTAGGCCTATTTGAAGAGACACATTTTTCAGGTTCTTTAGGTGACTTCAGGAGAGAGCTGGTGGCTTTGATGTGGTAGGAGTGATTGTTCCTGGCTTAGCGGGCAAGGTAGGAAAGGCATGGCCCCCATCTCTGGCTTGGCGGATGCGAGGGATGTGAGCGAGTAGCAGGTTGGCCAAGCAAAGGAATTTGGTCTGTAGGTGGAACTGGATGCAGTTGTTGAGTTATACCGAGCCGTGGTTATAAAGAGTTTTTTAGGTGTGTATGAGGAGTTTGAAAAGGGTGCATCTGTGTATAAGGAACCAGTGAAGGTCCATGAGGTGTTTTGATAAGTGAGTGTGGCATGGTAGTATGAGAGTGAGTTTTGCAGCTACCATTCTGTTTGACTTGGTGCCTCTTGGTGAGGTGATACCACTTTAGAGGAGTTTGCCATTATACAATCCGTTGGTAATGACAAACCTTCGAGTGCCCAGCGGGAGTCATCGGAAGCATTTCTGGAGTAGTTTAAGGGTGTGGACTTTGCAGTCAATCGGGATGATTGGATTCCTGGTCGAGTTCAAAGGGTGTGGAGTTGGTCCTAGTTCTGTGAGTTACCAGGCCAAGGACCAGAGAGAGGTGTCTCTCTATTAAATCACTGTTGAGTTTTAAGCAGTTAATTTTCATCCAGTCTGCGACCTTGGATATGCTGCTGATGAAGTTTGCTTGGGTGTTCGAGGTGTGTTTTGCTAGAAAGAGGATGAGCTAGGTGTTCCAGATGATGCTGAGTCTATATGTGCGGATGATGTTGACAAGAGGAGTCATGCATTTATTGAAGAATGTGGGGCTCAGCAAGGAGCCTTTATGGAAGCTACAGATGAAGTTGGAGGTGGATGAATACAGTGCTTAGCTGACTGTTTGAGTGTGACCTGACTAAAAGGAGCTACTCGATTGAAGAGGTGGGCTGCGAATTCCAGTCCGATGGAGGCCTTGTATGAGGATGGGTTGAAGAGAGCTGCTCTGTCCTCCTTGTGCATGATGGAATGGATGTGATTGGTGGTAGAGATGCAGGCTGTCTCTGTGCTGTGGTTGGGTCTGAATCTGGATTGCGAAAGGTCCATGAGATGGTTGGCATTTAGGCGGTCGGCTACTCTGATAGCTGGGTCTGGTGGCTCAGTGGACAAATGTGTCCTCTGCACGGGCCTGTGATTGACCTCATGATCACAGGTTCAAATCCTGGTCAGTACACTCAGCCTTTCATCCTTCTGAAGTCGATAAAATGAGTACCATGGAGATGGGCAACAATAAACATCTGTAATTCAGCAACAAGATACTCTGGGTGAGCATGCACTTTACAAATACATGTTACGTTATGTTGATTGTCTTCTCAAGTTCTTTTGCTGGGTAGAGAGGCATGAGATGGGTCTGTAGATTGCCAATGTCATGGGGCTCACCAAGGGTTTCTTTAGGAGTGGTAGAATGGTTGCATATTTCCAATAGTTTAGGAAGGTGGTGGTGGATGCTTTGAGAATGGGTATGAGGTTTATTCTCACTTTGTCATTCATGAAGTGTGGACAAGGATCTGAAGGAACTCCTGAGTGGATGGATTGTGTTGGCAGTTTCCCGTACAGTGAGACCAACCAGCAGGTCAGGGCTGTAAGTGGAGTATTCATTCATCAGAGTGGAAGATTTAGAGTTTGGAGAGGTCTGTTTAGGGGTCAAAATTGTTGTAGACGGTTTGGCTTTTATTGGTAAAATAGTGGGAGAGTTGGGTGCAGAGTTCCTGTTTAGAGGTGATGGATGTGGATTTCATGGCAGCGGACGTAAATTAGTTTACTATGTTGAAGATTTCTTTTGAGGTGTGGGAGCTGTTATGGATCCATTCAGTGATGGTTAGGTGCCCTGTGGTTCTGAGTTCGTGGTAGATCCAAAGTACTGATCTGTGTCTCCCTTATAATTGTTGTGTGTGTGGCACCATTGCCCTCTCCATGTATTTGCAGTGGTGCTTGGTGAGTTGAAGGTCTTGTGTGTACCAGCTTGCTTGCAGCTTGGATTGAGATGTGGAGGTGGTGATTGGGGGGGGGGTATGGAGTCTGCACAGGCAGTGTTCCATGCTTTGAGGTTTGTGGCGATCATGTCAAGTCACACTGGTGGGGTTGGTGTCATGTTTGGAGCTTGGTGACTCAGATGTCTTCTGGGATTTTTTTACCAGTTAGGCCAGGAGGATTGAGTGTAAGTGGTTTTGACCTGGTTTGGCAGGTGCTGCCTAAAGTGGATTAATAAGTGGTAACTCCTGTTAAGCAGAGTGGGCTTGTCAATCGTGAAGTTGAGGAAGTTGGTGAAGATGGGGGTCAGGTGGCACACAACTTTGCATGTTTTTTATAGGTGAGGAACTTCGATTTTCGATCACGATCGAATCGACCCGCCATTTTGTAACCCACCGCCATTTTGTGTTGCCATCACTCAGGCGGTACGGCGAACGAAGTCTATTCTGCTTTTCCCGTAGCTTGGTGTCGAAATCCGTCCTCAGCCTTGTTTGTGAAGCTGGTGTTTGAACTAGCCGAGTACACTAATCCGTGTCTGGCTTTCCTAATCCCTGTTCCAACTATCTGTAGGCTCACACCATTCTTTCCTGATCATATCTTATCGACTGGCCTTCACTGTCTCCTGCTAGCATTCTCTTGTGTCATATTTGTCCTCCAATACACACAAACGTATCTCACCACCTGCAAGTCAGTTGTAATCTGTTAATAAATTAGTTTGGGGGTGGGATGACAAACACAGTTGGAGGAGAGGTCTTTTCGAGTCATCTGATCTTTTTGTTTTCGAACCCTTCTTACTGGTTCCGCTTTGTTTTCCACTTACCCTATTGGCTCTTTTCTTCTTTGCTTGGGGCGTGTGTTTTGTTAATAATTCTGTATTGTATAGTATTTAATCTGATGCGCCACAGAGTGAAGTGGCAGTCTCCTGAGAACCTACTTTGTGTACTTCTGGGATAACTGTACTAGCTGCAGCTAAATAAATCCAATCTTCTAACGCCGACAGAGTGTCCCGTGTCTCTGTGTAACGAAGCAGGTGAACCCAGAAGACGGAGGGCGTACCCTGCGCCGCCAGGTCCAAAAGGTTCTGGTTCTTCATAGGCTTTACCTTCTACACAAAGCATGAGGTTGCAAAGGTGAAAAAAGGCAAGCGCATCTGTCCTTCCCAGTCATGAGATTCGGTAGATTGATTGAAACTGTATGGCAGCTGTCCCCTCTTAGAGGCTGTACTTCTTGCTCATCTCCTGATCAGAGCACAAGCCCGTCATCTGGGTCCTTATCTTGCACCATGAGCATCTTTTTTCTCCTTGTTAAAGGTGCTTTCTCTGAAAAGTTTCCACAGTTGTTGAGACACCACCATACTCAGCCACTGCCCCTTGTTCATCAGGGCCGGCTTTATGGCAGTGCGACTGGTGAGGTCGCACTGGGCGCTGACCAATGAAGGGGGCGCTGATCTCATGGGGTGCATTGTGTTTAGAAATAACTTATGAGTGGAGAGATGAAAGGCACTTTTTCCCGGTAGTAGTGATAGGCTCCAAGGAGGAGGTCAAGGGGCGTGGGGGCGCCAAATATGATTGTTGCACCGGGTGCCACCAGCGCTAAAGTTGGCCCTGTTGTTCATGGCACTCATTCACACACCGTTCCCTTCAGTGCCAGGGACTTCTATTGCCTTGTGGGCTTTTTGAGACCAAAAATATGTTTGCTTTTATCCTAGCCATTTCTTTTTTATATTGTAGTGGGCCCAGCAGCTCATTCTACAATAAAGGTGTACCAAAAACATATTGAAGCATGCATTAACAAAGCCAAAATGCTGTCCCAACACCAATCATATTGGCTTTGACAGAGCTTGTTTCTCTTTGTGCTCAGTATGAGTACCACTTTCCCCCATCAGACACTGTTTTCTTGGAGTATCAGTCCAATTTAAATTCAGTGGCCATGCATGTAATGCCTAATGTGCTTCTTTATTGATATGAAGCATTGATAATTTTTTACAATGTATACTAGTCCTACATGTTATTGTAAAAAAACGCATAAAAGAAAAAACTGTATAAAAATAACCTGTTTTCTGAAACACACTGTCAGCTTAGTGGGGTATAGAAGAAATCCCATATGTCTAAATCGGTAAACAATGTTTACCGCAAAACTTTTTCCCCGCAAGGAATCATAACGCGTTTGTTGCAACGACCGCGTTGTGATTCTGCATACTATTATTCCGCAAGTCGGAACAATGACTTGCGGAGGGGGGGGGGGAAGGTGTTGGATTTAAAATCCAACACCTTCCCGAGTGTCTGCACGGACTGGAGTTGGAATAGTAAATTATACTATTCCAACATCCAGCGCCCCCCGTTGTTCCGACTTGCGGAGTAATGGTTTGCGGAATCACAACGCGGTCGTTGTAACGACCGCGTTGTGATTCCCTGCGGGAAAAAGACTGCGGGATGATGACATAGATTAGTCTAAATCGTATTCATTGTGTATGTGTCTGAAAATAATACAGAAATCATCCACCAGGTTGAATTTTTCAATCAAAACTGAAATCAAAGCGGTGGGCATGCTCTTGACAAAATCAGCAATTCATCCTAAAATGATCAGAAAAAGCTCCATCTTGTTTAAAACAAAATGATGCTTGTGAAGCAATCAGATACTCATTTTCAATGGATCCTCAAGTTATCAGGATCAAACTTACATCGTAAAGTAATCAGGTAATCAATTTCAAGTCACTCTTAATCATCAAGAATAATCACATCTTGTGAAGTATTCAGATACTATTTCAAGTTATCCTTAAATAATCAGACTGTGCTTTTACACTTTGCTTATAACTTTAAGAGTTTGATGATGTCTGTTGATGAGAAACTGACTTCCACAGTTGTTGGATGATCCTTGAATGACTCCAGGGTGGCTTCTAAGGCAATCCTGTTTGACATGGACTGTAACTTTCACTTGCACTGTTACTTTCTCTTCCAAAATAATCCACTTGACCCTCATATGACCTCTAGCCTCACCCCTTACGTCCCTCCCCACTTTCTTCCATAGGAGATATGGCAAATATGCAACCATCCCGTTTTAGGCCTTGGCATCCTAAACTTGTAACATACATGCATGAGGAGGTACTGGGAATCTTTCCCTAACGTTCAGTGTGTGCAGAAGAACATTGTCTTAATTTCCTGTATGCACAGTGAGGTGTTTTCACTGGGCATGCTAGCCTCTCATAACAGTACAAATTGTGAGCGTTTCGTTCAGAAAAGCCTTCACAATTGTGTTTCTTTCATGGTTTGAGGCTCCAGTTTGTCTTCTGATACATGTTTAGAGTTCAGAAAACAAGCTGGCTGCAGTTCATTTCAAATTTATTTCCTTTCCAGCTCCGTCACCTTTTTTACACAGTAGTCCACCTTCTCCCCTGCCATTCTACCAGAAGATTGTTCGTCCATGGCGTTCCTTGCTCCATAGCACTCTCTCCTTGGTCTGTACCATTCTCTTCAAATCCTGGTTCAAACAAGATTCAAGTATTCCTATATCTGCCAGAATTATCTGATGCAACCTGGGAGATTATTTTTGGATACACTGTTTTAAAAACCTGAAGGTCTAACTAGGAATCATTCACCAGAATAGCTGTTCGCAACTGCAAAATGTCTAAGTGTCGCTGCCACCATTAGCTGTCTGCATTTCTCAACTTTCATGCTTTTTAGTCTGATGTTCACCGCACCCATGCAACTAAGCCTGCACTTCTAGCTGTCACTATTAATCTTCAATCGGCTAATGCTTCCACACCACTTTTTCTCAGGGGCTGCATTGAGGACTGACAGTTTCTTTTCTCCCATCTCTTCTTCTCATTGGCACTTTATTGTTTCTTGTTCTTGTCCTCCTACTCTTCACCTTTCTTCCTTCTGGGCACCATTTTTTACTCCTATTTTCAGCATATCTTGATCAACATTTGCGCATACCAATTTAACAATCTCTGCAGACTATGGCTGTTCCTTTCATTCCAGGAAAGTAAAAACTTGTATTCTTACATCTGTTTTCCCAGTACTGACTACTGCTCTACGTTTTCAATTGCACTTCATGCAGATTCTCTTGGTACTCTTCAATTTGACAATAACATTTTGCCTTCTCTTCAACCTTACAATGGCTACAACTTCACCTCATCTCACTGTATTTGCTTCATTTTGCCTTTTGATTTCTATGTATTTTTGTTTTAATTGTGATCATGACTTGAACCCTATTTTGATTTAGTTACTTACCAATAATCTTCCCTATTCTGAAGACCCTTTTTTCTTACCAATACTTAGTATATGATGTGGACAACCTCTACACAGGCTCTAGGGACCTAGCTGGAGCCAATCAAAAAATACAAAAGCAAAGACACCCTCACTTCCTCCTGGAGGACCCTCCTAGAATCTTGGTAATAAAGAGGGCCAGATCCCATTACACTTCCTGTATATCCCCAAGGTACTAGGGAATTCAGGTTGTGAACGGGCACCAAGAAGGAGGGTCATAATTATTGGTACGGGAAAAAGGGTTTTGGGATTAATGAAGATTACCGGTAAGCAACCAAATCATTAACTCCTCAACCCATTTTCATGTACCACTATGAGAAAATACCAAAGCAGTCAAGCACAACCTGGTTCCCTGAAACATAACCACAAACTCCAAATTAAATGCAAACCAAAAGATTGTATTGCAAATATCAGGAGTTGCACATGTTCAAGGTATAGCAGCTGTTAATACTTTGGAACCAAACTTCATAGATTTTGAATTTGCCACCTCCAACCTATAATGTGAAATAAAAGAAGGTGATGTAGCCCAAGTGGCTGGTTTGCATATTCCAAGGATTGAGGCAGTACAAGTTTCAGCCAAAGAAACAGTCTTTCCACGGGTGGACGTGCCCTGTACAATGGAAGATAAAGCTATGCCTTGTGGAGCGTAAGTAATGACAATACGTGTTTTCATTCATTTAGTCAAAGTATGAGTTAAAGTCTTTAATCCATGCCAAAAAACACAACGATTGACAAATACATTCCCAGATTGTCTATACTCTTATGATATTGACAAATAAACGTTCACAACTCTTAATTCATCCAGTGTGTGAAGAGATTTTTTTCTCAGGAGTAGTAAGTGCTTGAAAAAAGAAGGCAGCATTATTTCCTTTTCCTGATGAAAGGAAGACATACCTTAGGACAAAAACTCAGCCCCAGTTTAAGGACCAGCCTACAAGCAAAGATTTTCAAATGTGGAGGCCTGATAGATAAGAATCTCAATTCAGCGAGTCTATGAGCTGAAGTCATTGCTACTAAGAAACACCTTGAAAAAGAAATCTTTCAAATAAATATCCTCCAATGGCTCAAAGGGATAGGACTATAATGCCTTAAGAACCAATGGAAGATCCTAAGAAGGGATTACCAGCTGTACATTTGGTATTGTTAAATCAAAACCCTTCAACAGTTTTATATGTAGAGAATCCATTTCAGGAATACCCCAAGGAGCCCTAACTGCTCTTATTGCTACCCACTGTACACTTTTAAGTAGCGATGGCCCACCTTTAACAAATCCATCTTGAAGAATTGTAAAATCCACTTAGATTCACAATTAATTGGGTTTAAAGATCTATCCATTCACCATTTATAAAAGGATGACCAATGATGATCAAAAGATTTGCTAGCACATAAAGATCAAGATTTTTGGACCGATACGTCTACAGTAGAGGAAAGACCCAGCATCTTTAAACTCCTCTTCCAAACACCCATTCATTTAAACTCATTCTCCTTTATGTATCCAGGGGAAGAATGGTAGACCGACACTGATCAATTTTGAAGAACCCACTTAATAATTTTGGTCATCATTTTCAACAATGGAAACAAACCTCTTCTTGGCCAGAGAGAGCTATGAAAATGAGGTCCTCCTTTCTCAGACTCCCCAACAACCTGTGTATTAGAGGAAAGGGAGGGAAGGCATATAATGGAAGAGGATGCCATGGACAAATCATTGCATCTATACCCAACAACCCTGCTCATGGAACCTGTGCAGGAATACTGAAAGAAGCTTATTCTCCACACTTGTGAAGAGTTCCACCTGTGGAATTCCGACTCTTTGGCATATATGACTGAAAATATGAGGAGCTAGACAAACTTTGCAGAAAGGTGGAAACACCCTGCTTAACCTGTCTGCTAGAACATTGTATTTCCATAGGATGTAAGTTGCTGAAAGGGAAAACAGGCAAGATTCTGCCCAGCTGAATATTTGGTTAGCACATTCCACAAGAGACCGGGACCCTGTACAAGATTTTTTGTTTAGGAATGATTTTTTAACTGCATTGTCTGTCCTGACCTTAATCACCTGATTGAGAAGAAACAGGGAAACATGGAGAAGAACATAAAAAACTGCCTTTGTCTCTTTCCAATTCGAAGAATGGGATCGTTGTTCCAGTAGCCAACTCCCCTGAATTAATTGGCTACCAAGGGTAGCACCCCACCCCGGATTGTTTTCATCTGTGGTCAGAATGTGAGGAGTTGGTATAGCTAAATGCAACCCCTTGGTCAAATTCCTCCTATTCAACCACCATTGCATCTCCCTCCCAATGCCGTTTATTACAGGCATCATCTTTTCCAGGCTGTGAGTCACCAGATTCCAGTTTCTCAGTAGTTGACAGACCAAAGGGGCGAAGTGTAGGTAAGCCTTTGATACTACAAATACCCATGAAGCCTACAAAAAAACCAAAATAAGATACAATAAAAGGATCATGTAGATCATCATTAGGGAAAAACAAAGAGAGGAGACAACTCACAATGTGACCCTGGAGTCTCAACTATTGCCTGTGTGACAACGCTGGCTGCTGTCCCAGTACAATTAACAGACTCTGAATTTTATGGGCTCTTATCTGTGGCAGACTCACAACACCCAGATCAGTTTGGAAATGGGCCAGATGAATTCCAAATCCTGTGTAGGAGAAAGACAAGACTTTTCCAAATTTCTAAAGAGTATGTGATCCTCCAATGTCTGTCATACTATGCTGCTGTGGTTCAAAAGAACAGATCTTGAGGGAGAATGCATCAACCAGTCACCTAGAATCTGGATCCTCTTTCTCTTAAGAATAGCTACAATTGATTCCAGGACTTTTGTAAAAACCATTGGAGAAGACTTAATCCCCAAAGGAAGAACTTGAAACTGCCTATCATGACCTCCACATAAAACCTGAGAACATTCTGGTGAAATGGTATTATTGGGATGTGTGCAGATAAGCATTTCTCAAATCCAATGACGTCATCTATTCTGCCGGGATATAAGATGAATCATTTTTTGCGGGTCTCATCTTGAAGCAAGTTTTTTTTCAGGAATGCATTCAATTTCTTCAGATGGATGATTAATCTGTAATTGCCAGTAGAATGTTACATGATAAACACACTGAATAAATCCCATTATCTTCTGGAATTGGGCAGATTGCATTGTTTATCAGTACCGTGGATATTTCCTGAGACAAAGCTCGATTCTTTGTTGGATCCTTCGAATAGGTGTGAAAAATTGGACCTGTCTGTTGGAATGTCCTCAAAATCCAAAGCACAGCCTTTTTCTAATATTTTTAGCACCAAGGCATCTTATAAATGTTTATGCCATTACTGCAGATAAAAAGAAAGACACCTCCTGACAGGATGATTTGCATAGTTAGTAAAACTTATTGGGTTTCTGTGGAGGAGGAGGGGGCCTAGGTTTTGACTTCCAACTGAAAAAGGCTGATTTGACCTATATTTTCTGGCCTGAAATTGAAAATCTTTCTGTTGGCCTTTGAGGTACTTCAGATTTTGTTTGAGCTCTGAATAATTGTCCATGCTTCTGATATTTGAAAGCTCTGCATAACATACCTTCCAATTGACCACAAAATAACTTATTGTGACATAATAGCATATGCAACAATCCTACATTTTGGGCATCCTCTGCTTTTCAATTTCTTACATAAATTAGGCTGCCACATTTTAAGCCATAGAGAAAGCAGATGCATTTAATACATCACAGGATACATCAACAAGGAATTTCTCTTGATTTCCATATTTCAAAACAAATCAGAACTTTCAGCTCCTTCCTGAGCAGTTGATGAGACCTAGAAAAGAGATTGGCAAGATTTAACCCAGGGTAGCTTTTCTCCAAGGATGCTTCCACCTTGCTGTCAACAAAATCTGCCACCAGAACCTCGTAAGCTAGAACCATAAACTGACCTGCAAGGCTGACTAACATCAGATCCATCTTTACTGAAGCAGGAATTTCATATCACCATTAGCCAGTGGATACAAAAGAGCTAAAACTTTCGGAAGATCTGTCTTTTCCAGGTTTGCCCATTCTCTTAGAAGCAAGTCCATGATTTACTTATTGATCGCAAAACGAGGAGGAGCATGGAAGTGCAACTGCTTAAACTACCCAAAACCATAACTGGGTATCTCATATTCCATAGGGATCAGATAATTATTGCTCTAGTTACTAAACAAGCTGGAGGACCCTGGCATTTAAATAAATGTACTGTTTGAACAGTCTCGGAAATTTGAGCTTCTTCTTCCTCCTCATACTCAGGAGAAGGTCAGGAAGACAGAGAGGAAGGCAAGGAAACGTTCACTGATGAAGTGGGAGTTGAAAGAGAATAGTGGGAACCAGTGTTATACTTGATTTTTGGAGTGCATCTAACAAAGAGCAAATCAAAATTAGCATATGCTCTTCCAAGTGCTCAAAACCTTCAGGAGGGAAAATAGAATCAGTCATATCCCCTGTGCACCAATTCCTCTTGCCATCATCTTTTGGACAATAATGCCTTTTAGAAGCGTGCTTCATGGTGAACACAGAGACTGAGCCAAGAATGGCTTTATAAACATATCCAAAGGACCAAGTTCGTCTAGGATAGTGCATGTGAAAAAATATAAAGTACCTTTCTCCCCAATTGATCCTTCTTCACTTTGGGCCTGATTCACAAAGGGCCTTTTGCACTATTGGTGTGGTGTGGCACTTGTGGTGGGACATCCATACTGCAGTTACCCATTGCAGAGATCCTGCAGCGAGAGTGGGGCCCCCACCTTGACTGCAAGGCCTCCACCATGAGTGCTGAGGCCCTTTGTGAATCAGCCTCTTTGTCTTCTGCTTCTTGCTTTTTTTCATTCAAAATTATTAAATTTAATCAATAAATTAAAGACACAGAAAAAGAAAGGAGACAGCTGGCTCGAACCATGCTTTCAAAAATCTGAAGACTAAAGAGCATAGTGGTGAGCCAACTTGTTGGAAAGTGGATTATTTGTAGTGGTAAATATGCATCTACCACTGGCAATAGTGGCACTAACACAATATAGGGCTCACAATAGGTCTCAGAAAATTATTCCCATGCTCAACCCTTGGTAGCTTGGCTGTGAGCAGGCAGACTTAACTTCAAAGACCTGTATGTAAAGCATTTAAAAACACCAATTCAGTAAATAATTAAGACACAACACAATAAAAATCCAACACCAATTTATAAAAATATGAAATATTGTGATATTTAAAATGACACCAGAATCAAAAACATCCAATTAAGGGAACAGGAGATATGATTTTTTGTAAAAATTTAGCACTATATAGCACATAGAAACCTATAGCACCTATTAGGACATTTGGTCGCGCTACCCCAGGACAAAGTCAAAGTTTCAGGCCGACCGCGACGGAGCCCTGCGCAGCTACCCCTCGCGGTAGGTCTTGGTCAAAGTTTTTCCATTTTGACTTAGGAGCTTTTCTGAAGCTTTTCTTCCCGGGGTCCCTCAAAGCTCTCAGCCATTCCGGTTCGGTGAGGGTTCACCGGCTTGCCTTGCGACAAGCTCCTCGTTAAACTTATAGAAGTCAGGGCTCCATAGCTTTCCAGCGTGACCAACTATCGATCCAGGATGGCTCGCTGTTGAAGGTGGGTGGCGTGACTCTCGCAGTTGCTCCCAGCCACCTTTTCTACATTCGGACTTAGAAATGTTTACAGAGCGTTTCTCCAAGGGTCCCATGATACTCTTCACCAGGCCGAATTTGGTGAGGGTGCACTGGCTTGGGTTTCGACCAACTCCCGGTAAAACTCTGGAAGTTGTACTCAGGAGCTTTTCAGCTGGACAAACCTGGAGGGCAGGCCGGCTTGCAGTTGAGGGTCACCGGATTGGCTAGCCAGGTCGAGTCAGTCCACTTCTGGAGCTTTTTTTTAAAAGTTGCTCCGAAGTTCTCCAAACTTTTGGAACTTCTTCCTGAAGTTCCTTTTAGGGATCCAAAGTGTCCAGCAATTACTCTAAGGGTCTGGAAGCTCCAAAATTATCCTTGAAAGTTTGGGACTTCAATTCCCACAATCAACTTGAACAAAACCCTGACAAATCCACTAGTAGTACTCCAGGCTGGGGATTCTTGGTGGTGATGGTCCATGTGAGCTCTGTTAACCTGTAGCTTGCAGGGAGTCCACTCTTTAGTACTTTTGAAGCAGGTTTGATTCATAAGACTGTAGTTCCAGATTGTGCAGCAGTCAGCGTGCAGGGCCTGGTTGGTGCAAATCAAACTTCCAGCATGGACCCTTCTTCTTCCTTAAGTTTCAAGCAGTAGATCTGAGAGGCACGGTCCCTTTCAAATGCTTACTCAGTGTTCTCTGAGGTCACACCCATCAACCCACCCCCCTTGCTCTGCCATTCCTATGCAGCAGAACCCTCTCCTCCCAGAATGCCTCTTTCACCCCAGGGGCTACTTATCACCTCATCAAATCTGCCTGGCTAATCCACTTAACTCTAACTAATCAGGGCAGATCACTGGAAGGCTGAATTTTGGCTTACAGACAAGAAAGTCCTAGAACATCTTGTCTGTACATTTTGGATAAATTCGACAATAGCATATTTTTGGATTTATAAATACCATTCTAGTAAGTCCTTGATTGATATTTTCCTGGTTTTCCTGGCGGGAATTATTAGTTAATATCTTCTTGCCATGTTAACCTATGTGGCTGCGGATCTGCAATGGGCAAAATCAACAGGGCAATTTCTCCAACACCAAGGCTTATAAAACTTCTTTTTTTAATGACCCTGACCTGCCTATGTCTACAAGACCCCTCTCCCCTGGAACACCTAGGGGAGGCTTTAGGGGTTCTGAACATGTAAATATATTGCAGATCCTCTCTCCACAGTGCTCCTAGCACAAAAGTCAATTTTGGAAAGGACTTTACTACAATGAGGGAAGTGAAATGCGCAATTTCACTATGCCCAGGGCATATAAAACTCTTTTATAAGGGCCCTCTGTAGTATTTTGAAGAATACTCTTTAGACACGATGAGTTGAAGTTGCAGGTTTATTCATAGAGAAAAATCCCATTCAACAGCAAAGGCTGAAGTCTCAACTGACACTCAGCTTCCAGTTCAAGCTATTGCAACTAGGCTACTATGACATATCAGCATTCGAATATGACATAGACAGATGACATAGACAGAGGAGAAGGCAATGCTAACAAGTATGGATATGTGGTAGAAGGTATACCACACACCTCCCTTTTTTCATTAATTATATACAAACTTCAACAAATAATATAAGCACAGAAATAAAATTGTGCATAATCATCAAGGTAACCAGGGCGTTTGAGCAACCTGGATGATAGTCTAACACTTTCCACAACTTTGGTGTTTTCATCCATTTTCAATAAAAAATGTTCATTAGTATCAAATTTGCCTCTTACAACAACAACTCTGTTAAGATTTCAAATGTGATGGTCTTGTGTCTTAACAGCATTGCAAAAAACCTTAATGACCTTAAGAGGTTTCAAGAACTTAGAGGAACAGCCAATAAGACCAGGGCGTTTGATCATGACCCAATCTCCAACTTTCACCATCACCTTCTTCGCAGCCTTTCTAGTGTAAAAGTAATTTTTCCTTTCAGCAGCTTTGAACTCTTCCCTCTGTTGCCCATTTCTTCCAACACAAACAGATTCTTTACCCCTTGATAATTGATAATTATTGACCCATGTAGGTTCATCACAAGTATTAGGCACTCTACCACGAAACAACGGAAAAGGAGTTTTCCCAGTAGTTCCATGGGGAGTCATCCTAAACTCTTCAACTTTCTTAAGCACTTCTCCTTTCCACTCTAGTGACCATGACTTTGCCAAAACAATTGCCTCTTTAAGCACTCTATTGAATCTCTCAACCATTCCATTCGAATGGGATGATAAAGAGAACATGTTTTGTGAATTATACCTTTCGCAGATAGGAAATCATCCATCTCTTTTGAAACCAGTTGTACACCATTGTCCGTTAAAACAGTTTCAGGAACACCTTCGCTGGAAAATAATTCTTTGAGACACTTAATGACGTGTACAGAGTCAATCATGGATGTAAAGAAAACCTCAGGCCTTCTAGAATACATATAAAAAATGACCAACACAAACATTTGTAGATCACCACTGTGCACCACACCTAAAATGTCTAATTTGTATTTGTATTTGGTATTTGTTAAGCGCATATATCACCCAAAGGTCTCATAGCGCTAGCTGATATTCAGAGAACCAGAAGAGGTGGGGCAAAGAGATAAAAATAGCCAGGTTTTAAGGGCTCTAAGGAATTTTTTGTGATCAAAAAGTAGAGGCAATGCATTCCATATTTCAGTATCAATTCTTGAAAAGGATCTGCAACCGTTCCTTACTGTCTGGACCTTGGGTACACTTAGAAATTGTTTACTGGTAGAATGAAGGGTTCTAACTGGCTGGTGTTTTATAAGTTTCTTTTCTAGATAGTGTGGTCCTTTATTGTTTAGTGTTTTGTGTACCAAACAGCAGAATTTGAAATTGATCCTCTTTCTGATAGGGAGCCAGTGGAGGGTCTTTAGGCTGGGCACCAATGGAGAGGGGGGGGGGGAGGTTTAAGACCAGCCTTTCCGGCGTATTCTGTAGAACCTGAAGTTTGACAGATGCTTTTCATTTATGGATGCAAGTAGCGCATTTCCATAGTCCAAGCGACTAATGATTAGTCCCTGTACGAGGGGCATGCGAGAGGGAAGGGGATGCAATGCAATGTCTTGCCAAGGACGTGAGTGACATCTTCTAATAATCATGGGTTGCACCTGAGGACATTTAGATTTCTCACTCGTGGTACAAGGAAGACAATCTCGCACCATGCGCTCCACAAGCTTGTCCATTCTAGGCCACCAATATGACATGCGCAATCTTTCCTTGGTCTTTGTAATGCCTGAGTGAGTTGCATGAGCCAAATCCATCAATTACCTTCTAAGATTACTAGGTGGAATAAATCTTGTGCCTCGAAATAACAACCCATTTTCAACAGACAATTCATCACGAGAAGCCAAAAGGGTTTTATGAAGCCAGATCCAGCTTTAACATCAGACCAATGTTTATGTATAAAAGATATCACTTCATTAAGTGTAGAGTCAATAGCCAATCCTCACACCATCTTTCTTCAGAGATAATGCTGTTATCTAACACAAACACCCATTAATTATTCACATCCATAGCATCTTCCACCAAGGTTTCTTTGGGAATGAGTTGTGAAAGCACATCAGCAACACCATTATCAATGCCAGGAATGTACCTCAGTGTAAAACTAAACTCTTGCAACCCAATGACCCACTTAGTGATTCTGCTAGAAATCAAGTCAAGACCTTTCTTGTTAAAAATTTCAACTAAAGGTTTATGATCTGTCTGAACTTCAAACTCAACTCCCCACAAAAATGTCTTTAACTTCTTGATAGCCCAGATTACTGCAAGAGATTCTCTTTCCACCACTGAATAGCGGGATTCAGCATCTCTTAAGCTGCGAGACACAAACATAATAGTTTGCATACCAGAGGAACTATACTGTTGAAGAACTGTATCCAAACCTTTTTCACTGGCATCAGTAGTGAGAATAGACTTAATTCTGGGGTCAAAGCTCTGAAGAGAAGGAACTGCACTCAAACTTTCCTTAATGCAAGTAATTTTGTTCTCACATGGCTCAGTCCAAACAAAATTCACTCCCTTAAGCAGTAGACATCTCATATTAGTTGTTTAATTAGCAAAGTTCTTAACAAATTTAGCATAGTACTCCACCATGCCCAAGAATTTCATTAATTCATTTTTGTTGGTAGGAGAACTCACATTGTTAGTTTCAACCAGATCACTCTTGGGTTTAAATTCATTGCCTGTTATGTTGTGCCCGAGATAATTTATCGAGTTAGATCTAAACTTAAATTTTTCCATCTTGATAGTGAGATTGCAATTTCACAATTTTTTTAAAACATGTTTTAACTGAGCATCATGGTCATCCACATTATTGCCAAAAATGAAAATTTCATCTTGATAAATACAAACTCCAACAAGATCTTTAAGAACATTCTCCATAGTACGTTGGACTACAGATGAAGCAAAAACTAAGCCAAAAGGCATTCTAATGAACCTAAAAGTACCAAAAGGTGGTATAAAAGCTGTATAGTCCCTACACGATTCTTCTGATGTAATCTGATGGTATTCCGATGTAAGATCGATAGTACTAAAAACTTTGGCTCCACCTAGAAGAACCAACAACTCTTTAATATTTGGAAGGGGATATCTATCCACAACCACACATTTATTTAATTGACGTAAGTCGACGAAGAAACGCAAATCACCATTGGGCTTCCTGGAAGCTACCACTGGAGCCAACCATTCTGTACCTTTCACCTCTTCAATTATGCCGCAATTCTTAAGTTTGGCAATCGCTTTTCTCATATCGTCTTTGACTGAAAGCGGTACATTTCTTACCTTACAACATTCTGGAACAGCATCATTCTTCAGTTTAATTTTGTATTGATAACCCTTCAAACATCCCAATTCATGTTTGAAAACCTCAGGAAATTATTTTTCAAGATTTTTCAAGAAATCACTTTCCACAAACATCTCCACAGTAAACACTCGATCCTTAACCTGAATAGGAGGATCAGAATTGGGATCAAGGAAAACACCCAAGTCACCCTGATGAATCCAACTGATGATACTATCACCTTTCCTTGATACATAGATTTTCCCTGACACAAGCCTGTTTTTATATTTGATTTGTCCATTGAAATAACCACGTAGTTTGATTGGTTCACCCCCATAAGCTAATGGCATGATGTCTGGTTTCATGAGCACAACCTTGTACTTTAATTTCGACAGAAAGAATTCATTAGAAACAATTGTGATTTTTGCCCCAGAGTCAAATAAATACGTGTGGTTTCCCCTTCAACAGTAATATCATCGAAGGGATAGGACATTTTAACAACTGAATTCTTAACTTGTATCACAATTTATCCGCATTCAAAGTCGTCAGAAATTATATCAGGACTATCACCTTCAAACACTTCAACCCTTTTAACTCTAGGTTCAGATCTATTCCTGCATGCTATAGAAAAATGACCATTCTTTTTACACTTACTACAGGTTTGACCCAATGCAGGACATTCTTTTCATCCTCAATCCACTTTGGATTTTTATCCCTATCGACTTGATTTTTATTTCTAATGACTTGTACCTTGACATCCTTGTCACATTCTTTTTTAATTACAGCAACAGACTTCATGGGGTGTTCAATTCTTTTTGCAACAGAAAGAACCTCATCCAAATTTGGCTCATCTCGCAACCAAAGTTCTTCTCTTACTTTCTCCATGTTCCATTCAAACATAAATTGATCACGGATGTGTTCCTCAGTTAAGTTCTCAAACTTGCAGGAAGAAGCAAGTTTTCTTAAATCAGTCACATAACCCTCAACAGACTCTTCATCCCTTTGAGTTCTTTTAGCGAAGTGATACCTCTCTAAGATGGTGCTAATCTTTGGCAAATAATGCTTGTCAAGTTTCTTAATACAGATCTCATAATCATTTAAATTTCTTGCTTCCGCTGGTGACAAATCCGAAAGATGATCAAATACATCTTGACCCTCTGAGCCTAGACAATGTAATAATAAAGAACTTTTCGTCTCAGAGCTGAAAGAAGATCCAAAAACTCTTGCATGTTTCTCAAATACATTCTTCCACTGTTGCCATTTTATAAGTGGTTCTCCAGGACTGGACAAGAAAAATGGTGCTGCAGTAATATTTTGCATTTTCTACTCCTAAATAAATACAATGTTGTATGAAGAGAAATTAAACATGCAACACAAACACAGGAATAAGCTGTGTGTGTCAGCGCAACGAAATATGACACACAAAACAGAAGAAGGCTGTGTGTGCCAGCACAAAGAAATAGATTATGTGATGAACAGCTGTGCGCATCAGCGCATAATTCCAAGATTGTAGGATACACTGAGCTTCCGTGAAGTTTCATTGTTAAGGAGCGTGATGACACAACCGTTGCCAGGAACCAGCAAAGCTGAACGTAGAAGCCGCAGGAACGATGAAACCGTTGCCAGGAAACAGCCAAGCTGAACATAAGTTCCGCAGGAACACTGCACTTCAGCAATGTAATGATGAACGTCACAATTGAATGCCAGAGTCGCAGAGCTGAATAGGAATGCTCCGAGGAAATGCACGTGTTGAATCTACCGGCAGATAGGAGCTCGAGCTGTGGTTTGATTTAACCAAAAACAGGTGACTTTACTTGAAAAGGTATAAACAACCTAATTTTAAATTCAGCACCGAGAAATTGACAAATCATGCGACAGTTCCTTAAACCGGCTCAGAGTCAATATATCCAATTGACAAGGGTGCCTGCTGTCAACGAGCGCGCAATATACAAAAATAAAACAAGTTATAAGAACTGAAAATCTTACTTTTGAAGAAACAAAGTAACAATCAAACCTCCTCATTCACCATAATGATTAAAGAAGGTCGCAACAGGTACACAGTCTAAATATCTCAGTTTGTGCATTTCTTGATGATAACCATCGCTGTGCTAGGATCTTCTTAAATCCTGCTGACTATGCCAGTGTAGTATTTTGAGGTATACTATTTAGACAAGCTGAGTTGAAGTTGCAGGTTTATTCATAGAGAAAGATCCCATGCAACAGCAAAGGCTGAAGTCTCAACTGACACTCAGCTTCAAATCCAAGCCATTACAACTAGGCTACTATGACATGTCAACATTTTAATATGACCTAGACAGATGACATAGACAGAGGAGAAGGCAATGCTAACAAGTATGGATAAGAACTCACGTTTGACTAAAAGAAGGCTTCCACAATGGAGTCCTTCAGGAATTATCCCCTGCACATTGCTGGACACAGAGACTTGCAATCTTTGTTCCCTACCATTACATCATGAAGGACTATGCTAACCGTTCTATTGGGTATTCTTGGCTTATAAGTCTCTTCATGGAGGAGATTTTATTCATGAGGCCTATTTTGTCAATTTATGTTAATTTTCATGGCCCTGGCCATATAAGGCATTTTTATGTCAGTTCTCCAGACAACATATGCAGATTTCCTCTGAAAACATGTCCCTCTATTTCAATATGCTTCTGCATCTTATTGCCTTCTGACCATGAACTGGCTTCTTGTGTTGCAGGGATTCTGCTTATGCAGAGAACTATGCGCAGGAAACCAGGACCTCAGAGAATTGTGGTGTACCAGAAACTCCCCTCAGAACCAAGAACCCCTATCCGACTAGCTTAGTGTCACATTCGTTATCCGAGATTTAGCTCAGCGGTCCCAATGTATAGACAACCCAGAACAAGCGACTTAGATACTCTCAGGTGTGGTGGGAATCCGAAATACCCGTTGGTAGCTATATATCAGTCCACAACAGAATAACAAAGACACGGTAAAGTTTAAAGAGTTTATTTTATAAACCTCGCGTCCTAAGATGCAGTATTTTGGCTAACACAAGCAGACAAATGGTTAGGATCAGCACCATCAGCATTGTTACAATACCATAGAAAATGAAAGGAGCAATCATAATAATAATGACAGTGGAAAGCGACCACCCTTCTTTCTCTAGCAACTAATAAGTTATTATTAGACTAATAGAAGGTCTCTTAGGCTTGCATGGGGGACCCCATACCTTATAGATCAGCTTAGTGGAATCACATCACAGGATCAGCTAGGCTCTCTCCTGCAACAGCTCTTCGTTTCGAATGTAACAGAAAACATGCTGCTCTGCAATATTAAAGGACTCGTCTTTCAGGTATTGGCAGCTGTATGTATGTTATGGATAAGAAGTGGTACGATCAACCTGAACACAACAACCTGCACCGTCTAGTGACCCAGACACGTTCTTTACACGGTGTACAGACCAAGGTCACTGCTCGCTGTTAAGGATGTTAAACAACAGACGGTTCTCATGTGAAGCAAAGTCGAGTCTGCAGTTCTCGAATGAATAACATGTAACAACAGTGTCTCGTGCAAAAGCTGCAGAAGCGGCAAGCTGGCTTTCTAACAGCCGTCGAGGTTATGCTAACTTAGCGTTGTACATAGGGAGTGGTTAACCCATACTACACCCCCCCTTGATTGGACTACTAATCACTAGGGGCGCACTTATCAAGAACGCAGAGTTCAAGTTAGAATGAACGGAACCAAGGGCATGAACTATAAGTCCATATAAGGTAAGTGTAAGTTCGAAAAGAAAAAAAATTCAAAAACAGAAAAAGATGTCGTCAGGTGAAAAAACCATGAAAAAATGGGGAAAAATGACATCGATGGATACACCATGAGTCGACCAAGACAATGAGTCAATCCATAAAGGTATAGGCACAATAAGTTGCAACAGCCTCCAAGAGGAAATCATTGAAGCGTTCCGCAAAAGTATCTGCCATCCAATTCAGCAAGGGAAAGGAACACACGTGTTCACTCACAGTTGGAGCTTCCAGCACCACACGGGGACAACAGGAAGGTTCCTCGATATAACTTCGTTCCAGAAAGTCAATCGCAGCCTCTTCAATGGCCCAATTTCCAAGGACTCCATGTGCCGCACCCAAGGCCATAAACCCAACACCAGAACATTCAAACTCATGAGCCGTTAAGGGGCCCATTAGTTGACCAAAATCCGGTACAGGTGTCACCGAGGTTGTCAGGCATAAATCCAGAGACCACTGGAATGGACAATCCAGGCAGTGAAAGACGGGTTGCACACAAGTGAAGAAAGGAAACCGGAAGGACAATCCATACGCGACACTTAAAGTCGCCAGGGGCAACGTGCCATAGTATTCGAGCATCCGGTTACGCAGATGCACCAGCCGGGGCATGTTGTCTCGGTACGCAAGTTGCGCAGCCATTGCGTAGAACGCAAACCAACAGAAGTATTCCAGCTATAAGGGCAAGAAGCAAAGGAAGACCTCCGAAGACGCTGGAAAAAATAGAATGAAAAAAAGCAGGAATCACACCAAAAATAGTTTTTCAAGGAGGTCACGAGGCCGGAGCCCACAAGTTTAAAAAAATGAACTATGCCGGTCGTAGACGAGGCATTAAAGATAGTCTGTATCAATGTTCCAAAATGGAAGGGGAGGTCAGTATTCAAAAGCGCCTGCACCTCCGTGCGGGTGTTTGCCACGTGAAGAAGAAAGGTTTCACGGGATGAAGTCAAAGCGACCTCCCTTTGAGACAAAAGAGCCCTTATTCTGCTCATCTGGTTGAACTCTGCGCTCAAGGTTGGAATCGAAGGCCAGATAGAAACATAGAGCCGGCCATGCGGGGGCGGGAAAAGGAAATTATTACAGCAAACAACACGCTGTGAAACAGTGACTATGTATGGTATGCCCTTTAGCATCCCACAGCAATTTTCATTATTTAAAAGCAAATAACTACCGTTAGCAAGCAGTGTAAATGAAGGGGTTATAACTGGCACTGGTACACCTTTCAGGACGCAAGCCAAATTAGGAGCGTGTACATTGCAAGCACCATGTAATTGTATGTGTCTACACACCACAGAATGATCAGGAGCAGAAGTGCATTCCTCACCCTTCAGATAAACCTCTGTGCCCTCCCGCATGCACTATATGTAAACGGGAGCGACCAAACTTCGTGCAGGAACGCACTACCAAGTTGTTCATATCTGCCAAGAGCATAATGTTTCATGCACAAACTAAACTTAAAAAGCGAAAAAGGTAATGTGATCACGCCGTGGATAAGCCACACGGACAAATTTAACCCAGCAATAGAGAAAGGCAGCGGTTCTAATTTCTCAATGTGCAGTAATGAATAAGTAGCATCCTTCATAGACATAAACTGTTGTTTCTCAGTTAAATTAAAAGGGAGGAACAAAGAGGAAACATTCATGTAATCCCATGGGACCTTCCCTGCCTTTAACGTTTGCAAAGTCCATGCAAACTGCATAACAGACCGCAACTGATTCTGGCCATGATACAATACAGACAAATCATCCTGCACAATGTCTACGACAGATGAAACAATATTATCTAAAGTGTAAATTCTAGAAGACAAGGTATTTATACTATTATCAATCACAGCCAACACTTTTTCCATATTGGCCTGGTCAATAGCACGTAATCTGGACGCAGCCTCAATTTGCGACATTTTCCAAACTTCGTTGGAAATAGCATATACCCATCTTTTGGACCTGCCTATTGCAGGACCTTTAATAAAATCATTCAGATCAATTTTGTCATTCAAACGTGACAAATGAAGTTTAACAGATGCTAATGTGGAATGTTGCAGCCACGACTGGCATAACTTACCCACAGAGTAGGTAGTTACAGTGTGTGATGATTCAAAACGAGGATCTACCCTGACTTGAGTGTACCCAGGTGCCAAGGCTAAAAATCGACGTTGACAGGAATCTGAACCAGTTTGCCATACCAACCACCCCTCAGGATTAAACGCTGAAACATTAAAGGTGGTGTTGGAAATGAGGGACTGCAACTTACTAAAGGAAAGATCTGTGTAATTAGCCCAGCCGGGATAAGCACCCAGATCCGGGATTGTGGGGGAATTCAATTTGTTAGACGTTGCCAAACCAAAACAGGTTGTCTGAAAAATAGATGAATTCAAAAATAAAATGTGGTTTGGGATAAGACAGGCGCGATGCAAAGCTTCCGTTCCCTGGACCTGCCATGGTTTAGTACCCCAAACCGACTTAAGATCGATAGTAGCTTTCCATAACTCATAGCCTCCGACAGCCAATTCGTCCATAAAGGACATGGAATATAATAATTTGGTATGTGTCAACCTAACCTTTGAGGCGGTCTCAGGCGCCATTTTAAAATAAATGGAGGTCGGTTTAGACACACTAAAATCCGAAAAATATGTGAACTTGTTCACTAATGTGGCAGAACTGCCATGATAAGGGGCCGGACAATGTTCCCATTGTGTGTAATTAACAAAATTACGAAAGGTATTTGATCTGTGTAGGAAATGCGTGACATAATGCTGCTAACAAAATTGTTCACCATAATTAGCAGAATTTAAATACAAATCTTCAGCATCAAATGCAGCATAATATTTTAGATCAGAAAATAGTGCTTCTATTGCTTGTACATCCCAATCATCAGATCGGATATTTTGTTTAACTACATCACCCATAGAAACACAAAATACATTAGGCACATTAATCACTTCGGTAGGTCTATGAATTTGAAATTTAACAGCATCCCAAGCGATCCCATCACGCACAGGCCAGGCAGTAATGTTCACAAAAGTCTGGTCCCTTTTCATAATGTGTGATGAGGAATGGAGGGCCAAAGTTCCATCAATTAATCCAATCGAAGATCTTTCAGTCAGGTAGTGTCCATTGATAAGTTTAAAAAACACTACCACAAAGCCAATTGTCATGAACAAAAAAATACATATTAGCACCAGCCAGATGTAAGTCCATGGTGCCACCAAAAAATGTCTCTTGAACCAGGCAAAAAATATAGCAATTTTGGAAGGGGCAGTGGAAGTCATTGATTCAGTGTCAAAGGAAGAACGGGACTGGTTAATCGCTGTTGAATGTAATAGAGGCAACGGGACACCTGCAGGATAAGCATACTCAGGATCATCAGGCAAACCACCATCAGTAGGCGGCATAGGAGGGGCAGCAACTGCATGCATCTCAACGGCAACCTCAGGCATGATGTTCGAGGGTGGCATCACAACAGAATTTCGCAGAATGGAAGGGCAAGAAACTGAAGGTGTCATACTATGGATAATCAGCCACTCACTGTAACTTGACATTGTCAATCGAGATGTACCTGTTATCCTTGCGACCAGGAAGTGGTGGTAAAATAACTGTACGTGTACCCTGGACTCCAAGCACCGGGACTGGTGCACGATAAGAGGGGCCAAACTCTTTCTTGTTCTCCACCTTCTCACGAACCAGGTCACCAACTCGAGGTAGCCAGACGACCACCGGAATCTGGAGCTCAGCTTTGCATGTAGAGGGTACGTGTTCCTTTGCTAGAGTGTCTCTGGCTTCTTGAAGATTCTGCAATACAGCACAGTGATCATCTAGGTCAAAAGGCGCGGCAGCTGCCGCCATGTCTAGACCCTCAAGGTCCAGAACAAACATTCGTACTACAAAGAGCATCATGAATGGGGTCCGCCCACCCAGAGACCTTCTAGGGAGATTATTAAGTGCACGTTGCACGTCATACAAGTGGGTTAGCCAGCTTCGGCCTGTACCTAAAACCCTTGCTGTCAAAGATTGCTTTAGGTCACGGTTAATTCACTCCACAACACTATTGCCCTCAGGCCGGTATGGAGACGAAAATTTGACTTGGACCCCCAAACTTCTCATGGCTTCTTTGGAAGCCCTAGAGGCAAACGCAGGGCCCTGGTCAGAATGAAGGGTACCACATGCAAAACTCCCAATAAAGACACGCAAATCCTTGATGACCGTCCGGGCATCAGTACTCCTTTGCGGCCACACCCACAGAAAACGTGTGCACGAATCCACTGCAATCAAGATGTACTTGTACGCAGTATCAGAGGAAAAAGGACCGCAGTGATCTAAATAAACACACGCAAGTGGTTGATTAGATATATACAGCTGCGTTTGTGGTGGACGCGCGACAGAAGAAGGCTTTATCTGCTGACAAATGTCACATAAAAGGACATAAGCTCGCGCTTGTTTGTACAAACCGTACCACCAGTAACGTTGCTGTAAAAGAGAAACAGTCGCCGAAACGCCGGCATGCTCAGATGCAACACCTTCGTGAGCAGCTGTAATCAGAGATGGTCTGCAGTCCGCGTTGGGTATATCAATCTGTCACCAACGTCGTTAATCCTCACTAACGGGACGTTATCAGGACTTTAACGATAATGGTAGTGGGAAGGGAATCCTTTCGGAAAGCCCGTCCCTGTCTCGGACGCAGCAATAGCTGCCAAGATGTCATCATCAATCCTAGTTTTGGATCTTGTAACTGCTGCTACTAAATATGTCGCCACTGCAGTTTTTGCTGCCTCGTCAGCCAAGCTGTTACCGACAGCATGGACACCAACTCGTTGGTGACCAAGAGTGTGAATTACATTCACGAGGGGCAGTCCTTCTTTAAGTTCTGCCACTCGAACCCAAAGCGTTTTGTGCTTTATTGTGCTACCTTTCGAATCACGAAAGTCATTGTGACTCCAAAAGTGTAGATTCTCGTTGTATGATTGAACACAATAGAACGAGTCACTCACTATAAGAGTGGTGACCCGAGGATCAGCAAATTCCAGTGCAAGCACCAGAGCTTTTAGTTCTGCCAACTGCGCGGTACAATCACCCAACGACATCAGACTGGAACTCACCGTTCACGAAAGTACCTACTACAATTGCGCAGGCCGCTGAATAGGCGTGCTTTGATCCAGTTGCGGATTGCGCAGACCCAACAGTGTAAATGAAACAATGGTACTCCTCGAGCGGGTGCAAAGTCAGAGGAGCCGGATGAACAAATTCATACTCCAAGAACTCCTGTGTCTGTAATGCCGCGTCAAAGATATATGTGATGTCAGGCGAGGTCAAGGAGATTGCCCATTGTATCCACCTTGGATGCAAAGCCTTAGAATTGGGTACACTGGCTTTAGTGACCGCCTCAAGGGCAGGGTACGGTGTTACCACCAGCATGTGCTTCCCCTGTGATAGCGCTCGCTCTTTCAGGATCGCAATCTGAACTGCTGTCAGCACTTTTTCGACAGCAGAGAAGCGCAGCTCAGCCGAAGTGTACAGATGAGATTTGTATGCAATGGGGACGGTGTCGCCCTCATTGAACGTCAAGTAGGTGAAACCCACTGCACCCGGTACGATTCTAATGACCAGGTTAGTGTGGTTATCACGAGTTTGTAAGAATTTTGAAGCAAGAAGATCAGACTGTAAAGATTGCAATGCAGCCGAATGCTCAGGCAGTAAGCAGGATTTGGTAAAAGTAGGTAGTACCAAGGCATAAAGCGACTTGATACGCTGGGCATAATCAGGAATGTAGGTACGACCGAAATTCAGAAAACCCAGCAAAGATTGTAATTTCTTCAGTGTCGTAGGAGTGCTACGGCGTGCGCCTTTCTCAAGGAACTGCGGAGCCAAGCCTCGACCCTCATGATTGAGTTCGTACACCAAGAACAACACTGTGAACTCGGCAATGTGGGACTTCACAAAGTTGAACTTGTAACCGAAGTCTGCAAACATAGTTATTATGTTATCCACGCGAGCAAGGTGTGGAAGCAACTCGTCGTCCGTCAGGTAGATATCATCTACATACGAATATGCTACCGGGTCAATCATCTCCAAGAGAGAGACCACACGGGCAGCAAAGACCCCGGGGCTATTTTTATAGCCCATCGGAAGCCTTTTGAACTTCTTTTGTTTGCCACCCGAGGTAAACGCCGTTCACTCATAGCTATGAGGGGACAGGTTGTGGCTATAAAAGCCATTGGAGATGTCAAGAGTAGTTTTAAATCTTTTTCTCACAAGACTATCGATGAGAGCCGAACTGTGTGTATTCTGTACCGCACATGTCCGGCAGTGCGAATTTAAGTGCCGGTAATCCAAAACTAGGCAGTACGATCCGTCAGGCTTCATCACAGTGAATAAAGGATTATTCATGGGTGACACACATGTTTCAATTACTCCCTGGTATTCCAATTGTTCAAGGATGGATGCGAAGTGAGATCGAGCCTCGCGACGCATGGGGTATTGGGGTTGTGGCTGGGGTTCTGATCGCAACGGAATCGTATGATTGGGAGAAAATTTGTCCCAGCCCACCTGAGTACGATACAACGCAGGTGCGAGCACATGCGCCCACTCCCCGGCTAACCTGTTAGAATGTTCCAGTGGCACTGTGTGCCCAAATGACGGGAGGATTACTACCTCCCCTCTAGGAGCCTCTAAAACGAAAGCCGGGGGCCAATCTGCCTCCGCCAAAAGAATATCATAGGTGGAGGTTAGATTATCCCAAAATACCACTTTAATTTTACGTTGTATGTCACCCTCAATTAAAAGGACAATTTCAAACATCCTTTCAGGGGGAGCTACGCGAGTATCAGCAGTTTCAACACTTACATATGTATCAGTTGCTGTCGCCGCCAGAAATGGACGCAGCGCTTGCCGCACTACTGTAACTTCCGCCGCGCTGTCTAGCAGCGTTAGTGCCCATGTCTGGTTCAGAAGCTGTGTCCGTACCATCTGAGGCATATCTCGCAGTCAGAGCAGCAACTTTTTTCTTCTGAAACGGGGGTCTTTGACGTGCAGACTCGTTCTGCTTGCCTTTACCGTCAGTCTGACGGGGCTGCTCACGACCTTGAGCACCCCTTCCCTTCCCACGATCTCCGCCACCGGATTGAAAAGCCGATGTTTCCTGTGAAGAACGAGGAGAGCGTTATTCAGCAACCTGAAATCTATCAGGTGACTTAATATTAGAACGATCGCGCAAATCATAAGTGCGTTCACTCTGTATCTGCACAGGCGACGCAGAACGAGACCTCCGTTTCTCTTGCTGCTTCCCCTGTTTTTTAGCTCGCCAACTTTGTTTTGGAAAGTTGGGCTTCTCGTCTTTGGTAGACAAATTCACTTTAGGCTGCTGCACCACAGTAGGAATGATCACGGTGGGTTTCACACCCAAGGCGCTACAACCCACCATTCTGTAGGCTTTCGCTATAATTTTAGCGAATTCCTTTGGCCTGTCGCCCGGATCCACAAGTGCCATGCATGGCATCTCCTTTGAGGTTGCCCATAACCATGGAACAAACAATATCGAAGCTGTCGACAAGCCTCATTCCCAACTCAATTGCTGCCTCTGCACCATGATTGTCTTGGACCTTCTTGATGACCGAGGGCAGAACAGACATAGACGGAGTGCCATAGCACTTCGCATAGGTCGCAGCAAAGACCTTGCCCCAATTGTCACAGTCGACCATATCCGGGACCAGATCCTTCGGCAAAGTAATAGTGAATATCCTGTGTTTATCCACAGGAGAAGTATATGGAAACACGGCTTCTAATTGATCAAATTTTTCAGCAAGCCAGTAAGGAAATTCATCCCTATTTTGGGGGCGCTTGCCGACGACCGCATTAACCATAACAGGACTGATGACCACTGCGTGATGGTCAGTCGTGTGGCCCGCAACTGCAGGTGCCCCCACCTGTACATTGCGAGACACGTACTGCACTAACGCCCTATGGACCGTGATCAGGGCAGTGTGTAGCACTCGTAACTCTGCCACCGCCACAGTCATGTAGCGGGGGTGCGGTGTATAACCGGCCAGCACCGGCCATGTGGCCCCTGCAATAGACAACGGGCCCATTCTCGCCAGTACTACTGCATGGGGAAAGGCGCCATTAAACCAAATAGTATGCTGCCAGGCAGTGAGAGGAATCTCAAGTGTCCGATAAGGGGCATAGGCTGCAGGCACTGGTGTGTGAGTATATTTGTGGAACAAATTGTCACTTGCATCCACTTTCTCAAACGTCAACCAAGAGTAAAACAACTCATACGGGAACGCTGCATCAGCGCCTACTACTAAAATAACAGCCAAGCCATCATCAGGGACCCCATAGACCCGTAAATGTGCTGTCAGGGGAACCCGACTATGCGCGGCAACATTGACCGCAATCGGGACACTCAGAAGAACAACAAAAAACTCTACAGTAGCACTGGGGTTCAGAAAAAGGAAACCTTTTTAATTATCAAGCTTGAAAGAACCTTTAGTCGAAACCTAGGTAGGTTAAGCCATCACTCCCGTTGTCCGGAAACCAGAGTGACGGCGTTGTGGACTAATAAAAGCACTACTAAGGCGTCTCAGATCAAAAGACCAAACGTTAGGTGCGCCATATTGCAGGGATTCTGCTTATGCACAGAACTATGCGGAGGAAACCAGGACCTCAGAGAATTGTGGTGTACCAGAAACTCCCCTCAGAACCAAGAACCCCTATCCGACTAGCTTAGTGTCACATTCATTATCCGAGATTTAGCTCGGCGGTCCCAATGTATAGACAACCCAGAACAAGCGACTTAGATACTCTCAGGAGTGGTGGGAATCCGAAATACCCGTAGGTAGCTATATATCAGTCCACAACAGAATAACAAAGACACAGTAAAGTTTAAAGAGTTTATTGTATAAACCTCGCGTCCTAAGATGCAGTACTTTGGCTAACACAAGCAGACAAATGGTTAGGATCAGCACCATCAGCATTGTTACAATACCATAGAAAATGAAAGGAGCAATCATAATAATAATGACAGTGGAAAGGGACCACCCTCCTTTCTCTAGCAACTAATAAGTTATTATTAGACTAATAGAAGGTCTCTTAGGCTTGCATGGGGGACCCCATACCTTATAGATCAGCTTAGTGGAATCACATCACAGGATCAGCTAGGCTCTCTCCTGCAACAGCTCTTCGTTTCGAATGTAACAGAAAACATGCTGCTCTGCAATATTAAAGGACTCGTCTTTCAGGTATTGGCAGCTGTATGTATGTTATGGCTAAGAAGTGGTACGATCAACCTGAACACAACAACCTGCACCGTCTAGTGACCCAGCCACATTCTTTACACGGTGTACAGACCAAGGTCACTGCTCGCTGTTAAGGATGTTAAACAACAGACGGTTCTCATGTGAAGCAAAGTAGCGTCAGCAGTTCTCGAATGAATAACTTGTAACAACAGTGTCGCGTGCAAAAGCAGCAGAAGCGGCAAGCTGGCTTTCTAACAGCCGTCGAGGTTATGCTAACTTAGCCACAATAAACCACAGTGGTAGGGACAATTTGCGCTGGGAAATGAATTATTAGTACTGTGTGTAAATAAGAACCCTTGCTTCTAGGTTACCAATACGACGACCACCAACATCGTAATTTAGGCAAACTGAGTTTACCTCAAACATCAACAATTTATGAAAACCGAGCAAAAGGGTTCAAAGTAAAGATCAAGTAATAATGCTAGTGCACATCAATTAAAATCTCAGATTAAATTCCAGCTGTTCATATCTTGTCTTTATTTCTTGACAAAGCTTCTTCGTTGCAAGCCCCCTGCCAGCCACAACTATACTAACATCAAAAACTAAAATGCTAATTGTACAATTTATTGTGCTGCTTAAACCTAACAGATAAACAAGATGGTCGGAGCAAGACGTATGATGTTTAAGTTCACAGAAAAATAAGGGTTGTGAGTAGTGTGTATAGGAAAGGAGGGGAAACTGCAGAGAGGGAGTAAAGAATATTAGGAAAGTACCCAATGAAAACCAATATATGTAGAGTTCAAGAGTCAAGTAAAATCAAGAAACTGTTAGTAACCTGAAAAAGTAAGCAGCTACTAACCGAGACACTAGTGCCCTAACTAAAGGCATGAGTGAAAAGGATACTATCTAAAGTTGTAAACACATGAGACCATGTGACCCACCAGTGAGGTTAAACCATTGCCAGGTATCATCTACTAGTATTTATTAAGGCTGGAATCTATAAATCGAACAGATAATGCATTGAACTCACCAATACTTGGTGTGATCAAGGACTGTGTCTTATGGGTCCAGGAGCCTAAGGCTACGTCCGCATTCTACGAGTAAGAAAAATAATTTTCAGCATAACTAGTATTCTATCAAGAGTAAAATCTTCTATTATACGCCAATTGCGATAAATATTGAAGAGCGTACCAATTAAATCTCGGGCTGCTGGCTCCAATCCAAATTCTCAAATTTTACGATCTGTAGTATTCAGCTCTAGTTATAAGTCATGTAACCTAAGACAAAAAGAAAACCGAACTTTACCGCACTATCCGCTGTATTGAACGAAAATTCAAGAAAAGCCTTGCTCGTCTGAGAACGTTATGCCAGGGACACTAGTTAGGAAAACTATCAACTGCAGTCCATAAACTGACTAACACAGCCAACATAAGGCCATGTAGTTAAATAGTATTAAGGTAGGGCCACAAACAAAATAAAGAAAACCCATAAAATGATAGTAAAGCAACTCCATAGAACACTATGAACTCCTAAGACTGATTGCATTAGCATAGCCAGGATCTAATACTCCGATACAAATTGACACTTCAAGAGATATATATATCTTAGGTTATCCCAACGCGCTAGATCAGCGATTACCTCAATATGTTCAGAACGGTCCGAAATCTCGACCTCTCGTAATCTTCTCGGCGTCAGCAATGAGCGCCATGTTGATATGGGAATAAATAGTCCTACTAGACGACGGACTCTGTAGCTCGTTATTCGTGCCTCAGATAAGCGCCATATTAGAGCAGTACATGATTATATCGAACGAACATCGTAAATCGTAATAATAAATTAAACTAACTGAGGCAGAGCATAAAAATAAAAAATATGATTATGAAAAAGAAAACTGCCATTACCAAATTTCTACTCCTTACAGTTTATGATTTCCAGTGCGTGAAAGTAGCGCGCCATCTTGGGTCGGGATCATCACGCTAAAGTTAAGGATTCTAAGTTGCGCGCCATCTTTGAAAGGACTGAGACGCCAATGGCGTAACTATTAAAATAATTACTACGAAAATAATTCTTTATCTAATTTCTAATACTAAACACGCGTATCTGTAAGATTCAGTCTCAAACTAAGGTAATTCAAGTGAATGAACAATCAATAAATGTGTATATACAAGCCTCTAATTCTCATTTTGAGTAAATTATTCACTCCTCAGGAAAAAGAAAAAGGAAAAGAAGAGATGAGTTACCAGAAACCAAAAGTGACCCCACCATAACAAGATTTCTGTGAGGGAAGGCATACAGTAATGTACAACATATTATTTTGTATACACTACTTTAGAACAAGATATTACAATCATCCAGTAAACACATGGAAAGGCCAGAAAGGGGAAGCACATAGTAAATCTCCAAAGAGTTATTCAAAGTTAATGTACAATATTTAACAGAGTTGTTTGATATTAACATCATGACCTGAGGTTAACGTGAACAGGAGTAATAGAAATACTAACATTCAGTTATGTACCCAAGAAATACTGTAATTCATTTTCAATATGAATCCCCATATTCACTGCATGTAACCTCAGAATCCAACGTGCTTCAGACTGCCGCAGCTTTAGTTCTCGATTACCACCTCTAGTGTCACTTGGTACTGATTCCAGAGCATGAAATTTAAAGTTCTGTTGTTTATTCTGCTCTGAGCATTCTAGAGCATGATGAACTATAGGGTATCTATCATCCATATTTTTCAATGCTCTGAAATGTTCCGCAATTCGAATTTTGAGGTTCCTAACTGTACTGCCCACATAAATCATTGAGCATTTACAGATAATGACGTAAATGACAAACTTAGTATTGCAATTAATATACTGGGTTATGTGAAATTTTCTGGATCCATTATATGTGAATTCTTTAGTTCCTGATAAAGCATGTTTGCACATACTGCAATCACCACATTTGTGAAAACCCAAGCTTCTGCTCTGAAGCCAAGACTTAGTATCAACATTTTTCTTAGGATAGCTTGGGCTGACCATATTCCGAATTGTTAAACCTTTACGGTAGGTAAGACTTGGGTAATTAGTCAGGATTTTATTAAGGTCTGGGTCTGATGTGAGAAGTTTCCAATGGCGTTTAAGTATATTAAACACTTTATGAGACCAAGGATGGAAATTTGTTATCATTCTCACTAGTTGTTCTTGTTTACCCTTAGGGTTATGATATGATTTTAAAGTATCATTTCTATTGAGAAGACTGGCTCGTTTTTTCGCCCTATTGATTATGTTTTGATCATAACCCCTGTCCAAAAATCTCGCTTCAATGTCTGTTGCACTTTTAATAAAATCTATATCCTTACTACAATTACGGCGTGCTCTATGAAATTCTCCATAGGGAATCGAATTAACTTGCGTCCTAGGATGAGCACTTGCTGCATGCAGTACTGAATTACATGCTGTCTCTTTTCTGTGCATGCGACTGTAAATGCACATGTCTTCAACAAAAAGTTCCACATCTAGAAACACAATTCTTTGTTTGCTGTGAGCCATTGTAAATTTCATATTAAATGGATTGCTGTTGAGATGTTCAAAGAAACCATTAAGTTCATCTATACTTCCTGTCCAAATTAAAAGGCAGTCATCTATGTAACGACCAAGAAACATTATATATTCCTGCCATCTCTTACCGGATGGGCCCCAGATGTGCACCGCCTCGAACCACCCCATAAAGAGGCAGGCAAAGGACGGCGCAAATCTGGAACCCATCGCAGTACCGCACGTCTGTTGGTACCACTCTCCCCCAAACAAAAATACATTGTGTTCTAAAATCAATCGTGACATATCGATTATCATTTGTGAATGTTCCAGAAATTCGACTGGTCTCTTATCCAAGTAATAGCGTAGAGCTAATAAACCTTGCTCATGTAAAATATTGGTGTAAAGTGACACCACATCTAATGTGACTAGGGTCATAGACTCATCCCAAGTAATGTCCGTTAATGTATTTAAGATATGTTTCGTATCTCGAATAGTTGATGGTAGATTGTGGACATAAGGTTGCAAGAAGGTGTCCACAAATTCAGAGATACGTTCAGTCGGTCCACCTATTCCCGACACAATTGGTCTGCCGGGTGGTGACGTAGCATTTTTGTGGATTTTAGGCACTGTATAAAGGCAAGGATATCTGGGTTTGTCAATCAGGAGATAGCGAAATTCATCATCACTAAGTAAGCCCACAGTATTCCACTCTTTAAGTTGTTCATTAATCACTGTCTTGATAATTAAAATGGGATTACTGGGAAGTTTCTTGTACCATGATGTATTGTTTAATTGGCTAAGTATCTCTTGTTCATAATATTCTGTAGACATTATTACAATGTTGCCTCCCTTGTCGGCTTCTCTTATTGTAATTGACAAGTCCGCCCTCAGTTGTTTCAGTGCGAGTCTTTCTTTAAATGTTAAATTGTCAACATGGGGGAAAGATTTCCGATGGTTAATAGTTTTTTCTAGGGCATCTAAGTCCTTTTCAACCATCTTATGAAACAGGTCTATGCTGTTGCCTGATGCAAGGTGTGGAACCCATTTTGACTTGAGTTTGAGGCCACTGTCCTCCCTTAAGTTCGTGGTACAGTCAAGATCTTGCAGAACCTTATGCATGGTAATAGGATCCTGTTCATTTTCCGTAATAGATAATAGTAAGACCCTATCAGCTGGAATTTAATCTGAGATTTTAATTGATGTGCACTAGCATTATTACTTGATCTTTACTTTGAACCCTTTTGCTCGGTTTTCATAAATTGTTGATGTTTGAGGTAAACTCAGTTTGCCTAAATTACGATGTTGGTGGTCGTCGTATTGGTAACCTAGTAGCAAGGGTTCTTATTTACACACAGTACTAATAATTCATTTCCCAGCGCAAATTGTCCCTACCACTGTGGTTTATTGTGTCTTATATTTGGGACTGCTGCGGGAAGTGTGCTACTAAGCATAGAAAACTTGTCAAACATGAGCTCTAGAAGTGACAGAAATAAAATAGCTGAGGAACTCTTTAGAAATTTACACGCAGGAATTTCAATAAATAAAGCAGTTTCGCAAGGCAATGTGAAGACTAATGAGGGATTAAAAGCTAAATTTTCCCGATTGGAAAGACTCAAAAAAACCAAAATAGGTAAATGGTGGGATGGAGCTACACTTAAAGAATATATTCGATTGGAAAGAATCCCACGAGGCTTGAGATCTACTATATTTCCAACATATGATGATCTCGAGGAGGATTTACTTCTCCTCTGGGAAAAAGAGCTCACTGGTAATTCTATGCGTTTTATGAATATTCTTATAGAAAATGCCGAAAGAAAAGTCCAAAAGGCAGCGGAAGAAGCAGACATTTTGGAAAAAGAAATTGCAGAAATAAACTTGCCTGAAGTAGCCAAAAAGAATTATGCCATTTTGGAAAACATTTTGAATAAATTTGAAGAGGAAACAAAAGAAAAGAAAGCTCGTAAATTAAAACGGGATGAAATAGACTACTGTAATGGTAGAGTATTTACATTTGCCAAAAAATTTGATAACCTGGTCAGACAGGATCAACAATTGACGAGTAGCAGATCATCTTTACTTAGCACAGTGAGTTCTGCTTCATCTAGTAATGTCTCAGTATCAGGAACAGAGGGAACAACAGAAGGGGTGCCTAATGTACTTCCGGGTAACAGTTTTTTACGGGAAGTACAACGTATAAGGATAGGCAACAAAGAGAACAACAACAGAGTGAGAGAGGATTTAAGAGTAAAGCAAGGAGAGGCTGTAGGGGGGGCACCAAATCAAAACACAAGAGAAAGAGTGAATACCAGATCCTGGAGCAAGGTGAAACAATAAATAAAGATAATGAGAGAATACAGGTTATAAACCTATCTGATACTGTTTTGTCCACTGACATGATTTCGGTTCTAAGCAAGGGTATGGGATTTTGCCCATCCCCGGTTTGTGACATGACCAATGTGAAAATAGATCTTTTCAAATTTTCTAGAAACCTTAAATTAAAAAAGTTTTTTGCCACTACTATTGTTCCAAATAAAAAAGGTACCACAGATACAATGGTTGGTGATTTATCTATCCAAGATATAAGAGATAGGGTCTTACTATTATCTATTACGGAAAATGAACAGGATCCTATTACCATGCATAAGGTTCTGCAAGATCTTGACTGTACCACGAACTTAAGGGAGGACAGTGGCCTCAAACTCAAGTCAAAATGGGTTCCACACCTTGCATCAGGCAACAGCATAGACCTGTTTCATAAGATGGTTGAAAAGGACTTAGATGCCCTAGAAAAAACTATTAACCATCGGAAATCTTTCCCCCATGTTGACAATTTAACATTTAAAGAAAGACTCGCACTGAAACAACTGAGGCCGGACTTGTCAATTACAATAAGAGAAGCCGACAAGGGAGGCAACATTGTAATAATGTCTACAGAATATTATGAACAAGAGATACTTAGCCAATTAAACAATACATCATGGTACAAGAAACTTCCCAGTAATCCCATTTTAATTATCAAGACAGTGATTAATGAACAACTTAAAGAGTGGAATACTGTGGGCTTACTTAGTGATGATGAATTTCGCTATCTCCTGATTGACAAACCCAGATATCCTTGCCTTTATACAGTGCCTAAAATCCACAAAAATTCTACGTCACCACCCGGCAGACCAATTGTGTCGGGAATAGGTGGACCGACTGAACGTATCTCTGAATTTGTGGACACCTTCTTGCAACCTTATGTCCACAATCTACCATCAACTATTCGAGATACGAAACATATCTTAAATACATTAACGGACATTACTTGGGATGAGTCTATGACCCTAGTCACATTAGATGTGGTGTCACTTTACACCAATATTTTACATGAGCAAGGTTTATTAGCTCTACGCTATTACTTGGATAAGAGACCAGTCGAATTTCTGGAACATTCACAAATGATAATCGATATGTCACGATTGATTTTAGAACACAATGTATTTTTGTTTGGGGGAGAGTGGTACCAACAGACGTGCGGTACTGCGATGGGTTCCAGATTTGCGCCGTCCTTTGCCTGCCTCTTTATGGGGTGGTTCGAGGCGGTGCACATCTGGGGCCCATCCGGTACGAGATGGCAGGAATATATAATGTTTCTTGGTCTTTACATAGATGACTGCCTTTTAATTTGGACAGGAAGTATAGATGAACTTAATGGTTTCTTTGAACATCTCAACAGCAATCCATTTAATATGAAATTTACAATGGCTCACAGCAAACAAAGAATTGTGTTTCTAGATGTGGAACTTTTTGTTGAAGACATGTGCATTTACAGTCGCATGCACAGAAAAGAGACAGCATGTAATTCAGTACTGCATGCAGCAAGTGCTCATCCTAGGACGCAAGTTAATTCGATTCCCTATGGAGAATTTCATAGAGCACGCCGTAATTGTAGTAAGGATATAGATTTTATTAAAAGTGCAACAGACATTGAAGCGAGATTTTTGGACAGGGGTTATGATCAAAACATAATCAATAGGGCGAAAAAACGAGCCAGTCTTTTCAATAGAAATGATACTTTAAAATCATATCATAACCCTAAGGGTAAACAAGAACAACTAGTGAGAATGATAACAAATTTCCATCCTTGGTCTCATAAAGTGTTTAATATACTTAAACGCCATTGGAAACTTCTCACATCAGACCCAGACCTTAATAAAATCCTGACTAATTACCCAAGTCTTACCTACCGTAAAGGTTTAACAATTCGGAATATGGTCAGCCCAAGCTATCCTAAGAAAAATGTTGATACTAAGTCTTGGCTTCAGAGCAGAAGCTTGGGTTTTCACAAATGCGGTGATTGCAGTATGTGCAAACATGCTTTATCAGGAACTAAAAAATTCACATATAATGGATCCAGAAAATTTCACATAACCCAGTATATTAATTGCAATACTAAGTTTGTCATTTACGTCATTATCTGTAAATGCTCAATGATTTATGTGGGCAGTACAGTTAGGAACCTCAAAATTCGAATTGCGGAACATTTCAGAGCATTGAAAAATATGGATGATAGATACCCTATAGTTCATCATGCTCTAGAATGCTCAGAGCAGAATAAACAACAGAACTTTAAGTTTCATGCTCTGGAATCAGTACCAAGTGACACTAGAGGTGGTAATCGAGAACTAAAGCTGCGGCAGTCTGAAGCACGTTGGATTCTGAGGTTACATGCTGTGAATATGGGGATTAATATTGAAAATGAATTACAGTATTTCTTGGGTACATAACTGAATGTTAGTATTTCTATTACTCCTGTTCACGTTAACCTCAGGTCATGATGTTAATATCAAACAACTCTGTTAAATATTGTACATTAACTTTGAATAACTCTTTGGAGATTTACTATGTGCTTCCCCTTTCTGGCCTTTCCATGTGTTTACTGGATGATTGTAATATCTTGTTCTAAAGTAGTGTATACAAAATAATATGTTGTACATTACTGTATGCCTTCCCTCACAGAAATCTTGTTATGGTGGGGTCACTTTTGGTTTCTGGTAACTCATCTCTTCTTTTCCTTTTTCTTTTTCCTGAGGAGTGAATAATTTACTCAAAATGAGAATTAGAGGCTTGCATATACACATTTATTGATTGTTCATTCACTTGAATTACCTTAGTTTGAGACTGAATCTTACAGATACGCGTGTTTAGTATTAGAAATTAGATAAAGAATTATTTTCGTAGTAATTATTTTAATAGTTACGCCATTGGCGTCTCAGTCCTTTCAAAGATGGCGCGCAACTTAGAATCCTTAACTTTAGCGTGATGATCCCGACCCAAGATGGCGCGCTACTTTGACGCACTGGAAATCATAAAGTGTATGGAGTAGAAATTTGGTAATGGCAGTTTTCTTTTTCATAATCATATTTTTTATTTTTATGCTCTGCCTCAGTTAGTTTAATTTATTATTACGATTTACGATGTTCGTTCGATATAATCATGTACTGCTCTAATATGGCGCTTATCTGAGGCACGAATAACGAGCTACAGAGTCCGTCGTCTAGTAGGACTATTTATTCCCATATCAACATGGCGCTCATTGCTGACGCCGAGAAGATTACGAGAGGTCGAGATTTCGGACCGTTCTGAACATATTGAGGTAATCTCTGATCTAGCGCGTTGGGATAACCTAAGATATATATATCTCTTGAAGTGTCAATTTGTATCGGAGTATTAGATCCTGGCTATGCTAATGCAATCAGTCTTAGGAGTTCATAGTGTTCCATGGAGTTGCTTTACTATCATTTTATGGGTTTTCTTTATTTTGTTTGTGGCCCTACCTTAATACTATTTAACTACATGGCCTTATGTTGGCTGTGTTAGTCAGTTTATGGACTGCAGTTGATAGTTTTCCTAACTAGTGTCCCTGGCATAACGTTCTCAGACGAGCAAGGCTTTTCTTGAATTTTCGTTCAATACAGCGGATAGTGCGGTAAAGTTCGGTTTTCTTTTTGTCTTAGGTTACATGACTTATAACTAGAGCTGAATACTACAGATCGTAAAATTTGAGAATTTGGATTGGAGCCAGCAGCCCGAGATTTAATTGGTACGCTCTTCAATATTTATCGCAATTGGCGTATAATAGAAGATTTTACTCTTGATAGAATACTAGTTATGCTGAAAATAATTTTTCTTACTCGTAGAATGCGGACGTAGCCTTAGGCTCCTGGACCCATAAGACACAGTCCTTGATCACACCAAGTATTGGTGAGTTCAATGCATTATCTGTTCGATTTATAGATTCCAGCCTTAATAAATACTAGTAGATGATACCTGGCAATGGTTTAACCTCACTGGTGGGTCACATGGTCTCATGTTTTTACAACTTTAGATAGTATCCTTTTCACTCATGCCTTTAGTTAGGGCACTAGTGTCTAGGTTAGTAGCTGCTTACTTTTTCAGGTTACTAACAGTTTCTTGATTTTACTTGACTCTTGAACTCTACATATATTGGTTTTCATTGGGTACTTTCCTAATATTCTTTACTCCCTCTCTGCAGTTTCCCCTCCTTTCCTATACACACTACTCACAACCCTTATTTTTCTGTGAACTTAAACATCATACGTCTTGCTCCGACCATCTTGTTTATCTGTTAGGTTTAAGCAGCACAATAAATTGTACAATTAGCATTTTAGTTTTTGATGTTAGTATAGTTGTGGCTGGCAGGGGGCTTGCAACGAAGAAGCTTTGTCAAGAAATAAAGACAAGATATGAACAGCTGGAATTTAATCTGAGATTTTAATTGATGTGCACTAGCATTATTACTTGATCTTTACTTTGAACCCTTTTGCTCGGTTTTCATAAATTGTTTATGCTAACTTAGCGTTGTACATAGGGAGTGGTTAACCCATACTACACTTGTAATGTACATTCAATGAATAGACGAACCCTCTAATATTCATTTTTGCTAAGACATTCTGAGGTCTAATTTATACGCTGTGTTTACATAATACATTTTTTGCATACTCCTCAAATCGTTAGTGATATTTGGTGTACAGGAAAAACACGGACACTTAAAATTATTGGTTCATAATCTACTTTTTCCTTCTCTGGTTCAGACTGCACCCTGCAAGCCATGGAGGACATTATAGTTCAAAAAGCAGAAAATTCCCCAGAGACAATTTCAAAGACCATAGCAACAAGTAAAGTGCCCCTGGGTTCCAACAAAAGGCCTAGAATGGATCCCTCTTTCCTGTTAAATCAACTCCTATCTCGATGAATGTAACACTTGATGAAATTTGTGCTTTGAACCCTTTTATGGAACAAACTCATAATACTCTACAACATCTAGACAATGAATGGTCCTCTCTGGATACACAAATTTCATTGGTTGCGCAAAGGATGATGTCCTACCAGACACTCCCTCATGTATTGCGCATTTGGAATCAGAAATCTCAATGCTAAACAAATATACTGAGGACCTTGAAAACCGGAATCACAGAAACACTCTCCAAATGTATGGTCTTCCTGAGGGCTTAGAGGGCACTGATCCAATCGTATACTATCAATCCTTTCTTCCAAGCTTTTACATATGCTTTCTTCTAACCTATTTAACATCCAGAGGGTGCACAGACTCAGTCTGAGAATTTCCAACAAACCGAGAGGAGTTATTCTTCTTGCAGTATACTGACTTACTAACGATAATGACTGCTGTCAAATCCAGGAAACAAATAATACGGTAAGGATTATTTCTCTCAAGATGTGGAAAAGGCCACCACAGACCATCAGAAGCAGTTATTGGTTATGTCACCTACTTTAAAAGTCATGAATGCCAGAATTGGTCTTCTCCATACTTCTTTATTTAAGGTGACTTGCAAGAACAAATCTAGTGCTTATGAGGATCCAGCTGCCCTTAAGAATTTTCTTCAACAACATATAGGAGAAGCGATGGAGACCTCAAGAATTACATAATTTTTATAAATTCTGTAGTTTCTTAGTAACACTTTGTTGTTCATGTTTGATCTGTAGTATGTTATTCTAAATTTCATTAATCTTATGTGGTATTTTCCGCTTACATATATTCTCTTTCTTTATACAGGTTTGTGTCATTTCGTCTTGTCCCCCCATGGTCCCATTCCATATGATACTTAAATTCATACCTTAATTGCCTTGCCCATCTTTTGGAGTGAAGACGTTGTCGCTGTCTTCTTTTGGTGTTACCATCCCCCCTTCATATTATTCACATTCTTAGGTATGTTTCTCAGTCGTCATTTATATGGTTTGTATGGTCTCTTTTTTCTTTTTGTGTTTCTCTTTTTACGATATTTGTTCTCTCCACTCTCTGTCTTCCTCTTTCTTCTTTATCCCTTTCACAACCCAACTTAAATCACATTTATCCCCCGTTTCAATTTAACTCCTATCTGTTTAGCTACTTTACTCACTGTTCACACACACATTTCAATGTCGTTTTTCAATTTGTTACTGTAGATATAAAATTTGTTCATGTTCTCACTCTTGTCTTTAATTCCAAGTTACTTCACGGAATATTGAGGGTTTAGATAACTCTATTGAGCAATAGAGTGTTATAAATCATTTAGCTTAACTTTAAAACAGATGTTGCACCAATTCAAGAATCTCACGTCTGATTTAGAAGCTAATAAATTGAAAAAATGTTGGGTTGGCACTGTATTTGTTTACCCAGCCATGTGGAAAAATAATGTTGTGTTAATTCTTTGTCATAAGAAGCTATACATTTCAGTCATAAGCCAAGAACATGATGCAGATGGATTATCGCCAAACTGATGATTAATAAGGTTCCTGTTGCACTCTTTAATGTTTATGGAACAGTTTCTATTGATAATGTATTTTGTTCTAGTATTTCCAACAACCTACACCATTATAACAATGATTATATCATACTTGGAGGTGATTGCAATCAGGTTATGGACCTCATTTTAGATGGAAGCTCTAAAGTTACAATTTTCCACTCTACTGAATTTAAATCCACTGTTGAAAGTAAATCTCTTGTAGAGGTTTGGAGATTATTTCATCCAGACCTCATAGAATACACTTTTTATTCTGCCCCCTCATCATTCTCGGGCACTTATAGATTTTTTCTTTGTTAGTAAAAAGTTACTCGAACATACTACCCATTCTGAATTAGAATCTACATTAATCTTAGATCATGCCCTAATATACAAAGACTTAGATCTTGTACCTTTATCACCACACTCAGATAGATTGCAATTTAATAATTCCCTACTAATACATGCTAAATTTTTATCTTAATTTCAATAATTTACTCAACAATTCGTTCCTTTGAACGCATGTACAGCAAAGTGGAATAATTCTGAAAACACACAGGGCTCTATGATTTGTGTAAGGGAGGAATGCAAGATCTAACTCACGTATTAGCTGTTTGCCCTAACCCAGCTTTAGTAGAAGCCAGGAGGAGATTTTTTAGGGCCTATTAGTCTCAGATACAATGTTTCTTCTGTACAAAGCCTAATTAAGCTCTGTAAATCACCACTGGTTGAATTTGTTTTTATCAACTGTATAAATTGTTAAAGAGTTTTTTAAAGCTGTTTTAAAGTTTATGACGATTATATTTTAAAATTATAAACATCTAAAGCTGACATTCCGGCCTATTTCCAACAGATATATAACTTTACTTTCCCATAGTATTGATCTAAGTTCTGAAAAATAACCACCGGATGAACTTAACTGTTATTAGTGGTATAATTCTTAAACAAGGCTTAGGTTAAAGCCATCTTAAAAAGCTAGAATGAAGTGTTTTAACATTATAAATGATAAAAGTTGATGTTATGAGGATTATGTTTAATGTTTTAAAACTATGTCTGTATATTTGTTGACCTCAGTTGAGGTCTATATCAAATTCAAAATAAACTAAACTCAACAATTCTTTTTCCTTAATAATATCAACGACATTTATTTTCCATTGATCTGTGATTCCTATAAGGCATCAGCCTGCAGTTTCATCATTAGTTTTGTTTCATCTAAAAAAAGGAAACTTATGGAATCTCAAGCAAGCCGTCTTCCTGATAAAATTAAAAACACTTGAGTGTTTTACAACTGCAAGAATGATGTCTCTTTGAAAGAACTAATACATGCGAAACGTACATTTACATGTTTAACTACTAATGCAGATTGTAAAAAAAGTAGCACAAAATATTAAGTGGGCTGAAATAAGATGGGGAAACTGCCTGCCAATTTTTTAAAAGTCAAGAAAGACTGCTCTAAAATGGAATCATTGATCAACACCAAGTGTGATATACTTCTTAAAGACAAAGACATCTTAAATGAATTTGTTAACTTTTATACAAGCTTATACACATTGGAATCAGGACCTTCCACAGTAAATATATCTAACTTTTTTTCATTCTATTGAACCTCCCCAAGCTCAACATATTGACTGTACCTCTTGTGAAAAAATATATTTCAGTGATGAGATCAATAAAGCAGTCTCCGTCATAAAGAAAGGAAAAGCCCCTGGCCCTGATGGCTTCACTATAGAATTTTACAGCCACTTTTACTTTTATCCAATTTCTTCATAAAAAATGAGTTAGCTCAAGGCACTTGTGAGGAAGCAATGATTTGCTTCATTCCAAAAGAGAATAGGGTCCATAAATATTGTAAAAACGCACTGCCCCTTATCTTTAGTAAATACTGATTATAAGATTTTTGTGAAATTGCTAGCTGTCCGTATAGACCCTATCTTACCTGACCTCATAAGGTCAGAACAATCCAGTTTTTCAAAGGTCATTTGATATCTGACAATACTCATCTATTTTTTGATGTCCTAGGTGCTGCACTAATGTCAGATTATCCTTTAACTATTATTACTTTGAATGCCGATATTTATTTTGACAGAATTGGATGGGATTTCATGTTTGCGGCATTAAAATGGATTACTTTACCTTCTAAAATATGTAATTTAATTACTTTATTTTAAACTGGTCCTAGAGCGGCAGATTTGTTAGGAGTGCGTCAGGGTTGTCCTTTATCCCTTCTTTAATATATTATTGCATTAGAACCCCTTTTAACTAAAAATCTGTCAAGACTCAAGCATCTCTGGATCAGAAGTTAGGAGTCAGCACTTTTAAAAAGTTGATATATGCTGTTGACATCCTCTTAGTCTGCTCCTGTTCAGCCAAGTCTCTTTCAGCTTGTTTCTGTTTTTTTCTCAGATGTCAGGTTATTGGCTAAACAATGACAAATCTGAAATACTATCTTTAAATATTCACTGTACTAAATCCCTTTTTGTGTAGACTTCAATTGGCAGCCTGTTAAAATAAAATATCCTGGCTTATGGTTCACAAAGAATATCAAAGACACCATTAAATTAAATAAAAGTTTGATCACACCACCAAGTCCTTGATTGACATCATTTTAAGATGGAACCTGATATTCCTTCCTTGGTGGGGCAGAATGGACTCAATCAAGATGATGTTGTCACCTATAATATTATCTCTATGATTCCAACTCGCATACCAGATCTTTCTTTTAAAAGAAAGGACTGCCTATTCTCTAAATTTCTCTGGAAGGGAAAATCTTTCCTAATAGCTTTGTCGACCTTAAAAAGAACCACATCTGAGGGAGGCCTTAACTTAAATTCCGAAATTTCTGTAAATACCATTACGCTTTCTCTCTAAAACCATCAACTCGCTGACTTATGCTACTCACTCCTCCCAGTCTCCTTCATAGTTAACCATAGAAAAATCCCTGACTGCTCCTTTTGACATTGTAGCTTTATTATCATTTACAATGAATGCCTCCCAATTACGTAACCCTGTTATTGCACATTCCCATCATATTCTGTCGCACTTACTGCCACATACTCACATTTCTGTTACAAATTTTCAAAAGCAATATCTGAAACAACCCTAACGCCCAAATCAACAATTATTCTATACACTGGAAGACTTGGAGGAACAAAGGGATCCGTTGGTCTCATCTCTTTGATAATTACCTGATTCTATCCTTTTCTGAGAAAGATTCTCCTTATCCTGCAATTCTCTACCTAACTTGGGGGTGCATGAGGATGTCGGACGGTGGGACCACCGCGACGCTGGCGGTGCGGAAAAATGCCTTTTTCCGCCCGCCAGCAGCGGACATCATGCCCGCCAAATTAGTATGGCCCCACATAGGTGAATTACGGACCGCCGCAGTGCGACGCGCACTGCCATCAAAGTGTGCCCGCCACCGCGGCTGTGGGAGCCAATGGAGACTCACCGCCGTGCGGAATGACATCCGCCCCGCTCCACAAATTAGGATGACACAAGCAAGCAGACGCACCGAAGCGGAGACACCGCCCAACCAGAGACGGCGGAAGCTCGACAGCGGAGCGCGAAACCAGAGTCCCGGTCAAGACCGCCATGGACCCAGCTCTACACGTCTTTCCGGTGCTGTACCTGCTACATCACCATGAACTCATGGACCGCCGCAGCCGCCGCCGCAGGTATGCAACAAGACAACACACGGCCTGACACCGGTTCCAAATACACATCAGACACCCTAGGGGGGACAGGGACCCATCCACAAGGGCACCCACACATCACCCACCTGCCACAAAGTCACCCAGCTGCATCCTGGACACACAGCTACTGCCACCATGCAGCAATGTCCCGGTCACGTCACCACAGTGGCGAACACAAGCAAATACATGAGCACAATGCAGGAGGCAGGACCAGTGCCAGGCATGGGCGGGGCACACAGACCACAGGGACACACCCACTCCCACCACTCACTAACACACCCCATGAAGGCACATGACATGTGCTCCTCCTGTGCACACCATGCACAACAACAAGCCAGGACAATACACACCCTGTACCACACAACAAACAATCATGGAGACACACACTGCAGGAGTGGCTGCACAGGAACACACAACACACAGCACAGTGAAACACACACAACACCACACTCAGGGAAATATCAACGAGGACAAGCAACAAATGAACATATACAAGGAATCAACATACAAATGGACACACAACCTGCACAGTCACACATACATACAACTACCCCACAGGAGCACATCAGCAGCACTACACACAGGGTCCATCTACACACCTCAGGACTGACAAACACCAGTAAGAATCTACACACATACCCCCTCACACCTGCAACACACAACACCAATGCCAAACACACTGAAGGCTGGCAATACTTGACAGACAATACACACACAAACAACCACACACCCTGGGCTCAGCCACAGGCATAACACACACACACGCAGGGATGCCACCACAAAAGTGGGAACAAGTACAACAGACAAACACATAGCCCAACAGAAACACACACAGAGCCACAACAACAACAGACATGCCCTGTGTAGCTAAACTGGGGAAAGGCAATGGGAGCACAGACACAACATGAGTGCACAACCCCATCACCCAGGAACAATGCACAGACAACATACCACAACACACAGAAGAAGTGCACCATCACAGAACAACACAGCCACAGCAAACAAATAACAGATGCACAGGCAGAACAATCACATAGCAAACACAGCATGACATCAAGGAATGCACACCAGGCAATCATAAGGCAACATACATACACAGCACTGCATGCACAGCAAGCTGTGTGTGCACACCAAGCATACCAGACACACACAGACATCAGTGACAGAACAGCAACCCACACAACACCACACAGCACAGCACAAAGACAACAGCACACCAAGGAAGTGAAGCAAAAATACAAACAACACACATACATACAACACAACACCCAATAGATGCACAAATCTGGGACACAAAGGTGGAAACAACTTGACCACAGGACTGGGCAGCACACACAGTTGAACTGCATAGGAGCAACCATGACTGACAAACAGCACCAGAACATCACACATGGCCCATTGGGGAAATGCCCTGAGTGACACATTGACCCTGGACAAAGAACTGCACCACAAAGCACAGTGGCACAAATTAATTCATGGGGCGGCACACACACATACAAAGCAAGGGGACAGCTCACACCAAAGTGAAGTGTACTGCATGTCAGTAGGGGACAGTGCAGGAGTGTACCATACCCAAAGAGAGGGAGTGCAGACCCACAATGGGTAGGCAGCTGAAGCACAGATAGGGGATGGCATGACAACACACACAACATGCCACACTGGAGGCAAGAAGGCACCATGTGCATGCAAGGCATGCGAAAACACAACCACAATGGCAGTGTGGAGCAGCAGGTCTGCACAGTCCCCACAAACAGCCACCAGACACATGGATGTGCAACATAACACAACACTGACTTGCCAGTAACACTCTCTGCATACTCACAAGTGACAAAAACAACAAGTAGGAGTCACACAGAACTGTAAGGACACACCAACACACTGCACAGTACACAACACACAACTCACACATGGGCATACAACCACATCCACAGGGATGAACAATCAAAACAACAGGCACACAACTTCTGGTGACACATGCAAGTAGTTTACATTGCAGAGACATGTACACATCAACACTCCCCACAAACTCATCCCCTTCACACTGCACACTACCTGGCCATCCAAGAGCACAAATGGAAAGTAAGCCATGGGACTAGGATGACTGGCACAAGATGACCACACACACACCACTAGGCACACATAAAGAAACAACACACATACATGATGACCCTGGACAGCCTGCCTGCAATACTGTGTGCAGAAACCCACTCTGTGCTGGCAGTGACCCCCCCCCACACATTTACAATAGAGCCAACACAAACTAATCAAGTAAATGACTACTGCTAACCATTCGAAATTTATACCATTGCCACCACAAGTATCTGGGTCAAGAAGAAATGAAGACCATGTCAGCCCTGAAAAAAGAGAGTAAATGAGCCCAAACATTGACCATGTTGAAGTGCCACACAGACCGTGTGGCACAGTAAACCATTTACACACAGCTAATTAACGTTATTCAATAAGGACACTGACAAAATAGACAACAGGAGAAACTGTCTTTATTCACACAGTGCACAGATAGGTACCATGAGAAGAGAAGAGCAAGGCACAAGATGGAGAGCATGTCCATGAGAAGCTGCACAGGCAAGGGGCACACAGCAGTGAACGACAAGGCCAGTGGGCAGGACAAAGTGCACTGGGTCCATGAGAAGCTGCACATGCAGGGGGCACACAGCGGTGAACGACAAGGCCAGTGGGTAGGACAAAGTGCAGACTGAGTCCATGAGAAGCTGCACAGGCCAGGGGCACACAACAGTGAACGACAAGGCCAGTGGGCAGGACAAAGTGCACTGAGTCCATGAGAAGCTGCACAGGCAGGGGGCACACAGCAGTTAACAACAATGCCAGTGGGCAGGACAAAGTGCAGATTGAGTCCATGAGAAGCTGCACAGGCAGTGGGCAAAACACAAGGCCAGTGGCCAGTCCAAGGTGCTGACTGAGTCCATGAGAAGGTGCACAGGCAGGGGGCACACAGCAGTGAATGACAAGGCCAGTGGGCAGGACAAAGAGCAGACTGAGTCCATGAGAAGCTGCACAGTTAGGGGGCAACAATGTGCAGTCCAGGCCCACCTGTGTGAGAGACAAGTGTGTGAGGGTGACTACCACTTAGACTTGGCTGTCAGGAGGACTGGGAGCTGGCTGTGTCTCGGGGACTGTCGGGGCACTTGACAGGGGAGAGAGCGGAACAGCAGAGGTAGAGCTATCAGTGGCTTGGCAAGCCGGAGGGCTGCTTGGACCAGGTGGTGTAGTGGCACATGGAAGGCAGAGTCATGCAGACGGGAGTCACAGTGTGGCTGGGAGATTGTGGAGGGGTGCCCTTCCACTTCTTGGGGATCCTAAATGGCTTGCCTGACTTTGGATCAATGGGAAGTGGTGTGGGCACAACAGGCACACTCACCACCACTGCTGCAGCAGGTGCAGGTGTTGGCAGCCACTCTGGTGATGTGCTGGACCCAGCGGAACACTTGCCTTGCTTCGCCTCTGCCCCCCCTTCCCCTGTTTACTAGGTGTTACCCCTACAGTGCCCTTAGGCCCCTGCTTCACTGTGCTTGCAATAGGAGTCGAGGTGGTTGGTGATACTGCCTTGGAGCCCTTCCTAGGTGCACCCTTGGCATGCACCAACTCCTTGGTGGGCACAGACACTGTACAATTATCTTTGTGCGATGCTTTAGGGGAAGGAGAGTGCTTGGATGGGGATGCCACTGAGGCATGTGTGCCTGAGGTCTGCTGCTTTGCTATTTGTCCACTGGTGTCGCCAGACGGCCTTTTCTCCCTGTGCTCTGGTGTGCCTCTGAGCTTCTGTGGGGATGGTGTCTTTGCCCAGGGCCGCTTGGGTTGCTGCTGCCGTGTGCTCCGTGTGCTGTATCGTGACTTTGATGTATGTGTACCATGGTCACTATCATCAGACGTGTTCACTGCCAGGGGGGTGGACAAAGGGACTGGAGCTGGACTGTGAGTATGTGCCTGTTGCAGGGCAGACGTCACTGTTGATGACAAAGCCTGGACTGTCCAGTGCAGCCCACCCACATCGGAATGTATGCCCTCCATGAAAGCAACCACCTGGGCCAATTTCTTGTTGTGGTCAATGAAGGTTTTGAGGACAGCTGTCTGGCCTACACACAGCTGGTGCAAAAGGTCCACAGACTCAGCACTGATGGCAGCAGGGGGGACAGGGGCAGCGGTGCCAGGGGTGAAAGACACTCTCCCCCTCTTACTGAGGCGGACATGGGCAGCACCAGAGTAAGTGGCTGGTAGGGTGAGCAATGGCCCCTGTGTGGTGGAAGTCGATGCAGAGTCCCTGTTCCCTGTGCCCTCCAACATGGATGCATCCCCGCTGGCATCGGATGATGTGGTGCTTAGCGTCTCAGGCTGGGACTCCTCCAGCAGACTCCTGTCCCCCTCTGAGGCGCTGGTGCCATCTGTGTCACTGGGCTCCTGGGCAGCTGTGGTACCAGTTTCACCCCCACTGGTGTCCGTCTCCTGTCCCTCCGTAACCACAGGTGATGCTGCATGGGAGAGAGAGATGTAGGGTCAGGTCAGTGGCAGCAACAGAACAAACATATGCAAGCAATGCATGACAAAAGTTAACCAAATCTACATGTTGCACACCACCCTGTGCAATCACATCGCGCAAACTCACTACATTGACTCAAGCAGTGCGTGGAAACAGGATACTCAGGCATGAGTGAGCCATGTGATGACCACACAGCCCAACACCCTGCTTGTGGCTCTGTCCAAACAGACACACAACTAGTTCTGAGCACACCTTGTGACATGAGGGGGGCACACTACTTGTTGCCAATGACAGAACTGGATGGAACAGGAGGGGACAACACAGACCCAGACCACAACATGACAGTCCACAATGGACATTAGCCCATGCCACCCACCATGTCGTACCTTGGGGAGAATATAATGCTGCACATTGCTGTAAGATGTGTAGGCCTCCCCAATATGGGTGCATGCAATGGACGCATTGATTTACGCACAGTCAGATTGGCCACACTGCCGTTCCCTCCCATGGGATCCCCAAGAGTACACCAATGCAGAAGAAACCTGGAGAGCACAACTCAGAATGTAATGTGAAGGCACATCATCCAAATCACCTTTGTAAGTACAGGTAGAGCAAATGCATGCCACAGGCACCCAGGCCAGCAGCCACTTACATGACACAGCATCACACTACCAACATCACAGAGGCCAGAACTGGCACAGGCTCTGTACACATGGAGCCACTCCCAGCCAAATTCAGACTCCCCAAATGCTCACCCCTGGCTTGCTGCTGATGCTCCTTCAAACGTGCATCCAGCTCAGGCTGCATCACTGCCAAGATGCGCCCCATTAGTGGTGTCATACTGTGCCGTGCCAGACGCCCAGCGAGAGAAAGCAGCCGCTAGGTCATCTCCGCCACATTCTTTGCCAGCCGGCTGATGTCATACCATCTCTTGTGGCAGTGGGTGCGCCATCGGTTTGAGACCCACAGGGCTCGCACCTTCGCTGCAATGGCCCTCCACACAGCCTTACACTGGTGTACCTTGAGCTGCAGGCATGGGAGACAAGAGTGGGAAATGATCAGTGACACACTGCCATGTAACGACATCTATCAGTATAGCAGCAAGATACAAAATCATTACATATCAAACAAAATTGGCAATCAGAGACTATAGTGGGCCACGTGCATGGGAAAAGCTGATGTTAAAGCATGCAGGTGTGAGGGGGAACACAGTCCCCGCACATCTCACACACATGCCGAATGCCAGCACTGAAATACCCATGTAGCCTGCCCACACTCCAGTCTGTTTTTGGCTTGAGCAACACATACATCACATGTCAACCTGTGTTTGGGGGTGGACTCACTGTGTACAAGACTGCGCAGCCAGCAATGTCCCTGTCCTGGGAATAGTTGAATGTGTCCTGGTGGTCACATTGAGGGACATGATCACACAAATATAAAATGCCATTCACAAGGGCAGTTGTGTGCAAAATACAGTGCTGAGATAGCCCATAGCTGGAGTCCAATGTGAAAAGACTGATGTCATACTCTGTAAGTTGAGTGAGGTGTCCTTGTATTTGTAGGCGTGGACTGTGCAGGCCAGCTGGGCTCACACTGAGAAGGACTACAGGGGCACACACAGCCATCCAGCCAAGCAATCACTGTCCTGACTACAGCATGAACAACCTTCTGAGTCACTGTATGGCTGACAACACAACACAGTTCACTCATACATACATGTGCAGGGAGGGAAAGCTGGGACATTGTATACACACACCCTCCCACTGGAGACAGCATGTCAGGCAGTGCATGACACTACCTCACACTCCCAGGAACATACTGCATCAGTCCAACTACAGGTGTGGCCCCCCTTCCCTAGACCACCACTGTTGGTAGACTTACCACGACATTTGGGGCACCATATAGCCTTGGGTACTGTGTGAGCACCTCGTCCACCAGGACCTCCAGCTCCGCGCTCGTGAAGGGACTGGCACGGATCTTCTCTGTCCTTGCCATCACTGTGGATGTGAGACAACAGCAGTTGAATTGGGTGGTGAGGGTTCTCAGGCAGCAGTCCCTGGAGGCAGCAGCAGGTGAGGGGTCTCAAGCAGCAGTCCCAGGAGGCAGCAGCAGGGTTGGGGTCTCAGACAGCAGTCCCTGGAGGCAGCAGCAGGTGAGGATTCTCAGGCAGCAGTCCCTGGAGGCAGCAGCAGGTGAGGGGTCTCAGGCAGCAGTCCCTGGAGGCAGCAGCAGGTGAGGGGTCTCAGGCAGCAGTCCCTGGAGGCCGCAGCAGGTGAGGGGTCTCAGGCAGCTGTCCCTGGAGGCAGCAGCAGGTGAGGGTTCTCAGGCAGCAGTCCCTGGAGGCAGCAGCAGGTGAGGGGTCTAAGGCAGCAAGCTCTGGGAGCAGTGAAAATGTGAGGCTCGCTCCCACACATATATAGCCCCCTGGGGTCGTTTCAAAGGTGCAAAGCTGCAGCAATTAGTGGTCCAGGTCTGCCTCTTTCAAATGCATCCAATGACCGCCTCCGTGGTGGTGGAGCACACCTACCGCGATCTTCAAAATTGCATCATGCCACTGCAATCATGGCTCCCATTGGCTGTATGGGCATACTCCATGGCGGTGACACAACACAGGGGCCCGGGGTGCGCTACCGCGATGGTGCATCTTTCAAATGCATCCAATGACCGCCTCCGCGGTGGCCGAGCACGCCTACCGCGATCTTCAAAATTGCATCATGCCACCACAATCATGGCTCCCATTGGCTGTCTGGGCATGCTCCATGGCAGGGACAAAACGCAGGGGCCAAGGGTAGGCTACCGCGATAGTGCATCTTTCAAATGCATCCAATGACCGCCGCCGCGGTGGCGGAGCACGCCTACCGCCATCTTCAAAATTGCATCATGCCACCGCAATCATGGCTCCCATTGGCTGTATGGGCATGCTCCATGGCGGTGACACAACGCATGGGGCTGGGGTGCGCTACAGCAATTTTGGCTGTGGAGCATGCCAACCACCATTCCCCCATGTCATCATGCCTATCACTACTGCACTTGTGTGACTGGGGGTGCTGGTGACACACCGCCGGGGCCAGGCGGTAGGTACCACGATTTTGGTGCCATACATTGACACGAGGCTCCGCCATTCAGGCGGCAGAGCATGCCAACCGCCATTTCCCCATGTCTCCATGCCTATCACTACCGCACTTGTGTGAATGAGGGTGCTGGTGACACACCGCTGGGGCCAGGCGGTAGCTACCACGATTTGGGTGCCATACATTGACACGAGGCTCTGCCATTCAGGCGGCGGAGCATGCCAACCGCCATTTCCCCATGTCTCCATGCCTATCACTACTGCACTTGTGTGAATGGGGGATGCTGGTGACACACCGCCGGGGCCAGGTGGTAGCTACCGCGATTTGGGAGCCATACCATGGCGATGGCCATCTGTCCAACATCAACAGTGCACAGTGCCAACATGTTCAATGGCACATCATTGTGCACACAATGCCATTGCTCAATTCAGTCCACTGATGGCTACACATGCCATGTTTGTGTGTGTGTAACGTAGATTTGCCTGTACCCACTCACATGTCACTTATGTATTTGATGTTGGTGTAGGCAGGACAGTGTTGTTCTGGACTGTACAATATGTACACATGTCAATGTGTTGAGGTCCAGTGGCAATCACAGCAATGCTCGTCTCAATGAATGATGATCTACTTAGCATTGCCTCTCATGTCTGCTCATGAACACATTCGTCATTCCAGCGCCGAATGTGGTCATTGTGTGGTGGATGTGTGCCAGGTTGCAATGATGGATTAAGGTGTGACAGGTACAGCAGCTAGGTATGAGACAGTGGTTTTGATTAGTTACACATATGCAGGATGCTATACTGCCAGGTGTGCCCATGTGAACTGTGGCCATATCCCATATGCATTCACATTGACCAAGGTGGTGTTTGAGGTACTTGTCTTGTATACGTTGACACGTGTGCCCTTTGTGTAGCTGAAAGTGTCACTCCATGTCAGCTGGTCTATAGATGTCAGTCTTTGTTGTGGTTGTGTCATCCAGAACGTGATATGCTGTGCACATCTCATGAAGTATTGCATTGACATGTGTCCACTATCATCTCAAATAGGAGGCCAAATTTGACTCATCACTTGACGCTGCTGGAGGACATGGAGGATGTTGCGATCATACGGAAATTCCGCCTGGACAGAGCCACCCTCAAAACCCTTTGTGATCTGTTGGACTCCCATCTGCATCCCCGCAGGGCATATCCAACAGCTTTCACCCCTACTTATAAGGTGATGGCAGCCCTGCATCTTTTTGCCACTGGATCATTCCAGGAGACTGTAGCCAGCGCTGGTGGATGTCACAACCTATGTTCAGCATGGTGCTGCATGATGTACTGTCCACCATGATGCTATACATGGACAGGTACATCCATTTCCCCGGGGGTGCTGAATTGCCAGCTGTGAAGGGAGAGTTCTATCCCCTTGGACACATCCCCAATGTTGTTGGGGCCATTGATTGCACCCATGTCGGTCTTGTGCCACCACAGGCAAGTGAGCACATATACCGTCATCGCAAGCATTACCACTCCATCAATGTGCAGGTGGTGTGCCTGGCATATATGACCTTCTCGCAGGTGTGTGCCAAATTCCCATGCTTGGCCCATGACTCCTACATCCTGCGGAACAGCATAGTGCCCCAGCTGATGGCTAATCTTCTTCCCGAGCGTGCATGGATTGCGGGTGAGTATGCCTAGTCGTGTGGCGTGCTGTGTGTGTGACCTGCTGGCCTGAGCCTCAGCGATGTTGCAATGTCTATTTGTGTTTGTCATAGCTAGGTGACTCTGCATATCCCAACCGTCCATGGTTGCTGAGCCCACTACGGAATCCCAGGTCCCCGGCTGAAATCCGCTACAATGAGGCTCATGGAGGACACGTCGTGTGGAGAGTACTTTTGGTTTGCTCAAGTCACGTTTCCGCTGACTGGACAAGACCGCAGATGCACTGGCATACTCGCCCGGGAAGGTGTGTCAGATTGTTGTGGCATGCTGCATGCTCCACAACCTAGCCATTCACAAGGAGATTCCCCTGCTCCTGGATGATGGTGAGGACCCAAGGCCCCAGCCTGCAAATCAAGCCGTGTCCAGTGATGAGGACAGTGGAGAGGAGGAAGATGTTGACATGCGTGAACAGCTCATCACCCGCTACTTCACTTGACGGTGGGTGTCAATGTGCAACATACCCATTGTCTGATTATATTGCTGTTGTCATAAAGGGGCATGTGAGAATTGTAGCATCAGCCAGTTGTAGACTCAGTGGTGGTTGGAAATGTTTCTGGGACATGTCATTCGGGGAAATCTACAGGACATGTATGTTGACACTTGTTGGCCATTGGCTGTCTGGGCATGCTCCATGGCGGGGACAAAACGCAGGGGCCCAGGGTAGGCTACCGCGATGGTGCATCTTTCAAATGCATCCAATGACCGCCGCCGCGGTCACATACACATATGCAGGATGCTATACTGCCAGGTGTGCCCATGTGAACTGTGGCCATATCCCATATGCATTCACATTGACCAAGGTGGTGTTTGAGGTACTTGTCTTGTATACGTTGACACGTGTGCCCTTTGTGTAGCTGAAGGTGTCACTCCATGTCAGCTGGTCTATAGATGTCAGTCTTTGTTGTGGTTGTGTCATCCAGAACGTGATATGCTGTGTACATCTCATGAAGTATTGCATTGACATGTGTCCACTATCATCTCAAATAGGAGGCCAAATTTGACTCATCACTTGACGCTGCTGGAGGACATGGAGGATGTTGCGATCATACGGAAATTCCGCCTGGACAGAGCCACCCTCAAAACCCTTTGTGATCTGTTGGACTCCCATCTGCATCCCCGCAGGGCATATCCAACAGCTTTCACCCCTACTTATAAGGTGATGGCAGCCCTGCATCTTTTTGCCACTGGATCATGCATGTTGGGTTATCCTGATGGTAGGTGTTGTGTGATGTCTGTGATGCCACACCCAGACCAGTGACAGTTGTTCTGTTGTGTTTCCCTAGGTGCCTTCGACTTATCCTTGCCTACATACAGCCCATGCCCCTGGTACATTGTGATCATGTTGAAGACTGTTCATCCTGCAATAAAGACGGAGTGGACATGCCAACATGTGTGTGAGGCTATTTTATTTACAATGGTGAGATGCAAGGGGGGGTGTACATTTTCATTGGGGGTGGGGTAGAGCACAGTGAGTTGACAGTTGTGGTAGATGAGATAGTGGAGTAGTCACCACATTGCTTTGGTGACCCAGTCCAGCAGACAGATGCCATTCACAAGGCAGTGTGGGGAAGGACAGTCCAAAAAGTCAATGCAGTGGTGGAGAGGGTTGCCATCATGGCTGGCTCTGTGACTGGCGACTGGCGTCTGGCAGGTGCTTGGCCTCCAGATACTCCCAGGGTCTTCTTAGGACAGCCCCTTCGTTGTTTGGCAGGGGGGGCCCTGCTGCAGGGCCAGTGGGGTCTGAGGATTCACCCCTCTTTGTGGGCGCAGAGGAGGATGGTGAACTGTCATCGTGCGGCCCACCAGAGGGAGGTGGAGGTGTTGTCTGTGGCACATGCCTGTCCCTCAGTACCGCCACTTGCTGGCCCAAGAGGTCCACGATTTGTCCCATGCGGGTGTCGATGGACCTCATCAGCAGGATGAGCTCGTGCAACAGTTGGTCCGACCGGCCCGTTTGTCCCTGGGCCTGTTCGTATGCACCCAGGACTCCGGTGATGTGTTCCAGGGAGTGGGTCCCAGCCTCCTGGTGTCCCTGGGTGACCCTGCCCCTCCTACCTGCCCTGCTGCCACGGACCTGTTGCCTCACCACTGTGGGCATCCGCATCCTCTCCCTGCCCTCCTCCGTTGGTGGTGTGTGCTGGTCCTCCTCTGGGACAGGGAGGGTGTTGCAGGCAGCACTGTTGGGGTGGTGGTGATGGTGGTTGCGGTGGCCGGACAGGCCGTGACAGCAGGGGTCTGCTGCGGTGTTGTTGTTGGCGCAGATGTGGTGGCGGAGATGATGGGGTCCTGGGACCTGTTGCTCCCTGGCACACCAGATGGGCCGGCTTTGAGCTCATTGTCCATGGAATCCTGGGAGTCAACATTCGAGAGTCCTTGTACCAGGGGTGGAGACTGGCTCTGCAGGTTGCTGATGTTGTCCTCTGCAGTGAGTTCTTGGTCATCTGTGGGTCAGATGTGAAATGGTCATTGCAGTGCACCCGGCAAGCTTTGCGTTAGCTGTGTGTCATTCACTTTTTGTACACTGCACAATTGACATATCATCACATTGTTGACTAAGTGCAGTACTGTGCTTCCTGACATGATGCAGTGGTACAGGCATTACTTGTCCATGGTGTGAGGCATCAAGGCATACCATGCGAACCATCATGGTAGGCTGTGGGACAGGGGGTATGGTGGGAGTAATGGTGCAGGCCCCCCACCCCCAGACACCCTCATTGTGAAGATGGCTACCAACCTGTAAGTTTATTTGGTGTACTGCAATGGCTTCCAACTGCTTCTGGGTGGGGTGGGGGAGTGCTCCATCCTGCTCAGGTGTGGGACAGAGGGGATGTTGGGAGTAGTGGTGTAGGCCCCCCACCCCCAGACACCCTCATTGTGAAGATGGCTACCTACCTGTAAGTTTGTTTGGTGTACTGCAATGGCTTCCAACTGCTCCTGGGTGGGGGAGGGCTCCATCCTACTCAGGTGTGGGACAGAGGGGATGTTGGGAGTAGTGGTGCAGGCCTCCACCCCCAGACACCCTCATTGTGAAGATTGCTACCTACCTGTAAGTTTGTTTGGTGTACTGCAATGGCTCCCAAATGCTCCTGGGTGGGGGAGGGCTCCATTCTGCTCAGGTGTGGGACAGGGGGCATGGTGGAAGTAGAGGTGCAGGCCTCCACCCCACAAACAGCCTCAGTGTGAAGATGGCTACCTACCTGTGAGTTTGATGTGGGTTGTGTAATGGCTGACACATGCTTCTGGGAGGGGTTGGGGGAGGGATCCATCTTGCTGATGCTGTGTGCCAGGAGGCCTGGTGGGAGTTGTAGTGCTGTCTGTCTGTAGACATGCCGCCATGGTAATGTTGGTAGCTACATTTGAGGTGAATGGGAGTGGGTGAATGTTGGATCTGTGAGCCATGTTTTTGTGAGTGTGTGATGCAGATGAATGGTATGTGTCCTAGGTGGTGTAGCTTTGTAGTTGTGCAAGCAAGTACATAGCAGAGTGGCGGTAGTCATTTGTTTGTACTTACCAGCCTCCACTCCCCCGGCTACTCCTGTGAGACTCTCTGGATGCAGTATGGCAAGCACCTTCTCCTCCCATGGTGTGAATGTTTTTTGTGGAATGGGAGGGCCACCACCAGTCCTCTGAGCCAGCTCACGGTTCTTGCTCCTCCTCTCCTTGACCACCCTCTTCAGATCATGCCACCGCTTCATGATCTCCTTTTTTGATCTTGGGGTGGTCCCTACTGCATTGACCCTTTGGACTATCCTTGCCCACATTTGTGTCCTTGTGGCTAATGGTGTCTGTTGGACCAGGCTACCAAAAAGCTGTGGTTCCACTCTGACTATCTCATCTACCACGACCTTCAACACACTCTCAGTGAATTTGGGCATTTTCTGTGTGGCCATGGTGTGTGGTGTGCAAAGTGATTGTGGGTGCAGGAGTGTGAGTAGTGGTAGTGGTTGTGCTGTGTATGGTGTGTGTTGTGCAGGGGGTTAGTTGTGCTGGTGTGGAGGTGTTGGTGGTGCTGTGTGTGGTGTGGCTAGTGATGTTGTGTCCTTTGCCTCTCCTGTCAGCCGTGGTATGTGTCCCTTCTCTCCTGGAGTTTTGCAAGGGATTGTGGTCAGGGAAGGGGCTGGTTTTATACTCAGCTATGTGGGTGTGTCCAATTGGGATGTTGCTGACAGGTGTGTTGTCCTGGGATCTGTATTTTTCGTTTTGTCATGTGGTTATGTCATGGGGTGTGTTTTGTGTATTTGGGGGGCATGGCTAGTTTTCTTTGTGCACTTTTTGGCCTTCTTGTGGGGTTTGGCTTCGTCCGCCATATTTTTTACGGTTCGTCCGCCGAGGTGGCTGGACTTCAGCTCTAATGCTGGCTCTCCCATTCATCCCATTGTACGACCGCGGCAGTCAGAGACGGCAGTACGTACGGTGGGACCTTCGGGGATATCCTAATTTCCGGGGCGGTGTCTCTGCTATACTTGCAGCGGGTTGGTGTTTTTCCGCCGCGATTCCGACCGCCGCGGATGGATTTTGGCCATCTCCGCCCGCAAAGTGCGGTTTTTCTTGGCCTCGTTCCACCGCGGTCTGATTTTTTGGGGCGGTTTATCCTAATTTGGCCGCCGGTTTTCTCACGGTGCCGGCGGGCGGTTGTTTTCCGCTTCCATGGTGGTCGGGGTGCTTTTCCGCCCGACATCCCAATGGCCCTCATAATGTCAACTATACCCCACACTGCTATTTCTACTCCCGAATGTGTTGTATTACTCCCACTATTATCCAGTAACCCCAAGGCCTCCTCTATTTACAAATTATTACATTTCTCTAACAATCGACCTAAATCTAAAGCTGAGCTGGTGTAGTAAACAGATTTATTGGAACACTGGCATATTATTCTGTGAAACAAAATGTGGTTTAAAATTCATAAATCTACTAGAGACGTGAATACTACACAAACTCTCTATTTTATTTATCATTGTCTATTATTTACTCCCATACGCCTGAAACATTTCTGTAAGGATTCATCTTGTTGGTACTTCTGATTTAAAGCATATACTATTCAAATGCCTTCCTATCTGCTGATTTCGGATGCAGGTATGGCACCAAATTAACAAGATTTTTAAAGTCAAAATACCTTTTTCATAGGTTGTATCACCCCAGAATGATCTGTACTAGCTCAGGGACAAAAAATATTGTATTTACTATTAGCTGTAGCCTTTCATTTAATAACATCTAATTGAAAAAAATGCTCACAATGTTACTTTTCAATCATGGTGGTACACTATATGTTTCAACCATAGACTTGATACTAATTATGTTTCTCCACTCACCTTAGCTATAAAAAGAGACCTACTATAGCTTCCATTTACTAACTTTTTATCCGAATCTAGTTTGGTAGCTAGTAAGAATATCTTAATTTCAGCTGAGGTAAAATGTTAAAAGGTTAAATTAGTATGTATTTTTTCCCTTTGTCTTTATTTACAGAGTTTTATTATTGTATTATAGATTGTATCTTCTTCTTTACAGCCATGTCTACAGGTTAATATTATCCACTGTACAACTTTATATGCTAATATATTTCCATAGATCCCCCCCCTTTCCAAATTGTTGTTGTCCATTGCTGTTATATTTCAATACATTTGATCTACAGCAAGCAATGTATACTCTTATCACAATTGTCAGATTTGTATTAGTTTTACATAGTGTACTTCCATATTGTTATATTCTTAAATGCTATTTCTATTTCATTATTAGCTTTTAGTTTTCATAGTATGTAACTGTTGTTAAATGTTTTAATAAACTTAAACTTTAAAAAAAATATATAGTGCTACCCTAACAAAGACTCAACCCCTCCCAGCTCCTGACACACTGCCTCACACTCTACTTACCTAGGTGCTTAAGGGGGAAAACTGGAACTTACATCCCAGGAGACCTATCCTCACTTCGACATTTCTTCTAGATTCTTGGGAACCAGTACCTGTTTGCAGAAGAGACAAAAGAACAGGAAGTGTAGTGTGTTCTGGCCCTCTTTATTATCAGGATGATAGGAGGGGCACCTGGGAGGAAATGAGTGTTTCTTTGTTTTGATGATTTGCTTGACTCCAGCTAGGTTCCCTGATGCCTCGGTAGAAACTGGCCACCTCATAGAGTAAGTAGTCGTACAGTAATATGGGTTGAGGAGGTGATAATACTTCTCTCATTTAACTCCCTACTTTTTGCACTCTTTCTGGCACATATATCAAGCTAGGATTTTACGAGTCCTTAATTGCGAATATTAAGGATTCGCAATTAAGGACTCGCAAAATCCTATGCATGTAGGAATCGCTGTAATAAGAGCGATTCCTACACATTCCTTATTTGCGACTCGCTAATTGCGAGCTGCAAATAAGGAATAGCTTCCCATTCAGTCCTATGGGCCTACAGGCCCATAGGAATGAATGGGAAATTGCAAGCGCAATTTACGAGTACCAATAGGTACTAGCAAATTGTGCATGCAATTTCAGGGGGCAAGGGTGTCAAAAGGACACCCTGTTGCACCCCTGGAATTGACCTATGCACATATGTTGCATGAAACTTTGAAAAAGCACAAGCTTTTTTCAAAGGTTTTGCAAATTACCATGAAGTTCAACTTCATGGTAATTTGCGCACCCTATTAGCGAAATCGCTATTTTTTGTACTTTAATTGCATTGCATTTAAGGAATCTCAATTTGGGATTCCTTAAATACAATCGCAATTTAAGTAATCGCAATTTTGAGATTCCTTAAATTGCGATTTTTGCATTTGGGATGATGCACCCCAAATGCAAAAATACCTGAGAATGTGCCCTTTTGCGACCGCTTTTTCTTTTGATGCATGTGCCTGTTTGTGTACTGCTTGCATCAGACACTTTCAAATTTGTTTCCATCAAGCCATTTTTATTTCACACACTCTGCAGAGAGGAGAATGTTGAATGTCTGTAGATGTCTAGCGCAATGGAATGTATTTGTGTTTCCGCATTGTGATACTTGTTTGAGATATATAAAGTCATACACATAAAGGAAGAACTGGAAATATTAGCTTGACACATTTTCGGGCTTTCTAGTGTCATAAATAGTGGATGAGGTAGAGGAGCGGCATTTTATCACATTAAACAGTGGTAAATGGAATTTTAATTTTAAAGTCATGAATTGCTTTTAGCTCCAAATGTAGCAGCAATAGTCAACCTCTTTAAAGTAAACAGGAGAACATACCAGAACAGCATTCCACAAATGTAACAAAACTGCACCATAAAAACACAATAGTGGAAAAAACAACACGTCACCAGCACAACCAAATACAACACAGTGAACATGAACAAACATTTTTGTCACATCTTGTCACTGTCTCCAGAACTGTTTTCTTTATATAGTGGTAAAAGGCGTTTTCACCAAACACTGCCTTACTTGCCACCAATGACATGAAACAGAGCTGGTCAAAAATGTTTTTGGATCTGGCCCATGGCATTTGAAATCCATCATCATACATTAAGAAGAATCCTGCGCATGTTGCCTCTGCGGCGTTGTGGTGCAAGAACTTATAGTTAGGAATATGCTGTAAATATACATATTGAGCACCAACAATTCGAACTACAATCAAGGAGCACCTTCATTAACCCAACGACAGAAGAAGAGCATAGTATGTTATTTTATGAAAAAACTATACACCTAAATATTTTAAGAACCTTCAGAAACAGGTGAAGCAAGGAATCCCGAATAAAAGCAAGAATGTGGTTAAATAATCTGAACATAGAGGAATAAAGGTAGACAGCTACATTTCAAGAAAACAGGAATTTGAGAAACATACATTTCTAAACCATATCAAGGTCTATGCCTGTAAAGTTAGATAAAAGCATTTGGGCATGGCTTCAAGAAGGTTACTGTAATACTGAGGGACTTATTTATGAGAGGCTTGGGTGCCAGAGCGTCATTTTTTTGGACGCTCCGGCGGCGCAAGCCTCTCAATCATATCCATGTGGCGATGCAAAGCCACTCTGCGTGGCTTTGCGTGGCCTCATAGATATAGAGTAAGACAAAGCAGCGCAAGTCGCTGCGTTGCCTTACTCTGCACCAAGGAGGCGTTCCATGAGCGTTGCGGTGGGTTTTCCCACACAAAACCTATGGATTTTGACGATGTCCTAGATTTACTTAATCACGTAAACCTGTGGTGGCACCAAGACCTTACGCCTTCCCAGAGCACGCATAACGAGGGGAAATATTTTCATTTCTCCTCTTTTTTAACTCTTTCCATGTGTGCTGCATTCTGCTGCACACTTAGAAAGAGGAAAATGCCTATTGGGATTGTTTTTGTGCAGGGAGGTGCTCCTTCCTGCACAAAAACAATCCTGCTTGCAACACAGGGACCCTTGCACCATGATGTAAGGGTGCCAAACTTGGCACTAGGATGCGAACTGGACACCAGTGTAGGGGAAAAGGACAGGAATGCACTGTAATGCACAAATAAGGTGCATTCCTGCTCCTTCACATTGGCGTAGGGAAGCACAGCAAGAAGACTTGCGGCACTGCCCAATGCAAACTCCTCATAAATGAGACCCTCAGTCTATGCAAGCTAAAGTAAACATCATGTTTCTGACTTTGACCAATAATGAAATAAATAAGTATATATTTTACACTATCCATAAGGTTAAATGAATTGATTACCCGGAAGATGGTATTTTATTTCCTTAAATTGTTGCAGTAAAACAGCAAAAAAAAATTGAGTCTAGTTAGAGATATATTTTGTGCGGTGTTGTGAGTGAATGAAATATGGGACAGCTTCCCTGTGGAGGCCTGGAATGTTGCAGCTGTCGACTTGAATTACTTTGCTAGATATTCCCATTAGAAAGAAGCTTCGGGACCGTAAAGGGAGCAGCTCTGAGTGAGCATCTTTCAAAAGCTCACCTTAAACAATGCTAAATGGAGCTGTCTGTTAATAAGTAATCGAACTGCATGTCACTGAATAAATATCACATTACTATTCTATCAATAACATATGACCAATATTATAAACATTCAGGTGGAGAAAAATTATAATCTTAACAACCAGAAGAGTAGGGTACAGCTAAAATCAGTTGAACAAATTAGGTTACAAGCTATTGAAATAGCCCCTTTTCTGGTCTTTTCCAACGCGTTGTAATCATTTTCTTTCCCTACGTTAATGTTAATAAAATATTATTTGTCAGATGAGACCTGCGCAGTGGAAGCTTTCCCCTTTGTCCTGTCACAATCCTAACATTATCAATACATAATTAGCACAGCCAGGCTGGCACAGTGGCACTTTAATTAACACTGTGACCCTGGGAGCGCCCGGGAGCGTTCTCCTCACACTGCTGGCGCAGTGATATTAATGGATGTGGGTCTGATCCGAGCATCCGGTTTACCATGGCAAAGTCGACATATTACACCATTCATGTAAAACTGTAACTTCAAAATATGCCAGTTTACAGGTGCGACAATAACTACAATACGCTTAGACAGGACAAAGACGGAGCACACATTTGATAGTGCGTGCGTATAGGGGCTCAGAAAACATACATGCGCATTGGGACACAGATCTCACACATGTATGCGTTTTTAAGGGCATTCATGCGGACATACAGACATCTCATTCACACAGAGAAGCAGTTCTGGTAGGAACGTACGAGCACAGACAATCTGACATACATACACCCGCAAACACGGATCGCAGACATGTACATATTACGACAACCAGGTTGACATTGCCAGATAACACAAACACTTTCCACTCCGTGCGCTTCTATATTTGATACTCTCATATATCCAACTCCACATTCACTTCCTAAAACACAACTGCTCTATACTACACACAACACCTCTGTTGTTTCTTTATAAAAATATATATTTTCCTTTCTTTTTGAAAAACATTTTCTATAATCCTCACACATTCAATAAAATATTTCATCGACAATACATGTTGGTGTAAGTGAAATTGAAATTAATTGAAACTATGGGGGTCATTTCGATGGCAGGCGGACCTGAGTCGCACGGTATCGTGGTAGGATTGGGACCGCCTGCCATGCATGCAGCGGTCCCGCACTCCCAATTAGGATACGACCGCCACCATGGTGGTCGCATTTTGCAATTTAACATTGCGGCGGGTGCTGCTGACTGCACCACCCGCCGTGATGTTAAAAATGCATGTCGTGCATTTCACTGCACTACGTGGCAGGCACCACAGAGTGTCTGCCACTTGGTGCCCAGTGCACAAACAGCACCCCCAAACACAAGGGGGGCCCGCAACAGGCCCCCAAAACCAATCCCCGCCAGCCTATCAATGGTGGTTTACCCGCCACGGAAAGGCTGGCTGAAGCCAGCATCCTAATTTGGCGGACAGTGCCTGCAAGGCACCGCCACCATTTTAGGGATGCAGACCACTCTGCCAGGTAATCGGAATGATTGCCTGTGGCGGTTCTGTGGCGGACGGTCTTTGAACCCGCCACGGTCGCAGTCTGGATCCCCCCGCCATCGTAATGTGGCGGGGGAAAATCGAATTCCGCCTTCTGCCATTATAATGACCCCCTATGTGTGGGGTTTTACGGCTCTTATCTTTTTATGTGCAGAGATCTCCGCCCTGACTGCTGAGTCTCCCCACACGTAAGTAAACAGAGGTCTCTGTACATGAAAAGATAGGGCATTCGTAAAACTCTACTCATAATTTGGGAATTTCCCTTAAAGTGTTAACGAACACAAAGGGGTCGATTAAGATATAGGGCGATCCGCCCTACAACACACCCTGCCCGCCACCCATTTCCCCCCACCATATTAGTACGCCGGGGGACCCCGGAGGACGGAAAGACCGTCCGCCGGTTTTCTGCCGGTCACACAGGTGACCGGGCGGAAAAGGGGCCTATATTAGGAAGGCAGCGGGAAGCAGCCTTTCCGTGGGGGCAACAAAAGCATGCGGATTGTGCTTTCAGGGGCCCGTTGCGGGCCCCCAGGGTATTGGGGGGATAGGGGGTGCTCATGGGGGGTACCTATGGTACCCCCCTACATTGTCATGGACAAGGTGGCAGGCACCGCATGGTGCCTGTCACCTTGTGCATGACAATGCACACAGTGCTCACAGCACTGCCCGCCACAATGCTGGGAATGGAGGATGCCACCGCCACGGTGGCAGTGGCATCCTAATTGCAGGTGTGGGACCGCCGCACCACTAGCGGCCGGTCCCAGCACCGCTAGGGTGGCGGGCGGACTAAAATCCGCCCGCCATCCTAATAGGCCCCAAAGTGTATGTTTACCTTTGTGAATCAGGCCCTGAATCTTTATTTATACTCAACTGTCCATTGAATTGGACTTACTTTTAATCCTCCATTTGTATGAACACATTTTAATCCATCTAGTCATTAGAAAGATATAACATCCATATGTATATTCAAAATCACCAATTATACAATCTTACAAATCATAAAAACAGTGTAAAATCAACAAATCGTGCAATCTTATAACTACTGTTTTTAGGTTTACAGACACCTATGCATACAGATAAACAGAAATAGAGGCATTCATGGCCATTACGCAAAACAAAATGTTAGCTTTGAGTGATTGATTTGTGATTGCTCTTCTACAGCAGGTACGCATGCAAACAGACAAATAAACATGAAATTGCCCATGCACACAGATTAAGTGCCATATAGGCGCCTGTGCACACCCATAGACACATAAAAATAGACTTAAAGCTATTCATGCACGTAGATGTTTAGGCACCTAAGCACAGACACATAGGGGTCTATTTACCAAATAGTCACGTAACTCAGCAGCCAAAAATGCTGTGCGACGAGGCGTGAGAGGAAAGAGCAGGACAGCGCCATATCAGAGAATAGCCCTCTCCTCTTCTCTTCCTGCTGCCAGCTTACAGTTAGGCTGCCGAGTGCCATGCACAAGCATTTGCACCATAGTGTAGTATAGTTTTGTACTGGAAGGGTACCCTACCAGTACAAAATACCATACTTTCAGTAACTGTAAAATATCTCCGACTTTGTATGTGTGCTGTACATTTCAGTGATAAATATGTGCAATTATAACATAAATGAAGGAATCCAGATGTGCCCAAACCAATTTTTAATTGTGTTCTGGGCTTGATAATTTATGCACAAAGCACAACCTTTATCTTTGTTTATCAGCCAATATGGTGATGTCATAAGAAAATGTACACATATAGGTGCCGATCCGTTAAAAAAATTCCCCGTATGAATCGTATCCGGATTTTTTTACGTATGACTCGTACAAGTCCCGTACAAACTGGCAAGTACGATTCGTATGTTAAAAAATCCATACGAATCGCATTGGGAAAATTCCCCGACACGTCCTCGGGTCGGAAAAAGTGTCCGACACGTCCCCGGACAGTTTTACGTACGAATCGGGAAACTGAAGTCCGAGCGAGCAAGTACGATCCGTCCCGTCCGTCCGAATGCACAACCGTATGGAAAAAACACCGTACGGAGCGAACTCCCATAGCAACCATGGAGACGTCCAAACATGTGCCCGCATACGTGCCGAACACCCCCCCAGCCCACCCCCCCAAGTTTGCACCGTACCACCAGCCCCCCCCAAGTACGCGCCGTACCCCCACCCCACCCCCGTAGACGCGGAGCGTACCCCCACCCCGTAGGTATGGAGTGTACCCCCACCCCACCCCGTAGGTACGGAGCGTACCCCCACCCCATGTAGGTACGGAGCGTACCCCCACCCCATGTAGGTAGAGTGCGTACCCCCACCCCACCCCGTAGGTACGGAGCGTACCCCCACCCCGTATAGGTACGGTGCGTACCCCCACCCCCGTAGGTACGGAGCGTACCCCCACCCCATAGGTACGGAGTGTACCCCCACCCCATGTAGGTACGGAGCGTACCCCCAACCCGTGTAGGTACGGTGCATACCCCCACCCCACCCCGTAGGTACGGAGCATACCCCCACCACCGTATGTACGGTGCGGACCCCCAGCGCGTAGCGCTGTGGGTCCGCAGCGTACCTACGGGGGTGGGGGTGCGCTCCATACCTACGGGGTGGGGGTACGCACCATCCATGGGGGGGTGGGGGTATGCACTGTCCATAAGGGGGTGGGGGTACACCCCGTCCATAGGGGGGGCAGGGGTACGCACCATCCATACGGGTGGGCTGGGGAACGGCGCGTACATAGGGGGGCTGGGTGTATGATGCGTACATATGGGGGCTGGGGGTACTGCGCGTACATACGGGGGCTGGGGGTATGTGCTGGGGGACGGTGCCTACATACGGGGGCTGGGGGTATGCACCGTCCATACGGAGGTGGGGGTACGCACCGTCCATACGGGGGTGGGGGTACACACCGTACCCCCAGCACCCCGTATGTACGCGCCGTACCCCCGGCCTCCCCGTATGTACGCGCCGTACCCCCAGCCCCCCCGTATATGTACGCGCCGTACCCTCAGTTCCCATATATACGGCATGTACCCCTAGGCCCCTACACCCTGCCCGTGCCTGTACGCAGCCTACCCCAGGCCCCTACACCAGCACCCTCACCCAGCATTGCGCATGTACGAGTCGTACCAAGCCATAGCAAATGTGAGCACTGTACAACAACATGGCCGATGTACGCACCTCACAGACGCGGAAAACACACGTACTGAACCAGGACACTGCAAAACACCACAAGGAGAGTCAATTCGAATCACACAACACCACAAAACACGTCCAACACGCCCAAATACATCCAATACACTGACCTGCAACAGCCAAACAGGTAAACAGAGGCCCAAAACACAAGCACTCCTTATAACACACCCACCCAAAGTTCAAACACAGACACACCCACAAATGGACCAATAAAAAGGGCCCACACACAAACCATGAGCCTTTGCAACAGACCCACTGCTGCCAGACCACCCAGACAACCCACAGCACCATACTTGAACCTTGACTACACCTTACACTTGCACACCTTCCCACAACCACCTTCACAAACACCCCCTCATCACATTCACACACACACCTTCACAACCACACACACACACCCACAACCATCCACACCCACACCCCACACCATGCCCATAGCCAAGAATCCAAAGTTCACAACAGCAGAGCTGGAGATCCTTGTCAACAAAATCATCAGAGTCGAGCCACAGCTCTTTGGAACATTGGTCAGACAGACCAGCGTAGCAGCAAAATCAGCCATGTGGCAGAGTATCATCGAGAGGGTGAATGCTGTTGCGCCCATCAGAAGGACCAGGCATGAATGCCAAGCCAAGTGGTACGATCTGCGGAGGACGGTCCGCCGCAAAATGACTGACGAATATAACCAGGGGAACATCACTGGAGGTGGCCCGCCCCGCAGACCGGTACACTACCATCCCTGGGAGGAGAAGGTGATGCGCACGCTGCCGCCGGTGGGAGTACACGGAGTAGAAGGAGTCGCCGAGCCTGGTGAGTACACAAACAACTCACCTCACATGGGGGGAACCGCATCAACAACCCAACTCACAATAATGCACGCAACTACCCCAAAGCCATCACCGGACACAACCACACTCCAAAAACACGCACATGCCACTAGCGGCCCCATGCCCCATGCACCAAGCAAGGCCATGCCAAGTCACAGGCCACACAAAACACCAACACAAGACAGGATGGCCGTGATGCCGGGAGGGTGGGCCTCCAAAAAAACATTGTGCAACTCAGAAGCAGACACCAATGCCCTCAGCCCATATGGCCTAGGGCAGAGCTATACAAACAGTGTGTCCCGACACTGTACTGTGTCGCCTGCAAATGGTGGCCGCGTCGCAGGATGACATGGGTATGAAGGCCCAATTTGCACATAACAGCAGCTAATGAAGAGGCATCACTGTGAAAGAGTGTCAGAACACACCGCTGCAGCAGTGCAGACTCAGAGACACTCTTCCCAATGGGGGCCGGGAGATTCTAAACAAAGCCACATGAACAAGCCAATGGCCTTTGAAAGACCTGCAAAGTGTGTGTGCCCAGGAAGCTGGGCTGAGGTGACAGAGGGTGACAGACAGACGGAGGGAGAGGGAGAGAGAGGGAGGGAGACAGAGGGCGACAGAGGGAGACAGAGGGAGACAGACAGAGGGAGGAGGGTGACAGAGGGAGGGAGAGAGGGAGACAGAGGGAGACACAATCACCCTTGGGTGGTGTGGGCATGTCCGCTCGTCAGCAGGTGGACTGTGTGCATGTTGACAAGATCGGGCAGTGCGTGAAACACCCCTTTTTCGTTTGGAAATCACAGGGCCATGTGTCAAACTGTGCACGAGTAGATCCTTGCTGCAGGCACAAACCTAACCTTACACCCAGTATACACACTCACTGTGTTTGTCAGTACCCAGTCACAAATGCATAAGTTACCTACCTGCATTCTCCAATAGATATAAAAAAGCACCATTTGCCCACGTACAGTGCAACACGTAAGCCGGTTCTGCATCGCTCGCTACGCACGCTCGCTACACTGCTCACTGCGTTTAAAAATGATGCAACAACAAAGAGTGTGTCACACATAGGAAAAGTGTTGAAAGCTGTGGCCAAGGAACATAACCATGCACCATGCACAATGCACAGGGACTTGCCAAGTACAGACAAGGTAGATGACACTTGGCCCTGCTGTAGACAGCACAAGGCAATCCTGTGACCACTGTACACTCAAACACCAACTCCACATGCCACCTACCTACCACAGGAACTCACATTCACTGTCATGCCAGCATGCACCATGAGGGGATAGACACATCACCTGGTAGACCCAATGACAAATCACACCACACCCAACCGCATGCCCGGTCACACCCCCCCCCCGTTACACAAGCACACACACCCGGGGCAGCCAACGCAAATTGGCACTCCCACAATGGATATGTGACACAACAAGACCAACCCATAGCCAAATAAGCATCCCAACACTCATTAGACAGGCCAAATAACCAGGAGTACATATCAATCTGTCCCCCGCAACATACCCATCCACAAGTGCACTGTGAGAGGAATGCTAGACATATCCAACTACCCAGAGGAACTGTGCCAACTTGAATATGTATGAAACATGGATGACGCATGAAACAACATTAACATTGTTAGACGGCGACCTCAGAGGAGCCCGGAAAGGGGTCCTGACTACCCTGAGACCCACCCTCAAAGTATCGTAGCCGGGCACTGGCAGGAGATTCCCCAGGGGGAGGACTCTCGCAACTAGGTTCGTACTACTGGCACCACACGACACAGAGGGACCACACTGGGTATTCTCAGAACAAGCTTTATCAAACAGGTATCACTGCAAATATGTACAAGGGGAGCACGGGCTCAAGAGTCTCGGAAAGGTAGGGGGTAGCGGGACTGTCTCTGGTAACGGTTCAAAGCAGGGACGTACCCGGCGCACAGCTCACAATCCTCGAGCTGGGGGATACGTGGTTGGCGTTGGGGTCCGGCGGGACCGTGAGAGTCTGGGGGAGCCGCGAGTCACTCAGCAGGGCTCAGGTACAAGTTCGGAGGTCTTACGATCTTCAGGGAGCCGCGAGTCACTCAGCAGGGCTCAGGTACAAGTTCGGAGGTCTTACGATTTTCAGGGAGCCGCGAGTCACTCAGCAGGGCTCAGGTACAAGTTCGGAGGTCTTACGATTTTCAGGGAGCCGCGAGTCACTCAGCAGGGCTCAGGTACAAGTTCGGAGGTCTTACGATCTTCAGGGAGCCGCGAGTCACTCAGCAGGGCTCAGGTGAGTTCCAGTTCCAGGAGCCGCGACCACGTCAGCAGGCTCTCGTTGTTCCAGCGTCGAATCTGCCGGACAGTCTCAGAGCACCCCTTGTTATAGGTCGACCCTGCTTTGATGTCCGGAGTCTGCGCAGGCAGGGGTCTTGTCACCTGGGGGCCGCTTGTCGGGGTTTCCTGCTATTGTCTTTTGATCCTTTCAGGGCCGGGTCGGGAGGAGTCCCAGACACCCAGCAGGCACGGAGCCAGCCCGCAGGGAGGCCGGAGGGCCGATCGAAACCCATCGTCCCAGGGGAGTTCAGAGGTGTGATAGAAACTGCTCCTCCCTCTCTCATCCCCTGGAAGCGTGATGTCCTCCAGCCGGAGTGGCGCCTCTAGGCCCGGGTCGCGCTGGGGCCGGGCGGCCATCTTGTTGCAGGGAGTGGGCACGCGGGCCCGGGGTGGCCGAAGGGAGAGAGGCCATGGACGGGGATGTCCGGAGTTGGCGCAGGTGTCCTGGTGGGAAAGGTCGGCTGGGCCGCGTGCTAGGGCTGCAGGCACCAGGTTTCGGTGGTGCGGTGGCCCGGAGGGCCATTCTACGAGGCCGGGTCCAACACGCGTCCCCCCCAGCTGAAAGCCGGAGAGAACTGCCCATCAGCTTGGGGGGTTCTCTTCGCTGAGGCGGAAGAACCGGGAGAGGCCGTCAGCATTGGCGTGGTCCGTACCAGGGCGGTGTTCCACGGTGAAATCCATCCCCTGGAGGGAGATTGACCACCGCAGTAGCTTGGGGTTTTCTCCTCGCATCTGCATGAGCCAACGTAAGGGCCGATGGTCAGTTTGGACTCTGAAATGGGTGCCAAACAGGTAGGGTCGTAGCTTTTTGAGTGCCCAGACCACGGCAAAGGCTTCGCGCTCTATGGTGCTCCATCTTTGTTCTCGGGGCAACAGCCGCCGACTGAGGAAGGCGACGGGCTGGTCTAGGCCTTGGTCATTTACTTGGGACAGGACGGCCCCAATGCCATGCTCGGAGGCATCGGTTTGGACGATGAACTCCTTGGCGTAGTCGGGAGCCTGGAGGACGGGGGCAGTACACATGACCCTTTTTAGGGCATCGAACGCTTCCTGGCAGGCAGCCGTCCACTGCACTTTCTTTGGCTGTTTTTTAGACGTGAGTTCTGTGAGAGGGCCGACAAGGCTGCCATACCCCCGAATGAATCTTCGGTAGTAGCCCGTGAGTCCCAGGAAGGCTCGGACCTCCGTCTGGGTGATGGGTGGTTCCCAGGCCAGGATGGCGTCGATCTTTAGCTGTAGCGGGGCGACCTGGCCACTCCCGACCTGGTGCCCCAAGTAGACCACGGATCCTTGCCCGATCTGGCACTTGCTGGCTTTTACTGTGAGGCCTGCCTGGCGCAGGGCGATTAGCACCCTTCGGAGGTGCTGGAGGTGCTCACTCCACTCTGAACTGAAGACAGCGATGTCGTCCAGGTATGCCGCGCTGAACTGTTCTAGCCCGGCCAGGACTCTATTCACCAGTCGCTGGAAAGTGGCCGGGGCATTTTTCATCCCGAAGGGCATTACGCGGAAGCGGTAGTGCCCATCGGGGGTGGAGAAAGCTGACCGCTCTTTGGCCCCTTCGGTGAGCGCAATCTGCCAGTATCCGCAGGTGAGGTCGAATGTGCTGAGGAACCGGGCTGCCCCTAGTCGGTCAATGAGTTCGTCGGCTCGTGGAATGGGGTGGGCATCGGCTCAGGTAACGTCATTGAGCCCCCGGTAGTCCACGCAGAATCGGAGCTCGGGGGCGACACCGGGGGCCGCTGCCTTCGGGACCAGGACCACGGGGCTGGCCCAGGGACTGTCAGAGGGCTCGATCACCCCCAGGGTCAACATCCTCGAGACTTCCGCTTGAATGCAGGACCGGACCCGGTCAGGAACCCGGTAGGCTCGGTGTCTCACCGGCGGGCTGTCCCCGGTGTCCACATCATGAACACACCAGTTGGTGACCCGGGGGGTCAGGGAGAAGAGGTCAGAAAATTGTCTTAGGAGCTGGCGGCAGTCCGCTTGTTGCTGGGCAGTGAGGGCTGGGGAGAGGTTCACTCCTTCCACGGAGCCATCCTGCTCCTTGATACACAGGAGGTCCGGGAGGGGATCCGACTCATCTTCGGCCCCATCATCGGTGGCCAGCAGGAGGCTCAGTTCTGTCTGCTGGAAGTGAGGCTTGAGGCGGTTCACGTGCAGGACCCGGAGGGGATCCCGAGGCGACTGGACGTCCACCAAGTAGGTGACTTGGCTCTTCTTCTCGACCACTTTGTAGGGCCCAGTCCATCGGTCCTGGAGAGCGCCAGGCTTCACGGGGGCCATGACCCACACCTGCTGGCCCGGCTGGAACTCGACCAGAGTAGCATTCTGGTCGTACCAGCGCTTCATTTCTTCTTGACTCGCCTCCAGGTTGGCCTCGGCCAGTTCTCGGAACCTCCTGGTCTGGTTCCGGAGGGCCAGGACATATTGGAACACATCTCGGGGGGTGGTCTGGGGTGCTGCCTCCCACCCTTCCTTAACTAAACTGAGGGGACCTCGGACGGGGTGCCCATAGAGTAATTCAAACGGGCTGAACCCTAAGGACTTCTGGGGGACCTCCCGGTAAGCGAACAAGAGGCAGGGGAGCAGGACGTCCCACTTACGCCGGAGGGGCTCTTCTAGGCCAGCGATCATCCCTTTCAAAGTCCTATTAAACCTCTCTACTAGGCCGTTCCCTTGGGGATGGTACGGGGTGGTGAACTTATAGGACACCCCACATTGTTGCCACAGGGACGTCATATACCTGGATATAAAATTAGTGCCGCGATCGCTCACGACCTCGCGGGGGAAACCCACCCTGGAGAAGATCCCCATCAGGGCCCGGCCCACCACGGGGGCCGTAATGGTGCGTAGGGGAATAGCCTCTGGGTAGCGGGTGGCGTGGTCCACAAGGACCAAGATGAAACGGTGACCTTGGGAGGTGGGGGGGTCCAGTGGCCCCACGATGTCGATCCCGACTCGTTCGAAGGGGGTACTGACGACCGGGAAGGGTTGGAGGGGAGCCTTGCGCTTCCCCCCACTCTTCCCACTGGCTTGGCACGTGGGGCAGGACTTGCAGTGGGCCTCTACCGCTGCCTTCATCTTAGGCCAATAAAAATGGGTCACGAGACGGCTGTAGGTCTTGTCCTGACCCAGGTGACCGGCAAGGGGGACATCGTGGGCTAAGCCCAGGAGGAAATCCCGGAAGCGGAGAGGTACCACCAGTACCCGTCCGGATCCCAGCTCCACTGATTTCTGCTCACTATACAGGACGTTATTCTCCCAATAGATTCGGTGCGTTCCGGTCTGGTCACCTGCGGCTTGGCCCTCGGCCTGGAGCCGCAGCCCGACCAGGGAAGGACAGGTGGCTTGCTCCCGGCAAAATTCTTCTCGGGTGGGCCCGCCCTCGTGGCGCCAATGGGCCAACTCGGGTAGATCCCCCAACTCGGGAACCGGGGCGGGGTCGGATGGTGTGGGTTCGTCGCTGGCGACGGACCCTTCCGATGGGGGAACGGGAGGACCCTCGGTGGGGACGGTGCTGGCTACTTCGACCGGGGTGCTCTCGATTTCTCTCCGGGGAGTGAGTCGGGCTGTCATAGATCAGGTGGTGGCACACACCCACTCGGGGAGTCCCATCATTCCTAGGTGGGCCTTGCGCTCTACGTGCTTCCAGGGAGAACTCTCCAGGTCGTTCCCTAAGAGGCAGTCGACCGGCTGGGAGGTTCTTACGGCCACCTTGAGTTTGCCTATCACCCCTCCCCACTCAAATGGCACCAGGGCCACCTGACACATACTTTCCCTATTGTCTGCAGATATTACGGGGCAAAAGACATTGGGGAGGATCTGCTCCTCGGGAACTAGGTGCCTGAGGACACCGGTGATACTGGCCCCGGTGTCCCGCAGGGCCTCTACCTGGTGGCCATTGATCTTGACGAGCTGCCCATATTTCTGTGTGTTGGACGGTAGGAGGCTACCAGGGATCATTTCCCTATCTCCCAGGGATTCTAGGGCCATCGCGGCTGGTTCCCACTCCTCGTCTCCCTCAACCTCCTCCCCTAGGGCTACGTTGGCTATCTGTCTCGCAGGGGTGACTTGGGTGGCCATGGGGCACTCTGGGTCATTGGCGTAGTGCCCGGGTTTCTGGCAGCGGAAACATGTGAGGGTCACCCGGTGTCCCCGTCTCCCAGGGGGCCCTGTTACTGGTGGGGGGGGCGCCGGGAAAGGTGGAGGTGGTGTCTTCGGGGGGCTAGGCTGGGACTCCCTCGGCCCTCCCTGGTTCCCTCCCCCTCTCTGGCGGGGTGGTCCCTGACTGGTTCGGGGGTACTCTCCTACCATGCCCCGGGAGACCCGGGTGTTGGTCCAGCGGTCGGCCTCCACGGCCAGCTTCCGGGGATCTGTGAGCTTGCTATCCAGCAGATGTTGACGTAGCTCTACGAAGCAGTTCGCAGCCAGATGTTCCCATAACATGAGGTCAGTGAGTTCGGCAAGGGTGGTGACTTTGCTGCCCTTGACCCACCCATCGAAGGCCCGGCTAAAAAAGTTTACATACTCCACCCAGGTGGTGCCCGGGATCTTCCTGCAGTCCCGGAACCGTTGGCGGTACATTTCTGGGGTGAGGCCGTATCTTGTGAGGAGAGCCTCTTTCATGTGGCTGTAGGAGGTCTGCAGGGAGAGGGGTAGGTCGAGCAGGGTGTCCCTTCCTTCGCTCAGAAACCGTCCCCACAACCCCGCCCCCCAGTCCTTCTGTGGAATCCGATGGGAGGTATTGGCGACCTCGTAGGCCCGAAACCATTGCTGAATGTCATCGTTTTTATAATATTCTTTGACCACATCCTTGGGGATGTGGACCTTCTGTTCCGCTGGGGGGGCCGTCTCTCGGTTCCCCGAGGGCCTCCCGTCCTCATTTCAGGCCTTGAGCTCGAGTTCCTTTAAGCTCCGTTCGTGCTCCAGTTGGAGCTTTCTTCCTTCGTGCTCCCGTTGGAGCTTCTTTTCTTCCAGTTCGCCTTGTACACGCATTTGCTCTACTGCTAGCTTCTTCTCCGCTAACTTCAATTCGCCCTCGATTTTGAGTTTGGCTAACTCGAGTTCATGACTGCGGCTTCTCTCTCTGTCCGCGAGCTCTTCCGGGGATAGGCCCCCGTCTGGTACGATGCCTCGCACCTGATTGCTACTGCTTTCATTTTGGGGGGGTTCGGCTTCGTCGGGGCGCTCCCCCGTGCCTTCCGGGCGGGAGGCCCCGGTCTCCACCCAAGTTTTCAGTGCTTTCTGCAAGTCTTCCTTAGTGTTGAGGCCAGTGGTAGCGATTTTAAGTTCTTTGCAAAATTGTTTTAGCTCTTTGTGTGTGTATTCTTCCAGATGCTCCACCTGGAACACTCTGTTGGCGTTGGTTTCTGCGGAGCTCGTGGCGCTTCCTTCTGCCATCTTTGTTGGTCGTGCGTCCGTCGTTTACTGTACGATCTCTAGGTGATGGGCCCGAATCCCGTCGCTTGCCACCAATGTTAGACGGCGACCTAAGAGGAGCCCGGAAAGGGGTCCTGACTACCCTGAGACCCACCCTCAAAGTATCGTAGCCGGGCACTGGCGGGAGATTCCCCAGGGGGAGGACTCTCGCAACTAGGTTCGTACTACTGGCACCACACGACACAGAGGGACCACACTGGGTATTCTCAGAACAAGCTTTATCAAACAGGTATCACTGCAAATATGTACAAGGGGAGCACGGGCTCAAGAGTCTCGGAAAGGTAGGGGGTAGCGGGACTGTCTCTGGTAACGGTTCAAAGCAGGGACGTACCCGGCGCACAGCTCACAATCCTCGAGCTGGGGGATACGTGGTCGGAGTTGGGGTCCGGCGGGACCGTGAGAGTCTGGGGGAGCCGCGAGTCACTCAGCAGGGCTCAGGTACAAGTTCGGAGGTCTTACGATCTTCAGGGAGCCGCGAGTCACTCAGCAGGGCTCAGGTACAAGTTCGGAGGTCTTACGATTTTCAGGGAGCCGCGAGACACTCAGCAGGGCTCAGGTACAAGTTCGGAGGTCTTACGATTTTCAGGGAGCCACGAGTCACTCAGCAGGGCTCAGGTACAAGTTCAGAGGTCTTACGATCTTCAGGGAGCCGCGAGTCACTCAGCAGGGCTCAGGTGAGTTCCAGTTCCAGGAGCCGCGACCACGTCAGCAGGCTCTCGTTGTTCCAGCGTCGAATCTGCCGGACAGTCTCAGAGCACCCCTTGTTATAGGTCGACCCTGCTTTGATGTCCGGAGTCTGCGCAGGCAGGGGTCTTGTCACCTGGGGGCCGCTTGTCGGGGTTTCCTGCTATTGTCTTTTGATCCTTTCAGGGCCGGGTCGGGAGGAGTCCCAGACACCCAGCAGGCACGGAGCCAGCCCGCAGGGAGGCCGGAGGGCCGATCGAAACCCATCGTCCCAGGGGAGTTCAGAGGTGTGATAGAAACTGCTCCTCCCTCTCTCATCCCCTGGAAGCGTGATGTCCTCCAGCCGGAGTGGCGCCTCTAGGCCCGGGTCGCGCTGGGGCCGGGCGGCCATCTTGTTGCAGGGAGTGGGCACGCGGGCCCGGGGTGGCCGAAGGGAGAGAGGCCATGGACGGGGATGTCCGGAGTTGGCGCAGGTGTCCTGGTGGGAAAGGTCGGCTGGGCCGCGTGCTAGGGCTGCAGGCACCAGGTTTCGGTGGTGCGGGGGCCCGGAGGGCCATTCTACGAGGCCGGGTCCAACAAACATTCTCTCTCTCTCACACACAGGGCAACGTCGTCGATCTCCCCCCAACACTGGGGGGGAAGAATCACAGGACCAGGCTCGGCGTGACGATGATCCCACCGGCAGCGACTACTCTCACCACTCCGTGGATGACCCCGACCAACCTGGCACCTCTGGTGCCCAAGCACCTGCAGCACCTGCGTCAGGTACAACTGTGCCAACCACCACCCCCATTCCTGCCACATCCCAGGATACACACAGGAGCCCTGCTCGCACACAACAACGCAGCCAGTCTGACCAGGAGGGACAAGGTACTCCGGGCACCCAGGAGGAGGCAGGCGACCCCGCAAATGCCATCCCTCAGGGGTCCCGGAGACCCGATGTGCCCACAACGGCAGGCCAGGCTCAAGTGGGCAGGGGTGGTGGGAGTGGAGGACGGCGGAGGCGCGAACCTGACCAGACAGCTGAGGAACCCATTATGTCACACGTCCGCAACATCCTGGACACATACCGGCGTGACACCAGGGGCATCAGCCAGGTAGTGGAGACCCTCAATGAGATTAAGAACCTGCAGGCCGAGCAATATGCCAGTCAACAGCAACACCAAGGACGGATGGAGGCAAGACAGGCTGAGCTCGTGGCGGTGCTAACGGACATGAGCCGTTCACTCCATCGGATTGCTGAAAACATGGGCAACCCTCCCTGTGCCACCAGGGGAAGATCAACACCAGCCACAGGGAGGGATCAGGAGGAGGAGGATTCGTCCGACGGAGCATCACAGACATCGTCACGGCCTGCTTCTGAGGGTCCCCGGAAGAAGGTGGGTCGTCCACGCAAAAGACCGTGAGAGTCAGCGGACCATCACCATCTCCCAGGTCACCTGGCCTGGCACCTGGCCCTCTGGCGCAACAGCAGCACCTCATCCAATGACATTCTCTGCCACATGGACTTGCTGGTCACTGTCTGACCAATGTTGACAAAGACTGTGGCATGGACTCTGATGACTTCCAATGGCAAGGATCCCAACTCCCCCTGTGAACTTTGGATTACAGACACCCGGCGAGCACCTCTTTACATCCCCCCAAACACGTACCCCACCACTAATAAAGATCATAAAAATCACGAGATGATGCCGTCATTTTGCATTATTCCATAACATGTGTGTGTTGGAAAGTCAAACCATGCCTGAGTTTTGAAGTAACTCCAACCATGCATACCCTGGGGTCTGAGTCTGGCACAGGGCACACATGGGTCACAATGTATCATCCAATACAGACATGGAGCACCATACTCCCCCGTGATGGGCCCAACCAGCTGAGGGGGTGCCTGCACAACTGTGTGGACAGACCTATGTCGAAGAGCAACAGTCATGCGCAGAGGTCAGGGATCATGTGGAGTGTCCTGGGGTGGAAGTCCCAGGTATGTGTAGCCAGGTGGGAGAACTATGTCCTGCATGCTGGAGTCAGGTGGATGTGGAGAATGGTGGCCAGGCCATGGTTGGATGCATGGAGATGGCACAATGGGGTCTTGGATGACAGTGCCACAAGGTTGTGTTGGGGTCGTGGTCGTGGGCTGCATCCTGAGTGTGGGCGTGGATTGTGAAGGTCATCCTGCAGCTGACAGTGATCCATTGCAGCTATCTCTGTTGGACGGTGATGTGGCTGGGTTGCCGGATGTTGAAGCAGAGCTGTGCAGATGCACCCTGGATGAGGACAAGTATCATGGGAGTTGTAACGTACTTCTCCGTAGAGTGCAGGGTAGGATTAGACACGGATGTTGTAGTTGACCTGGGGGATGGTCTGTCTTGCCTTGAGGTGGATCGAACTGTGGATCTTGTGCATAATGCAGAGTGTGCTGAAGCCTGAGGTACAGATGCTGGTGATCAGCATAGCACATGTGAGCAAGCAATCCATGATGCACACCAGCTCGTGTGCGGGGACACTGTGTGCCTGTGCAGGGCCCTTGCGGGTGGGACACAAGCAGTTGACCCAGCTGTAAGGGGACAATCCGCAGATGAACACCTCATCGTGTACAAGTCCAGCATCAGGTGGCCAATGTTCAGCCATCTGCCAATGGATACCATGCATTATTCAATATGAGAACTGTCAAGGACTGCGTCTTTGGGGAGGGTGAGGAGCACCTGGCTGGCAATGGGACACCAGATGATGATGAGATGCAGTGCGCATGTCATGGTGTAGAGGGGGATCCTGGACACATTGTAGACTGACACGCTGAGACATGATACCTGTGCCATGTGTCCCACAATGACACCATACTACATGCAGAGGCCTGGAGTACCACTCCCATGGCCTTGTTGGGGTACAGAGCCGGTGGGGAGTAGGAGGGACATGACCTGGTTGGTGTGACAGGGCCTGGAAGGCGTGCCAGCGCTGTGTAGGCAGTTGGAGTTGCACACTCATTATGCAAAGGTGTTGTGTGGGCGATGAGTGCATGCCTGAATGCATGCAATAGATGTATTGGATGGACATTGCTTGGTGGGTGGCCTCAACATCATGGTGTAGCGTGATGTGGCACATGCAAGGACATGAGGCACGTGCAATGTACACGTAGCATGTGCAGACGGTCCAGCCTTTGCCACCGCAACTGTGTCACACACAAGCAGATTACACCAAAATGAATGGGTGGAGAGAGGAAGGGGGGTGTGTCTTAGAGGCGTGTGTGTGATGGCAAATATAGAAACTCTGTGTGCCCTTGCTGCAGCGCCTGCAGTAGCAGGCGCCATGTCCTGAAAACCATGCCACAAGTTGCACACAAACACAAGCATGTCAGAAAGGACCACTGCAAAAGGTGTATGATAAGGAAGGAGTGTCTGGTTCGACATGGCACACACACAGACAATGGATGCACATGCAGCAAAGTGGCCGTTGTGGGGACTGAGATGCCAAAATACCTACACAGCCATGTACATCATGCACAATACATATCATAATCCCTGACAAACAGCTTGCATCTTGCTACTCTACACATAGACTCATATGCACAATCTGTGATAACAATGCCAGACATGCCGCATGCACAGTGGCAAGAGATCTGCATTGACAGAGATGAGGCACCTTGGAGGCTGAGGGACACCTTTATTAGTCATGTTTGCCGGAAGGCAAATGCATCTATATTAACAGATGCACAGGTCATGTGGATGAACATGTGGGACCTACACTGGCACCCCCCTTTGCACCACAGATGCAGGAAATCCATAGAACTGGCACACAAGTGACGGGTTTGAGGCATACACCCCGTGCTGCTCACGGAGAGGCTGCTATTCACCATTGAGCCTCTAATGGGGATGTCCCACACTATGTCAACCCGGTGCATCCTGTATGTTTCCGAGGGCAGTGTTACACACATTGATGCCTTCATCACAATCCACAATCACATTACAGATGACTGTCACCAAGTGTGACTATCAATTCAGGTGAATCCAGCTCCATGTCATGTGCCCCATGGTGATTCTACATGTATGCAAAGTAACCAAACATGAACAGGAGCAGTGCACACACATCCCAAACAAATAGCACACCCAAAAAGCCGTGCTGCATCCCTTACCCTAAGGAGAATTTTCGACATGTCGGTGCATGTTACGCTGATTCAGCACACGTTGCTGTATTCATGAGGAATAGCAGTAGCACAACAATGCCACCAGCAGACAGCATGCGCCAATACCTGGGGATGAGAGACACACAAGAAGTGAGCCAAAAGAAGCACATCCGCATGCATGGGCATGTACTCGACACGTATAAGGTTGTCAACATGCTAGATGAAAATAGTGTCTTAGGAAAGACATTCTTTTATTACACCATCACTCGAGTGACACATCCAAACACACCTCTGACTCACTTGCCATACATGCAGATGGACCCACACATTGCAACACATGCCACACAAGGCTCAATGCGTGCACACTCAGACACTGCAACTCACCACTAGGCAAAGAAGTTGCGTATGAGCCGACTCCGGATGTCCTCTTCCTCCTCCTCCTCAACATCATGTGCCTCGTCACCAAGCCCCTCATCCTCCACGGGTGGATGTTCCTGCTCATCCGGATCCAGGATGAGTGGCACAGCTTTCTCCACTGCCATGTTGTGCAGCATGCAGCACACGAGGAAGATTTTGCAGACCTTCACCGGTGCATATGGGAGTGCGCCGCCGGTCTTGTGGAGGCACCAGAATCGGCTCTTCAGGAGGCCAAAGGTCCTCGCTATCACTCGCCTGTTCTGTCCATGGGCGTTGTTTTACCAGTGATCGGCAGCCGTTCTGGGGTTGCGGAGAGGCGTGATCAGCTGGCATGTTGGGATAGCCAGAGTCCCCTACATGGAAACATCATGGACAAAAGTGGGTCAGGAGAAGCAGTAAGACAGAAAGATGATGCTACATACAGGAGTAACAGAGTATACCCACCAACAAGACATGCTCGTTCGTTGCGCAGCTGCAGCATAATTTCAGGCACCCTGCTACGCCTCATGATGTAGGCATCGTGTGCTGATCCTGGAAAACGAGCACAGACATGGGAAATCACCATGTTAGCAAGACACACCACAAGGGCATTAATGGAGTGGTAATGTTTTCTGGTCCTATAGGCTACCTCCTGTGCCTGTGATGGTACCAAAGCCACATGTGTCCCATCAATAGCCCCAATGACATGGGGCATCCCTCCCAGGGCATAGAAGTCACCCTTGACACCTGTCAACTGCTCAGGAGTTGGGAAATGAATAAACTCATCCAGGTGAACCAACATGGCCTCTAAAAAATCATGCAGGACACGGCTGAACATGGTCTGGGACATGCCACCAACATGAGCTATGGTATATTGAAACGTACCTGTGGCAAAGAAATGTAGGGCTGCCATCACCTTCACCATGGGTGTCAGTGCTGTAGGATACCTGTGTAGCGGTTGGAGGTGTGGTGCCAGCCTTGCTGTCAAGTTCACAATCAACCGTTGGGTGAAGCGGCAGCGGCGTATACAGTCACGTTCCCTCAGGGCAGCCAAGTCTGGCATTGGTCGGGGGAGAGGCGGAGTCCTGCAGTAATTTGGAAGGGACAACGAAGAGTGAGTACAGTACAACAACAATGTCAATGTACTGAGCATATGTTAAACAGCCAATACACATATGCTACATACAGAGTCAGGTCTGTGCAATATATCCTGGACACGTATGCCAGGCAGGTGACACTCCTACCAAGAGCCAGCTACAAACGTGGATTCTCAAGCTGACCATGACATGGCATGAAACTAGCTGTGGGCCAGTGTAAGTGAACAGGCAGACGCATTACAGGAGTGACAGACATCCACATATGTGCAGAAGAAGGATGTTTGTCATACAGACAGGTTGCGGAACACTAGAGGCACAGGTCACATGTCCCTGAAAAAAGGACAGACCACACACCTTGCCATGATGGGGTACATGTCTAGACTGATCACACATACATTGATACTACGCAGATATGTCCTTGTCTCGCAAGTCCATGTTCGATGCATACATACACACGTTACGTCTGATTCCACATGTGTCCTGGTGTGCATAATGGTGTGCCATGCCCATCTACACACAGACACATCTTGGATGCAGCAACTGCAGATGCATATGACGGAACACCAACAGCAAGCTTATGGGAACACATGACACACACATGACATAGTCACATCGTGCCACGCCGGTAGTTACATGTCAGGTGGAATTATCCTTGTACCTGGCATCAGGGGACAGTTGCGGGTGTTGGTGACTGTGCCATGCCAGTGATGCATTGCTCAACAAGTCTGTACTACATGCACACATGTGAAAGGTGTGTAGGGGATGTGTGGCACATAGTGCACCATCACACATGACGTGTACACAGCTCATCACACATCTATTGGGTTCAAACATGAGGCGATATGTGCCACATCACAGCCTGACACACCTAGTCCCGAGACATGTAGGACTGCACTGACAATGACTTGATGCCCAGCCTTGGCCAAGTATGACAGCTCAATTCCTTTCTGTGTGCCGCCTGTCACCAGTGTAAGCTGTGAAACGTACCGTACACACGCTCTGAGGGCGTGTGTAGGGTCCGTATCACTATGGTAGTGTTGCCGTAGGTGTACGCCATAGGGATACGGTCCGTACCCGCGTGTGTAGGGTCCGTATCACTATGGTAGTGTAGCCGTACGCGTACGTCATTGTGATACGGTCCGTACACGCGTGTGTAGGGTCCGTATCACTATGGTAGTATAGCCGTACGCGTACGCCATTGTGATACGGTCCGTACACGCGTGTGTAGGGTCCGTATCACTATGGTAGTGTAGCCGTACGCGTACGCCATTGTGATACGGTCCGTACACGCGTGTGTAGGGTCCGTATCACTATGGCAGTGTAGCCGTAGGCGTACGCCATGGTGATACGGTCCGTACACGCGTGTGTAGGGTCCGTATCACTATGGCAGTGTAGCCGTACGCGTACACCATTGTGATACGGTCCATACACGCGTGTGTAGGGTCTGTATCACTATGGCAGTGTAGCCATAGGCGTACACCATAGTGATACGGTCCGTACACGTGTGTGTAGGGTCCGTATCACTATGGTAGTGTAGCTGTAGGCGTACGCCATAGTGATACGGCCCCTACACATGCATGTACGGACCGGATCCCTATGGCGTACGTGTATGGCTACACTACCATAGTGATATGGACCCTACACACGCATGTACGGACCGTATCACAATCGTGTACGCGTACGGCTACACTACCATAGTGATACGGACCCTACACACGCGTGTACAGACCATATCACAATGGCATATGCGTACGGCTACACTACCATAGTGATACGGACCCTACACACGCGTGTACGGACCGTATCACAATGGCGTACGCGTACGGCTACACTGCCATAGTGATACGGACCCTACACACGCGTGTACGGACCGTATCACTGGAGTAGTGGTGCCCTAGGGGCGTGGAACGCACCGTACCTGTGTGTGTATAGTGCAATTACATAGGGGACACATGAGGGAGTGATAGGCACCCACCCCTGCTATGTCTGGGCACTGCTGGGAGTGATAGGCACCCACCCCTCCTATGTCTGGGCACTGCTGGGAGTGATAGGCACCCACCCCTCCTATGTCTGGGTACTGCTGGGAGTGATAGGCACCCACCCCTCCTATGTCTGGGCACTGCTGGGAGGACTCTTCACCCACCCCTCCTATGTCTGGGCACTGCTGGGAGGACTCTGCACCCACCCCTCCTATGTCTGGGCATTGCTGGGAGGACTCTGCACCCACCCCTCCTATGTCTGGGCACTGCTGGGAGGACTCTGCACCCACCCCTCCTATGTCTGGGCACTGCTGGGAGTGATCAGCACCCACCCCTCCTATTTCTGGGCACTGCTGGGAGGACTCTGCACCCACCCCTCCTATGTCTGGGCACTGCTGGGAGTGATATGCACCCACCCCTCCTATGTCTGGGCACTGCTGGGAGGACTCTGCACCCACCCCTCCTATGTCTGGGCACTGCTGGGAGGACTCTGCACCCACCCTCTGCACCCACCCCTCCTATGTCTGGGCACTGCTGGGAGGACTCTGCACCCACCCCTCCTATGTCTGGGCACTGCTGGGAGTGATAGGCACCCACCCCTCCTATGTCTGGGCACTGCTGGGAGGACTCTGCACCCACCCCTCCTATGTCTGGGCACTGCTGGGAGGACTCTGCACCCACCCCTCCAATGTCTGGGCACTGCTGGGAGTGATAGGCACCCACCCCTCCTATGTCTGGGCACTGCTGGGAGTGTTAGGCACCCACCCCTCCTATGTCTGGGCACTGCTGGGAGGACTCTGCACCCACCCCTCCTATGTCTGGGCACTGCTGGGAGGACTCTGCACCCACCCCTCCTATGTCTGTGCACTGCTGGGAGGACTCTGCACCCATCCCTCCTATGTCTGGGCACTGCTGGGAGTGATAGGCACCCACCCCTCCTATGTCTGGGCACTGCTGGGTGTGATAGGCACCCACCCCTCCTATGTCTGGGCACTGCTGGGTGTGATAGGCACCCACCCCTCCTAAGTCTGGGCACTGCTGGGAGGACTCTGCCCCCACCCCTCCTATGTCTGGGCACTGCTGGGAGTGTTAGGCACCCACACCTCCTATGTCTGGGCACTGCTGGGGCTGATGGCCACACACCCCTATGTGTCTGTCCACTGGCGTGGTACGACCCATACCCACGTCCTAAGGCTTGGGTATGGGCCGTACCCCAAAGCACCCCAACAATGGGGGTACGGCCCGTACCCACGTCCCAAAGGCATTGTTACAGTACGTACCCCTACGGCGCCCCAACAATGGGGGTACGGCCCGTACCCACGTCCCAAAGGCATGGGTGCGGCCCGTGCCGCCATTGTTGGGGTGACGTAGGTGTAGGCGTGGTACGACCCGTACACACGTCCTATAGGCATGGGTACGGGCCGTATCCGCCATTGTTGGGGTGACGTAGGGGTAGGTGTGGTATGACTCGTACCCATGTCCTATAGGCATGGGTACGGGCCGTACCCACATTGTTGGGGTGCCGTAGGGGTATGGCACGTACCCATGCCTTTGGGACGTGGGTACGGGTCGTACCCCGATTGTTGGGGTGCCATAGGGGTACGTACCGTAACAATGCCTTTGGGACGTGGGTACGGGTCGGACCGCCATTGTTGGGGTGCCGTAGGGGTAGGCGTGGTACGACCCGTACCCACGTCCTAATGGCATGGGTACGGTACGTACCCCTACATAACCACAACAATGGGGGTAAGGCCCGTACCCACGTCCTATAGGCATGGGTACGGGCCGTATCCGCCATTGTTGGGGTGACGTAGGGGTAAGCGTGGTACGACTCGTACCCACGTCCTATATGCATGTGTACGGGCCGTACCCTCATTGTAGGGATGCCGTAGGGGTACGGCCCGTACCCATGCCGTTGGGACGTGGGTACGGGTCGTACCCCCATTGTTGGGGTGCCGTAGGGGTACGGCCCGTACCCATGCCTTTGGGACGTGGGTACGGGTCGTACCCTGATTGTTGGGGTGCCATAGGGGTATGTACCGTAACAATGCCTTTGGGACGTGGGTACGGGTCGTACCGCCATTGTTGGAGTGCCGTAGGGGTAGGCGTGATACGACCTGTACACACGGCCTAATGGCATGGGTATGGTACGTACCCCTACGTAACCACAACAATGGGGGACGGCCCGTACCCACGTCCCAAAGGCCTGGGTACGGGCCGTAACGCCATTGTTGGGGTGACGTAGGGGTGGGCGTGGTACGACCCATACCCACGCTCTTAAGGCGTGGGTACGGTGCGTACCACAATTGTTGTGTTGACGGTTCGCGTCCATGTCCACTTCCGTTGTGGCGGACGCAGGCCTTGGTGGACACGCCCCCACCCCCGAAGTGACCAGGCCCTGGGGGTCAGGTATGTACAGGGCATGTATGATTTTGAACTTGGGTGGGGGTTATGTTTCCTGCCCCTGCCCCCCCCCTTTGCCCCTGGGTGTTGTTCTGACTTTCGGCGGCATCTGCGTCGGTTCCTGTACACCAGGTGGACTGCTATGAGGGCCGGGATGACACGTAGGTTGGGGTCCATGGCTGTCCGTCGCGTACAGGTGCTCCTTCTGCGCGTCGTCATGATTTCCCACCAGTTTTTGGCTGCCGTAAAATATTGTCCGTGCGGAGTGACGTGGGCACGAATCGTACTTGCTGGTTTGTGAAACGCTGCCTGACTCCGTCCGGACGTCACGTCCGCGGTGTCCCGGATCGGAATTGTGGGTATATTTTAGCCGGTCGGTGTTTTTTACGATTCGTACGGAAATGGTGTTTCCGTACGAATCGTACTTGCATGTTTGTAAGGTATTTTTCCCTGGTACGAGTCTCACAGAGAAAACGGTCCGTCAGACGATTCGTACCCGCTTTTCCAGGATCGGAATCGGCCCCATTGTGTATAGTGAAGATAAGTACATAGGGAGATCACCTCACTTCAAGTCTCTACAACACTGTTTCAAATATCATATCATGTATTTAACACCAATCTTTGCTATCAGGTGTGCTAGTCCAAATATAAACAAATTAAGGCTACAACTCCCAGAATGAATGAGTTTGCCACAAAAAAGAGGATTCAACGTTTGAAATCCAGCATTACAACTGCAAGGTCATGCTAAACATCATCAACATAATGTACAGCTAAATCAAAATCACAAGGATAAAGAAAAAAGCTTTATTCAGCAGATGAAAAATGCAAAGTCCTCTCAAAACAAAGGCCAATGGCCAGTCCATATCCAGATGACAAGAAGTTAACTTGAGTGACAACTGTCACACGTTGCTTGCCTGCACTGGTAAGGACAGGAGACATCCACTCGGAGGGGCATACATGGGGGCAGGCCAGGCACTGCAGGGACAGGATCAGGGCGCAGCAGAAGGAGGCAGTGAAGGGGTGGTGGACGCAGGAGAGTCACTGGCAACTGCAGTGGAGCTGACTGAAGTAGTGTGTGCAGTCACAACTGTGGGACACAAGTCAGATGGGGTGTGTGCCAGCACAACTGCAGTGGGCAGGTCAGATGGAGTGGACTGGGTCCCCACTGCAGTGCCCAAGTCAGACGGGTTGGTCGTGGACTCCACAGCAGTGCCTAACTTAATGGGAGCGGAATGGGGTTCAGGTGAGGTCGGCAGGACAGAGGGGGGACACGGTCCCCACATCAGTGGCACTAACTGTCTGACCGGGGGTGGAAGACCAAGTGGTAGGGGGGAGGGCCTCAGCATTTTGGGGATGGTGTATCTGTGGGTGGGGGAACCTGGGGCAGGGTGTGGCATTGGAACCTTTGGAGTGGTGGCCTGGGGGATGGAAGACGGAGACTTCGCCGTGGAGCTGCGTGACGGGGGTGGGGTCTTGCTCTTCTGGCTCCGGGGGGACTTGCGGGTGGGTGCCTCAGTCTGACTACGCCTGGGTGAGGGTGTCCGGGTGTGAGGGGCACTCCCCTCTGTGTGTGGGGACTTCCTCTTCCCCTTGTAAGCTGGATCTACTGGGTCGGTGGGGAAGAGGCCAAGGTCACAGAGGAAGATCTTCTGTGGAGATGGGGTTGCAGGTGAGGCAAGGGAAGGGGGCTGGGAGGGAGAGGCATCGGAGGACTGCGGAGTGATTGTGGATGACTGTGTGTGTGTCTGCAAACCATCCCCTGTGAGTGTGGTATCAGTCCCCTGTGCTTGCTTGTGTGAACGTCTAGACCTTGGTTTGGGTGTTTGTGTGCTGCCCGTGTCTGTGGGTTTGTGAGAATGTGCAGGTGTGTGTGTGCTTGGGACAGGTAGGGTGCTAGGAATCATGAGTGGTGCATGGGTAGGAGGGGTGCAGGACTGTTGGAGGAGGGACACTGCTGCCGTCAGGGAGGAGGCCACGGACTGATTGGTCCTCTATAGGGCAGAAATCCCTGATGATATGCCCTCCATGAACGACACCCATTGTGTCAACACACTGGTGTGTGCATGGAGGACACTCAGCATTGATGTCTGCCCTACATGGATCTGTCTAAGCAAGTCCTCAGAATCCTCACTCAGGGCAGCAGGGGACACAGGGGAAGGGAGTGTGGTGCCTGGCACAAAAGAGACATACTCCCGAACATGGGAGCCTCCACGGACCTCTGGGATGGGAGTCGATGGAGGGTGATGATGGTGGTGGTGGGGCGGTGGCGGGGACAGCCTAACTAGCTGGGGTTTGGTGACTGCTGACACCCGCCTCCACAAGGGAGTCATCCTCCGAGCTGCTGTGGCCCTCAGCTGGGGTGGATGGTGCTGAGGACTCCTCGGTGTGGCTCCACTCGCCCTCCGTGCCACTGGGTCCCTCCAACTCCTCGCCTTCTGTCCCAGTCAGGCTCTGTGGCTCCTCCTGGTCCATGGAGCTATCCCCTCCTGTGGCCCTGGATGTATCTGGATAGAATTAGGAAAAAAGAGAACAACATCAGTCACCTGCACTGACTGCACACACCATAGTGAGTGCATCACATCACAGGGCAAGCCCTGGCATCATCAGCTGAACACTGCTCAAAGTGCTCACACTTTTTAGAATAAGCCAATTGTCAGTCTCACCATCAACCGTGGCACTCATATCCCTCCTGGACTTGCACCCATATGTCTGTTGCATGTTGGATGCTAATACCCCAATGTGCCAACATGCACCACCCACACATTTGTTGGAAATGCAAGTGAATATGTAGGAGTATGTCACTATACACACAGCACATCTCTTTCCACTGACTCAGTACAGGTGTCAGGATGAAGGGATGGGCAGAGACTCATTTCACATGCTTGTGATGCATGTCAGCAACACACACTATGATGTTCTCATGTCCTGATAGTCAATGCCACAATGGGGTGCATGGAGCACACTTGAACACAATGCAGGATCACTCATAGCAAGTTAAATGCCATGGCACTGGCATGTCTGGAAAGTCAGTCAACACTGTCTCCTGTCACAGGGACAGGGCATCCAGAAAACAACAGTATGCACTGTGTCACAATCATAGCTCAGGGGTAAAGCAAACTCTGCAGCTGACAAGTGCACTTGCCCATCCCCTGCAAACAACATATCCCTGACCCAGAAGACCCCACATCACACAAATCAGATATATGAGTCTCTGCGAACGCAACTCCCTGAACATTAGCACATCACAGTCTGCTGTGCATGTAAACCAGCTGCCTGAAGTGCACAGTTGCATACACCATTGTGCACTGTCAAGTGATCACACACCTATATGTCACACAGGTCTTGTCTCTCATAGTCACATGTCCTGCTGACCCTCAAACTCATGAACACCCCAGTTGCACATAACAGGAAGCCACACCACAATGACACAGAGGCAGACACCTGAAGGCACATGTCACCAAGCACAACCTGTAAGTTGATACACAGGAGTGGGATTACAGAATGTTTCTAAATGTCCTTGAGTAGGCATGACTGCCCAGGTCTATGTGAAACAGTGTTTAGCCCTGGACAGTAGTCAGGTGGCTAAGCAAGTGTGACACACTTGATATACATACTCCTGAGGCACACAAATTGGAGTCCCCTGCTGCATGGGTTTGTTTGAAATACCCCATCCACATGTGGCGAGTCAGACCAGCAATTGTAACACATATCAAGGGCACACACAGATCACATGTCAGATCTCAGGCATTGTGTAAACAATTGACCCACCCATGAAACACACAACAGATTCATGGTAACAGATGCTGTCCGGAAGCTGAAGCATAGCTGACTGCTGGGACACAGTGCCCTAGTGACACAAGCAACAGACTGGAGGGGCCACACCTGTGGATCAGATGAGGAGGGTGCATCACACAATTGAGGGACATGAGTATTGGACTACGAGACCTACGTAATGTGGAAGTGTGACCAGGCCAAAAGACTGCAATGCATGTCAGACATAGTACACAGATGAGGCATGGACTTACCCACTCCTTGCTGCTGTCTGGCCTTCAGCAGCCCATCCAGACCACCGCCAGTATCCAGAGCATGTGGGGGGTCAGGGTCCGGTGTCCGCCCCTCCTGTGAGGAGGCAACAGCTTCAGCTGGACCCTTGCGATCCTCCTGGTCCAGCCCCGAAGGTCCTGCCACCTCTTCTGGCAGTTGTGGATCCGGCGCTTGTAGACCCCCACCGATCGAACTGCCCGGAAGATGGACAGCCATATCTCCTGCTTCTGGTGGGCATCAACCTGTGAGGATGACAAAGTTAAAAGTCCATTAACACACATGCCCCATATTTGTGCTGCACACAGTTGGATATACATGTCATCATCACAAAGGAAAATGAGTGACACAGGTAGTGCACCCATGGAAAAGGACAAATGCCCTGCATGTCTGACATGTTAACAATGCAAGTGGAAGTTTAAGCTTGCACAAATGCACTTTAGCTGCAGAACACCTGTTCATTACATGTACCTACACACATTGGGCGATGAAAGTACTCAGTGAGTATGCTTGCCACTGGTGTTCACACTGCTAGTACTGCTAGTCAGACAACATTCACAATTAGGAAGGCAGTGGACTGCACACTCACCTGCTCCCCTGGTTTCCCATACAGCTTGCTGTACTGCGGAAGGAGCCCGTCCAGCAGGGCCTGGTTCTCCTCCTCAGTGAAGGCTGGGGCTGTCTCCAGAGTACGTGCCATAGCAGTAGCCAGAGGATGCAGAGACAGCAGCAGTGGTAGCAGGGATGTGGACCAGTATCATGTAGTGCAGGTAAGTAAGCTCCCTGTGGGACAGCCAGCCTTATATCTGTGCTGCAGAGGCAGACTCTGTGCCATATGTGCCCAGTGATAGGTCCAACACGGTTGCATCCTATGAATCCGGTCAATCCATGGAAATGTACAACTCATACACATCTTGCCCATCGTTCAAATCTTCACCTTCATAAAACCCTAGAAATTGCAACATTATTGTAGGCATCCAACTGAATTTCCAGCGCACAACTCGTACAAGTTTTGAATCTGCATCTATCTCCATGACAGTCCAGAGCCAATGGGTGCGCCCGGCTCGGTCAACTGACTGTACAACGCGTATTTTGAAAATACACATGCACCCGTCTCCATACGATTCAATGGCCAAGGCGTACGCCTGTCTCGGACCATGCCTGCCCAACGCGCATGCATGATAGTCACCAGCGTCGGGCCTCATTGCAGTCAATGGCAAAGCGTACGCATGGCTCGGTCATGAACCGTGCAATGCGTACGCATTGTCACCCGCGTCGGGCCTCATTGCAGTCAATGGCAAAGCACACGCATGGCTCGGTCATGAACCGTGCAATGCGTACGCATTGTCACCCGCGTCGGGCCTCATTGCAGTCAATGGCAAAGCGTACGCACGGCTCGGTCATGAACCGTGCAGCAATGCGTACGCATTGTCACCCGCGTCAGGCCTCATTGGTGTGACTATTTGACAGCTTCGTCACACAATTACTTGCCAGGGACTCAGGTGCACACTTACCACACTACAGCATTGGCCCCACAGTGTCCCATGGCATGTAAGGCTGCATTCCCTGTGTGTTGGGGGGCAACATTTGGTTTGTTGTGTGGCACTTTTGTTCAGCCACTCCCAGGCTGTGCACGTGTTCCTGGGGGCAGAATCCTTTGTGTGTTGTGCACATTACCACTGTGATGTGCAACTGTACAGTTATGGGCATGAGTCATGGACACAGTTGCAGGTTGGGATATGTTTAGGACATGTCACATACACCCTGAGTCCTTGGGGTGATGGTATGTACGTCACAGTGAGACCTGTAGCCACAATTCTGATGTACTCCCACAGTCTATGTGCATTTTGTGTCTCAGATGTGGCTCATCAAATGTGCCCAATGGGAGACAGTCTTCACATCCATGTTGTTTGTGCATCAACCTTGATGTTGTGTGTGTGTCTAAGAGACGTACATGTAGGGCCTGCAGAGACAACAGTGGCCACTACCTGTGGGACTCACGGTTGCCTGTGGCGTGTATATGATACACCATGTCATGTCAGTGTCGGTGTGACAATACAGGGACCCTGGATATCTGCATGGCAAAGATCTGTGATGCCTGGGAGACATCAGGCCTCACTTGTCACTGTGGTGTGTGTTTGTAACGTCACAGCAGTACATAGGTAGGGTGACACACCCCAATGATTGGCCATTGCACTGCATGGGACTTATGTGGACATGTGGACTTGAGATGTGAGGTGATGGCCATGTAGGTGACATATGTGTCCATGCCCAACAGCACACACCTCAGTACATTGTGATATTTTGCTTGGTCATAGCCACATGGGTGGATGAACCGACAATCGTCCTTTGTGCATCTCTGTTCTGCAGAGCACCAGCTGTCCATAGACCGTTCCCAGACCTTGAAACCATACAGGAACGCGACTGCATCCGACGGTACCACTTCACCAGGCCACTGATTGAGGAGTTGGCGGAGCAGTTGACGCCACATCTGCTACCTGGCCGGACATACCCTACAGCACTGACCCCAGAGGTAAAAGTGATGGCAGCCCTGCACTTCATTGCTACTGGTACCTTCCAGTACACTGTGGCTACTGCTGGTGGTATGTCGCAAACTATGTTTAGTCGTGTGCTACGCGATGTCTTGGAGGGGATGTTGCATTTCCTTGACCTGTACATCAAGCTCCCTAGCCCAGCTCAAATCCCTGAAATAAAGGATGCCTTTTATACACTGGGGAGGAAGCCGAACGTCATCGGATCCATTGATGGTACACATGTGGCCCTGATACCTCCACAGGCACATGAGCAGGCATACCGGAACAGGATACATTTCCACTCCATCAATGCTCTGGTGGTATGTCTTGCAGACATGTGTATCACACATGTGTGTGCACGTTGCCCCGCTTCTGCGCACGATGCCTACATCATGAGGAGTAGTCGCATTGCAACGCTGATGTCACAGATGCCAGACCAGCGTGCCTGGCTTGTCGTGTGTACTGACTGTTTACCATTGTGTGTGTTTGGCAATGTTGTATTCCTCCCTCCTTCAAAACTCTGCTAATTGTTCAATTGTTTGTGTATAGGTGACTCTGGATACCCCAACATCGCATGGTTGCTGACACCCCTCAGGAATCCTGTGACACCAGCCGAGATGTGCTACAATGAGGCACATGGTCGGAGCAGGAGGGTGATTGAGCGGACATTTTGTCTCCTGAAAAGCCGCTTCTGCTTCCTGGACAAGACCAGAGGGGCCCTCCCATATGACCCTGCAAAGGTGTGCAAAATTATCCTTGTATGCTGCATGCTACACAACATGGCAGTGCGGAAGAAGTTGCCTCTAATCCAGGATGACGATGACTGACCTCCGCCACCTGTGGAGGATCCAGGCCTGGGACACGATGCCAGTGATGATGATGATGAGGGTGACGTCCGTACACAGCTCATCAACATCTTCTTCACCTGAATGTGAGTTTACAGGGTTGTTATGTTAATGTATGGAGTTAGCCTGAAATGTGTTGTGGCTGCTCTGTTGCTGTTTGAGTGTGTCTGTGTGCCACTTGACTGGATGCGTGCAGTGATGTACTCCACAATAGTTTAGAACTGCTAACTTGTTTTTGTGTAGGTTTCTTGTGACATGTTTTGTGCATGTGTATTGCATTTCTTTCCTGTTCTGCTGTGCTATTGACTGTGTCTTGTGTCTGTCCTTCCCAGGGTACTTTGCCTGTTGTTTGGTCAACACTGACCCCCAACACCCAGAATCCAACACCAGTGTGGGAGTTGTCAATTCCCATCAAGTGATGTGCCACACACCCCTGAACTTCAATTCTCAGACACTTTGTGACCGTGTGTCCACTGTAACGTACAATTACCTTGCAAATATTTTTAAATAAACATGTTGCTGATGATTAATGAACCTCTGCTATGCTTTGTTAGGTGTGTTGTCTGTCTTCCCACATCTGAGTCACATTTGCTTACCTCACCTGTGAACTTGTTACCATAGGTGTTGTGTCTGTGCACACCAATGTGTTTCAGGTCAACATCATTGTGTGCGATGAGTTACATGGACATGGTGAGTATGTGTTGTGGTGTCATTGTGGTGTGTCTCTTTCACATGTGTCACATCACCATGACTCACATAACGGTGGTCACATTGTTGTAGTATTTGGCATGCACTGTGTTGTTTAGCAGATCAACATCTCCATGACACAGGACAAGTTGGAATCACAACAGAGGCAGGTATGGTGTACTGGTGAGTTTATTTACAAACATGTGTGAGGATAGTGCACAGGATAGTGGGTGCTGTACATTGGGTTTTGAATCCAAAGTTCACAGTAGAGTTGGAAGTGTTGGTAGATGAAATGTCCAGAGTAAAGTCCACAGTCATCTGCTATATTGGACCAACATGAACCCTCCATGTCATGTAGGCGAGTTGTGTCAGATACAACAAGGTGAACGGGTTGCTCACAAAGAACATTGTCCAGAACAGGTTTAGAGGCCCTGGGGGATGTCTTCGGACGACCCCTCTTCTTCTTGGGGGGGATCCTCAGGAGCAGGCCTCTGCGGTGCAAGGGACTCTCCGCCAGAGTCATCTTCCCTCCCTGTGGCACTGGCAGATGGTGTGGCAACAGATGTTGTGGCCACACAGGAAGGTGTGTACATGTTTTTGCTGATCTGGCGGAGGCATTGGAGTATGTCCCGATGCACCGCAGTAAGTGCAATCCACTGTGCCTCCATGTGGGCATGGTGGGCAACCTGCTCCTGTTGAATGTCCTTGAGGATTCCCACTACCTGGCCAAATGCTCCGGTGCTATCCTGGTATGCATCTATGATGCGTGCCACTTGGGGGTCATCATGCAGTCCAGAACCCTCTGCAAGGCGCGCCCTCTGCCTCCCACCCCTCCCAGCACCCCTATCCACACGGGCAGGACCAGCGGCGGCACGCACAGGTGACACTGGGGCCCCTTTGGTGGTGTTGCTGGTCATGTTGTCTGTAGCTTCCTAGGGGTCCTGTGTCCCTGTGCTGTCGGTGTTCTGTGGCCTTTGTCTGTCCGTGTTGGTGGGGGTGCCCTGTCTGTTTCCAGATGCTGGAGGCGTGGGTACAGGGGGTGCAGATGTTGGTGCTGCTGGTGCTGCATGATGACTCACACCGGAGGTGCCAGGTTGTTCGTCGTCATCCGAAGAGGACAGAGACAGATTCAAACCAGAGAGCTGAGGGTCCACCAGAGTCTGGGACTGGGACTCCTCTTCATTTGGGGCTGTGTTCCCAGCACCACCTGTGTTTGGAAGAGACACACAATGTAAGTTAGGTTTCTACAGGCATCAATGGTTCACAGACATGACATTTTCTACTGTACGTCCGGATGCCTGCCTGTACACTGCTTTGTCCAGGCTTGTCACGGACAGAGATTGGTATTGTTGTTGCACATTGCCTAGCCAAAATGAAACATTTCAATGTGCATGTCGAAGTGTTTGCATGCCCAGCTCATGTATAGATTTGTCTGTACATGACCATTACTACTCAAGGAACATCACATTGCTGACACAGGTGTGTCATCCTGTACACATGTGAGCTTTAACAAGGACATACGTGCTATTCCACTGAGGATATGTTGTAGTATTTGGGCATGTGTGGTAGCAGATTTTGCTAGTCTTTGTGTGCCACATTTGTGTATTGGTACGACATGGTCACAGTCCGGTATGCCTGTGATCTCTATGGAGGAAGTGTTTTTTTACAGTGTTCCTAGTAATGTGCATATGTGATTTGACTTGTCAATGTTCTCCATGGTGACATGGATTGGGCAAGGTAGCACTATGGCTTTTCAATGCTCATGACAATGAGGGCCAGTGGTGTGTGTGTTGCAGTTTGGCTGCTGTGAGTAGCATGTCTCCTCCAATGCAGTCCAGGTTGGACCTTGTATCTACAGTGTCTATGTCAGTGAGTGGTGTGTTGTGTGAAGGATGCATATGTTTCAGCACGATGTAGGAGTGGAATGCAGCTCACAACAGCACCGAGTGTGAATGAGACCATGCTATGGTGTCGGCTATATTGGTGTGTCCATTCCATTCACTGTCAGATGTCCCCTGTCAATGACGTGTATGTGAGTTCCTGTGTGTTTTGTGCAATGTACCATATATGGCTCTCCACACTTGTCATCTGCAAGACACACCTCCCCAGCCCGGCCAGGGGGCACCCCTGAACACTGCATTCCCAGACAATGAGTTTGAACATATGGTTGCAATGGCTGTTTGTGCGACTGGGTTTTGTTTGGCCTGTGCATATGTGTAATTGTCAGCCACATCATTTGTCAGACATCTTGTCAGTCCCTTCCCACTCCCTGTGAGGTGAGCATGGTTCAGTGTGAGCTTGCTGGGCCATGTGGGTGGGTGGGGATTGTCTGTGACTGCAACTCCCATCATGCTCTTGGCTACACCCCCCTTCCCAGCATGCCCATACTTCCTTCCTCTTGACTCTGCTTCCCTGTGAGGGTGTGTGACAGCAATGACAAGATGGCTGACTGTGCAGTCCTGATGTTTGTTGTTGCCCAGTTCCCAGCATGGCCTTGTGCTCCCCACAACAGAGCCCAGTGTCAGACATCCTGTCAGTCCCTTCCCACTCCCTGTGAGGCGAGCATGGTTCAGTGTGAGCTTGCTGGGCCATGTGGTTGGGTGGGGAATGTCTGTGACTGCAACTCCCATCATGCTTTTGACTACACCCCCCTGCCCAGCATGCCCATACTTCCTTCCTTTTGACTCTGCTTCCCTGTGAGGGAGTGTGACAGCAATGGCAAGATGGTTGACTGTGAAGTCCTTGTGTTTGTTTGGCTACAAGTCCAAAGAGAGCCCCTGTGCTTCACATAGCAGCACCCAGTACGGTGTATCTTTGGCTGATATTTCACTACTGTGAGTCAATGCATTCTACCTGGTGAATTGTGTGGAGTTTGTGTTGAGTTTGTGTTTAGGGGTGTGTGTGTCTCCACATGTTGGTAAGTATGGTCAGAGCTGTAAGTCCTCCTTCCCACCCAGCCAGACATCCCGCCATGAAACGTGCTTCCATTGGAGGGCATGCAAGTTGTCTTTCAGGATGTCAGTCAGTGGTGTCCTGCTTCTGATTGGCGCACAAGCCCGACCAGGGCCTTGTGCTCCCCACAGCCGGAGCCAGTGTCAGCCATCTTGTCAGTCATTTTCCACTCCCTGTGATGTGGGCATGGTTCAGAGAGGTCTTGATGGGCCAATTTTGAGGGGAGCATTATCTGTGACTTCAAACCTCATCATGCTTTTGGATACACTCACTTCACCTGCATACCCACTATTCCTTCCTGTCAGTCAGCTGCACTGTGAGGTAGTGTGTTTGTGTTGGCAAACTGTCTGACTGTTTATTTGGCTTTGTGCCACTGCCTTGCTCTATTTATTTGTAGGTTGGTACATGTCATGACACAGTTCCAAGTCACTATGAGATGGCAGGTATTGTGTTTGTCTGAGTAGCATACACATCTTGGGATGATTATCTATTGGTTACTGTGGCTTTGCTAACAGTGCATGGTTTCACTGTCCCCTTGCCACACAATATTGAGTATGTTGTTTGTGTACTCACCAGACTCTGGTATGTCTGCTAGACCATGGATGCTCTCTGGTGGTAGGATGTCCAGCACCTTCTCATCCCAGGTCCTGAAGTAGACTGGTTTGGCAGGAGGGCCACCGCCGGTGCGCTGACTCAAGGTGTGATCTTTCTCGATGAGTTTCTTGACCCTCCTGCCCACGTCATACCACCTGTTCTGGATATCGTCCTTTATGCGCAACGTTGGTGCTTGTGCGTTCACCTTGTCCACAATCCTCGCCCACATCTTTGTTTTCTGTGACGTGGGGCAAAAGGACCAATGTACCAAACAAATGTGGCTCTACTCTGATGATCTCATCTACCAGCACTTCTAACTCATCATCTGTGAACATTGGATTCTTCTTTGGGGGCATTATGATGGGTGGTGGTGGTGAGTGATGTGTGTGTGAGGGTGCAAGTGAGGGTGGGTTAGTGTTGGTTTTGCTAGCTGTATGTGTGTGTGTGCTTTTGGTGAAGTACTAATGGTGTGAAAGTTGTGTGATGGGTGAGTTGTGAGTGTGTCTGTGGTTGCTGTCTGATGGTGTTTTCTACTGGCTGTTGTCTCCTATTTGCAAAGGATCATGGTAGTGATTGATGTCCTTTACATAGGTGGAGTTGTGAATGTGTCTTTGTTCCATCTCTTTGTTTTTTATATTTATTGGCTTTGTCATTGCTTGTTTGGTCCTTTTTTTGTATTTTTTCCTTTGGGTTTTCTAGGCATGAAGGAGACGTTGTTCTGACCGAGACGAATGCTGATGTTGGCTCGTGCGGGCTTCTAAGGCTCATTCACACTGACTTTCTTCTGTGTTCCATATGCGTCGGGCGCGGAGATGTCTATTGCTTGAGCTTCCTGTTTTCTGTGTGTGTCGGTCATGCGGCTTGGTCTCCGTGCGAGTTGGTCTGGATTTACACGCATTGCATCATACTGCGTGGATCGGACATCGCGGGTACCTGTCGGTCAGGTTCATTCCGGGTACGTGTCGGTCAGTGTGAATCGCGTCCGTTTTCCGGCTGAATCACTGTTTTCCCTACGGCTAGATCGTATGGCTTGTATTCCGTACGTGTCGGTTGTAAATCACACGCGTTGCATCATACTGCAAGGGCCGTACGGCGCCGGTCCGTGTCAGTCGGTCACAGTTCCGGGTCCGTGTCGGTCGGTACGTTTTGCGGCCGGAATCGAAATCAGCCCCTGAGTATTTATTTAATTTATATTTTATAGTGTCACTTGTGGGAATTAATTGATTATTAATTAATTATTAATTGGTTGATAATTTTTATTAATTAATTAATTGGTAATTATATTAATTGTGTATTTTTTAGGAGTGGGATGTGGGTATGTAGGGAAATAGGGTGGGAAATAATTTAGGGGTCTATTAGGATGGCGGTCGGATGGCCGCCACCGGGCCAGCGGTGGCAACTGCTGGGCCGGTGGCGGTCATCCACCCGCGATCGCAATCTAGAAAACCAGCGGTCCCATTAGCATGGCCGTGACGACCGCGGCAGTGCGATTTTCTGCCCACCACTTTTCCATCAGAGGCAATCCGCGCCCTTGCCTGGTAGGCGGAGCTGGACTGCTAAAATGGGGCCAGTGCAGGGTCAGGCTTCGCCGGCATGATTATGATTCCGGCGGTAGCCAGCCTTTACGCAGCAGTGGAACCGCCATGGAAAGGCATGCGGAGAATGTCTCTGGGGGCCCATTGCAGGCTCCCAATGTGTTTGGGGGTGTATGGGTGCACTGGGGGTACCCCCCTACATGTCCCTGTACCAGGTGGCAGGCACTGTGCAGTGCCTGCCACGCAGTGCAGGGATATGCTGGACATGCTTTTTTGAACATCGCGGCGGTGTTGCTGGCAGCAGCAACCGCCGCAATGTTAAATGACCCGATCGTTCCGCCGCGGTTGGATTTTGACTGCGTAGCATACTAATTGGACCGGCGGTTATTTATTTATTTATTTATTTATTTAAAACATTTGTATAGCGCATCTGTCACCTAGCAGGTATCCTGGCGCTGGGAAAGTTGCTCCTAAGGTGGAAAGAGATGGGAAACTGAGAACGGTTTGCCAGAGAAGTAGTTAAGGGAAAAGCCAGGTTTTAATCCGCTTTCTGAATGGAAGGAGTTGCGATGTTTGGCGGATGTCGACAGGCAAACTATTCCAAAGTTTTGCGGCTGCCACTCTGAAGGATCTTCCCCCTGTCCTGACCTTGTTGAATCTTGGTACAGTGACAAGGCAGGCTGAGGCTGAGCGGAGAGTTCTGGTAGGGGTGTACCAGGTGAACATGGTTTGCAGGGATCTAGGCCCGACTCCGTGTAGTGCTTTAAAAACAAGACAGAGTGCTTTGAAAGCTACTCGCTGCTTCAGAGGGAGCCAGTGCAGCTCGGCTAAAGCTGCTGTGGCCGAGGATCTCCTGGTCCAGCCAATGGCTAGTTTGGCGGCGGCCGTCTGGACTCTTTGGAGTCGATCTAACAGTACAGCTGGGGACTCGAGCAGCAATGCGTTGCAATGGTCAAGGCGACTAAGAATGGTACACCTGACTATTAACGCTCGGGCCTGTGCGGGAAGAAGTGGCATGATCTTGCGTAACGAACGCAGTAAGGCCGAGCAGGTGGACACTGTTTTCGCGACCTGCGTTTCCATGCTAAGCTTGTTGTCCATCATGACACCTAGGTTGCGGACAGTGGTGACCGGCTGTGGTTTTTCCGGGGCTTCCGGGGGCCAAAATTCGGTAGGGAACAGGCGAGGAATCCGGCTTCCAGCGCAAAACAGGACCTCGGTTTTGGAGGAGTTGAATTGCAGGGAGTTTTTATGCAGCCAACCAGCTGTGTCTCTCAGGCAGTTGTGAAACGATTCTAGAGGGATCGATTCTTCCCCCTCCCAGGAGAGGATGAGCTGGGTGTCATCTGCGTAGTTAATAGCTTTTAGCCTATGGGATTTAATTAATGTGACTAAAGGTTTAAGGTAAACGTTAAAAAGGATGGGGCTGATGGATGAGCCTTGAGGCACCCCATGGGGCACTGGGGAGAAGGCGGATTGGAAAGGGGGGAGGGATACAGCCTGCTTCCTATCTCGCAGGTAGGACTGGAACCAAAGTAGGGCGGTGCCATCAACCCCTGCCTCCCTTAGTCTCTGTAGCAGGATCACGTGATTGACCGTATCGAATGCGGCAGACAGGTCCAGTAAGATCAAAGCTACTGCTTGGCCCCTGTCTGCACGCATACGAAGTTCCTCCATGGCCGTGAGGACAGCTGTTTCGGTGCCATGGGCTGGACGAAAACCAAATTGGATGTCGTCCAGACTGTGATTCTGCTCCAGATCTTTCGAGAGACAAGAGCTCACCCAGTGCTCGGCAACTTTCGCCGGGAAAGGTAGGAGAGAAATAGGCCGATAGTTTGATAAACACTCAGGATTCAGTGAGGGTTTCTTCAACAACGGGGTGATAAGTGCTTGCTTCCAAGGAGACGGGACAAATCCGCAACGCAGGGATTGGTTACAAATCCTGCAGAGGGTGCAGAAGAGTTCTGTTCCAAAAGCTTTCCAGGTTTTTGGGGGCAAAGGGTCGAGGGGGGAACCCGAAGTGATCCCATGTGCCAGTCTATTGAAATCCGCTTCCAAGATAGGGGGAAATACCCGCAAACATTTCCTACGTGGGTGCCCTGGGCTCACCGGATCAAGGTCAGTAGTGGCGGCCCCGGGGCCGTTGAGACTATCCAGTGAGGAGGAGGTATTCAGGTTGTGGATAATGGTCTCAATTTTATCCTTAAAAAACAGTGCGAGATTATCGCAGAGTGTTTGTGTAGGAGGGATTGTTTTTTTGGCACAGTCAGGGTGGACGAGGTTGTTAAGAATCTGGAAGATGCTTTTGGAGCTATTAGCGGCATTAACTATAGTGGAGCAGAAGTAGGTAGATTTACTTTTAACAATTGCCGATTTGTATTCCAGGAGTTTATTTTTCCAAAGTGATTTATTTGTGTCGGAGTAGCCTTGCCTCCATTTCCTCTCAGCCTGTTTACAGGCTAATTTGAGGACTTTCAAAGAGTCGTTAAACCAGGGGGCTGATGCTCTGCCCTTAGGTTTACATCTTTTTAAGGGAACCAGGGAGTCGGTAGTTGAGGATATCCTCGTACAAAAGGCCTTGTAATTGTCCTCAACCGGATTAGCGGGGGAAAAGCTATCTTCCACGCAAAACACGGCACCGGTAGAACTCAGTTTTTCCAGAGCTTTCCAGTCTCTGTACATAAATTCTGAGGAGGTGCTGTGTGCCGGCATTCTAGCCCCTATACAGGTAATATGAAATTTGAGAAGGGCATTATCAGTCCAGCCCATAGGCAGGATGTCGTTCAGGTGTACTAACTGAGGGGTTGAGAAGATGAGGTCGAGTCGATGACCTGCTTTATGAGTGGGTTCCTTAACCAGTTGATAGAGTCCCACGCTTTCGCAAGAGAGCAAAAGATTATGCAGTCCAGTATCCAGACTACCGTTCGGCCAGAGGTTGAAGTCACCTAAGATGATTAATTTGTTGTGGGAGGTTGCCATGTTTGTGAAGGTGGTGAGTAGCGATTGTTGTTGTTGGGAAGTAAAGGTCCCAGGAGGGCGCTAACAGATAATTGCTGTAAAAGTGGCTCCAGTGTGACAGTTTATGGAGAGGCCGAGGAGCTCGGTCCCAGCGACCGGATCCAAGTCCATGAAGTTGACGAGCCAAGAGGCTCTGTAGATAATACCTACACCACCACCGCGGCCTTTGGGTCTAGGAAGGTGCAAGATTTTAAAGTCCTGAGGACAGGCCCAGTCTAGTTCAATGTCACAGTCGGCGTAGGTCCCCGTCTCGGTTAGAAAGAGAACGTCTAAGTGATGGGTGTCAATAAGTAGTTGAATTTCATTAGCGTGCTTTGGCAGTGTTCTGACGTTAAGAAGACCTCCCAGGAGCAGACCCCTACTGGCGAAGTCATGCAGTGGAAAGGCGGTGTCAGTAAAAGTAAGCTGACCTTCGTGCACATACTCTCTCAGATTGAGCAAGGTCTCACGAGTATAAAGCGGGGGCCTCGTGGGGATCTGAGCAGAGTGGTACGCGCTAGTCGCGTCCTTGTCGCGGACGAGCGCAGACGAGCTTGCCTTAAGCGCACCTTCAGCGCGCCATCGTCTCGCCCGCTGCGCTTGTCCGCTGCGCTTTCGGCCATGACTCATGATTTATGGTAGATGCTCTGGTCGTTGGAGGGGGGGCGTTGCCAACCGAGGTGGGCGTGTCTCGTGGCTCCCTCGAGCAGGAAATGGTGGCAGAAGTGAGCGTTTTGGCCGGAACAGCGTTCAATCTGCTGCTCGGCGACAATTTAGGTAGGTGCCAGGGGTCAGTGCAAGGGTTTTTAAAAACACAGTATCTCAGTTTTAAAAAGTGGAAGAATTACGAAATCACAGCTCCCGGCTTTCCGCCTCAGGAGGTTCTCAGTCTAACAATGCGGCGCTAGTATTCAGCGCACACTATTTGTACCTGTGAGGGGGGGCGTGGCCAACCGAGGTGGGCGTGTCTCGTGGCTCCCTCGAGCAGGAAATGGGGCAGAAGCGAGCGTTTTGGCCGGAACAGCGTTCAATCTGCTGCTCGGCGACAATTTAGGTAGGTGCCAGGGGTCAGTGCAAGGGTTTTTAAAAACACAGTATCTCAGTTTTAAAAAGTGGAAGAATTACGAAATCACAGCTCCCGGCTTTCCGCCTCAGGAGGTTCAGTCTAACAATGCGGCACTAGTATTCAGCGCGCACTATTTGTACCTGTGAGGGGGGGCGTGGCCAACCGAGGTGGGCGTGTCTCGTGGCTCTCTCGAGCAGGAAATGGTGGCAGAAGCGAGCGTTTTGGCCGGAACAGCGTTCAATCTGCTGCTCGGCGACAATTTAGGTAGGTGCCAGGGGTCAGTGCAAGGGTTTTTAAAAACACAGTATCTCAGTTTTAAAAAGTGGAAGAATTACGAAATCACAGCTCCCGGCTTTCCGCCTCAGGAGGTTCTCAGTCTAACAAATATAATATATGTGATTACGTTTTAATGTTTTTTTATGGATAATACAAAGGCTATTTTTATATAACCTTGTGTGGAGTGCCTAGTGTGTCACTGCTATGTGAGTGTGTTGCGCAAACGCTTTACACATTGCCTCTGGGATAAGCCTGACTGCTCTGCCAAGCTACCAAGGGGGTGAGCAGGGGTTCTCTTCAGCATGTAGCTCCCTTACCCTGAGAAAAACCATTTCTAACTGCGTCGAATACCAAGACTGCATAGTCCTGACTCCATCTAAAGCTTCTTTAATCCACTACCAGGCACTCCCTCCCCCTTTATCTCACTGTAGAAGGTTCATGCTTTCTCCATTTGTGACTGTTTTGCCGTCCTCCTTTTTCTTCTGTCCCGTTTGTGTATCATTCTCTGTTGCTCTTGGGAAGTGACTGGTAAGTATAAATAAGTGCCAGTCCCCAAAAATGAGTGCTAGTGGCTCCCACCAGCTCAAATTAAGCACTGTCCATGGCCACTTTTGAAGAGGTTTGCCCCTTGGAGAAACACTAATAATACTCTCTACAGCCAGTCAACTGGGT